>NC_137454.1:219057876-220517876 GCF_964235325.1 Thermobia domestica | reverse complement strand
AGGATAATGCTCCCGGTTTGGGGTCATCTTGGTGCTGTTGAGTCACAAACCTGACATTATTATCCAGCTATTTTTATACATTTTGCTATTAAAATTGTTTACTTGCTGCTGAATGTACTCGTTTTCATCTGTGATTGTCTTCTCCAGTCCCAGTCTGCTCCAGACATATGTTGTAACTGCAGCATTTTTGGCAGTTAGGGTTCTTTTCTCACGCCAAATATCGAACAGCTCTCTCTGGGGTATAGATATCGTATCTGAAATTATTAAACACATCATCAGGTTGCAGTTTGCTGTTGCTAATGTCACTATTCTTGCATACGAGAACATTCATTTATTGCACATAAACAAATTTTGAGTTGGATATCTTTATTGGTTTCCCTCAAAATGCAATATCACATACCTTTTTGTACGAACAGCAACTTCCGATGTTGTACGCATACTATTTGTGGTAAACGCATTTAATTTTTCAGTCAATTTGTACTTCAATCATAGTACATCCCTGCAGCAGCAAATGCAGTAGTTCTCGATTCCTAACAGTCGAGCAAACGTTGAGCACGATGAGTTAACTTTGACCCTCTAAATCTGACCAAAATTGGTAATACCTACTGCTGTATCACAACCCGTCTTTTACACGTGAAAACTTATTTCCCTGCAGAACGTCATAGTTTTCTACTGTTGTCGCCCGTCATCTGTGATTTCTTTGTGACTCATTACGGGTACGATGGGTGCAATTCCAAGCAACTTGATTTTGGACTTTTACACAGCTAGATTGTGCATTTCGTGCACTGTGCGGCGCATCAGAATGATGCCTGGATTTCTCAATAAAAGATGAGAAGTTGGGTTTTATAAATTTTATTACAAAAGAGATGATTATGAAATAACGGAATTGTGAATTTGGAGATCGAGGGAGTAATAAACAAATAATGAATTTAACGATTTAATAATCAGCTCGTTGACCTGAATGGTCACGGCTAGATGAACAGTTCCTTTAGCTGAAGGCTAATCTCGGAGCTTAATGAAGTAATTAAACATGCCAATGAAAGGCTTATGCCTGTGGGGATTTTAATAGGATACGTAGCTTCCCTTTTCCTCAAATATGAACCTTAGAGAACATAAGATTGTATTTTACTTACTCACATGAGCTAAAAGGACCAGCAGACCACAGGCTTGGAGAACTGGGAAGACACTTTCACTAACATTACATAAACGAAGCACTAACTGATTGGTAAGGCTTGATGTTGATCTTCGAAGTCCCGAAATCGAATAATGGAGAGGTCATCTCACTTCTTCGCTGGGACGCAATCGTGTTGTCACTGAAATTCAGGTCGCTGCTAGGCTCTGGATTCAGTGGTCCCGGGTTCGTTGCTGTTCGTGGAAGTCTATGAGACATCACTCCTCTGGGACCGGAATGACAGTCTGAAGTCCTTGCTGGGAGTTGCCTCAGTGTTTGACTTCATCTGGGACTGAAAACCTGCCTAACTGCGCTGCATGGACATTTCGGACGTCGATCATAGCATCAATGGATAGATGCGTCGTAGTCCAACCGTGCTTTGCTGTGCTGGGTGAACTGCACACATGAACCGCAATTTACGTGTGGAACTGATTGAACAAGTAAACTTTATAAATTCTAGATTTTACACGACCCTATTTCCGTATTTACAATGCTGTGTTTATACTTTTAACCAAGAGAAAGTTCTCGGTTAGTGGAACATCCGTGAATTATGTTTTGAATTTAACTTATTTATTCTACGAATAACTCTATCTATTCTAAAATAATAAAGTTCTCCGGATGTTGTTCCCGTTTCTTGCGAAGTAATATTTTCTTGATATTAAAACCATTTTTCATTTAAAAAAGTATAATTCTGCCTATTCTGGCCTCATGTATGCTACAAGATATCCTTTCTACACAAGTAGTATGGCTAAATTAAAGATCTGTGTTAATCAAGGGATGCGTGAAATAATTTGAAATTAGCCTGGTATAAATAGGGATGCGCTCGAGTCGAGACATGTCTCGAATCTCGACTCGACTCGACTCGAATTCGAGTCGAGATTCGAGTCGAGACCCACTTTGTAAAATTCGAGACGAGTCGAGACAAACGTATTTCTCGACTCCAATTTTCGAGTCGAGACACGAGTCGAGTCGAGACAGCTCTTAAAAATCTCGACTCGACTCGAATGTCTCGAAAATCTTTCTATAATTTTTAATATTATTTTGAAGAAAGTATTCACTCAGAAACAGCCTTGAAACCAATTCCAGCTTTTATTCGTTCAGAAAGGTACAGAACGCATAAAATTAATAGTTAATCTTTAAAGATCAAGATTTAATTTTCAGCTCAATTCAGTTAATTAGAAATATAAGTTAATGTCGTTGTATTTGGTTGTACTGCAAATATAATGATAATAATAATAATTGATTATCTAGTTTGTATAAAACTATTATCCGTAGTCTAAATCTAGTTTGTATAAAACTATTGCGATAAAGTGAACTTCATAAATTCTCTGAATGAGCAGTTGGTAGTCTATAGTAATTTAGCATAGTTATAATTATTGTGTTTTCGTTCCCATGAACGCAATAGGTTTACGTAACTTCTGGATTATTCGCTTGCCCAACTATTTTGAGACTTTAATATGTTGCAGCATATCACGAGCTACTGATAATATATAATGTAACATTTGTTGTACATCACATATTATGATACGAGACTATTTTACATAGTATATCTTATCTAACATAAATAAAACAAAGAGTTTGTTTGTGTGTTTGTCTGTCTGTTTGTGTGCGACCTGGAGACCAGACGAGTGGACCGAGAGTTCCCAAAATTTGGTCACGGGTACCTTGGTCCAGGCCCCAGATCAAGACGAAGCGTTTTTTTTTTAAATTTCGAACCAGGGGGGTCTCAGGGGACGTTTACTGGGACCGACCTGGGGACCAGACAAGTTGACCGAGAGTTACCAAATTTTGGTCACGGATACCTTGGTCCAGGTCCCAGTCTAAGGCGAAGCGTTTTTGTCAAAATTTGAACCAGGGGGGCGTTTACCGAGACATGTAGTAAAAGTAATCCAAATTGATCGACATTAGTGTCAAATCCATAGTTTTCACGGTCGCTGAGATCAATGGTGACACTTCCATCAGCGATGACTTGCAAATTCAGCTACCACTGTATGCGGGCCGGGTGTCAGCAGGTGAGGAATACCGAGACATGTATAAATAGCCCATATTGATTGATACTAGTGTCAAATCCATAGTTTTCGCGGTCGCTGAAATGAATGGTGATACTTCCACAGGTGTTAACTTCCAAATACAGTCCCCATGCGAAGAATGGGTATATTAAGCTAGTATTACAATAAATGGACTGCTTGGATGCCAAGAACTAGTACAGATAAGTACCTTTCACTTCTGTGAATAGATATTTTTTTAAAGGATTTTTGTAAACACTAAATTATAAAACAATGAACTACATACAGTAGTTATGGTTTTGGTTCCCAACATAAAAGAAATATGGATTGTTCATGAGATATTGAACTTTAACTTTCACTCCTGGAAAATTTCAATTTTGGAGTTAGGCCACTTGGCATCAAAGCAGTTCACTGTAAGATAAATACATTCCGCACATTAGTAACATAGTTGTTGAGGAGCCTTCGATTTCCATCCTCTCATATGAAAGCTGAACGATTGCTTGATACATGCTGACTATATAGGAGAAATAGTGTGTTAAGTTTTCGAGCTTTGGTGCGTATCCGTATTTACTCTGATATAACTTTAAGTTCACACTCAAATCGAGCTAATTGTTTAATGCATTTCGAAAGCTTTTGTTTTTATGCAGCTCATTAAGGAAAATCTATTTCATAATCGTAACATTTATGTACTAAGAAACTATGAACGTAAAGTGGACTCGACCTAGCCCCGTGGCTGCTGTGACTCAGTGGCACAGCTTTCACCCTTGGTGTGTGAGGACTCTGATTCTGTGTGTGTGTATGAACTCCGTGGCTAGTGTACACGTCTTTGTCGTGGAAGACTCGGGTTCAATTCCCGGCGCGAGCTCATGTAGTTCGGATTCCACGTTAATCAGTAGGTCTACATTTCACATATCCTCGCTGCTGAAAGAGACGGTAAAGTCAAAATCAACTCAACAATATATATGTGTGTGTGTGCTTATGTGAATTTCCTCGTGGCTGTATGGTTAACACATACGCCTTGTTCGCGGGAGACTCTGGTTCGATTTACGGTGGAAACTCATGAAGTTGTTACCGATATCCCACTTTAAACTGTAGATCCATGCCTCATATAATTATACATATAATATATATGCCTTTGATACACTTATTTTCCGACTTGGAAGCCATTGAAAATTTCCGGACACAGAGTTCCGTAGACCGAAAATGAGAAACATGGCTACAGAGTAAAACTGCCATAAAAATTTAAGCTTTTTAGGTTAACTTAATCCTTATATATAATGCAACTAGCTTGGCCAAGTTATAATGGAGGAAATGCTATCATTTGCAACACTCTGAGAATAGAAAATGTTCGCCAGGTATTACTATCCCCCCCCTCTCCTGCAGAATGAAAACCCTGACTAAAACTCAATATATATATAACTATTTTGTGTAATGTAACAAACAGTGGCGGATAGTATTCATGTTTTCTTGCAGAGGTCCTTACGAGGGTTCGCTTCCATCTTCCTCTCCCCAAGAACTAAGATAAATTTTAAAAAATTGCGATTACTTGTTAATATTGTAAAATTGCGATTACTTGTTAATCTTGTACAAAGGACGCAATTAAAGTCCCAGTGTAACACCCCTTCACATTTAGATTTTTCCCCTGGAAGAAAACCAGTTATTATTGTTTCTTGATTTCTCAGTCTCAACTACATAAACATACGAATAGAATTAAAGGATAGGACATGTTTAGAGTGCTTGCACGTGACATCTAACTATATTTCTCATCAAATGTGTCACAGATGAGAATGTCCGTTTGTACTGCCTCTATTTTCTAGTACATATGTTTCATTTATGTTATGTTGCTAAAATTTGTTAGGAAACAAGTACAGACTGCGCCTGTGTGCCTGACAAAACGTAAATGTACTGGATAATTATTTCTTCACTTTCTTAAAAAAAGTAACCCATCTCATGTCGGCTAACAAAAGGAGGTAGCGGACCAAAGATAGCCGTTGTTTACCTAAGGTCGTTACACAGCAGGGGTTTCATTCAGTCAGAGGGAAAAGAAAAAAATAATTTAAAGTTTCTACATTTGTTTTGAACTGCAATATACTTCTTCCTTTTATTTTAAGAACCATTTTCTTATCATTTGTCTGCATCAGAAAAAATGCAAAAAAATCACTAGAATGTGCCTATTTACCCAAAGTACGTACTAGATCACTAGTTCAATAGTAAAATCACGAAATCATAAATGTGGCATCCCTGGGTTGGAGCGAAAGTAATGGTTGGAGTAAAAACTAGTCCGTATTTCTACCGCGTTCTGTTGTTGAATTCACAGAAATGTTCAAAAATAAATTCAAGAAGTAAAACACGATCCTACAAAAGACTGTTTACTTGCTCACTGGTTTAAGTATTGTGAACTGAAACTCAAGTGCGCAGTCATGTTGAATACTTCTGTCCCTTTCTACTTTACAACTTGAGGTGGGATGAGGGTCAGGATAAATCTAGTGATATATCGCTAAAGGAAGTGCTTCAGTACAGAGTCAGAAGTGGTATGTATTGTTTATACTACTTACAATGTTACCCCCATAAAATATAAATTCACCCTTTCTCTTTTCCCTTTTTCAAATATAATGAACCGACTCTTTTGCTGAAGAAAGATGCTAAGAGAAAATTGAAACATCTGTGTCTAAACTTTCTTTGAAGCACAGTCTTTTGTATTTGTAGGGTTTTGCGAGTGTTTTCACATCAATATGAAGAGATAGTTAGCCAAATCTTTTACTATGGACTCCTGCTGCGAACTGACCGTGAGTAAACACCCGATTTCGCTGTGCTCAAGTTATTTCTCTCGCACACGTGAAATGGGTTTGTTGTTTCCAAAATAAATAGGAAGTTATCTTGTGCTTTTGCATTTCTGCACGCACACAGGTACCATTGCTATGTTTTAATGATAAGAAGAAATATCAAAACCATCCGATATATATGATACGAAACAGCTAACAGAGGGAGGCAAAGATTATAGTATATCAAGTTTTCCGCGTGGTATCATTATGGAGAATAAATATTTGATAAAGTCACGTAGATGCGCTTAAATCTATTCCATCTGTCCTTATAATTTTTCTGGTCTCATCAATTTCTCAGGAAAATACGTACAACATATGTCCAAATTCCATATATACTCCTTCTAAACTAATGAGTAAACTCATTAAGAACACCAACTGATATCAATAAACAGGAAAGAAAACAATACTTTATACTTCTATCATTTGGTATACATCTCTATGAAGCATAGCTTGTTTCTTTTCGAAATAGCTCCTTCGTGTCACAGCTGTAGTTAGATTTGTTTTGTTAGGATGAAAGAGAGAAATGCAATATTTGCTTCGCGGTAAGTTATATATATTATTAAGATGAGCGGTGATAAGCAAGGTTTAACAAAGAGTGCCTTTCGGATGTACAATTTAACGGGTAGTTGCAGTCCGTGTTGAGAATCGAACCAAAGCTATGTAAGACGTTAATATTGAGCTCTTTTGTGGTAAAAGTGAACTTCAGAAACACACAAAAGACCTGAAACATCAAGCTAATGTATAGCAATTGAAAAATAGCCTACCTATCACTGCATCTTTTCTGTGGCAAGGAACATGCAGTGCGCGGCAACAAGAATCGTGTTAAGGACTTTTTTTCGAACATAACATTCCGTCCCACACCATAAAAGACAATATAATGTTTGTTAAAAGAAAGTGCACATAATATTTTTAAATTTTCTTTGTGATCCTATCATGCATAATTATAAATAATGCCTTTCATACTACGAGAATGAGTTCAACTATACGTCATGGCTTCTCTAAAGCGGGGCCGCGGTGGCTCAGTGGTATATCGTTCACCTCTGGTGCTTCGGGACCCTGGTTCGATCCCAGCTCGCACCAAGTGAACTTTGTGGTGGACAAACACGGTGTGCGTGGGTTTCCTCGGGGTTCTTCTGTTCCTCCCACTTTCTTCATTCCACGGTTTCACTAATTTCTCATCATCATCCCTCTCCTTTAGCCTAACCGGCATAACCGTGGCACGTAAAACTCAAAGATTTCACTTCATTTTTTCTCTCGAAAGCGATATTTTTCAAAATTATTTATTGTTAGATATTGTAAATTTACGGTATCTATTTTAGTAGACGGGAAATTTTGCATCTAATCGGATAATTTCATGGTTTCTAACAGGAATTCGCAGTTACGAAATTTGCATCACTGTAGGATGCCTAGAAAAAAATACTACTAGAAATAACTGAAAACACAAAATGGATTTGATAGCCAAATTCACGTCATCTTGGTGCGTCATCATTTTTCTTTAAATATTTGTATTTAGTATTAGATTAGAGTTTAGTGTCCCTTTCAGCATCAAGGCTATATGAGACGTGAACTTACAAATTAACGTGGGTTCAGAAGCACAGGAGTTCCCATCGGAAATCGAACCTAGGTCTCCCGCACCAAAGACGCGTACGCTAATCATATGGACAAGGGTGTTCAATATTTAGTAATGTGTACATAAAGTTGTGGAATTGCGCTTGTATAATGGAATGCAATTCCTTCTACTGACATAAACCTTCACAATACTCAGCTGGACAAAGTATCTTTAAAAAGAAAATGTCACTCTTTATGTTTCAGTTCCTGGTTCGACTGAAGTTTGGAACAAATTCCAATGAGCGTTTTTCGATGCTACTTTGTGTAGTTGATCCATCATAAACTTGGTATTTGATACGGATATGAACTAAAAACGTACAAATATAAATTTAAGTCATTCAAATACCTTTAAACAAAAATTGAATATATATATTTGGTCTAGGAATTAATTCGTGCGGTTGGTACGCACACATTGAAGCTGTAGTACAAACACAAAATACATAAATACCTTAAGAAAAATATTGTCCATCGCTAGCCACCACTTTCGCCATCGCTAGCCATGTTCACTTAACTACAAACTGGTGTTGTTGACGCTTTAATCCACTGCCCTATACTACGAACGATACGCGATGACAGGGGTTTGCAACACATGTGTGGATACACGGAACTGTGGGACGCTCCGTTCGTTGCGCCATTACAGTTAGCTCCTCTTAATGAAAATAAGTGGTGGTTGGTCTTTAAAACTAGTGTGGAAAGATTAGTAAAGAATCTGGCATAATTTAGAAAAATATGTGGTAATTCAGGCCCGTGTTTGGCATCATCGATTGTCTCAAGAGTGGCAACCCTGACTTAAAGGTTTCGCTTCGAGAATAATGGATTCTCTGGGATATATCAGATATACAACTCGAGTTGGAGCAGTATTCTCTATAACAAGCTTTGAAGCAGGCAGCATATCTGTTGAAACAAGTTATTTCTGAGTATATGAGTGGAATTCAGAACTATTTTGAGTCAGTTCGACTTGTTTCTAGTTAAGGCAAGGTAAATCAATCCCCGGATAGAGAAATAGATTACACTTATGTTATTTTTTAGTAGGGAACATCTAACGTTTTCACGGGAGACAGTGTCTTTTTATGGATATTGACATTTCCACGTATATTTAAGATTGCTAGCAATACCTGGTTTCCATAGTAACGGAGCAAGTCGTAGGGATTTTAGAGTGAGAGCATTATTTGAATTGTGAGCAAGAAGGATGCTTGTTTACGAAGTTCAAAGACTGTTTTTAAACCACAGTCTGACTGTATTCAACTGAGTGTGAACTTAAAGAATACTGGACTAGTTCTCGATGCGAACCTAACCTCAAACGGAGATTCTGCTGAAGGCTCTTGACTATTCTGGTGAGAGGAATTTTCTTATATTCAACCAATTCAATGCTATAAATAACAGAATTAGCCTTTTTGATGGAGAGTCTGTTTATAGACCATTCCATGTTTAGGACTTTAGGCCAGACAGCTTTCTGATTATTGAAATTGTCTTTTAGATGTGAGGGAGTATGATGTAAGAAAACACATGTTCTGCTCTCTCATGATTAAAGCACAGCTTAGCTGCGTTAAAGAAAATCGATTTGAAGTTGTAGTTTTATGAAGGCTTAAGTATACGACTTCTTCTCTGGACTGAAAAGTTGGTCTTTTATTTCATGACAGTTAACTTAAAGGAAATTCTTCTCAAATCAGAGCACTATTCTTAAGCACCAAAATATCCTGTATGGACTGTGGAAATGCTTTATTTATCAAAGTTTCCCTAAACATGTGGTATGTACTACTCTGTGCTTGCTAATTACCCTAGACAAACTTACCGGGCAGTTCAAATTTTTGCAGTTAAAGAAAAGATTACAAGACTAATAGTTATTTACTATATGTAATTTTAAATGCGACACTAGTAGCAATAGAAGCAACGAACTCATTTTCTTTTCTTTTCTTTCTTTTTTTAATCGCACACACAAGAACACCTGTACACCAAAACGATCATGTTCGACAATGTTCCTGGGTTCATTGCGTGTTTCTATCTCTTGGTAGATGAATGTTTGTCCACAATCATTATTGGAAATCGGGTTGCAGACCGCTAAATGCATGTTTAACCCTTTGAGACCTGGTGGTAACATTTGCGTACATCATATTTACGGGCACAAAATACTACTTAGTAAATAACCAGTGGTTTTGAAATAGTCTTTGTTACTACTTAGTTTATCATCTAAACAAATTAGATGGAGCACTATGCTCAGTGGTAGAGCGCTTACCTGTGGTGCGTGGCACTGTTGTTCGATTCCCGGCAAAGTAGTTTTGTAGTGGACAACATCGTGCTCGTGGGTTTTCTCGAGTACTCCCGTTTCCTCCCACAATTTCATTCCAACAATTCTTCCATCATCATTCACTTACTTTAATCATTATCTCCCTTAGCCTAACAGGCATAATCCTGGGACGTTAAACTCAAAGATTTCATTTCATTTTTTAAAAACCAATTAAATCATAATTAAATTGAAGACTTATTCTTTTAGTATGGGAAACATATTGACACCCATGGCCGTAATCAGGCTTAGATTTTGTCGGACAGGCATCATTTAGGGTCAAGCTCTTAAGTATTCTTTTAATAAACAATGCTGAACAAACTAGACAATCGTGTTTTAGGATTGTAGAAAACGACAGTGAATTATGTTCAAACACAATTATTATTATATTTATTTCTCTGACTTTACATTACAGTGTTAAACAAAAGAGAATAATTGTTTGTATAATAGTATTCAAGAGTTTTCTCATCATGATTAGTTTTGTAAACAATTCAATTACACTTATTTGGTGTTTATTTCTAAATAATAAGTCCTAATACAATTTCATAAAGTTGTAATTCTTCTTTAGTTTGTATCACTTTACACAATGACAAATCCAAAAGGTGTGTTGTATCGGTGCAGTACCAGTTTTTCACGTTTTTCAAAATTTTCCAAAACCCAAAGAATAATCTTTAATTTCTGATATTTTAGTCATCACAAATTACAATTTTATAATGTAGTCAATGTTTATAATTACTGGGCAGTTGGGCGTTTAAACTAATGACATCATAATAAAGTCAAAACCATAATTTTGAGTTGAATTGATTCTGAGTTTAACGTCCCGTTCAGCAGGGAGGCTATGTGAGACGTGGACCTACTGATTAACGTGGAATCCGAACCACATGAACTCCCACCGGGAATCAAGCCCAGGTTTCCCACGCCAAAGGCAAGTATGCTAACCGTTAGCCACGAAGGAGCTCCACCATAATTTTAGTGGGCGATAAGAAATATCTCGCCAGTGCTTTTACAATAAATAAAATTTTATAAGTATTAAAGAATAGTGGTAAGAGATTTTATAATAGCTCTTTTATTTATGAGATATGAGTATTTTGAAAAAAAACTAAAGAATAGGTTGGCGGAACCACAAAAGACTCGTAAAATAAACTTTCTTATGAATACATACGCAACTTACTCACCTTTTATAATTGCTATGCTTACGTTCTCCATGAAAACAGAAATTCTCTTTTAGTGATACTTTACACAAGATCACGAAGTGGATTCCAATTTAATTAAAGGCAAAATACAATACAATAATCCACAAATATTGCCTCAAGTGAGTTCAAAGACTTCTAAACATTAGTGCAAAACCGGGCTCTGCCGTTGCGATCGATTTGCAGATCTTGAGACGAAAGTAAGAAGGGACTTACGCACATAGTAAGTAAAAACAATTAATATGCCTGTAACTTTCCCCCAAATGGGTATATCTTAAAACTAACCTCACCATTGTTTTCCTAATTAAATTTTAGCCCGAAATTATGTATCATATTACCCTATTCCCATTTTGAAAACTTGACCTTAATTCAAAATGGCGGATTTCAAGATGGCTGCCGTCAAGGTCATACCTACCATACGACTTCTCCCCAGGACTTACATGTATCCACATGGTTGTTCTTCACTTTTCTTCATTAACGCTCCGTTTACAAAGGGTAGTAAGGGACTTGTGTAGTAATCTCTAATAACCATATCACAACTCTTAAAAGTTATTAAAAAAATAGAAAACATGCACCATGGCAAAACTTTGTCATCACAAGTAATGCATACATGCCTTCTATCAGCAAAAAAAGTTTCATTGAAATTGGAGCCGGACATTTGAGTGATGTCCCTTGTGGGATGTGATTGAACGTGACGTCAGAACGCATCGCCCCCCTTCCCGGAATTTACGGGAATTAGGTGACCTGAGTATGCACATGTGGTGTCAGCTCTCTCCAGCGATCTATCAAGGATCATTGCGTGTATGCCAAGACGTGTCGCCGTTTTTATCCATGCCAAAATCGACATACTGACAATTAGGTAGGTAGTCATAATGGTCTGGCTGATATGTGCGTATATTTTAACTCGTACAGTTTGTCTCGACTCGAATTTCGAGACGTCTCGACTCGAATTTGAGTCGAGTCGAGACAGAGACTGTCGAGTCGAGACACGAGTCGAGACAACATTTTCTCGAGTCGAGTTGAGACAGGCTTAAATCTTGAATCGACTCGACTCGTGCGCATCCCTAGGTATAAATAACCATGTTGAAAGAGATTTGTGACGTACAAATTACAATTAATTGGTAACTATGACGATTCACAAGAAACGGAAGAACACGAGACACGGAAACCATAATAACGGCGCTCGTACTTTCCATTCCTCCGAACATCTGGAAGGAAACTAAGTAAGGAAGATATTGAGTCACTATTGGCAAACACAGTGTAGAAAAATCAGGATACCAGTGGTTAAGATTTTAACATGGGAATGATTCATTTTTGTAACAAAATGAAATGAAATGAAATCTTTGAGTTTTACGTCCCACGTTTATGCCGGCTAGGCTAAAGGAGAGGGAGATAATGAGAAATGAATGAAATGGTGGAATCAAGTAAGTGGGAGGAAACGGGAGAACCCTGAGGAAACCCACGCACATTGTGTTTGTCCACCACAAAGTTCACTTGGCGGGAGCCGGGATCGAACCTCATTTTTGTAACGAATAGCTGATTAGAAAAGAGTAGCTAAATAGAAAAATATTTTTTAAAAATTGTAGCGACCCTCAGAGTCAATCGTGTCGAGGTAAACCAGCCACTGATACAATTTATTCGACAAGAATAAAAAACTATCAGTTATTATTTTTTAAATACTATTAACAACGAACAACATATACTTAAGCGCTATAGGATGTCGCTTTTGTTAACTTGCTCAAAAACTACTCATGAAAATTTTCTCGTACGTAATGTCATTTTGTTTAGATCAATGTGTTCTTTCGATTCATACATGCTTCACTTTGAACAAACAAAATTGACATAAACATTAATAAGAGTTAAACATTAATAAGAGTTAATCCTAATTTTGCAGTCTACCTCATTAACCATACTGAGTAGGGGAGACCGGGGAACTTTTCATTCTTTATTTTTTTATGAGCAGATGGTGCACTGTATTGCAATGTAATAGATGTGCACGAACAGACTAATGTTTCCTCTAATAAATTCAATTTTTTTTTGTTGTTGTTGTTTACAGTTTAAACAGAAAAATAAAATTTTCTTTCTTTTAAGTTAAAGTGGAGTATGCCAACCGACCCCTAGTAAGGGGCTGGTTGGCTGATATTTTGGGGCTAGTTGGCATACTTTTTAAATAGAGCAAAACACAAAAAAGAATTGGATTTATTAGAAATAAACGTTATTTTTCTAAATTTTATTATATATATTGCAATGAAGTAGGCTATTTGAAGTTTGAAATGACTCTTATTCACAACATTTAAAAGAATCAGCATTATGAAATATGAAAACTTCTTTCTTTCATTCTAGCTTGGTTGTCATGACATTGAAAGCTACAAGATTATCAAACCACATCAGTTTTAACATGATTTGATGTAGGTTAATTCTTCATATTATTTCAAAATGTAATTACAAGAACTGAACTATCAAGAAACATAGTTTATTTCCCGCTGTTCACAAAGTAGCTAAAATAAACTAAGATATGTTTTAGCTGAATTATCGAGAAATGCAGTTTATTTCCTACTTTCCACAATGAAAGAAAAAGCAATAGCTAGGCCTCTATTTTTGTAACAAAAAAGCACATACAAAATATTCTTGATCCTGGGAATTAGGCCTATTCAGAAAATTCAGAGTCCGGCATACAGTCTTATCTCGATTTCTAAATTTTTACAGTAATCCAATATGTGCATGCTATTCTATAACATTGAAGTAAAAGATTGGTAGAACTGTAAACAACATAACAACAAAACAAACAATGTAGCAATAAAAGTAAAATGAAATAAAATTCCACACGAGGTTGTTTGGCGCACTTGCCAACCAACCTCAAATGCTATACGCCAACTAACCTCAAGCCCATGTTGTGCAACAAAGTTGTAATTACCCAGCAATTGTTTGGCATTTACGTTTTATTGTTTGAATATCTACAAAAACAAAGTTCAGATCTAACTAATGCTATATTACTTACCTCTGTACTCCAAGTAGTGACGATTCTGTGATGTTGTAACGGAGAACTGAAAAAAATACTTCAGACTGGCAAAAACACTCTTTGTATAATAGACGACATAATCCACAAGTTACAAATTCCATATGAAGGCGGCAGTTGCATCCATATGTCGCTCTTTTATGACAGCAGCAACAGCTCATTATGTTAATTAATGAAGGAGTTATATGCAGTTCATCAACCAGCCCCGGTCTCCCCTATTGTCATCTTTGCTAGTGTCATAAGGAAAACCATGATGAGGATATACTTCCATATCAGTTTCATTTTAATAGGTGACATGGTTATAGTACAATATCAACTTTTAGAATTACAAAAAGAAACACGCTTATCTCGATTTTCTCGAAAACTATACATATGAAGATTTTTTATTAACCCATTTCATTTCATCACTTTGTTCGGCTTAATGAGATCTATCGATTGGTATAATATCATCCTTGAACATTTCGTTAAATGCTAACATATATTGTAGACTTTCCATTGGATAATTATGGTTTTGCAGAATACAATAGATCTATTCTTTTATGTTTTTAATATTAAAAATAAGTACCTTGTAAGAAGTTACACTCAGAATAATAAGCACACTTTCACCATTGTATTATGGTCAGAAAATAACTTATATTTTAATAATTGCAGGAATTACTTTCGTACGGTATTAAGTCATATTTGTAGAGTTGGGGTTATAGTAATAATAAAACACTACTTAAAAATGGTAAAACTTTTATTTGTAGACGTCTTAGATTGATAAAAAGAATTTGTGATGATGTAACCACATTGCGATGAGTACCCAAAGACAGGTTCCCCAAAGTGCTTCTATAAGACTTAAAAAGTGTGTTACTCGAGTTCCCTCTCCATATGTGAAATGCCATGGAAACAGGTCGCTTGCGAGCTGATGGCCAACATACATAATGGTCGCATTCATACCTTAAATGATAAGTGAAATATCCAGAATTAACTATACTATTATGCATGATTATTATCTCCTATAGAACTAGTTAGAAACTAGAAATCTTTAAAGATTACATTTTAAAAATAGTTGATATTCCTTACCTAGGCTACCTAGAAACTATGCCTAGTTTTAATGGTGTTAAGTTCGAAGTTATCGTATTGGAGAGAACTGTTATAGGCTAAAGTTTCGAATAACGAATAATTAAACTGTGTTTGCAATATTCAATTGCAATTCTAAAACTATTTACTGTAGAAACTTGTTTAAGGAACGTATACGAACGATAGGGAAAAAAAATAATTCTCATTTTGTGTAAATTCACTCGATCTTACTTCAATATAGTAATAGTTTCGTAACTTATCACTCTCAGCTTGCATAGTTGATCTATATGTTTTACTTCATCAGAGTGTTTCATACAAAGTCCATTCTACATTTTAATGTGCACTTAACTTAATAAAATTGTTAATATTTTCTAGATAGTTGTTGCTACTAAGATATGCATGTCTTCAAATTATTGTAAAGATGTAGATTTAGGAGAACTATTTAACAATCAGAAACAATTCGATAAACATGACTATTTTTCTATGTTGAAAGTACGGTAGTACTGTAATAAATGCTGTTGTAATCAAAATCTTAAAGTTCTTAAATAAACGAACACTGTGTACCCTTAACTCTGTAGTACAAAAATTTAATATATTTCTACTGTCACATATTACAACATTGAGAATAATGAATATATAGTTATAATAACTGCCAAATGCGAAATAATATTCTCAAACATCATGCAAATTTTTATGTTCATATTTGAGCAAAAAAAAAAGTCAAGGACAGATTACGATATTATTCTTAGTTTTGCAGGATTAAAGCACAAAATAAGAGATACAGTAACTAGCAGTATTAATTCAAACGGCTTTGCATTGTCGATCAATGATTAGCAAAATTACGAGCAAAAGACATTTTCATAATAAGGTCTAATATCACCACAATAATGACAGATTTTGCAATTTGGCAACTATGATTTCCGAATTTTTAAATGTAACTAATTACTTATAGTCTTTGTCAAATAATTACAATACTTTGCTGATAGGCTGTATTCTGTTGAGAGATGCTTGGTTGCGGAATGTTTGTATAGTATTGAAAAATATTTATAGCTTAGCAGTTGTGTTAACATCTATAATGCCATGCCCAAGAAACTCTTAACAGATACTTTTTATGAGTAAAATGTTATTAATTGCGAAGCCAAGGAAATAATAGGTGTCAGAAATTCTCGTCGCGTTTCCCAGTATTAAAATTATTGAATTTCTTTCCAAACATGACTTGATCATTGATACATGCATACACCGTAAATGTTTATACAGAAGTTTTTTCAGGCCTCCCCGCTGGTCTAGTGGCCAGCGCACGCGATTTTGGTGTACGGGCTCCGGGGTTTGATTACAGGTGGAAAAGCCTTGAAATTTCAATACATTACGATGATTCAGATTCCACCTTAAATTGTAGATCTATGTCTCATGTAAGCTCCGTGCTGAAAAAGAATGTTAATCTCCAATCAACAGATAAAATAGGTTTCCACATGTGAATATTTGTAACTTTATAGTATTTTTATTATGTAATATAAAAATACACAAGAGTATTACGAATACATAAACTCTTCCATAATTTATATCAATATGAGTAATTTATTCAAGCAAACTTAATTAATTTCACATCAAAGCACTACAAGGTTCGAATTCATTAATTTGTTCTTTGTTCTCCTTCCACTCTCGTATCTCTCAGTTGGACAATTTTGCTCAAACCCATTTTATATCTATTTAGTAAGATAGAAAATAGATTTCATGAGAATTTTTCCCAACTTGGTATAGTCCAAATACCTTACGACAGTATTGCAGCCTAGAATAGTTGTTAATATAGACCTCCATTAGTTAATACCAATACTGATGTTCATAGATCTTAATAGATGTTCAGTTCATTTTAAAAAGCTGATATATGGAAAATTTATCACGTGAAACAAAAGTTATATTGTAATGTGAGAAAGGTACTTTATTGGATTTGATTTGAAAGGTTTGAATTTAATCTCTCTTTTCAGCACAGAGACTGTATGAGACAGGGCATACTGTTTAAAATGACATCCAAGTCGCTGTTTCGGCTTGATCCGAGGAACTTATTCCTGCCGGGAATCGAATACAGAAAACATATGCGTTACCGACTTTTTAAATACCTTTTTTTTACTACTCAGCCACAAGGAGGTACGGGAAAAGTGTCGTCTATCGAATGTAAAATGTTAATCACTCAGAGAGAATGGAATTGGAAAACTACTGAAATACGTATCAAAGAGAATTATATATCTCTATCAGCCACAAGAATCTGGTCATAATACTGTAATACAAATCTTATGTGACTGCCAAAGTATGAAACGCCAACAACAGATAAGAGAAGGTTGTGACCTTCTGTTGAAACATCATGTCCCTACAGATGATAAAAAGGCTGGCAACACCCCTAAACTCTTTATTTACGATGAACTTTTCAAAAGACCTATCGACTTAACGTGAAATTTCTTACATTTGATCTTAC
This sequence comes from Thermobia domestica, assembly GCF_964235325.1. Taxonomy (NCBI): domain Eukaryota; kingdom Metazoa; phylum Arthropoda; class Insecta; order Zygentoma; family Lepismatidae; genus Thermobia; species Thermobia domestica. Next base: position 220,500,253 of record NC_137454.1, on the reverse strand, counting down.
TAAAAGAAGTCACACAAATTTGTACAAATTATTATTTTTTTTTTTTTAAGATAAAACTTGACCAAAGCAAACACATATTATTATTAATCTGTGTTACAGCTTTGGCAATATATCATTGCCTCTATCAGATACATTATCTGCCTTCATCTGTCTTCATCATAATGTGTTTGATAACAACAAAGAGAAATGGTGCCGAAAGGGTAACAAAGACACAGATTAGCAGTAATAAGTGTTTGCTTTGGTCAGATATTATTTTTATTTAAGTTATGCTTAGTTCCAAAGCTAGAATAAGTAGTGTTCAGAGCAAATTCTTCCTAAGATGGAATTTCAGGAGTTTTGGCCGAAGAGTTTAGTTGTGATAATTGCAAAGTCATTCCTATAACCAACATACTTTATAGACCTATGTGTACTAAATGAAAACAATGTTTTAACATTTACCTGGATAATAGAATGGAGCTCCACTCCAAATGTTCATAACATCAATAAGGATGTAACAGATTGACAACAGAATAAACGCAAAACAGGATGTTACCATCACAAATGATAAGGACCTGTAACGATTACAAAATATATTATACATTTGTTAGTTAATTTTAAAATTTAAGTCTTTTTGGACAATGGTCGCATTATGGAAACTTATTCTCTTTACACGAGTTAAAAATTACCTGCAAACGAAGAAAGTGATAAGAAGATAGAGTTTGCTGGACAAGAAGAATATTTAATGTTAATTATATGTCTAAAATAATAAGATGTTTATGCGACTTTTGATAGTAAATTTAACTGTTTCTCTTATTAATTAATGTATCATTTTCTACTTCACCATCGACATAATATAATTGATATTTCTACATTGTATTTAAAATGAGGAAGAAAAACATTTATTGAGAGATTCAATTCAAAAATTAATATATTACTTAGCGGAATACAAATTAATTACCAGTTAAATGAATTAAACTAAAAGGATAAATTTTGAAGTGATATTGAACTTGGAAGTCAAAAAATTTAATGTATCAAAAATTTTAATACATAGTTAATTTTATTCAATTATTTAAATTATACTTTCAACATTTGTTTGTTGCAAATACCATAATTCAAAATAAAATAATAACCAAATAAAACATGATTATTTCACTCAACAACACAAAATAATAAAGCAAAATTTTTATTTCTTTAATCTTTCTTTGATTTTTTTTCTTTTAAGTGTTGTTGCAAATATGTATATTAACAAATTAATTTTGCTTTATATCTTTCATTTTAAGAACTTCGTTTCAAGCTTAAAAAAATAATTTTTTTGCTAACAAGAATAATGTTTAATTACTTGTATATTATTTTGATCATGATATGGTCTATGTTACGTATTAATGTATTTTCCCTGTGAATATTTGATTAGCTGTTTCGTTGGTTTTACCCCAATTAACGTACCCCTAGAAATAAAACTTGAAAAAAAATACATATATATCATGTATAGATAAGATTACAATATAATGTAAATCGAAATGTAAAATTTTGTTTTTATTTATATTTGGTTTTACGTTATTGGTTATGCCCTGCAGATGGACAAAGTGGTAGTACCAAGTTTTATTTGATGCAAATGGTCTCTGTGTGCAATTTTTTCAGCTTAGATATTAGTTACTTAACAATTAATTACATACCAAAGATTCTTATTAACAGGGATATAACCATCTTCTTGGCTACCAAGGCAGAGAATAGTTCCAATGATGCCTGTGAAGAGTCCCCAACTCATCCAGCGAGCAACTCTATCCCTCCAGTCCTGATGGAACAAAAGAATTGTCCCTGCTTGAACACCGAGGAATACTTGAAATATGGACAAAAGGCATCCTGAAATAAAACAAATAATTATAATTTATAAATCAAAAAACCTCGTTGTATTTTGAGAAAATGTACTCGATTCTGTTTCAATAATTCAATCAGTCATTTTAGAAAAACACATATCCATTTTTGGGAGAAGGAAAAAATGGACTCAGTAAAATCTTTGACTATTAAGGTTCCTGAGTTTAGAAACAGATATAAGGCAATGATATTTTTATTATTATTATATCTTATACCTCTCTTATTTTCCAGCATAGAGGAGAAAATTGCTACATGAAAAGAATACAAAAAAAAATGCATTTATAAAAGCATTGGCCATAGTTACTCTTGTGATCTTTTGCCTTTGCTAATCTGTAAAATAAATTATCTAATAAATAATAAATAATAAATAAGCTATCTAATTATAAATTAATACAATATTTCCGTGGATTATTTAAGGAATGATGCAACTGCTAAAAATATTATACCTGCAAAAATATATTACGAGGGCAGATCGGAAAGTAAGGTACAATATTTTTCTCCCCAAGTATTGCAGCTGGAATGGTGAAACTGCACAACGAGAGAGTTTGAAGTTTGCGCTACAGAGGGTATTTTGTTCTCCTGTGCAGCTCTAGCGAGAGAAGCCTGAACTACGAAACAAATGTGGCATGCATGTTACTGTCGTCCACGTGTGAAGAGCAGCGAAGTGTGGTTAGGTTTTTGAAGGCCAAAGGGCATACATCGAGTGAAATTCACAAGGACATGCGTGGCGTATATGGGGACGATTGTATGGACCGTAGCAATGTCTCCAGGGGGTGTGCATTCTTTGAAGAGGGCCTGAGAACTTTAGTGGTATGCCACGCTCCAGGCGGCCGGTAACAACTTCAACAAATTTGAGTGGGAGATGTTTGAGCATCCTCCGTACAGTCCGGACCTGCCACCGTCGGAATTTCATCTCCTTGGTCTCATGAAGAAATTCGTGGCCGGCCAACACTTTGCGACAGAGGCAAAAGTGAAATCAGCAGTCCGCAGATGGCTATACTCCAAACAAACGGATTTCCACGAACAGGGCATCTTGAAATTGGTATCACGCTGGGAGAAATCTGTTGAGAAACTTGGTGACTATATAGAAAAGTAAGTCACAGATGTAAGTTCATTTGTGCTTTGTTTGGTTTTGGTACATATTAATTTTTTTTTTTTTTTTGAAAAAAAAAATATTGTGCGTTACTTTCCGATCTTCCCTCGTATGATATTTGTGACTTAACGGTTTCATCAGCAAGTGTTAAAACAATCCAATGTGCTGCCCATTCATTTAATGCGCGCTATCTGGTTAACTATAGCTATTCGTAGGCTGTAGCGCAGCTATAATATATATTACTGATAACTACACTTAAAGTAATTCAGTTTTGAAGTAAAACTTTTCTGTTGTTCATAATGATTCGATAATATCAATTCTAAATTATAATATAACGAATTAGAAAGTATCGTATAAATTTTTATACCTGATCTGTGTTTTGACTTACCCAGTATTCCTTCAGGATCAAAAGGACCTGACCCATAAACCTCATTAGCTGTTGGATGTTGATAAATATGATTGATTCCCAATACTTGCCGATCGACATATCCTGTTGCTCCTCCGACACAATGTTTGTGTATACTATTGTCTTGAATACCGCCTGGTCCCAGGTAACCTCTGAAATCACACCAGTAACTGATGGTTAGATACTCCAGGTTGTGCTATAACTACGCACAGCATGCAGAATAATGCCTACTTTATATGGACAAATGAACAGAAAAGCCAAGCAGGCATGGAAATTTAGACACTCCGAAAAAATTGTGTACATCTTAATTTTGTTGTTTCTGATTTTAAATTGTTCAATTGTATATTTATTTTATTTTGTTACTGTTTTAATATTTAAAAGAAAGTGTACAACATGAGAATGAAGAATCGATCACTATAACTCGCTGTGTATTATATTTTATGCGTATCAGTACAAAATTGCTGATTGGAGAGGTCCATAATAGTCTAGTATTATTATCCTATTTTTCGACACAGAACAGAAACTATTAATAGAAATATAAAAAATATACTCAGAACCTAAACTACCTTGTTCGTGATGTTCATTGAATTATAAACATTTTCACCATTCATAAGTAAGCATATATCAATTAGTGTTTAAATCTAAATTTAGATCGTTGTCTTCTAGAAAGAAAAAGATATATCCTTGCAGCGTAGTCAGCAATGGTGCCTTGAGGATCTTCACTAAGCAAATTATAACATTTACTCATTATAAACTACCTAGATATTATTAAAGTTATTACAGAATTAAAATATCATTATCACATTGTACAGGCTAGTGTTATCATATCGGCTATTATCATAGAAATATTTGGAATTTGTCAAATATATGTAGGACTATTGAAAACTAACTTTAGGATTATTTAAAAATACTACTCAGGTATTTGTAGAACTTCTTAATTACTTTTTAGATATATTCAGGTCGGTAGCCAGCCCAAAAATGTAGAAGTTAGGGGGCGGCGATCCAACAATATTATAGATCATCACCATATTATACTTTATTTGCAAGTCTACCCTGAAAATTTTAGGGGGGACCAGTAAAAATTTAAGGGAGGCTGGCCTTCTAGACCGCCCTGAATACGGGCCTGGATATATCTAAAGTGTATTTATCAGAAAGAAATGTTTGTTTTATGTTTTAGAAAGAATTCACCTATAGTTAATAATAGACGATATATGGTACATATTATTAAAATTAAAATATCCACTTACAATTTAAGAATTTTGGAAATATTTTCCCTTTTACAGATTTTCAGAAATTCTACGCCTTTAGTGATTGGTTCCATCTTACATCGTAACTTCTCAATTTTCAACAAGGTTGCTTTCGCTTGCAACCAATCTATATAATTACTAACAGATGCTATAAGGTACATATTATTAAAATTAAAATCTTAATTCACGTATTACTAACTATACAGATTGTTTGCAAACCAAGGCAATCTTACTCATATTTGAGAAGTTACGACGTAATTTGGAAGCAATTACTAAAGGCATACGAGGGAGGGCTGTAAAATTCATAAAATCACTAAGAAAAAATAAAAATTGAAACATATCATTGTAGTCATTAGGCAGGCCATATATTGTGAACCTCTCATCCCGTATATGATAATTTTATCATTCTTATTTCCTTTGTTACAGGCGAAGGCGGAGGATCTAAGGAAATTCGAGAAGAAAGAGCTTCGCAGTGTCAAGTTTTTTGCAAGACAAATCTTCTATGGACATTCATAAAACTTTGGAGGATACTTTGGGGGAACACGCTCCTGTATATACAACAATAGCTAAGTGGGTGAGGCGTTTTAAGACTGGTCATCGTGAGACTGAAGATGAGCATCGCTCAGGCAGGCCTTCAAATGCAGTGACCACGGAAATCATCGCCAAAGTGCATGACATGATCATGGAGGATAGGCGCATATCGATCAAAAACATTGCTGCGTATGGGAATATCACTTGAGTGTGTGGGTGTCATAATAGCAAAATATTTGGACATGCGGAAGGTTAGTGCCAAATGGATCCCAAAATGTTTGAATGCTGACCAAAGGAGAACGCGGTTGCAGATGCCAAAGGAAATTTTGCCAAAGTTTCAAAACCCTGGCGAGTTCTTGCGCAGTCTGGTGACAGAAGGTGAAACGTGGCTGCACTACTATGATCTAAAGACTAAACAGCAATTCATGGAGTGGCGCCATAGTGGATCTCCTCGACCGAAGAAGTTCTGAAGCCAAAGATTAGCTGGGAAGGTGCTTGCATTGGTGGTTTGGGATAAGGACAGTGTCATCCTTATCAAATATCTTTAAAAAAGTGAAACCATTAATGCTGGAGTTTATTCCAACTATTTGATTGAGCTGAAGGAGGCTCTGAAGAAAAAACGTCGGGGAAAATGAGCAGCGGTGTTCAGTTTCTCCAGGACAGTGCACCCTCCTACAAGGCTCATCAAACCATGCAATTGCTGGTGAATATGGGCTTCATCTATGTACTACCTCATTGCGGAGGTGGAAGGCTGGTTTGCACAGCAGGACAACACCTTCTATTTGCAAGGATTAGAAATATTGCAACATCGTTGTGAAAAGTGTATTGAGCTTCGGGGGGAATACGTTGAATAGTGTATTAAAATGGTTCTTCCAGGTAAATTTCTTCTTGGTGATTCCATCAACTTTCCAGCATCTCCTCGTATTTCCGAAAATCTGTAAAAGGGAAAAATATTTCCAAAATTCTTGAATTGTAAATGGAAGCACTAGTTTGGATACAAGGTGAAATTTTAATTTTAATAATAAGAATTCGTAAAATTCAATGACGACTTTTCATTAGAGCATGTCTTAACGACATTAATAGACTCTATACTTTCAGTCCTCATCGTGTTCAGTGGCTCTGCTTAGTGAAGTCGCTAACGCTCTCGCCTTCGGTGTGAGCGGTATCGGGTTCGCTTGCCGGGGTGGACACTCGGTCGAGAAAGTGTGAAACGCTTTCTCAGGCCAGATATTATGAATGAGGTTTTCCTCATTCACACCAAGCAAATGCCGGGGTGGTACCTAACTTGTACGTCCCAGACCGCTTCTTTCCTTTCCCAATCTTTTCTTCCTTCTCTTTCCCAGGATAGGTGCTCGCCGAGGGACGTCATCCCTCACACGTGACGGGCTAAGTGGCCATAGATGCCGAAAGTCCAGAAATCTAAATCCTTACTCTGTTGAATATAAAAAGGCATGTGTAGTACTGTTTGGCATGGTATCCAAAGATGGGATGGATGTCACGCTAAATTGACCTCTACTTCCTACACTGAGAATGGCAAGTTCGAGAGTGTGCGAGTGACAGTCCATTAAGTTTGGGACATCCAAAGTCGAATGGAATAAAAATGAACATCACTAGTTGGTCTATTTTCAGAAATAAATGATTCGGTTATGTAAATCCAGCATTCAATACCACGAAATATCCTAAACTTCAATTTAGATATATTTACATTACGACTTACGTGGGACATCCTGGTACTTTCAAAAGAAATATAAATAAGCAGTGTGCAATTACGAACCATATCATCGCACACCAATGAGGGAGAAGCACTATACAATCTTGCATGGCACATCCTAACCTAGACTGTAAAAAGAAGAAAAAATAGATTAATATAGGTCTATAGAATTATCTTTTAGAATGAGGTTCAGAAAGAATGGTTTCTTTAGTGATATCCATATAGTTCCTCTCTTAACATATAATTATGCGCTCGACAGTCTTTAATATGATTTGGTCTTTACATACACTGAGAAAAAAATTGTATGTGGCGTACGTAAAATCGTATTTTATATTTGTAAATCTGTAGTTTTTGGACTTAACGTATAGTAAACGTACAACTGAAAACGCATGTTTTATAATGCTTTCTGTATAAGTGTTCCATCTGTACGTACTTTCCGTATGAAACAATACAGGTGGTCAGGATATCACATACAAATGGACGTATATAACATATAGCTGACGAAGGTAACATAAGTATATGTATGTGATATATGGAAAACTGTTAGATGTCAGATATCCTGCAACGGCATGATGTAACATCTAACAAGTGTAATGCTTATGTAGCATACGGATAACGTATGCTCTGTACTGATTTCTATAGTAAGCAAAAGGATTCCGTATGTTTGTAATTACAATATACCGCTGTCTTGAGAACGGATTTTTCTCAGGGTATGTTGATTTGACTTGCGTATCTTGTTAATCATAAAATTTCTTGAAAATTTAACTTACATACAACTAATAAAAAGTGACTTCAATATTGAGCCAAAATCGAAAAAAAAAAACGTAATTAAGAATTTTTCGCAAGCATACATGTTTCCGAAGTTGACTAACTGAACTACATACTGTATATTTAGTTGTAAAAAAAAGAAGAAGAAGAAGAAGAAGAAGTGGATATACAGTAAATAACCTTGTTTAAGATCTTCGGAACGAAGACAACATTTTAAGTGTGTATATCTAAAATTTATAGATGGAATGTTTTCCTTCATGTTACAGTAAACCACATTTACATTAGCTCTCAGACTCCGAAGATTTTGAGGAAACTAAAAGTTAGCTTGTACAACTGGACACCTCATTTTGCTGGCGTCTGTTCAATCTTACATATACATGCTGGGAGTATTATTAATATATATTTTTTAAGGTTAAGATTCATGAATAGCTTCTAATGAATTTCAAAAGGAAAGACTAAGTTACTTAAAATAGAACTTACATATTATTAATTGATAACAGTTAAACAATGAATTTGTTTTCTGAAAGTGTTAAATTAGCGACATGCACATTCAAAATGCATACGTATCAGATTAATTCATAATTGATCTATTCCTGTCTTTTTTCTTTTAATTTCCAGGAAATTGGGTGTTTCCATTAAAACATTGCAAAACTATTTCAAAAATTTTGAGCCAAATATTGAGCATAAAAAGATCAATGTTGTTGTATTTTAATAGAAGTGTTGAATACGTGCGTCATTGGTTTTAACACTTTGTAGGAAATGTTCTTTGTTTTATTGTTTTCAATGAGAAACAATTGTTCATGTCAAAGTCTTTCCAAAGTTATTACTGGTTCTTAAGGCATTAGCTTTAAAAATATATGTGCACCACAATTGAATTGTTTACTATCAAAATAGGATAAGGGACTATCCATATATTACGTAACGCTATTTTTGACCAATTTTTACCCCCTTCCTCTCCCTTGTCACACTTTGTAACGCAAGGCCGAATCCCTCCCCTTTTGTTATGTAATGCTTTTTGCTTTTGTTTTTTCACCAATTTTGCTTATTTATGGGTTATTACAATAAAAGAACTATTTTAATGATAAAACTTTTTATTACAAAATGTGCATATTCTGAATACATTTCCAGTGTTTTTTCCGCCAATAAATCAAAGTGTTAAAAGATTATAGTACCGTAATAATATTTTAACCCGTAATAATAATACCTTAATAGTACTTCAACATTGTTTAATCAGATTGTTTAATAATATGTATTTTAACTCCATAAGATTGTTTAATTAACCAATTTTAATTCTTCGAAATTGCATACTGTCGTTTTCCTAAGGAGATCGCACACATCTTTTAACTTAAACTACAAATATAAATCACTGAACAAAGCAAGGTTTGTTTTTATTTTCAAATAATTGTGTAACAGTTTCGTCATCTAACTGAACATATTGGCTTCATCAGACACTATAGTTTTTCTAGTTTAAGTTAAAAGATGGGTGCGATCTCCTTAGGAAAACGACAGTATGCAATTCCGAAGAAATAAGATTGGTTAATTAAACAATCTTATGGAGTTAAAACATTATTAAGGTACTAACATTTTTTAATACTTTGATTTATTGTCTACAAACTGACAAACTACTAAAAATGGACATCGGCCTCTTTTTCCAGGATCCAAGATGCTTCGTGTATTTGAAGTTCGCCGGTGTCGATGATGCACAGTTCTCTTTCTCGTCGACAGCAGATTCGAAGTGGTTGCACACGTGAAGGAGCACGGACATCTCGTTTGTGAACAAGCTTTCGAGCATCGTCTTTGGATTTAAGTTTACCCCTTTTCAAATTCTTCTTGTCCTAAATCATCGCCATACTGCGAATAAACTCAATTTCTCCACAAATATTCAAATCAAAAAAATTCGGAGCGAAATTTATATCCGACGAACTAGGTTTTAAATATCTTATTTTGCTCTGCAAATTATGGATCGTTCTGTGGCGGAAAGTGTTATTTTACGAAAAAGAGTTTCTTCTGTTTCACGTACGAAACCCCTTAGAAAAATAGAATGGGTAATGATTCAAATCAACAGTTTTGAACAATATTCTCAGAAATAGCGATACGATGAGAATGCAAAGACATTTTCAAGCGGTGGTTACGTTCACCAACAACTAACTCCAGAAAAGCATGTGCGGGAAATGCAATGCTACGATAGCCAAAAAACGGAGTTTAATTGTATTCTAATGCATGCAGGATTTATCATCAATCATATTGGTGTCTACGAACGTCTTCGAACCTCTTCTGCATGATTCAATTTATATAGGCTATAATCAAGGGCGCCGATTTCTCTGTAAATTGGGGGGAGGGGCATTCAGATGCAGAAAGCATATAAATGAGGATTTTAAAACAAATTGCATTCAAATTATGCCAAATATTGTAAATTTACAAATACAGTAAGGGAGGCCACATGAGTTTTGGGGGCCCGGGCAGAGATGGAGTAGGTCAGTGGGTCGGTGGGTCAGTGGGTCAAGTTTTCTGAGTGTGTCAGTGGGTCGTGGGTCAAGAGCATGTGACCCACTGTGACCCACCACCCACCGTGACCCACTGCGACCCACCGACTCAGTATGATCTACCGACCCTCTCTGCTCACTGCATTGTAGACAGTATTTTCTGAAGATTGGTAAGTTTGTCTTCGTTTTACTTTCAAGACCTTCATTTCCCTTCCTTTTCCACTTGTTTCTGTCTACCTACCTGAGGTGAGTATATCTAACCAAGTGAAAAAAGAACTTCAGGACTTTTGGATATTGATATTTTTAATTGTAATAATAGCAATAGGACTTCTACTGCTACTTGGCTTTCGAGATCTGTGAGTTTTTAGAGGAGCTAACTACTGGAACAAATACATTTTTGAATCACTGTAATTAAAAATTATTATATAAAAAACTGAATGTAACTATGTGTGCCTGATCATCACGGTCAAATTGCAAAGTCAAATGAAATTACTTTTGGTATATAGTTAGGCCTTAATCCAAACTGGGATATTATATTGCTTTTATTATAATGCATAATATCCTAAGGAGATAGAGAGGATCCGATTTTTTGCGGAAAAAAAATGAGTATCTCGCAAACCGTTAAACTTACGGAGCTGAAATTCAGTGTATTAACTCTTCATTGAAAATAAACAGAATGTGTCCTAGCATTTTTAAAATTCTCCTTTGTGTGTGGGAGAGGGGGTACTTTCTATATATGGAAAATTGGTAGTGAGTTGGTTTGTAAAAATAATCGAAAACGATCGATGTTATTTAAGAAAAAAAATCAGAAACAAAAAATACAGTGCTTGGCTTCATATATCCATTGCTTTCTACTATAATAATTGCTGAAGCTTATGTTCATTATATGGAGCGCTTACAGCACAGGGCAATCAACCCAAAAACTTGTGACTAAAATAGGCATAAAATTTGTACTGTAAGCTTAATTACACGGAAATTTGAAGTTTGGATTGTACGCATAATTATATGGAAAATTTTACACTTTTTTCCCTTTACGTTGATCTACTAACCTTGATTTGGAACTTTCAAATTTCATCCTTTTTTCCACTGAAAATTATTAATAATTCAACAAGGAAATAATTATACTATGATAATTTAATTTAAATTCATCGTAATTTGGCACATGGCAAACAGCAGTGTGGTAATTGAAGGGGAAGAAGGAGAGAAATTCCCATTCACCTATGAATACTCCAGGAACCTCGTTCCCTTTCGCTTTCTAGACGGGGGAGGGATCTTGGTAATGGCATCAAACCTTCATGTGTAATTACAAAAATTAAATTTATAAACAAATAAGAAATCATCAGTTTATCAGGCTTTAATTGATAATTTATTCACAAGATTCCCTATCGAAGGCGTGGTAGATGAAGTTTCTGTTCTCCATGAGTCGACATTGCCAACTGACATGGTCGATATGGAAAAGATGTTGTATGGTGATACGAGAGATTATACTTTTTGCTGAGTATTTCAAAACTGACTAAGAAAAATCGTTATCATACTTAAGTCTAACAAGCAGATTGTCGATGAGGAGTTGCAGAAATCGGGTAGAAGTATTGTCAATTTCCACGACAGAATGCGAACGGGCATTTCCCCTTATGAATTTACATATGACTGATATTAGAAATAGACTAAGTGCTCAAACGTTGTCTAACTTGTTGTTCATCAATGTTGATGGCCCACTGCTAGACAAGCTCAAAGTACACGAGCTAGTTATTTCTTGGCTGAAGGATGGACATCATTCCGTTGCGGATGATTTACCACGAAAAAGTTACCAACAGGAAATAAACCCGATTTCAGATTTGTTTTAAGGTGGAAAATTACGAGTTATAGAAAATGTATACTTGTATTAGTAATGGCTTATTTGTGTTATTCAACTTTGTACCTACTTTTTAGTAAATCTTCTCTTTGCTTTAGGTAAACTACTTTGAATAAATATTCATAATAATTGCAATTATGCATATTTGTAACTTAAATTTAACGTGGTGTTTTAGTGATTACACAAATTACAATTATGAGCATACTTTATGGAGATGCTCTCACATAGGGTACCCGAGCACCTTTACAAACTATGAAAAACTGATTTTTTAAGTTTTTTGTGAGAAAAATACTGTGAACTGAGAAACCATAACCTTTTCCATATTGTACAGGGGTATTTTCCTGTGAATAGAAGTTTCTTTTGGAATGCGTTCAGAAATTAACACTTGCAAGAATACTCTCTTAGTACAAGTATATTTTAGGCACACACTAATTTCCCCTCACCTCGAACTGTTTCAATTTCCTCACTGACAAACACTTTACCATTTTATATCATAAAGGTCAGATCCACCGTTATTCTAACAGAGTGGTGCTTGAGCGATTGACTAGAAATTCAAACTCCGATTAGTGACCCAATTTCGCAGTCTTGTTTTATTTCAAGTGTAAACTCTTTAGTCAGTAAAGAAGAGGCTGTGGATCGTGTTCAGAGTTGATGACGATGGATTTTGGTTAGTCAGAATAGGTCACAGTGGATGAGAGGGGTTCATGGTGGGTGGTGGGTCACGGTGGGTCAGAGTGTGTCACGGTGGTTAGTGGGTCACCGTGGGTCACCGTGGGTGGTGGGTCGTGGGTCAGAGTGGGTCACGGTGGGTGGTGGGTCAGTGGGTCGTGGGTCAAGTTTTCATTGACCCACGCCAACTCTGGGCCCGGGCCCCCTTGCCCACCCGGGATCGGCGAAATTTGCTATAATTAGGGTCGCAATTTCCGAAAACAATAGAAGTATTTATTTACTTATTTATAAGAAAAGAACTTAATAAAATTATTTGTTTAAAAAACTGCGTTACCAGTGGCGTATTTAGGGGAGCTTCCGGGATTAAGCCCCCGAAATCTTACTTACTAAGGTAAAGTATATGAAATATCTTGCAGAATTTTCACATTTTCAGGCAAATCATCCCCCCGAAAGTTAGCAAAGCCTCCACCAAAACAAAATCGTAAATACGCCACTGTGCGTTACGTACCGATAACGTAAACCCCCTCCTCCTCTCTTGTCATACTTAGTAACGTAAGGCCTAACCCCTTCCCCCCTTTGCCACGTTACATAATATGTGAAAGACCCCTAAGTCATTGATCCTGAAAGGGTTGAGTTATTTAATTGATGTTAATTACAAAATGCGGGCTTCAATGTGAAAATGCTACAAGTTGCACACTGCTTACACTGTGAACAGTGTAAAATAAGAAGCAAACCAAATATATCCCTTGATACTGCAGTATAAAGTAAAGAATTTAAAATATTTTAAAGAGAGCGATTATATTCTAAAGTGTTTACAAAGTACGGAAATATATAGCTTATACAGGGTGTCCGGAATGGGACTGACGGTTTTTTAAAGTGTATAGTTTTAATATGGTCAGAAATACAGAAGGAAAAAGAAAACATGCATTTTAAAGGAGAACTTATAAAGTTTATTTGGTCTTACAAGTCATTGTAACTCAGTGTAAATCCATGTGAGCTCCATTTGTAACTCTTACAATATCTAGACTGAACTCAATATCTCTCCACGTATTCTGTAACATCTGAGGTGTTACTGAAGCAATCGCATTCCTAATACGGTTCTTCAGTTCATCAAGGTTACGCACCTTTTCACCAGAATACACAAGGTCTTTCACATACCCCCACAATAAGAAGTACAGGGAATAACATCAGGAGAGCGTGGAGGCCACTTAATTGGCCCATCACGGCCTATCCAACTACCAGGAAATTCAGTATCAGGTACTCCCTCACTTATAGGCTCCAATGTGGCGGGACACCATCCAATTGGAATGTCACTTGAGAGTGCAAATATTGTAACTGGGGAACAGCAAAGTGTTGCAGCATGTCTAAGAACACAGTTCATGTTATGGTTTGCTATATGAAAAAGAAGGGACCTACCTATAAGTGCATTATGTGTTGAAGAACACCAAACATTCAATTTGGGACTGTCTCTAGAACGTTCTATGTACGCATGCGGATTCTCAGATCCCCATATCCTAATGTTGTGTCTGTTAACACAGCCAGACAAGTGAAAAGGTGCCTCATCAGAGAAAACAACGTTCAATAGGAAATTATGGTCATAATCAATCCTGTCCAGAATTTCAGTAGCAAATGCTACTCTCTGTGTCTTATCGTTGGGATTAATTTCTTGCAACAATTGCAACTTATACGCACGCAAACGTAATCGTTTGTGTACCACATCGTCCACTGTTGACTTTGGAATTGCCAAATGCCTGCTTGCTGCGCGAAATGACTTCCTGGGGCAATGTGAAAAATACTCTCCTATTGCTTCCACATTTTCTTCTGACACACGCGATTTACCACGACTGTACTGTTTCACTACACTCCCCGTTGATAAAAATTGATCCTTCCACGCAGTGTTGCCACATTTGGTACAATTGTACCAGATTCAACCCTTTTTGTCATTCACCGGCCCGTTGGTACCACGCTGGCATTTTCAGCCCCTTTTGTGAAAAAGTTGGTACAATTCTACCCAATTCAGCACCAACTTTATACAAATATTGTCACATTTTCAAAAGTTCACGTTACTCATACTGTGTTGGACTCTTAAGAAATGCTGGTGAACATTCATTCTGTAACGTTGCACCGCATAACGCTACAAACTTCGTCTGGAAAATTGGTAATTCGAACTATACCGGGAAACAAATGACGCTAGATAGGCGCATCGACGCTGCGCACGAAGGAGACGAGAAACAAGGAATGTGGTGAAAATTTTAGCTTGAAATCTTTTTTTTTTTTTTTTTTTTTTAAGTACACACGTTGAATCAAGTGTTTCATATTCTGAAGAAGATCAGCGGGTGCTGAAGTAAGTCTATAATTTATGTGTCGTTGAAAAGACTCTACATCAAAACAATAATAGCACCAGTGCCGTACCATGGAAAATCAGCGCCTAGGGGAGAATATACGATGGCGCCCCCGTACATATGACTGAGGTCGATAGACTATGGTTGGCGCGAAGCGTAATAAATTTTTTAAAAATAAACCCTGGTTTTCCTTGATTTTGAGCACTTTTTCTTACTTTTTCCTTCAATTTTATATATATATATATATATATATATATACCGGTATATATTTTCTTTTTCTTCCTTCCGAATTTTGCGCCCCATACTTCGGCGCCCGGGACCGTCCCCCCTTCCCCAACAGCATGGTATAGCACGAAAAAATACATTGACGTAGTTGTCGGGCTAAGTTGTTTACTAGTGACGCTATATTGACGAATATAAAAATACCCGAACATTTCTGCGTTTTAGAGATCTATATCGACGCGTTGTAACAAACTATGTATAGGCCTACCCATAGCTATGCATAACATACAAAAAAGTATTTTCAACATACGAACACGACGTTTCTGTGCAATGTTTTCCCTTCACTATTTATACAGTTTACTTTCTACACAAAACTGCATGCAGTCTACAAATATTCATATTAGAATGATGGTACCGGTATCAGTACTTAGTTTGAATTATCGATATTGGCAAAGAAAATTATGTATTTGCTGGTACCGGCACAGGAACCACACTATAATAGTTTAGCATATGTTCCACAAAAACACCAACGCAGGAAAAAAAAAATCCCCGTGAACTGATTTGCCTTGGTTATTCCTTATGCCCAAGAATATCATCCCAACTGTGATCAGTGGAAGATCTACGGGGTTTGTGACTTTCAGGTTGAATCCCATCCAAATTGCATTTCTTTTTTTCTTTTTTTTTTTAAAAATCTAATGGTAATCATTCCTATGCCTCCCTCCCAAAAATCTACTGATTTCTAAGAAAAAAAACCGAAGCCTTTGTGAGTGAAGCCCCTCTCAAACTACTTTTCTGGATCCGCCAATATGATAGCCAAAATACAGGTAGATATTCAATTATACTGTGGCAATTGAAACTTCCTCTTTACTGCTCTGGTTTTACCGACAGAGGACTGTGAAACTCTTTTCATTTTTTATGCAATGTAATCCCTGATGTGCAAAGTAACCCCTGATGTCTTACGGTATAGAAAAAAATAGTTGCTCCCAGAAAAAGTTTCTTGTCTCCCCATTTGCCTCCAAGAAACTAAAGCTGGCGACGTCACTCCATTGACAGGGGCGGATCCAAGACGGGCTTCTGGGGGGGGGGTTGTAGTATGCTACTTAGAGCTACTTTTAAAAGCTCCAAACTCTGGGATGGGTTTTATTTATATATAAAATAAGAAAGTTTCCTTTTCTGGGGAGGGCGATCGCCCCCCTGGATCCACCCCTGAGTATCGTAGAGTGCACGGTGATCGCTGTGTGTGTAGAGGGCAGTGTAGTATATTGAAGGTCTTCGGACAATGAGGGTTGAGTATTCTAATTAATTGAGTATAGATCTCAGTGTGTGTGTGTGTCTTCAGTGCCAGGGCAACGCCAGCAAAATCGTATTGTATACTTGGGAGACAACGAGCATAGCTATATAACAGAGGCCATGTGGTTGTTTCGCAGAATTGCCGGCCACGTGATCCGTAAGTGGTATGTGCAATAAGAGGACTCCAACGAGCACATGACCCCAGTGCGCCCACCACGCATCAAGGAGCTCTTGGGCAGAATGATTGTTCAAGTCATTCTAAGTGACAAGACGGTGACCGTCAGTAGATTCAGAGCCACCATGGCTCCATTAAGACAAGAAGGACTGAACAATCGATTTGAAGTCTTTACACGCCAAGTTTCTTTCGCACGATTATTACTGACACTTGCTCAGCACTGAGAACATCTTCGATATTGTTGGACAAGGCAGCTTAGAGCTGTTATCTTGAACACAGTGAGGTCATGAAGGAATCCGCATATGTGTGAAAACATAAAAATCCTGTGTATTTTCGTATTTGTCATAAGTGACACATCTGGATTCTGGTATGAGAAGCAGAAGCTATACTTCACGCTCGTCTCTGGTTTTCATTCTGGGAAGTATGACTAGTGGCTCCTCTTATTTTATCGTTAGTCTTGTCATCTGACTGTTTTTAGACATTATGCTGAACTCCATGTTCCAGTAGGATTAAATTTTACGTGGTTCCCATACCGCTACAGCAACTTAGCGTGCTTTACTCGATATAAACCTTCTACACTGGCCTATTAGGTCTCCGGACTTTAGGTTTATCAAGCGTCGCACAATTATAAATATTTTAGTTATTAAATTCAGAACGTGATTTCCTTACGTTGGACATGAAGTTGAGCGTAGATCAAATAATTGATCGTGGATTGAGATTGCTCCTTTTAAAAAGTTTGAGATTGAACTAAGTTAACTCACTTTTTACACTCTGAGTTTGAGCTGAACCAAGCTCGTTTCAAAAGTGAGCGTTTACAACCCTGTACAGATTTACTTAAGAATTAGACTACAAGATCCATTTGTAAGTAAACCATGTTTAGTAAACAATGTAAAATAAAAATAATAACTAAATATTATTTGATTATGTATTTAATTTTCAAAATAAACATTTATATTATGACTATTTTGTAATAAGTGTGCAAGAAGTTAAGAAGTAGAATTTTCCGTTCAAACAGAAAGGGTCATATTCAACACTTTCGTCGCTCCGAGTCTTTAAAATATGTCGCCCCGTAATATCAGTAAATATCACTGTAGAAAATTTCGGACAATAAAGTAAATAATCAAAGTGAAAGAAGTAGAAAATATTAAAAATCTGTTGAGTTATATCAATCTACGTGTGCATTATAAATCTCTGTGATGACCAGAATTGAAGTATGAAAAAAAACTGGACCTAGAAATGTACCGCCTTAGGCCATGCCCCATGTTTAACCGTACGTAAATACAGACCTTCACACAGATGCTAAATTATAAATATTTCAGACTGGTTTTGCAATAAAAATTTGAGGACTTATCTTAAACAGTCAATAATTACAAAAAGACCTTTTAAAAATTAAATTTACTATTATATTCATACTTTACCTGAGGAGTTTCGTATTCTCGTCTTGTCAGACCAAGACATATTGATGTAACCACTAAATAACAAATTCCAAATCTTTGTAAAACTCCGAAGATTCTAATTCTGTCGACATCTGGACCGACACCATTTGTGTTCAGGATTAATCCAAGTAAGAAGAGGATGCATGAACGCTGAAACAGAAATTCAAAGTAAATTAAGATGTTTTCTCAGTGATACATACTTAGAGCCTGTCTATTCCACTTGTGCTCTCGTACAGTGATGCCAATTCCTGCAAAGCCGTTTTCCCTTCACAAGCTTCAGAATTTCCCTTTTCCGGACAAAATTTCCCTTCATCCAAACCGTTCAAGTACTTAGTAAACGTATTTTTAATCGTTTTTGCTTCCACCCCCTCACCCCAATCTTATAACCACATACAAGCAGATACCTGGCAACCTTCCTTTGAGCTTACGCAGAATTTGAACTTGATTTGTTGTTTAGATATCTAAGGCGTCGCGATAGGTGAGGGGAAAGGATATGGAAAGGTTAGGCCAGGACCTATGTTAAAGGTGCAATCTGTGCATTTGCCTGGTGAACTGAGGAAAAACCCTATAAATACCTCTGTCAGGATGGACAACCTAAAGAAATCATAAAAAATGTGAAATAAATGTTATGTAAATTTAACTTTTATCCTAGACATCATGATAGATTTTAATATTAATGTAACCTAAGGTACAAAGAAAATATTAAGTATATATTTGGTATGTACTTACTGAAGAACAGCACTCCCACATTTACTGAAACGAATATGAACAATTACAAAGAAAACCCTAGGTGCTACTGTCTTTGGCTGTACACGAGGAATGTTCGTAAGCACAATACAAAGTTTAGATTCGGAATTCTTAAGAATTAATAATTCTGTGCGCACAGTCACCAGAAAATTTGTAAAGTTACACAAACACACATACACTAATGACCCAGTATTCGCCCATATATACATATTTACATTCACGACACGCAGATTTTCGTCTCTTACATCGATTAATCCTCTTCACAATCAATTTTCTGGTTGGGAAAAACATCTGATTGGGAAAATTAAACTTACAATAGTTGGAGTGATAATTTAATTGAGAAATATTTCATCTTATTGCATTGCATTTAATTCAACAATGGGAAGATTAATTTTGATAAAAGATTTTAAATAAGCATTGTTGTAATGTTTTGAATTTAACTGAATATGTTGATCGATGTGTAATGTTGATAAATATTAACGAATGCAAAGCAAGATAACTTGTGAGGATTTATGTGAAATATGTGCAACGGATTATGTTTGGAACAAATAGGATGTTGAATTTATATTGAATTTTAATGAGATTAATCAGATAAGTAAATATGTTCAATCTATAAAGGATTGAAGAGAGGTTCAAATTTCCCTGCAATATTGAGAGATTACAAGCAATTTCCCTTTTTCCCTTTTCTCCAAAATTTACTCAAAATTTCCCTACGCCAAGGGAAATTTCCCTTCAATTGGCATCACTGCTCTCGTAAGCTATGCGAACTATACTTCGAAACCACCCCCGCCGCCCTCTGTTTGCGTAACGAAAACAAGTGAATGACCTCAGCTGTGTTGCCAATTTGTCATTCAGTCGTTGGTCTCGACGAGTGAAGATCGTAGGCTACTAAAGTGGCTAACAAGACAGAGCACAGTGAAGTCCGTGAAATAATTCATTGTGGCAAATCACATATTGACAGCAGCGCCAGCAAGGCACAGTTCAAATGGAAAGGCTCTAGTAGTTTTTTCCACCGATATTCATTGAAGTGCATTGTGCTCGATGCGAGTTTGCACTGAATGATAAGCTGATAAAGGTACATCGAAATACTAATTACTAATAATCTTTTTAGGCAATAATTAGAATTCTTCCTTTGTAATTGAGAGCTCCGGGTGCGAATTCAGCTGAATCTTCAACAAGAAACTGAAAACTGGAATACTGAGCTTACTTGGTAGGTCATTGAGTCTATTCCAGTCCTTCAACGTTCAGCTTCGTAGAACCACGAGTAAACCTTCGTTCTTTTACCCAAAAATAAGGGGATTCGTATTTTGTTTCTTGATACGAAAATCCTCATAGACTTTAATCTCAGAACGATTTCAGAATCATTTATAAAGTCGGTTTTGAATCAATGTCAAAATTGGTAAGTAGAATCGAAACTCCCACGACGGATTATGAATGTTACAAAAATACTGCATATTCAAAATTGTTAAACTTTTCTGTGAGAAACTTAAGTGACTTGAGAGAATGTGTAACACATTTCGCTTAGAAAGGAAAACGAAACAGTAAAAATTTCTCTCCTTTAGTTTTGAAATCATAGACTAGGATTTTGATATTAGAAGTTCAGGCAACGCTGAACATAATAATAGTTTTGTTTATTGTGAGCTGGACGAAAAACCAATATCTTGTTGCAACTAGTCAGAAATGCTCAAAGCTTTTAACTATGCATACGAAAGAACAAACTAGTATTTATTCCAGTGTTTCGTGCTACAAAAATCTGGTCATTGCAAAGAGCTTACAACAACTATAGAAGCTGCCTGGTCTGCGAAAGATGCTTTCTCCTGATTAGACTAATTAATGGATTTTTCGAACAGAGAAAGGTAAACGGACGTTATTAAACCACATACAAAAATAATTAGAGCCAAAAGTGCTCTAGCCTTTGATAATAAAAACTAGTTTCCTTTAAAATCAATTTTATACACTGAAATAAATTTAGGCCTAGTGACAGAAAATATCATCAACATAGGAAGGGGCGGAGCATAAGAAATGTAAGTGAAAGGCCACCCTTAAAGGGATTATATGGTCATTTGGGGCAATATCGACACCCTAAGGACATTAGCACTACTACAAGATTGTAATGAATTATTAAAGAAACGATTTATAGCCCGTGATTAAATATACCATTTCAACTAGCTGACAGATACAACACATGTTACATAAAAGCAATGTGTGACTGTGGAGCCACAATTGAAATGAACGATGAAGGAGTGTCGGGCTTCCCCAATTCTACGGGGAAGACCAACAGGTTGTTGGGGAAACATTGACATCCATATTAAAATCTTACTTACTATGATAGTGTTGCTAATAATTCCCCAACACATATTACCGTTCGTAAAGTAGTTCATATGCTTTAAACAAAAATGAAAATCTTTAAGTTTAAGAAGGTAGAATACATTTATTTACAGCTACGAAAATATTTTAAAATGTCACTGAGTTACAAAAGGTGAAAATAATAATCACAAAATTTTGTTTAGTTCCAACAAAATAATATGAAACAAGAATTTCTTTTTAAAAATAATATGTTAAATGTGAGCTAGTGCAGAGAGCACAAAAATTCCGTTCATCATTAACAACAATCGTTAATTTATGTTACTCACATGTTATCAAAAGTATGGTTGTAGATTAAAATATTAGTGTTAGTTTCATATACAGGAAAGAGCACTCATATTTGTCAGAGATTTCACATTGTTAATACACAAAGAAGGGATCATCTGAGTAAAGAACACAGTCCTCGTGAAATCATTGAAATATTTCGTATCGTGGCGGACAGAAGTCTTTGATCAGGTAATAGCAACTGCTTTGAAACAAATGCAGATTATGAGAATTAAATCTGTCATATTTGTAATTTGGTGTGGAGAAGAAACAAACTTGTGAACCAAAGGTTTAAGACCAACTCAAGTTATTAATGTAAACTATGCCAAAGATCATTTACATATCATGATAACATGTTAAAAGAAATACGAAAGAAGTTTTGAAACGAGCGGAGGCAAAGAAATCTAATGTAAACACACTAAGGACGAATCAGTTACTGCGTAGCAGGGTGGATTGATTTAAATCAGTCTGATTTAAATCACGATTTAAATCAAGATTTAAATCACTTGATTTTTTAAATAAAAATCGTTGATTTAAATCGAATTCCGAAATAAATTAATTTAAAGTGAAAATAAGTAAAATCCCGTTTCTGTTTTGTTATTTCAATTATGGAAATTAATAATCATAATACAATGAGACTCAAATGTACAGTATAGTATGAAAACAAATGTCATGCAGAGGATGATTAGGGAAAATCCCGTTTTGAACAGGTAAGGGAGCAATCCTGTTTTCTTCTTTTCGTAACATTGGGTTTGGGTTTTAAGATCGTTAACTATTCCAACGGGGAAATCACTATCGATATTTAAGACGAAAATTCTTTTTTGTGCGTGTCTGTTTGTTTGTTCCTAGATAATAGGGTGTATTTAGAGGGGTCCTATCCTCTCTCCATTTTTGTTTTTTGTTTTATAACTTTAGCCGAAATTTATGTATTTCATGCTGGAAGCTAGTTCTGAGTTTTTAAAAATAGGCCCCTGGCAAATATAAGTAACTTGTGAAAAAGTGTCATTTTGATAAATGTTGCAGTACTTTTTCCTTAATGCTTAACCTTTTAAATTATATAATTAAATTATTCTATTTAAATTATATTATATTTTTAGGTGATAGGGTAGAATCTTCATTATTCGATTAAAAAAGTACCAATAAGGCTTTTTACTTCGTTTTCTTCAAGACTGGAGGCATTCTAGAACATGTTACATATGCTTTCACGCCTTTCTGCGTTGACGTCAAATTTAAAAAATGATTTTTTTGTTATGCGTATTATTATTATTATTATTTGGCATTTTGCGGGTTATATTTTGCATTCAGAAGACTGAAATTTTGCACACTCGTTCAGTGCACCCCTTAATAATTTTCAGATATTTTCAGATTTCTGTGGAAACAGCGGGGTCCAGAGAGGCAAAAATGTTTTAAAAAAAACAATATTTTTAACAAAAACAGCTTTTTTCGTGATTTTTCCGTCTCAGATGGAAACATATGAATGGTACCGTTTCAAAGGTTGTTTTATTCTGAAGAAAATGATGTACGTAGTATGCTCCTAGGATAAATAGGGATGTCGCAGGAAACTGTTATCTGAGATCCTGTTTTATACGGGAATCTGGGGTATTTGAGGAATATTATTTTTCGCGGGCTTACTTTTCACCTCCAAGATTGAAATTTTGCACATGTACTCAGTGCACCCCTCAGTATTTTTCAGATTTGTTTCAGATCTCTGCCTTAAAACAGGAGCAGGGGTCCACAGAGGTATTATTTTTTTAAAAAATATATATATTTTTAACAGAAAATTCATTTTTTCGTGATTTACCCGCCCCAGATACATGATGGAGACATTTGAAGGGACACGTTTGAAAATTTGTTTTATTCTGAAGAGAATAATGTACAAATCATGATCCTAGGATAAATAGGGATGTCTGAGGAAATTTTTATATTACATCCGGGTCATCGTGGGAATGTTCTTAGCTCATTGTTAAATAATTTCCTCCCCCTTACTACTCAAGATAGAAGCTTGAAATTTTGTACATACATTCAGTACACCCCTTAGTATTTCCCAGTTGATTTTGAGATCTGTGCGTTAACACAGGGGGATCCAGAGGGAATTAAATTTAAAAAAAAAAAAGTAAAGAAAATGCCGATTACTCTCAAAATTTCCCGCTTCAGGGACATGATAGGGAAATGTGAATATTACCGTTTCAAAAATTGTTCTATTCTAAAAAGAGTGATGTATGTAGCATGATCCTAGGATAAATAGGGATGATGCTGTAGCTGCTTGACTGAAAGTCTATCATTTACGTTTAAAAAGAGCCATAATTTAAAAGGGTTAAGAAACATTGTTTAGGATTGATATAGGTTAACGATTGGGGATAATTCAAAATTCAACCCCAATACTTTCACTTAAATGGCATAATTAGCATTTAATACTAATTCCTAATGCTTTTTCTTCAGTTCGCGACTTGCATTATACGAGGAGAAAGATTTGATTTAAATCAAAAAAATCGATTTAAATCAAAAAAATCAACAAAAATGATTTTTTTGAAAAAAATCATGATTTTTTTCCACCCTGCTGCGTAGTGATCGTGGTTAAGTGGTCAAGGCGCTCGACCAGTAGTCTGGAGGTACTCACATTGAATACACGTCGGGCACAGCCGGCGTTTATTCAGCACAATGCCCACTGGGCGGGAAGTGGGTGGAACCATTAAATTCACAACACTTCAATAATAATAATAACAATAATAATAATAATAATAATAATAATAATAATAATAATAATAATAATAATAATAATAATAATAATAATAATAATAATAATAATGGTATAAAAAAGTTGCCCTTAAATTAGGCAAAACTTACAGAAAAGTTGGGATCTCGGGGAAGGGGGTCTGTACCTATAGGCACACTTCTGCAACTACCCAAATTTTAAACGAAAGTGTTCCACTAAAGTTTCATGTAGAAAATATTCTATTGTATGTTTTAACGAAAATTACTGTAATAAAAATAACTGTATATTATTGAACAGTAAGGCATATAATAAACCAGCTTTCAGGATATGCAGAGGCAATGCAGAGGTAATAAAAGCTTTGCTACAAAGTACCTACACAGACCATAATTCAATGACCTCAGAAATTTGTAAATAACAAAATAGTGTATAAGATTCAGTCTACAGAGCAATTGTTACTTAAAGAATGGACATACACTATTTCGAGAATCGAGATAGTACGAGAAATGTTTACGATACTTTTCGTGTCCTCTACATCCTCATCTCCAAAGCGAGACGATAAGTTGAGTTAGCCTTGTTCCGTTTCCAATATAAAATGTTAATTCTGGTCCCGATTTCGTTTGTTTTGTTTAAGAAACGAGATAAGAATTTCCTCTCCTCGTGGGCAACATTAAACAAAACCGAAATATTCTTGCCAAATATCATGTTTCTGCTTATAATGGTATGACCTGAGCGATAATAAGCTCCTAATTTTTAATCTTCTAAGAGGTTATTATTATTATTATTATTATTATTATTATTATTATTATTATTATTATTATTATTATTATTATTATTCATGAAGATTTGATAGTTCAAGTATTGAAACATCCGTGTATTCAAAATCTGAAAATGGGGGCGCGGTGCTTCAGTGGTACAGCGTTCACCTCCGGTGCTTGGGGTCGCTGGTTTGATCCCATCTACTGCCGTGTGGACTTTGTGGTGGACAAACACCGTGCTCGTGGGCTTTCCCGGGGTTGTCCCGTTTCCTACCCCTTTCTTCATTCCACTATTTCATTCATCTCTGATTATTACCGTCTCTATATTAATAACTTGAATTGTTCTTAAACCTTTGGTTCACAAGTTTGTTTCTTCTCCACACCAAACTACAGATATGATAGATTTAATTCTCATACTCTGCATTTATTTCAAAGCAGTCGCCATTACCTTATCAAAGACTTCTGTCCGCCACGATACATTGTACCCAATCAGCGGGATTGCTTTTGCTGTAAAACCAAGCTCGGCAGATAGCTCATTTTTGTTACAGTAAAACCTGTCTTCAACGGACCCTTTATTAAACGGAAAACTGTCTTAAACGGAAATATTTCATGGTCCCATGAATTTTGGAGAACAAAACGTGTGAAACTCCCTTCATTAAGCGGAAACTGTGTTACGCGGACAACGGAAAGAAAAATAAACATTTAACGGAAAATTCTGAGTTCCGGACTACAGCGTTTAGAAGATGTTTAGACATTCTGTGAGACATATACATTACACTGTCTGCGATAAAATGTTCGTTCTTTTGTTAAGTATTTCTGGACAGTGTTGACCTTTCCCAACCACTATTCACATTCACCCCCACAAATTGTCCTTAATCCCCGCAACTTAATCAAGAATCATACGGAATGTCGGAAAGAAGAAAACGAGATAGAGGAAGAAGAGGAATACGATACCGAGTTCCAAGAAGAGTGTAGAATAAATACATATCAAGATTATCTCAGAAGTTTAAAGGAACTGCAAAAATTACGAAAAAAAATGATTCTGATTCACTTAGTATAATTTCTCAGACTAAAGTGTATGCGGAAAGTCAAGTAGCCAAGCAGCAATGCGCACAGAAAACCCTGCTTGGCTATTAGAAAAATAAAGAAAACGTGTGCATAGCATATTTTGTATTCATTTTTTTTATGTATGTGTGTGTGTATTTATTCCTAGAAGAAAGAAGTACTGTAATCGAACAATGTACGTACAGCAATATATTTCCTCAATATGCTCCTTTATAAACACGTATTAAAAAAAAGAAAGAAAGGAAAGGTCTACCTCCGCTAAGCGGAAACCTGACTTTAACGGAAATTTTTGCAAGTCCCTTTTGATTCCGCTAAAGACAGGTTTCACTGTACTATGTTTTGCAACATTTTTATGTATCTGCACATTCTTCTATGTTTCACTACCTTTTTATTTTTATATTTTACTATTTTTCTGTGCAGATATAAAAGTTTGGTACTATTGTCCCTCTCTTTACATTAGAACATCTTATTTTCTTGGGTGAACTCATACGCATCTAATATAATTAACTTTTCTTCTAGTATGTGTTCGTCTTCTTCAGCAAATGTATGTTCACCAAAATGTTTCTTCCAATTAAGTTTGAATAACTTGTCATGTAATGATCCAAGGTACTTCAAAAACTCTTGCAGCCGTGGGCGGCGATTAGGGGAGGCAAGAGGGGGCAGTTGCCCCCCCCCCCACTTTTTTGAAGTGACCACTTAACTCTTTTAAATTATATCATCTATTTTTTGGTGATAGGCTAGAATCTTCATTATTCGATTTAAAAAAGTTACCAAAAAAGCTTTTTACTTCTTTTTTTTCTCAAGTCTGGAGGCATTGTAGAACACGTTACGTATGGTTTCACGCCTTTCTGCGTCGAGACGTAGAGTGTGATGACGTCATAACAAAAATATTTTTATGACTTTTTTATTACTTTTTGCAGGCCTTACTTTCGTACCTAGAAGATTGAAATTTTGCACACACATTCAGTGCACCCCTTAATATTTTCCAGATTCTTTTCAGATTTCTGCGATAAAACAGGGGTGTCCAGAGGAGACAAAAGGTAAAAAAAAGGATATATTTTTAACAAAGATCCCTCTTTTCGCGATTTTCCCTCCTCAGATACATGGTGGAGACATGTGAATGGTGCCGTTTGAAAGGCTGTTCTGTTCCAAAAAGAATGATGTACGAACCATGATTTTAGTATAAATAGGGATTTCTCAGGAAATTGTTACCAAAGATCTTTTTTATACGGGAATCTGGAGTATTGTAGAGATATTATTTTTGGCGGGCTTACTTTTGCACCTAGAAGATTGAAATTTTGCACACACATTTAGTATACCCCTTAGTATTTTTCAGATTTGTTTCAGATCTCTGCGTTAAAACAGGGGGGTACAGAGGGTCAAAAAAGTACAAAGAAGGAATATTTTTTAAACGAATAATCCATTTTTTCATGATTTTCCCACCTCAGGTACATGATGGAGACATGTGAGTGGTACCGTTTGAAAGTATTTTCTATTCTAAAGGGAATAATGTACGAACAATGATCATAGGATAAATAGGGATGTTTCAGAAAAATTCTATATTATATCCGGGTCATCTGGGGCATTGTGGGAATGTTCTTAGCTCATTTGTAAACATTTTCCCGCACTTAGTTTTCAAGATAGAAGCTTGAAATTTTTTTATACACATTTAGTACACCCCTTCGTATTTTCCAGTTGATTTTGAGATCTGTGCATTAACAAAGGGGGTCCCAAGGGGATCAAAGTTTGAAAAAATCCAGATTTCCCTCAAAATTTCCTATTGTTAGGAACACGATAGGAAAACGTAAATGGAACCGTTTGAAAGGTTGTTCTATTCTGAAGAGAATGAGGTACTAACCATGATCCTAGGATAAAAAGGGATGATGCTGTAGCTGATTGACTGAAATTCAATAATTTACCTTTAAAAAGCAATAATTTAAAATGGTTAATGTATATAGTTTCATTTGGAAATGTAAATTTTTTGCATATATTACTGGTTCATAGAAAAAAGATGGTACCATATAATATTTGTCGTTACATAAGTGTGTATTGGTTATTTGTCTTCCCGTGGAGTTAAGACAGCTACAGGAATTGCGTTTTAATTGCAATTCAAAGGAATTAATATCACAATTGCATCGTAGCATATGCTTGTAGTATTTACTGTCTTTCATTTTCTAAGAGTAATAACATACCTTTAATGACAAGTGTGGAATTAAAAATGAAGTTGTTCATTAATTCCCAGTTTCAATATAACTTCTACAGAACAAGCCTCATTATTCATTAGTGTGATTAATAATATCCTTTCTATTTATTTGTTTTACAAATATATTATTAAATAATTTGATCACACAATTTTTCTGACAGAATTTTAAGATGTTCATGAGCAAGGAATCAAGGGTTAGTACCTATGTGCGTTGCTCTTGACAATTTACCTAATTAAATATGAAACGCGATATACGGTGTTTTAACTGAAAAAGATGGTATCCTATTAGTTATACAACCTTTCGTCAAACAAAGTATTAGAAACAACCAGGGACAGTAACATTGATATACACATATTCAGATCATATCTTGCCCCCCCCCACTTTTAACGTCCAATCGCCGCCACTGCTTGCAGCAGTAACAAGTAGTATTTCATTCTTAACGGCCTCTATGGCTACTGACATTTTGTTTAAATTCCAGGAGCATCTCATGCTTTTCCGTGTGTAATTTCGAACCGTGATGTAATGGAAAAAAGATGCAGACGTTGTATTATCTATATGCTAATACTAATGTACTATTTTTGATAAATACGTTATTAAAAATCACAACGAAAAGGGAAAAAAAGAATCTGTCGAAAGTGCCCCAAATGTGAGAGTCGAAAGTACCCCAAATGTATATGTTGCGCTTAACTATATTTTTATACAAGTTAGAAACATTGCACACTGATGAACTAACTACCTGTGATTGCACAACTTTCAGCTGTATGCTGTCCACCATGAGTACTGAACAATACAACTTTTACCTCCAAACAAGAGCTTAACAAAACATACTCAAATTTTATAGTGACCCTTAACTTCTCACATATGTTTCACACGTTACCTTATAAACTTCAACCTTTCTGCTCAAATTATTCTACTTATTCCTAAGCTTTTACAGATATACATTTCATACACCCCACAGTTTCGCTTAGTACTGATTACGCCAACATCTTCACTTCCAGAAAGAATTGACAGTCTTGTAAGCTTAAAAGTGTCGGTATTCCCCAACTGTCGGTCTTCCCGTGAATGACCATAACACAAAATTCAGTAATGATTTTAAAGCCTGCGACATTTTCTTATTCACTGATAATTATAGACTATTAATTTTAAATTTTCATTTGTACTTAAAACCTGAAAACTCTTCTACAATTTTATATTTATTTTATTAACACTTTTTTTTTAAATTTCAGTTTATATTCTTTAGGCTTTCGAGGCCCTGATATAATGCTTACAAACTAAAATAAAATGCTTACCCGTAAAACGTTTAAGAATATTTTGTAACGAGGTACGTTTTTTCTCAGTTGAGATCTCAGTGAGATTGGAATACACACACCCATAATCCACATGAACCTATAACAAGAAGAG
Organism: Thermobia domestica; assembly: GCF_964235325.1. NCBI lineage: Eukaryota > Metazoa > Arthropoda > Insecta > Zygentoma > Lepismatidae > Thermobia > Thermobia domestica. The sequence goes on along the minus strand of NC_137454.1, from coordinate 220,470,664 downwards.
CAGAAGCAAAGTTTTATATTATATAGTACCATTCAGGCTCAAACTGCATTATACATGTATGTTTTACAGGTTTCGTAATCTGCAATTTTGAAAGGTAATTCATAATACTACATTCGGAAGAAAACACACTAAATATTCAAACCAAGCTATGAGAGAGGAAGATGTTTTCTGTGTTTGGCTGAAGCAGAGATTTTGCACCTTAACTCACATTTTTTTAATACTCATTTTCTTTGTCTTTTCACGTTGTACTAAGGTATATTCTTCAATGTATAACTTGATTGGTTTGAAAGAGATAATAAAAGTGTAATGAAGGGATTATAGCTTTGAGAATATTCAGGAAAAAGTTGCCAAGGTATTAAACAATTATATTCCTAAATGATGCGCTTAATAAGATGACATACTGTTAAAATAATTACACAAAATTACTATCAAGGTTGCAATCAAAAGTACAGTACGTGCTTACGCAAACACTCATAATTAAAATTTAAAAGGCCTCGAAATTAATTGGGTTGAAATTCTAGTGAGAGTATGAAGTATGAAAAACAAATATAAGCAAAACACCTCTTCAGAAATTAGAAAATCTTAGTGTATATGTAATTCAAGAAACTACGAAATCTACTAGAAGTTTTTGAAATAACTGAAAAACAATGAGGAAAATTAACTGCGTAGAATGGAAAGACAAGAAAGAGTTGTTGAAAAGGAGATAGAAAACTTAACTCTTTACAAAGAGGAAAGAGAATAGAGATGAGCACGAGCGAGTTCTCTTTGAAACTCGAGTCGACTCGAAACACATCTGTGAGCTCGACTCGAGAACTCGGCTCGAAAATTTTCCTCCAACTCGACTTGAAACTCTACTCGAATTCGTCGAGTCGAGTCGAGCCAAAACGAGCCAATCGAGCTAAATCCTGTGTGTGTACCTTTAAGTACTCTCATCAAGTATCGTACATTGACAATATTATTATCAATGATACTACTACTACTGCTACTTCTTCTTCTTCTTCTTCTTCTTCTTCTTATTATTATTATTATTATTATTATTATTATTATTATTATTATTATTATTATTATTATAACACCATGTATAACCATGAAAGGTGGATGGTTTGTATCTGGACACTAAAAACTGGTTGAGCCGATCTCGGTTGTCGAGAAGTCGTCAGGTGGCAAGGACATCATTCACGAGGTTCTGCATTTGAGTTCAGCATGAACAAATACTCGGGTTCGAGGAAACAATTGTTAAAAGTTATAGGGCGCTAGCTAAACATACTCAGCCCGGGTCTAGGGTTGTAAACGGATCGAGCGGCTCGTCTCACAGCTCATTCACTATCGAGCTGAACCGAGAAGTGAGCCAAGCCAACAGCTCACCCAACCGAGCCAGCTCGAGCCGATGGCTCACCCCAACCGAGCCAGCTCGAGCCGATGGCTCACCCCAACCGAGCCGATTCGAGCCGCCGACTCAGTTCAGCCGAGTCGAACCGAGCTGATGGACACGTTTCAACGGAGCTGGCTTGAACCGAGTCGGTGGCTCATCCCAACCGAACCGGCTAAAGCTGTTCGCTCAGTTGAACCCAGCCGAGCCGGTTGACATCACCACCCGGGTTTCTGCTTCGGCTCACAAATTCGACCATGCAGTGTTTCAGCCTTGATGGTAAGAACTACAGTAGACCTACAGACAGTACAGTACCTATATTGGTGCTCCTGACATTTGAGGTTGTATCGTTATCGAGACGGGACGAGATGTGAGTATGTTCCCTGTTGTGAGCAACACTAAAAGTATTTCACATTACTGCTTACATTTCTCATGGCTTTTGCTTTCCAGTCTAATCAGGCCATGATTTCAAAACGAGTTAAAACAAGCTGAACGAGCGAGCCATTTATCAAACTCGACCTCAAAAACAGTGACTCAGCTCGGAACTCGACTCGAGAAAATTACCTTTGACCCCACTCGAAACTCGAGTCGAAGTCGAATCGAGTTTTAGCTCTACTCGTGCCCATCCCTAGAGGAGAACAAGCTATAAACACTTTCTAAATAGGAAGAAGAATTGGTTAGCACACAGATTGAGAAGAAATTCTAAGAAGCATGGCAGAAGGTATGTTAAAAGCAAAACACAACTGATTGAACTGATGGAAGGTGATTCCTATACCAGGACTACATATGTAAAGGTCCTAAGATATACATTAATCATATATTTTATCGAGAGCATAACATCCATTACAAGTCACACTATAAATGAACTTAAATCAATGTAACATAATTTTCACTCATTAGCAGATTCAAACAACTTTGCTCTTTTTGTTGACCATTTTTATTTAAAGATTTTCTTGAATAATAGAGCATTTCGGCTACGAAAATAAATACATGTTTGTTTGCAATCTTCAATGGAAAGCAGATCACTGAAAAACTTATTTCTTTTTTATTTAATGATTCAAACTTCTGGCTATTCAACAACGATAAACTATCTTGAGATGTACAGAATTATTCGAAGAATTTGTCAAAAATAAAATGAGTATCTCAAAAATACAAAATTTAATCACGAGACAAAATATGGGATTTTTAACTTTTGGAATGGAATTCAAAGAGAATTAAATTTTATATAATAGAAAACCTGTAATTCTGTATTATCTTGCAAATTTATATTGACGTGATACGATTCACCAATTGTTCCTTACCATGGAAACAGTAGATCAGCTACATGTAGACCGTTCCATGTTGCATGATCGAAAAACCAATAACCTCCAGCACCATCATTGACGAAAATCATCAGGATAATGCTGATACTATATAAGAGAGAATAAATTTTATTTCATAATTGTAATCCGTAATTGTATCAAAAAGTATGTGATATAACTCCACATAACTGTGATTCTCAAAATTTCTGACTCTATACCTTGCTTTGACGTGTAAAAAATCTTCCGCAATTCCTTGAAAGTATTCTCGGTGTAGCACAATTAATGTTAGAAATAAATATAAGCATAGCAATATGTTTCTTATTTCATCATGCTAGTGAAAGTGGTTTCTTGGATTAGCTAAACTTTTGGAAGCCAGCGACAATTCGGAAATAACTACTCGTACCTCCTTCTTCGCATTCAATTTACTCTTCCGAGCAAACTGATGCGAAAACGATTTAAAACATGGAAAACTTAATTGCACTATGACAATATTCCAAATTTTCAATGTTTCTAGAAAGTTAACGATAACTGAAATTTGGGATGTTTTCCAACATGTTTCAGAGACTATCATGTCTGAACCCTCCAGATAATAACGATGCAAAGTCTGAGATCCTCTGCCGTATAGAACGCTTCTGTTTTACCCCAGTTACATGCTAACCCTCAAATATAATCAAGAATACTAACTTAAGCAAGCCCTCAAAGCTGAAAATTATACCATATTAGCACTACAATAGAAGATTGCTTTCTAACACTATTAGTATAAAAAGAGAAAAAAGTGAAACTCAAAATTTTATAAAATACAGATTAAACATTAGAAACAAGTTAATGTACAACTAAATGTGTTAGGTTTCAAAATATGTCTCTCCTATTGCCATAAAAACACAGAGAACATTAAAAATATTAAAACAGTGTAAGTTTAAAGTTATACAAAATTGATATTTTTCGTCTAAAATGGTATTTGGAATATAGTAAATAGGCACTAAATGGCAAAAAAAGGCAAAATAGAACTGTTACTTTCTAGTATTTACACATATAGTTTTCATTTTCTATATAAAAAAGGCAAAATGAAACTTTGCACGCCCCCCCCCCCCAAATGACAATCAATAGTTCTAATACAGGTTCGATTCTCGTCAGTAAACTCAATGATGATAGAGGAACATGTTGAATGGATCTAGAAGGAAATGTAAAAACCTAGAGATATCATGTTATTAATCATTCTCACAGCATGGAGTCGAACCAGGGACACGCCGAACAGGAGCCGAACAGTCTATCACTGAACCATCGGCTATCCCTAGACCATTCAAAATTAAAATGATCAATATTATCAACTGGTAACTAATTTTAGCTACATTCAGGTAACCAAACAGCATGTGTGCTTTTGGTAGTCGAATCGAGTTCGATTCTCTATAGGGATAATTTTTGGTATTGACCCATCATCATGTAACAGCTATTTGATTTAACAGTTTTCTCCGCTGGTTTAGTGCTAGCGCGCTCGTGTTTGGTGCGAGTGGTCCCAGGTCAAATTCCCGGTGGGAAAGCAATGAACGCATTACAGTGGTTCGAATTCCATCTTAAACTGTAAATCCACGTTTCATATAGGCTGGGTGCTGAAAAGGGATGCTAAACTATAACAAACAATTGAATTAAGAAGAAGTGCATTCAGATTCAGGAAACCGAAAAACTGTTATGTATGCTAGTCCATGAGTCCATGGTCTTTCATAGGCTTGTTACCAGGGAGTATGTTATTATTATTATTATTATTATTATTATTATTATTATTATTATTATTATTATTATTATTATTATTATTATTATTATTATTATTATTATTATTTAAAACATACCCTCTAAATGTATCGAGTGATTTTACTCGTTTGCGTGCTGGAGCTGGTGGACACTCGTCTTCCTTAGCTTCACATGCTCCCACTCGTCTTCTTTTCGCTCTAGTAAAGATTTGCTGACCAGCGAAAACCGCAATTGCCAAACACAGGAAGAAGAAGAAACAAACCAATATTGCTGCAAAAAGAGAGATACTCATGAAACGTATACAATCAAGTTTGCTTTGCTTACCTAAACAATTAAATTGAAATGATTTACATCTTTATATAGTTTTCTTTGGATGTCTCATGACTTAAGTTGAAACTTTGTACAGAAACCAGCAAAAGTATCTACCTCCTAGATGCTCTAATTCCATTACTTGGGATCCAGATAATTCGCATTTGTGAGAAAACCTGGACAGATGCAACCCAACTTACACGTTTCTGTTACGAGTACTTCTTCTACTGCTATTACTACAAAGCAATTCACCATTTCAGATACGTTCCATATCAACAAAAAGAATTGAAATTGAATAATTAAAAACTTCATAAAATATGTAGCCAAGTCTCAACTTTCCAATAATAATAATAATAATAATAATAATAATAATAATAATAATAATAATAATAATAATAATAACGGAATAACAAAATTACAATACCAATAACGTAAACAATACCTTTCAATTAAGAAAAAATAATTGCCACAATGGGATTCGAACCCGAGTCTCTGCTATACAAGTTCTATGCTTTACCACTCTGTTAACAATTCATCATACAAAGATAAGAAAATAAACTAGTAGTTACGGAAGATAAAAATACAACTTTCTTTTTCTACATATGTTGATACAATTCAAAGAATGCGAAAATAATGTCTGCCGTCTTTTCTTGTTGGGAAATTAGATGTTAAAGTAAGGAACAATAGTAGTAATGTAAATCAGGACCTTCGTTAAAAATGATGAGGTAGCCTCAACTTAAAGAACGTTAGTGTTATTTTCCACCTTGACGAAATTCTATATAATTTGCTTTTTAGTTAAAGGAGGAAATCCTTCAGTAAGTCATTGTGACTATCACATAAGGAACGTCTCCTTATACGAACATTAGTATCTTGTGTATTTTTTACATGCAACGATTTTAACTAGTAATTAAACGCTTGCAGGGACATGGGTTTAGAAGTAAATGCAGAGAAAACTAAATACATGGAAGTGCGTCGGGACCGTAATACAGCAAATTATAGATGCCTTAAAATATTAAATAATACTTTTGATAAAGTGGATAGTTTCAAATATCTAGGATCAATATTAACAGAGGAAAATCATATTCACGGAGAAATTAAATGTCGAATAAAAGCAGGGAATTCGTGTTACTATTCGGTACAAAATCTCTTGTCGTCGCGAATTCTACCGAGGAATTTGAAGCTTAAAATATACAAAACGGTAATCATGCCTGTTGTTTTGTATGGCTGCGAAACATGGTCACTTACTCTGAGGGAAGAACATAGACTGAAAGTATTTGAGAACAAGATCCTGAGACGAATATTCGGACCCAAGAGGAACGGGAATTGGGAATGGCGGAAACTTCATAACGAGGAACTACATAATTTATATGGTTTACCCAACATTGTTAGGGTCGTGAAGTCTAGGAGGCTTAGGTGGGCGGGTCATGTAGCTAGAATGGAAGAAAGTAGAAACGCTTTCAAAGTCTTGACTGGAAGACCAATCGGAAAACGACTATTAGGAAGACCTAGGCGCAGATGGGAGGACAATATTAAGATGGATCTCGCAGAGATTGGAATACAAAGTAGAAACTGGATGCAGTTAGCTAAGGATAGAAGTCAGTGGAGAGCTTTTGTGAACGCGGCATTGAACCTCCGGGTTCCATAGGCCATAGAGTTAGTTAGTTTTTTAGTTAGTTAATAGTTTAGGTGGAAGAAGAAATGACGTGGTAGGTAAGTGGTTAGCGCAATGAACTTCTATTTAGCAGACCCGGTTCAATTCCCGGCCAGGTTCAAACTTTTTCAAATGTTTCAATATTAGTTTCAATGCACATTCAGTGTGGCAAGCAAGATCTTCTCCTCTCCAGAAAGAAAAAGGTGTTGGAATTAGAATTGGAGAAGGTCTGTGAATGGAGGCAATCATTTACAAACTTATTTCCAGCAGTTGTTCTAGATTTGATATTTTCATCTACTTTCAAACATTTTCTGATTCATGTATGGTAAGTATTTTTATTTCTCTGAACATACATTATATTAATACATTACATATACAGCAACACTGAGGATAATATGTAATGTTCATTGGGCAACACGCTCTGAACCATAGAGATTAATCTCAGAATGGAAAACTGTTTCGTACATCATCTACTTATAATTTTCCTTGGATGAAGATCTGACTCAGTGCTACCAACTGTTGTCAGTGCCGAGAAAAGCTACGTGTAAGTTAGGTTGCATCTGTCCAGGCGTTCTCACAACTGCAAATTACCTGCACCCCAAGTAATGGGGTTAGAGCACTTAGGGGGAGATACTTTTGCTGGTGGCTGTACTATGTAACGAGACATTTGGTTGTGGAAGTGGATTTTAATGGCACACGCTGGAGACGATATCCTTTTTCAAAGAATTTCCTATTTCTTTTAACATAAGAATGTTAGTGTTTACAATTATTTTGCTATTCAACTTTACTAGAAGTTTTCTTGTGATACTTAATAACAACCAGAATATACGAGGCGGATCAATATAGAATGCACAACAATTTATATGGAAGAAAGGGTAATAATAGGGAACACATGAAGAATGTATCCATTATAAAGACTGATATTAAAACTACTTTTCAACATAGCCACTAAGTCTCTCAGCTCATTTCTCCCATCGTAGCACAAGTTTCAAAATACCCTGCTCAGAGACGTCTGTCTTTTAGGCATCTGATAACAAGCAATTTAACTTCGCTATTGGAATTCAAACTTTGACGGGTGAAGACTTTCTTCAACGGGCCAAAAAGATTATAACCGGAAGGTGTCAGATCAGGACTGTATAGGACGTACTCAAGAATATTCAACCCAAACATATGAGCTTCTCACGAATAAGAGCAGCGACGTGGGAGCGTCCATTGTCATGAATGAATCCAACACTAACGTTAGGATGTTTGTCATGAAACTCACAATACAACTTTACTAATGTTATTTCACACGTGTCAGAAAATCCGCCAGTAAACCTCTTGCATATCCCAGAATACAGTCACTAATATTGTTTTCACAGATTGAGTTACTATGAATTTCATCTTTAGCAGGGAATTGCAGCTGCGTCAAGTGGTCCAGGCATGTCATCATTCGCTGGGCTTATGGACATCTTTGACACCTCAGTGTGATGAACACATCATACACTATACCGTACGAAATGCTGAACATGTTCGACAAGTTCAAAGATGGATTTGCCGGTCATTACGAATTGCCCCTTCAATGGTTGTGGCATTCTGTTCGCTTGCCGTTGTTACTGGACGCAATGGCACGTGGCAAATTCGCAAGGTTCACATTACTACTGTTAAAATTATTTAAATATTTTTCTGTTGTTATTCGAATATCCAAATGTTCGTTTTCGATATTCGAACAATTATTCGAATAATGAAAATTCAGCCATTCGAATAATGAATTATTCTAATTTTAACAGCACTGCTTCAGACGACCGCTTTCAAAGAATTTGCATCACCTGAAAATCGATTCCTGTTAGATTCAGGAAACTTAAATGCCAATCACAATGTTATGACATACTCCACTCCACCTTCCCCATACATTTCTCTTGATTTTTTTTCTGCATTTGAAATTTGTGTCCCAATTTATAATTTTTGTATAGCATTTTCAACAGCAACAGAAATGGAAACAATTTATTTATTTTAATGTTTCAGTAAAAACGAAATAAAAAATAAACAATTTTGTGTATAACAAACACGTACGATAATGAAAGCAAAATGGACTGTAATTGGCTGAGATGGTACAGTGAAACCTGTCTATGTTGGCCACCATCGGTTCTACTGAAGAGTGATTAAATTAGACAAATGGCCAACTTACAGAAAATGAGTGTTATTGGTAAATTTTTAGAATAGGATTTCTAATATTACTTGATTGTAAAATTTTAATTAGCAATGGCACGACAGCTACTTTTAAAATAATGTATATGGAGTATTTATAACAATATACAGTGCTAGACAAAATTACTACAGTATGTTTAATACATGTATTTTTTTTAATTTTATTTTTATTTATTTATTTATTTATTTATTTAATTTATTTATTTATTTTGCACATATGCACATCCTAATTTTGTAGTTAACTACCTCTTGTTAATGAGCTGTAAGTGTTTCCCTCAGAGCAAAATATGTTTTGAGAAGATCTTAATGAAATTTATATATCAAAACCTCCGCTACCTTTCGATAAGCCAAGTGCCAATAGTTGACAATTGAGATGGTTAGCTTTAACCTTGAGGATTTTCCGGAATTGCTAAAGCTCCCCACTGATGAAAGAAGCCGATATAGCTTATGGTTTTACCAAAACAGACAGGGTAAACAAATACGTACAAGCATTTTTTGAACTCCTGCATATGCTCTTTCTTACTCACACCTTCCTTCACCACCTCTTTATCAGGGTAATGTCTGGCCATTGATCTCCAAGAACGAGTCATGGGAATCCATTCTTCTTTGTGTCCAGTCACAAATAAAGAACATCCGCCTCTCGTATGGGAATACGAAAGAGTTAAGAAAAATAACGAAATGGTATTGTTATTCGTTATGTTGAAAAGGCTTGTTCCATCTTCCTTCACTTAACATCAGCTTTCATACGATAATCTACTTGAACCCCTCTCCCATTTCAACATTTTGAGTTGGACCCCATTTGGGATCCTGCGAGGTATCCTGGAACATTTTTTTTTACTTTGAATCATTATACTTTTGAAATAATGACTTATCTGTGTTTTTGTTTTTACACCTATCCCACCGTTTCAGATTCGTAAGAGTGGTCATAGACTTTGCAATGAAGATTGTGTTGATATTTTGCCCCACCACTATTTTGCACAGGCTTATCGTAGAGTCGTAACTTGATTTATCTTCTTTCATTTAACACCAACTTTTATACGATATGCAAGTTGGCCCCCTTTCCATTTAAAACTTTTGAGTTGGACCCTGTCTGGGACCCTGCGGGGGACCCTGGGACAATTTATTTAACTTTGATAGGTTGTATTTTTGAAATGATGAAAGACGAGTTTTTCTGTTTTCATATCTGTCTCATCGTTTCAGATTTTTCGGGGTTGCAACAGACTTTATGAAAACGCATAAAGATTTTAATAAAAATGAGTAAAGTTTTGCCCCCACGTGGAATGCATGGTACCTCCCCAATTTTGGCAATCGGTTTCGATCATTCCTTGACCCAAGCTTTCAGGAAATATATATACATCATCCCCACTTTGTGGGTTCAGGTTCAAGTATATCCCGGGTAAGAAGCGATCCTGTTTTTTCCATATATTCCTGCCTGGGACAGAACGTGAGGCAAATTTGTTTCTAAATGCCCTTTGCGTAGCAAAAACAGATTCCGTTCTCAAAAAACTTTTAACAATAAACTCATGTTGCTCCAAAGAGTACACTATTCTCTTTGTGTCTTGATCATACTCAGACAGTAGCACATAACTATACAGCACAATTCCCAATACAACGGCCCAGTTTCCTGTTTATTATTGATATTGGCGAAATTACAATCTAACGAGGAAAATTCAAGTCTCGACACTGCACTGCACATCATTCCAATTGTAAAGCTAGGTTGCCATGTTACAAGAATTTTATAGCTGTCATTAAAAAAATTTTGAAGCCCAATCTTTGTATTTACTCTTTATACATTAAACTTTCTGAAAGCAAGCAGCACTGCATTCTAGCGGACAAGTTTCCACTCCCCGTTCAAAAGAATCCGTCGTTTCGGAAGCGGCGAAACTGGTTTTCTCTTTATGTCAGCGCGAGGGCGATAGCAAGTAGCAAGCAAGACGTCCCAGAAAGTTGCACATTGTTCAACTCCTTGCAAGATGGAAAGAATGTTTTATGACCCTTTCAAGACTATGTGTACATGCTGAAATATGGTAGGGTTTCAAGATTTTTTTATGACAGCTATAAGTTCTTCTAACATGGCAATCCCCTTTAAGATACACTGGAGAATATTTGCTGTTTTTCTTGAGCGTGGCCGATATTACCCCGGATGAATTTAAACAAGTAAACATAGTCTCATCAATCTCCCATCCTTCCTTGATCATTTGCCACAAAAAGCATTAACATCAGACTTCAGTTTGAAATTCTAGGCCCAAATGAAATCCATGAGTTTAAAAAAATCACCCTAAACCTATGCAGATGTATCATTTATGAACTCCTTACCCAAAACTTGAAACAATAGAAGGACAGGAGAGGGAATACTACTTAAGTCCCGTATATTCGGTAGTTATCTCATTTTCGAAAAGTAAACTGAGATCTTGTATTTCCAAAGCCCATTAAGACGCTTCATTTCAATACACTATACACTGTACTCGTAAATGCATGTCTTCTTGTAAAATTAGCTTAGTTTGATAATAAATAAGGATCATACGATCATAAAAATAACACAAGTAAAACGTCACTGTTACTCGTATTGTATTTTTAATTTTCCATAAGAGTTAATGACTGTGTAGCTTGAATTTAATCTGTGGCAAAAACTCTCTTTCGTTTAACTTAGAGATGAGAAAAACGAGAAAACTTTAGAACGAAAATACGTAATCCACACAGTATATCTAAACATAATTGAAACAAAAAAAAAAAAAAAAAAAAAAAAAACGACGGTTGGTCAAAATTTCCTTTTTCTGCGATTTTTTAAAAAATTTTCTTTGTAAACGAGTGAATGCACAAACAATTCTAACCAGTAGTAATATAATTAAGCAACTTTTGAAAAATTACACAGTATGGAAGAATTTTGTAGTACTACGTCTTCAGAAAAGAAACTTACAATATATAGATTAATTTACTAAAATCCATCTGGAATCTGTATATATTTACCTTAAACTGGAATATTGCTACACAAATGCTTAGACTTCTATTTACAGCATTATTTCACATCATACCTACTTTGGTAGGGAAATACTCTTGCAGAATATTTTATTGTTTAGCTAGTATTTCTGTATGATAAACCCACGCTCTGAGAGCCATTACTGCATAATTATAATCAAGAGCATCGATCCTGGTGTGCCAGAGAGGCCCAGGCCCCCTCAAAGCTCATGTGGGCCACCTCATTGTATTTGTGAATATCCAATATTTGGCATAATTTGAATGCAATTAGTCTTAAAATCCTCATATATATGTCGTCTGCATCTGTATGCTCCCCTCCAAATTTACAGAGAAATCGGCGTCCTTGGTTATCATTGCAATGTCTCAGTGACTGCTATATTAGAGATAAGCAGAAACGGAGCTAGAATGATAAATGAGGAGCAACGAATTATTAAGCTAAAATTTGGAGAACAAAGTGATGGAATATGTTGATAGAACTCAAAATACTTACCACGAAGTGAAGGCTATAGGAGATAGAGTAGGCCTATTTTGAGGGATTTTAGCCCTCACTATCTTTAACGAATACTATTATTAATGCAGATAATACATTCAAAATATAATTTTGGATCTTTTTCCAATTCTTCTCACTTGTCAAATCTATTTTTCTTTTTCAATAATTATACTTACAAGTAGGCTATATACCAAAATGGTAGTTCTATTGTTCAGTCAGAACATACCATTTTAAGTAGTACTGTTTTCAGACGGGTAGAAGGCAAGGGCGCCCATTTTGTGGTTTCCAAGGGGGGGGGGCAAGTATAAGCGACGTTTCAAAAATAGTTTCAAATTTTGCTCTAACTAATGTAAAAATTCTATTGGATTTTCGATATTCTGAAGTACAATTTCTTCTAAGGGGCGAGCGCCCCACCTTGCCCCCCCTGATGGGCGCCCTTGGTAGAAGATTTCATGCGCTGTATTATTTAAGGATATTTTCATGCTACAGAGCGTGTGGTTCAATAAATTAGTAAATTTAAGAAAGGAATTAACTTACGTAAATATATGTTGACAGGTTTTTTCGCTTCGTGGAAATCACAGAGATATGTTCCGCTGAAAAAATCGGTTGTAACTCTCAAATCATAAACACCGAACTCCCCCATGTCTGTTGGTATCTCACAAGCTATATTGCGACTGCAAAAAAGAGCAGGCAATTGGCATAATTAAGCAATAAGTATCAGAAACAACAAACTTATTACAAAAACAGCAAACTTAATTATCTATATCAATGGTTCTCAAACTTTTCGATAACGCGGATCCCCTGTTCATTTGGAAAGTGATCTGCAGAGCCCCTTTCTATGCTCTCTGAAATTTCGCATGGTATTAAACAAATGTACGAATTAGAATTACCACTGACAAGAAAAAGATTTTTAAAAATAATAAAATAAGTAATTTATTCTAAAGATACATGATTATTTCCTAGTGAAGGAAATTTCAATTGAAATTACAGTAATTTTCAAAACTGAAAATCAAATTTAGTAAAGTGGGAAAATGTTTAAATTTACGAACGTAGGTATAATTTCAAATTACTTTCTTTTTAGTAACTGAAAAAATTATTCTTGCATAACAGCTGTGAGTTCCATTTTATTACAACACATTTCAATTTTTAGGCGTCGCGGACCTCCCTGGCTACGTCCCACAGACCCCACTTTGAGAACTACTGATCTAAATCAATATCGCATGAATAAGAAATGAAAGTTTTAGTCCATCGGCGTTGTGGTCATACGACTCTTTATTTGTACTGTGTATAATTCGCAGAATGTGCAGTTGCATTTCAGCAATTAATTGCAAGGTTACAGGCTGTTTAACTATGTGATAATTATTTCCTATTTTACTTGAATAATAGTGGCACTGATGTTAAGAGTGCCACTATTATTTCAATTGGACAGCAATGCCTGTTATGTCGAAAAATAAATAAATAACTATATTGGGTTGACAACACTGTTAAAAAAGAGTATTTAGTATTTTTATTTTTTTACATTATACATCTGCAATAAACTATGACTATTATGTCCTATATAAGAAATACAATACTAATAATTATTAACGCTTGATGCGTTCTTTATACCCATGACTGAATTCGATCCTACAAGTAAGAAGTAGTGTTCATCCACACTCTACTCAAAGAAAATTATAAACTTCCTATTTATGAAGCAAAAAAATAGGTGTTATTTATTGTATTCTATTACCATAAATGTCACAAGTTACTAATGCAAGTAAATAATAGTATAGGCTTGAAACTAGTTCTGCGAGTAATGGTTCTATAGGGAAAGTATTATCATTATATTTTTAAATTTTTTTTAGTCGTATTCTCGAAAACAAAAGCCATACACCGAACGCATTCGATCGGGATCAAAACTTGACACGGTGGTAGACGACATGGTCGCTCAAAGTGGAGGGCAGGGTGGGGTCCAGGCCCTTTTGGCTCTCGAAAATGTACTAAATTTCTTAAAATTTTCATAATACAAATAAAAAGTACCAAACGTAATATAACAACTAGGGAGATGAGCTCCCCCTAGAAAAAATTCTTCGGGCGCGCATGATAAACGATTGTGTTATACAAACGTGTGAAGTATTATGATGTACAGGCTTCTAGTTCATAAGTTATGCACAAAGTTCTAAATCAATTCACTGGCCATAATAAAACATAACAAATATATAGCAATTAAAAACCAGACTTGCTGCAAAAATAAAATACGTAAAATGAATGACGATTTTATACGACTTGAAGTGTATTTCAAATGTAATACTAATATATATATATATATATATATATATATATATATATATATATATATATATATATATATATATATATATATATATATATATATATATATATATATATATACTTCTATCATCCTGAGTCTTCTGATTCTTTTTGTATCTTTGCTGGTTATTCCTAGCATTAATTTATCCACACTTTGTTGTGTAGTCTGAATGGGTAACATGGGTAGTTGTGTAACATGTAAATACATTCACTGAAATTTTCTGTTTCAAACATATCAGTCTTTTTTACTTTCCACTATGAAGCTGGTTCTTTTGAATGTATTAAAGTATAGTTTAATTTCTTATTTAATGCTACCATCACATAGAAATATTCTGCACCGGAGATAAGATTTTCCTTGTATTGTTAGCTATTACAATTTTGAGGGGGGGAAATAACCGAAATGCAGAAATAATCAAAATACATTTCTTAAATTAAATCAGTTATTATAGAAAAGTTATTCATCTATTCAACAAATTATTTGGATACGTAAATAAGAGAAATAAATACAAACTCATAATTTTAAAATATAACATTTTATACTTAATTCTCAACATCATTATAAGGTTTTGTGTTTATTTGTTCTATTGGTTTACCTGTCATGATGATCAGGTGATGTCTGTCCTTCATGCTCAGTTAGTAACCTAAATGTTGTTCTTCGTCTTGTAGAGTATTTGAGTACTTGATTTCTCGTCTGCGCTACAATTGTTCCTACTAAACTGTACGGACACTGGAATATACAAGAAGGTAATTATTTCAATGGTATTTAGGATTTTTTTAAAAACGTGATATATATACATGTTTTTAAGCGTAAAGTTTCTGAGAGATAGGCTAATTGTGATTGTTTTCAGCAGTGAGTTGTATGAGATGTTGAGTATAAAGTCTAAAATACACATACTTTAACCAGAAATCGAACCCTCTGATCTCTTTAACCAAAGACAAGAAGACCAACCATTTAACTAGCTGAACTACTTAGCACTGTATTAATCAGTAGTATGGGCATATTATGGCTCACTCGGCGCTGACTGGGTGAGAAACGTCAAGTGAACTAATCCCTCTTGATTTTAGCATGGATGCCTTCGTTCACGTACAAATTCTTGGAGGGCTACATAGGACCACCCCTTTAAATTTTGGAAATTGCCAAATTTAAAAATTTAGTATGGCAGTATAAGACCAGGGTATGCAGCTCTGTGTGCTTTGTTGGTTCATCTCGTTCCCTTTTATGGGTAAAAAACTACCAAAAATGTAAATTTCGGAGGCATTTTTAATCTATTTTATCCTCTTTGATGAAGTTGTGTTGCCTTATATAGTTATAAGGTTGACTATAGTTGCTTATTCTCTTTCATAGGAAAGGGTACATTGATGCTCCCATCTTAAATTTTGGGAGGGGTACATAGGACCACCAATAAATTTGGAAATTGTCAAAAAATAAAAATTGGTAAATGTTTGCTAGGAAACAAATACATAGCTTTGTAATTTTGGTTCTGATAGTGTACTGTTACAGATTTACAGTGGAATCCTGATAATCCGAACACGTTTAATCCGAACATCCGGTTAATCTGAACAGGTCCGGAAGGAAAATATTTTTAATTATTATTATTTTTACTTTTACGTGGCGAAAATGCGCAGTTTTATGAGATTAATAACTAAAGGGATGAAAATCGGTGCATGTTTTCGTAGTAAGCAATGTAAACTTTCGTTAAATACTGTTCTTTTTCCTTTAATACCTGTATTTAGGCCTTAAGCCACATTACGACAATTACAAAAAGTTTGAAATAGAATACAGTACGTACTGTACAATATTGAAACTTATAGGTTTAGTATGAGTGAAATACACTAATATAGTAAAATTAAGTACTGTACTGTAACATAAAACTGAACGTATAATATTGGTAGTGTTTACAGGCACTGTAATATTCAAATGCTCAAAACAGAACAAACAATGTTTCCACTGAGACAGCAGCTGACAAAATGCCGACTGCTGCAAAGTGAACTACATGAAGCTAAAAATACCCCTAACGGAAAGATTTGTAACTACTGTACGTAATGTACATAGAAAAATAAAGACATCAAGTTTATCCAACATTTTTATTATTTTTCCAGTACAGCACATATACTGTAGTCAGAAAACGTTCTTTGAAACACTACAAGCTATGTATTACAACACAATAGACCTGTTGACCCGCTTCAAACCGCGATTTTACCGTTACTCCGGCTAATCCGAACAATCACATAATCCGAACAGGGTTCGGTCCCAATTAGTTCGAATTAGCGAGACTCCACTGTATTTATATATTTATTCAAAAAATTGAAAAAAGATTTTTAAAATTAAAATAAAAAAGTGTTGGAAATACGATTCACACATTCTCACCAATGAACAGATAACGAAGAGAGAGGAATGTGTGATGAAATTGCTTGGATTATTTCGTTAAATTGTCAAACCGTTTAATAGTCATGTACTGACTGTATAGGACATGAAAATTGTTATATTTGTGCACGACTTCAAAGAAAAGACAAAACTGCAAAGGGTTGGTTGATAACACTAGTTAACAAAGGTTTTGTTACATAAAAGGAAATACCTGTTCTTAAAGGAACTTTTTGCGCTGAATTCGAATATGCACTCGGTTTTTCTCCATCACGTACGATTTTCCCGTAACAGAGGGATTTTCGGGAAAATCCCTCAAAAATTTCCCTTTTCGTTTATTTTACACCCCAAGATCTTGTCCCCTTGCATATACTAACATAGAAATTATACCTAAGTATACTTTGATTCATATTTAACAAACCCTCCAACTTTCGTAATAATCGCTTTATTCTTTCTAGAGAAATAAATATGTTTGTATGTATACTGTGTGTACTGTTTATTGCACCTTATAGTAATGCTTTCAGATCTCTTAAGTTGAGGTAAAACGTTTTGCTTTATTACCATAAACACATATATAAAATATAATACAATATAATTTACAAGTGTGACAATTTACAATAAACAATAATACAAATGTACCAAAAGGTCATGAAAAGACAATCAAAACTATCACAATATATGAAACTTCCATTGGGTTACAAAAACGTACACTACTTCCTTCTTTTGCAAGAAATGTTGCATTCTCTAACAAGACCCCAACAATAGTCCCCCATCATTGAAGGATCCCATCGTCCCTGGTACCTTTTCTCCATTACCATTATATCTTGGTGGAATCTTTCCCCCTGTTCGTCGCTGAGAGCACCTAGGTTAGCAGGATAGAAGCTGAGGTGGGAGTGCAAAAAGTGGATTTTTAAAGACATCCTACAACCCAACTCTTTGTATTTCTGTATCATGTCCTGTACGATTTCTGTGTAACTCTCAGCTTTGTTATTGCCCAGAAAGTTGCGCACAACACACTTAAATGCTGTCCAGACAGCTAGCTCAGCACTGTTTAACTTGCTGTCAAAGCTATCATCAAGCATTAATTTCCTAATTTGGGGACCAATAAACACTCCCGCTGAAATCTTAGCATCACTCAGGTTAGGGAACTTATCTCGCAAATACTTGAAACCTTCAAAAGATGTGTCCATGGCTTTGACAAAGTTTTTCATAAGTCCTAACTTGATATGAAGTGGCGGTAGTAATATCTTATTAGGATCTACCAAAGGAGCGTATTTGACGTTGCATTCTCCAGGTACGTAATTCACTCTAGGTTCCCATTCCTTCACTTCATAATGTTTGTCATCAGCTCGGCTATCCCATAAACATAAAAAACATTGGTACTTCGTGTAACCGCACTGCAGTCCTAATAAAATACCAACTACCTTGAGATCACAACATATTTGCCAACAATGGTCCTTGTAATTTATAAGATTTAGCAAAGTTGACATGGTGTCATAGGATTCCTTAATCTTCACTGAGTGCGCAAGTGGTATAGAAGGTTTTTTATTTCCATTATGTAAAAGGACAGCTTTAAGGCTGACCTTTGACGCGTCGATAAATAACCTCCATTCTTCTGGAACGTAAGGAATTCCTAGCTCCGCCATCAACCCATTTATATCCGTACATACGCATACATTATCTTGCATTGAGAGATAGCTTGAAAATTGAACATGCCAATAAGTTCCACTGCTGGAGCCTTGATCCCAGAAGTTTCGCCTCTTGTTTTGTCAGGTGCAAATCACGGATTAGGTCATTAAGTTCACATTGCCGGATGAAATGTGGCTCGCGAACACAGTCAGGGATGAACGTTGGATCCTTGGATGTACATGTTGATGTCGATGGTTCATCAAGGTCATGATCATCATCAGAGTCTTTTGGCCATATCTCTTCCCAGTTGGTAGGGGGCTCGGGAAGTGGAAGCTCATCCCCGTGCGGAATAGGTCTAATTGCGGATTTAACGTTGGGATAACTTATTGTGTATTTGCTTTTTTTTAGAATGTCCCTTAACTACTGTGAGACAAAAATAACAATCATCCAGATGGTTGGTGGGTTCTCTCCACACCATTGGTACAGCAAATTTCATGAACCTCCGTTTCCCTTTGGCCCATGCAAGTAAAGTGACGTGGCACGACGCACAAATTATGTTGGGTGCCCAAGTTTTGTCCTGATCTCCCACACGACATCCGAAATATATATAATATGCTAGTTTCACCGATGGCGTAATGGATCTACACTGTCCTTTAACTACAAACTGGCCACACACATAACAAAAACTATTTGGTGAGTTAACACACGAACGCCGTCCTCTTGACGCCATTGTACTGATCACAAACTAAACTTCTGGTCTTAGTTGGGTATAATACCGTTAAGATCAAACATGAAAGCACTCTTAGCAGCAAAGACAACTTTGAAAGTGAAGTAGTGTTAAACCACATGTCAATATAAAAATGTACAAAACTCCCTCACCAGGTGTCAAGAACACAAGAAAGAAAGAAATGCGCGGGGGGAGGGGGGAAACGACACCGTAGTGGAAAATTCAGACTGCATTAGTTCATTGTTGTCAACAATGAGTCTGTATTCCATTCTTTCTTTCTTTTGCATTCTGTTACATTTGATAACAAATATTGATAACCATTTCATGAACAAAACGAAAAAAACTTGGAGAATTGTATATATATGTATTAAGATATACATATACTGTACGTTTAAAAAAAATATACGTTGGAAGTACATTCTATTTTTATACACGTTTCTAATTTACAGAGAGCAATACAAGTGTGTTGTTGACTATTGTAAATATTCATTTTTATGTCTGTGTTTGTAGTAATAAAGCAAATCGTTTTTACCCCAACTCAGGAGATCTGAAAGCATTACTATCAGGTGCAATAAACAGTGCACACAGTATACATACAAATATGTTTATTTCTCTAGAAAGAACAAAGCGATTTTTACGAAACTTTTAGAGTTTATTAAATATAAATCAAGGTATACTTAGGTATAATTTCTATGTTAATATATGTAAGGGGACAGGAGCTAGGGGAATAAAATATCTGAAAAAGGGAAATTTTTGAGGGAATTTCCCGAAAATCCCTCTGTTACGGGAAAAATGTACGTGATGGAGAGAAACCGAGTGCATATTCGAATTCAGCGCAAAAAGTTCTTTTAAGATCAGGTGATTTTTCTCATGTAACAAACAAAAAGTTTAAATTTGTTAACTAGTGTAATCATCCACAACAACCAGCTTCTTCGGTAAGATTTTCGCTCTCAAACATTTTTGTTTGTTTCAACTATGAAGGACTACTATTGGTTAATAGTAAGCCTAAAGGAAGGACAATGAATAGGAAAAACTACATAATAAATGTTTTGCACCATTTATGCCAGAAACTGAAGCAACAATGTCCCATGACAAAGATGCCAGAACCTCCAAATTGCTGTTTTTGCATGGCTAATGAATTCACTCACCAAACAGTCATAAAGAAGTATAAAGAAGCTGAAGAAAGAAATACCCAAGTCTCGGTCAACCACAGCAAAAAAAAAAAAAAAAAAAAAAAAAAAAGACCTTGATCCACGTGACTTCTAATTACTACCTAAAGTTGTCATAAGTGAGGAAACCTTTACAAATGCTGCAGGACCTTGCTCAGGCTACACATCTAATTCTTCTGGTTATAAACACATCAATCAATGTAACGATGCAGAAAATGATGAACAAATACTTTGAAAGGATATTTAGGATAAGCATTTCATAGTGACCCATAACACGGATTTTGGAAGATAATTAGCAAACATTTTTTGAATGATTTATGTAAATTGCTTTAAAACATATTAAGAACAATTTAGTATGTAATTGTTCACAACTGCCAGAGGTTTTTTTTTTATCTTTAATAGGGTCTAATAATAAATTCTTTGGCTTGGCATGAGTTCAAAACATGTTTATAGACATTATTTTCTGCTTTTAAGCACTTTATTTTATTATTATTATTATTATTATTATTATTATTATTATTATTATTATTATTATTATTATTATTATTATTATTATCTGTTTATTAATATTTTTATTGTTGCTACTATTTTGTTTTCCTAAGTCCCACCTCTCCCCATACCTTTTTCGTTTAGAGGTCGAGTGTTCTTTTGTGCTGTTATCTAAAAACAGCTGTACGATGTAATACACAGTTCCAGCATTGGCGATTAATGAATAAAAACCAATTGCAATTAATCAATCAATTGAAAGTAATTCCTGTGGGTATTAATTGCAAACTACATTCAATTGCAATTGAATGACAAAATTTAATAGCAATTGCTTTCCACAGTAATTATTTTCAATTGACTTATTCATTGCAATTGATTCTCATTGGTTAATGGTCAGCTGCGATTAACAATTGACACTCATTTCAATTGTTAGTTGTAAACAACAATTAAACTTATAAACTAACTGTTAATTGTTAATCCAATTGAAATTTGCCCAACACGGACTAGAGATCTTCCAACGGAGCCCTACAAAATCCATGCGCAGAGCTTCTTGTGAGCTAGAGCAGTCGTTCTTTCAGAAAAAAATGGTCCGGGGGGCACACTTAGTATTTCGGGGAACACTGCTGGTACTACTCTATTTATTATTATATTATAAACGTATTAATTTGGTATCCTCCGGAGTGGCACTCTCAGATCTCCGGGGGAGCAGTACCCCCCAATAAAAAACATCTGGGAGAAACACTGGCTAGGGATACTAGACAGTATGGGACATTGCCTTCATATGTAGCTATATAAATTGCAACTTTATCATCAACTAAAGACTAACGATAAAAAGGAACGATTTCGGTTTGCTTGTCCTTTTCAAGATTTAGGTGGTATTCTCGAGTGCATCAATTTTAGTGATGAATCCACATTCCACACCAATAGGAAGGTTAATTGACCCAACTGTTGAATTCGGGAAACAGAAAATCCACACGGAGTTATTGAACACAAACGAAATTCCCCCAAGCTAAATATGTTTTGTGCCATGTTATATTGGAATCTGTATGTTCTGTTTATCTTTATGGAGGACACTTTACAGGCGTGACCTATTTCGATATGCTGAAGCTTTGGTTGATGCCACGGCTAACTGAGGATTCGGACGGCCAACAGGATGGAGCAGCGACTCTTTATCAATATGAAGTTCGTGCGTGCCTCAGTAAAGTGCTTCCAGAGCGTTAGATAAGACGACCAGATCCTTTGGACAATGCTCCTTTGCATTTACCTCCAGATCACCAGGTTTAACCCCAGAGTTTTTTCTTGTGGGGTGTTTACGGTGTCCATTAGGGATGTTGTTTGCGTGCGTCCTCTTCCACAAGACTTTCATAAACTATGAATGAGAATTGAAGAAGCTAAAGCTACAGTCACACCAGACACCTTATTCAGAGTCTGTCAACACCTAGATTACTGTATCAATGTTCGTCGCGTCACACATGGTACTCACATTGAGTCCACGTAGTCTTCATTCCACCTCAAAACCTTAAGGACCCATGCATCATGTAACACAAATTCTTTATAGGTACAATAATTTTTTATAATAAAATTGTTAAAGTAGGATTTACTTCAGAGACTATATTTGCACTAATAGCTCTTTCTTTCATTGTATAGTAGTTTCTGAAGTAAAGATCTCTTAGTATATATGCTAAAATAAAATTTAAACTTACTATACAATAAGTGAAAAATATATCTTAAATGTATATATACACAATTTTCCAACATGTATGTAACTTGCGGCTGAAAACCATGACGGTATAAATAACATTTGGTAAAAATTTAGATAGGACCATAAATGACAATCACACAGAATAAAGTTCATGTGATAAAGATATCTGACGAAAATAACGTTATTTGCCAGAGATATAGTTGTTTATAATCGCACTTTTTCCTAAGAAACTTACGAGATCAGGCAACTTTAACTCGTTTTTCTCAGAAACAAGATCTATGTACTCATACCGTTATGATTTTCACAAATGAAATTTCAAGTTTTCACTTTGCACTACCACTTACAGTTTTAACTACAACTTACTCTGTAGCAATCCTCACTGAGAGAATACAAGTAAAGGGGTCTTCCTACTCGCGACGATATATTGAGATATGCCTGGTCCATTTTCAGGTCTTTCATGTGCAGACCCCGAAAGATGTCTACCCCGTCCTCTTCTATCCACGTCATTCTTTCCTTTTCTTCCCACACCTACATTGAAAAACAAACATAAAGGTTTATAATAATTGAAAAAATACTCCAACAATCCATACACAATCTTGAAGTGTTCAATAAACTCTACATGAAAACAAGCAAACTAGCAAACAAAACTGAATTCTCTCTCTTCCCTACTTATCAAATTAAAAAAAAAAAAAAATAAAAAAAAGAAAGAAATGAAGAGAAAGATTACAGACATACAGGATGTAACACAGTTGGTGGGTGTGAGTACGAAATTTTGATAAGAAGGTATATATATATATATATATATATATATATATATATATATATATATATATATATATATATATATATATAGAGAGAGAGAGAGAGAGAGAGAGAGAGAGAGAGAGAGGAAAGGTATATATTTATATATAGTTTCTTAATAGTAACACAACATTCATTTGTTTTAGTAAAAATAGGATCATTTCAGTCGTACTTCTCGTTTGAATCTACCTCGACTTATCCATTTGTGTACACAAGTAGTCGGAGGTGGTGGCATAGTACTGTAATCCAATTGAAGCGCTTAGAGGATAAAGGTGTTATGTTACATTTTTAGCAACGTTGCATTCTGGCGTTTCGTGCACGTGTTATATGTTAATCATGCTACATAACACATTATTTAGTGAGTCCTCGTCTGAGTGCAGAGATTTAGAATGAAGGTGGTATGTTAACGGACAAAACTGTGAAAGCCAATTTTCCCGTAATATTCAATTTGTTACATAACATCTTTGTCCTCCAAGTGATTCAATTCTCTTGAAAGCGAGATAGTGTGGTAGGAAACAGTGTATAGGCTACTGCGACGATTGATATTTGCATTATGATCTATGCACCCGCTAACAACACTAGATTCAAGCCCAGGTTGGAAATTAGATCCCACCATTTAATAGTATGTCCCATTATTCATAATCTCGCTGTTGCATAAGAACGCGAAACACAAAAACACATACTTTCAAAGTGTTTACTTATTGACTCCAATCAAATTCGGATCAAATATAAGAACAAATGAAGAAGTTTCATTCGAACACAAGCAAATTCTCTCTCTCTCTCTCTCTCTCTTTTTTTTTTTTTTTTTTTTTTAATAGTTTACTCAGGAGCGGACTTATGAAAGGCCATGTTATCCAAATGAAGTTGTAAAGAAGGGCGGCGAATTAACGATGGAGATGGTGAAACAAAAGATTCTGTGATACTTTTATAGTTTGCGTGTGGCGTAAGCAGTCACTAGTCAGAACTCTAGACTAACAACCTTACATTAGTAGTTGCATCATATACTTCCGGTAATATTTTGTCCTCGTTTTAACAGTCCAAATGCACATAAATGCATTGGACTAGTGTGAAAACTTCTGATAGAAATGTCATAAAAGAGAATACCACCGGATTTCCATTTCCTGATTCTTGTCGTGATAAAACCGAAAGGTGTAGGTAAACGCTTTGTCCATATAGATCCACATCTAGTGCTTGTTGACTCCGTACAAACGTTGGAGATTTTCTCGATAAATTGCAGTCCTGATTGATTTCTGATAGTAGGAAGCATTCACTTTCACGTTTTTGTCCACTTTACGTACCTTTAACTGGTCCTCGTAGCTAGTACTGCCTACAAGACGATTAAATTCTCGAAAACAATATAAGAGTCGAGACGAGAAGTATTCCACTTTTCCTCTTGTTTTCCTCTTCTTGTCTCGTGAGTAACATAGTTCATCTTATATCTCAAACACTGTTTTAGTGCTACATAGTTCATAGTATAAAAACTAGAAATTGATAAAATGATTGGACAAACACAATGAAGAGCATTTATCAACGTTAAAATATACACAAGTCATTACAACACACAATATACTCCAATAATAAATATAATTAAAATGTTGTTATATCACACCCTTTGTGGATGGTCTCGTGACACGGAAGGATTCTGATATGTTCTAGATGGATTATTTAAAAATAATCAGGATATAAATTTTGTACATAAATTTACAAAACGAGACGAAATGAGAAAAGTTTTCGATATTCGAGTCCAGATGAGAAACTATTCTTCGATAACCTAGACGAGGCGAGACATAAAAATTTGACCAGACAAGAAAATCTCATTTATCGTCTCGTGGCCAACACAACTCAGGCGCGTATCCAGAAATTTGTGCTCGGAAACATCCAAAATTTGGAGGTGGTCCAGAACTACATGACACTACGTCTATGTGTCACGTAATATTGAACTGGTGTTATTGTACAGCCGAAAAAGCTATAAGTAATTGTTAAGTATTGCCACCTATATTCTCAGAAAAAATACAAAACTAAATTGTTTTTATAAGAAAAGAGTACAGATAAAGTGTAAGATCAAATCTTTAACCATTTCTTTGCTAATCATTTCTAGTAACTGTACAATGCATATCGAGGTATCAAGTATTTTGGGAAGGGATCCACATCCGGTGGACCTCCGCATGAGTACTACGCCCCTGACACTACTCGCAACTGTATCCAGTGACAATCATCATTCTGTGTGGAAAACTTTCTCTGTACTGGCGGTAAAACTAGCTGGTCCAATCTTACAAGGGAAGGTCACAAATTGGCTCCGCTGAGATCCGAACGAGACAATTGTATTTGCATTTGATATGTTATAACTAGACGAATCCCAAAGTTATACGTGCCACTGGAAGGGATATCGTGATTTACAATATACTTTGTACTGTAAAAGCTACAAAAAAATTACCAGGTACAATAGTTTGAACCGGGTGATTTGTACGGAAACGGTTGGTTAAATTGAAAGCTTGACGAACACGTATCCCATCATTTTCAAGGGCACACTTCTTGGAGTTTAAAAAAAAAAAAAAAAAAACTTTGCCCCAGAGTAACCCGCAGGGTCTCAGAAAGGATCCAACTTAGAAGTTTCAAATGGCGAAGGGGGTTAAGTAGTAGCATATCATTTGAAAGCTGTTGTAAAATGAAAGAAGATGGAGCAAGTCTCGACTCTCTACGACAACTCTGTGCAAAATGGCGGCGGGTCAAAATGTAAACAAAAACTTAATTGAAAAGTCCACGGGCACCGCTATAAATTGGAGAAGACGGTGAGACAAATGTCAAAACAGGAAAGGAGGTGTGGCATTATTTCCAAAGTACAACGATTTAAATTAAAACATCCCAAGACCCCCCAGAGGGCCCCAGGTGATGTCCAACTGAAAAGTTTTCAAATGGCAAAGGGTGTTAAGTAGCGCATCGTTTGAAAGCTGTTGTTAAGTGAAAGAAGATGGAGAAAGTCTCGACTTTCTAATGAAATCTTGTGCAAAATGGAGGCGGGTCAAAGTGTAAACACAAACTTAATTGAAAAATCTATGACCACCTTGAATCCAAGTTGGCCGTTTAATACCTATGTCAATCCTAACAGTACAAATCTAAATCTCTATTTTTCTCTATTATGTATTTTGAAACAATATGAAGACTAAAGAATAACTGAATTTCGTTTCACTTCAACTATTATTTCA
The DNA here is from genome assembly GCF_964235325.1 of Thermobia domestica. NCBI lineage: Eukaryota > Metazoa > Arthropoda > Insecta > Zygentoma > Lepismatidae > Thermobia > Thermobia domestica. Next base: position 220,444,246 of record NC_137454.1, on the reverse strand, counting down.
TTTCGTAACAATACATAGGTCTATATGTTTTGTTCTTAATACACATTCGTCACGGTTCTCTCGATATCATTTACGTGGATATAACGAATATGCGATGAACATACAACTCTGACTTCTTATTCATACTGTTAAACAAAAATTGATAACTTATCCATGATTTGTATGCCATTCGTTGGTTTGATCACAATATTTCAAGCAATACCAAATATACAAAAAAAAAGCTCATTTACAAGATTGGTGAGCAGTACCAAACCACGTGTAAATCATTTCAGTACATCGAGCTGCGTCAAACTTGGTTGGTTTGGTCACAATACTCCAAGAAATACCATATTTGTGTACAAACTCATTTTTTACGCTGGCAGCCATATTGGATTACAGATGATATGTCTTTGATATTTTGTGGATATCTAATATTGACTATAAACGTAAATACCACATTTCGCTTCTCCAGCTCCAGTGGTTTGGGCTGTACATGCATTCGGTACATAGTGCGGCATTACGAACTCAAAATGTCTCGTTTTCGAATATTTTATATCTTTTCGTCACCTACTGATCAACATTCATGCCAAGTTTGGTTTTCCTAGCTTCAGCGGTTTGGTATGCCTATCCTTTCGACATAGGTTTTAAGCGGCCATCTTGGATTCAAGGTAGTCATATTTTTTAATTAAGCTTTTGTTTATATTTTGGCTTACCACCATTTTGCACAGGTTTGTCGTAGAGAATCAAGACTGCTCCATCTTTCATTCCACAACAGCTTTCAAACGACGTACTAATTAATCCCCTTGCCATTTGAAACTTTTGAGTTGGACCCCACCTAGACCCCTGTGACAAGATGTTCTAACTTAAGTAGTTGTACTTTGAAAATAATGCAACACATCCTTTCCTGTTTTCACATTTGTCCCACCGTTTCCGATTTATAGGCGTGGCCATGGACTTTTCAATTTAATTTGTTTACAATTTGACCCGCTGCCAGTTTGCATAGGGTTGTCATAGAGAGTCGAGACTTGCTCCAGTTTCTTTCATTTCACAAGAGCTTTCAAATGATGTGCTACTTGACCTCCCTTCCCATTTGAAACTTTTAAGTTGGACCCCGTCTGGACCCTGCGGGACACCATGGGGCAAAATTTTTACCCCAAAAAGTATGCCCTTGAAAATGATAGGATATGTGTTCGCTGAGTTTTCCACTTACCCAACGATTTCCGAATAATTGACTCGGTTTAAACTATTCTACCTGATATTTTTTTGTAGTTTTTACATTGCAAAATATGTTGCAATGTAAAAACTATAAAAAAAAAAGAATCCAGGTAAAATAGATTAAACCGAGTCATTTGTTTCACGATATCCGCTCGGTAGTACGTATAATTTTGAGATTCGTATAGTTATAGCATATCAAATGCAAACACAATTGTCTCGTTCGGATCTCAGCGGAGCCACTTCGTGACCCTCTCTTGTTAGAGATGTTACAATACATAATTGCCCGACTATTTCATTACGCATGTGACAAATGTAGGCTTCGTCCAATGTGACAAACTTCTTCCATTTTTACCTCCTCCCCAAGTGTATCTTCCATAGTTTGTAACAATTTATCTTAAGTCTAGCAATGTTGCCCAAAGGACGTTGTTCCTGATACTGGATTGCGTCTATATCATATTGTGGTGTGGATTCTCCTGGTATGCCAGTCGAGGAATTCCATGAAGCATTTCAGGTGACCGTTTTATCGGTAACTTCGAACAGGCCTCTTTTGTTGGTGAATGCTTCTGTGGGTCCCATTCGTATTTACCTGGTCATGATAATCTTTAACTGTGGTCTCAGCAATTGTTAAATATTTTCTCGACACTGTATCACTGCTCGGTTTTACGAAATATATAACGTAGAAAAGCAAAATGATATAATTTTCACCGTAACAGTTCAGTTTCGCCTACATTTCACTCTACAAACACGACGCTCCAGCAGCTGTAAAGTGAGATAGTACTCTTGGAACATTCTTGGAAATAACATATATGAAATTTTGATGTTGACAAAGTCAACCACTTTCTCACAATCAACTACAAATTCGTACTTTTTCTTTTTCCTTTCTGTAGTGTCTTCTTTCATTAATTTTACTCTTGTAAAATTACAAAATCAATTTCTCTAATTGTCTACGTCTTGAGTAAGTTAAGTTTGAAGTGTTCAGGGAAATAAAAGGACGCTACAAAGATAATTAAATGTGACTAAACTCAAATTTAAAAATTCAAAAAATCTGTTTGCACCCGTTTAGACGATTGTCTAAAACTCTAATTGGCTCATACAGCTTAAAAATATTGCTATCTCAGGTTCAGTCAAAACTGAACCTTGATGGAGTATCTTGGATTCTTCAGTTTAGGAGTTAATTTTAATAAAATACGTAATTTAATTTCCATTTCAACACTTATTTTGTATTAGCATCAATGGTGGCCTTAACGTTTCCTCAAGTGATTAGTTTCATAATATGTTCATTAGCTAATCTTTGTCCATCCTAACTTTATACCCTTTAAATTATAAATATGGATGTGTATGTGTGTATGTCCCAGCATAACTCTAGAACACCTGGAGCAATTTTAATTAAACTTGGTACACAGTTACTAACTGTTTGGAAAAGAGTAGGAGGTAAGATCCCCTAGCACACCTAAGGGGAGTGGGAGTGAATGACATATAAAAATGATTAAAAACGGCCAATAATAGTGTCGCATTCGTAGGTTTTCGGGTCGTTGCAATGAACAATGACACTTCCAATGCTGTTTAAATCCAAATTCAGCCCCTATTAGTACTTCTGAGGGGTATGGTGACATGCAAACATAATTTAAAATGTTCGATATTAGTGTCGAATCCATAGTTTTGCGGTTCGTAATTGATTGATGACATGTCCTTTAAGTCTTGGTGTCCTTTAAGTCAAAGGTCATCTCCCACTTGAAGTAAGACCGCTCTAGTACTCCTTCAGGGAAGCAATACATATAAAATCATCGAAAATGACCGATATTAGTGTCGAATCCTAGTTTTCAGGGTCACTTAGATAATTAATGACACTTCTGATGACCATTAATTCCAATTTAAGCCCCCATTAGCAGCCGGGGATTGAAATGGCTGTTTTGGTATAAATATCAAAACAGCCGATATTAATGTGAAATCATTAATTTTCAGATTCGCTAAGTTAATTGGTGGCTTTCCCGATGCCGTTTAAGTTCAAGTTCAGCCCCCAATAGGGGCAAGACCCCCTTAGCACTCCTAGAGGGAGTGGAAGGGGCAAACACAAAAATGATAATAAACGACCGATGTTAGTGTCGAATCCATAGTCTTTTTTGGGTCATTCAAATGAACAGTGACATTCCAAATGCCATTTAAGTTCGAGTTCAACCCCATTAGCATCCAGCAGGGGTTAAACTGTGACATGTAAAATAACTGAAAATGACATATGTTACTGTCGAATACATAGCTTTCGGGGTCTTTAAGTTGATTAGTGGCAGTTTCGATTCCCTTTAAGCTCAAATTCAACCTCCAGTAGGGGTAATACCCCCTTGAACACCTAGGGAGAGTGGAAGAGAGTAACAAATAAAAGGTTCGAAAACGACTGATATTAGTATAGAGTCCATAGTTTTCTGGTTGCTGAGGTGATAGCGACACTCTCGATGCCATTTAAATCCAAGTTCAATCCTCAGTGGTAGATCCCCTACCCCTAGAGGAGGGTAATGTTGACATGAAAAACGGACGATAGTAGTTACGAATCCATAGTTCTCGGGGTTCCCAAATTGATTGGCGACACTCCCTAAAGCATTTAAGTCTACGTTTAACCCCTATTAGCACCTCTAGGATGGTGGGAAGGTGTTGACGTATAAAACGACCATTATTATTGTCGAATCCATAGTTCTCGATGTCGCTGATATTAATAATGGCACTCCCGATAGCGCCAAAGACCAAATTTAGGACTCAGCAGCATTGGGAAGAGGGGGATGAGAAGAAGAGAAAAATAAAATGTCTCATATGCCTTGAGATTAGTGTCGATTAAATAGTTTAGGTTCGTCAAGCTATTACGTTACGATCGCGATGAAATTATGAACGGCCATGCCAGCTGGATTGGGAGTTTAGAGGGCGTTGCCCGCACTCCTATATACATATTTGGATGAGTGTATATTCCAGTAGCTCTGGAACGTCTAGAGCAATTTTAACCAAACTTGGTAGACATACGACTTTCAATCTGGAAAAAATACTGTTGGAGTAAGACACATCAGGGGGTAAAAGTTGGAAAGAGCGACATGCAAACACATTTTTAAACGACTGATTTTACTGAGCAATCCATAGTTTTCGGGATCGTTGAAATGAACTGTGACGCTTCCAATGCCGTTTAATTCATTCCCATCGGCAATGGGGTGGGTCGGAGATTAGGAAGATGAAAAATAAAGTGTCAGAAGTGACTGAGATTTGTGTCGGATTCATGGGTTTCAACGTCGGGAAAACGTCTGACTCGTTTGAAATGGCTTTTGGAAGGTAGATAGTACCTACTTCAAGCTGACTTTATGATCATATCAATTTGATTAAAGAGATATTGTGTGGAGGTAGGGTGTTTCAATATTTATCAAAAGTAGAGTATCTTCTGTATTTTTAACATTACACTTTCATTGAAATAAATATTCTAAGTGAAGAGGATTCAAAATTTTCCCTTAAACCTATTCTCCCCGTGCGATGAAGACATTTCAGCTTATTGTGTATTTAATGATGTAAGTACGAGTTCAAACTTGTGACAACATTTTTAACACTTCCATATTCAATTCAGAAAATACTTCGTGTGATGCATAGCTCGTCCCACATATGGTAATTTGTGAAATAATCTTTGAAACTTTTTATTTCAACATTTGCTTCCTGATTTTAATAAACTACTTTATGAACAATTTACACATTACTCTTCGTGACAATGAGTGAATTCAAATAATTGTTTATGAATTTATTCCCTACATAGTCACTTGCAAAGCTATTTTTCCCTTTCTACGAGAAGAACATATTTTATAAGTGATGCATATAAAAAGGTGAAAAATTACTAGTTACTGAAAGAAATAAAAGAATTTACATTACTTTTACTTTTTCAAACGGGTAATATGAAATATTTGTGCCTCACATCAGAATTAAACAATGCCTTCAAAGTGAGAAACTGATGGAGACCTAAAGTCTATTTCCTCGCTGCTGCTTAGCACAGTGATTCCTAATCTTGTTTCGACAGACAGTGCACTTTACCAAACCCCTCACGACATCGCAATACACTTATTAGAGTGTTGTTAATGGTAATATAGATTTTAGTAGTATAAGTCTATTTTAAATTTCTATCTGGTACAAAAGTATCGGCAACATCGTGAAAGTGGGTTTTCTCGGAGCATTCTAATTTCCTTCCACATTCTCATTTCACAAATTATTCCATTATCTTAAAATATGTCGTACAAAGACTATAGGCTCTCTGGATAACGTAACATTAATTTTTAAATTCTAAAATTTCTCAACACAGCCCATGAAGCAGCATGACACATCACTGTGTGTCGTGACACACCAGTTGGGAATCACTGCCTTAGAATGTCCATTATTATCATTGATTTCTGATTTATTATTATTATTATTATTATTATTATTATTATTATTATTATTATTATTATTATTATTATTATTATTATTATTATTATTATTATTATTATTAAGTTATTCTTCGTAGATTATCACTCTTAACACTGAACTTTTCACTATTTTTTTCTTGTCGATATTACAAAATATAGTGTAATATTCTTATTAATATCTGGAGCTTTTGTATTGATTAATTAAACTTTATATTGTAAATTCAAAACACATTTTATGCTTTACAAACTTACCTGTCTAAGCTGAAAACTCAGTTTGTGGCATATTGTAACAAAATGAAGTGAAGTTACGTAAATAATCAGTCAGAAGGTAGCTGCTATTGAATTGATAAAAATCTTGCAGCTAAAGGACGGTTAATAAAGATAAAGAAAAATTGAGCCATTAACATTTACACATTGGATTCCATTCCACTACTAATTGTTATAATATTCAGCCTATTTATTGCAGAAGATAAAGGCGATGTCTGAGATAAGGATATCAGGTAAATAAAAATATATGGTGGATATTTAAAGTGGTAGGTACTTGTTATGTGTAATGCAGGTAGCTGGTAGCTCATCCAAGCTCGTATGCACAAGGCCGGCTGAAATTATGTTAATTTCTTCCTACCTACATTTTCAATACTCCCTGTGACTTTGTGTGTGTGTTTCTTGAACAGAGCACAATAGGGAAATGAATGTTAGGAAAATTAAAGATAAAATATTGAATATAGAAACTGAAAAAACGTACCATCAGGGGTAAAAGTGCATCTGAAAAGGTAGAGGGACGCATGACGCCACGCCGTCCCCTATGTCTATTAGTGTTGAATTCATAGTTTTCGAGGTCGCTGAGTTGAACGGTATCAGTTTTCATGGTGTTCAAGTTCATCCTCATCCCTTGGGGTGGGGGTGGAAGTGGGAGAGAATGACTTTTTAAAAATGATAAGATAAGCTAGCTAATTAATAACTTCTGTAATTAGAGCGAATTAAACACATTAACGTATTTTCTCGCGCTTGCGCAGGTTGCTAGTTTTAAATATTACTTCATTATGAATCTTTAAAAAATTCCAAAATTTGGCGGCCCCTAAATTCTGCAGCCCTGTGCTCAAGCACGCAATTGCACTTATCTAAATACGGGCCTGTGCGTACCATGTTACAGAATGAAGAACAATAAAATTGGAAACAAGAGACGAAGTCAAGAGAATGAGACGGGATAGAAATAGCTCAAGTTCGATGAAGCGTTAAAAAAAATATATTTAGAAGATTGGTGGAAGAACAGAGAGCACAGAAATTTCTATGAATTATGCAAGTGACGTGCCAGTGATATCACAATCATTGTGATTATTATTATTATTTCCAGTTTGTTTCGTTCATACATAGCCTAGTACATGCGTTAAAGGAAATTTTGAACTAACGGTTTGTGTTAATTGATGTTCGTTTTTAAGTGAGACAACTCGTTTATTTGATTTTTGTGAAACAGATGATTTCGATAAGGTTACGAAATAAATGCATAAGGAAAAAATGTAACTGTTTTAGTTAAATAAGTTAAGTATTTTCAGTGTGTAAAATAAATATGATTTTAAGTCTAAAACCATTATAAATGAGTTTTAGTTGTTTGTTCGAAGTTTAATGTTCCCTTTTACCTTCGAAACTACATTTGGATCTACGTTTTAATGTTCCATTCGAAATACATAATCCCTCAAAGGCACTGGCGCAAATTCCGGGGGGATGAGGGGGACATGTCCCCTCCAATCTTGGAACTGGGGAGACTGTTCCTCCAATAATCCGATTTGAAATGTGTTTTTTTTTTGGGGGGGATGTGATGATTTATCTCCGATTGCCACAAAGGAAAGTGAGATGAAATTGATGTTCCCCAGAATGAGCCTCAAATTTGTCCGCCTCAGAATGTTGAAGACAACTCTGCTCCCTGATCCTCCGCAGGATTGTTTTTCAACTTCACAAATATTTTGAGCATCGCTTAACAACAACAACAATAATAATAATAACAAAAAGGAAGCAGTCTTACTTGCCCCCCCCCCCCCAATGTTGAAGACAGATTTGCGCCGCTGCTCAGAGGGAATCAAACTCACCTGTCCGCACCACAAGCAAAAATACTAATCGTTTTAACCACGACGAAGGTTGATTTTGAGAATGTCTTTTCACATATTTTTAAACACTAAAGCATTTGCACTGCCATTTCTTATAAATCGTTGTCACTAAGCCAATATAAATAAATGAGCTTTTAGAAACTACCTTGATACATACATCAATAAACTGTTTTCTGTTTGAAATTCTCTATAAAAACATTTCACAAATCTACTTTACTTTGTTCAGAGATTCAAAACTTACAATCCTGTGTTCTTTCTGAACACTTATTTCGGTAGTCTGATCCTCGTCTGTTTGTTTGTTTATTAAAGTTTAGGTTCCCTTTTCAGTATCGTGGCAATTAAAACGTGGATCTACAGGTTAAGATGTAATTCGAACCACCGTAAGAGTTCAAATTTCAATGCTCTCCGATCGAGAATTAAACCCGGAATCATGTCCATCAAAGGCGTGCACATTAGCCAATAAACCAGCGAAAGAGGTTAGCCTGATCCTTGCCTCGTTTATTGTAAACAACACCGAAAGAAAAGGGGTACATGTATTCGCATTATCGAAATAATATAGCAAGTGTTGCTTGTAAAAAAAATTAAAAGTAATGAATAATATTGTACTAAGATGCACTGTAATATACTAGATTATAAAATATCATATAACACTTAATTGAAACTAATATGAATGCCTCATATATATTTACTATCAATCTAAAATAAAATATCTCACCAGAATATTTTCATGTATATAAAATATGTCACTGTTACAAGCTCCTTACTTTGTTAAGAAATACAATCTAAGGTGCTGTAAAGGTTAGAAAAAAAATTCTTTCCCATAACACTGCCTTGAAACAAAAACAACTGAAATCTATTGAACTTAACCTAATTAGGCAATCGGTAAGCAGTCAACAGAAAAATAAAGATAAAACCTGTGATACAAAACAATTTCAATTACACACACACATACACACAGCTATGAGGCAGATTTATTATCTGTAGCTTTAGTAATCTAATAAATTGTATAGCGTCATAAGACAAGGTAATAATTAATCTAAAGATTATCAAATAATAATTATATTAATATGTGTTTCAAGACTCCGGCTTTTTAAATCGATAAGAAGTCGATAGTATTTTATATGGTAGAAATATTAATTGAAGTATGCAAGCTAAAAAACTGGTGTCAAAGAATATCTGACTTTTGTACACACACACACACACAAAAGATATGTTCTTGCAATACATGATATTTCATCCCAATTCTAACCATAATCTGATATGTTCTCTGTAGTTCTCTACTTCCAGTTGTCCGTAAACATTTTTGAATCACATCTGAAAGGTATTAGCCACCCTACGCCACTCTACTGGTTTAGTAGACCTCTGATAACATTTTGGTAAACGAAATTCAGCATCAAGAGATGGAACCTACTTTCGAACAGAACACATAGAAAGTCAGTGCTCTCTAGAACTATCCAACTTGAGATTGAACCAGTTCCAAGATACTTATGATGCAATGCACAGACAATATCATACAGCATGCTTATTTGTGGTCTGTTGCTCAGTTCGAGCTGTTAGGCTACTAAATAACTATTCTCTCTTTTCCTTTTTTTTTTTTAAATATACTTATGGAATTTTATTGCATTTGATACCACTTTTAAAGGAATTTGGTGTACCATAAACTCCTTTACACAATATATATTTACTCTGTCTGTCTGTGTGTTTGTCCGGGAAAATTTAGGAACCGAGTTACTTGGTGGAAACCATCCATTCACCACTTCCGGTTTTAACGTTATTGCTATAGTATAAAAACGATCACAAATAAGGAGAAGTTGTTTTCTGCAATGAATCAAGCGTCCCAAAAATATATTCCATCTACACTCTAATCTCTCTACTAAAACCGGAAGTAGTAGAAATCTGCTACCACTTCCGGTTTTAATATTAATAGGAAAAATATAACGCCATTATTAAATCTTAAATGTAATAAAAATAGGTTGTAATGGTAACAATAAATTGTTTGAGTGGGGAATGGAGAGTGAGGAGAAAATGCAAAACTTCAACCCTCAATGTTCACACAGTGTACTGTGACACTATTACTTAAAAAAAAAAAAAAAAAACTTTAGCCTGTAAAATAAAATAGTTCAGAATTAACGCAAGGTGTCATCAGTTGTGAATTAAAGATGCATTTTCGGGGACAAGGAACACAACCTTTTAAAATAATAATGACGTATTTACAGTACATTATAACCCTCATGGTTTCAATTTATCTTTCATATTTTCAATTTTCCTTTGATTAACAAAAACATCAGTATCTTCCTTTATTATCACTCATACGTATATAAATACATAAGGGAAGAATTTAATAAAATCCTTGACCCTAGTATTGTACCTACTACATATTACGTTACAAAGCGCAGTATTACAATACATTATTTATTTATTTATTTATTTATTTGTAATTAAATTGCCAAATATCAATGTAAAATCATTTACACTTCATTTTGTAAGTTGATATACATTTTATAATTTGCTGTTTTTCTTTTTACAAATTTACAGTAAATTTATAATAAAATATGACATTTTTATTGATAAAAATGTAATTTTACACCATTTCATATTAGCAATTTTACTTTATATGTGTAAATTGATTTACATAGATTTGGAAACAGATTGCCAGCGTTTTTTTTTTTTTTTTTTGTAAATTTACTTTTTTTTTTTTTTTTTTTTTTTTTTTTTACAGTGTACAGGGTGAGGGAAAGGTATAGCATTATACTTTTAGTTTGAAAACTGTGTGACAGCTAGCGATGATGCGTAGGATATGAATAATAGGAGTGGGAATACACCCTATAAAGGCACGTGCATCATCACAGTTGCTTTAAAAGTCGCTATCTAGAAATTAGTTACAAGTCTTAAATATAACGTGAAGTATGTAATTTGATTCAAATTTTTACTAAAAAATATGAATATGCAGTTATTGAGGACTTATCAATTGTTGAAATTACCGTATGATATCCTACAAGATGTGCTCAATCTGTTGCCTGGCATGTAGGCAGGGTCCGCAGAATCACGTGCTAGTGTAATTTGTTAATGCAGACATTGGATGTATTAAAAATATTAATTTCTCTTGCTAAACCGTGGCTTTCAAATATCCTCAGAGGTAAAAACCAAGAGAAGTAAATCTGAGGAACAGATTGGCGACTTGATAGTTTCTTTCCGAGCAATTCAATAATCCGAGAACTGATCGTGTAACCACTGTCTGACACACAGAGCGAAGTGTGGAGGTGCACAGTTCTGTTAGAAAAGTGCAGAGAAATAACCTTTGGAGCTCGATAATGACGGTAAGACCTGCTCTTAAAGTATATTCAGAATTATGTCTCATTTGAGTTCTAATAAATGAAGATAAATCCCACAATTAGGGTGCCTCATATTCCACACTACACCAACCTTCTTACCGAAATCCGTCTACACTCCACAATGGGTTGCCATTCGACCAATAACGATGATTATTAATCTTGCCGTTGACACAAAAAGGGAAGAAAACAAAAGGACTAATCATTTAAGGATCCTAGCTGCATCGGATCAAGGCCCATTTCACAAACTTTCTTAGCCTGTTTGTGATATCGTCTATTTAGAACAATTACATTTGCAGTTTCTAGGGGGTGTCAATCATTCATATACAACAAACAGGTTTACTGACACACTTCAGACACTGTCGCCAAACGTAGGTACTGTGTTTAGGGCTTTTTCCAAAGAGTGTCACGACTTCCATTGCTGTTTCCTCGTCGGTAGCGATCCTTGGCCATCTAGAACGTTCTCTTTCTATCGCGGACCATGTCTTTCTAAACTTCTGTAACACCCGCAAATCTTTGGTATGTGTGGTGTCTTCTCTATCTGAATGCTGAGCATAAAATCTGCTTCCATGACTCTGGCAGTGCGTTTCACGATTATCAGAATTATTTCACAAACTAGCGAAATCCAATAGTTAGCTGAACTATGGCAAAAGTGTGTGTGGCTTCAGCAGGATACTATTTGAATAACCAGATATTGCAGTAGTTACTTTTTGGGTTTTTGAAGTGAGACTCGTCAATCGGGCATTCATTTCTGGTATATTTGGCACACACTGGGTATATTTTTAGAACTTACTGTAAAACTACGCTAAAATCAATTCAGATACAGACCTCTCTTAGTCTTCCTCACTGGAAGGGCCCATTGAATATGCGAACGTTCAAGGCTAAAGCGGCATGTAAGGAAGACAGTAACGTTAGAGCTTAATGGAAGCTAGTGATTGTGTTCAGTAAAGAAAGCCTCGGTATCATATATTGCAAAAGCAAGATGATCGCGTATTTTTGGGCACAAAATTGTAATATATATTAAAAAAACTTGTATTCGATTCAGAAATGTACAGTAGAGCAATTATTTTTTATATTCCAGCAAGAAGCAAATGAATAACTGTGATTATACTTTAACCTGACATAGGTGTCCCGGTTTTTACCCTGACAATCTGGGAGCATACACCAATTGATACATCTTATTGAGCCTAACAAAGTGATGTGTGAGTGTAAAATCTCATGCGTAGTTTTCGAGATGCTGTACTAGAACCATACCACTTCTTGAGATGAATCTGATACTGAAATAGACCCTCATTAAGGTCTTCATTATGAGGCTAGAATGATGATAGTGCATACTACAGCTAATGAGATATGGCTTAAAATTGCCATTAAATCTTAAAGTTTAATATTGTCCAAATATATATAAGTAAAAATGAGAGTGACTATGATTGTAACTTAATAACTCTTGAACCTCCATATCAATCTCGATAAAATTTTCAACATAGATTAGGTTCGAGGCTGTAATGCTTTTTATCATTTGGTACAACTTAGTGGAGGTATATATATATACAGGGTTTTCATAAAGTCTGGACGGATTTAATTTGCTTATAATTTTCATAAAAATGCTCATAATGAAATCAAATAAAGTGCAAACGGTAGCGGAAGGATTAAATTTTTAGTTGGCAACACTGTAAGATAAGCGGCAACTCTGAACACGTTGAGAGAGGGAGAGAGGGCAAGGGTCAGTTTCTTACCAAATTCCATCCATTGTTGTTTTCATTGTTGTTTCGATGTTGACTGTTAAAAGTAAGTTGTAAGCTGTATTGGTGTATGTGTCTTTTAAAGAAATAAATAAATGAAAAACTCCTCTGAGAAGACTATTTTTTACCGTATTAAAGATGGCGTCGGTGAAAGAGAAAGCGCAATGTGTTCTGTGGTACGCAGAGCTAAAATCACCAATTCTGGTGTGTCGATAGTTCACCAAAGAGTTCAAAAAGCCGGCACCGACTGAGAGTGCAATCCGAAAGTGGCATGCTAAGTTCTTGGAGACAGGAAGCGTCCTAGACCGTCCTCGAAGTGGGAGGCCGCCAACATCGCCTGCAACAGTGAGCAGGGTAAGGGAAAGCATCATCAACAGCCCACAGAAGTCGATTCCTAGACGGTCCATGGAACTCGGAATTCCACAGACAACCGTGTTTAAGATAGCCAAGAAGACGATTACAGGTAAAAATTTAATCCTTCCGCTACTGTTTACACTTTATTTGATTTCAATATGAGCATTTTTATGTAAATTATAAGCGAATTAAATCCGTCCATACTTTATGAAAACCCTGTATATATATATATATGATCGATGTTAGTGTCGAATAGATAGTTTTCGGTGTCGCTGACTGAGATGAGCCACTGGTATCGTTAGCTTTTTAAATCGGGGGGGGGGGGGGGTCGGATGAATCAAAATTAAAATCCTCTTTCCGACAAAGTTTTATATATACAAAGTTGTCTTAGTTTCTTTAAATAAATTTGACTAAAATCTGGGGAGGACGCGTCTTCCCCCGGACTCCCCCACTAACGACACCCGTAGATGAACAGTGACACTCCAGATACTGTTTAAATCCAAATTCAGCCCACAATATTAATATTTAATTTTTAATTTTTAATTATATACCTGTACATTACTTATTATCTTCTGATTTTTCATTACATTTTCTTTGTTTCTATCGATTTAAATTCTTATTTTAACCCAACGTAGCGAGTAATTGACGCTAGTATAAGATATAACATTCAATTGAACAAGATAACATGCTTGAATGCAAAATCATCTTGAAAATTTGATTTCAAGAAAATAAAAAAAAAAAAAACTAACTTTTGTGGTGCTAAAATAAAATATGCCTTTCATTGCCAGTAATAATAATAATTGAAAGTTTTTATTTTGCTGAAAGGAATTATTTATTTATGCATTGTATATGTAACAAAATATACTGATAACTAGCAGATACTTGTTTGCTTTTTCCTAACAGTGATACACATACTCTTTACGCGCATACTACTTGTAATATGAATAAATAAAATAAACATATTAAAATAAAATGAAGCAAATATTGTTTTCCAGTTATAGATTGTGAAGAATTTAATCCTTAACCACACCGCGTACAATTTACGTAGTCAAAATATAATCGAGGGTTAAAATTCATTATTTTGGATGTATTAAACTTGCTCTCGTGCTTGATAGTTAACTGATTCTAGAGGTGAAAATAAAGAGAAAATCTTGTACGGCTACCAGTATATGATACTTCGTTCGTCGGGACCTTATTTATAAGGCAGAACCTACGTAATCACAAAAGCCAATAAAAAAATTAAAAGTAACTTGTTTTTGTAAAGTACTAACCTACGTGGTTAGAAGTACGATATGTCCAATGTTCGAATTGGGTCACGAAACTAGGAAAACAGTGTTCTGTTTTCTATAAACTTGTCAATTCTCTTCCTTTTCCCCATAGCTAATAGCTTACTTTAAAAATAATGAATGGACACACATGATAATAGTCAACAATTAAGATAATGATTTGGCCTCCTGTGAACACTATATTCATATGTTATTACTTGTAAATAGAACTGTCATCTTAAAAACCATATCTCGTCAAAATAGTTATACATACAGAACACTTTTCATCTTGATCCACACGTCATGTTGCGTAAAATTAACATTCTATACATATGTATTGAAAATGTTTCATAAGACACATTGCAAGAACTTAAATTTTGATACCTGTGGCAATTAGAAATATAGGAAATGTATTTTTCTGCATTTATTTCAATGAACACTACCACAGATAATACATTTTTCTGTGATACTTGTTCATATTGTCATACATACATTTTATTCATATTGTCTTAAGCGTTTGCATATTTCAGTTAGACATATTTCTTGGTTTTCCACTAGAGCAGCTATGTCACTGGACAAGAACCGTTTTCCACAGCAAAGTATGTCACATAAAAATATCAGTATATCAAATCTTCATTTTATCATGTCATATCTATTTTGCGTATAGCAGCTTCCACGACAATTCTTGTAATGCCCAAGTGTTTTGCTAGCGCTGTCAAGGAGACAACTTATTGTCAAGCTATGTTTATCGTATGGGAAGAAATCAGTCAAGAGTGAAATGATGTTTCTATTATTATACGATCGTGTATTATTATTGTCCTTGGTTTCATTTATTGCTCAAGGTCATTGCGTAAATAGGCAACAGTAAGACCGACATAAATACGCGAAACTTTTCCTCCAAAACCGAACCATATGGGTTTGTTACAAAGGAGAAATGTGAACTAACTCGCCGAAAGTGTGAAACTATGCCATGAATTGCTGTTAACATGCAATTTACATTCCAGGAAGAAGATTGTAGATGCTTCCCCATTCTTAAATGTCACTTACCTCTTGATCCAGTGAAGTGTTGTTACTAACAGGATCATCATCCATGACGAAGACTCTTGATGCACTTCACTCAACGACTACTAAATGAAAACAAACGATTGCGAAGACGTAACATCTACATTTTTTTAATATCACCTCAGGCTATAAGAACTTTCACATATCTCCTACGTAGACTGCTATCAACCTAGCAGTAGGAAACGTGTAAGGAGCTACATCAGCTGTTGTTTCCTCATTAAAACAGAAAAAAAGTTTAAAAAAATATACTACAAGGACGATTCAAATGATAAATACAGGAGTGTAAACAAACTAATAATTCCGACAAAAAAAAGTGCAGCTGTTGAACATAAGTATTTTGGAACTAAGTGCATGTTAATTCTAATGTTTCGTATTATCTAGCTTATTCACCCATAATCAGTACGTAGCGTCATTTGAGATTTTGCCAGGGGGGAGGGGAGTCAAGATTGTCCACCGACATAAGAGTTTCGCACGTTTTTCGTTAGTATATTAATTCAAATTTATTAAAAACCATGCGTTTCTGAAACTCAGGGGAGGATTTCCCCTTCCTCTTCTCCCTAAAAAGACGTTCTTGGATACAATGCCAGATTCCGATTTCAAGCTTTTTGATTTAATATAATAATAATAATAATAATAATAATAATAATAATAATAATAATAATAATAATAATAATAATAATAATAATAATAATAATAATAATAATAATAATTTAGATTTCTGGGCTTTCGGCACTTATGGCCATGTTAGCCCTCACGTATGAGGATGACGTCCCTCGGCTATTACACTATCCGAGGAAAGGGTAGGAAGGAAACGGGCTAGTACCTTATGTTTATGGCTATTGTTTTCAAATGGCTGAAAGGTTGAATACTGAACTGTAACTGATGATTTTAATTTTACAATGCAAGATTTTAATGTTTATCCTCTTGTTGTTGTGTCTTACAACTATCGGTAAACATTTAATATGATACGGTTCACTCGTCATGGAGAGTGGCATTATATGTAAGAAGGTGTTCACAGAAGATGAAAGACCCACATATTTATCTCAGAACGTATGCCAAGGAATTCAAAAAGCGATTGAATTATGTGCAGTTGCAGTGACAGCCAGACCTGGAAAAAAATAAATCAAGAATGCCGAAGGAGGTATATGAATCCCAATCAAATGAAGAAGGATACGCAATCAAGAATACCGTCCGATGAAGAGACATCTGCAAGTATTCTGCGTTCAAATTCGCCTGCATTTTATTTTGCTCTTAACAGTTTGTTTTGTTGTGAGCCTGATAGATATGATGGTAATGGAAGGGTCACTGTCTAATTCCACTAAAAGCTAATACTTTTCCAGAAAGAATATTGAAATAATGTGAAGAACGCAATGATGATTGGTCCATGACTGCAAAAAGTCTCATTGAATATGCCAGAGAATTGTTTGCAAAAGACGCAGTGTGTCACATTAGTTGCAGTGTAAATTTTAGAACAGGAAAGGGGATTCCAGGAAAGATGAGGAAGCGAATGTCATCAGGTGCATACGAACCGAAGAAAAAAGGCAGGCCCATGTATGTTGAAAGAGAGGATCCTTTCTTGCGAGTAGTTGAGTATTTGGGAATGAGCGATAATGAGCAGGTTACCATATGTGATTTAGTAAAGGATATGGAACAGGAGCTGTGCTATTGAGAAGAACAAGCGTACTCTGTCAGACACATGAAAACTAAACTATTGAAGTTATTTGCGGAAAGAATCACTATAACTGAAATAAATGGTAACGTATCGTAAAATTTATCCACTTCCCAGTAAATGGCAACGTTGCATTTTCATTTAATATTGGGCACATAAAGAGTGTAAAGCACAAACGGCTCATCCGATTAAAAAAAAAAAAAATCTTTCACTTTAGATTGAAAACACCATATTTACAGATGGTTTCCCCTCTTACATCTTGTTGTAACTCTGGTAATAACAGAGTTACCCTATGTAGGGGAATTTTGAGACACCCTGTATATTAGAGGTATGTTCAATGCCTCATTTGAAAGATGGTGACATAATGGTGAACAACTTTTACAAGTGGTGAGCGTGTAATTTTGTTACAGTCACATAATTACTCTGTTATTATGTCTGCCGTAAATGACCACCAACGGCGGCCATATTGGATTTAACGACCTTCCAGACTGAATATTCTTGAGGGCTTTTTCAGGTTTGCTTAGAATGTGCTCAACATCATTTTGGCGCACGTTTCATTTCTATTGCAATATGTTCAAGGTCAATCCTTATCTTGACTGGACTATGGTGTGAATGAGGAAAGCCTCACTCAGGATTACTGGTCTGAAAAAGTTTTTACCTTTTTCAACCAAGTGTTCCCACTGGGAATCGAACCCGGAACCGTTCGCACCAAAGGCGAGAGCGTTAGCGATTATGCTATTCGGGGCCACTAATAATAATAATAATAATAATAATAATAATAATAATAATAATAATAATAATAATAATAATAATAGAATTAATAAATACTTCTGGTAGCTATAACTTATACTTCAAGCTGATGATGATGCATAGTAGAAGTTAGTTTAATTACGACGACCTATCACTGATAATAACGACTCTCCCGTCTACATATATTTTTTATGACTTCTTCAGTTTTAGACAAGTGCAAAAAACGTTCTCTTAAAAAAATAACAGAAGTGCGTCAAAAACTAACAGACATTCATTTTTCACAAATAATTCCTTCTGTGTTAACTCTAAAACCTTAGGACACACTTTTGTGTTGATAAGACAATTGATTCTTACAATTATTTACTCGTAAGTTCAAATATGAAAATTATACAGTATTTCTGTAAAACTTAGGGTCAACTCATTAGCACTCAGAAGTTGCATTAGCTACGACAACCCGTCAATTTAATTATTTCAAACGTGTGATCCGCTCCAGAACAGTACAGACAAATTAGTATTTCAAAACAAAACACAACTAGTCACCGGTAAGTTTTTTTGAATAGTTTCCTAGTGAAAGAGATCAAAGACTGGCATCAAGACAGAAAGATTCTGCTGGGCTACCCATTTCCCAAGGCAGTGGTGCCCCCCTCCTTATGTCCATGACGCACCCCCCTCTCAATTGTCTATCCGTAGATGTTCTTCCATAAAAAATATTTTCGATTAATTTTTACACCCCCTCAAACATATTTATATAGATTTTTAACCCCCCTTTAAACATATTTATATAGATTTTTAACCCCCCCAAATATTTCAATGACGCAGTTTGCGTCATAGCCCCCTTTGTGGGCATTCCTGCCCAAGGTCGATAACCTACCTTCCCATTAGTTAGAAGTATCTACGTCCATGGGCACCCATAGTGGTGAAGGGAGGGATGAAAGAGAAGACAACTGACTGCCTAGCATTTTCGAAACTGATTCGCTTCTTTCAAATACATGTCAAAACACATTAGTTTTACTTACTTACATGTTATAATTAATAAAGTTATGCAATGTGTTTAAATAATTGCAATAATTGCTGTTTTATATGTGTGTGTATATATACATTACTTCGCTTGTGTGTCGAACTTCTCCCTCCCCCTAGGAAAAATCTGCAGACGTTTCTGTCTACGTCTAAACCTAAATTTTCTCAATAGTTCTGATCTCCAATAAGACCTTCCCCTTCCCTCACGGCATACTCTTGATTAAAAGTATCTTTGTATAATAATTGAATAAGTGAATGTAAAAAGAAGAATACTCCAAAAAATAAAGGAAAATACTCCAAGGTAGCAAACTTCTGTATAACTAAATATCCCATCTCATTACATTTTTGATATTTTGGGAAATGAAAAATCTTAATATACATTATAAATGTACCGTACAAATATTTTTGTATAAGCAACGGTATTTCCGGTAAAAAGTGTTTTTTTTTTTTTTTTTTTTTCAAAAGTAAAGTGTTATGGAATATTCTCCTTTTTCCACTCACCGACTCAATTTATACATTTGCTATAAAAAAGGGTAGTTCCTAAATGATTTAAATATTTAATTGTTTTCCTCTGCTAAAATTTTAATAATTTACATTGCGCCTCTGTGAATATCCCTGACTCCTGA
This sequence comes from Thermobia domestica, assembly GCF_964235325.1. Taxonomy (NCBI): domain Eukaryota; kingdom Metazoa; phylum Arthropoda; class Insecta; order Zygentoma; family Lepismatidae; genus Thermobia; species Thermobia domestica. The sequence goes on along the minus strand of NC_137454.1, from coordinate 220,424,727 downwards.
TATGTATATGAAAGAAGTGGATCAAATTTGAAACTATAAAAGAAATGAGACTATGAGTCGAACACATAACAAAAACGAAAATAAGATTTGTATTGCATAATGTACCGGTATAATTACAATGAGAGTGATCCTGCTGTGAACACACAAGTAAAATTTGTAATTTAGAGAACTTACCGACTTATATTCGCTCTCACCCTTGATCGATTTAACCGCAGCAATGAGCTTCTAATGAAGTAAGTTGACATTATATACAACTAAACGATCTTTATTCATATGTTCAACTTTAACTAAGCACTGCAACTGAAATTAATCATAAAGTGTGACGTCAAATACGTTTCTTCTTGCTATGTCAATATGTTACGATCTATCTATCTATCTATCTATCTATCTATCTATCTATCTATCTATATATATATATATATATATATATATATATATATATATATATATATATATATATATATATATATATATATATATAATACCTTTATTTGCTTTTTAAGTAATGCTAGCACGAAACTCTCTAAAGGGATACGCCCTTCATTTGAGATATTTACTTACGGTCTCTGTAATATTTCAACACCAGCAACGAGATGACAACAAATGATTATGATCATGATTTCAAAATTTCGTAGTCTTGATGATTAATAATCTAATACACAAATTGGTTAGTTACAATTTTAGGAGATGAGATTCGGCAAGATGATAATTTCCATCTTGCCTAAAATGGCAGAAATGTTTATCTTTGGGAAATCAGATGAATGGTATATCAGTTTGTTTTTTTTTTTTAATTGTTGATTTCAGAAACGCCTCGGTTAATAAGGAAATGCATATACAACACTCCTATCAAATTTGGAATATGGAAAGAAAATTGGTTAGAGTAATTACACGTCTTTAAATTAATCCCAAAGTAAGGTCCGGGTAAGAAAATACTTTTCACGTTAAGAATGGCCTAAACAAGGAGATGCGTTGTTGTCATTATTGTTCAATTTTGTTCTGGAATATGCTACAAGGAAAATGAAAGATATCCACAAGGGCCTAGCGCTGATTGCTATTCACGGTTATGGGTTGTGCTAATGATGTAAATATGATAGGAGATAACATAAGGACAATAGAAAGAAAGCAGATATTTTATTGAACGCCTGCAAGTACGTGTGTTTAGAAGTAAACGCAGAAAAAAAACAAATAATATTGCCAATTGTGGATACCTTTCTAACATCACGTAGTATTTTCGATAAAATGAACACTTTCATATATCTAGGATCAACATTAACAGACCAATATCATATCAATGAAGAAATTAAATGTCGATTGGAAGCATCTCTGCTTCGTATTATCATTCGTATTATTATTCAATCCAAACTTCTTTGTCTTCGGGAATTCTGTTCAAGAATTTGAAGCTTAAAATATATAAAACAATAATTATTATGTTGTGCTGTATGGTTGCGAAACATGGTCGCTTGCGAATATTCAGCGGGAATGGGGAACGGCGGAAACTTCATAATGAGAAACTGTATAATGTATACGGTTTACCTAACATTGTTAGGGTCATTAAGTGTAAGGGGCTCAGATGTGGAGAAAATAAAATGGAGAAAAATATGCATACTTTCAAAATTTTAACTGGAAACGCAATCGGCAAAGGAACATTAGGAATACCTAGGCTTAAATAGGAGGACATTAGTAAGATAAGTCTAGCAGAAATAGGAATACAAAGCATATAGAAAGTGGATCCAGTTAACTAAAGACAGAAATCTATGAAGAGTTGTTGGGCATAGGGTTTCATAGACCATAATTAGTAGAGCTTAGAGTAGAGGATAGGTCATAGAATTAGAGCTTGTAGTTATGTTTTAGTGCAATGTTTTGACACTAAAGAAAGAAAGAAAGAAAGAAAGAAAGAAAGAAAGAAAGAAAGAAAGAAAGAAAGAAAGAAAGAAAGAAAGAAAGTTATGGATATAGCGAGAAGAGAAAAAATTACGCCCACAAGTACAGGAATTATATCTGTAGCCTCATACATTATCCACGTATGTGAGGCTGTTTGTTCATCTCAAGGTCACGAATGTGCCAGGATCATATCGGATCACCGGATATGGTGGGTCACAGGTCTGACTACTTCCGGGTCTTTTGGTCACGAATTTCGTAGCCTGTTCTATCACAACTTATTACACAATCGACATTTCTGTGCTCCCTTACTAATCAAAGCACATATTATTTTTTTGAAGAAAATGCATTAAAAAAACTTAAAGATAAACAGTTACCTACTAACTACTCGACACGCAACGAACTTTACTATGTGAGAATGTGATATACGTTCTGATTGACGTTGCATCTAGATTATTTCGGAAATCCCCAGTGTTAAACACTGTTGCAACACAATAAAAAGATTAGTATAACTTCAATGTCAACACGAAAAGAACATAATAGCGATCAATAGTGGTGCAAGTTGTTTACTTTTCATTCTTTGAAGTATACTATTTATGTTCTCGTTTGTTTTTTTTAAAAAAACGGGCTCAGTCAGTAAGTTAAGATTCCAGATCTTTGCCGGAAATGTATGGGCTGACACTGTGGCATACGCAAGGCAGAGTTTCTGGTTTAAACTGCTGCCCCTTGACTCAGATATTATGAGAAAATAAATATTTACCATAATAAAACATATACATATATATACAAATATTACGCTAGTTCTTAAAGGATATGAGCTTAAGTATTTGAACCTCCCTTTGATGAAATTTTACGTACGTCCCTGGGCTGACAGATTAAACCTAATGTCTAATTGACGAAGCTGTTTTCTCAAAATGATGCGATCATATGACCGGATTTAGGAAGGTGCACCGGAGCACATGCCCAACCCCACTTCATTGTAAATATAAAGTAAAATGAGAAGCTAATAGTGAAAATAATAATACTTTCCAAAACTTTCTGCCGTCATTTTTCGTTTGGTGCTTAAAAGAAAGCAGAGTTTTGCAAAATCAATAGTTTAGGTCGAGTTTCTGAAGGTTGAAGGAAAAGGATTCACCAAGCAAAGTATTATTCCTCATTCATACTACAGATGCCTAAAGGCGTTAAGGTGGATCACCACCCGAAAGTCAGTAAATATTTTAACTCATTCCCTTAACTACAGCGCACTGTAACGTTACATATTATAAATATTGTACTATAAGATAAAATTATGTTTCAGCTACAACACAAGACACTGATTCATTTGGTTGTGCCTTCTGATATCGAAAAAGGTAACAAATAAAATAAAATATTTGATTCGTTTTACAATGAGCACACAAGATGGTACTTGCTGCTAGATTAGGGTGACCAAATCTTCAACTAGAAAAAACGGGACATTTTTTTTTACGTTTGGATAGGTTACTCCCCTAAATATATATTTTTGCCTCTCCGTTCTCTCTCCCTCCCTCTCTCTCTCTCTCTGTATCTCTCACAAAAAAGGACAAATTTACACTTTTTCATTTTAAAACCTATTGAAAAGGTTGTGGAATTAATTAAATAACAAGTAACTATCAGCAACTAACAAAAAATGGAACTTTTATAACAAACTACTCTGAGCATCGGATTCCAACTCCCTTTATTTGTTTTTTCTTACTTTTAAACATTATTTCACTTACTGCTAGTTTTCTTTTTACTTTCACTTTTACGGTTCTATAGTTTTGTTCCCCTTTCATAAATGATAGTATGTTACATCTTAGTTAAATCATGGAAACACTGTACTGTACTGGTGACAGCGCCTCAGTCTTTCGGCCGAAACAGAGAGTAATATCAGTTTGTTTTTCATAAGACTTTCAGCCCCTTGCACTGTCGTCTGCGGAGGGGGAGTCTTGGAGGGAAACTGCAGCCACCACATCCAATATCGCAAACGTCGTAATGACGTTGTTCAGTAATTAGACATATTCCAATATAATCATATAGCTTAGAAAATAATAATAGGTCTATTAGTATTTTCTAAGCTATGTGATAAGAAAATAATAATATAAATTAAGAAATTTTAGATTGGAAAGCTTTCTTGTATTTAATGTACGTAAATACGGGACATTTTGGCGTCCCGGGAAATTTTTTCGGGACACCGGGAATGATAGTGAAAAAACGGGACAATCCCGTTTTTACGGGACGGTTGGTCACCCTATGCTAGATAGTACTAGAAGTGCTCAGTTTTATGAAATGTTTATTTGAATGTGTAAAGTACTTTAAAGTAACGATCTGATTACGAAATAGATATAATGTTTGACCGTTTATCGTATTATGTTTCACATGCTATTTAAATATTAATTTACATTTAAGGAAGCAGATTTTGAGAAGAAACTTGCGCAGAACGAAATAATGCGTTGTTGCCAAATTTGTACGTTTAATTCCTGGATTCTGGCGTTGCAGTTCGAGAAGCGGAACTTAGCTATGAATTTCGGTAAGGGTAGAAAAGTATTTTTCCAGTAAGTATCCAAGCAGAATTCCATGATTACTGTCTTTATTATCTGTCACCAGTAAACACTCGACACTACCTGGCAACGCCGCAATACTCAAGCAGCGTTTAGCATAGCACCGAGAACACCTAAAAGAATCAAATTTAGCTCAAATGTAATGGTAGCTTATTAGTGTACCCCAATCAGAATATCCTGGATCCCGCCCTGTATATACAGGGTGTTTCAAAACAACACCGACAATGTTTGGGAGGTGATTCCTGACACTAAAATAAGACAGAAAGTATAGACCAACCTGGGTGTACAAGTGCTTCCTTTCGGAGTTATAGGCTGCCAAAAACATGAAAAAAATAATTTTAAAGGTCCATAGCTTCAAAACTATGGGACCTACCGTAGTCGGTTCAAGATTTCACTTAGGAACTAATATGTACCCTATCCAAAAATCCACGTTTGAGAATCCTAAGGTACTCACGCAACAATTTTTACAGAGAAAGTTTGGCTACGGCATATAATCTGAAGTACTCACCAACTACCTCTATAAAAACTATTGCGGAAGTACCACAGGACTCTGAAACTTAGATATTTGGATAGGACACATACTAGTTCCTAAGTGAAGTCTTGACCTGACTAAGGTAGGTCTCATAATTTTGGAGCTATGGACCTTTAAAGTTCATTTTTTCATTTTTTTTTTGGCAGCCTATAACTCCGAAAGGAAGCATTTGCGCACTCAGGTTGGTATATGTTGGTATATGTTATGGATATGGAATCACCTCTCAATAAGCAATAGGGTACTATTAGAAGAATCAGAATAGTGCTCATATTAAAAATATAACAGTTTTCTCAAAGTGGAGCTTTTTTTGTGAGGACTCTCTCTCTCAATATATATATATATATATATATATATATATATATATATATATATATATATATATATATATATATATATATATATATATATATATATATATATATATATACCTGAATTTATATGAACTTGGGAGCTTGAATTCCCATTGACAAACTTTTGCGTATACCACTGCGTTACCATAGAAAAAATATGTTTGGGTTAGCTTATGCTAAAATATTGCTACCTCGCGGAGCTTCCCAGCATTATGCTCTACACTGCAAGTTAGATACCTTACTGTATAGACAATATTCTATAGTGTGAATAGCAATATTCATTTTATTCCAGTGATGGGTCCAAAAGGGATCGTGCGCCTTCCTCAAAGAAAACATAGCTCTTTTCGTCTTATTTCAACGAACCGAACCGACGAGACTATCTTTTCTGTTTGTATATTAAACTAACAAACTAGCTAATATCCCTAAGTGTTAGCGTGTTATATTTTGCGTCCTTCTTCGACCCTTCCATCCTTCCGCTCAAAAATGAAAAGATATAAACCTTCCGAAGTCGAAGATTTAACTTGTGCAATAAATAAATAAATAAATAAATAAATAAATAAATAAATAAATAAATAAATAAATAAATAAATAAAATAATAAATAAATAAAATAAAAATAAATAAATAAATAAATAAGAATTATTCGAAACGTTTTTCTGTGTAAGTCACCAAAGTGAATGAACATATACCTTCACAGACAGATCAGACGTTTATATAGGGTAAAAGTGGATCTGAAAAGGTAGGGGGACGCATGACAACACGCCATCCCCCGTGCCTATCTTTGCCCACTGTAATATTTTAGGAAAGTGGAGGGACGCCATAGATATTTTTGGAAGTGGGGTAAAGGCGTTTCCCGCGTTTCCCATCACTTTTACCCCTCGGCCTATTTATTTAAAAAGTAAAGCAAGCAAGTACAAATTGAATTATACAGAGATGTTATACGAGATGTAGAACAGAAGTTATAACATGAAAAACATGCAACTTTCTCCAGTTACCTCCTTTCAAAATTTCTGGTACCGCTCCTGTTTCAGCAGGTACACACAGCTAAAAATAATCTGTGCTTGCAGTTGTCCACCACTGCTTCTTCATTTATAGAACAAGTTACCTTTTATAGAACCTTTAGTTGCTATTTACACAGTATTTATTACGTTTTCATTGTGGTCAGTGAATGCGTTTAGAACTTTAACTGTGTATAACCTGCCTGCACAATGTAATATTTCACACGATTGTACAGCACGTCAAGTTCTATCACCATGTTAAGTTTCATTCCGATTGAATGAGCTCAGTTGAGCTCATACGATAGAGTCATGGGCGCCCGAAGGGGGGGGGGGCGAGCTCCCCTGCCTCACGAAAATGTATACGTGATATAGCAAACCACGTATATTTAATACCAGACGTAATAAAGCAAGCAGTGAGAGCCCCCCCTACAAAATTTTCTTCGGGCGCCCATGGCTGGAGTATATGTATAGATTCTTGATTTACAGGGTAAAATCAAATAACTTGCTCGAGAAGGTCACAGAGCTGAAATAATGAATCACTTGATTTCGTATAACAATTAATACTTACATTATCGTCACGTTTATGATTCTCAGCTTCTTAGCCTATATAGCATAATATGTGGTCGCACAACTCAATAAAGTAAACAATAAAGATATTAGACAGTCAAATGATTTTATTTTGTAACAGCTCTGCAATAAATATAGAAGACTGGCTGTGTGTTATATTTTGTTTTATGTCTTTAGCTATAACCCTGGGAGCGAAAAATCTCCCCCAGGGGTGTAATTCGACTTCCATATTATAAATAATAATCTATCAAGTAGCATGTGCACCATTGTTAGGAGACGTGTGTCACAGTTAGAATATAATAATAGATAAAATCTGCTACTTAACAAGGTATGTTTTCTATATACAGTACATAAATAGATAATCTATTTTAACAGAATAAAAAACATCAATTATTATTGGCAACGAATGACATACTTTTTAGTTCAATAAAAAGTAAGTTTTCTGGATTTTTTCGAGAACTACGCATGAAAATTTACCCTCAAGTATGTCATCTTGTTCAGCTGAATGCCGTCTATCAATTCATAGATATTTCATCTTTAGACAGCATTCTAGTTAAGTAAAAAAAAAAAAAAAAAAAAAAAAAAAAAAAGTAGAGCTTAAGAGTATTTACAACTTTTCGCTACACCTCATTAAACATATTGAGTTATGCACTCTTGCTAGCGCATATACTAATAAAAAGTTTGATGAGAGTATACTTCAGTGAAATGAAATGAAACATTTCGTTTAACGTCCCACGTATTATGCCCTTCAGGCTAAAGAAGACAAATGATTAAGGCAAGTGAATGATGATGGAGGAATCAACGCGATTAAAATATGGAAGGAAAGGGAGTACCCCGAGAAAACCCATGGACATGATGTTGTCCACCACAAGGTTACTTGGCCGGCGATCGAACCAAGCACACCACGCACAAGAGGTTAAGCGCTCTACTACTAAGCCACAATGTTTCCCTTCAGTTTCATCTTATGATGTAGCGTCATCATATAGCACAAATTTTAAAGTTACAGATTTTTTTTTTTACCGATTTATTCGAAAACGATGCATGAGGATTTACAGTCACCCATACCATTTTGTCCAAATCAATGGGATTTGTCGATTGATATATGCCTCATCTTTGGATAATTGCCCCCGTTATTCGCTAATAATATTGATTTTTTTTTTTGTTTGTTTGTTTTAATTATTTCTAGTTTAGTAATTCCGTGTAGCCGAATTATTGGTACCAAATTTCACATAATTAAATCCCCACGTTAAGCGGGTTTGCATATCCAGGCCCCTAACTATGAAAACATTTACGCTCAGTCCAACCTCAATCATTTCACGAATTCAACCTATTTTACGTATGTTATTAGGACATAATATCGATTGTGATTTATTCTAAAAACACTTTTATACATTGCAAGAGCTATAACGTCCAAATATTTACTGAGAACTCATAGTCGTATCGGAATAAACAAAAGCGAGTATGGAACAGTAAACTGCTATAACAAAAGGCAAAAGAAGATATGCAAAGGCATACAAAACGGTCGAGTGGTTTGGGTCGATACACTATCAATCACATGTTTGTGTGTTCAAACCCGGTAGCAAGTTGTTTCTTTTTTAAGTGTCTTCCTATTTTCATCCGGAGGCTGAAAATATTCCTTTGAGTAACTCATTGAAAACTTCTTTTGTTTCAAATTCGATTAGAACGGAACATTATATGAATTGCGAATCTTAAATCCATAGCTAAAAAAAAATGAAGTATACTCACTACTCTATTATCCTCTGATTTGTAACGAAAAACTATTTATAAACAGTGGTGACTTCAGAAAATTATCCTCGGGGGGAATTTCAATATGCGGGTGGAGAGCAAACATTGGTAGTCCACATTGAGCACGATCGAATATATGGTCCTGAAGGCGGAAATTTCTTAGCTCGAGAGGGGTCTCAAATTCTCCCTCAGATCACGTCTTGAAAGCATCATTGCTTAAAAACTTTTCGTAACAAATATAATATTACACTTGTTTCTCGTTCTACATTTGGAATTGGTAAAATCATAACTTATAGAGGATTATAATAAAAGCATAAAAATTACAATACCAATCATGTATATATTATCCTGTAATTTACCAACTTTGGGTCAGATTAAAACTCAAATATTTGTTTTCGGATTGCACTTAGAAGTAAGTCCTCTCTATATAATCCTGATTGGAAAACCATGTTTAACACTAATTAATTAATCAATATTTATACGAATATTTTTTTATTTTACTATTTTTACTATTCAATATTATATACACTTCATTTCCAAAATCAAAATCTCGAAAATGTATATTGTACGATTGCAGACTCGCAAATAAATGATTATTTATCATATATATTGGTCTCTATTCGAAATTCTATTTAATCGAATCCGACAGAACACAGACAGAAATATCGAGAACAGGTGAAAAAAAGAGAGAAAAAAGCGTTGGACTCGAAGTAAGTTCGAATGGTGCTTTACAAGCCGAACGCCTTAGACCATTCGGCTATGGCAACAACTAGTAATTGTAGCAAAGGCTTCGAGTAATAGTTCTTATTACAGAATAACATTTTCTATTGCCTAAAATTTAAATCTAATTTACTTTGATATAATATATCTATTAATTTGTTACATGAACACGTTTTCGTTACTTTGATGAATGATGTATGTTGTTGATATAGATTCTATTACATGTTCTTTCGTAAATATTATAGAAAGTATCAGGGTTATTTATGATCTTTCATGGAAATTGACTGGCGCATGCGCAGTACACAGACAGTTCAATTGGAAGGCGAGGAAGGAAACGCTAACACACTGTTAGAATGTTTCATCGCTGTGAAGTATAAAGAACAGCTAAAGTGTATTTTACGCTTGTCATTGCGTAAAGAATCACCAGGTTAATGTTTGTCCAAGTTCTCACTAATCAACTGGACTCATGAAAAATAATAATATTGTCATTACTGCACAATATGAAGAATAAAGAACGTATATTATACCACATTGTTCTCGAATTCGAACTTAGCTAAGGAAGGGACAATAAAAAAATGTGATTTATTCATTCGAATTGAGATAATTCAATGAAACTAGAAATCACACAATCAAAAGGAAAAATATCGTTAAAAAGACAATAATACTTTTATCCGAGATGTGAAATAAAGTTATTAATTAACTGAAATGAAAGTAATATTGGGCATGATATAGAGTAGGAAAAAAAGTAAATGTATTCTTAGAAACGTTCAAAGTAAATTCACAAATACTTTTTGAAGATATACTACTCTTCCTTTACGTTTTAACGAACTAATAAGTAAACAAGCAAAGGAAAAGAATGAAGAACGAAAGTGTTGCTCTTGAAAAAATATAATAAATAAATGAAACTTAAATAAATGTTTACACAAAAAATAACACACTAGTACTTCGTGTAGTCACCTCCAGAGTCAGTAACTTCTTGAAGTCTGGAGGGGATACTAGATACAAGTCTCGAGCAATACGACGGTGTGTCACGAAAATGTTGCCATAGTTCCATAACATGATTTTGAAGAAACGTTTGGTCTCTGTCTTCACGTCTCTCTTCCCATTCTTGCACCATGTAGGCCCACAGATGCTCAATTGGGTCCAAATCTGGGGATAGAGGGGACCACTCAATACAAATTAACTCTGAATGTTCACTTAGCCACTCTCGTGTTTGCAGGGAAGTGTGAACAGCACTGTTGTCATGCATAAATATATATTCTTCCTTTTCGGGGAAGTTTCTTTCTAAGGACGGTAACAACATATTTTCGAGGATATTAATGTAAACACTGCTGTTCATTCTCTCAGGCACCGCAACCAAATCTCCAGGACCAGCAGCCGTCATGTATCCCCAAAAGTGTGCTGATATTCGTCCTGAACAAGAAGTTCTGATAATATTTTGTTCAGCATACCTGGTTCCGCGCGGTCTATACAATATAACTCTGCCTTGTTGGCTAGACTTGAAAACCTTCTCGTTGGTCCAGATGACTAAGTCCCAATATGACTGAGGTTGGGTTATGTTATTCTGTGCCCATTCCATTCATCTGGCCCTGTGAGTTTCAGTCAGGAGAGTCTTCCTAGCGGGTCTTGAACAGTGTAGACCAGCCCCCAATAATCATCTTATTATTGTTTCATGAGAACAATTATATTCTCTGGCTTTGTGCAAGAGGATTGACGTGTGGCGTAGAGGTCTGTTGATTACTTCTGTAACTAAAGCTTGATCTTGAGCTGCAGTTGTCACTTTTGGCCTTCCACTTCTTGACCGAGACCTGAACCATTCACCACCTTCTTCATGTCGCTGAACCCATTTCTTGACCGCTTGGTTGTCACATCCCAGATCTCTAGCAATCTGAGGCACAGTTTGTCCCATTTTTGCTCGGCCTATGATTTCTCCTCTCAGAGCAACAGACAGTTCTCCACAACCTTTAGAACGAGGCATTTTGAGAACCTGTTAGAAATTTGCGTTCTGGCGTGTATGACAAATGTCGGTAAAGTGCATCTTTCTGTTTCTACTGCGCATGCACCAGTCAATTTTCGTGAAAGATCATAAATAATCCTGACAATTGCTGTAATATTTATGAACGAATACGTAATAGAACATATATTAACAACATCATTCGTCAAAGTAAAGAATACCGTAAACATAAAACAATTTCAACAGACTATTACATCAGGCCAAAATAGGCTTAAACTTCAGAGAATACAAAATAAATTTCATACTCTAACAAAAGATTGAACATGAAACACGCTTACTATATTTTCAACTTGTCACATTAGCCGAGTGGACTAAGTCAGTCGGCTAGAGATTCTGAGGCACCATTCAAGAGTAGTTCGAATCCCACCACAATACAATTTGGTTTTACCTCTTCTTGACGTTTCTGTTTGTGATCCTGCCGGATTCTATTAAATATAATTCCGTAATACGCTAAAATATACGTAATATTTGAGATTCTTAACCTCCCATTTTTACATTTTTTAAGCTCAATTGAAAAGAAAGAGGGAAAATGAAAGTACAAAAATTTACAATAATTACTTAGCATATACTGTCATTGTAATTGTGGATATTTTATTTATGAAAATGTATAATGAACTAAAAATATATTTAGTAGGTCACATGTCTCCATTTTTCGATTCTAACTTGAAAGTTACAGTTTAGGCGGTGACATATCGAAGACCCAGGGGGTTGAGGGGGTTGTAACCCCTCCCATTGAAACGTTTATATTCTATTGAAATAAAAAGTGTTTCAGCTTATAATCTTGGAAAAGCAACAATCACTGTGTGTGGAGGACGGTTTATTTATACTACGATTTATCACTTCCAAATGTGTAGAAGATGTGACTGGATATTGTGTATAATCATTCAAGAAATATAAGACAACCAAGGGACTTCGTAAACCCTTCACGCCACCCCAGGAGGACGAAGTGCGTCCCGCCGTCCCTCGGTTGGGAACTACTGCTTGCGAGGGAAATATTCTAACAGTGTGTTAGCGTTTCCTTCCTCGCCTTCCAATTGAACTGTCTGTGTACTGCGCATGCGCCAGTCAATTTCCATGAAAGATCATAAATAACCCTGATACTTTCTATAATATTTACGAAAGAACATGTAATAGAATCTATATCAACAACATACATCATTCATCAAAGTAAAGAAAACGTTCATGAAACAAATTAATAAATATATTATATCAAAGTAAATTGGGTTTAAATTTTAGGCAATAGAAAATGTTATTCTGTAATAAGAACTACTACTCGAAGCCTTTGCTGCAATCACTAGTTGTTACCATAGCCGAGTGGTCTAAGGCGTTCGGCTTTTAAAGCACCATTCGAACTTACTTCGAGTCCCCGCCGGGGCCAACGCTTTTTTCTCTCTTTTTTTCACCTGTTCTCGATATTTCTGTCTGTGTTCTGTCGGATTCGATTAAATAGAATTTCGAATAGAGACCAATATATATGATAAATAATCATTTATTTGCGAGTCTGCAATCGTACAATATACATTTTCGAGATTTTGATTTTGGAAATGAAGTGTATATAATATTGAATAGTAAAAATAGTAAAATAAAAAAATATTCGTATAAATATTGATTAATTAATTAGTGTTAAACATGGTTTTCCAATCAGGATTATATAGAGAGGACTTACTTCTAAGTGCAATCCGAAAACAAATATTTGAATTTTAATCTGACCCAAAGTTGGAAACTTACAGGATAATTTATACGTGATTGATATTGTAATTTTTATGCTTTTATTATAATCCTCTATAAGTTATGATTTTACCAATTTTAAATGTAGAACGAGAAACAAGTGTAATATTATATTTGTTACGAAAAGCTTTTAAGCAATGATGCTTTCAGGACGTGATCTGAGGAAGAATTAGAGACCCCTCTCGAGCTAAGAAATTTCCGCCTTCAGGACCAATATTCGATCGTGCTCAATGTGGACTACCAATGTTTGCTCTCCACCCGCATATTGAAATTCCCCCCGAGGATAATTTTCTGAAGTCACCACTGTTTATAAATAGTTTTTCGTTACAAATCAGAGGATAATATGGTAGTGAGTATACTTAATTTTTTTAGCTATGGATTTAAGATTCGCAATTCATATAATGTTCCGTTCTAATCGAATTTGAAACAAAAGAAGTTTTCAATGAGCTACTCAAAGAAATATTTTCAGCCTCCGGATGAAAATAGGAAGACACTTAAAAAAGAAACAACTTGCTACCGGGTTTGAACACACAAACATGTGATTGATAGTGTATCGACCCAAACCACTCGACCATTTCGTATGCCTTTGCATATCTTCTTTTGCCTTTTGTTATAGCAGTTTACTGTTCCATACTCGCTTTTGTTTATTCCGATACGACTATGAGTTCTCAGTAAATATTTGGACGTTACAGCTCTTGCAATGTATAAAAGTGTTTTTAGAATAAATCACAATCGATATTATGTCCTAATAACATACGTAAAACAGGTTGAATTCGTGAAATGATTGAGGTTGGACTGAGCGTAAATATTTTCATAGTTAGGGACCTGGATATGCAAACCCGCTTAACGTGGGGATTTAATATTGTGAAATTTGGTACTCATACTTCGGACTTATGCAAAGTGGAATTCCAGTAGCTCAGTCGAGCTCGTCTGTAGCTAAGCGGGTAGTATACGCACCTTTGGCGTGGCAGACCCGTGTTTGATTCCCGGCGGAACTCATGTGGTTCGGATTCCATGTTAATCAGTAGATCCTCGTAGCTGAAAGGGACGTTAAACTCCAAATCAACTCAACTGAAGACTTTTAGTTGTTGATGGTGTTTTGTCAGAATTGGGAGTTACTCTACTTAAAAGATTAAGAAGTTCGGTCTATAAAGCCAATAATATGAAATCGACGTGGTGACCACACATTAACCTCGTAAGGGCGTTTAGTCGACCACCAGCCTTCGTTACCTGAAGTTATTATTCTACTTTTTGCTATTTTTATCTCTTTTTTTCTTTTTCCCTCTCTTTCTTGTTTCTGTATTTTTTTTGTTTCTAATTAAGTAGAACTAATCGAGCAAATTCGATTGGAAGATTCTCTGCTCCGCCTCTCTGACGTAAAAAGCTCTTTTTCTGTCCTTTCGAGGAAGACGACAGAGTGACATCTTTAATAGTGACCACCAACGCGACGTTCATTTACCTCCAGATTGCGTGCGGGCTTTCACAGGGGCTATTTAAATAGGCAGATAGTCTAAGAAGTAATCACTTTAGAATAGGAATTTCTAATATGATACAATCGAGAGAAAAAAGGAGCATTATGCTTTAACCAAACATATAATCTTTAATGATAAAAAACTATATAGATTATTATAAGCAAAAAAAAAAAAAAAAAAGCGAATATATAAATAAATTATGAACTTACCATTATGACTATTCTGTGTGTTTGTTGTTAGCAGTAATTAGTTATTCTGTTGGGCACCCACTTATTCCGTCTCTCTTCGTGCTTTTCGTGCTTCATATATTATTTTTATCTCTACTTGTTTGTTCGTTTATTTTGAATTCACTTTGCACATCATTACACATTTCACTATTTTGTCCGACATGCTACACTATTTATTGATCTAAAACATAACTTTGTTGCGACAAAGTACTGACACTTGTTCTTAGCAACTCAGTTCCCCTGTTACTTTGCAGTAAATTTTCATTTTATGTCATTCTCAGTTACAATAATCCAATAAGAAGGGCACGTATAATTTCGGATTTTCACAACGACTGTTCGTTTGTTTCTCAGTTTTGTATAATCGGTGTATTTTATTCTTTTCTGGTTTTAATTTGAATTTTACAGTATTTTACGTAAAATGAGCTAATATTTCTCGTGATCGCACATTATTAAATCGAAGCTTTTACAATGAACGCTACATTTTGTCTCTAATTCCGAATTAAGATGAAAAGTTACCAAATCCATCAGAAATAAATATAGTGAACAACGTAAACATTAATTCTTTTTCCGTTCTCCGCGTAAATAGTGGATTTTAAATTGTAAAACGACCACATATAAACATTTGCATCTAAAACATTCAATTCCCATCTAATTAGTGAGAATGATTTTTAGCTAACAGGAAGAAACCAGTTAGAAACACCGCTGCACAGTGCTGAAGTGATCTAGTTTCTTGTCAGAAGATAAAGCAAATAAATCGGCTGGCGAAGAAATTTTGCTACTGTTGCTATCAGCTCTTAAGCTATGATGTAAACAAAATTACACCGGACCTGCCTCAAAGGTCAACGTGTTTCTGCGTTTTGTATCACTTGCAGGAATCTCAACACAATGGAAGGCGGTGGTAATCATATGCAAAAGGAAGTCAACAACCTCTGTCTAAGTGAAGAATAAAAATAAATAAAGAAGCATGCTAGTCGAGTGTTTTCATAAAGTTATAATTTTAACTTGACCAAATGATTTTTTTTGAACGGTGTACTTCCTTGTTCGTGTTTAGGTCAGCACCCTTGAATAAAACGGCCTTCTAAGTACGAGCAAGAAATCGATGCAAATTTAAGCCACGCAAACGTCAAGATTTTATCAGATTTATCTCCTTCCGCACTGGACTTCTGCGAAAACAGAAAGTAAAAACAGAGAAAGCAGCAAACAACTTATTTTTGACTTCTGTTTCTTTTCTTTCTTTCTTTTTTTTTTTTAAGATACATTAAATACAGAATCAATTGTCAGATGATTAAAAAACAAATTTAATGTTCTGTTGTTTAGAAAATGTAATGCTTCTAAGTTTGTTTGTTTGTTTCCAACTTGTGCTCCAGTTTTCCACTATTTATATTTTTCCAATAATAATAATACATATTTTTCCTAATGCAAGTAAACCAGCATAACTTAAGTAGTGTAGTAAATAGTGAAAGCACAAACAAATACAACTAAAACACTAACTCGAACTTTAGGATCGAATATAAGCACTTAGTGGGGGGCAGGCCACAGTGGCTCAGTAGTACAGTACATACGTAGGACGTCCTGGTTCGATCCCAGCTTACGCCAAGTTGACCTTGTAATGGCACTGTGTATGTGGGCTTTATCGGGTTCTCTCGTTTCCTCCTGCTTTCTTCATTCTATCATTTCATTCCTTATTATTATCACCTTGGTGCATAACTGTGGAACGTTAAACTAGAAATTGCATTTCATTTGAAGCACTCAGTGGTGAGTATATAGACTATGCCTGTCGAATTACAGTTTTTTTCCCTCCCAGAGTTAAGCTACCTCCGTACTATCAAGAAGAGACAAAGTAAGACTACACACAGCGAGTATTCTATTTTTATTGCAGAGTTGCCAAAAAATTAATGCAATTGTTCAACATCTGTATTGTTTCTTTTATTCAATTTCACGCCCAAAAGTTATACAGTATAGACTTAAAAATTGAGAATCACAAATGTGATGATAATGGAAACAATATTGTGGTGAAGAAGGCAAAGTTAATTGATTGCCCTGAATTTTAAGTCCGTTTTCAATACCGGGGGTACAGGAAACGGAACTACTGACTAAAGTTAAATCCAAACACTCAATTCATATCCGAGGCAAAACCGCATTGGGGATTGAATTAGGAATCATATGTATAGAAAATGAACACTTTAGCTACTTGATACAAAAGGGGGATGGGGCGAGACTCGATTCATGATCTGTCGATTTGTACAGGCGAGCCTAAAGCTTTAATAACATAAAGCCTAGGGAATAAACTCGGTAGAGGTTTTTGATTTCGGTTCGATTTTTGGTTTTCAATACTGATCTTCAATTTTCGGTTTTTAGAACCGAAATTCGGATTCAGTTTTCAAAATTGATTTTAGTTTTTGATTTTAAAAATCAATTTTTGGTTTTGATTCTCAAAGTCAATTTTTGGTTTTTAAAACCGAAATTTGGTTTCGGATTTCAAAATCGGTTTTCAGTTTTCAAAACCGAAATTTGGTTTCGCTTTTCAAAATTAATTTTCGGTTTTCAAAACCGAAATTTGGTTTCGCTTTTCAAAATTGAAATTCGGTTCCGTTTTTCAAAACCATATTCGGATTCATTTTTTTTTCAAAAGGCAAAAAGAAAAGTACGGAAAGTATGTGTCGATTGAACCCAGATAGAATGAAAAAAATAACCTAAATACAGATATTTGTATTCACGGATGAAGGACACAGACAAAAAGGACTGATAGCAGCAGCCGAAAGAGACGTGTCAGTCAATTATGCAAACAGATACAAAACAAAGAGTTGAGATATAAAAACGAACGTCACTAAAACAGCCAACACATGTGCGTTGGAAAAGGTTTCGTTGCTTATAATTCTAAGTTTGTTTTCAAGTAGCTACAAATTGAGAATTGGTTTCCGGTAAAGAATGAAAAGAAATGAAATCTTTCAGTTTTGCGTCCCAGGCTTATGAACTTTAGACAAAAGGAGGCGGATGGTAATAAAAGTGAATGATTAAAAAAATAATTGGTGGAATGAAAATGTGGAAGGAATTGGAAGAACCTGGATAAAACCCACGAAAACGATGACACAATGTTGCCCACCACAAACACAGTCCGGGATCGAACCAGCGACCCTTTGCACCAATGCACCAAAGATTACAGTCTTACCATTGAGCAACTTGAACAACTGTAGACCCAGACTGCATCGTGTATAACCCTAAAAGCAGTGGCGGCCGGTGGATTGTGGTTTTGGGTGTTGCAGTACGAACGATAAGAGACAGAAGATATAAAGTTGACTCATTGTCTAATCAGCATAACTTTAGATGCAAATGCTTTGTGACATGTTAAATTAAATAAAATTCTGTTTTTAAAAAATAAAAAATGCAGAGCATTTTATCCGATTAATCACCTTAATTAATTAGTAAGTTCATTCTTCTCTCTTTGATTGGAGCAAATCTGTCTAATACATGCTGGTTGAACTCTGGTATTCTTATTTTCAGGTCTTTTCCGATGGAAAACATAACCAATTGTGATAACCTTTCTTGGGACATTCAATCCTTGAAAGTTTCAATTCTTTCTCATGTGCAAAAAAAAAAAAAAAAAAAAAAAAAAAAAACTTTTCATCTTTTGCTGACGCCATAGGTACAATTAATATTAATTTCAGAAGTTTTGTAGATTCACTAAATATTTTTTCTAGAATATTGCGAACGACTTATTCTAGCAAACTCAGTCCCTGATAGTGATCCGAATTTCTCTTCAACGTTGACTGAAGAGAGTTCGTAGCAGAGATTAGTGTTATAAAAAAAATGTACATTGAACACACTTTATTCACAGTTTATCCAGGAAAATTTAAAATAAATTGAGGAAATGTATCTGGTGCAAACAACAATACTGCCATAAAACATCCTGTAAATTTAAACTGGAATTTTTTTCGAACATTCTCCTGTATTGCCTTTTGTTTGTTTTGTCTAAGCCTTAATTGCAAATTTTTCCTCAGTTGAAAGCTGGTCAATGTTTTTTGTAAGTTATTTACAGAAGCCATGGTATGCAATTCATTCAGAATTTGTAGGTTATTTACAGAATTAAAGCACACACAATAAAATTAAACCTAATAATTAAAAACCAAAACAGCTGATACAAAATAGGTACTGGTATATGAATTCCGAATGTCACATATTCATACATCAACACACACACATGTGCGTAAAAGAAAAAAACTACATTCCAAATCATCCGTCTTGGTTGTTACGCAATTCACGATGAACACAATATACTTCCACATAAGGCGAAACAATGCTTACCAATGTGATAATTTCTGGAAAGGAAATCTCGACACCCGCCAGATGGAGGATCAGCATGTAACAGAAGCCAAAAATCAAAGAACATCAAAACAAACAGCACTGCCAGTTCTGCACACCCAGAAATGTTAACTGGGAGGGGTCCAAAGTATTTGAGGGAGGTCCAATACGTCTACATAATATGGAACCTGTTTTATACTGCACCCGAAAAGACGATAAGTAATTCTTACTTACTGTCATCTATATTTTTAGAAAAAATGATAGAACGATTATTTTTATAAGAAAAGAAGAGTACATGATGAGATGTAAAATAAAATATTTAGCCTACACCAATCATTTCTCAGTTAAACAAGTATAGTTGGTTAGGAAAGTTTACAAATGTTAGTCAAGTTTCGAAATTTTTGGAGGTCCGGACCCGGTGGACCCCTCTTGTGGCTACGCCCCTGAGCATTGCTAACTAGTACCAAATTCAATGTGGCGTTCCCCATCATACAGTTTTATGTGGAAATTATCAAGAGTATAAAATATACTTATTTTATAAAATAAATATGTTTATACTAAAATACTATCCACAGGGGGGGGGGCGATTCTACATACTGACTTATTAATATTTGATTCACAAATTACTGTACAAGAAGCCTTCATTATCAATATAAGCTAAGAATTAACTTGTAAATGCGGGTCTACTTTCATTTGTTTTCTCTTCTACTAGATATTTTCTCTTATTTTGTAATTCTGCAATCACTTTTTTAAAATTGTCATTATATTAATTTGCTTCAGTATAGTCCCGTAATTTAAAAATATGAATGCATAAAAACAAATTCCATTTGTTAATTGCTAGAAAAAAAAAAAAAATCAGAAATCTTATTTAGCGCGAAAAACCTTCTCGTTCACTGGAAACCGTGCTGTGTTGCAGAAGCACTACAACGACCAGTCCCTTTAACTTCTGAGATAGGGGAAAGGAGACTTAACATTTGCTCCAATTACCGCGCTGAAGGAATCTGGTCGTTGTATGCTCGCTGCAACACAATAAATTAGAGACTCTGTGACGGATTATTTTTCGCTTTTTAAAACGGTTTAACGGAAGGGACAGTTACAGAAGTAAAAAAATATGTTATTTAAAGTGTATATATGCAAGTATTAAAAAGTATTTTTTCTGTTCTTTGCTACTATTGATGATAATATTTTTTCTTGAAATACTTTGGTCGTTGCGCAACGCTGCAACACTAACATTAGCCACCACTGCCTAAAAGGTATATATACAGTGGTGCTATTCTAATGTTTTAACAACCGTCTCTCTCTCTCTCTCTCTCTCTGTATATATATATATATATATATATATATATATATATATATATATATATATATATATATATATATATATATATATATATATATATATGATAGTATTGGTCATGACAAGCAATCGATCGAAATATGGATGAAAATACCACTTTATTTTGTACACTTGCTTCGAAGGTACATATCTCTCAAAAACTAATGAAGACATTGGAGTCATTCAAAAACGTATTGCAAATAGGTAGCACACGTAATAAGCATTAGGGACCGTTCATATATTACGTAACGCTGTTTTTGATCAATTTTACCGCCTCCCTCTGCCATGTCACACTTCGTAATGCAAGGCTGAACCCCTCGCCCTTTGTTACGTAACGCTTTTTCATTTTTGTTTTTTTCACCAATTTTGCTTATTTTGGGGATTATCACAATAAAAAAGATACGAGTAGAATTTTCATTACAAAATGCTTGCATTTTGAATATATGTGTACTGTTTTTTCGCCAACAAATCAAAGTATTAGGCTAGTTTTAGACGGAAGCATTTATCGTAGCATTTCTCGTAGCAAAAATCGTATCATCGATATGCTACCGTGTAAAGTAGCAAATGCTATAGGATTTCCGATGCCATGGCATATCCTATGGCATTTCTTGTCGATAGAACCTGCTCTATTTCGTAGCATTTTCCCCAGCATTTCTGCTCCGATTGTAACGCCGTGGTGTGTTAAAAGGAACGAAAGATTTTGTGAAAAATATCCATGCTCTTTGTTTTGTGTGGGAAATTGAATTGTAGTAAAGAAAAATGAGTTGGAGCAGGGATACTATTATTATTATGTTGATTAAAAAAAATAAATGAGGAACATCCTTGTTTGTACAAAGTTAAAAGCGTGCAGTTTCATTATACGGATCCACACAGAAATTCATAAAAAAAACTTTCGCGTTTCATTTATTGTACCTTCAGCAATCATTTCTGACGTGTGCTCTTACATTCCCCGGTGCAGGTTCACTTTAACAGGTGGCAACGTGTAGTTTTACTATACGGATCCATAGTAGTATAAGTAGTAGTAGTAGTAGGAGGAGGAGTAAGTAGTAGTAGTAGTAGTAGTAGTAGTAGTAGTAGTAGTAGTAGTAGTAGTAGTAGTAAGAGTAATAGTAGTAGAAGTAAGTAGTAGTAGTAGTAGGAGTAGGAGGAGTAAGTAGTAGTAAGAGTAGGAGTAACAGTAACAGTAGCAGTAGGTGTAGTAATAGTAAGAGTAGTAGTAGTAGGAGGAGTAGGAACGGAGTAGTAGTAGTAGTAGGAGGAGGAGGAGGAGGAACGGAGTAGTAGTAGTAGTAGTAGTAGTAGCAGTAGTGGGAACGGATTAGAAGCCCCGAAGGGGTTGGTTGGGTTATGTTCTCGATACAAAATATGGACATTACAGACTTGCCAAAATTTTATGGCAGCTTATTGAAGATTACATGCATTTCAGGTTCGACTTTAATTTCTATATTTCCACCTTAATACGCATCTCAGATGTAAGTGCACACCATATTTCCATTACTTATACACTACTCTATTAAAATATTAGGACTTTCTTCTGCAAATTTTAAAATCTATGGATCTGTATAGTATAACTGCACCGTTAAAAGTCCTTTGAATCATAATAAGCATATGCAAAAAAGGGCTTTAAAAGAAATAGTGACTGAAATATCTGTTTTTAGTTTTGAAGCCATAATTGCGCTTTTCTCCAGTGATTTGTTTGTACGTCACGACAAAATGCTTATGAAAATGCTATCTTGTAAAAGAACAATATACTTTTGATGCCATAGGATATTATACGAGATTTTTGGCAGCACATCTGCTACGAGAAATGCTACGGTAAATGCTTCCGTCTAAAACTAGCCTTAGAAAATGGTAGTACCGTAATACTGGTAATATTTTAAAAACATAACATTAACCAGTCTTGATTTTTCGAAATTCCATCTGTTGTTTTCCCAAGGAGATCGCACCCAACCTCTTAGGTCACCGATGATTGGCAAGGAGGAAGTGCTGCAGGAAGATACAGGTGAAACAGGATCTAAAGAATTGACATTGACCTCTTTTTTCCGGAATCCAGGATGCTTCCTGTATTTGAAGTTTCCCAATGTTGGTGATACAAAGAAGTTCTCTTCCCCGTAGATAACAGATTCGACGTGGCTTCACATGTGAAGGAGCAGGGATATCTCGTTTGTGAACAAGCTTTCGGCCATTTTCTTTGGACTTCAGTTTACCCCTTTTCAAATTCTTCTTGTCCTAAATCAGTGTCAGAATGCGAATAAACTCGATTTCTCCTGGAAAAAATCAAATCTAAAGATAAAAAATTCAGAATGATATGCATATCCGACGAACTCGGTTTTTAATATTTTATTTTGCTTGGATCGTTCTGTCGCGGAAAATTTTATTTTACACCATTCCTCGTACAGGGCATTGGCCAGTTCTGTGAGGGAGGATGGAGGTGGAAATCGTCGCCGGAGTCGAGTTTCCAAGACGGACCACAGATGTTCAATTATGTTGAGATCTGGGGATTGGGCGGGCCAGGCCAGGTGTTGAACTTCATCCCGATGTTCCTCAAACCACGCTGCAACAACGCCAGCTGTGTGAATGGGTGCATTATCATCCTGGAAAATGACGTCATTGTCCGTGAACAACATCCGGACCATAGGATGCAAGTGGTCTCCTAAAATTGCTACTTAATCGTTGGCAGTGATTCGTCCGCTAAGTGTGACCACAGGACCCAATGAAAACCATGATATGGCGGCCCACAGCATCACAGAGCCGCCACCATATTTCACAGTTGGGCGGAGACACTGCAGATCATAAGCTTCTTTGGGCGTTCTCCACACATAAACACAGCCCGTGGTTGGGAATAGGGTGAAGGATGAGCCATCCGACCATATCACACGTTTCCAGTCCTCAACGGTCCAAGTTGCATGGTTGCGGCACCATTTGCGGCGTGCGAAAGCGTTATGGTCCCTGATGAGCTGTTTGGCCCGTGCAACACGACCCCGTAAGTTCATGTCATGTAATTCGCGGCGGACTGTAATTGTCGAAACTGGGTGGGGGAGGTGCTGATTGAGTTCCTCCGTCACTTGCTCCGCAGTGGCACGATGGTTCTGCGCGACAATGAGCTTTAGTATCCAGCGTGACCTGTCACTCATGATTTTCTTCCACCCACTGTTCCGCTTTTCCGATGTGGTTTTCCCGTGTGTTGTGTAGGCCGTCATCACCTTCGACACTGTCCCGCGCGACACATCTAACACAGTAGTCACTGCCGTTACACTCACCCCACATAACCGCGCACCAACAATTTGCCCTCTTTGAAAATCTGAGAGGTCTCCCATTTTACACTACCTCCGTCTGCTGCAGCCACTGGACACTGCTGTTCCACTGCGCCTGACGTAGTATGGAGACCGACCTAACACACCACCACAAGCGGTCCGGCGCTGCGGGCGCCACGACACCACTGCCAACCCATACATCTGACGTGTTGCCAACTACAGGTGTTTCCATTTTTCTGATCACCATCTGTACATTAAAATGCATACCCCGGTGGGAATACAATACTCCGGTACATCAACTATTTATTGATTTTAGAAAGGCGTACGACTCGGTTAGGAGAGAAACATTATATAAAGTTCGTACAGAACTTGGAATAACGAGAAAGCTAATCAGATTAATTAAGATATGTTTAAAAGAATCCCAAAATAAAGTCCGGGTAGGAAAATTTTTGTCCACGAGCCTTCACGTCGAAAATGGCCTGAAACAAGGAGATGCGTTGTCGCCATTATTATTTAACTTTGTTTTGGAATACGCTATAAGGAAAATCAAAGATAGCAACCAGGGCCTAGAGTTGAACGGAATTCACCAGGTTATGGCATATGCTGATGATGTAAATTTAATAGGAGATGATAGGAGAACACTAGAAAGAAATGCAGAGATCTTATTAAACGTTTGCAGGGACATGAGTTTACAAGTAAATGCAGAGAAAACTAAATACATGGAAGTGCGTCGGGACCGTAATACGGTAAATTATGGATGCGTTAAAATATTAAATAATACTTTTGATAAAGTGGATAGTTTCAAATATCTAGGATCAATATTAACAGAGGAAAATCATATTCACGAGGAAATTAAATGTCGACTAAAAGCAGGGAATTCGTGTTATTATTCGGTTCAAAATCTCTTGTCGTCGCGAATTCTGTCGAGGAATTTGAAGCTTAAAATATACAAAACGATAATCATGCCTGTTGTTCTGTATGGTTGCGAAACATGGTCACTTACTCTGAGGGAAGAAGATAGACTGAAAGTATTTGGGAACAAGGTCCTGAGACGAATATTCGGACCCAAGAAGAACGGGAATGGGAAATGGCGGAAACTTCATAACGAGGAACTACATAAGTTATATGGTTTACCCAACATTGTTAGGGTCGTCAAGTCTAGGAGGGTTAGGTGGGAGGGTCATGTAGCTAGAATGGAAGAAAGTAGAAACGCTTTCAAAGTCTTGACTGGAAGACCAATCGGAAAACGACCATTAGGAAGACCTAGGCGCAGATGGGAGGACAATATTAAGATGGATCTCACAAAAATAGAAATACAAAATAGAAACTGGATCCAGTTGGCTAAGGATAGAAGTCAGTGGAGAGCTTTTGTGAACGCAGCATTGAACCTCCGAGTTCCATAGGCCATAGAGTTATATATATATATATATATATATATATATATATATATATATATATATATATATATATATATATATATATACAGTAAAACCTGTCTTCAACGGACCCTTTGTTAAACGGAAATATTTCACGGTCCCATGAATTTTGGAGAACAAAACGTGTAAAAAGTCCCTTCATTAAGCGGAAACTGTGTTACGCGGACAACGGAAAGAAAAATAAACAATTAACGGAAAATTCTGAGTTCCGGACTACAGCGTGTAGATGTTTAGACATTTTGTGAGACAAATACATTACACTGTCTGCGATAAAATGTTAGTTCTTTCGTTAAATATTTCTGGACAGTGTTTACCTTCCCCAACCACTACTCATATTCACCCCCACAAATTGTCCTTAATCCCCGCAACTTAATCAAAAATCATACGGAATGTCGGAAAGAAGAAAACGAGATAGAGGAAGAAGAGGAATACGATACCGAGTTCGAAGAAGAGTGTAGAATAAATACATAGGAAAGAATAGGAAAGGAATAGGAATAGGAAAGGTCTACCTCCACTAAGCGGAAACCTGATTTTAACGGAAATTTTTGCAAGTCCCGTTCGATTCCGCTAAAGACAGGTTTCACTGTATATATATATATATATATATATATATATATATATATATATATATATATATATACTATGTGATCAAAAGTATCCGGACACCCCCAAAACATACGTTTTTATATTAGGTGCATTTTGCTGCCACCTAATGCCAGATACTAATTATCAGCGACCTCAGTAATCATTAGACATCGTGAGAAAGCAGAATGGGGCGCTCCGCGGAACTCACGGACTTCGAACATGGTTAGGTGATTGGGTGTCACTTGTGTCAGAAGTCTGTACGCGAGATTTCCACACTCCTAAACATCCCTAGGTCCACTGTGTCTGATGCGATAGTGAAGTAGAAATGTGAAGAGACACGTACAGCGCAAAAGCGTACATGCCGACCTCGTCTGTTGACTGACAGAGACCACCGACAGTTGAAGAGGGTTGTAAAGTGTAATGGGCAGACATCTATCCAGACCATCATACAGGAATTCCAAACTGCATCAGGATCCACTCCAAGTACTATGGCAGTTAGGCGTGAGGTGAGAAACCTTGGATTTTATGGTCGAGCGGCTGCTCATAAGCCACACATCACGCTGGTAAATGCCAAACGATGCCTCACTTAGTGTAAGGAGCGTAAACATTGGACGATTGAACAGTGGAATAATGTTGTGTGGAGTGACGAATCACGGTACACAATGTGGCGATCCGATGGTAGGGTGTGGGTATGGCGAATGCCCGGTGAACGTCATCTGTCAGCGTGTGTAGTGCCAACAGTCAAATTCGGAGGTGGTGGTATTATGGTGTGGTCGTGTTTTTCTTGGAGGGGGCTTGCACCCCTTGTTCTTTTGTATGGCACTCTCACAGCACAGGCCTACATTGATGTTTTAAGCACCTTCTTGCTTCCCACTGTTGAAGAGCAATTCGGGAATAGCGATTGCATCTTTCAACACGATCGAGCACCTGTTCATACTGCACGGCCTGTGGTGGAGTGGTTACACGACCATAACATCCCTTTAATGGAGTGGCCTGCACAGAATCCTGACTTGAATCCTATAGAACACCTTTGGGATGTTTTGGAACGCTGACTTCGTGCCAGGCCTCACCGACCTACAGTGATACCGCTCCTCAGTTCAGCACTCCGTTGGGAATGGGCTGCCATTCCCCAAGAAACGTTCCAGCGCCTGATTGCAAGTATGCCTGCGAGAGTGGAAGCTGTCATGAAAGCTAAGGGTGGGTCACCATATTGAATTTCAGCAGTACCGATGGAGGGCGCCACGAACTTGTAAGTCATTTTCAGCCAGTTGTCTGGATACTATATATATATATATATATATATATATATATATATATATATATATATATATATATATATAGATAGATAGATAGATAGATAGATAGATAGATAGATAGATAGATATAGATATAGATATAAAACTGTAGTTCTTAAACAAAGCGCAGAAGTTCTTTCAGGAAGGGAAGAGCAAAAAAGTATCGACACACAAACAATAGCGAATATAAAGGGTACATTCATCTTAATGCATGCGTGGACATAATATTTCATGTAAAACGACAACTATTTACGCACAATATGTAACTTTTTTTTAACTACACTGAGATCCTTGTGGCTATACGGTTAGCGTACACGCCTACCGGTAAGAGACACGGGTTTAATTTCCGGTAAGAGCTCATGTAGTTCAAATCCTAAGGTTAGGCTATAAATCCAGATTTCACATATTTTCGAGATTAAAATCCAATACAACCAACCAACTAAATTATAAACTACGGTAAAGGCAATACGCTCTACATCTATAATATTTAACAATATTGGTGCGAATGAAACGACTGCTTTGACGTTTGAGAAACTTACCTCAGCAATGATGGATTAAGATAATGGTGAAGAAATGTCGTTTGTGTAGTCATCGCAAAATAATCAAATAATAAGGTCTGTCTTTCAATGGGAGAATGGAGTTGTATTATTTCTCCCCGATAAGTGGCAAGGTCATTTTTCTATTAACTTTAAAAACTGAATGAAATGCCATAAACCTCAAGAGAACTGGTATGGAATTAGTGTGGGCATCAGAACTATGGCTATTGTCCAATACAATTAGTGTTGAAATATCTTATTAATTCGTATCCATCTAATCTTAATAAATTGGCTTATGTAAATTACAAAGGAAAAATGCTAATTAATATTAGAGACACCATTCTATACCCTGGATGGGAAACACTATTGCATCCGCCATACTTCTTGGACACCGCCCGATTATCACCTATTCCATTCGTTAGACAATCATCTTAGAGGACGCCAGTTCAAATCCCTAGTAGAGGTGCAAAATGGACTTAATACTTTCTTCGCTTCACGGTCCACCAAGTTCTACCGCGATGGAATCCATGGCCTTTTGGAACGTTGGCAGAAGGTCGTCGATGCTGCTGAGGACTATTGTTGATCTTCCAAGTGCGCCTTAGGTGACATATCGATGTTCGAAGTTGGTGGGTGAAAAAGCGACAGAGCTTTATTGGTTACCTTTATATACATTTTCTAAGTAGTCGCCATAATTCTACGAAACGGTTAACAGAGTGTTCATCACGTGATAAATTGTCATGCTTATTTTGTTACTAAAAGGCGTTTGGAATATCTCAAAATTCAATGATTATTTTTATGTAAATTTGGCTCGTCATGAATTGTCTCAAAACTATTTCCATCCAAGTGCAGCGTAAAAACATTCGATTACAGAAGGATTGGCGAGCAAGTAGATTATCAATATATTTATGATATATTTAAAAATAATAAAAATGAAAAAGCAAACAGAAAAATGAAATGCCTTATCAGTGTCAAAGGTCTTTTTTAAAGTAAAATCAGGGATTGCATTGCAAGATAATGAACAAGAGCAACTACATGGAACTACTGAATTTGATTGTAAGATATGATTTGAAAGTTGCAAACCATTTGTTGAACGCAACTACGTTTCCTAGAACTTCCAATATAATTCAAAATGACCTAGGTAGCTCTGTAGTAGAAGAAATGTTTAACGAAATAAGGTAAGAAATTTTTAGTTCTCCCTTTGTTACTTCAAAAAATAACAGGTGAAGCAAAATTGAACACTGTTACAGGTGGAAAAATAAATTCCATTAATTTTAGATGTTACTGAAAATAGACCAGTCGCAGTATTGGCCGAGCGTGTGTAAAAATAAAATACAGTCTTTTAAAGTCCCACGATTATGTCATTTAAGCTAAAGAAAGGGTTGGTTATGAAATTATTCGTGGAATAATGTAAGAGGAAACGAGATAACTCCAAGAAAACGCATAAACATAAGGTTTCCAATGTTAAACGCATTCTAATTGACAATATCAAAAGGTATATTACTATTCATCCTAACTGACAATGCCTTGTGTTTGACAATGCCAAAGGGTATATTACTATTCATGACCTGTTCCCCGATCGGAAATAGCACTACACACCAATGTTCTACTCCATGTAACCATTCTAACCCTGACACCAACAGTCAACCCTTCGATCAAGAAACATCAAATCTCATGCTAGAAGGGGACAATTCTTCATCCAGCTACGCAGTAGCAGTTCACACACCTTTTTCATCACCCAAAAACAGTACCACGGAATCATCCACAGTCCTTAGTCCGTTGCCCAATGAAGGAGACTTCAGTCATTCAAGACTGCCAGAAGGAGATGTGTAATTCAAATGTTAATAGTCGTCACTAGACAAACATTCTTTTACTAATGTTACAGCAACCATATTTCACATCAAAAACAAGCTGGCCATACACATACGCCTAATGATTTCTCACAATTTTCTCAATCACAAACAATACCACTAAACAGCAAGAGTTTACCTACTCAACCTGAAGATAAATTGCCAAAAGAAGTTCACTCCACCTCTATTGAAGCTGCTGCAGAGTTCAAGAGGCATTGCTCAAAATAAAGATACTACACATAAAATAAGTTCCAATATCTCGTATGGAACAAGAATCCACAAATTTATTCAGTTGTTCTCTTCGATCTAAGCAATAAATACATAAATTCATTGAAGAAAATTATCACATACCGGCTCATTAACATTCGCATTTCTTCGCATCCTTTCAGCACCATACAAGGGATAAAATATATTTTTTTAAACAATAAGAAGGCAAACGACGGTATTAAAACCACATGACTTTGGTAAGGACACCAGCTGGAACACTTATTATTATAAAATTGAAACAACTAAAACTCAATACATGGAACGTGAAATCTATACATGTGTGATTAGCAGCGTTCCCACAGATTTAGACATCCAAGATGTAAAATCCGACCTCATTGAGAAAGGCATCAACTACATCAACGCTATTCGTATAACATTGGACAAGGAGCCTTCTTCGCTTTTTTCTAGGAGGCCTCATATCATTGGTTTTCTCATAACCAACAACATCACAATTAGATTTACTAGATACTGAGTAAAGAATCTGAAGAACACAGGTCGACCCCTTCCCTGCACCCGTTGTTTTAAGTATGGTCATACTGCTTCACAATGCAACAACCACATTACCTGCTAGCGATGTGGAGAAGTATCATGTTCCAAGTTGATACACCAAAACACTTTTCACCCAATTTTGTGCAACTTTCTAGACTCAAAATCATCGCACAGGAAGTAGTACCTGCACGACATGCCCCTACAGATCTTACGTGCTTCCTTCCAAGGCTTCACAACAAATGAATACAGCAATCTTTCCAACTGAAAGGCTATTAGCAAACCACTACCGAAAATCTACAACGCAAGACACAAGGAAGATGCTCGTATACACAACTTTAACACTACAACCCAAGAACTCCAAAACTGAACTACAAATAAACGCCAACTAATGACTCATCACCAACGACGTTCTACAGATAATGAACAGTCTTCCAGTACTTTTTCAGAACGCGCACCATAGGATATGTCACTCAATTTTGCTTAAAGAAATCAAACAAAAACTTCACAGATCTCTTCCCAACTTACACGAAAACATTGAAAGAAAAAATTCTTCAACTAATTAAGTTTTATTCATAAACATGCAAGGCGTACACGATATAACTCCTGGAACTTCGAAAATGTGGAAGTTAAAAAATTGCGTATTATAATTCTCAATGAAACCCAATCTAAGAAAAACGCCAAATTCACATACCAGGATTTATTACTATTAAACATGATCGTTCCACATCAACTCTCATACGTTCAAATATTCGTTTTAGTCAGTATCTGATACCCGGTACGCCAGATAATTCTATCTCCACGCCTATCTTAATATATATTCATGATGAAATTCCTTTTTATCTTGCTGCTTTCTATACTCTCCATTTCAAACCATTTCCAGTATACAGGGTGCGTTCACAAAGTGTAAAGACTGATCTAAGAATAACAAATGTATTACACATCAGGAGTGGATACAGAGGGGACCATTGCCCCCAGAAGAGGAAACTTTCTTTTTATATATATAAATAAAACCCATCCCAGAGTTTGGAACTCTTAAAAGTAACTCTAAGTAACAGTATTACATCCCACCGCCTCCTCCCAGAAGTCCGTCCTGGATTCGCCCCTGGATGTTTTGGTGTTAGTTTCACTTGTGGTCTCGACCCGCTTACCATTCTGTCGACCTGTGACATGTTCAACAAACACGCCTTTTAGATTTTAATCCAAAATTTTATCCGGAAGGGGAAAAATCAAAATGTGAAGAGCCTGCATTGAGATACTATTTGCTACAAAAGTGATGTGTAATCAGAATTTATTTTATATCAGCTACGGGAAGGGAGCGGTTAGTTAATTCCAAGGTGCAAAGGCCCTCTAAAGTAAATCAGGAAGAAACACTGATGTCTTGAATATATGCAAGTCTGCACCTGGATGTGGTGGAGACTTCAGGCATAGCCGTGCCCACCAAAATTTTTCTGGGTGGGACAGTACGTTTCACTCAATATTGTGGGTCGAATTTAAAGGAAGGCTTATAGCACTGCACTTCTCTCCCAATTTTCTAAATGCCACATGCTGCAATTTGGGATAAATCCTATGAATGGCTGGAAACAGGTTCTAAGGCACCTATTTATGGTGCTGATGACAAAATTTATTAAAATTAATGAGATTTCCGGGGCAATTGTTCTGTCTTGTAGATTTCATGACAGCACAATGAATTAATAGGTTTCAGTGACAACATATTCAAATTCATGTCTTCACTTATGTGTTGTATTGCTTCCCATTTTGACACCGAAAATCGGCCTTGAAGTCCCGTTAAGAAGCTCCAACCTACCGATAATATCTCTAGCCATTATGAGCCTAAGAAACGTAGAACCTTTTTCAAAAAGGCGCAAAAGCACAGCTGCTGATCCTGAAGGTGTGTTGATAAGTTCTTCAGTCTTCATCTCTTCCAACGTAAAGAAAATTTCTTTAATGTTCAACAACTACCATTGCTTGAGTGAGTCTACAAATTCACCTAGTGGGACACAAGGGTTTAATGCTTACAATATTTGAGACGGGACCACCAGCATAAGCTTCGATCAAAGCAGAAAATCTTGACTTTACTGGAAGAGGAAGTGACTGTGAAAACAGTACCCCTAGTTCATGCACCCACTGTAAAGAGTTTCTCACTACTTCTGACGCACTACAGGCATCCTTAATCAGAAGATTAGCACAGTGAGCTCCACAATGTAAGTACAAGGCAAGAGGTTGCTGTTTCCATACGATAGATTGAACACCAATGTTTGCACCACTCATATTTTGGGCGGCATCATAAGATTGTCTTCTGAGTTGAGCAATGAGAAGCTGGAGTCTTATCATCGCATCCAGAATAACCGAAGCTATAACTTGCCAGTAGTTTTTGATATACTGTAGAACCCAAGGAAACATTCATGAGCACAGGGATCTTCATCAACCCACCTGGCACAAATACGTATTGTTCTTCACCACTCACATCACGGGAACCATCAGATATTGTAGAAAACAGAAGATTGATATTTGATTTTGTTACATATGTGAAAAACAATGTCTTGTTCCAATATTTCCAGAATTTCGTTCTGGATTTTACCCTCCATAAAATTCTCTTCTTGTTTCCTTCTATCCAGCTCTTCAACTGTGGAAAATCTTCAGAGCGAAGGCTCAACCAAAAGAACTTCCCGGACCCGGGGTTATTTCATCTCCAGACCCGGGTTATTTCATCTCCAGACCCGGGTTATTTCATCTAAGTGTGTCTAAGTGTGAGTCTTGACTTACAAGATAGCATATATTTTAAATTATTTTTCAGGCATTTCCTGGCTCTCAGCTGAAATTTATTTGTTTAGTTGGTTTTCTATTGGATTTTTTCTCTGTGTGTAGCACAGTACAACCAGTTTATGGTATTCTGAAGTTTCGTATACGCGGAATTTCTCTTTAGCCTTCTTTCAAAATTCCACAGTAGTGAAAACGTCTTCCATGATTTTAGTATGTTTTTCAACAACTCCATACAGTAAAAACATACAATGACGTTACTTTTGTTTGGATCGACGTGCAGCCAGGAAAATGCCTGGAACCAAGTTGGCACAAATGTTAATGTTTGACCTTCCAGAGACTGTTGTGAAAAATTTGAAGGTAACACACTAAAGCTTGGCTTCTCCTATAGACACCGATAGTGATGATAACCTGGTACGGAGATTTGAATTTCAATTGTCAGTTTTAGGCTGTAATCCATCAGCTGAATTATCATTTGAATTAATTTTTCCCTTTCTTCTACAATAACGGCACTGCTTTGGCCCAGGTACTGTCTTCTTTTCTTTTCTTATGGTAAATTTATCATTTTCAAACAATAAAACAACACTAAATAGAAGTACGAGATGAAAAACTTCAGGTCAATGTTATATTCACAGTCACACACATGGACATATCTATCTAAACCAGGAATGCAAATAACCACTCGCCCGGGGCGAATGGTTCATCGGTGCGGGCGAGTATTTAATATCATACCGAAGGTAAGCAAATGGTTTCTATTGTGGGATTTGGGCTAGAAGCTTTTTCCTTGGGCTAGTAGAACTTTGTTGTTTATTTGCATCCCTGATCTAAACAATGTTACAATTGGAGAAAACACGCAGCAAAACATGTCCTCTTCAAAACTGGGGTACACACGCGCACAGCCCAGTTGACGAAGTTGAACAGTACGTTAGAAAGAACACCCAAAGAGACCTACACACCCGCACATGAAGAAAAAGGTCAATTTAGGCAGGTATTCAGATTAACCTCATACTAACGGGCTGACTACTGCAGGAAACATATGTTAGCCGAACTCTTTAGTATGGCACTAATCACGCTTCAGAACGACCTGCATAAGGCCTTTTTTTTAAATGTAAGTCTTCCATCGATTGAAGGTTCGCGCAACAATACTACTATTTTCACACTAAGCCGATACAGTAAGAGTCGGTATATTATAAAAGGTTTCATTTATTTTTTTCTTTTCTCTTTGTATGCTATATACGGTTTTTCAGCTGATCTTATATGATTTTCCAGTGCTGATTTCGAATCCGATGAATGCCACTCTGTAAACCTTGGGGAAACTTCACTAAAGGGGGCTAAAGCCGGGCGGTATTCTCTTACTTTCCATGTCTTAAATTACTGCATTATCTCAGCATAGTTTCATTTTTCTCTAGAGATGCAAGGGCTCGGAAAAAAACCGGCTTTTTTGGAAAAAAACTCGGTTTTTTCTGCTTTGCTTTTTTGCTTGGGAAATTTTGGGCTTTTTTTCAAAATACTGCTTTAAATTGATAAAACAGACTTTGTATCGCTTCTCTATAACACAAAAAATCATTTAATTAGTGGTTGATGCTGATAATAATATAAAACATCGAAAATAAACTATGAATTTCGAAAAAATATTTCAAACAATTTTTCTTCAACATATTTACATTATGAATTCCACAGGATTAACCAATGTATATAATAAGAATTTTTTAACCTCCTATATACAAAAGTAAGCAGAGTTGGCAAGAACCGTGGTTGTTTTTGAAAATGCCAAAACCCCGTTTTTTGGGGGATGTTTAAACCAGGCTTTTTTGACTTAGGTTTTTTGCTTTATGTATTTATATTACATATTCACAGAAATAAGTTTGTTTCGCCTTGATGTTATTATGCAACAGCGGGGTTATGCCGGAAGAACTCCCATAAGCTTAAAGAAGTGCGGTCAGTAAATTTCTTAAGTTGAGAATCTCCCGCCCTAGCCATTGGGAAAATCCCGTCATTACTTGAAATGTAAGATAATAACGGGAAAATCTTGTTATTGCTTTGCATGTAAAATTTAAAGGTCAACGTACCATAATCAGTACGCTAAAACTGAGGTATTAAATTACAAATTTAGTACCGGTACGTAGATATCATTGAAAGTCCAATCCAAGCTAATGTTGGAAGCTACGTAGGCAATCGATAAATTTTGCCAATTTCTATCAATATATTTAAGCAATATTGGCTTCTTTATAAAACAACACGCATTTAGGCATGCAGAAATATACAATTTGGTTTGTTTCGTATATTTAGGCTTAACATCCTTACGAAATACCGAGGTTATCAAGGAGAAGACTTTCGCTTAAACTGACATCCGAACCGCTTCTTGGGTTACGCATGAAAGAAGGTTTGTGGTTCGACCGAGAATTGAACATGGGACACCTTGATTAAAAGGTGAAAGGGAAATAAAACTATTGCAGGTGGTTTGATATCTGGAAACGTTACCATGAAGTTCACACGATTCGCATTTTTCATTCTTTTTATTTTTGTGGTTTAAACCAGTTATTAAAAAAAAAAAAAAAAAAAAAAACAGTTGGTGTAAACCAGCCAACCCTAAAAGTAAACACTTCTTTTTAAAGAATACACAAATAACTAGCAAAATAGTATGTAGTATTTTTACTTCAAAATATTCCATACCCTCTTTTTGAAACAAAATAAAATTAAAATAAAACATAAGAGAAATACTTAGATTTATATGATACACTTAAAGGCTGCACATCTAGAGCTTTTGGTTCTGTATATTCTTGAAATTCTACAGTTAAGTTTTATAGAACAATAGAACCACCATCACAGTTTACCCAATCCTCAAGTTTTCTGAATTTTTAACAAGAGGGATTCAACATATCATTACGGAACTCCCTCCCCCCCCCAAAAAAAAGACTACGGAATATATTTAAGTTAAGCTAAATACAACTGCACAACAAACATGACTGAGTGATTAGCTTTTGCGCTTCTATCGGGAAGTTCGGGATTCAACCAGCATTCGACCATTCTGACAAAGCTTTTCTTCATTCCATCTGTGAATGTAGAAATAGTGCGTGTACTGTGAGTTGGGCGACTTCCCTTTTTATTGTTTTTAAATCGTTATTATTACTAATTACCAGCAGTGGCGGTTTTGCGAAGGTTAGGGGGGCAGTCTTTCGGACTGAAGCCCGTTCCCCAAAGTTACGGAATGTCTGCAGCAAACGAAATATCTATTATTTATGCCTTTACTCATAAACTTTAAGCTCCCGTCAAATAAAAATTACGAATGTTTAAAAAAACTAAACATTAGTAAGAAACCCTTCCCAAAATACTTTTCTAAATCCGCCACTGATTCTCAGTATAAAATGATTTTTCAAGTTGTATCCTGAAGATTATTGATAAACATATAAACGAAACGAAATATTAGTTATGCCTGTACTCATAAACTTCAAGCACTTCCCAAATAAAATTAGGACTTTTTAGGAAACGAAACAATCAGAAAAAACCCTCCTAAAGTACTTTTCTAAATCCGCTACTGATTATTTGTATAAATTGGTATTCAAGGTTGTGTCCGGAAAATTATTGCTAAATCACTTCATAGCTACAGTATAACAGAAATGTGGAAGTACGGTTTGACGGATATATTGAAAAACGTACGCTTTGACGGATAAATAGAAAAACGGGCAAGTTTTGCGCTAGAAGCTAGAGTACTAAAAGCTCTTAGAAATGAAACACGGATGACAGACTAGAGAAGAAAAAAGATGTCGATAACTCAAAAGTTAAAATAAAGTTAAATAGCCTCTAAAATTACCCTCAAATACTACATTCTTCATGTTAGCTTTAATTCGTAAAACATGTGCTCCATCCATCTTGATGGTGAATTTCAGAGCGAAATATCACATTCAGGTCATGGAATTCTTATCTAACTATAGAATATACTATAAGAAAGCTATTTAGATAGAAAAATCATGAAGTTGAAAAAAGCCAAAATTTCCAAAATTCTCGTTTTTTTCCAAAAAAAAGCCGGCTTTTTATGTGAAAAAAACCATCGATTCAAAAAAGCCGGCTTTTTTGCATCTCTATTTTTCTCATATACTATTGACAGTAGAATGTCAATTCATGCATATGTTATAAAAACCCATATTAGCAACCAATTAACGGAGTTTGGTAATTTTCCCACAAATGTTAGGGTTGCTAACTATCAATAAAATTTACAAAAATTATTTTTACACAGAATATTTTATTATACAAAATTTTCACATAGAAAATGTTAAGAACAAGAGAACTATCATATATAGTCCAAATATACAGTCCTTAAACACTCATATTAGCTATGAACTAAAACCAGACAATCAACTAGAAGGGAAATGGGGAAGTACAAATTTTGATTCTAAATATGTTTAATACAAAAATAACACATTCGGAACAATTGAAATATGAAACTATTTCCAGTTTATCTCTCAATCATTTGTGAATAGCCTTAAACGTGTTCGTTGTGTGTAAATTCTACTTCCTCTCTTGAACGTCATAGTTGCATCAACCACGGAATTATGATTTTTTCGTATTTTGAGTCGAATTTTAGTGATAAAAACGTAAAATTAAACAAGGTCTATGCAAAGTACAGGGTGTTTGAAAAAGAACTATCAATTTAATTGGGAAATGAATGAAAACTTACATCAATGAGTACATACCATGAAAGAGAATTCCTTCAAGTTTTGTTTGTAGACTTCAACGTGGGATCCATTTGTGGCCGCACACGTCGGGACGATATTCCACTTCTCACCACGTATTCACCAAAATTTCAGGTGTAATTGTCCCAACCGCCGCGACGATTCTTTCCCGTAAATGACGATTAACTGTTCTACTGACATGAAATGTAGCCTCATTAGAAAAGAGAATCTTTTTTTTTTTTTTTTTTTTTAATGACATCATTATCAATTCTGTGTCGAAAGTCGGCAGCAAACCCATATCTTTCGGTTTTATCAGTAGGTTTAATTTCATGTAACAGTTGCAATTTGTAGGCGCGCAACTTAAATCTTTTACGCACAACATCATACACAGTACCTTTAGGCACTCCTAATTGTAGACTACGTCTGGCCAATGACTTCTTCGGGCTCCAAAAACAAGAAACACGGATCTGTTCAACAACATCTTAGAAGTTCTCGGTCTACCTGGTGATTTTGCTTTTAAAACAATACCGGTTTCCTTGAAAGACTTTAGCCAATGTCGGATAGCTTTTGCTGTAGGTGGTTCACTACCATACTGACGTCTAAAATTACGTTGCACTGTTATAACTGACTCAGTTTTCACAAGCCAAATAACACACTGCTCTTTCTGTTGCGGAGTACACATTGTTGCTGAGTTGCTCTGCACTGCACGCCTGACTGGACTGAACTGAGGAAACAGAGTAAAAAAACAGCACTGGTGCCGTCTCGAGGTCCAGCAGACCTGCAAACTGCAGGGGAGCCAAATTTGGAGAGTTGATGAATCAAACACCACAAATTAGAATAGTGTATGTCACTTTGTACAGATTCTAGAACACACTGAAACTAGGCAGTTCTTTTTCAAACACACTGTATATGCAATATTTTTATTTACTCTTCGTGTCACTTCGAATTCACTATAATCATAGGAAAACTGATTATTCGGGAGAGTACAATTGCGACAGCGATATGAGAAATGTTTCTTTCGTAAAATAGAGTAATATTTTTCTTACTGTCTGATTTTCATTTTTTTAACGAAAACCACAGCAACTATGTTTTTACAACAGTATTTGCATACTTACTTGCTGTTAAAAGCATTAACATATGTTGTTTGGAGAATCAACACACGAGGAAAGAAGTGGACTTCTCTTCATCACTCTTTTGTTTGTTCTGGTTCATTCATACACTCACTTTGGCAGGTACAGAACGATGTGCTCTTCGATGCCCTTTTAAGGCAACCACAGCCACTTAGCATCCCGTTGTGCATGAGCAACTAATTAAGTTCACTACTTTATCAGGTTATTGGTGAATTTGCGGGCAACATACAAGGTACATATTGTTCTGCAGCACATGGAAAAAATTTCCATCCGAAATCTCTTGGATATATTTGGTCTAGGAATTAATTCGTGCGGGTGGACAAGAGATGGCGCAACGAACGGAGCGTCCCACAGTTCCATGTATCCACTCATGTGTTGCAAACCCCTGTTATCGCGTATCGTTCGTAGTATAGGGCAGTGGATTAAAGCGTCAACAACACCAGTTTGTAGTTAAGTGAACATGGCGCAATTTGTGCCTGATAAAGTGTTTTTGCGGGGTGTCCTGCTGCATTACTTTAACATGCAGAAAAGTGCGACTGAAAGTCATCGTATTTTGGTGGAAGTGTATGGTGACCATGCTCTAGCTGAGCGAACGTGTCAGAAGTGGTTTGCACGGTTTAGAGGTGGTGATTTCGGCTTGGCAGACCAAGAGCGAGCTGGACAGCCAAAAAAATTTCAAGACGAAGAATTGACAGCATTGCTCGAGCAGGATTCGTGTCAAACGCAGGAACAACTTGCAGCAGCATTAGGCGTTGACCAAACAACAGTCTCCAAACGCTTGAAAGCCATGGGAATGATTCAAAAGATGTCACATTGGGTTCCACATGAATTGAAAGACAGAGACGTTGAAAGACGAAAAACCATTTGCGAATTGCTGCTTCAACGACAGAGCAGAAAGGGGTTTCTGCATCGAATTATTACGGGTGATGAGAAGTGGATCCATTACGAGAACCCTAAACGAAAAAAGGCCTGGGTGAAACCAGGTGAACCAGGTCCATCACAACCAAAACGAGATATTCACTGTGCAAAGGTTATGCTGTGCATATGGTGGGATATGAAAGGTGTAGTGTACTATGAGCTGCTGCAACCGGGTGAAACTATGAATGGAGAACGTTATCGACGACAATTAATGCGTTTGAAGCAAGCTCTGGCCAGGACACGACCAGAATGGGAGAACAGACATGATAAACTTATTGTTCAACATGATAACGCTCGCCCACATGTCGCAAAACCGGTCAAAACCTATTTAGAAAATGTCGGATGGGAAGTTTTACCCCACCCGCCGTATTCACCAGACGTTGCTCCTTCGGACTACTACTTGTTCGATTGCATGATCAACGATTTGATTGGACAGCGGTTTACTTCTTCAGAAGATATCGAAACATGGGTCTCTGACTGGATCGCTTCCAAGGATGAGGACTTCTTTCGCCACGGAATCCGTACATTGCCTGACAGATGGGCGAAAGTGGTAGCTAGCGATGGACAATATTTTTCTTAAGGTATTTATGTATTTTGTGTTTGTACTACAGCTTCAATGTGTGCGTACCAACCGCACGAATTAATTCCTAGACCAAATAGATCAAGAGCATTAATTTGTTCAGCTGATTTCCATATGGCTGTCTGATGATGAACGCCATATAATGTTCCTGCAGTGCAGTGTTGCCAGTCCTAGCTGTCGAGTGGGTTGAAAAATAGTACCAAATTGAAACAAAAAGGGCTAAATTCATTATTTTATACCAGTGTAATACATGGCTCTATAACACGAAACTAAAAGAGGTAAAATTCTAGAACACCCCCGCCCCTTCTTGCAAGAGTCCAAATCAATAAAGTGCTCTTTTTAAAAATTATTTTTTAAAACCAACCAAATTGGAGGACCCCGAACAACCGTGGAAGTAGATGAAATTTTTCTCGCACGTAGGAAGTATAACAGAAGCTGCAAATTAAAAGGAAAAACAGTTGTCATCTTCGGTATGTACTGTAAGGAAACCAAACGTGCCTCTATATCAAAGTGGCCAATAAACTAAAATGGTATTATGGCCATATATGAAAAAATATATAAAATTCTTGAAAATGTGACAAGTATTTCTTACATGGTGCTGAATTGGGTAGAATTGTACCAACTTTTTCACTAAAGGGGCTGAAAATGATAGCGTGGTATCAACGGGCCGATAAATGACAAAAAGGGCTGAATTTGGTACAATTGTATCGTGTGGCAACACTGCTGCATTGCACCAACAGGTGGAGGAAGATTAGAAAGAGATGATAGACTTGTAATTGGCTTGCTAGCCATCTTTTTCTTTCAGAGTTGAGCTTGTAATCCTTTGGTAACGATTTCTCCCGAGCTATATAACTGAGCAACAAATGTATCATACTGCTCTGCTATTACACTTTTTTCAGCTTTGGAATTGCTAATTACTTCAAGTGGGCCTCGAAACTTCGACAGAATATTCAACATTTGGCCTTTACCAATCCCAGAAAGAGATGAAGTAGTATCGCAGCCAGTTAGAGCAGAATATTCACCATGTACGGACTGTGCACTTTTACAACTTCATTTATGTCAATTACTTCTCTGGATCCAGCACATTTTTTCATTACGATTGTTGTAGTTAGCTTTTGAAAATATACATGATATGCAAGCAGCACTACTACATCCGTATCATCATCCGTAGTTATCTGTGTGCTATTCCGTGGTGTCATTTGAAACCCCCGTGCGAAAAGTGGGCGAGCCCATATCTACGTCACACTACTTCTGCTAGGGTTCTTCTCGTCATCTGTGAGCTGTAATGCCAAAGCATTGCACAACCTTCAAGAATGACAATTTGATGGGTGCTTACTAACGATCTTGCTGATTTCTTTACGGCAAGTTTGTGTTAAAGCAAACCTTTTGGGGTTTCTCGCATTTCGCCCTTCTCATTAAACAGAGCAGTTGGAATTGGAACTAATTCATGGTCAAGTACATCATCCACATTAATATAACGAGACGAAACGAAAAAACTAAATCTTTGAGTTTTACGTCCCACGTTATGCCGGTTAGGCTAAAGGAGGCGGTGATTATTAGAAATGAGTGAAGTGGTGGAATGAAGAAAGTGGGAGGAAACGGGAGAACCCTGAACAAAACCCACGAGCACAGTGTTTGTCCACCACAAAGTTCACACGGCGCGAGCTGGGATCGAAACAGGGACCCCAAGCAGTGGAGGTGAACGCTCTACCAATGAGCCCCCGCGCCCAATATAACGATACGATACGAGCAGGCTCATTGTACGAGCATAAATAATACTGTGGGCAATTATCACTTGAGACTAACTTCACTGATTTCGTAACGTCTAACTTAGTTTAGTTCTCATGGAAATACTTTGGTGAAAACTCCCAGGCCATTTACACACAGAGCCAGTCAGGTGCTGTGTTCCCACTTTTAACAGCGTCTTCTCCGTTTAGCACACTTTCGCGCAAATTTTGATTAACTAAGCTCATAGAAGGATGGCTTTTGCTAACAAGGGGGTCAATGCATGTTGACAAAAGTTCACGAATCTTCTCGCGATCTGCACAATCAGCTTTGATACGTGGGCAAGGCCGTGCCGTGGGGGTTGCGAGCGGGACGACAGCCCCGGGTGCCGAAGGGGGCGTAAAAAATCGGGAGAAAAAAGATAGGAAAAATTACTTGGAATATATGTATGGGGGCGTCGTCGTATACTCTCGCCCCGGGCGCTGATTTTCCACGGTACGGCACTGTACGTGGGCCTATCTATTCTTTGTGATGGAAAATTAAGTCCTCATTTTCCAGTTTCTTCATATCGTCCACATCTTTCTGAATTTGACCAAACACGTTTAAGGAAAGAGCATACTTCTAACGTTTTCAACTGCAGGGTAAATCCAATTACACAAGCAAATCCATGACAATATCCAATGTACACTCATGTCCAAAACGATTGTCGCATATCTATAACTGTCTTCTTGTAAAAACACCGTGTGCGTGGGTTTTCTCGGGGTTCTCCCGTTTCCTCCCACTTTCTTCATTCCACCATTTCATTCATTACTCATTATTACCGTCTCCTTTAGCCTAACCGGCATAACCGTGGGACGTAAAACTCAAAGATTTGTCTTCTTGTAAGAATGTAAATTGATAATGATTTTGCAGGGTACTTTTAATACTGATACTATGTGTATAATCGGGAAGTCTATATTTGTGGTAAATTTCATAGGAAAAGAATTATAAATACGAAAATTAGAATGAGTAAGACAAAATGTTGCTAAATGGACAAGAAAGTTTTATTTTCGTTTTATTGTTCTTATTTACTGCTCTGTTTACATAAAATTTGTCACATACATGTCTTTGCCGATTATACACATACTAACATTATAAGAAATACCGGGCTAATTCGTTATCAAATTATGTTCCTACAACAACATACGGCATTATTTATTTATCGTATTTATAGACATGCGACATTAATTTTGGACATGGGTGTACGTACTTTCGATAAATTGGTCAGTCCATATTCCATTCCAGAAACTCGTTTTGTGCCTTACTACGTGTTCACCAGCCATGGATTTTGAACCATTCTCATTCTTCTCACATATAAATTAGTTTACGATCTCGCTTAAACAACACGTAAGTTCGTATCTTCGTAATTTGAAACTTTTTCGTTTACTTTAATGTGTGAAAAGTTACTATTGTACTGTTACTACATAAGAAAGAATAAAACAAATAAACCTACGTTTAATGAAGCAAAATTTCTGATAGAATTTTGCTCCCAATTCTTGTCTCTCTTGCTCGTCTGAAATTATATGAAGAGGAAATAAAAATACTGCATATACTTTGCGTAGATCTCGTTTACTTTTACGTTTTTATCACTAAAATTCGACTCAAAATGGCGACTCGGGCTTCTAACTAATTTAAGGCTAAGCCATGTACGCCTATGTATCAAATTGGTCGCCAGGTCGCCATTGGCGACTGTATATTTCAGTTTGGCGGGAGACGTTTGCATAAATTATATCTTGCAATAAAACTCTATGATCTTGTTACTGGATTCAGACTTCAGGTTTCGTGGCGTGCCCGTAATATATAGCAAAGCAATATATAGAAATCATTAAATATACCGGTCCGAAAAAGTCAGAAATATGGCATTCGAAGCGAATAACTGACCATGTACAGGGCCAAATGAACATATTCTCACACCCAAGACTATACTTCAGCCCCTCCCCTTTCCATTAAAGAAAATATATTCGTAGTTCTTGTGTTGAAATTGCAATGATCAAATTGTCGTCACAATGAATTCTGCATTTAGTCGCAACTGCAGAAAATTTCACTTTGGATGCACGTTTATAGGCCGAATCATTCTAAAAGATAACAGTGTATTATAATATGTTATACAGAAACGCCCACACAGGATATTTCTAGTACAATAGATCAATTTATTTTTTAATATATAAGGCGGGGGAGAGGAAGTCATATATGTGGTCCCAGGTTGGAGCCTAGGTACTAAATTAAGCCTGACCACTATCACAGGTACTTATGTGCACCATGTGGCTGGCTAGAGTAATATTATTTTCAGTTTTCTTTAGTTGCACGATATTGAGAAACAGATGAAATTTGCTTACAGGTAGAGGGAAGTTGTATTAAACTTCCTTTCGCCACAGCCCATAAAGATCTCTGGGCGATCAGATGGTGCTCTATCTACTCGGTGATGCGTAGTTAGCCAATCACCGCACAGATGCCATTATTTTTTACTTTTGGACTGGAGTTTGATAGTTCTGGATTCAGATAGCATCCCAATTGCTTCACGATACTCAATTAACAATGGATAATTTTAGTGCTACCACTGGGAGTAATGGACCCTTGCCGAGAAATAAAATACAACATCCAAGGCAAGCCGAGCCGAGTATGTCACCGGCCGAGTT
The DNA here is from genome assembly GCF_964235325.1 of Thermobia domestica. Classification (NCBI taxonomy): domain Eukaryota; kingdom Metazoa; phylum Arthropoda; class Insecta; order Zygentoma; family Lepismatidae; genus Thermobia; species Thermobia domestica. The sequence goes on along the minus strand of NC_137454.1, from coordinate 220,380,142 downwards.
CGATCATCACATATTAAGGAGGAATAAAGTACTACATACACACACACATACATAATTATATCTGGAGTAAAACTACAAGCTCGCGTACGCTTACGCCAGGAGCTAAAAAGAAAAGTCCTAACATTACAAATGGAACATACTGCATGTAAGCAGAATCCACTTTCAATATCACAACACTAATGGGAGGGGGGAGCTTGAGCCCTTGCCTACTCCACTGCTGCAGTGTATGTTATTATTTTTGTTGCTTTTCGTGCCTTTCTTTCTGGTACGAGTATATTAAGTTTTTCTGTCCAATATTGACCTCTCGTATTATTTCTTGTGGTTGTTTTGATTGTTTCTGTTGTTCTCTCTTTTATGTCTGTTACAAGTTGATTTAAATCACTATTTTCCTCTACTTGTGGCAGATTAATTTCCTTCTAGAATTTGTTCAATTTTGTATTATTTGGATTATATTGTAGTCTGTTTTCTTCTGTCTCCATGTTTGAATATATCGAATATAGTGACATTATGGTCGCGAAGGATTACTTTTTTTTAACCAATTGTTAGTCATTGCTGTCATACCTATATTCGATTCCTATCCCTGTCTATTTCTGTATGTCGGTAGTTAACTTCTTCCTTCATAATTATTAACTTGTTATATGTATCATGTCTTCCACTTTTCTCCTCTATCGTCTGTTACAAGGCTGTTCCATTATGACGACTTCGCATTAGCATCTGTACATAGCATTATATTTTTGTTCAAATGTTTTACACAGTTTCCATGTTTATGTTTTCTATGTAGGGATTTATGTCTACCAAAATTGACAGTAATTCTTAATTAATATATTGCTTATTATTGCTTCTGCGGTTCCCACACTTCCCTTGGGTCATGAAACAATCTCGTATAAATACACCTATTAAAAGTGAGCAGTAGACACTTCAATAATCGTTTTCATAGCATACCAGTTTGTGTTCATACTGTAAATCTGTTGCTGTTTGTGGGCAGAGGCCAAGAAATTAAAGAGCAGAGTGGATTAGGAAATTATTCACACTCGAAACACATCTTTTTTCTTTCATGTACTCCCATATTCTTAATCTGCACGAATATTTCGAAACTTATTTTGATAGTAATTTTTGGTAAAAATCGCAGTATCTACTCTACTTAAAAAGAATGCTCTATTCCTTCGGTGTATTTCACTATTCTAGTAACAGTGACATTCTTACTAGCAAAGCAAACTCAATCCCCTTTTGCAGTATTGCATAATGTCAAATCGAACAAGTTTCCTTTTGCTTTCCTTGGAGGCAAAGTGCATCACCTTAGCCTTGTGATAGTGACCTTTTCTTCACAGACCATAAACATGAGCTCTTTCATAACTGTTTGAATGTCTTCAGTTTCTACATATTTTCCTTTTTAATCACATTTAACTGCTTGGAGTGCTCAACGGAGTACTTCCAGCAAAATCAAAACGAAGGAGAGAGAAGCGCTAGTTACGTCTGAGTTGAACATTTCTCTACTTGTGGCTCACCACATGCGATATGCAATTTCATTTAATTATTATTATTATTTAATAGCACTCGCAGATAATGGAAGTAAATCCCCGATGAAAGCAACCGATAATACGCTATGTGCTTTCTGTAAAGTCAGAGTGTTAGTATGGGCCATATAGTTTCTGTCCAGTACCGTAACATAATTGGTGGTGCATCATGTTACCAAACTCAGTGTAGGGATTATGAACGGTCTCGGAATTATCGATAAGACTCATAGCGTCATATGTTCCGCGTTTTGGGGAAGAAATTAATTTCTGCAACTTTTTTGTGTGTGTGAAGGTCGTAGCTTTTCAGTTACGCACTCATCTTTAGCCTCTAAAATTTAAGAGGACAAAAGAAGACAATGTTCCAATTAGCTTTTATTTGTTATTTTCCAAAGCGAAGTGAGATGGTGATGATGATAATAAACCAAACAGAATTCCGAGAAAATTCACGCACACAGTGTTTATCCACCACAAAGTCCAAGTGGGGGGGGGGGGGACTGGGATCAAACCAAGGACATCATGCATCATAGCTGAGCATTATACCACTGAGCACTGAGTCACCGAAGCCTTATTCCCATTAGAATCATGCCAAAATGAACTAAAGTTCCTTATTCACAATAAAAATGAAATCTTTTTTGAGTTTTACGTCCCACGTTATGCCGGTTAGGCTAAAGAAGGCGGTGATAATGAGAAATGAATGAAATCGTGGAATGAAAAAAGTGGAAGGAAGCGGGAGAACCCCTGAAAACCCACGAGCACGGTGTTTGTCCACCACAAAGTCCACATGGCGCGAGCTGGGATCGAACCAGGGACCCAAAGCACCAGAGGTGAACGCTCTACCACTGAGCCACCGCACCCCTCTTACTCGCAATAAAGTACACATCACCTACAAAGGGTTGGTTCGGGAGTTTCGATCATAAGACAATGTTAAAGGACCCATTATGAGAAAGGTTGTTAAAGTGGAAGAGTAGGCTGTTAGCATCATTTGAGAGTTATGTAGTTATGAGAATGAGAACTTGAGCTTCTACTACATGAGCATCATGAGTATCTACTACAAAAGGTTGATCCGTCTATATGCATCCGATTTCGACATCTCACCTGCCTTACGAGAAACCACGTGATCACCATCGGTTGCGCTCCATACAAGCACCACGTGTCTTGGCAATAGGTTGTACCGTAACTTCCATTATAGAAGGATCGTGGAAGTGCAGGAACGAGAATCTTGAGACACCCTTCCTGGTAGACTTTCCAGAGGTCACACAGTGATGACACAAGATGCAAGTGCTCTTTCCAGTAGGCGAAACTCGCAGAAATCCATAGGACTGGCATCAGGTGACTTCATGTATCTCTTGGAAGGGAATAGCCTGGATGCCGGTGTCTGCCGTTATCTCGCAGAAATCTGGTAGAACCGGATATGAACATGGACTTGATTTATTGCATTTCCATATAAACGAGGCAGATCTTTATAAATTGGTGTGCGGATATTTGCTGATAAAATGCAGAGTTGATTTTAAGTTTTTAGGCACCTGCTGATTGTTTTTCGCGTCTCGTGAGATGTACGTTAAGGCTAGAACTTTGACTTAGTCTGATAAAAAAAAAAAAAAAAAAAAAAAAAAAATCCATGCTTCATCGAGTGTGGCAACAAACTATAATTTTCCCCCAGATAGATGGCGTTCGTAGAGGCGTCTGCAGTGGGTTTTTCTCTACCTCTGATGGGCTACAGTAAGGACATATCCACAACTTTCAAACATCATCCCGAGCTTTAATTTGCCACATAGGTTACAGTTCACAGTTGACTGTGCCACGTATAATCGTCTTGCCATCACAGATTGTGTAGGAGAGTTTTTCTATAGAGCCATTCGGTGCAACTTCTGAGCTACAAGTGGAGTCACCGCAGTACATAGTCACTTTCTACTCTGTTTATGTCGATTATATTCTTGATAGTCGTTGATTCCAATGCACATCCATTTCCCCTGCACTGTTTTTGAATCTATGTCACAGAAAACTTGGCGTAGAAAAGTGCTAAGACGTAGCCTTCCCAAAACCAGTTCATCTTGGAAGCCATGATGCACACACCATATACATGCAAACTTGGCGCATGTGACTTTTTCCTGCTGTTTGAATCATTCGAATCGGTCGATTGTGTGAGCAGGTGAGAGTTTCAAATCGGACACATATAAACGGATCAACATCCTGTATAACATTGTATATTTCCCCAGTGAGTCGGTTTGATAAAATGAAACATCCCACGTTACGTCCTTTAGGCTAAAGGAGACAATGACTAATTAAAGTGAATAATAATAAAAAATTGGTGAAATGAGAATGAGAAAAGAAACGGGAAACCCCGAGAAAACCAACAGGAGTAACGGTATCTATCACAAACTCACATGGTATGGAATCGAACCAGGATACTTTGCACTAGAGGTAAATTAAGTCAATTTGTGAGGTACATTCCATTAATAAATACTACAAAACTAAGTATTTTTTCTTAAACTCTTTTATTTTACGAAAACTAGAAAATAAATAATCAAAATATTAATATGACTATCACTTCTTTAACTGGTATCAAATGTAGAATCATACCACTACAATGTACATGTAGTGGTTCCAGTAGCATTATCATAATGCTATACAAAAAAAGAGATTATCCAAAGTGCTGATTGTCTTAGATTTCAATTTACAACAAAAAAATTATCAAAATATTAAATCTGATCCAGGAACTAGCTATGAAGCAATATATAATATACATTTTTTAAAAAGTGCAGCGAAATGAGATTCATTTCCGTAATTAATTCTATTTATATTATTTTTCACAACCTAATACAGGCAAGATTCAAAATCAGTTAAGTGCACTTTTTCCTGACAAAAATAAGTTCATCTTTTATGCTTGACAAAAGTAGGTTAGTCTTTTATATTTCAAAACCGAAGTAACCTAGTCATCATCGTGGAAATACAAGGTATTTGTTTCTGTCGATTCATTACAGGATCTCCAGGTACGCAAGACTCGAAATCCAGTGCGACTCGACGACATACAAACGTCAGTAGTGATAGGAGATCAAATCTTCTTCCATTCGTTTTTAGCTCTTCGCAAAGTGCCTGAATGAACCACGAACCTCTTGTGGTATTCCGCCACGAATAGTATCCTGTTAAAGTATTTAAAACAATTAGAATGTGAGTTACATATATACATATCGTCTTTTTTATTTCTTTGCATTGCACACACCATCTTAAAATCATTCTTTACACATGAAAATTACTTAAGTTATGCTGCGAACGGGATGAAGTAGATTTTGTGATTCCGTAGATTGATTTGACTCTACCTTCATCAATAGTTTGGTTTCCCCATCCTCATCCAGAAAAATGCTTGCGGGATACCTTGATCAAATGATGAGTTCATCCATTCCCTCTCTCTTAACTAGAATAAGTGACACTATATGACGTAACCGCAACAGAAGAGTGACACAATAGTGTTGCACAAAATAGTTATTTAGAAATAAAAGAGTTTTAGAGCATATATGGTATAAAACCAAAATACACTGACGAGGGCTGTCCAGAAAGAACAGGACTTTCAAGAAATACGATGAATAAAACTGTATTTGACTCTCTGCTTATCAGTACCGCGTAGTGGGATTCCTCCTAAGCATTTTAGTGGTAGTAGCACCATTCTGCCTTGTTTTCTCGTGAAAATGCGAACGTTCGAGTGAAGTTGAGTTTGTACTTGTGTCAATTTCGGACGAGCATGTGCGTATCAAATTTTGTTTCGGATTGGGTAAGACTAACTAACTAACTAACTCTATGGCCTATGGAACCCGGAGGTTCAATGCCGCGTTCACAAAAGCTCTCCACTGACTTCTATCCTTAGCTAGCTGCATCCAGTTTCTACTTTGTATTCCTATCTCTGCGAGATCCATCTCAATATTGTCCTCCCATCTGCGCCTAGGTTCCTAATGGTCGTTTTCCGATTGGTCTTCCAGTCAAAACTTTGAAAGCGTTCCCACCTAAGCCTCCTAGACTTGACGACCCTAACGATGTTGGGTAAACCGTATAAATTATGTATTTCCTCGTTATGAAGTTTCCGCCATTCCCCATTTCCGTTCCTCTTGGGTCCGAATATTCGTCTCAGGATCTTGTTCTCAAATACTTTCAGTCTATGTTCTTCCCTCAGAGTAAGCGACTATGTTTCGCAACCATACAGAACAACAGGCATGATTATCGTTTTGTATATTTTAAGCGGATTGGGTAAGACATTTACAGAAACTGAAAATGTTGCAGCAAATGTACAAGGAAGAATATAAGAGCCGAACCCAGTGTTATGAGTGGTTTCAGCGTTTCAAAAGAGGACGGACATCCATCAAAGACGAAGGAAAACCTGAACGCTCATCAACACCATGTGATGATATTCACGTTCAAAAAGTGTGCGACGATGCATGGAAAAATCGTCATTTGACGGTCTCGAAGTAGCTAAAGAAGTACAAATTAGTAAATGATACAGTTACGTGATCTTCGTTGGAAAACAGAACATGAAGCGTTTTGCTACAAAATTCGATTCACGGTTGCTAACAAAGAACAAGAAGAAACACGTGTGGAAATCTGTGAAAAATCTTTTGAATGGTGTAAACGAAGACGGTAGCTCCTTAAAAACATTATAACAAGCGACGACACTTAGGTCTTTAGTTATGACGCTGAAACAAAAGTACAGTCGTCTCAATCGGTTGAAAAATCTTTGCCGAGATCCGAAAAAGACACGTCAAAGTCGCTCAAACGTTCAGTGAATATTGTTTGTTTTCTATGATGTTTGTGGTTTGTTTATTATGAATATGTACCACGTGGTCACGCTATCAACAAAAAGTATTACAAAAAGTAAATTTAAGAAGTGATGAGGCATCTAAGGAAGGCTTTGAGGAAGAAGAGACCGCTTTTTGTTTTCAATGTAGATCGTAATGATAGTAAACAGTCAACAACAGAAGAAGAAGGAAGGCCTATTATAGATGGTATTGACGCGGAATTACTTAACAAGATAGCAATTTGCGTAATTATGTTAATGAATTGTTGAATAAATATTCTACCATCATAATTCATCGTATTGGTAAGATCAATGACTTTGAATACGCACTTCAAGTTAAATCCAATGAAGGAGTCCGGGAAAGACAATGAGGATTTTCGCGAGCACAAGAACAAGAGGTGTCAAGGATTATGTCAGTTATTGAAAAACAAGGTGATCCAACCTTTTAAGTTAGAATATGATCGCCGTGCATTTCTTGGTTCGTAATGAAGATTCTTTAAGTCATTTCGTAGTAAATTATTCTAGTCTTAAGATCTTGAGGAAATTTGTTACCTTTCGCTAACCTTGGGAAATGTATTAGCTCATTAGCAAAGAGAACGTTCCTAAGTAAAATTGAATGTGTCAAAGCCTTTCATCAAATTTCTATCACTCCAGAGAGCCGACAATGTACTATATTTACAGTTGAGGATAAATTGTATGGATATTTACGAATTCCCATGGAAATTTCAGTAGGAACTTAGGCCCTAAAGAAGGCCTTAATGAGAACCCATTAACTCTACCAATATGACCAATATGCTATATGTTCATTGGATTTTTTTTTTTTTTTGCTTATTTCGGTCAGGAATTACCGCCCGATGTTTGTTACATTAATTAAATTCACCCTCTCTTTCTATATATATTGATATAGATATAACAGATATATACAGATTGATATAGATATAACATGTACAAACATTGCAAATAAAATCTACACGCCCGTGTAAGTCTAACTGATGTACGAATATCATCGGTAAACATATAATGATTATAACTTCAGTTATTTACTGAATGATTATAACAGCTGACTTACAATTACAGCAATATCTGCGGTAAAAAAGGAAAGAAATGCATACTAGCTAATATCTAATATAAGCTACCATAAGCGAACTTCTACCATCCAACTGAATCAATATTTGTGTGTCTCTGTCTATTCCACGATACTTTCGTAAAATTTACCAGGTTTTAAGAAAGCTTGGCACGTGCTTTCTCATAAACCTGGAAAATAAATCTACTGCCTGCGGTTGAAATTGGTCAAGGTAAATGGGGTAAATTCACTCCCGACTTGAAACTTTCCTCATATAAATACTCGGTTAACTTCCGTAAAATTTATTAATTTCGATGCAATATGGTTTGTATTTTCTTTGAAGCCTTCCAATCATTCCACTGTTTGGGGTTGAAACTGATCAAGTGTGAGCGGATAAATTTATTTCCAACTAATATTATATATTATACTTCGATATATACAGGGTGTTTCAAAACAACACCGACAATGTTTGGGAGGTGATTCCTCACACCAAGATAAGACAAAAACTATAGACCAAACCTGGGTGCACAGTCGTTTCGAAGTTATAGGCTGCCGAAAACCTGAAAAAATGAACTTTTAAAGGTCCATAGCTCCAATACTATGGGACTTACCATAGTCGGGCCAAGACTTCGCTGAGGAACTAATATGTGCGCTATCCAAAAATACATATTTTAGAATCCTGTGGTACTCAACAGCAATTTTTATAGAGGGAGTTTGGCTACGGGCATATAATTTGAAGTAGTCACAAACTACCTCTATAAAAACTGTTGTGGAAGTACCGCCGGATTCTGAAACATGGATATTTGGACAGGGTACATACCAGTTTTTAAGTGAAGTCTTGACCCCACTACGGTAGGTCCTACAGTATTAGAGCTATGGACCTTTAATCTTTTCAGGACGAACGGTTCAACCCTTGAGCCAGCAATTCAACCCTCTCTAGCTCAGTTCCTAATTAACCTAGAGATAAGATTTTGGTATGTATCTCTTCAGAAAGGATGGAACTTTCTAATCCTGTGCATATCATTTATGTAGTGGGTCCCGTCGTGAAGGGGGAGGGGGGCAAAGTTGGGTGTTTATAGCTTTCCCTCTTTCCCTTCAGAATTTGGGGGCAGGTACCCCCCCTGATGGAGCTACAAGGATAAAAAATGGCATCCATAGAGACAAATGAACATACTTACTAGCCATACCCAGTCCATGACTTTTGGGCTTGAGAGGGGTGAATAGGAGGGGTACTGAATTTACCCTTTTTCTTATTGTATATTTTCTTATAAAGACAAAAAAAAATATTTCAAATTTGAGGAACTCTGACAACATTGTTATTCATCGTACGCAAGAAAAAAAAATCTCACATTTACGACAGATATCTGGGACAATGATACACAAAAGTCAAACCCGTCGGTTCAATACGAATGGAAAAAGAAATTCGGAACCCCACACCTACGTGACACATCCTGTATATTATTCAATATCCACTGTAATGTACGCTAACGTTGACAGCCCTAGCGACATTCCTAATTATCACAGACTCACAAACCATACCTCGTTGAAAACCTTATAGACCAGTCATTCCAACAATGTAACTTTTGTGTGTCTCGGGCCAAACCAATTTTTCCAAATTTGTGCGACTATGGCAACACTGGTATTTGTCGCACGCAAGGAAAAAAAATTCTCACATTTACGCCAGACATTGGGAACAATGATATAAAAAATACAGGTTTAGGTACAATAGGAATGGAGAAAAAAATTCGGAACATCCAACCTACGTGAATCATCCTGTATTTTGCTCGAGAGATTGTGGTATACGCTAACATTGGCAGGCTTGGCCACGCTCCTAATTGTCACAAACATATCAGCTAAACCTCGTTGGAAAGCTTATGGAACAAACATTCCAACAAGGTAACTTTCGTGTCTGTCGGGTCACACTAGTAAAAGAAAAAGAAGACGAAAATGAAAATTTTGGGGGGAATTTCAAATTTTTCGAAATTTGTCGGACTATGGCAACTCTGCTATTTGTCGTACGCAAGGAAAATAATTATCACATTTGCGCCAGACATTGGAAACAACTATGTAGAAAAATGAAGGGTTTAGGTGGAATAGGAGTGAAGAAAAAAATTCGGAACGCCGACCCTACGTGGATCATCCTGTATGTTTTCGAGAGATTGTGGTATAAGCTAACATTGGCAGACTTGAACACGCTCCTAATTGTCAAAAACATATCAGCTATACCTCGTTGGAAAGCTTATAGAACAGATATTCCAACAAGGTAACTTATTGAACAAACAAACAAACACACAAACACACACACACACACACAGAGAGAGAGAGAGAGAGAGAGAGAGAGAGCGAAAGGACAACAGTTATCACCTCAGAACGCACCGTTCTATTTTCAGCCTGGTCTAGGTCAGCTATAGTTATCAGTTGAACCTAAGGGTCGTAAATATGCAATACATTTCTTTCAACTCCAAAATCTTCCTGCCGAAGCAAAAGGAAAGAAAAGCATTGATCTTTCGACGAACAATGTTAGGTGAACCAATGCGAGTTTATTCTCTGCCGTTAGTAAGATAGCATTTTTCTGCATTCCTACTGCACTTACACGGTTTACTTTTTGCACAATTGTTTACAATAACGGGGATAAATGTGAGAATTATTTTTCTTGCATACAACAAACAACAGGTTGCCATAGTCCGACAAATTTCGAAAAACTTGATTTTCCCCCTAAAATTTTCATTTTCGTCTTCTTTCTCTTTTACTAGTTTAGCCCGACAGACACGAAAGTTACCTTGTTGGAATGTTTGTTCCATAAGCTTTCCAACGAGGTATAACTGATATGTTTGTGACAATTAGGAGCGTGGCCAAACCTGCCAATGTTAGCGTATACCACAATCTCTCGAGCAAAATACAGGATGATTCACGTAGGTTGGATGTTCGCAATTTTTTCTCCATTCCTATTGTACCTAAACCTGTCATTTTTTTTATATCATTGTTCCCAATGTCTGGCGTAAATGTGAGATTTTCTTTCCTTGCGTACGACAAATACTAGTGTTGCCATAGTCGGACAAATTTGGAAAAAATAGATTTTTTCGCAAAAATTTTGACTTTCGTCTTCTTCTTCTTTTACTAGTTTGGCCCGAGAGACACGAAAGTTACCCTGTTGAAATGGGTGTCTCATAAGGTTTCCAACGAGGTATAGCTGATATGTTTGTGACAATTAGGGGCATCACCAGACTTGCCAATGTTAGCGTATACCACAATCTATCGAAAAAATACAGGATGATTCACGTAGGTTCGGTGTTCAGAATTTTTCCCTCCATTCCTATTGAATCTAAACCCTTCATTTTTTGATATCATTGTCCCCAGTGTATGGCGTAAATTTGAGATTTTTTTTGCTTGCGTACGGTATATAACAGCGTTGCCACAGTCTGACAAAATTTGAAGAAATGTATTTTTGAAAAAGAAATGCTTTTCGTCGTCTTCTTCTTTTACTAGTTTGGTCCGAGAGACACGAAAGTTACTTTGCTGAAATGTCTGTTCTATAAGTTTCCAACGAGGTATGGTTTGTTTATGTGTGACATTTAGGGGCGTCGCCAAGCCTGCCAACGTAAGGGTAGACGAAAATTTCTCGGGAAAATAAGAACAGGATGATTCACCTAGATTCTATCTTCCGATATATATATATATATATATATATATTTTTTTTTTACCTAGCTATTGTACCTTTGCCCTTCATTTTTTGGTATAATTATTATCAATGTCTGGCCTACAGGTCAGAATATTTTTTCTAGCGTACGACTAGAAACAGTGTTGCCAGACTCTCAGAAATTTCGGAAAAAATAAATTTTCACTTTTCTCTTTCTTCTTCTTCTTCTACGGGTTGGGTACGGTAGCCTCAAAGGTTATCTTACTAGAATCTTTGTTTCATAAGCTTTCCAACAAGGTATAATTCATACCCATGGAAGAATTAGGAGGGGTGCTAGGACCGCCAAAGTAAAGGTCTACGATTTTCTTGAAATCCCTGCCCGTCCTGAAAAGGTTAAAGTTCATTTTTTTCATGTTTTCCACGGCGAAATGACGAGCTTCTGCACCCAGGTTGGTTTACACTTTTTGTCTTATCTTGGTGTCAGGAATTACCTCCCAAACATTGTCGGTGTTGTTTTGAAACACCCTGTATATATATTTCACGCTAAAGTTTTATACAAAACTTACGACTTTCCCTTAACGTTTCCAGTTGAAGTTAGTGAAAGGTAAGAGGATAAATTCAGTCAATCTTGAAGAAAAATGTGTTAAAACTTCCGAAAAAATATTCGATTTTGATGCAATACTTTAATCATCCCCACTGCTAGATTGAAGCAGGTCAAGATTGAGTAGTAGAAATTACCTCCTTCAATTTTAAAAATTTTTCCACGATAATTTTACATAGAAATTCTCTCGTTTCTAGTATACTTTTTTTTGACTGAATATTGCATTCTTCAGTCCTATTCTTTAAGATTAGTCAGAGGCACGATTGTGAATTTTCTCTCTTTTATTTCACCTGGAAAAATACATAATTAACTATACATCTATCCCAAAAGTTACCAGATTTTCATGAAGCACAGTGTGTCCTTTCTTCAAGGATACCCAATGGAGTCGATTACTTGCGATTTATATCAGAGAGGTTAATATAAGTTATTCCATCTCCAACTTGAAGAATATGTTTCAAGGCAATTTTCCGAGAAAACGTCATGAAAATGGTATTAGTTTCCTCGGAGGCTATTATTCTTAATGGTTGGTGATGAAATTTATCAGGGCAAGGTACTGAAAACCACCAACTTAAAATATTCCACTCATTTCTACAATGCACTATCACTAGTCATTTATCACTTAGTTCAAAACTAACAACTAGTATTAATATACTTACCAGGAATAGTGGAGTATGCAATAAGAAAATCTGCGTGGATTGGTATTCTATAATTCTGTGAATAGCCATCAACTTCCGTTTTAGGCTTGTTTAACGTAACACCTCCATCCAGTTTATCTCCTTGACAAGCCTTTAAAAAAAAATCACATATCACGTTGAATTTACAAAGTACAAGTATACGCAATAACATTTTACAATCTAAAATACTTTATAATGTGTTAATACAGGGTGTCTACTGGAATACCAGAAAGTAAATTCATGACTTTTTCATGACTTTTCATGACCTTTTTGTTCAAATTTTCATGACCATGGCGATAAAAATTTACCATTAGTAATAATAAACCCCTACCATCAGTGGTGCATCGGAACTATGCGGGTTGCTAGTCTTAAATATCACTTATTGTGAATCTTAAAGAAAGAATCTAAAATTCTGCCGCCTTGTGCTCGAGCACAGAATAGCACTTACCTAAATACGGGCCTGCTCTTACCAGTGAATCACTCTATACTGTATTTGAAGTTTTAATTCTGAGTATAATTATCCATCTAGCAGAAATTTGTCTGAAATTAAGCACTCAGAGAACTGCCCAAAGACAAAAGAAATTCGTTTTTAAAAAAATAGATCATCAAATTTAAAATCTGCAAACTCAAACGAATAATATTATTTGCATAAGTCTAAAGGCCCAAAAATACACAATTTACATTTCTTAGAAGTAAAGAAATAGCAGATCAGAAAGTTGGACAGTAAAAAGTTGTTACTATATTACAGAGACTAGAAGATGAAATGGGGAGCAGCTAGGAAGACAGTAAAGTACCAGTTAGCCAGCACTAACTGGTGGGGGAAATTCTCACAATTACTGACCTGATACAACTGTTTCAGTACATGCAGTATGAAGTATAAAAGTATGAAGTATAAAAATATACTCTGAGATTTCAGATTTTCATGACCAGTTGGGTAAATAAAGGACTTTTTCATGGCTTTCATGACTACTAAGCAAAATATATGACTTTTTCATGATTTTCATGACCAGTAGACACCCTGTAATACTAATGATGAAGACAGATAGATAAAAAACATACAAGTGACAAAGAAATATTATTAATTTTTGGCGGCTCCGTTTAGCGTAGCCGCTGAATGCTCTCATCTTTGGTGCGAGCGGTGCCGCGCTTCCTTCCTTCCCAATTCCTTTTTTCCTCCCCATTTCTCCGGATAGTGTGATCGCCGACGGATGTCATCCTTCATACATGACGGGCTAACATGGCCATAGATGCTAAAAGCACAGAAATCTAATTTTATACTCCTAACTAGTACTTTTTTGCTAATGAAACACTGCTCCCTTGATGCAGTATAAAAATTGATCAAACTTGTTCTATTTAAGACTCCTTTATATATTAAATCACCAATACCTATTATTCCCGAATAGACGAGTGTCGCAAGCATCGTAAATACTACGTCAATCAAACAATCACTGGCAAATGGAGATGCTTTTATGCACCACCGTTCTGAGCTATCTTGTCAAGCAAGTTATCCACTGTAATGTCTTCTACCAATTGCAGTCGTCTTTCATCTAATTCTTTTTCCTCTCATTAAACCTTCTACCATGTTCTTCACAACAAATATCTTCCCTAAAAGTGTCTTTTTACTTTTTAAATATCTCAAATTAATCTCTTTCCTCCTCTACTATTCTCAACACTTCTTCACTGAATTTTCGATCCAATAAGCTAATTTTCTCCAACCTCTCAATGCCCACATTTTGATGTCTTCAAATCGTTTCTCGACGACTATTTTTACCATAACGATGAGATAACGCAAAAATAAGGCTATTCCAACAATAGTTACCAAGAAAACATCGAAATTACGTGCATACGATTCCCTAGATGTCTTTGTCGGGGGTATTACTGTAAAATTTTATCGCTTTCCCGCAGAAAATGGACGAAATCTTGACTCATTATAAATTATGTAGATTTCGCTCCAGCTTTTTACTTCATCATTTATTTGTAACAACGATATATTGGAAGGGGTGTATTTCTGCAACAAACTCTTTCGAAACGCATTAATTCGTCGTGGCTGAGATCACTAGTACATATTGAGTAATGTCCCCATTTCTATGATAGAATACAATATTAAACATTCAACGTCTTTTCGTAGTCTATTCAACTGGACATATTTAAAGACCCAGAAAATAGGCTTTCTTCCTTCTTAAGGGCCTATATTGCTAATCCTGTCATTTTTTATTTTCCCGTTAAAATTTCATTTTCTTCCATATTTTTCAGTCTTTCCCAAGTTTTCTAACATTTTCCCCCCTTTTACGTATAATCTGCAAAGAGAATACAATTAACCTTTCTACTTGTACCTCTTTCCAATTACGATCTTTCTTAGTCAAACATTTCTTCCAATTACACATCTCTCTGTTACTTCTTGTATTCTAACTATTATTCTTTGCTTCAAAAACACGTTTCTTATGAGTTTGTGTTTCTATTCCAACGCAACTTTCTTGAGTCTCCTAGCAAAATTTTCAGCTTACTTGATCAAAATCCTTCTGTAATTAAACGAAGACTACATAATGTCTTTCCTTTATATATATATATATATATATATATATATATATATATATATATATATATATATATATATATATATATAAAGGCTTTTATTGATTAATTAAAGCAAACGAATGACATGACTAGTGTATCACCCCCTTACTCTCATATGATGATCTTTATACTTGTTCAGCCATATCATCTTGTTCCACGATCAAACCATAATTTTTGCTCCATTGATATAACAATAATTGTTCTATGGACACCGTATCTTCTTGCATTCTTTGTCTACGTAGAACTATTACTGCCTCTAAGAAAACTTTCTGCTAACTTTCCTTTCACAAATTTCATTGCTGATTCGGAACACTTCTCTCTTCATAATCTTAATGAACTATTATCTATCCTAGTTGCGTTTTCAATCTTCATTTTCTTAAGACCCTTCAATGTTGCAAGTATACTGACATCCTCACTTACTTAAGTTTTCCTCTTCAATAGGCAGACTACGCGGTTAACTCTTGCTCTCCTGTCCCTCTTCTAGAAATTAATTTTGTTCAATAAACTAAAATTCACGTGGGAAGCAGCTTGGAACCGCAACTAATCCAAAAGGAAGCGCGAGCACTCTTTGTCATCTACTTCTGTGCTCAAATGGAGAACTTCCGAGGAAAATGATCTGGTACAGCTTCCAGGAACTAATTAACGTTAGTCATGTTGATGAATCTGCCAGATTTTTAAGAAAATAAACGAAAAGCAAATATATAAATATTCAACGACCACGAAACCACACTCAAACATAAGACCAAAAATAATAAAGGTGAAACCACGAGTTATAGCACAAATTACGCTCATGCCAAAGAAAAAATATATATAAACTTGGCAATGTCGCCGAACAGAGAACATGTTCATTCTTCGACAAAAAAAAGAAACAATTAATATTAGTTGAGACACTTCGGGCTGTCGCCGAACTCGCTACCCAGCCCCACCCCCACATAAAAATATATTGTTGTTGAAAAACTCAGGCAGAGATCAAGCTTGAAGACGAATGGATCCTGGTATATTACTCCTATACTCGGTTTCTATAGTCGTAATTCTCCTGCTTCCACCGATTTAACTTCATGATAAATCTGTTCATATTTTTCTGCCTTTATTGCTTTTGTAATTATATTTGCGCCCATGGAACACTTCCTTTACTCTGCATGTGTCCTTTCTTTATTTGATGTTCAACTTTCGACATTTCTCGTTTCTTTAGTGCAACTCTTATTATCACATAATCCTTTCCCTTAAACTACTTCTGTAAGGTGTAAGTATATTATTTTCGGAACAGCTATGAGCATTCGTACGTAAACCTTTGAATCGGGTCGCACAGCATGACGTTTCTACAAAAGCGCGAAAACAATTGGCTAACAAGCTCACATATACTGAACACAGCGCTTTCACTGTGTGCAACTCATCACGTGACAGAATTTCCCCTGTCATGTTTTGGCTCGCTGACTAGCTTCGCGCCAGAAGTCATAGCTGTTCCGAAAATAATCTGCCTATAAAGTTTCTTAGCGCTGTTCTTCTTGTCCTGAAGTTAAATTACTATTGCTTTTTGTGAACTGGTTTGGTAAGTTTCTACATGCAGTTCGCTAATTAATATACAGCTCACTCTTCTGAATTATTGTATGGACAAATTTACAACACGACGAATCTTATTAAATATAAAGTATTTGAATGCTCTTTCTTACAGTGTTAAATACTTTATTTACAGTCATGGATAAAACAAAGAAACTTCTTCAAATTAGGCAAATAGCTACGCAATGTCACCAGGAACTGGAGGAATAATACAAATAACTTTGCAGACACTCTCTCAATCTCAGAAAATGATTCATTTCAGTTCTCTTTAAGAAGGATAAACACAGTGCAAAGAAAGATTACATACGTATGCTATTTTACCAGATAGACTAGGTAAAGATATTTTTTAAAGATCCATCTACATGGAAACTTCTAAGTGTGTTAACCTTTCTTCACAGTGTCCAGAAAAACATGGCCATCAACAAACTAATTAGTTAAAAAAAATTCGCTACGCTACTTCTACCAAAATGATGGGCAACTCATACTAATGTCAAGTATATAAGCACTCATCTAAAACAGTGCTCTAATAACAGTTGAAGTAACAGATTATCGGGTTATTCTTTCTTTGTCGAATATGAAGAAAAAATATTTTTTATGTCTTCACATAAAATGTACAATAATTAAAAAACAAACTAATGATAAGGAAGCCATACTAAATAGTTGTTTCTCTTCTCACACATTTATTTCCCAAATATCGCAAATTTAAAAAAGAAGTCACGTGTACAATGATTCGTCCTATTGGATCAAGCTGTGAGTGAATAACACTCACATACATTAAATACGACATTAGAACAATATTGAAAACAAATATGCCTACTAGTAAGTATTAGTACCTTAGAAAATTATCTAAATTCACAAATGATACAGGAAGTTAATGATTTGGTGCGTTATTTAACTTAATCACTACTAGCATTGTTTTTAATGGCCCTCGCCAGTAGTACGCTACCGCGTTTATCACCTCTAGTTTGACAACATGTTAATATTGGTGGAAAAAATTGTGTATTTTTTTCAGTGTACTCCCCTTTCCTTCCACTTTCCTATTCCATTAATTCTTCTATCATTATTAATGCATTTATCATGCAGTGCATAAAATGGAACGTTAAGCTACAAGTTTCATTTATGAGAGAGACAGGCTACACAAAAAAGTCGTTACCAGTAAGAGACTCTTATGTTCGTTAATTAAATTAAAAAGAAAAAAGAAGTAGAAAAAAAACTGCAGATTTTAGTATCCATTTTACTCATACCTGTATAAAGAATAATTTAGGTTTTCCAGCGAGGGATGGACATCGATCGGCCGTAAACGGATACCACAGACTTTCAGGTTTATATGGTACGTCTTTGGCATAGAGAATTCCTAATTCTCCGTGAGTCAAAACAGCCATCACAAAACAGTCTGCTTTCGAATGATCAGCTTCAGATGCTAGCAATTAATTAAAAAAAAAAAAAAAAGTGTAAGGTAGTCAGAAAGTGATCAAACTATTTGTACGAAACTGATCAATTTCAATATCAATAATGATAAACTGTATTTTCATGCACTGTAAGCTATGTAGAATTTCCATACAGCAAATGGTAAGTGCACCTGATCCGGTTCGATTCCGACAAGGAAATGAAATATTCGGGATTGATTCACCACCGTTAGGCAAATGGGAGCCTAATTAAGAGGTATCGAAATTGGTCTAAAATACACCAATAGCTTTTAGTCTTGCATAAGTTGTAGAATCAGTATTAGTTTTATATAAAACTGTACAATCTGAGCCAGAAGTCCCAAGGACGCTCTTCTTTCTCCGAAACGGAGATGTCGGTTATTTCCCGTTTATTATTGTACATCGAGAACGAAGTTCCGGTTTATGGGCACTGTCTTAGGTCGACGCTATTTTTTTTAAGTAAATAAGTAAAAGTAAAAAATGAAAAATGAGGTCACCTGTGATATCAAATAGCACTAGAAAGTTCTCCTGAATCTATGTAATCAAATTTTATGTATCTTTTGTCACTGGGAAGTTATGAGTACGGACACTCAAAAGAACTTTGCTTTTGCTTTTTTTTACCGGTAAATAACGAAGGCATTGACAAGAGATGAAAAACAGAAGAAATGCTAATACCTGAGGAACAGAGCTGTTGATTTTAACCACCATTGTCCAGGTAGGCCACCAATTGCATATAGCACAATTGCATTTCTAATAGTCAAATTCAGTCAATTGTGAACAAACCTCCACTCGTGGTAGGACTAAAAGTACTATTTGATGAGGGAACATCAGCAATAAATCTTAGCAGCATTCACAGAGTGCAACGCGCAATACACGCCATCTGTCACCAAAATCAGGGGTCAGACAGACCAATTGCAACAGATTTTGCATGCAAATGAGTAGTACACATTTAAAATTCAAATGGAGCAAAAACTATCCGAAGACAACACTAGATGTATGGAGTTCTTTACCAGGATCTGCACTAGTATGAAAGGAATATCCTTCTTTTCTAGGGACAGTCTTGTTCAATAACGAAGCCATTTTTTAAAAAAAATCAATTGGAACGTTAACCGTCAGAATCAGATATAAGAGTAATCGTAACCATCACTGGCCGGAAGCATCCAAAAAGGTTGTTTCAGACAAAGTAATGGTGTGGTGTGTAGAGTGGGACATACCTCTCATTCATACCTCTCTCGATATTACTTTAAATGCTAAAGGGTGCTTGGATATGATACAAAAGACTATTTCCTTGTTTGCTAAATGAAGATGGGAACTTCCTTTGAGGTCTCACTGGACTGTAGTACGGAGGTTCGTGAATGGCTCAATATCAAACCTGTTAACTGAAATGGATACCGTAGAGATGCAAGGGCTCGAAAAAAAACGGCTTTTTTGAAAAAAAAAACTCGGTTTTTTCTGCTTCGCTTTTTTGCTTGGAAAATTTTGGGCTTTTTTGAAAATTGTGCTTTAAATTGATAATTCAGACTTTGTTTCGCTTCTCTACAAAAGAAAAAAAAATTAGTGGTTGATGCAGATAATACTCGTAATATGAAACCTCGAAAATAAACCATGAATTTCAAATTTTTTTAAAAAAAATCTTAACATATTTACATTATGAATTCCAAAGGATTAACCAATATATGTAATAATATTTTAACCTCTTATATACAATAATTACTTTTAAAAATGATACACAAATAGCTAGCAAAATTGTATGTAGTATTTTTACTACAAAATATCACACACCCTCTTTTTGAAGCAAAATAAAGAAAAACATGAGAGAAATCTGCATATCAAGAGCTTCGTTTCGGGTGATTCTGTGAATAATTGTGGTGATAATTGTATAATATTCGGTATAATTGTGGTGAATAATTCGGGTGAATAATTGTATGAATATTTCGAACAAATTTTTCACTAATTGATCACATACGTAATAATCTGTAACCACCTATCAGGTGCTTCGGATCTGCAAAATCGGTAAAGCTCCAAATTCTATAATGCACTGACTGTTCCTTAAGCTTGTTTATAATCGGGAAAGTATCGAATTTTCTGTTCATGGATCACATACGTAATAGACGGTTCATCTGAGCATATGGTTTCCTAAGCTGTAGAATATATAACCACCATCACAGTTTGCCCAGTCCTGAAGGTTTCTGAATTTTTAACAAGAAAATTGAACATATCGTTACGATTTTTTTTTTTTTTTTTTTTTCAAGAAAGAGAAACTATGAAATACATTTAAAAAGAGTGGAAGAATCAACCACTGTTCCAATTCACAAGAAAGACGACAAAATTGATTGTAATAATTATCGAGGCATTTCTCTTAACATTCTATTAATAAGATTGACCCCATACGCAGATGAAATTATTGGAGATTATCAGTGTGGATTTAGTCGAAATCGAGCAGATATTTACCATTCGACAAATACTCGAAAAGAAATGGGAGTATATTACCCAGTACATCAACTGCTTATTGATTTTAGAAAGGCTTACAACTCGGTTAAGATGGAAACACTGTACAACATTCTTACAGGATTTGGAATGCCGAAAAAGCTAGATTTAGTAAGTGTTTAAATGAATCCCAGAGTAAAGTCCGAGTAGAAAAATGCGAGCTTCCACGTCGAGATTGGCCTCAAACAAGGATATGCGTTATCGCAGTTATTATTCAGCTTTGTTCCTGAGTACGCTATAAGAAAAATCAAAGATACGAACCAGGGCCTAGAGTTGAATGGTATTTACCAGGTTATGGTGTATGCTGATGATGTAAATCTGATAGGATAACAATAGATAGAAATGAATAGGCTTTATTAAACGCTTGCAGGGACATGAGTAAATGCAGAGAAATCTAAATACAAGGAAGTTCACAAGGATCGTAATACGGCAAATTATGAATGCATTAAAATATCAATTAATACTTTCGACAAAGTGGATACTTTCAAATATCTTGGATCAGTATTACTAGATCAAAATCATACCCACAAAGAAATTAAATATCGACTGAAATCAGGAAATTCTTATTATTATTCAGTTCAAAATATTTTGTCGTCGCGAATTATGTCAAGGAATTTAAAGCTTAAAATATATAAAATGATAATCAGCCTGTTATGCTTTATGGTTGTGAAACATGGTCGCTTACGTTGAGGGAAGAACGCAGACTGAAATTATTAGAGGAACTACACAATTTATACGGTTTGCCAAACATCGTTAGAGTCATCAAGTCTACGAGGCTCAGGTGGGCAGGTCATGTAGCCAGAATGGAAGAAAATAGGAACGCTTTCAATGTTTTAACTGGAAATCCAATCGGGAAACGTCCATTAGGAAAACCTAGGCCCAGATGAGAGGACAATATTAAGTGGATCTAGCAGAAATAGGAATACAGAGTAGAAACTGGATTGAATTGGATAAGGACAGAAGTCAATGGAGAGCTTTTGTGGCCATAGAGAAAGAGGGAGAGAGAGAATACATTTAAGTTAAGCACAACTGCACAACAAACATGAGTGAGAGGTTAGCTTTCGCGCTTCTATCGTGAAGTCCAGGATTCAACCCTGCATTCGACCATTTTGACAAAAGTTTTTCTTAATTCCATCTGTGAATGTAGAGATAGTGCGTGTACTGTGAGTCCCGGCCGATTTCCTTTCTAATCGTTTTTAAATCTTTGTTATTACTAATTACCAGCAGTGATGGATTTGCGAAGAGCGTTAGGGTGGGGATGTCTTTCGGATTGAAGCCTCTACCCCGAAATTACGGAATTTCTAAAACAAACTAAATATTAGTTTTGCCTTTACTCATAAACTTCAAGCTGTCCTCAAATAAAAAATTAGGAATTTTTAGAAAAAGCGAACATTATTCAGAAACCCCCCCAAATATTTTTCCAACTCCGATACTGATTATTTCTATCAAATGGTATTCAGGGTTGTGTCCGGAAGATTATTGTTAAATCATTGCACAGCTACAGTATAACGGAAATGTGGAAGTACGCTCTGACAGATATACGGAAAAACGTACGCTCTGATGGATATATTGAAAAACATAAGTTTAATTATGTTCTAGAAGCTAGAGTACTAAGCTCTAAGAAGTGAAACACGGATGACTAAAAAAGAAATGATCTAGAGAAGAAAAATATGTCGATAATTCAGAAATTAAAATATAACTCAGAAATTAAAATAAAGTTAAATAGTTTCTAAAATTGCCCTCAAATACTACGTACTTTATGTTTACTTTAATTCATAAACCATGTGCTCCATCCATCATGATGGTGAATGCCAGAGCGAAATATGGCATTTAGATCACGGAATCTTATTTAACTTTAGAGTATACTATAAGTACGCTAATTAAACAGAAAAATCATGAAAATGAAAAAAGCCAAAATTTCCAAAATTCTCTTTCCCCCCCCCCCCCTAAAAAGCTGGCTTTTTATGTGCAGAAAACCATCGAGTCAAAAAAGCCGACTTTTTTGCATCTCTAGGATACCGAGGGCCAAAAAAATGGCCTATCAGGTAAATGTCTGTAGCTATGTTATGCGACAAAAAACATATCGAATACATACTGTAACTGTACATGTACGTACTCAGTGCCTGTCCCGTCGGTTTTCTGTGCAATAACTTTTGGAGCACAACAGTGGAAGTTCTGTTGAGTATTAGTACTCACAATTGTCAATTTATACCTGATATGTACAATCTAATTTCACACTGGATTCAGGGAAATTTTCTAATGTTATCTAGTACTCCATCTAACCAATCCTACTCCTTCCATTTGAAAACATCTCGTTCCAATATAGCAGATTCCAAAGCAGCAACCATAAACAGGAAATTACAACAGCCGTCATCTGTTCTGTTTGAGAGATGGACGAGAGTTCTGAGATTTCTATCCCGTTCCCGACATTGATTTAAAAAATAAAAAGGAAAATATCTTATTGGAAACTTTTTTTCAAGAAGTTCCTCCACTCTTAGCAAACACTGAGACGAAATATTAAGGAACATACGATAACTATTCTTGCAGAACTAGACGATCACTGAAAAATGTTAGCATAAAATAATTGTCCTACAATTTAAATTTATATGTTAACAGCAGAATAACATACAAGACAAATATGTAGTTTATGTGTCGAGTTTAAACATGAAATACGTAGCTGTTTTTCTTCATTACTGTTTTAAACATTGTATCTTGTACTTGAAAATATTCTTTTTGTAAATAGAAATATAGAATAAATATAAAATTGAGCAATATAGAAAGGGTCTTTCCTAGTAAGATAGTGAAATAGGCCCTTGATCCAAATTGGGTCACTATTGACGCAAAAGGTTACCCTTGACCTAAAACTACCTCAAAAGAAATTTTGACCTCCTACTCCCTCCCCTTACCGAATTATCGTATCATACATGCTGAAAATTGAATATTTTTTAATTTTGGTGAGAGTAGTCGAAAAATTTTGAAAGTTTTACAGACTGTAGATACTATCTAGATGTAAATGTGCATTTTTTTCAAAACCATCAATGCGTATTTTCTTTATTCTTTTGCGTGTTGAATTTTTGTTTTTTTAATGTAGATTTTTGGGCGCTGATTTTTTGGTTAAAAAAATTTGTTAAACTCTTAGGTACAACACACATTTTTTCTGGGCCTGAAAGTGATGGCAACATTGTCAAACGGAACAGGAAATAAAACTTAAACGTGTTTTTTGCACAGTTTTCCCACCATTTTAGGGCCCCTCAAGGTGAGGACCCTTCAAACAATCCTTTGCCAAAGTTCACAATTTTCATTTCCCTTACGTCCCTTCCGCTTCTGTCGTTCTTCGGCTCCTTCGATTGTGTCCATTTCGGAATAAAAACACCAAATATATCTCCGTAACAGTGCTTTCAGTTCAACCGACTCTTGTACAACTAAGTTATACAGCTCGCGGTAGAGAGTGCCACTGTGTGCAACCAGTGAAGCAAGCACTGATAGATACGAGGAGCCGACGAAATGGTATAACAAATTTTTTAACCAAAAAATCAGCGACGTGTCCCCCCCAAAAAACATTTTTCTACAATTTTTTGAAATTTTCAACAAGCAAAAGAATAAAGAAAATAAGCATCTATGGTTTTGAAAAAAAAAACTGCACATTTACATCTATATAGTATCTACAATCTGTGAAACCTGCAAAATTTTTTGACTACCCCCACCAAAATTTAAAAATATTCAATTTTCAGCATGTATGATACGATAATTCGGTAAGTGGAGGGGTAGGGGGTCAAAATTTCTATTGAGGTGGTTTTAGGTCAAGGGTAACCTTTTGGGTCAATAGCGACCCAATTTGGATCAAGGGCCGATTTCACTATCTTACTAGGAAAGACCCTTTTAAAGCAACAACTTTGTCAAATATCTAGATAGCTCATAATTTATGATGTTCTTTCTTTGAAACGTACTAAACCATAAATTTGCTATTTGCTAGTAAACTTAAGAAGCTCAGGGCACGGAGACCCTAAAATACTGTAGATGGATTGCTATTATCACTTTCAGATTTTTCCTGCCTGACTGGCATGGAAATAAAAGAAAAATAGCTTGTCTTGTACAAATGAAGCAGAGGTTTACATCTTGTTTACTGGCTTCCCAAATCGTAAACCCTGCATACTTAACGCCCCTCTTCGTTCTCGCTCATTCGTCATACGCGCCTTAGTCTGACCACTTCTGCGATATTAGATGTTGTATTGAATTCTCAAATCGTCAATAATAATAATAATAATAATAATAATAATAATAATAATAATAATAATAATAATAATAATAATAATACCGTCCTAAGCGAAAAGACCTTAACTCCACATTTTTCGAAAATCGAGATATTGGTAGGGGAATATTCGTAGTACAATTCTGCATTTATCTAAAGTGAAATTGACGTGGTTTGACCAATAGGTAGGGGGTAATGACGTCATGAGTGTTTACCTAATATTCAAAACTGTAACTGAAAGTAAGCAAAAAGACCTTAAGTGGCAATTCATAAGCAAAAATATTTAACTGTATTACCACACAAATTTTAGTTCGTGAAAATATATTTAATAAAGTTTTACTGAAATACAACAAATTTGAACGTACAGCCTAAGCCAAAACGAGTTTTGCTTATTTTCTCGAAAGTATGTGAAATAGAGTTAAAGCCTTTTCGCTTAGCACGGCAGAATAATAATAATAATAATAATAATAATAATAATAATAATAATAATAATAATAATAATAATAATAATAATAATAATAATAATAATACCAATTTATATGTATTTCTAACAGGCAAAATTTCTGTATTTCTTAATTCTGCATACCAATATAGTGCATTTTTTTTTTTTTTTTTTAAACCAAGATTTGGTTTTAAAATCTCAATAAGATTTTTAACTTCATATTGTACACTGAAATACGGTATTCTGTCAGTAGCTTGCGCGCTCCTGCTCACTTTTCACGTCCCTAAAGAAACATTGACAGAAAGAGTTATGTTTCAATTTTATTTTATTTTATTTTTTTCAGACAGAAGATCTACATGTGAGTGAGCAACTTAAATTAAAACTCAAATTTCACTCACCCTCATATGAACAACCTACCTTCTTCTACAATGCGCTGTATGTCTTTGAAAGACTTGTCATTATGGATACGAACATCAAATCCTAAATTCCGAAGACAATCAGCTAGATTATCACGATCTTCCGTCGTACCCGTGCGTTGCTTGAGATTTTCAATATAAAACATCTCGTGATTAAAAATTAAAGCCATTCCGCGTTTTGGATGTGTCATTTTGTAATATAAGGCATCTCTTGGTACTGGCATGTACGCCACTTTGTTGCTGGAAGACGATGACCTTTAAGAGAATAAGTAACTAATTTTAATATTTCTTAAAAGAAATTACACAACTTATTATTTAGAGAAAAAGCATTTAGTGCAAAAAAGTTAATTGATTAAAAGAATATATATATATATATATATATATATATATATATATATATATATATATATATATAAACTTAATCTAATAATTTTCCAAAATTCACAGTTAACACCATGAAGTGGAAAGTGACCAGACTGTGGAACTAAGTGTACAGTTAGTTTCAGAGAGAGGAATCTCCCACCAACAAAGAAAAAAAAAACTTATATTACTGAAAGGTTCGGCTACTGATAAGAATTGCATAAGTAGCAGTTAAATAAAACTTGATGGAAGTCGGTAAAATGATACATATTTAAATCAACGTGGACCTACATTTACATAATTCTTGGAGTGAATTGCGATCATCAATGCCGATTGATACACATTAACTACCTTGTATTGCTGTACAGGAGGTCAAGACCAAAAGATGTGTCGCAACCCCCTACACGATAACGTTAGATCTCAAATAGCTAATGGAAGATCGACTATCCAGTATACAATCCTGATCTTGTTCAGCTATTTCTGTGTGTTTGGACAGTTAAAGAAGAGTTTCAACAGGAACCCACTTCCAGTCACTTCTACAGGTGCAAAGAAAAGTGTCGAGCATTCACTTCGTTAACACTGACAAAAGTTTTCAACTAATCCATTGTTTGGTATCAGAGTGCGCAAAGTATGTTATCAATGGTGAGAATACTAACGTGTGAATACATTTAAAAAGTAAATTCAGCACTCAACGAATCATGAAGAATGAATTACTTCATGCAGACGTTTCAACAGTGATTTTCCGCTTTCTTCAGTGAGAATCCTCTAAAAATTATACCACTGCTTACTACATTACTGATGTCCTTCCCCTTTATCGCAGACTGTTGTATATTCTTTGCTTTTTTTGTCTTGTTCTGAAGGAAAAATAATCAGTGCTGTAATTCTTCAAGCAACGATAATTTCTTAAAGGATTTGTATTTAGGAAAGAGCAGTATCACCGCTGAAATTTCTGCGTGAAGTAGTGTATTTTTGAATGTTTCAGTGAGTGTTAGATTTTGATTTTAATTTTAGCGTCCCCTTCAGCAGCGAGACAAGGCCCTACAACTTAACGTGGGATCAGAACCATATGAGCTCCGACTGGGAATCTACCCGTGTATCCCATACCAAAGATGCTTATTAACCGCTTATCCACGAGAGAGCTCCGTGAATGTAATACGCATCATATTAGTTCAGTAAGTCGCGTACATTCCTTCTGTTCACCAGGTTCTGCCCAATTTCGTAACTAAATGCAGGTGCACTTATTAAAATTTGTACCTGTTTGAGTTAAAACAATGATCATACAATCGATGGTTATAACTTGCAGTTTAATTCTTTCAGCAAGTTTATTTCTTTCAAAACTGAAAGTTTATTCAACACTAAAATTTCACTAAAGAGACACATAACTCGACCACAATAACTTGGTATATATGAAGTTGAAATCTTATTACTTATAGGGTTACCACATGCAGAAAACATTGTGTTGGTGTTTACTTTTTAAGTGTACTGTCACGTTTATGCTCCAAGGCTAAGGGAGACGAATGAAATGATGGAATGCAGAAAGTGGAATACTCCTAGAAAACCCACGCACAGAATGTTTGTTCACTACAAAACACACCTGGCTCAAGCTGGGATCGAACCAAGGATCCCACGCACCAGAACTGAACGTTCTACTACTGAGTCACTGCGGCTCCTTTAGTGTTTACTTACAACAAGTTGGCCCTAGTTTTTCCTCTACCATTTTTACTAACATTTAATTATTTTTATATTTTCACTAAAGCTACCAGCGATCATCGTAGTAAAACTACATCTTTGGTCATGTAAAAATAATAAACAAAAAACGCCACGCTGCTCCTTAACAACATGCAGTGCAAAAAACTCTTGAAGTCCAACTAGCTGGCTAGACTCTGTCACCACCGCTTACAACACTCTTATATCTAAATTCTATTATATGAAAACTGAAAATCATGATTATGTATTTACCTAGATATACACACATTGTTGTTAGTAAAAATTGCAATACCAAGAAGTAATAGTGGCAACACGTCCAAACTCACAGAATTCATAAAGCACAGTATGACTAACAATGCTCTCGAAGTATTACCGCGAGAGAGGGGTTTATGTAACACTCACGGAGTGGGGAGGATAAGAGACCAGACAATGTGTGTACAAGCGTATTCCGTCGACGTCAAAAAATACAAAATCAAAGAAGTGCAAATTTAAATTAAGTCTATTAAGAAACAATTATTATTATTATTATTATTATTATTATTATTATTATTATTATTATTATTATTATTATTATTATTATTATTATTTTATAATCTTTTAAGTCAGAACAAAGTAGATATTAAATGTAGATAATGGCAATAATCTTCTGTTCTGTGGTTGAAGAAAAAATACAATAGACGTGAGGAGTATTAAAAGTGGACAGTGTTTCTTGATCTGAATGGATAAGCATGATTGACGCTAAAATCAGGTAACAGTAAAGTGTGGGTAAGTTTAACTGTTAATGTTGATAAATTCTTTAATAATACTAAAATATTATATCTCTGTCTGTCTGGAAAGGGGTCACCTAATTTTGCACCCAGATAAATCTCTACCAGATCTAATCACGCACAAAGTCTTTTTCGGTTCGGGAGGAGGGTCGGATTTTCACAGGCCAAAATTTATGCAAAAAATTGAGTATTTCGAAGAAAAAAGCCCGTGAAGCTAGAAAGATAAAACTCGGTATATGAACTCTCTGTCAAGAAAGCAAGAGAAACGCGTACGTGTCGAAGCGTTTTTTTTAAAATCCTGTATTACGGGAAGAAAAGGAATCCTTAGTTTTCGAGGTCACAAAACTGATTGATGACAGTCCTGATAACATTTAAGCCCAAGTTTAGGCAAGAGGGAACACGTCAGTTAGACCAGGAATTGACAGGGGCAACGCCAAAGATGTTATTCTCAGTTATTCATTTATTCAGTGCTCTTGGTTATTTATTTATTTATTTCACTCATATTAACACGGGGAATGCCAAAAATGTTGCTCTTCCTTATTCGCAATCCAATATGGCGTCACGCTCGAAATCGATGCAAAGTGATGCTCTTATTGTTTACCTTTCTTCGTGGGTGGTTTATGTGCGTGCTCTACTGTCTTCATGTAGTATCGGTGCTGTGATCTTCCCAAGTGAAGTATTGCCAATGAAACATGGACTTAAGTGTAATGGAAGATCTTTCCATTTTATTACTGCTGCCTTCATACCAAGAGGACCGCCATGTGCTCTTTTAAGTACTGCTAATAGTGACGGAGGAACTACCAGTGATTTTGTGCTAAGATATGCCAAAAAAAAAAAAAAACTCATTCTCTTTTGTTTTCTCCTCCTTTGTGGTTACATTACGTAAACCCTCCCCGTCCAGATTACACCAGTGCTTTTAACATATATTAACAAAATGTTCGTAGTATTAAAAACAAATACTAGAGTGTTCATTGAACCTAGGTGAGATAAGGGAACTGGATTGTTTCGCAGTGACCGAATGAATCAGTGAACGACAGTGAAATTAACCGTTCTAATAATTTCTCCATTTATTGTAAAGACCGCATAACTCGTGGAGGTGGAGTGATGATTAATAAATAAAAAGTGGAAGAGCAAGAGAAGATTGGATCTCGAACGGGATTGTAAACTTATTTGGGTGGAAGGTTTTATTCCAAAGCGTCGCTCTGTGTTTATTGGGTGCTTCTATAGGCCGCACAAGAACAACCCCCAGCACATCTTAGAAGCTTGCCATGACTCACTGTTACATGCGTTATCACAAGGTGACGTCATCTTATTGGGTGATTTCAGCCTTTCCATCACATGGCAGGACAGCAAGCACGGCATCGCTAAAGATGGAAACGACAATTTATTCCTGGGCAATTTTATTCAACATAATATGCATAATACCCGTAAAAATAGTAATCTTGACTATATCCTCTCTAACTTAGAATCGCGTTGTGTTGTCCCACGCAGAATCTTTTTTCCTCAGATCACGATTCCTTGGATGTTTCTTTCGATTTCCTCCTCTCCAATACTACAAATCAGCCCCTCAAAAGTAGGTCACAGTTTCTTTGGAAGAAAGCCCTCTGGGGTGACATCTGCCGGGCTATGGAACTGTTTCCTTGGTGTTTGTTATAGAGGTAGGAACTGTTGACGACGCTGTGGATTTATTTACATCTGTTATCCACTCAGCCATAAAGGACTTTGTGCCGGTGAAAGCATCAAAATCGAACAGGTTTCCGGTCTGGTACGACAATGAACTACGTAATCTTCTTAAAAACAAAAACTTTGCCTGGACTCTATGGAAATCATATCCGAGTGACTTCACATATAAAAATTGTGCTAAAATTAGAAGCCTTGCCAACGGCGTAAGTATTTTGAACACATGGACTCAAATGGTGATTTTACTGCTAGCAACCCTAAACTCTTTTGATCTGTAATTAAATCTAGATCAAAATCTCCGGGCTTACCGGCAACAGTTCAAGATGAAAATGCTGAAACGAATGATCATCTAGGTTCCGATCTCTTTAATAATTACTTCTGCAAAACGTACTACCCTTCCCTCTACAACCCATCTTCCCCCTCTCCGCCCCATCTGTTCGGACACCGTATCGAACCTCTCTACCACTCCGGGCGAAGTTCTGGCTCTCTTGCAATCGTTATCTCCACATAGATCACTTGGAACCGATAACATTGGTCCTCTCTTTCTCAATAAAACTGCTTCAGTTATTGCGGTTCCTCTATCAATCTTATTCTATTGATGCTTCAAGGAAGGGTATTATCCCACCAGTTGGAAACTAGCTCACGTGACCCCAATATATAAATCAGGACTTAAAGATCATGTATCCTCCTATAGGCCAATATCTCTTCTTTCTGTAATATCAATTATCTGCGAAAAAATAATCAAAGATAGGCTACTTAAATTCACCTCACCTTACATCCACAGTTCTCAGCACGGCTTTCTACCGAAAAGCTCAAGTCTCACAAACTTAAGTACTCTTCTTTCCTATGCAGTCAAATGTATGAAAAACAATACTCAGTTAGATGTTATCCACTTTGACCTCTCGAAGGCCTTTGATTCTGACAGTCACATTCATCTTCATAAGCTCTCCACTAGATTTAATGTACATGGCAAATTTCTCCCTTTAATCAGCAGCTACTTGAAGGACTGTAAACAGAGAGTTGTTCTTTCAGAGGCGACTTCTAACCCCCAACCTATGATGATCTCAGGGGTGCCTCAGGCGGTTGTACTTGAGCCCCTGCTATTTGTCCTGTATATGGATGATTTCTACACGCACTTATCAGCTTAACCTAGTGGCCTTCTGCTTTTTCTAACGATTGTAACTTATACAGAGAAATATCGTGTCTCCATGACACAACTGCCCTACAGGAAGACCTAAATTACCTTATAGGCTGATGTGGCACTTGAAACTCAACAGTAAGAAATGTGACAGTATTACTATTACTTTGAAAACGTCTCCTGTTCCCTCCATATACCATATTAATGATTCCCCTATCACACATTCTGCTAGTCAATGATCTTGGTGTCATTTTTGATTCAAAACTTACATTCTCTGACCACATCTCCTCAATACTTAAGAATTCAATGCGCATGTTGGTACTTCTTTTTCGATTCACTGAACTACGCACTGTTTCGTCATTAGCAACTTTTTATAAAACTTTAGTAGCGCCCAAGATCGAATACTGCTCTCCCATATGGGCCATGGCAGCACCTACACATCTCTCCAGACTTGACTCTATTCTCAATTTCTTCATTGCTATAGTCCGTTTTCGTATTCCTGCACTTCGAATATTATCTAAGAAGGAACTCTTGCGACATCTTAATATCCAGACTCCCGAAGTACACAGAATTATCTCTGACCTGAAATATCTTCAGAATATAGTTAATGGAAACTTAAAATCGGAAGACATTAATCCCTTGGAAAATGGGGCAGCGACTGGTGTGGGACGTCACCTGTGTAGACACATTTGCACCTTCCCATTTAGCTTCATCATGTAAAAAGGCTGGAAATGCTGCTGAGACAGCCTGTAAGCGAAAACACACGAAATATTCCAAATTAAAAGATCATATGTTCATTACCTTTGCTACGGAAGCCATGGGAGATTTTAGCCAGGAAGCTAGGGAATTCCTAAAGGAAATCGGATCGAAATTAAATCTCAAGACGGGAGATCCAAGAAGTGCATAATTTTTATTTCAAAGCATTAGTCTAGCAATTCAGTGAGATAATGCAGTTAGCATTTTAAGTTCCTTCCCTTCTAAAATGGAAGAAATTCTTTATTTGAAATGAACCAGAATTTATGAATCTTTGGACTGAAAATTTTGTAAACTATTTAAGTTTTGTTAACTCCATTTGACATGCTACTTCCAAAGATGAAGAAAATGGACTTACTCGCTCTTCTCAATTATGAAGTTACTTTAAAAAAAAAAAAAAAAAAAAAAAAAAAAATCGAAATATTACTTCAGGAACTATCCTTACGTGTCACTTTCCGCATAACCCGGAATACCCACCTATTTCATCTTGCCCGTCCTAGGTTGGCAATTATACAGAATACCAAACTGTTATAATCAAGTAACAACTGATGTAGTCATTTTTCGAGCTACCCGGTGTTTGAAAGAGCAATTAAACGAGTTTTGACGGAATAATATTAATTTAACACTCTGACAGTTTTATGTTGTTGTTGTTATTGTTGTCTTTTTTTCTTTCTTTCTTTTGCTAACATTTCCCTATGTAAAATGGCAAAGTTATGCTGTATCTGGGAATTTGTTCAACAAATACAGTAGAGCGTCGATTATCCGAACGTCGGTCAACCGAACGACCGCTTAACCGAACTGTGTACTCGCTCGCACCTGTTACTCTCCCACCCTACCGTCCATCATCTCTCTCACTCCCAAACCAAGTTTCCCACAGTAGTCGCCGCACTGAGCCACCGCTGGCGGAACATTGCTTCTAATGGGGCCTTCATAAGGCGCTGCTGACCGGCCAAGCCGCCAGTCGCTGTGTTTCAACAATCAGCACACTTCTTTTTATGAATAAATTTACTGTACAGTACTACTTTTTGGTAAATAAACATGTACAGTTCGATTATCCGAACAAACCAGTTTTCCGAACACCCATGTCCCCCAATTACTTCGGATAATCGACGCTCTACTGTAAATAAATAAATTTATTTCACTCACATGATTCATATCAACGCCAAATATGTTGTTCTTCCTTATTTATCCATTTCACTTTTTTACTTTCAAAAATCCTGACTAAACCTTATATTTTCGTAGTAAGAATGGGTATTCAGCTAGTTATTTATAAAAAAACAAACCTAACTAGATTTTTTTTTACGGTGATGTATGAATAATGCTCTGGGAGCTGGTCCTCGTCGTAGCCCCTCCCCCAACATGGTTTAGAGTGCTATGATCGCCGCCACTGGACACATACATCTGTACAAATAAATAGAATACATCAGCGAAGTACATACCAGTGAAGTGTACTCTCAAAACAACATAAGGATTAAAAATGCCAATGTGTCCACCCGGTAAGTCTTACGTTACTGTGACAAAAACGACCAGCGAACAAATTGGTTAATCTTTATTATACCTGAAGCATCACTAAAGTTCTGATTTTGGCATAATAAAATACAAACGAAAAAATGCAAAATGCTGCAAAAGCTAACAGAGTACAATTAGACTTCTATTCATTATGAATTTGTTGAAACAACAAACATAACAACTTACGCTTCTTTGCCAAGTGCATCCCCCACGTCTCCAGATGCTAGGGAATCCACTTCTACGTTGTTAGATAAGGCATCATTATCTTTCCGCGCATGCTTTTCATCTTCATTGTTATCCATCGTCTTAAAAAAAAAAAATGTACATTTAATACTGTGATACTAGCAAAGAAAACCGACTCACAAAAGCAACTGACATTAATAAATATATGTGTGTATTAATCTTTAACAGCTAAATTTAAACTTCGCAATAACAAACTAATCTGTAGTCGGTGTTTTATACATTCTAAACAAAAAATTTTACACAAGGAAAGGGGAAGGCAAACCCAGTCGTAAGTGCGTACCAACCATGAAAATTTATACACTTCATTTCCTGTTTTCCCACTTATTTCATTAGTTTTGGAACGTAGGCGTTTAAAAATAAGCAATCTAAATTAGAAAAAATTTACATTAATCAAAAAATGAAAATGAAATTTTTGAGTTTTACGTCCCACGGTTATGCCGGTTAGGCTAAAGAAGACTGTGATGATGAGTAATGAATGAAATGGTGGAATGAAGCAAGGTTGGCTGGTTTAAACCAGCTGTTTTTTTCAAAAAAACCAACTGGTTTAAACCAAAAAACAAAGAAAAAAATGTTTGTAAAAGTGTGTGTTTGTAAAATCTTGATGAACACAAATTTGTGGGTTACACGTTTCACTTCCGTATATTATTCGTATTATATTCAGACCTTAATTCCCCATTCATTACTCAAAAAGATTATACTACAAAAACAACTTTTTTTTTTTACAAGTTTATAAATGTTTATTTTGTGATTTTTTTGTAGTTGTTATTATTGTTATGTAATTGCAATGGAAGAAAAATTTTAAATATTGTTTCGTTTCAATGTTTACTATTGATAAAATACATCGAAAATGCCATACTTTTTTTTTGTGTGTGTGGGGGGGGGGTCATACACAACCCACGAGAGGCATTTAGTGAAATAAGTATCTTTGGTATCTATTTATGTATAAATGAGTTTGAGCCAAAGTGGACTCAAATAATTCGTATCTTTATTCACTTTTCTTATTGATATGCAGAATAAGTCGGTGTATTTCTTTAATTTGGACCAATAAAAGTCGATGTTAACTAACTTGAACTAAATTAGTTCTTCTGTACTCCGTAGTACTTTGAAATTGTTCATATGTAATTTTGTGTAATGGTTTCACTTGTGCAACTGTTTATCTTTTTGTCCTTCTGAAATGACTCTTGACAGTTATATTAAGAAGCATGTAAAGATCAGTACAACGTTTTTTTTTTTTTTTTTATCAGGATTCCTTCGTATATTTTCAAAATGTTGCTAGAAACGGACGACCAACTTAACCGTGTCACTGCTGTACCGTGTAGTTTTACTATACGGATCCATTGTATAAGTTGTAGTAACAGGAATAGGGGTAGGAATAGGAACGGGTTAAAAGGCCCACAGGGTTCGTTGGGTTCTGTTCTCGACATAAAATGGGTAAATTAAAGACTTCCCCAAATTTTTCCATACATTTTAGAATGTGTGGATCCGTATAATAAAACTGCACCATTGATGCCGCTGCCTTTGAATGAGGTAAAACTTTTAATGTTTTTTTTTTTCTTTTTCTTTCTCTTTTAAATGTAAACCTACTCAGTAATGATCAACTAACATATAATCTTCACTTCAAAAACACCATCTTGTCCGAACATTTCTATTTTACAACCATGCTGAATTGAGATTATAACTATATAAATATCTGAGTTTTATATACTTACAAACAACCATGATTTTATTCTCTATAAATGTAAACAAAGCTAACGGAACAAAGACATAAATGAGTCATTTCTTTACGTCACTTTGAAATACATGTAACCCCTTTGCCTGTACATTAACAACATATTCTCTACATATAAATCTTGGTAATAATTTTCTTTATTGCTAAGTATTACAAATAGTTAGCAAATTAAACCTACTTGTCAATGCGGATTCACTTAATCACGCTTACCGCTCCTCCTGTTGCTGTTTTAGATTTGATCTTGGTTCTTGTCTTGAATCTTTAAACTTCAAACTTTAAGCGCATTAAATATTACAGAATCGATAATTCTACTCGTCCTAGTTCAAACGAACGCGCGAAATCATTTTCGTATTGCAGAGCATAGCTGTCAGACAGCCGCGCAATAATAATTAAGAAAACACTTTACAGGTTGAAGTTATAAAAATAAAGTAATTATAATAGAATTCACAACAAATTCCATTCTAACGTTGCATATGAAATTGCCAATATAGCTAATAAATAATTTGAGATGAAATTTTATCATACTCAATTACAGAAATCATAAAAAAAAATATACTTCATTTAAATAATATGGAATAATAAGATTACTAATAAAAGAATTCTTATATAATGTTCATAGTTGCAGAAAGTACGTACTTGCCCGGCTAGCTCAGTCGGTAGAGCATGAGACTCTTAATCTCAGGGTCGTGGGTTCGAGCCCCACGCTGGGCGCAACTTTTTTTTCACACGTTTTCTCCATGTCTTACTTTCTTGATTTAATGTATTATTAACTTTTCCGCAGAATTATATTGTTTCATAAATAACTTGCATTATATAAAAATATATTGTCTGCATTGTTGGAAAATTTAATTTTTTAAAAAAATTAGGTATTAAGGAAATATTAATTAATGCAAATTTAATGTCAAAAAACATTAAACGGTTGAAATATAGATAGATAGATAGATAGATAGATAGATAGATAGATAGATAGATAGATAGATAGATAGATAGATAGATAGATAGATAGATAGGCCTATGTCCAAGTTATACCAAACACGAGGTATGCATAATAATCTTCAGTAATGATTTATCGTTACAAACTCCATGACCTAGACGACAAGGGGGCCTCGACCTTTTCCACTCTCGTAACACAAAAACATAGTGATTAAGACTGTCGTAAGTATTACAAAGCGGCTCGCGTAACAAAAGTTGAAAACTGACCTAGATCAAGGCAAATTGGGGCTCTTTTGGGAAAAGGGAACGGCATTAATCCACTTTAATAGCAGTGGAACCGGCCGTTAAAGCTTTTGGAATAAACTATATAAGAAAAAGTTCTTGGAGAATATAATTGCACATTGTTTTCGACAAAAAGTATCGACTAATTTTTTAATTGTTTTAAAAAAAAATGTTTAACTATTATCAATTCAATGTTGATTCCTTCAAAATATAATTGATTAAATTAACAAATGTTTAATTTGTTAACTAAAACGTTAATGTTGGGGTAACGTGGATCCGTGGTAAAGTGATTACCTCTGGTGCATGGGATCCTTGGTTTGATCGCTGGCTAAGTAAGCCCAAGAACATAGTGTCCATGAATTTTCTCGGGATACTTCCGTTTTCTCCCACATTCTCATTCCACCAACTTTTCAATTATCATGCACTTACCTTAATCGTT
Organism: Thermobia domestica; assembly: GCF_964235325.1. Classification (NCBI taxonomy): domain Eukaryota; kingdom Metazoa; phylum Arthropoda; class Insecta; order Zygentoma; family Lepismatidae; genus Thermobia; species Thermobia domestica. Next base: position 220,343,184 of record NC_137454.1, on the reverse strand, counting down.
CGTCTTCATTAGCCTAAAGGACATAAACGTGAAACGTTAAATTGAAAGATTTCATTTTCATAAACGTTAATATTTACGAGTAATTACAAGTTTGATTATTTGACAGTCAGTGTAATGAGACAACGTTACTCGATAACTGTATCCAGAAAGGAATAACGGGCATATAGTGAATGAAATATTATTAGGAAGCAAGGGCGCCCATGTTGTGGTTTCCAAGGGGGGGCAAAGCAACGTTTCAAATATAGTTTCAAATTTTGCTGTAACTAATGTAAAAATTCAATTGGGTTTTCGATATTTCCAAGTAAAATTTCCTCTTAGGGAAAGGGGGTGAGCGCCTCACCTTGCCCCCTGATGGGCGCCCTTGTTAGGAAGGAACACCGAAAAAACTACGCCTGAGTAGTAGCTAATGATCACTGGGTTACCTATATGATAGGGAACCAACTGCTTAAAGTTGAATTACCAGTTGAGTTTTCTTCCAGGTTTTATAACTCATCAGGAATCAAACCCGTGACCACACATACAAAAACTATGTGTCTGTTAGCGTTAGCTGTTTAACCATAAGGGGACAAAAAGATAATAATATGTTAGGCATAAGATAAGTAATATACACTTTAGAAAGTAATTTTGCGGTATAGATTTGGAAACGTTTAACACATATTTATCATTTACTTGCTTCAACTAGCCATATTATTATTGTTATTCAACAGCGTTATTTCAGATTTTACTTACGGGGGAAAGGGAAAGATGTTTCACCTACATCAGAATTTATTATTATTATTATTATTATTATTATTATTATTATTATTATTATTAAATCCAATAAAATGGCACACTGCATGTTCTTATTGATTCTTATGAAAATAGCTAGTTTATAACATTATCAAAAAATGTGTGGTTTGAAGGAACGACCTAACAATGATGAACCAGTGAAGCAGTGGCGGCCGGTGGATGTGGTTTCGGGTGTTGCAGTACGAACGATAAGAGACAGAAGATAAAAAGTTGACTCCTTGACTAATCAGCATAACTTTAGATGAAAATGCTGTGACATGTTAAATTAAATAACATTCTGTTTTTTAAAACTTAAAAAAATGCAAAACATTTAATCCGATTAATTACCTTATTTAATTAGTAAGTTCATTCTTCTCTCTTTGATTGGAACAAATCTGCCTAATACATGCACGTTGAACTCTGGTATTCTTATTTTCAGGTCGTTTTCGATGGAAAGCATAACCAATGATAATAACCTTTCTTGGGACATTCAATTCCTTGAAAGTGTCAATTCTTTCTCATGTGGAAAAAAAAACTTTTCGTCTTCTTCTGACGCCATAGGTACAGTTAATATTAATTTCAGAAGGTTTGTAGATTCACTAAATATTTTTTCTAGATTATTGCGAACGATTCATTCTAGCAAACTCAGTCCCTGACAGTGATCCGAATTCCTCTTCAGCGTTGACTGAAGAGAGTTTGTAGCAGAGATTAGTGTCATAAAAAAAATGTACATTGAACACACTTTAGTCACAGTTTATCCAGGAAAATTTAAAATAAATTGAGAAAATGTATCTGGTGCAAACAACATACTACCATAAGATATCCTGTAAATTTAAACTGAATTTTTTTTTTTCGAACACTCTCCTGAATTGGCCTTTGCTTGTTTTGTCTAAGCTTTAATTGCAAATTTTTCCTCAGTTGAAAGCTGGTCAATGTTTTTTGTAAGTTATTTACAGAAGTCACGGTATACAATTCATTCAGAATTTGTAGGTTATTCACAGAATTAAAGCACACACAATAAAATTAAACCTAATAATTAAAAACCAAAACAGCTGATACAAAATAGGTACTGGCATATGAATTCCGAATGTCACATATTCATACATCAATACACACACATGTGCTTAAAAAAAAAAAAAACTACATTCCAAATCATCCGTCTTGCTTGTTACGCAATGCACGATGAACACAATATACTTCCACATAAGGCGAAACAATGCTTATCAATGTGATATGTTCTGGAAAGGAAACCTCGAAACCCGCCAGATGAAGGATCAGCATGTAACAGAAGCCAAAAATCAAAGAACATCAAAACAAACAGCACTGCCAATTCTACACCCAGAAATGTTAACTGGGAGAGGTCCAAAATATTTTAGGGAGGTCCAATACGTCTACATAATATGGAACCTGTCTTATACTGCACCCGAAAAGACGATAAGCAATTCTTACTTACTGTCATCTATATTTTTAGAAAAAAATGATAGAACGATTATTTTTATAAGAAAAGAAGAGTACATGATGAGGCGTAAAATAAAATATTTAGCTTACATCAATCGTTTCTCTGTTAAACAAGTATAGTTCGTTAAGAAAGTCTACAAATGTTAGTCAAGTTCCGAAATTTTTTGGAGATCCGGACCCAATGCCCCTGACTATTGCTAACTAGTCCCAAATTCAATGTGTCGTTCCCCATCATACAGTTTTATGTGGAAATTATCAAGAGTATAAAATATACTTATTTTATAAAAGAAATATGTTTATAGTAAAATACTATCCACAGAGGGGGGGGGGAGCGATTATACATACTGACTTATTAATATTTGATTCATAAATTACTGTAGAAGAAGCCTTCATTATTAATACAAGCTAAGAATTAACTTGTAAATGCGGGTCTACTTTCATTTGTTTTCTCCTCTACTAGATATTTTCTTTCTTATTTTGTGATTCTGCAATCACTTTTTTTAATTGTCATTATATTGATTTGCTTCAGTATGGTCCCGTAATTTAAAAATATGAATGCATACAAACAAATTCCATTTGTTAATTGCTAGTGAAAGAAAATTCAGAAATCTTATTTAGCGTGAAAAACCTTCTCGTTCACTGGAAACCGTGCTGTGTTGCAGAAGCACTGCAACGACCAGACCCTTTAACTTCTGATTTATTGGAAAGAAGACTTAACATTTGCTCCAATTCTCGCGCTGAAGGAATCTGGTCGTTGTATGCTCGCTGCAACACAATATAAATTAGAGACTCTGTGACGGATTATTTTTCGCTTTTTAAAACGGATTAACGGAATGGACAGTTACAGAAGTAAAAAATATGTTATTTAAAGTGGATATGTGCAAGTATTAAAACATATTTTTTCTGTTCTTTACTACTATTTTTTTCTTGAAATACTTTGGTCGTTGCGCAACGCTGCAACACTAACATTAGCAGCCATTGCAGTGGAGACCAAAATGTTCAAATCCATGACGTCATGGAGTTAAGATGACGGGGAGCGCTCAGAACAATCGCTTTCACTCAAAGGGTGGCTAAGCTTGAAACGGTTGAGAATCACTGCATTAGGTGATCCCTCGCATTCTATACAGCAGCGGGCTCATCTTTAAAAGAAAAAAAAATTGTTGAACTTTCAGTTGAGGTTTTTTAATTGTATCGTATAGAACCAGAGTGAACCAAACACCAGAGTGTTCATCATGGAGAAAATTAAGGTTAAAGTTGGCGTTATATTGAAAAATCCTGAACATTGATTTTATTAGTTTCTTATATGAACTTGCTTTACAAAAGAACCGAAAATATGTACATAAAGTATTTGAATGAAAAAAAAAACAAGTTTTGTAACATGAAAAATATATCGGAAAACAGTGTTTTGTAGTTAGTTCAGTTTGGCATTATACTTACATACGATTTTGTACATAGTGCACTCAACTACGTCGTATGACACAGGTAAATAGTTTTAGAAAATGTTCAAACCTTAGCAATGCAACAACGGAAACTCTTTATACGATATTAAATTCATGATCATTGTCGAAACCATGATTATGGTAATATTCAAGTTCATGATCTTCAGCATGACAATCTTCTACTGATTGCAGTTTCTGGTAAAATGGGTGGTGAACTGGTGGAACAAACTGTAGGAGATAAAGAAGATCTGTCTTCTTTGCTGCACTTATGGAATGTCCAGAAGGATACAAAGAGGATAAATGTACTGAACCCAGATCTTTCACATTTCTGTTAAAGTTGACGGAATCATATTCGTCCATATTGAAAGATGTCTTGTTATTCTAGGATTATACTTTTCAACTTTTATTTCCTTTATCTTCAACCATGGAACTTTGCACTTATTCGAATTCACTTCCTGTAGAGTGTCTGCCTGCCAACCAGCACTAGGTGCCGTGCGTGCAAACGAATCCTGCTTCGAGAGGCCATCCTGACCGAAGTTTCCCCTGAGTTTCTTCAGTCCCACCAGGCGAATGTTGGAATGGTACCTTCTGTATGGCCAGGGGACTCTCGGGATAGCTTTTCTGCTCTCATTTTCCCAGGATACTTTGCGGTCGGTGACGTCACGTGGAGGTATCGCTGTATTTTTCAAAATAAGTGAAATTCTGCATAAACAATAACACTACTGCTTCAAGATGGGGAAAAGTTATCTTACTTGTGCAGTAGCTCATTCTATTAACATAGGAAGCAATACAAACGAAATAACGTTCCATCGATTCCCTAAAAATGATTAACTTCGAAGAAGATTGATTTCTCGCTGTAAGCGAAAGAACAATTTTAATGTGGATAACGCACGAATATGTTCTGCTCACTTTTCACCAGAGAATTATCAAAGAGTTTGAAAAAATGAGCTTCTAAGTTTCCTGCAAAAGTAATGTTTAAGATCTGACGCTGTTTCTTCATTATTGATACCAAACTGGCATGACACTAGTCAAGTTGAAAAACAGGTGTGTAACAACAATATTAATTTTACTTTTATGACATTTGTTTCTGAGGGCCTGAAGCTTAAGGAGTTTATGTACGTAAAGTGAAGTGGAAGGGAGTATCAACGAGAATATAAATGTATACCCTCATATATTCTTTAGTTTAAATGCTATTCGTAAGTTTTGTTAAGTATCTGAAACATTATTCTAGCAAAGAGTTCAAAGTGCATTTGAGCAGAACATTCATAGGAACCTATTACGAACCGAACCTTACCTAACTTTATCTAATCTAACCTAATCTAATCTTGTTCAACCGAACCGTACCTGTTACGTACAAATCACATTGATTTTATTCCTTCTCGAATGCCACATCGTGTGACAAAATCATTTGATCTAATCAAAGTGCACTCTTACCATATTCTTATAATTGAAGGGCTGGCCGAGAGAGGGGGCTAAGCCACAAAAACTAAATTCCGATGAATCGAAGGGCAAAGTGTAGGACAAATAAGTGCAAATTTTTCCCTGTGAAAATGGTTCTTTTATGTATGTAGGTATACCACTCTATAGATATCTGTGCAACTTATAACCTGTAATACATACTGTAAAATGTGTTATATTGAGTAATAAACAAATATTAGTAATGTAAAGGAAATATTTTTCTGTCACGATTTCTGACAATTTGGTTAATACACACTAAATACAACGGGTTAGGTTAGATTTCTAACCTGACCTAACTTAACATAACCTAATCAAATTAGGTTAGGTTAGATTCGGTTATATAAGGTTAGGGTAGAATAGATTTCTAACATAACCTAACCTATCCTAACACAACCTAACCTAATTTGTTATTACATACCCGGAATCTCTGAAATTTTGAATAATGTTTGCTTTATGTATTTTATTACATGAAATGCTCTTATTGAGAGGATTGGTTTATGGAAAGTATTTGAACTCCTTCTACCCTTAGAATTTACGTTTCAATGAAAGTGCAATGACAAAAATCCATAATGCCACCCCTTCCCCACGCCCAAAGAGGATGAATTTGGTTTTAAACGGCATCGGGATGGTCACTATTTATTTCAGTGATCCTGAAAAGCATGGACTGGACACTAATTTCGGCTAAGTTAGTTAGTCCTGGCTGCATTTAAAGTACCAAAAATCGTTAAAGTTGGTCGAGGAGAGTTGGCAATCAAACATTGTTAGAATGAATAGAAAATGCCCCCTCTTCCCTTAAAACGGAAATTTTCAAAAACAATGGGACATGTTTTTCTTTAAGCTTAATGAGGAGTTTATATATCTAGTTTCATCTTTCTAACTTGATAGGTTCGTGAGATAGTGTATTTTAGGTACAAATTTTGAACCCCTTCTACCCCTTAGGATTCGCCCTTTAATCTAAGTAATAAGGGCCAGGTCAACTCATGCACGGTACTAAAAATTATAAAAATCGATCCAAAGCTCTAGAATGAATTAGCGAGTAAACATTATATTTATTACATTATATTGTCTCATCTGTGAATAGAAATAACTCATTATTTGTATTTGGAAAGACAAGGAATATCATAATTATGTTTTGAATCCAGTTTTACGAATAAAGCGCGAAGTGTAACAAGCAGGCAAGCGAAAACAATCTTCACAGATACCTCCACATGACGTCACGGACAGGGAGCCAATCAGAACGCTAATCGTGAACTGGGGTTACCTGTTATTTTATATACCTTGCTGTATGGCCAAAACTGCTGCCGTTTCACATCCTTCCCCTTCCTTGGCCTGAGCATTAGTTGCCTACTGGCCATAAATAACAATTCAAATCAAAATACAATGAATTCCTCTTTTACCAATAAGACAAAAATGAAGTAAAATACTGAAAAGAAATTGTTAATAATATAAACTGACATAAATGTCTGTTTGGGAACCGCATTTCTGATTAAACACACCAGAGGATCAGATCAGGTGGGACCAGAGAGAACCTCATATCTGATTCATTACAAATGTTTAATTTATTCGCTTCTACAAAAATAACAAGAAAATAATTGGTCGTTTTGTTCCGTGGTATGAACAAGCACTTTGCGAAGCATTCGGCTGTTTTGGCAACTTGGCAACGCTGGAATCATAGCCCAGCGAAATGTGAGAATCGAAAACAGAACGGCCCGATAGATACATTATCGTTTCATAGTGAACTGTCTCCAAACTAATATAGAAAACATTATCATGCCATAGTGAACTATCTCCAAAATTAATGCATAGAGTAATTGCGTGCATGTGTTCACCAAAAGTTCTTTCACTGTCATGTATCCACTCTTCATCTCTAGCATTTGGCCAATTTTTATGCATCAAATTCTTCATTTGCAGATTATTTGGACAATTTTACTTTAGTTCACTATGGCACAATTCTGCTCTTAACATATAGCGACTGGAAAGCAACAATGTTGAGTTGAGTTGATTTTGAGTTTAACGTCCCGTTCAGCAGCGAGGCTATATGAGACGTGGACCTACTGATTAACGTGGAATCCGAACCACGTGAGCTCCCGCCGGGAATCGAACCCGGGACTCCCACGCCAAAGGCGCGTACGCTAACCGCTTAGCCACGGAGGAGCTCAAAGCAATAATGTAGTAATATTACATATTACTTTTAAGAAAGTAGTAAGTATCAGTTTTCCTTACCTTCGCCAGTGCTAGGAGCATATTCCGATCTACTAACACTAATATCACTCGTGTCTTCTTGAAATTCCATGTTATTACAGATAGGTTTCTTGGCCCTTAGTTCACGATTGCCTCTGCTGCCAGCCATGTTCTACGTCTCTTAGTTCAGTGTGGCACAAACAAATACAGGTTGTTTTCGAATGGTGATATTTTCGTTACCTGATGTCGCTATCTTACACACTCTTCCGGTTCTCTCTGCCTCTACAAAATTGAGCCATACCTACACTACCCAAATAATACATAATCCGCAAATCGGCGGAAAGTGGAGTTGGCTCACTCTGGCTTTACACGATACAATTGCTTCTGAGCGTGTCTTTGGCGTGGGTAATCAAGGTTCTTCTCTCAATGGGAACTCATGTGGTTCTGATCCCATATTTAAGCTGTAAATCCTCGTCTCATAGAGCCTCAGTACTGAAAAGGGATTTTAAATTCCAATCAGCCAACATCCCAAAACTTGTTTTCAAGAACTGGTGTTGAAGTTCAAGTCGTATAAATGAGTCAGGGGCACTCTTATAGAAAGTACTATTGCTTTCTCACTATATGAATACAGAACTTCTTTTCAACAACAACAACAACAACAACAACAAAAAAAAAAGGTTTTGAGTCCAATAGAAGATGAGAGGAATTAAGCTCGCCTCTTTTGCATTCATTCTGTCTGTTTTGAAATGTCCAACAGATGCCTCAGAAGTATCATTTTCAGAGGTATACTATTGCCATTACTTATTGTGTTTGAATTTTATTAAGAAAATAATTGGCATCACAGGACTTAAAGGCGGGTCTACCACTTGGTAGTTTCTTTCGATACCACTCACCACTGCCCTGCAAGTCCTTCATGTAAAGCTATTAAACCACTAATTATGCAGGTAATAAGTTTGCTAAATATATTTTCCTTTAAAATATCGAGAAACATAATTCATATTTCTGCATGACACAATTTGAAAAATCATACACGAATGTCTGCCATCTTTTCTTCTTACTAAGCTGCGGGACCAATATTAAAACCTCAGCTTCAACTTGAGGAACATTTCGAGACAGTTTTTTCATTGAGGAAGGTTTATTTGATCTGCTTCTGAGTGGGAGAAAGGAAATGAATAACTTAACTAATGGTGGTCTCTTTATAAACGCCTTAGTGTCTGGACTAGTCAGTAGTAGGGGTCCGCGTTGGCCCGAATGACTCATCCTCACTCTCTTTTATGACCGGGATTTTTGATATTCGTTCCCTTTTACGGCTAAGATGAGTACATTGATATCTCATTCTGATTAGGCCCCGCCCACGCGGGAAATTCAAATTTTCAGGTCACGTGGTATGACGTCATGAGTCACCCCGCGGTGAAATCCCTAATTCTCTTTTATGACCAAGATTTTTGAAATTTGTTCCCTTTTACGGGTAAGATGAGTACATTGATATCTCATTCTGATTGGTTGACAGCTGTCACGTGATCTTAGACCCTGGGATATTTGAAAATTCGTTCCCTTTTACGGGTAAGATGAATGCTTTGGTACCACGATGCTGATTGGTTGATAGAGGTCACGTGATCTTAAGCCCTGGGACTTTTGAAATTTGTTTCCTTTTTTACGGTTAAGATGAGTGATTTGGTACCTCGATTCTGATTGGCTGATAGAGGTCACGTGATCTTAGGCTCTGGGATTTTTAAAAATTCGTTCCCTTTTACGGATAAGATGAGTGCTTTGATACCTGAGGTCACATGATCTTAGACCCTGGAATTTTTGAAATTCAGGTATCCTCTTTGATGTATACTTTGGTACCTCGATTCTGATTGGCTGATAGAGGTCACATGATTTTAGACCTACCACACGGTGAACAGATTACATGGTATAACATGGGGAAATCCCTCACGCATTTGTTTCCGTTTACAGGTAAGATGTGTGCTTTGGTACCTCGATTTTGATTGATGAATAGAAGTTACATGATCTTAGCCCATGAAGAAAATTCAATTTTTGTTTAGGTTACGTGATATGACGTCACGATATCAGTCGATCCATCCTAGACCGGGATTTTAGAATTTTGTTTCCTTTTTTGGTACCTTAAAGTTCCCATGGAGGGTTCAACCCCCTCCTTAAATAACCCTTTTCTTTTTTTGGTATCATGATATTGTACTGAAGTTTACATTAAATATTATTGTTCTCTTTGACGTATAAGATGATTACCAGCTTTCTTACCTTGATGGAGAGACCTTGTATGTTTACGTATGGAGATCCTGTACTTGAATTAGTAGTCTATGTCTCTGAAAGGAACAATAGTGAAAGAGGGGTCCATCCTTGTCACTTGTAGATTTCTTATAATGCATTGTTGTGAGTTTAAGCGATTTTTTTAAACGCTCAGCGTTTTATTGCTCAGTAAGCGCTTCATTAATGGAAACAATGTTGCCAGATTTTTCTTACCTAAACTGCACCGATTCTTTTCGAAACCGTTCCGCAGAGTGCAAGAAATTTTAAACTAAATTTTTTTCGAACTAAAAATTTTCAAAACTAAAAATTTTTCGAACTAAAAAAAATTGTAACTAAAAATTTTTCGAACCAAAAAAAATTGAAACAAAAAGTTTCAAACAAAACATTTTCGAACTAAAAATTTTGAAACAAAAATTTCAAAAAAAAATTTCGAACTAAAAAATTTAAACAAAAAAATTTCGAACAAAAAATTTTAAACTAAAAACTTTCGAACTAAATTTTCAAATCAAATTTTTCGAACTAAAAAAAATTGAAAAAAAAATTTTAAAATTTAAACAAAAATTTTTCGAACGAAAAAAATATTTTAAACTAAAAACTTTCGAACTAAATTTTCAAGGAGGCGTATTTAAAATTATTTCCTTAAATTTGATAAGTACTTTGTGATCCACTTTGTTCCGTTTCAGGGGTGAACATGGATACCTTGCAATCGTACCGAGTTCGATTCTTGGTGCTAGTTTAGGAAATGTTGAATTTAACGTCCCCAGCGAAAACGATGGTGATGAGAAATGATAGGACGAAACAGGAGAAAACATCTTCCCTTTTAGAGGTACAAAATTGCCAAAATATAAACGTAAGCAATACGTTGTACCACGTGTTTGGTCTTTTGGCCCAATTTATCCTCTTGGATGAGGCCCTATTACCTTATATAGTTATATGGACGTATACAGGGGTTCATTACCTTTCATAAGATAAGGATATATTTGTGCACCCCTTTGAAATTTGGGGGGAGTACTTTGGCCCAACCCCTTCAAGTTTGGAAATTGCCCAATTTAAACATTTGGTATAATAGTATAGGACCCTAATATATATTATTATATCCCTTTTAGGGCACAAAATTACCAAATTTTATTACAACCACGTATTTGGTATTTTGGCTCATTTTATCACCTTGGATGAGGTCCTATTACCTTATATAGTTATATGGACGTATACAGATGTCCATTTCCTATTATAAGACATAGGTACATTTGTGCAACCCTTTACAATTTTGGGAGGAGTACCATGGCCAATCTTTTTAAATTTTGAAAATTTTCCAGTTTAAGCATATACTACTGGACTCTAATATGTATCATGATAAATTTGGGTGGTTCACTTCGTTCCCTTTTAGGGTACAAAATTGCCAAAAAATAAGCACAAGCAATATGTTGTACCACGTGTTTGGTTTTTTTGATCCAATTTATCCTCTTGGATGAGGACCTATTACCTTATATGGTTATATGGTCATGTATAGGGGTCTATTCCCTATCATAAGACATAGGTACTTTGTGCACCCCTTGAAATTTTTGGGAATGGTACCTTGGCCCACCCTTAAGTTTTAGAAATTGCCCAATTTAAACATTTGGTATAATAGTACTGGACCCTAATATATATTACTATAAATTTGGGTGGTCCACCTCGTTCCCTTTTAGGGGTCATTTTGTTCTGCTTTAGGGGTGAACATGGATACCATACATGTGGTGCAATCGTCCCGAGTTCGATTCTTGGTGCTAGTTTCAGGAAATGTTGAATTTAACGTCTCCGCAAAACGATGATGATAGGACGAAACATGAGAAAAACATGAACTTACTTGATTGAGGATTGAAGCAGGGACCTCACACATTAGTGACAAACGCGGCTGGGATGGTGTGATTTTGGACCTAATTAGTAACTCTCGTTTCCGTTCATGGATTAAATAAAAATATGACTCTTTGCTTAAATCTGATTAGTTCATTGTTCGAGCGATTTTTAAACGCCCAGCGTTTGTTGATCAGTAAGCGCTTCATTGATGGAAACAATGTTGCCAGATTTTGAAAATCTAAACTGCTCCGATTCTTTTTCGAAACGGTTCCGCTGAGTGCAAGAATTTTCAGAACTAAAAACTTTTCAAAAAAAATTTTCGAACTAAAAAATTTCAAATAAAAAATTTAAACAAAAATTGTCAAACAAAAATTTTCAAACTGAAAGATTTCAAATAAAATTTTGAAACAAATTTTGAAAATCTAAAATTTTTAAAACTAAAAAATAAAATCAAACTTTCTGGAATGATTTTTTTAAACTTAAAATTTTCGAACTCGAACCGAATTTGAAAACTAAAAAACTTTTCGAACCAAATTTTCAAACAATTTTTTTTCGAACTCAGAAAGTTTCAAACTTAAAACTTGCAAATCAAAATTTCAAACTAAAAAGTTTTCGATCTAAAATTTTGAACTAAAAAAATTCGAACTCAAAGTTCTCACTAAAAATTTTCGAACTCAGAAAGTTTTAAAATCAAAATTTAAAACTCAAGTTTCGAATTAAAAATATTTTCGAACTACAATTATCAAACTCAAACTTTTCGAAAATCTTAACAGAGATTGAAAGTGATCACTCGTTTCGCGAGCCGTAAGCCGTAACTTTTAGTAATGTAACATAGTTTACAGTTTAAGATTTATATTGTCTTGAGAACGATTGAGTTCGTTTATGTAATGAACCCGTTGGCCAGCCATAGCCTGATTTCACATCGTAGCTCATGAAAGCAGTCTGGTTGTAGTTGTGTAGCCGTGACCATTTTTTTTTCTGGACACAGCCTGTACGATCACCAGGAATGAAATACTACTTAGTTTAGCGACCATTAAGACGTGATTTAATAAATATTAGCCACATTAACACTTGAACTTGTATGAAACGAATAACAGCTTACTGATCAAAACACAGAACGAACAAAATGCTAAGATGGACAGAATTTCATTCATGTGACGTCAAGCACGGAAGTATTTCCTTACCTCTCACTCCTCTCACTTGAAGGTCAAGGTGCTAATCAGCATTTCCAGGTTGAATGCATTACAATAAAAAAAATCTTTCCTTAAGTCCATTTGAGATTTCAGTGACTAAGTCCAGGTTCGATTTTTGGCGTTATTAGTACGGGTTTAGGTACACAACCCACAGAAGTACGTTCAAGTCTTATACAGCCTAAGGTCATAAACGCTTTCCATCTTATACGTAAAATAGAAACAAATATTGGTGTTTATAGATACATTTATGATGATTCGAATTTCACTTTGAACTGTAGGTCCACGTCCTATACAGCCTCGATATTGTTAAGTCAACATAAAACATTTATGGTGGTTCAGATTTTATCGTTCACGTCTTATGCAGTCTAGGAACACAAGATTTACGTCCTCGGTACTGTCAAGAGAACAAAAAACACTCGTGGTGATTCAGAGAAATGAAATTAAATCTTTGAGTTTTACGTCTTACGGTTATGTTAACTAGGCTAAAGAAGACGATGATGATGAGAAATAAATGTAATGATGGATTAAATATAGTGGGGAGAACCCTGAGAAAACTCACGCACACGGCTTTTTTTGTTCACTACAAAGCAACTTGGCGTTAGATAAGATCGAACCAGCGACCTTACACACCTCTGTCATTGAGTCATCACGACGTAAAACAGATAATGATACACTTAACATGAAACAAGCAAGGTCACTGAGTTGAGGAAGATCATTTTGCAGGCCTCAGCTTTTCTCGAGTCGCAAATACCACAACAATAATTTAAAAACCATTCATGAAAAAGACTGTTGTTTAGACTAACATCACGCACGCACACACACACACACACACGACACACACACACACAAACACACAATGTTGTTTATTACAGTACATACTGATTACATTTTTAAATACAAATATATTACTTATGTTGTTTTCAATGAAAATGTAATTAAGTTTTAGCAGTAGGCACAGACTGTTCGTGCAGTACTTTTATCGTATAAAAACTTCACTTAAAATAGTGAACGTCAGCAGGATCAAACTAGAATCCTTTTCGCATTAGATGCACTTGTTCACTTTTATGAAATTGTTTTCCAGCCGGAATCGATCTTCTTGTGAATGTTATTTAATACAAATCACTCGAATTACAGCACCATGGTACAAAACAATATGAGATCAAAACGATAAATCGTTCATTTCTTTTACACAAGGAAAGCCGAACCATGGTATCGTAACAGTTTTTTTTTCTTTCTTCATTTACAATCGTATGAGGGAAGCTCTTCCACCATAGTAAATTGAATTCAATGTAGCATCATTCACTACTAGCACGATCTTTCATGAAATAAGTAACATGATAATCCTATAAGAACGACGGGAAGCACTCTAAAGGAATCGAACTGAAAACCTCTTGCACCAGAAAAATTGGATTCAATGCAACATTATACCATCACTAGGTAACACGGTAATCACTATTGCAGTAAATGACAAGTTCAATGTTACAAACACAGGACTGATATCTTAGTAACTAAGCAACAGTAACACAATTTAAAGAGAGAGAATGCAATATGACAGAGCTGAATGATGTTATAAAGAAAAACTGCAAATTCTGCATTCTTCATCTATGACAAAGAAACTATGATACTGAAGTAATGAAATTCATTTCGTTACGAAACTTGTGCAAGAAGCCGATCCTCTCTTTCGTCATCTTCGCCTTCGCATGTGATTTTTTTCAATGCAATTTCAATATGACAGAAGCTGACTTAATATTTTAAAGTGTTTGGCAATGTAAATGGAAAATTGGTTCATTGCTTTTAACAACTAAGCAGACGTCGATTTTGAGGTCCGAGTTCCCAGCTCATAAGATATGAATCGCTGTGCTAAACGAAATATGTCCTTTTCTTGAAGTTCTAATCGATCAGGGGTTCGACTCCAGGTAAGGAAACACACATTTTCGTTTGTTCTATAACAGGATGTCAACATTTGATGGTTCAGATTTCATCTTATTTCACGTCTTAATGGTCGCTAAACTAAGTAGTATTTCATTCCTGGTGATCGTACAGGCTGTGTCCAGAAAAAAAATGGTCACGGCTACACAACTACAACCAGACTGCTTTCATGAGCTACGATGTGAAATCAGGCTATGGCTGGCCAACGGGTTCATTACATAAACGAACTCAATCGTTCTCAAGACAATATAAATCTTAAACTGTAAACTATGTTACATTACTAAAAGTTACGGCTTACGGCTCGCGAAACGAGTGATCACTTTCAATCTCTGTTAAGATTTTCGAAAAGTTTGAGTTTGATAATTGTAGTTCGAAAATATTTTTAATTCGAAACGAGTTTTAAATTTTGATTTTAAAACTTTCTGAGTTCGAAAATTTTTAGTGAGAACTTTGAGTTCGAATTTTTTTAGTTCAAAATTTTAGATCGAAAACTTTTTAGTTTGAAATTTTGATTTGCAAGTTTTAAGTTTGAAACTTTCTGAGTTCGAAAAAAAATTGTTTGAAAATTTGGTTCGAAAAGTTTTTTAGTTTTCAAATTCGGTTCGAGTTCGAAAATTTTAAGTTTAAAAAAAATCATTCCAGAAAGTTTGATTTTATTTTTTAGTTTTAAAAATTTTAGATTTTCAAAATTTGTTTCAAAATTTTATTTGAAATCTTTCAGTTTGAAAATTTTTGTTTGACAATTTTTGTTTAAATTTTTTATTTGAAATTTTTTAGTTCGAAAATTTTTTTTGAAAAGTTTTTAGTTCTGAAAATTCTTGCACTCAGCGGAACCGTTTCGAAAAAGAATCGGAGCAGTTTAGATTTTCAAAATCTGGCAACATTGTTTCCATCAATGAAGCGCTTACTGATCAACAAACGCTGGGCGTTTAAAAATCGCTCGAACAATGAACTAATCAGATTTAAGCAAAGAGTCATATTTTTATTTAATCCATGAACGGAAACGAGAGTTACTAATTAGGTCCAAAATCACACCATCCCAGCCGCGTTTGTCACTAATGTGTGAGGTCCCTGCTTCAATCCTCAATCAAGTAAGTTCATGTTTTTCTCATGTTTCGTCCTATCATCATCGTTTTGCGGAGACGTTAAATTCAACATTTCCTGAAACTAGCACCAAGAATCGAACTCGGGACGATTGCACCACATGTACGGTATCCATGTTCACCCCTAAAGCAGAACAAAATGACCCCTAAAAGGGAACGAGGTGGACCACCCAAATTTATAGTAATATATATTAGGGTCCAGTACTATTATACCAAATGTTTAAATTGGGCAATTTCTAAAACTTAAGGGTGGGCCAAGGTACCATTCCCAAAAATTTCAAGGGGTGCACAAAGTACCTATGTCTTATGATAGGGAATAGACCCCTATACATGACCATATAACCATATAAGGTAATAGGTCCTCATCCAAGAGGATAAATTGGATCAAAAAAACCAAACACGTGGTACAACATATTGCTTGTGCTTATTTTTTGGCAATTTTGTACCCTAAAAGGGAACGAAGTGAACCACCCAAATTTATCATGATACATATTAGAGTCCAGTAGTATATGCTTAAACTGGAAAATTTTCAAAATTTAAAAAGATTGGCCATGGTACTCCTCCCAAAATTGTAAAGGGTTGCACAAATGTACCTATGTCTTATAATAGGAAATGGACATCTGTATACGTCCATATAACTATATAAGGTAATAGGACCTCATCCAAGGTGATAAAATGAGCCAAAATACCAAATACGTGGTTGTAATAAAATTTGGTAATTTTGTGCCCTAAAAAGGATATAATAATATATATTAGGGTCCTATACTATTATACCAAATGTTTAAATTGGGCAATTTCCAAACTTGAAGGGGTTGGGCCAAAGTACTCCCCCCAAATTTCAAAGGAGTGCACAAATATATCCTTATCTTATGAAAGGTAATGAACCCCTGTATACGTCCATATAACTATATAAGGTAATAGGGCCTCATCCAAGAGGATAAATTGGGCCAAAAGACCAAACACGTGGTACAACGTATTGCTTACGTTTATATTTTGGCAATTTTGTACCTCTAAAAGGGAAGATGTTTTCTCCTGTTTCGTCCTATCATTTCTCATCACCATCGTTTTCGCTGGGGACGTTAAATTCAACATTTCCTAAACTAGCACCAAGAATCGAACTCGGTACGATTGCAAGGTATCCATGTTCACCCCTGAAACGGAACAAAGTGGATCACAAAGTACTTATCAAATTTAAGGAAATAATTTTAAATACGCCTCCTTGAAAATTTAGTTCGAAAGTTTTTAGTTTAAAATATTTTTTTCGTTCGAAAAATTTTTGTTTAAATTTTTAATTTTTTTTTCAATTTTTTTTAGTTCGAAAAATTTGATTTGAAAATTTAGTTCGAAAGTTTTTAGTTTAAAATTTTTTGTTCGAAATTTTTTTGTTTAAATTTTTTAGTTCGAAATTTTTTTTGAAATTTTTGTTTCAAAATTTTTAGTTCGAAAATGTTTTGTTTGAAACTTTTTGTTTCAATTTTTTTTGGTTCGAAAAATTTTTAGTTACAATTTTTTTTAGTTCGAAAAATTTTTAGTTTTGAAAATTTTTAGTTCGAAAAAAATTTAGTTTAAAATTTCTTGCACTCTGCGGAACGGTTTCGAAAAGAATCGGTGCAGTTTAGGTAAGAAAAATCTGGCAACATTGTTTCCATTAATGAAGCGCTTACTGAGCAATAAAACGCTGAGCGTTTAAAAAAAATCGCTTAAACTCACAACAATGCATTATAAGAAATCTACAAGTGACAAGGATGGACCCCTCTTTCACTATTGTTCCTTTCAGAGACATAGACTACTAATTCAAGTACAGGATCTCCATACGTAAACATACAAGGTCTCTCCATCAAGGTAAGAAAGCTGGTAATCATCTTATACGTCAAAGAGAACAATAATATTTAATGTAAACTTCAGTACAATATCATGATACCAAAAAAAGAAAAGGGTTATTTAAGGAGGGGGTTGAACCCTCCATGGGAACTTTAAGGTACCAAAAAAGGAAACAAAATTCTAAAATCCCGGTCTAGGATGGATCGACTGATATCGTGACGTCATATCACGTAACCTAAACAAAAATTGAATTTTCTTCATGGGCTAAGATCATGTAACTTCTATTCATCAATCAAAATCGAGGTACCAAAGCACACATCTTACCTGTAAACGGAAACAAATGCGTGAGGGATTTCCCCATGTTATACCATGTAATCTGTTCACCGTGTGGTAGGTCTAAAATCATGTGACCTCTATCAGCCAATCAGAATCGAGGTACCAAAGTATACATCAAAGAGGATACCTGAATTTCAAAAATTCCAGGGTCTAAGATCATGTGACCTCAGGTATCAAAGCACTCATCTTATCCGTAAAAGGGAACGAATTTTTAAAAATCCCAGAGCCTAAGATCACGTGACCTCTATCAGCCAATCAGAATCGAGGTACCAAATCACTCATCTTAACCGTAAAAAAGGAAACAAATTTCAAAAGTCCCAGGGCTTAAGATCACGTGACAGCTGTCAACCAATCAGAATGAGATATCAATGTACTCATCTTACCCGTAAAAGGGAACAAATTTCAAAAATCTTGGTCATAAAAGAGAATTAGGGATTTCACCGCGGGGTGACTCATGACGTCATACCACGTGACCTGAAAATTTGAATTTCCCGCGTGGGCGGGGCCTAACGTCACGTGACCTCTATCAGCCAATCAGAATCGATGTACCAAAGCACTCATCTTAGCCGTAAAAGGGAACGAATATCAAAAATCCCGGTCATAAAAGAGAGTGAGGATGAGTCATTCGGGCCAACGCGGACCCCTACTACTTAGTCTTACATGAAAGGTTTTCAACTGGCTCACATTTGATTCTTATCCAGGCGGCACACGTTCGAATCCCTACAGGTCCGAAATAAAATACTTCAATTTCAATCCATATTCAGTGTGATCCGTAAAATTTACTGTGGAAAAGAATATAAATGTTCGAATGATGAGATTGAAGGGGAATCGTTGTGGGCCCATAAATGAAGGCACCTCCAATTGTTCCAGATTTGATATTTTCAGTTAATTTCAATTATTTTCCAACTCATGTATGATCAATGATGTTTTGTCTCTTCACATGCAGCATGTAATGAAATAATATATTACACACATAACGAATTATAATGCCATAACTATATGGCACTTGTTGGAAACATGGTCCAAACACAGAAATTAATCTTAAATTGGAGGCATTACCAGTGATCAACTGCACAGCAAAACACACATGACACAATTTGACACACATGACACACATGACCTTGTTTCATGCTCTACAGGCTTATCAACTGTCGTCTCCTGGTTGCAATGTTAGGTATAAATTGTGTTGCATCTGTCCAGGCGTTTGTGATACAAGTAAAAATTTTGGACACAGACTAATGGTGTTGTAGCACTCAGGGGAAGATACTTTTGAGTTGACTGTACAAATGATACATACTTGATCTTTCAGTTAGAGAAGATTAGGACTGATATTATTATTATTTAAAATGTTTACATTAAAAATCCATTTATATCATTGCACGTACTAAAAATCCCTAACAGCACAAGATGTGCTAGACATATGCCATTTAGGTGTCCCAGCTACTCTTTAGGCACCCGACACTTGGCACAGATGATATTCATGTGCTAAGTATGTAGTTCAGCTACCTACAGTTTTAGGTTCTTGTTACACCTAATTGATATTTACAACTATGTACCGCAAATATACATTTATATATCTGGCTCAGTTTCGCACTCTAATAGTCATTTGTTTTTATGTCGTCACTTGGGCCATATATCTGTCATGTTCTAGGTACGTCCTTTAGTACATACTGTGTCAGATACCCTAACAGCGCAAGATATGCTAGGGGCATGCGCCATTTAGGTGTTGTAAATTCATTTTCCACATTTGATGCATTTGTTGCTTCTTTTTCTAAGCGATTGTGTATTAGAAGCAACAAACGCATCAACTTTATTAGATGTCAACTGTCACCGATCATTTGAAAGTTAATATGGAAGAAAGTAAATAGATACTCGTCATTTTGTTATAAAATTACATGGCGAGCAGATTTTATCTGATCCTACACGATTATCGTCGAATATACGCGGTTAAAGGAGCACTCTGATCAGCCAAATTCAAAAGTCCTCAACAATTTATTCCTCTACAAGCGATATCAACTTCATCGGCTCCGTGGCCAAGTCGGAAGAGCACGCGGTCAGTAATCCAGAGGTTAGTGGTTCGCACCCACCCTTGGGTACATTTTTACTTGTTTTAAGTGTTCTTATTTTGACTCAATGTAAACTCATTACGCATATAGGTGATTTAACATATTTTGGGCGAGTAATTTTGTGGTTCATTGACGCTTACGGCATGGGGAACATACCTAGAATATACTAGGCAAGTTCCTCAGGTACCTCTCAGGCATGTGCTTAGGGCGGACATAGACTGTGACTATCACTTGCCATCCATGTGACTTCTCTCTCAGAGGTACATAAGGCACATACTGGACAAATTCTCATGTACTGGTACCTGGGCAACATGATAGGCATATGCCTGCCATGTGATTGTGCTGTTAGAGATGAACCGAGTACATGTCCTAATTTCATAGTCCATATATATATATATATATATATATATATATATATATATATATATATATATATATATACAGGGTGTTTCAGATAAAACGTGCAGTGCTTATAAATCCGAAACGGCTGAGAATAAAAAGATGAAACAAAAACTGAGATAGGAAAATGCCATAGGGCACATCACATGGTATTGTTGTGGTTACCCCCAAGGCCCTCCTTCAAGGGGCCCAGGGGCCAACTTTAAATTTTCAAATAGAAACATGTATTGAATCACACCTCATTCAATAGTACTTGGAAAACAGCAGACATTTGTAGAGCCGCAAATAAATACCGAAGTTGCAAAGCGAAAGCAGAATGATGACTCATAGTAATGGTATCTCAAGCAAAATAACATTGTCTAGTTGTTTAATTTCGTCCCAATTAAGCCTCTTGCAGATTTCTGCTTTCTTCTGCGCAAACTATGATCAAATATCCACTCCATGCTTCTATACGTGGAGGTAGCAGCATTTCTAATTTCAAGTTGTTTCTATTCAATTTTTTTGGCAAAGTTTCAAATGTTTCGAGAGATCCAATGTAAATAAATACAGTCTGCATATCACCCAGGGTTAGTAACTATTGCCTGAAGTTCAACTCCACTTTCAACCAATCGTGTGTTTTTACGGGTCAAGTTACTAGAGTAACTCAGCCCTAAATGGAATACAACCCTTTGAGATTACATGTAGGGGCGTCATTTAGGGGATTAGGGAGTGGCAATTGCCTCTTCTGACTTTGAGATTTATATAGATTTTATCAGTAGAATAGTTGTAAATCAGTGAAAAACGCCAAATTTTACTTATATCAAGTGGCCACACTGAGGCTTTGGGACTCGTCTTGTGCCCCATTTTGCATCTCAAAAATTCGTATGATTTTCTGCTATGATTGAGCTCGAAAGTCATATATTTTCGGCTCTTAGGATGCAACGAAATTTGGAAGTATGAAAAAATGAAATGAAATCTTTAGTTTTACGTCCCACGGTTATGCCGGTTAGGCTAAAGGAGACGGTGATGATGAAAAATGAATAAATAAAGTGGGAGGAAACGGGAGAACCCCGAGAAAATCCACGAGCACGGTGTTTGTCCACCACAAAGTCCACACGGCGTGAGCTGGGATCGAACCAGTGACCCCAAGCACTGGAGGTGAACGCCCTACCACTGAGCCACCGCGCCCCCCTGTTTGGAAGTATGAATTCGAGAGATCGACAGTTATGAAGGTTTTCCCCTTTATAAATTTAAAACGTCCTCTGTTGATTGAAATGGCACCGACAAGTACTTGGTATGACTGTTGCATTTTTGTAGATGGAGAATTATCCGAAATTCCTTCGTATTAGGCTTTTTGAGCACCAGAAGTGGAGAAGAAAATTCGTTATTGTCTGTAGGCCTGATTATATTCATCTTGATAAGGTCTTGAATCTGTTTATCTACCTGGTTTCTAATGTGTAATGGAATAGGTGGGGAAGGTCGTGGAATACGGCAGACTTCGAAATCCTAATTTTATGAACGTATCCCCTATAATATCCGATGTCATCAGGGGCATACGTAAAAAATTCTCTATATTTAAACAATAAGTCATAAACTGCCTGTTTTTGCTTTCTGTCCAGGTCGGAGATAGCGTCAAAGAGGTCTTTATTTAAAAAAGTTTTTCTGTATTTTAAGCGTTCTTCCGTTTCCTCTTTTGTCTTAAACTGATACGCTTTTTCTAAAAAATTTAGTTTTTCTAAGGCGTTGAAAGAGACTTCGTGCCCCTCCTCAAGAACCGCCACTGGTGTATTCCTTTTTAATGTGACGCTATTGCTATTGGTATTTGAAATTAAAATTGTCATTTTGTTTGCTTCTATCTTCTGATCGAGGGCATTTAACCTGTTTCTCGCATATTCCAGGAAGCAATGATACATACAGAAATTCCTTGTCAGCTATTTTTTTCTTTCCTACTACTTGTATGAATATATGAGAACGTGCAGGTAATGTTATTTGCTTAGTCACATATAAACAGTTGTGGTCTGTCTGCGATACTATCTGAGTCGTAAAAGCTGACAGCGTATTTTCTTTGCTCTCAAATGGTAGGTGTGGCTTCCTTGGACGTTCAAAGAACGAGATTGTATTCTTGTTTAAATCGATGTTAGAATGCGAACGTTGGAGAAAGTCAATTCCTATCATTATTGGCATAGTCTTATCGATTATTCTAAAGTAATGATTGTTGTTTGATCTATTTTAAATTTTATTAGTGCTATTTGGTTCAAACAAATATTATTTCTCGAGACTTCTTTTATTATTGTCTGGAATGGAATGAGACTTCTCCCAGGGGGAACGGCATCGGCTGACCAGAGGGATACCGTACTCTCTGTATCAATTATCGCATTCTAACTGTTAAATGCGACCTGTTATTTTCGTCCTCTAATGCAATGTTTTCCCGTCTTTCTGCCAATTGTCCTGATTGTTCTTTTATTACAGGAATTTCGTAATTTTTTTCAGTTTCTCTTTGGTCTCCCTGTTCCGAATGATGATGACTGTCAGCCCCCTTATCAAGGGGCTGCCCTACACGTTTTTTGACTCTTGTAACAAACAGATGCACCATGCCCCAGCTTCCGGCATATCACGCACACCAAAATTTGATCTTCTGTGAGTGTAGCTTGCTGATGTTCTGGGTTCGTTCCTGTTGTTTCTTCCCGTTATTATTGTTATTTCTCCCTCCTGTTTCCCTGGTTTCTATTCTTCGGTTGGTTTCTGGAACTCGTCTGGGCTATCACCAGCGACAATTCTGCCATTTTATTGGCCGAAGTAGAGAGGTCATTTTGTGGATTTTGCTCTTGGTGGGGAACGGTCTTGGGTTCTTTACTTGGGGTTTGAAATTCTTGATGGTTAGGTTGAGAAATCACCATGGAAGGATTAATTTGTTGCTGATATGCAGGTACATAATTGTGCATTGGTTGTGTGATTGGTTGCGTTTGTACAGGATAGGCATGGTGATATAGCAGTTGTACCGGATACATTGTCTTTGATTCGGTTGGTAAGCCATAGAATGTATTCTGGGGGTTAGGTATACGATTTTGTCCCTATAGCATGTGCAGTTTTTGCGATAGCTCTGCATGCTCTCTTTTTCTTAAAAGGTCATTAGCGGCTTCCAAAGTGTTTAATTTAGTCTGTAGAGCGTCTACCGATGCAAACCTTTCTAATGCTATCTTGTTAAGGAAATCCCCTGCAATTCCAAGGATAAATGATGGATCTTTTGTTCTTCAGTCAATTCCGGTAGTAACTGCCTTATTGCTCGGAGTTTACGTTAAAAGTATGAGTCTATGGGCTCATCCATTCCTTGTTGGACCTCAAATAATTCCTGTTCTGCTTTATATGATGGAACCTTTGGCCTACATAATGCTACTAAGTTAGATTTTAGATCGTCATACGATATTGCATCAAATTGATTTGGATTTTTAAGCTACAATACGAGATCTAGTGCTGTGTCTTGTAGATATATCGGTAGAATTTCCTTCTTCTTAGCCGGTGACCATGACTGCCATATAATCGAATAGCATGAGAAACCTGACCGAGTGCTCGTGCACTTGTCCCGCATACTTCGTCAAATGTAGCATGTTAAAGGATATATTAGATGCACCCTCTGTCATATTTATGTTATTCTCTCCTGATCTGTATGTTTGTTTACCTGATCTAGTTTCCGGCATAAATCGCACTTATGGAAGGTGAGAGAAGAAGAAAAAATGGGAGGGAGGGAGTTTATATGAAATTTAGTTGAATCTTGATAGCAAAACTTAGATACATTTTGATACTGACCTTGTGCCTGCTAAAAAGTTAATAAAAAGAGCGTCCCGTGCAAAACTCCGGTGCTTATCACCATGTAATGACTTTGGTAGAGTCAATAATGGACCGAGATTTATCCGTTCACCAATTTTATTATAAAATTAAGTATTTTGTGTTTACAAAAGTTCTGACAATAAAGTATCTCTTCAATGACCAAGGTTTACAGATTATAGTATTCTGTACGGATAACTCATTAGCTTCAGAGCAGCCTCTGGGAGTCTCAAGGATTTAGTTCTAGGAACCTCCGCTCATAGCAGCCCTCACGAGGTCTGGTACTCAAGGTGATCCCCTTAGCTTCATAGCAGCCTCCAGGGTTTAGGATAGGTTACGATCAGTTGGTCGACTGATGTTGGGTCCCTTGGTGGTCCGCCCTTTATTTGTCCTCTTCGGGTCTTTCCGTGAGGTCCGTCGTCTTTCGGTTTTCCTTGGCGTCTTTCGTGTCGGCTGCTTGTCTGCTAGGTTGTTTGCAATCAATAGCACGTGTTGTGTTGACATGTGCTTTTGTCGTGATGTGGGGATCCTTACAATTGTAACGTAAGTCAAAAAAAAAAAAAAATAAAGAAATAAAGAAATAAAAATCAAATAAATTGTTATCAAGTTAAGGACTAAAGGAACAGTGAATTCTTAAATCAAATTAAGAGTGCAATTAAACTAGTGGTTGCAATCTCTTATTGTCATGAAATGACAATATTTTATTAATGAAACAATTGACTTACAATGGTAGTATAGTAAATATCTTTGTAACAATATAAATTATTTAACAGTGAGCATCCAGGAGTACTGAATTCACAACCAGACATAGTATGTCAGATTAATTGTATAATAGATCATTATAATTTTACTCTATGCTTAACCAAACGGAAATACGCTAAATATTTAAACATTCAAATCTGCCTGTCACTTTCAGAGACCTCCTAATTTCATGCCACATGCAAAATAGACAGTTAAAATTCCCTGTAGTCATACTTTACCTCATTGCATAATTCGCTTGGTCTTGACCGGACAATGGACTTTCTTGCGGCATTTGTAATTTCGTATAGACCATTCCATTGCGATTCTGGATACAGGACCCAGAATGCAGAATGCAGAATCCAGAATGAATTTTTAGTTGCAAACTTGGTCATTTTATATGGACTATTGTCCTTGTTTGCTCTAATTATTTTTCCTTTTAACTTTGCCAAAAGCCACCATAAAAATTTACAAAATCTTAGGAAAGTCCTAATTACAATTTCTGAAAAATATTATTGTTATCTAATGATGTACAAATAAGTATTTTTGAACTTTAATTTACCCTGAGGTTTACTTTCATCTTTTTCATGATTTTATCCGAATTGTTAATTACTACTGACAAGCAATGTTATTTGACTACAGGTGATTCTTGACTATTTTGCTTCTGCTTCCAACGATTTCTTGATTACAAGTCCTGTCCTTGTGATTTTTTAAAAAAATAATGTGATGCATGTATCCAAAAGTTAGAAAACTTAGTTCCATCTTCACCTACCAAATTGCCATTATAATTTTTATGAAAAAATGATTTTTTAAATTCTCAGTTCATGGTTTCATTACATTACCCCACCAACTGGAAGAAAGATTCCTGAACAGTACCTTTAGCGTATGTCATTAGTTTTTAAATTCTCAGTTCATGGTTTCATTACACAATATATAAGAGATATTTACTCTTGGGAGTAAATTGTTTCCAAATGATTTTCTTAAAAAACAACTCATGCGATTTTGTTCGTATTTCATAAATCAACATTTCATTAGCAACTTGATAATATGGCATAACTTATTTGTCCAGAAAATACACAACGATTAGTTTACTCTTGGAGTTGAATTACTTACTTCCAGGCGATTTTCTCACAAACGATTCAGACGACTTTTCATATTTCATACATAAAATATTTCATTAATAAACTTACAACACAGCATAACTCAATAGTCGTGACAAAATCCAACGGGGTAGTTTACTCGGGTTTAAGTTTTTATCAGGCAATTTTCTCAAAAACGACTTAGACAATGTTGTTCGTATTTCATAAATAAATGTTTCATTAACAACCTGATATGACATAACTCATTTGCCCAGAAAAA
The DNA here is from genome assembly GCF_964235325.1 of Thermobia domestica. Lineage (NCBI taxonomy): Eukaryota > Metazoa > Arthropoda > Insecta > Zygentoma > Lepismatidae > Thermobia > Thermobia domestica. The sequence continues at coordinate 220,317,028 of NC_137454.1, read as the reverse complement.
ATCCACAAACGTTAGTTGCTCTTGGGAATGAGTTTCTTTTCGGAGGATTTCCTGAAACATTATCAGGCGATTTTGTTGATACAATTTCATAAAGAAGTAGTTGTCATCACCCAGGAAAGTATTCTTCGTAACACATCTAACACCTGCATACGCATCATCAGTGTTACATATCATACGTGATGCAAACCACTGTGCTTCCATTATTTTTATAATCAGCTGTATATTAAAGATTTTCTTTAACAATCAAAAATTCTACATCAAGTGGCTCAGTATTTATAATAGAAGTCCACCCCTAGTGCAAAGTGTCACTTTTAGCTCCTATACAAATTTAATTGCAATCCTTTAAGCATTCAAACTATGATTTCTGGACTCGATGATAAAGAAATTACTTTTAGGACAGTAATACCTTTCTAGGCAAAATGTTAATAACCCAAGATCCCACTTTATATTTTTCTTCTCTTTTTTAATGGTGAACCAGTAGGGATAAATTTAAATTTTGTATGTCGTCTTGGCATTTTCCACGGAACAAGCTTCAGAATTTTTCACTAAAATCCATTTCTTCGGAAATATGGGAGCACCCTTCAGGCTCACTAGATTCTGAAATTGTGAATGATCAATTTAGGCACATGCATATGAAATTAATAGTATGACAATTGTTATATAAATTATATAAAAATATTGCAGCCTATCTGAATTTCCAGATAAGTCAGATCTTTTTTTAATTAATAAATAAATAAGCTCGTGTAGTCTTTCAAATGCACTCGAAATTGCTTAGAACTAGTTTTACTACTCTTTCAAAAACAGCTCCTTTACATAACTGAACCCTAATATGTATAGTACTGCGAGGATGCGGGCAGGAAAAGAAACACACAGCTGTATGTAACTTCTACGGGGCAAAAAAATAATAGATCTTTGTACTACAACAAATTATTTCTCCTTAACACCACCACTACCCCTCTCCCCCATCCCCACTGAAATATATTGTAATTGAAAAATGTCAGCCAAGATAGTGTTTTCGCCGTTTTCATCCACCTTAAGCAATTTTTCTTCCATCACATGTATGTATAGTATATGGTATATTTCTATTCATAGGAGAAATACTCAGCATTTCAAATTCTCGTATTATATTCTCAAGAATTATCAATTTACTATTTCATGCTGAATTTAAGTTTCCTATCTAGTCTTGATTTAAAAACTTGACCAGTAACTTCCTTTTAAATTCAATATCCTCGCAACAGTATGCAGGAAATCTTACTAATTTAGTTTGAAAAAAAAAAAAAATGCCTCAACTGAGCAAAGGTGAATCACGGTTCTTTAATACCGGTATAATTAATTCCATCTAAGGTAAGAATGTATGGTTTTTCAAACATATACGTGGACAGAATTTTTGCAAAAGAGTACCATATCTTGCCATGCTTTCAAGCTCCACTGAGTCATAGATTAAAAGTAACAAGTAATTCTTTTAAGTTTTCGGCACTGTAACAGCGTCTTTCGCAGACTGTTCTTTTTTCTGAAAATTAGGATTGGTCCTTGTCTCATATACTATTCGGAGATCCTTAGTTTTCTACTAAAAAGAGAAGCTATCAGGAGATAGTCCTGAAGTTTCTTACCACGTGTATTAGAAAAGTGAAGCCCTTGGGTAGTGTTACTAATCACGGTCACTTCGTTTTACACCATTAAAGGTGCACCGAAAAAACCTTGACACGTGAGTAGTGGCAACGCTGCTTTGAGCTGTAAGAGACTTTTTCTATCTGGCTCCTTTGTAACTTATTCATTTGTACATATACTTGTTTGTTTTCTTTTCCTGGCTCCACCTTTTCTTTAAATTCATTCCTTTCTTTCTGTTGGCGTTCTTCCCCATTCCTTGCTTATAATACATACCTGACGTGTCACTGTGATCGTTTTGTGGAGTTACTTGTTGTGTTTGTATAGTGTTATTGGTTGAAAGAGTTGTTAGGAGGGAAGATGAACTGTTTTCTGCATTACTTTACAGGGTGGCCAGAATTAAGTCAGGCTGGCCAACACTAAATGTCAATACATACAGTCCATTTCTTGGTTTGTTGTAATATCGTTGAAGTGATTGTTGTGATTTGAAGTCGAAAACGGAAGCAAAAAAAAAAAAAAAAAAAAAAAAAAAAAAAAAAAAAAAAAAAAAAAAATCGCCACACAAAATAATGCATTCCAATATTACAAGAACTACATATAATGTGTTAAAACTTTGTAGAAACTAAAGTTTTAAAAAATGGACTCGTGTTGCATTTAATAAAACAAAAGAAAGAGCTGCTTGTGCATAGGCAGAACTGTTATTGAATTGGTGTTTATTCAACCATACTATTCAAAGTATACGCATAAACCCATACGATAGACCACTGGCGTAGGTAAGGAACTGACGCGCTCAACCATAACTCCCAGGGTACGAAATCGTACGGGAGGTGAGGGAGAATTCCTCGCTTAATATTTATGGAAGAAAATTAACCCTCATTAAAAACTCACGGGGGTGAATAAAATAGTACTATCGTCAGAAGCTTGGAAATTAATTACAATTCACATATAGGGTTAATTAACATATATATTTCACATCAGGGGCGTACCCAGAAAATCTGAATGTGTTTACCGCACCTTATGTAAGATAAAATGTTTACAAGTACCTTGATTTACAATGCAACAGCATTTCTTGATAACCTACGTAGTATATCTTGATATTTTATAACGCATGCTTAAATATTATCTTCGCAATAATCATGCATCAACTATAAGTTGTAAATTAAGCATTTTACCTGAAGCTATCAAGACCGAACTCAACAAATAAATTCCGAAGAGTTGTATCTTATTTATTTAAAGAAATAAATTAAACTGTTCTAGAATACAGTTTTATACAGTGTACTTTTTGTAGGGTTCTTCTACAAATCTAGAAACATCCTCCCTAAGTAGACCTTGGATACCCTAAACCCTTTTTCTTCCTATCTTCTGAATAACATTTCAGAATTAACGTTACATTTTGCAGAAGCACGCTGACGCAGAAACGCTTGAATGAGGCACTGAAACTTGAACATACTAATAAAAAAAACGAGTTCTACCACCACAATGCATAACACTGTTCAACAACGAAAATGTAAATTGAACAAAATCAGCTAATTCTTATTGATTTTGTGGTGCTGATCACGAATTTGAAAGTTATTTTCCAATATTAGCTCTACTTTTCGTTTTACAGGCATGTCTAATAATAACGCTTTAAAAATAACAGGCATGTCTAATAATAACGCTTTAAAAATAAATATATTCGCTTCGTTTGGGGTAAAATGTTACACTGATCCGGCAACACTGGAGAAACTATATGAACGCTTGGTTTCATTGTGTTCCTTATCTCAGTAGTGTTCTGCTATTGTTAGAAAAGACAGGTTTAGTGCAGTTATCAGCGTTTTGGGTGTGACGTTTGTGTAGTGCAGGACATAAAAATACAACTACAAGTACGCAAAAATACTGGTATTTCGAATGTATATTTTTAAATAGTTGTCGGAACTATTTCAAGTGACATTTTGAGGATTTCAATAAACAAAAATGCCGCGAAATTGTGTAAACAGTGCGGATAGCTTCTGCTATGTGTGTGGGGAAGTGACATTTTCCTCACAAAAGCAAACTATAACACCACTAATAAGAAAAGCCTATCAATATTACTTTGGTTGTAAAATTGGAGACCAAGATAAATCTTGGACACCCCACATTGTGTGTAACACTTGTGCCAGCAATCTAAGAAATTGGATTAATGGGAAGGGGCTCTCAATGCCTTTTGCAGTGCCCATGATTTGGAGGGAGCCAAGCGACCACATCAGAGACTGTTATTTTTGTATGGTTCCTTCCGTCAAGAAGGGAATTTCCACGAAGAAGCGGGCCTTGATCTATCCTAACATTCCTTCTGCAATGCGCCCTGTTCCACATGGAGAAGGACTACCTGTTCCTGACCCACCTAAAGAATACGATCTCTTTTCTGATGATGATCAAGAAGTTGAAGCTCCTGAATCAAGTACTTCGAAGGACCATAAGTTTGTTGTAGAAGAACCTCCATGTGAACCGCATAGACTTACTCAAGAGGAACTAAGTGATCTAATCAGAGACTTGGACCTCTCGAGAAGCAAAGCCGAAATTTTAGCGTCACGCTTAAAGCAATGGAATTTATTGCAGGAAAAAGTAAATATTTCAGTGTATCGGAATAGGGAGATGTTCACTTTATTTTTTACTATGGAAGACACACTTGTGGCATGTACAGATGTAAATGGTCTCATGACGGCACTTAAAATTAATTACGAACCTACGGAGTGAAGGCCCTTTATAGATTCGTCCAAGGTGAGTTTAAAGGCAGTGCTTTTACATATTGGAAATGAACTCCCTTCAATTCCTGTAGGTTACGCAGTTCATATGAAGGAATCTTATGAAAACTTGAAACGTTTACTTCAAGCCATTAAATATTACGATTTTCAGTGGCTCATTTGTGGTGACCTTAAAGTAATAGCACTGTTGCTAGGTAAGCAGTTAGGGTATACAAAGTATTGTTGCTTTATATGTGAATGGGACAGTAGAGATCGTGGATCTCATTACCGCAAAAGTGATTGGAGTACCAGAGAAACTCTTCAGCCGGGAGTGAAAAATGTGCAGCATGAACCACTGGTAGATCGTAACCGAATTTTGCTTCCCCCTCTACATATTAAATTAGGTCTTATGAAAAGTATTGTTAAGAGCATGAACCAAGAGGATGAGGCCTATAAGTACCTAAGAGGACAATTCCCTCGATTACGTGATGCCAAAGTTAAGAGGGTGTTTTCATAGGGCCACAGATTAGGCAACTATTCAAAGATCACAAGTTCGACGAAATTCTCCAAGGTGAGGAGAAAGCTGCGTGGGAAAGCTTGAAGAGTGTTTGTTCACAGTTCTTGGGAAGACACCGAGCAACAAATTACAAACAACTGGTAGCAAAGTTGTTATTGTGCTACGAAAATCTTGGTTGCAATATGTCTCTGAAACTCCACTTTCTTCATTCACATCTAGACTTCTTTCCCGAAGATTGTGGAGCAGTAAGTGGCGAACATGGTGAGCGTTTCCATCAAGATATTGCAGCCATGGAGAAGAGATATGAGGGAAAGTGGAGTTCTAACATATTGGCCGACTACTGTTGGACTATTGCAAGGGATGCTCCAGATATAACCTACAAAAGGCAAGCCAAGCGAAGACGCTCAAAATAAAATAAACATAATCCTGTACAAGGGATCACTTGAAACTTTTGTCTACATTGCAGTGTAGTTCTTGCACAAAAAGGTATTTGTACATATTTTTCATGTTTTGATGTTAATACTGATTTTTATTACGGAATTGTTAATGTTTAACTTGACCACGGTTACTTTATTTTCTGTATCGCTGTGAAACTGGTATTTGCGCAATTTTGAAAAAGGAAGTACAAGGGTATAGAAAGCTATAGGTTAGGGTACTTCTTAACTCTCCAGCTTATCACATCACAGTGAAATAGAAAAAAAAAAAGAAAAAAAACTGAAATGTGGGTTTTTACAAGGATTTTACTTAAATGTTCTATAAATATTAATACATTTTTATATATACAGCTACTGTTGTACAAGGGCGGTTTTTTTCACAACCTGAGCTAAGAAAATTCTTCTATTATCATTTCCTTTCATATTATGCTTAAATGAATGTAAAAATCGCAATTTCAAAGAATTTACATACTTTCGATCAAAATTTGTTGAACAGTGTAATCAACACAAGCTTACAGTCACAAATTCTATTGTGGATTTTATATATATAATTTCCTTAGTTTTGTGGCCGGACTGCGATCGGGTCCCAAATCGAACACACTACAGTGGCCAGATCTCATTTTCAATGTACATCTCGTCTTATATACTTTCATTGCTGATAAAGGATGTAAATAGAAATGAATCAAGCATTTGTTTCGTTTTGGGCCCACCTGTTCTATTTAGAAGGGTAATAATAATAATAATAATAATAAAAGACCAAAGTAGTACCAGAACAACATATGAGAAAGTATAATACTGCAATTTAAGTATTAAACTCTTTCCTTTATATTTCTTTTAAAAAATTTTTAAAAAATAAAAATAAAAAGTACTTCAGTGTTTCTCGAGTTAGGGGTGAAGTTAAAATTCAGATTAACGATGTGTTACCAATGTAAGTATTTCAATAATAAAGTACGTTTTTGCACTATTTTGCATATCTTTCTATCAAATTATGTATACGTTTATGAAATTGTCCTTTGAAACACGAGAATATACGCAAGTCATGTCAATTATTTTATTACTTTTAAATTACGTATAGTTTGTTCATTAACGTCACTAGAAACAGCTGTCAGTTTTCAGTTGTCAATCGAAGTAATGTGGTGAAAACTGATAACTTTACTGTAATAATATAAACACAATATTGACCCTTGAAGTATCTTTTAAGAATTTTTGGCTCATGATTGAGGCGGAAACTTTGTTACTGTGACACGAATTTTTTGATGAGACTGCATAGTCGATTTGCTTCCATGACCTTGAGGGCCTGTTTGTTAGAGATTTATATCAGACACCGATAGCGTGATTTAGTAATCCGCCAACTGCATCGATCGTGGAGTCCATGCTATTAATAGGTCTTGTCCTTCATAACCTTGGTGTTGTATAAGAACACGTAATACAGAAACTAAAAAGAGTCGTTGTGTTATCAAGTCGTGTACTTTAAACGGATCTCTTCACTTTTCAAACAACAATAGATAAACTACTATTTACACTGGTACACTTTATTCAGATTAATATTTTTGATGTACAAAACTTATTCTTTAAAAAGTCATATACAATAATTTACTGACAAAATAGACATAATTTACAATAAAATATACATAAAATCACAGTTTAAGCTACGCACCAACCAAGTTTAGTGCTCATAAATATTTTTATTAAAAAATATTGAAATCGTGACGTTGGTAATACTGGTATTACACATCTTTCGGCAAATTCACCGAACACTATTAATAATTATGACTTAAAATCTGTTGGCCAATTTCAGGAATATATGTACCTAATTTTAATCAATAGTTCACGTGCTATCTTGCGACGCACTATGGTCAGCCTCTTCTAAACACTGTAGAAGTCTACTTTCAGTAGATTTACATGTGTCCATTGAATCGCTTGATTTACTTACATCCATTACTTCACTTACTTCTGTCTTTGAATTCTTATTGCCATCACGAAAGTCCCCATTATCTTCAAGCTCATCCAAGACTTTTGCTATTTCTCTTTCTTCTTCCAACGTATTGCTCACATCCATTTGTCTCTGGTTGTCAGTTGTTTCGGCCCTGTTCTTGCTTACTCTTTCCTTATGACTGGAGAATGAAGACTCTTTCTTATGACTAAATGCTGATGAAGCCGCATCTAAAAAAAAAAAAAAAAAAAAAAAAGTTATATACTTAGAAACCGCATGTCTAATATAGGGAGCTAGAATAGACAAATGCTAATATGTCCATGAAAAAACAAAAATTTTTCTTGTTCGCTTTACTTCATTTCAAAATAGTTCGCATTGTTATAATCTTGGTAACCTGTGACTACAAGTCATAATCTTCCAGTTATCTCTACCTGTACCGCCAATTGTCACATACTGTATAAAAAAGTTTCTTATTTACATCAAAAACGGCGCTGCAAATACCACTTCAAATATCTATTGAACCAGTTTCTTCCTTCCTAAACTAAGATCTTCAACAAGCATATCTCAATAAATCATTTTGTGTCAACCATTCATTCCGTAACTGTCCCATTGCTATTTTATTCAATTAAATCGAATTTATGGATTGATATATACATAAGGATTGAGATGCGATTGGACTGAAAAAAACATGAATTCAGTGTTTCCGGTTTACCATACCAGTGCACTGCACTCTTCAACCAGTCACACCTTTTCACTCTTCAACTCGCTGTTCAGCCATTTCGACAACACAGATTGAACCAGAATTCCTGTTCTGGTTAGACAACCCTATGTCCATAATAGTGAAAGCCTGTGGTGTTGAACTAAATATTGTTAAAGAAATATAAAATCATTGAGCATAACCTTTAAGAGTGATAGAATGTATGTATGTTTAGTGGTTAAATTATCGGCACGGTAAGCCAGGGACCTGTGTTCGAATCTCAGTCCAGCCGTGCATTTTTTCTTTAACTCTTTGTACAACAACATTGTTTCTTTACATCATATCCTCTTAAGGATTCAATAAAACTTCTCAGTCAGACCAAACACATTGTTTCATTGTGAATTTACATTAAATTCGCGTTTTTACAAGATGCAGTGTGAAAGAATCGGTTTATTTCTTGTTTGAAAATAAGTTTTGTATTTGTAAAAAATATGGATTAAATACTTTTACGAAAAATGAACATTACTTCAAAAAACATCGCTCTCCTAGCACTCATTTTATGGCTTCAACTCGGACGTTCATTGACACAGAAAAGAGCTAAATCTACTTCTGTGAAAATCCCAATCGTGTCAAGAGTACGTATACTCTACTTTCCGATGGTCTCAATTTATACAAGGTAAAAGTTACTTGCGTACTATGAATGAATGCTTCTTGTGAATACTGTATGACTTGTAAACCAAATTGAATGCACACAGGTGATTATAGATGATCATCGGATATTGGAGTGAAATATGTCGATAAAAATTAATAAAACAGCTTGTGTTAATGATGAAACGGAAGAACACATTTGAAAGTTTAATATATCATATTCGTAATCTTCCTCGTGGCGAAAGATGGTAGCACAAACATAGTTTCCAAAATATAGCAGAAACCATTCTGTTTTTTTCTGCTGTTACCGTACAATGTGCATTCCGTAAACAGTTTGCAACTGCACCGCCCGGTCACCAAAGCATTCTGAGACTGTATCGACAGTTTAAGGAGACTGGTTACCTGTGTAAAGGTAAAACTACAAGACGTCCAAGCGTTGGGATATGCTAAGGCGCCTCTGAAGCACACAGGACTACCGCATAAATGTGTGCCGAACTGAATGAATGATTATGATTTAATGCAAACGTAAGCAGTGAAGTTATTTGTCCCCGTCACAATAAAGCCAATGGCCGAAAAAAGCCGCACATTAAAGATTCAAAATAAAACTATAGATCTATTTAAAGTTCTAAAAGTGTACTTCTAATCAAAATACTAAAAAATAAAGCCATTAAAACACAAAAAAACTATAAGAAAAAATCAATAGGTGGTAAGAAGAGTTGTGTGTTGTGTAACGAAATGAAGCCACATTGAACATTTGTATCAGTAGTTTAAAACTTAGGGCAGTTTCTCTATATTTTCAGGTATCACTCGTTATTGTGTGTGTTATACATTCTTTAATAAAACCCTTTCATTCATAATCATCCTGTACATATAATAAGAAAGATCTTAGCTATTACGTTCGAGTAAGCAAACATGTTTGTACGTCCAAAGAGGTCCGTTCTTAACATTTTTTATACAAAGAATTTTAAAATGGTGTTACTTTCAGTGCACATAAGCTTTCCGGACACCCTGTATTATCTTCCCATCTTCTAGGCTCACCCCGTATTAGTAATACAAGCTTACGAGTAAACAAACTAGTTTACAGATTTCATGATATATAAAAAGTAAAATCTCCTTACTATATATAAAGATCTAATTTTTGCGCATGCTATAATTTTACAAAAAATATAGGCTAATCTTGTGAGCGTTGTTTGTTTCCTTTTTATACTCAATGTTTCGCTTTCGTATTACTGAAACGTTTTCCCAGAGAGGACAATCCAAAGAGAAAGATCTTGAATTTCCTTTTGTATTATATTCTGGATTTTATTCTCATTCATGCCAGTAAGTAACAATCCCGCTTGCAATCCTACACTTGTAAAAATTTAAGATAATGACGACAGCAAGTACAGTAGCGTAAAAATAACTCAAGAACCTCTACAATCTGCCACTGAGAATGTTTGCTTGGCCGAAGAATAAAGCTGGATTGTACGACATGAGGAAATTTAAGATTTTCCTTAGGAATTTAATTCTTTAAAAAAAAATATAAAAAAAAGTAGTAGTAAACGAAAACAAAACATTCAATAGAAAAGCAAAATAAACAACACACAGAAAGTTATCTTTATTTCTTTAATGGTAACTAACTTACTTGTGGATGGTTTATGGGTATTCTTCGATGCTGTATCACCACTAATTGCATGATAAAGGTACTGGTAGAGTTGAATTGTAGGCTTTCCATTTTCAAAAGTTTTCTCGTGATATGTGCACAGCAACTTCCACAAGTCTCCTGAAAATGAATTATCATATAAGCCTAATTGCATATATATTAAAAATACGTTAATCTATTACGTCAAGTTTAAACTTTTTAAAAATTATTATGTAGAAGAATACAAATTAACCTCAGTTTCATTATTATGTTACGTTTATGTTTTTTTAAATTATTGCCTATACCAGCCCTTGTGGTCGAGAAATAACAGCTGTTACTGGAAACATGTTTTGTACAACCTACCTATGACTAAAGTAAAATGATATTTCAATATGAGAAGTAAGTGATCAATGCACAAGAAGAATTTTATATTAATCAAGGAAAACTTATTGTACCTACCTTCCACAATTTACCTTCAACCACGAACTTAAGATGTTATTTAGAGATATTGGCCTTGTCACAAATATTAAAGAAGAAAAGATAAGCAAATTGAAAACTAAGAATGTATTTGGTAGGTTTTATTTATAACACTGTTCTTTATCCTTTTTAAATCTTGTTTTCTTTTAATATTACTAGCGACACCATTATCTCCGGATGAGATTAAATATCGAAATTAGAAAGCCCGTCCTGATAATCTAGTGGGTAGTGCACTCGATTAAGGTGTACGGGTACCAGTGAGGGAACATTGAACGCATTACGATGGTTAAAATTCCATCTCAAATTGTTGATCCATGTCTCATACAGCCTCAGTACTCAAAAGGGACGCTCAAAGGACTTTACTAAACAAACAAACAAACAAACAAACTGAAATTGTGGACAGCAGAAATGGTAGTCTTAATGTGACAAGGCAGCTCCTATGAATGATTACGTGATCGTTAAGTTCATAAGTTATACTGGTTATACGAACAAAACATAGCATATTATCATACACAATGCTAATTTTCACGATGTTTCGAACCCTCACCCCTTCGCAAATATAGAGAGAAACAGGTAAAAATATGTGAACATGCCTCACCTCAAAAATTTACTTTTCTTTTTCTTTCTTTGTCGATTTGCATCAACACTACCACTAAATATCTGTGCAATGTGTTAAGGTTTTAAAGTTACCTGGTTTGAAACACAATAGAAATAAAGTAGTTAACGCAAATGATAAGTTTCACTTTACTTTTCGTTGAGAACAACCAATTCTGTGGTTAACCTCCAGTATGTAAAGTAAATATCTCGAATTCTATACCTGGAATAAGTTCCATTTTCACTAAGGAAATCAAAATTAAATGACCTTCCGATACCGAGAATTTATGTAGTAGCTCACGTTATGTTTGCTTCTAAAAAGTGAACCATCCCATCGCGAATTGTATTTATGTTGTATGTATGTCAAGAAAAATCTTCAATTAAACAACTTGCCAGAAAAAGTCAACTGAGATAATCCGTTACTCAATTTTCGTTTTCCAACATTTCGTATTATCTATACAACTACCTATCATCGCCATATGAAGAGTTAAATAAATAAATCAAGAATACATGATATAATGGTAAATTCCTTACCCACTGTAATTTTGTGCTTTTGCAAGAAAACGTGCATATGATGTATGTCATCTCTGAGTGTACTATCACCAAATGTAAAATACAATAAATCTCTTCCAGTTTCTGCTGCTGCCATTAACTGTAAAAGGACTTTCAAACGTGCATTGCCTCTGTAAACGCCACAGCCCCAATTGCCTGTAGCAACAGCTGAAAGTTCATCATTAGGAACATCTGCACTATAAAATCCAGCATACGCCTAAAATACAAGACATAATTTTAAGATTACAACAAAAATAAATAAAATACGTAATATTGGCACAATATCGAACTTAACAATAATTTAGAACTGTATGATACAGCTATCCTATGAACTAACATCATCAGACGATGAAAGAAAATTTTAGAGACAGAACTAACCAAATTAAACGCAAAAAATGATCTTTAGTATGAGTGTTTCTCTACGTTTTTTTCTACAAAGATATCATTTCGTTCATTCTGTCAAGAAAGAAAGAAAGAAAAAAAAAAGTCTGGGGAAACAGAACTTCTCACGACAAATATTTAAGTTGCTTCTTCGTCCGTTACTTCTGTTCTATCCTTGGTACATGAAACTGAAAAGTAAAAAATGGTTTTATTCTTATGTATTACTCCGATTTAAACAGGTGCTTGATAACACCCACAAAAACCTCAATAACGTTAGAAGGACTTAAATTTGGAACAAAACAATCTGCTAGACAAAATGTCACGTAACATCGTTCAGGTCGATAACCATTATAAAGAAAACCATTCTGCTCTATAGGATTCACTGACAAAAACGTAAACAGCGCATAAGTTAACCATCTTAGGCGATGTAAGCTTTGGAACAGGCTAAAGCATGCTTAGCTTATGTTAAGCTTACGTTAAAGTATTTTCGTATACAAGTAGTAACAATACTCATGATTCGTTACTTTATTATTATTCATCTATATATGAAATGGAATCTTTTAAGCAAAAGAAACAGACGATCAACTGGATAAAGCATTTGTTCTATCCTCCAATCCCATACAAAGCCAGATGTAGAGTTCACAGTATCTTATTTACATTATCATAAGATGTAAATCAAGGTTGATTGCTTTAAATCAAAGCGAACTAAATAGAATGACTTTTTAAAGATTTATCGTGCTTAAAACGGAAATAAAATGCAGTATTTCTGAGGATCGCTGGACACTAGTCGAAGGTAAATCTGAAAGAAGCAACTTAATTCATACTATGAGACAGTGGGATCTTAGTGTAATGCAAGTTTAAACGAAATATCTAATTATTTAGATTCAAGTTAACGGTTCATGAATTTTTGACAATGCACTTAAATTAATAATTTTATATTGTACAGGAGACTTGAGAAGAAAGCTTGAATCCATTTATCATTCAATAATCACAATTTTTAATTCGGATTCTACATATTATGGTAATTCATATTATAGCCTTTTTACCATAACTGAAACGTCTACGTTATGCATAGAATTAATTTCAAACGATTTAGTCCGTTATACTATACATAACAGGCTGAATAGTTTGAGATGAATTTTTAAACATAGTTAGTACCTACCTCAAGTTGAGTTTTTACCATATCATTTTGATTAAAATGACTATTCTAAAGGGGGAAGGGATTTGAAGTATGAGTTGAAAATAGAGAAGCCCGTTAGCCTCCCAAGTTAAGAAGATAAATCATGCGCTCACAGAGACGAAACGAAATGACGCACTTATCTGCCAAGCGATCGGGAGTTTGTCTAAAACTTGGTGCATAAGCTCAACATCAAAAATAATTTGACACCTATCTCACCGCTTTCGAAAATTCCGCTTTTAGGGAAGAAGGGGAGTTTTTACATTTTTTTTTCCTTCCACATTTAAATTGATGTCTGACACCTCATCACATGAAAACGGCAGAAACGTTTGAAATGATTTAAAAAAAAAAAAAAATGTCATGTTACTTTCATAACTGCGTATCCTAAGGAGGGAAGGATGTTCAAAATATATGCCAAATTTAGAGCAGCTCACGTTTGGAAAATAGGACTTCGTATATAAACTTTTTATGACAGATAAGTGGACACGTTGTAACGATCTGAAAACCGATCGTTTCAAATCTTATTTGTTTTGGTTCACATTGTGATTATTGATTGCTTTTATTTTATTCTAAATACTTGTTTATTTAATTTTAAGCTTATTGTTATTAATTTTAATACGTTACCATTAATCTACAAAACAAATTTTATTAAAATGAGTCGATAAATTATAGTTTTCTGGGATACTAAATGAATCACTGGGCGGAAAGTGCTTTAAATTCTGTAGACATGCATTTTTATCTTTTTCTAATTATTAATCGATTGATGGATATACAAGATAAACAGTGAAAGTTAATATATGTAAAATCGAATTAATTTGAGGTTTAAAAGAATTTATAAGGTTATTTAATCAAACTACCATAAAATATTGAAAATTTATATTCTTTTGTGCAGTAAATAAATATAGACGGTAAGACGTGTTTTTGGAATATCGTTGAAATGTACCATAATATGAATTGCTAAGAGCTTAGCACCGCCTACTTTCGTATCCCAGATGATTCCCAATGCTAAATTATTAAGTTTGATTTTGTATGCAATAATTATTTTATTAAATAATATGAATTTTACGGAATTTAGAAAACTAATATTACAGCCTATGTACTAACACGAGATGGATGTTACGGATGTTTTATATGTATTCTTAGCCATTGTTTATAAAGCTTCGCAGTCATGTGGAAATGTCGTTGTCTTGAAATAATATATGTACTGGCTGTAGGAAGTAAAAGGGTGCTAAGAAACTGGTGTATTCTATAATCCGGATCGTTTGAAAACAGACAGCTGTAACATAGCTCTTGTATCCTGATATTTGAAATAAACATTAAATTTTTGGAACCAAGATTTGGAATCCGTATTATTATTGTTTGATTGTTAAATGCTGTGAATCTACTTCCACGCATGATATCCGGACCTGCTTGACTGGTGCTACTTGTAATGGAAGTCCGAAATACAAATTATATAAAAGTTAAGGTTTTCTTATGGCAACGAATGGTTGGTACTATAGAAAATGGGTAGTACTAGTGAGTTTTTGTAGAAAATCAATTTTTAACAGCAACAACGTGCTCCAGCGTTTTAGAAAATTCCGCTTCTCTTAGGTGAGAAGAGGCGGGTCCGTTAATATAACATCGCCGTTCTCTCTATCATCATGGGAAAACAGCTGAATCGTTTGAAATGAACTTCTGAACATAGCACTGGCTCGAGTCGGGTTTTGATCATCTCATTTTCATTAAAATCCGAATCTTAAAGGAGAAGGGGAGTTAAAGAGTTACGTCAAAAATTGTGCACCTCACAATCCTCAGATGTTAGGAAGAGGGAACTCAGTATTTAAACTCATTGAAAATAAGCAGGTGTGCCAAAAAGGTTGAATCGTTTAAAATGAATTTTTAAACATATACACGACGGATAAAATGTAGTGGCAACACTTCTCACGTCAGAGCGCTGTGTCTCAGCACCACAAGAACGGACATATAAGCTAGTTGTTTAATAAATAAAAAGAAAAATATTAAAAAAGAAGTCATTATTAATTAGAAATAACTTACTACTAAAGTATCTTGCATATTGTGACATTATCTTCGTCGTGTTCAGTGCAGACAGCTTGAAACAAATATTTATATGCATGTACAGTTATGTTCACAGGCAAGTTCTAACTGTATATCTTGAATCATTTTACACTTTTAACGCAAAAGATACTGATATTTACGATGAGACAATTATGATGAGAGAAGTATAAAAAAATGTATTCAATTTATAAACAAAACACTTTTTTTAAAGGCTATAGTCTCTGTAACGAAAAATTAAGATTACCGTACATTATCTTTCTTTCGTCCAATCGTTGTGAATTGAATTCGCAATACCACGGTGACTGCGCCCGCTCTTAGAAGTTGGGTGAACAATACTGTACTTATATTGAGTAACTGTCACGTGTGAGAAACACCTAGCAGAAGATATAACATAAAATCGGGAAATTCCTGATTTCGTTTTTATTTTAACAGATTTAATAAACAAATCTGCAAAAAAACTTAGGTTGTCAACTAAGGAAAGGAATGTCATTTAAATTTTATTCATTTTTTTTTCAAATCAAGTACAAGTGATTTAAATTTTAAAATGCCAATAAAATTATTTTTTCTAAAAATATTTTTTTTCAACCGTGAGTAAATTATTTGACTTTTCTCTAATCCTTTTTATTCGAAAAATATGGTTAAGTGATAGTGTAATATGCATCAAGTGAAGGTGGGTATTTTCCACTGAGTCTATATTGTTATATTTCCCTAATGTTTTTATTTCTTTTACTTCTATTTTTATCCACCATGAACAGGGCTGCAGGGGAGAACCAAAAGCTTCTCTGAGATGATAGAGTTAAAATTTCTGAGTGTGTTAGCATACTGTCTAAAGTAAGCAGTTTTTCTAGCACGAGGAGGAAGGAGGAAAATGTGTTAAGATTCACAAAGGGCCTATCCAGTTTGCGATAAGGACCAGACTGTGTCACGTGATCAGATTAAAAGTCACGTTGCGTGCTAAATCGAGTCTGGAGATTCCAAATCCAGATGTGAGATATTTCAAGCATGTAATCTCCGCGTAATTCGATGAAGATGCATCTACTTTACCATTATTTTTACTTGACTTTTGATAATGTTCTATTTATATGTACCTTACGTGCTATACATCGTTTTTGAGTTCTTCATTATATCTTTTCAATAAGTTTACTTATTACTTCTCTACTTAAGCCGTATTCTTATTACAGTTTTTGAGATATGTGGATGACTTCATTTTTTTCACTGATTTTCCACTGACTTTAATGTTCATGTATTGTGACTTTTTACTATGTTCCAATGTTTTAGGACAATTTCTTTTTTGAATGTAGAATCTACATAATATGTTCTATATTTAAGCTGAACTTCAGCCATCTTCGTCTTTTGATTTCTGAGATAAGTGGAGGAATTATTTGTTTGTCATTGATTTTCCATTGACATTAATGCTAATGTACAATATGAATGTATATATTTGTTACTTCACTAAAGTACAATAACATGCTAAAAACAACATTCATACTAGTGGACTGTAAGGCTTGATTCGTACACCACATGAATGCAACCCAACATAAATTCACTGTATTTAATGATTACAACTTCAGTTTGCACAGAAAAATAATACACGAGAATAAACATATTCACAAGGTCTTTAATTGTAAATGATTGTAGTTCGATGGCTTACTGTTTGTGTTATATTGTATAATGTTCGACCCTGATATATGGTCCACCAAACTGAATGTTCTTGCTGCCTCCACACTCACTCACACTAAACAATAGAAAAGCGTTAAGCCACTTGAACACTGTTGCCAGCTAAAGGCACACTCACTGTAAAACACACAAATAATCCCAAACATACTCCCCCCTGTT
This sequence comes from Thermobia domestica, assembly GCF_964235325.1. Classification (NCBI taxonomy): domain Eukaryota; kingdom Metazoa; phylum Arthropoda; class Insecta; order Zygentoma; family Lepismatidae; genus Thermobia; species Thermobia domestica. The sequence continues at coordinate 220,299,802 of NC_137454.1, read as the reverse complement.
GGTCAGCTAAGGTCTGACCAAATAAAACAAAATGATACATATAAAAAACGAAACGAACACAAAACTTGAAGCAATATTACAACTGTACTTATTTTTTTTTTTTTTTTTACACAAATCTCAATTCTAATCCTTGTTACATGGTAATGCAACTAGTTTCTTGATGGAACGTTTATATGTTCCAGTTGTAGTACGAACCGTCACTACACGAACTAAGAAATCCTTTCCTGGGAACACTTTTTCAATGATGCCCAATTTCCACTGCAATGCAGGAACGTTGTCTTCAATCAGCAAAACTACATCTCCGACCTTGAGATTGTGTTGCGGTGAAGTTGTCTTAGAGCATTGTTGAAGACCATGTAAATAATCTCGGGACCATCTGCCAACGAGATAAGCGGTTGTGTCGTAGATCGGTGAGGTTAGGCTCTGGTAAAGCTGTAAGTGTTTCTCCAATTAAGAAATGTCCAGGGGTGAGAACACTAATGTCGTTAGGCTCACTTGATAGCACTGTAAGTGGTCGAGAGTTGAGACAGGCCTCAATCTGTGTGAGTAATGTTGCAAACTCTTCATATGTTAACACTGCACCTTTTGTAATACGAACTAGATGGTATTTCATTGATTTTATGCCGGCTTCCCATAGTCCTCCAAAATGCGGCGAATTTGGTGGTATGAAGTGCCACTGAATTCCTTCGGTCGATGTAAAATCATGAACTTGAGAACTAAAAGGATCTGATGAAAACAACTGATACAATTCTTTCAATTCGTTGTTGGCTCCAACGAAATTTGTGCCATTGTCGCTGTATATATTGAGACATCTTCCTCGTCTGGCTATGAATCTGCGTAAAGCTGCTATGAATGACTGCGCACTAAGATCTGTTACTAATTCCAGATGTATTGCCTTGGTGGATAAACAAACAAATAACGCAACATATGCCTTACGTACAGATCTATTTCTAACTGCTCCTGATTTTATGTAAAACGCTCCAGCGTAGTCCACGCCTACGTTTACGAACGGTCTGGCTTGCTGCACACGAGCTGCTGGCAACTGTCCCATAAGTTGTTTTGAACCACTGGCCTTTAACTTGAAACACGTGAAGCAATGATGGATCACTTGTTTTACTACCTGTTTGCACCTGATGATCCAATATTTCTGGCGTAGTGATGATATTAATAATTGGGGTCCAGCATGAAGTAATCTTAAGTGTTCTGCTTCAACTATAAGTTCTGTTAAGTGTTGATTTGAAGGCAGAACTATTTGATGTTTGGCGTCAAACGGAAGTTGACTATTCTCCAATCTTCCTCCAACTCGGATCAGGCCTTCACTATCTAAAAATGGATGTAAATTGTTCAATTTACTTCTTGACGGAACAATGTTTCCATTACGAAGATGCTGCAATTCGCTGTGAAACCCAATTTCTTGTGTCCATTTGATGCAAACATGGAGCGCTGTATGGAGTTCTTGTACTGAAAGACCTTCTGTTAGTTTGTTTTGCTTGTGTCTGATGTTATGAACAAAACGTCTACAATATGCTATTGTCCTAACTAACCTTGACAATTTTGAGAATCTTGTTATGGTTTTATTGCACCAATTGTCTAAAGTGACTGTCAATGTTATGGTTCCCTTACTCTCTGGAACTTGATCTGGTTGCAATGAATCCTTACTTGTCACTGACCAATTAGATTGTAAACTAGAAAGCCATTGTGGACCGTGCCACCATAATGAATTGTCCTTTATGGAAACTGCATCTATTCCTCTTGAAATCAAGTCTCCAGGGTTGTCTGAAGAAGTTACATGTTTCCAACAGCTAACGTCAGTTAAGTCTTGAATTTGAGCCACTCTGTTGGCCACGAAAGGTTTCCATTTATTACACGGAGAAGCTAGCCATGCCAACACGATTTGGGAGTCGGTCCATAAATGGACACTACTTATGTTCAATTTTAAAATTGGTAAAATCTTGTGAACTAACTTTGCCAAAACAACTGCTGCGCATAACTCCAGACGTGGGAGAGTGATTTTCTTGACTGGGGCCACACGTGATTTAGCACATAATAACTTAACTGATATTTCTCCTTGTTGATTGATCGATCGCATATAAATGCAAGCTCCATATGCTCTTTGAGAAGCATCTGAAAAACCATGGATCTGAATCTCCGCTATGTTTCCTTCAACGAGTACATATCTGTCGAATTTAATCTGATTGATTAGTGGAAGTTGCTTGTACAATTTAGTCCATTTCTTTGCCAATTCCATCGGTACACTGTCGTCCCATTGAACCTTTTGCCGCCACAATTCTTGCAAAAATATTTTGTATGAAATGACAACTGGTGAAATTATTCCTAATGGATCGAATATAGAGGCAATGATTGAAGCAACCTGGCGTTTAGTAATGCACTCTTGAACCTTCATTGTTGACGTCTTGCTTTCAACGAGAAATATATCCTTGTCTGGATGCCATGACAATCCTAATGCCTTGACGCCTTGGCCTTCGTGGAACTGGATTGGACGCTGCACTTCTCGAAGCTCTGGCGAGATGGATTCCAATAACCTTGGATCATTCAAACTCCATTTCCTAAGTATAAAACCTCCCTTTCCCAGTAACTCTATCAATTGCTTCTGGACCTCTAGAGCTTGCTGTATGTTGCTCATGCCACTACAAACATCGTCAATATAGAAATCTCGACGTAATATTTCTGCTGCTACAGGGTAATTATACTCTTCTTCGTCTGCTAATTGCTGTAGGCATCTTGTGGCCACAAATGAAGCACATACCGTACCATACGTCAGTGTTTTCAACTCAAAAACTTGAATCGGTTCATTTCTAGATCTTCTCCATAATATACGTTGTAATGGCGTGTCTTCTGGATGAACATTGATCATGCGATACATCTTAGCGATATCTGCAGTGAATACTACCGAATGAGTTCTGAAGCGCAAAATGATAGAAAACAAATCTTGCTGTATTGTAGGACCAACTAAGAGAATGTCGTTGAGGCTTTTTCCGCTGTCAGATTTTGCTGAAGCATCAAACACTACACGGAGCTTTGTTGTAGAGCTTGTGGGCTTAAAAACTGCATGATGTGGCAAATAGTATGCAACGCTAACGTCCTCCTTTTTACGCTCATCTATCCTTACCATGTGACCAAGATCTTCATATTCTTGCATGAATTCTGTATATTTAGCTTCAAAATCCGGGTGTTGATCGAATCTTCTCTCCAATTGCTTTAATCTAACCAATGACTGATGATAAGAATCGCCTAAAACTGTACGGTCTTCAAGCAAAGGCAATCGTACAATGAAACGCCCTGTATGATCTCTTGTTGTATTCTGAACGAAATGTCGCTCACATGCAAGCTCTTCGCTTGATCTGGGTGTAACAGTAATTTCTTCTAGTTCCCAGAATTTTTGAAGTTGTTGCTGTAGATCTATGTTTGTCTTCACAAAACATGTTGTTAATGGAATATGGGGATCACGTTCTTGAGGAATGCGTCCTGCCACGATCCATCCCAATTCTGTCTCCTGAAGCACTGGAAAATCACCTGGCCGTGTTTTGTGCCCTGACTTCATAATTATGTAGAATACTTCCGCACCTAAAAGAATATCTATGTCTCCAGGCGTATTAAAAGTAGGATCTGCTAGAACAATGTCCTTAGGAATGTTCCACTCGTCATAATTAATTCTTTCTTCCGGTAGTTTACTTGTAATGTGAGGGAGAACTGAACAACTTATATTCAATGAAAATGTGTTAACACATGAATGGACACTAATATCTACAGAGTACTTTGTATTAGATATCGCTTGATTTATACCTTGAATTGGAGTATACTGTCTATACCGTTTGATGTTCAATTGTTGCATCAAATTCTCTGTTACGAAATTGGTCTGACTAGCACTGTCTAGAAGCGCGCGACAAGGAACCAAATTTCCCTTATTATCCCTTACTTTTACTATTGCAGTAGATAACAACACTCTTGCGTTGGGCCTAGCCTTTAATGCACAATATGACACTTGCCCTAAATTTTCACTGGAATCTGAGTTGTTACTACGCTCTTGCACCGTAGCACTGCTTACACTTGGAAAACGCACTGATTTGTCCTTTGTTACGTCTACATGCAATAATGTATTGTGCTTTTTGGAACACTTTTTACAACCTCTCGATTTACAATTCTTCAAAAAATGATTACTTTTCAAACAATTCATGCATAATTTATTTTTACGAATGCACTCTAATTTTTGGCTGTGTGCCGCATTCACAAAAGACGAACAAGAATATAAAGGATGCTGGCTATTACAAAATTCACATGCATTTGAAAATGTTGATAAATAAGTCTTTGATGACTGAATACCTTTTACTTGCTTGTTTTGTACGCTACTACCCTGCTTCACACCATCAATACTAGTTCTCATGTTCTCAAGTACCTGACAACGTTTCTCGAGAAACGAAAAGAATTCTGATAAAGCAGGAAAAGTAGAATTCGTATTTTGAAGCTCCCATGACTTTCTAGTAGTTGCGTCTAATTTTGATACAAAGTGTTGGGTCAAAATTACGTCTGTGAGGTTTACGTTTGGCTCAAGTGCTTGTAGCGCATTTATATTGCTAGTAGCTGTATTTATAAAAGCGCGAAGTTCACTTACATTTTCTTTATACACTGGCTTGATTTGTAGTATTTCGTGAATGTAAGAAGAAGCAATTAGCTTTTTATTTGAATACCTGTCAACGAGTAATTGCCATGCTACTGAATAATTTGTTTCGGTAATTGGTAAATTTTCAATTAGGTTTAACGCTTCGCCCTTAAGAGAAGTTCGGAGGTACTGAAACTTCTGTACTGTGGAAATGTCTTTATTCTCGTGAATAAGAGATATAAAAGTGTCTTTATATGATAACCAATGTTTACAGTTCCCGTCAAATGCAGGCAACTGTATGACCGGTAATTTAACTTGTGCGCTACTGCTAGTGCTATTATTAACAGCTGATTCTTTATTTCCATGCTTTAAAACAAGTGCTTGCATTTGAGCCTCTAAAGAAAAATACACATTTTCAATTTCTGCACGAGCGTTTACTGCTTCCGCTTCGGGTTCGATTTGATCAATTTCAATAGTATCTTGCACCTCCTGCAACTTTGACCAGACGTTATTTAGATGTTTTAAGCGTGCACGTATTTCTTCTATATTGCCTTCATTTGGATCAAAGGCCTGAACAAAAGTGTTTATTCTTGTTAACTGGCCTCTGTATGCAGATCTTTGCCTTAAAAGACGCTGGCGTGATTCACTCATGATTAAATGCTACGCAGAAATATGAAGAATAAAAAAACTACTGACCTGATGATGATGTTTTGTTTTCTTTTTTACCTATGAAATATACTCCAGAAGCGTGGTCCTGGTACAACAGCTGTCCGCCTACACAAAAAACGTGCTGATTGTCCAACGTACGTGATAGCACCACATATAGGCCGACACAAACACATTTCTCTTCACAACAGCACAGAACAATTCTCAGAAATCGTCGCACTCATGTGGCCCGGATAGGACCAAATGTACAATATGAATGTATATATTTGTTACTTCACTAAAGTACAATAACATGCTAAAAACAATATTCATACTAGTGGACTGTAAGGCTTGATTCGTACACCACATGAATGCAACCCAACATAAATTCACTGTATTTAATGATTACAACTTCAGTTTGCACAGAAAAATAATACACGAGAATAAACATATTCACAAGGTCTTTAATTGTAAATGATTGTAGTTCGATGGCTTACTGTTTGTGTTATATTGTATAATGTTCGACCCTGATATATGGTCCACCAAACTGAATGTTCTTGCTGCCTCCACACTCACTCACACTAAACAATAGAAAAGCGTTAAGCCATTTGAACACTGTTGCCAGCTAAAGGCACACTCACTGTAAAACACACAAATAATCCCAAACAGCTAATGTTTCGTAATTTTTTTCTTTTTACTATGCTCCATCCATTTTAGGACAATTTGGTTTTGCAATGTAGTATCTACATAGTCTCTTCTATATTTGAGCTGAATTTCAGATATCTCCCCCAAAGTCTGTTCACATCATTGCAACCAGATAGGCCATTTTATATTTAATGTCTATCTGGGACTATTGGAAGAGGTAACAGTTATTTGTGAATGTGTACTTGCTACTATTAATTACAGACACTGGAAAGGTTTGCGGAACATTTTAAATTGGAAAAAATATGCAATATGACAATTTATAATTTATGTACTACATAGGCCGGATGCTGACCTGCCCCTACCCACACTGCAGTGTCTCCTACTGTCACAATTGATATACTTCTATTCAAGCGAACGCTTTATATAACCAAATTATTTGCATCTTCAAAGGCACAACACACACTTAAGGAAAAAAAAAAATGAATCAAATACCTTATTTAACTCCCGACGAAGGAATTCTGGAGAAAACTGGACGTTCGGATTTCTGAAAGGTAGTGCGTCAATAGCTACAACTGTACATAAGCGTCTCCCACTCGAATCTCTTGGCGTTTCATCTTTACAGTTGCCATCCCATTCAAACTTATCGCCGTAGCCTACATAATTGCTGTATCTTTCACAACCTATTGAATGAAAAAGAAGACATGAAATCTTTTAGGTTAAAGACCCACGATTATGCCCTTTAGGCTAAGGGAGACAGATGATAAAAGCAAATGAACGATGATGGAAGAATCGGTAGAATCAGAATGTAAAAGGAAACGGGAGTACCTCGAGAAAATCCACAGATACGATGATCTTCGCCACAAACTTCCTTGACTTGAAATCGAACCAGAGACTCCACGTAGCAGAGGTAAGTGCTCTATCATTGAGAACCGTGGCCCTCCTGAATGAAAAGTGGCTATTATTCTTCCAACTAACAGCTAAAGTTAGCACAGTTTTAAAGTATATAATAATCTCCTTATTTATATAATCCCGATTTGCAAGACAGTCTTAGTGTAATGAAGCATTTTTCAACAGTTTGATACCGAAAACTTTTAATTTTATTTAATATATTCTATATTAATTTGTTCTAATTTGCAGTTATAATCTACCTTTCATTACTGTTATTTGACCAAACAAATTGATTTTAAAATAATGATCTATTTAATATGAATTTTTAATTTAAAACAATTCTTTGTAATAATAATAATAATAATAATAATAATAATAATAATAATAATAATAATAATAATAATAATAGATAATTAATGTAATATTTAATTAAACTAGCTGAAACTGCGCTCTCTACACACCGCATTATTCACATATGAGCATGAATCTCCTTGTCATTCCTCACATCTCTCCATGTACCTTTACAGATATGAGTGAAAGGCGTCTTGATAAAAATCGGCAAGGGGTATCATAAAGGGAAGACTTTTTTCGATTAACTTTTCAACACCTTGCACCGTTTGCAAGATTTGAGCCTACTTCCAGCTGAAGATTCTAATTCATGTATGATCAGTGTTTTCTTTCTTCTTGTATGCAGTATGTAATAAGCAAATACATTACACACACAATTAATTATAATGTCAATGATATATGGTGTTCATTGGGCAAAACACTCCAGACAATAAAGACTTATCTTAGACTGGAGAAATAGTTTTCCTTTCTTTTTCATTATCATTTGGCCATGAAACAAACGCCAGAGAGATATACAATCTCTATAAACAAAAATGTGGTGTTGGAATGTATAACTTGTAGGATATGATGCTTTACTTTTCTAAAATTTCAACACTTGTAGTGTACCTCTAAAAATGTAATAAAGAAATAACGGCCATGTTTTTTTTTTTAATCAATTACAACTGAACAATCTACACAAAATTTGCAATCGACCAGTGAAAATGGGATCTTTCTAGAGCCTATGGTTCCCGAGAACTCACTGTTGAAAGTATTGGCCACAAACATATAAACTTTTCATGACGAAAACGTATAAACCTAGCATTTTAATATATAGACTAGGCGAACCTGCGCTGTCTACTCAGAGCATCGTTCTATTATGACCATGAATCTCCTCCCTACTGTATCTATCTTCTTGCTTACACAAGTAAAGAATAGGAGAGTCACAAAGGAAGTTAATAGCTATGTATAGATGTTGAAGTGAGTTTGTAGCAAATTTGTAGAAGTAACACTATATCAAGTGGAAATATTTTTTTAATAAATCCATATCCGTCCAAGTACGCCTCATTGCGTCTCTTGATGCTTTGAAGTTACCAGCATGCAATAGGTTTTGCCAATCACATTTAAGTAAAGCGCATGCAATGTCCGTGAGCCCGCCATACGTAACTTCTCTACTGGTTGCCTAACACCCTAGTTTCGGCCTGCAACAATGTTAGTTTTATGGGCTCAAAACGGCCCCTAAAATGTTGAATACAACAATAACGACACGGTTTTTGAAAATTTGAATGAGAACTGGACAATCTACTCAAAATTTGGAATCGACCAGCGAAAACGGCACCCAACACGTGTGGTTTTCGAGATCTCATAGTCGAAAGGATTGGGGACAAACATATAAACCTAGCATTTTAACATATAGATAAACACTATATTTTCTATTTCGGATACCGTTTTTAAATATACAGGGTCGACAAAATTCAGGTGACAATCCTGACACGAGTTTAGGTCCACATTGCTCATAGATGATGTTTGAGGGGAGGTGGGAATCAATCTGAAAAATGCTCGGCATGTTGGAGCCCACAATATATATATATATATATATATATATTCAATTGGAAGGTCGGCATGCGGCATGTTTTATATGCAGTTTGCAGGAATGCAATGTCGCTGACCGTTTTGTCCAATCGCTAACTCTTCACTGAACATCGCCTGTTTTACTTTTGCTGTAGATTAACTTAACAATGTCGCTTCCGATCGAGAAACATGTGGAGACAATCCTTATTTGCGAAAATCGAAGCTATCGTATTGTGGGTTGCAGAGTTTAACGGGTAAAGCCCGATAAGGACCGCACTTTGCACAACGGTATGGCCAAACTCATCAGTAGATTCCGGAAAACGGGATCTGTACGCTGATACCTACAGTGATTGTCTAAAATAGTCTGCAGATGAGACAACCACTACTGTTCTCCACGCATTCTTTTGCAAAAAGCCCCAATGGTAGCACACGGCATTTGTTACAGGAACGTGGAGTGAATCGAACGTCCATACGGAGGACATTATTCGTTAACAAATAGCACCCATACGAAATCTATATGCACCAGCATCTGACAGAAAACTATCTAGACCATTGGATGGAGATTGCAAATGAGCAAAGGAGGAAATGGCAAGCAATCGGATCTTCAATTGAATGGCGTTGTTCTCCGATAAGGTGTACTTTAATGTTAAGGATAACTAAACAAACAGTCACCGCTACTAAACTGACAGCAATCCATTGGTTTTATACATCAATGATACTTGGTGCAGTATTTTTGACACAAGAATCATTGGTTCAGTCTTTATCTACAGCACGCTGAATGCCAACCTATAACTATGGCTGTTGAATAAGATCTTGCTGCATCTTTGTTAGAGGATGGCTCATATCAAACGTTCTTTCAACAGAATAGTCTCTTCTCATTACGAACATGGTGTGCGAAACTACGTGAATCAGCAGTTTCCTGGGAAGTGGATCGTTAACCGGTAAAGTGGCCATCGCGGATTTCATGCCTCTGGACTTATACCTGTAATGCCATCTTAAGACCATTCTGTACTCCGTGAAGATTTAGAACTTATAGCATTTGTTGCAGTGAATTACGGATGTCTGTGTTGCCGTACGTCCGAAGATATTGCTAGTTGTGCTTGAAGAGTGGAATAGGTGAGTGGCGCACACCACAGCTGAAGAGAGTGGTCATTTCGTACTTGCGCTGTGAAGGGATCAACAGGGGAAAACAAGGCCATAATTAGTGAATGGTTAATGATAGAACAAAATGGTCATTAGCAGTACATTCTGCTAAAAATAAAAAAGAAAGACATAGAATATGTGTTGCATTTCGACCTTCTTATTGAAAAAGAATTATATTCAAGATGGTGGATTCTGTAACATGGCGGTTGTGCTGGTCACTTGTTCTTTTGAGGTTTCCTCATCCCCAAACATCATTTTATGGTCAATACCGACGCCAATCCCAACAGCCTTTCCTTTGTCAGAAATGTACTCTGACTTTTGGCCTATCTTGTAGAAATAGTTTTTTTATAGAAATTGTGAAATGAAATTAAAATTTCTAATTTTACGTCCCACAATTATGCTTTTTAGGTAAAGCACACGAATGAGTAACGAAACTGAATGATTATTAAACAACTGATAGAATTATAATGTAGGGGAAATAGGAAAACCCCAAGAAAACCTACGGACATGATAATGTTCACCACAAAGGTCCCTAGCTTGGAATCGAACTAGGGAGCCGTTGCGCCAGAGATGAACACTCTACTACTGAGCTACCGTATTTCTAACTATAGAAATTATGTTTTCCTGTATATAAATCAACAATACTCGATAAATACTTCAATAATCTCTCTATTTATGGACGCATCGATAAATACTTCAATAATCTCTCTATTTATGGACGCAGTCACTAACGCTCTCGCCTTTGGTGCGAGCGGACCATAGGTTCGATTCCCGGTGGGGGCACTCGGTCGACAGAGTTAAAACGCTTTTTCAGGCCAGCCACCCTGAATGAGGTTTTCCTGGGTTTTCCTCATTCACATTAGGTAAATGCCGAGGTAGTACCTACCTTACAGGTCCCAGGCCACTTCCTTCCTTTCCCAATCCTTTCTTCCTTCCCTTTTCCCGGATAATGTGCTCGCCGAGGGACGTCATCCCTCATGTACATGACGGGCTAAATGGCCATAGATGCCGAAAGCCCAGAAATCTAAATCCTAAATCCCTTCTGTATTTATGGAAAATTATAACTATCGTGGAATAATCAAGTAAATATGAAATGGCCTGTCTCATTAAAAATACATTTAATATATACTACTTGTGTGCTAAGTGCACACACATGTGAAAATACAAAATAGAAGACAGAAATCTATTTTTTTAAATTACTAATTAGTAACTTCTATTCTAAATATCAATTTCTTTACCAGAAATAATAACTGCTTCAGTAGAATCCATCTTCTCTGTGAACAAACGTGAGATTATTAGTTCTGGGCAAATTACGAATCGTATTTCCTCTTGAACACAGCCCCAGCCTAATACACCTCCACCTATTAATCTGAAAGACAGAAGAGAAAAACCTGTTATTATAAGAGTCTCAAAGAAAACTGTGAAATGTTTATTAACTTATAAATGAATAGCATTAATGCTACATACATAAAATTTTCACCAAAAAAATAAATAAATAAATAAATAAAAAATAAAATAAAAATAATAAATAAATAAATAAAAAGAAATATTTTTTTTTTAAATAAAATAAAATAAATAAATAAAAAAATCTTGTGATGAAGTACTCTTCAATAAATAATTTCCATTCCTTTGGACTTAAGGTTTATTAAAAATTGTTTTAAGAATAACAGAGATTCCATAGCAAGGTTCATAATAATTCAAGAACCTAAAAGGTAACTTACTAAATCGATCAAATTAAGAATATCTTATTGACATAGTATACCGACTTCCAAAGTAATAGAATGTATTGCTCTTTAGGGAGCGGACTGGGTAGAGAAATTGCCATGGTAAATCGGAGATTCGGGTACGATTCATATTTCAGTCGTGCATTTGTTTTCACTCTTTGTATATCACTGATTTCCCTCATACAGAGGAACCAGTGTAATATGAAATCGGTTCAATTTTTCATTTATCAAATATCAAACATAATATCTTATCGAACTGTAAATAGAAGTAATACATGGAAACATAAATAAATAATTTACATAAAGATGCTAAACATGATGTAGGATACACATTAAGCAATGAAGTCTCCCTTACCTCTGCATTCACTTAACATTTAATATTGTATCATTTCAACACTCACTAGTGTCTTTTTCAGTAATACACAAATTGTTACATACCAGTCTCTTAAAAGCGTCCTCTGTGTCTTGAAGAAGTTAGTGAGACGCAAATCATCGGAAAAACAAACGTACAAAGTATACAGAAACACTATGATCTGTTCTGCATTGATTTTCTATGAAAAGACAGCCTAAAAATATAAGTTTTTCTGTATACATTGTACACTCGTTTCTCAAATGATTCACATTTAATCAATTTCTTCAAGACACAGATGACGCTTTGAAGTCTAGTATGGATGGAGATGTGGATTACTGAGGAAGACACCAACGAGTGTTAAACTGGTTAAACATAACGGTTGTTGGAGTTTTCCACAGCCTTAAAATATCCAGCTGTATTTTTCTGAGTACAACTCACAATACTACCCCCTTTAAAAATAAAATCAGTTTCAGAAGTGTTTGAAGTACGTATTAATTAAGAGAAGAACTCTAGGACAGAACAACATGTGATTGGTAATTATATATAACGAATTTTGTTTTTGATCGAGCAAATTCACTGTAACCGTATTCAACAGTAATCTGGAACAAATAACAATGCGACTCTACATTCTTCTTATTTTTGTATTAGTACAAACAACTAATAAAATGTATTTTTCTATGTTTTAGTTAACTATAAATCGAAAACACTTTAATTAAAAAAGGAAATTAATAAGGGCATACCTCTATTTTCTCTACACTACACTTGGATAGTGTTCACCTTGATGTATCCCAGTATCTGCTGAGGTGCTTCGAGAGAACCTATAGGAATCTTCAGTCAGGACGACAGGCCCAGGGATTTGAATCCTGAGTGTAATTGAGGATTTTATTCCTATTCTATATTATTAAAGAATTTTGTTTACCATTTTTTTTTTTTTTTTTTTTTTTCATATTTTCTCTGTGTTTATGTCCGAGACAAAATATCTCAAGAATTACCTGATGGACTACCACCACTTTTAGCCAATATGAAAGGATCAAATGTTAGGAATCGAGTTCACTGATGGACGTGATATTCAAACCGGAATGATAGAAATCAATCATTTCCAGTTTTCACGTAGATCACTATAGAACAAAAATGTTAATAGACAGCGAGAAGCTGTTTCCTGCAATCAATTAAGCGTCCCAAGGATACTTTTAATCTTCAACTTGCTACTAAAAACGGAAATTATGCGAAACCACTGCAATTTCCTGTTTCAACATTGATCTACATAGCGCAAAAATGATATTCTTTGGAATCGATTTAACATTCTAAGAATAGGAACTTAAAATGTAGGTACTAATGTATCTTCTAAGCCTCTATTCAAATGGGAAGTGGAAGAAATCTACAATTTCCGGTTTTAACGTTGATCGCTATAGAGTAAAAATAGTAATAAAGCAGTATGCTGCATCCATTTAATCCCTTCAAGAATATATCCCATCTGCACTCTAATCTTGTAAGTTGTATAAATCAATTATTTAGATTTCAATATTAAGAAAATGTCATGCAATGCAAACCAAACTTTACGTGGTGTAGAAGTGACTGCTATTTGTATAGAATTACCCAATTGATTGTTATTATAGAAAATTGTCCAATTCCTTCTTTCTAGCGACGATTGAAATATAAGCGGCTGTCAATGGTGCAAAAATGCGACGAAACATGGATTGAGCTTCACGGATTCCCTTTCTGCGACAAAGCAATCTCAAAGTTTCATGTGTGCAATAGAACATGAATGCTTAAATAGCATTTTAAGTAAGGATACTGCTTTAAATATACGCATAAAATTTAATAAAATCAAGTTTTGTTGAATAAAACCTAATTTTACCCAATAAAACCTAATAACTTTTCTTTATTGGGTTTTGACAACCCTGGATAATACAAGGTATTAATGAATAATACGAATAAACTGAAAGAAATGATTCCTCACATCAAAATACGAAAGTTCATATGGACTTGTAGCGAAAAGTGCGTAGCTTCACCGTTTTATTATAAAAATAGTGTTTTATAAAATTTACAAAGTTTTCTAAGTAATACAAAGTTTATAAGACGTTTTCCAGTGTGGAGAAAAAACTTCAGCACATTAAAGTGGCTTCAGATTCAAAAGGTAAGATGTCTTAGCCCACAACGGCGTCCGACGGTGATTCAAAGGCTATCTCCCTTACTCATCGTAGTTTTAGAAGATTCTAACTGAATGTTCCACGATTATGCGCCGAGGCTAAGGGAGACGGTGATGAAGGAAATTGTGGATTGAGAAAAGTGAGAGGAAATGGAAGAATTCCGAGAATCCTACAAAGTGACTGTCCACCACACAATTCACATGGTATGATCTGAGATCCGAACCAGGGCCAGAGGTGAGCGCTCTACCTTAAAATATGTCAAGGAAGTATTAGCTCAGTCCAGATATGTATGTATAAAAAGTACCTGTTAGCAAAATCCATCTGTAACATTCCATCTCCATCATCCTCAATTGTCCCAGTGCTTGTTATCCGTAGTCGAGGTAGCAATTTAACCGAGCTGCCCCACAGTGGAACTTCATTTGGAGGTATGAACTGTCTTTTAAAGGTGACAACTCCTTCAGGAACTTAACAAGAAAGAAAAAAAATAGTAATAAAATTTCCCTCACTACACACCAGAATTTAATTACAACAAATAACGAACAAACGCACAATTATGTATTTTATTTATTGTTAATATTTCGTCAGTTAAATCTAAACTTTTGATAACATTTTGCTCGTAGCATTATAATAATTAGTATTTCCAGATAAAACATATATTATACAATGTACAAAGGGAGCACAAGATCAAACTTGAATGACATTGACTCCATACCAAATGGAACAGTAATTATGATCGAAATTGATCCCATCGGAGTTTGGGCCCGAGACGACGTGAAAAGCCATTTAACGATTATCTGTGCAAATATATCTTATTGATGGAGAAGGGGTTAAAAACTGCACGTGAGATACTTGGTAAGTTTTAGCTTCATTGGGAAAGCAACTACTAACTATAATTAAAAATCAGCATCAAATTACAAAATCTGTTCAGAATAAAATCTCAGCTGAATACCCATTGAACAAATGATCTGCGAGAGGAGGTTAGGAATTTTCCATTTTTCCCTTCGATCATTCGCATGTTATGTCACAAATGCATATTGTCGAGTTGCTCTTCCTCTGCATTCAATCGTCGTTAAGTTCATTCAGTGGAAATTAAAGTGCTGATTCACATCTTTGTCAATATAATTTTTCCCTGACCGAAACATAAACGAAACATGCTTAATTGTGGTGCGGAAACAAGCAACTTTGTAATGAAACTAACTAAATCACTTCATACCTTAAGGTTAATGGCTGCAACAGGATACTAATGCAAATGCATCAGAATTTATTACTCCCCCACTAAGATACTGTTTTATATGTTTTTCTACTTTCTCAACCTATACAAAGATCGTTTTCTCAGAGGCTTCCGAATTCGTATTTCCCTCAAAGTGACATACTCTACCCCTCTTACACAATGATGCGATTTCATTATCGACAACAGTAGCAATATTCGGTAACAAAAGATCTCCAGAATCATGTCTTCACTTCTCGTACAACTTGCACACCTACGACGGCAGGTACTGTGAAGGAATCTGCTTTTACGTCCTTATGCAATACACAAGAATATGAAGCACAAGTTCTAATGAAGCTAAATCTGAATATTTTAAAAATGATTTACTTATTTTCAAAGCGCTATATGCCCAGTTATGGTCTGAATCTGGGGCCATGCACATCTTAAAGCAAACACTGCAACAACGAGCATATATTTAACCCGACCTATGCGATAAAAGTGAGAGGAATGTTGCACCAAAATTTCCACCAACTGAAAGAATGAAAATGAACGAAACAAACGGACTCCAGTACACCATCATCGCATCAGTCTGTTCGCGTGACACCACGCTACTCGTGAACATACAAGTTTCTTTATCCCATTGACACTGGCGATTTCTTTACGTCAATATAAAGCAGAGGAAAATCTGCTAAACCACACAAACAAGAAATAACTTGAGCCAAGGCAAAGTTGCATCCATGCAATGAAAAGAAGAAGAAAAGATTGTATTTTGTGCAATTGGGAAGGTGTAATTTACAATGGGAAGTTTGAAGTATCAATATATTTAAACAGACCAACAAACAGTGCTTCTTCACAACACAATGCTTGGCCCTCTACGTCACTAGTTAGATAAAACTACTGTTCAAGAACTCGAGAAATTCTACAGCACCACCGTATTCTCCTAATCTGACACTTCTAGATTATCATCTTTTCCAGTCAATATCGAACAATCTGTCAGTTGATTGATTAATTTAGGGGATAATGGGACTATATGTTACGACGAAAGTCAATGATCTAAAATTACTGTTCGTCTAAGAATTGCCAATATAGAAACTAGAACAAACAAACAAAATTTAAAAAAAAAAAAAAAAACGAAAATAATGACTAATTCCTTACAAAGCCACATTCACATAACTGATAGCTAACATATCTAATTAAACAGAGAGTGAATACATAATAAATTATTTTTATATATAAGATAACAAGAAGGTTCTGCCGCTTTTTGTGGAGGCTTGTGTTCAATTGGCCCTCACACCGTGATTGAATGCGAAGGAGATAACGCGAAGGTCAGTTGTTGGTGTGGGTATATCAACATACCACCTGGTTGTTGCAGTTCAGTTACACAGTGAACTTGCGTAAGGACAGAGTGAACATGGGACCTCCACAGAGCATCGTAAAGGCGTGTATGCTGTACGAGTTCAAATTGGGGTCAAGCGCTGCTGCAGCGGGGCGAAAGATATATCAGGCCTTTGGTGAGGATGTCGTGACTACGCGGACGGTGCAGCGGTGATTTAACAAGTTTAAGGACGGTGACGAAACACTGGAAGACGCATCACGTGCCGGAAGACCAACACATATACAAAATAAACATCTTTAGCCAGCAATTGAGGCGAACAGTGGCCAGACATGTGAGGAACTGGGACTACAATTCAGTGTGAGCGGAGAAACCATTCAGCAGCACCTCCATCAACTTGGGAAGCACAACAAATTGGGTCGATGGGTCCCACATGATTTGACTCTAGAACAGAAGACAACGTGAGCAGACACCTGTGTTTCTTTGCTGTCTCATCTGAGGAAAGAGCCATTTCTAGACTGGGTGTTGACATGTGATGAGAAGTGGGTCCTGTACGAAGCTCCATGGTGCCATCATCATTGGTTAGCACATGAAACGGTTCTAAAACAGCCGAGACCAGCACTGCATCAGAAGGTCCTCCTGTGTGTTCGATCGACTGCTCGCGTCATCGTGCATCGGGAACTGCTACCAGCCGATCAGAGCATCAATGCAACTGTGTACTGTCAGCAGTTGAGCCGTGTTCAACAAAAACTAAAAACTCTGGAGCCAACACTTCTGAATCGCAAAGGGGTCCTCCTGATACAGGACAACGCTAAGAACCACGTGACTAGGATGACCCGGGACACCAATCTTGGATGGGAAACACTATTGCATTCGCCACACTCCCCGGACATTGTACCGTCCGATTATCACCTGTTCCATTCCTTGGACCATCACTTCAGAGGATGCTAGTTCAAATCTCTAGTAGAGGTGCAAAATGTACTTGATACCTTCTTCACTTCACGGCCCACCAAGTTCTACCACGATGGAATCCATGGCCTTCCAGGACGTTGGCAGAAAGTCGTCGATGCTGACGGGGAATATTTTTGATCTTTCTGGTACGTCCTAGGTGACATATCGATGTTAGAAGGTGGTGGGTGAAAAAACGACAGAACTTTCTTGGTTACCTTTATAGAATATAAATTTTACCTATTTAAAATTTAGTACAACAAGACAATTTAATAAGGACAAGAATCAGAATATATATATATATAACGCGGTTCTGTGATAATGCAGAATTTGCCACATATTTCTGAAAATCTTCATTTTTATTTTAAACTGGTAGCTCATCCCAATTTGTATGTATTCTATAATTTTAGACAGTATACGTTCAATTTGAAATAAGGCAAAACACAAACACTTCAATACTTCATATTTCTTGCATGTGTCCTATTCAAATCAGTCCTTTAATTGCCTTTCATGTAATGATTACTATTCATCTAAGATTCGCAAAATCATTAGAAATTTACGTTACTATTAATATACATGGTACACGTGATGAAATCATAATAAATTTGTTACTTAATGTCATATCAATATACATTCATTTAACCAACCTTTGTTAGTGACACGCCGAAAATAATGAAACAAGCATTTGAGTTTCTCTACTGCACGAACTGATGACTTGTTCTTAAATGTTTGGAAAAGCCTGTAATACAAATATTCAAAGAATTACTGTCATTCAAAATCAACAAATACAAATTATAGAGTACAGTTTGCTATCGTAATTTACAGTACAATAAATACAATGAATCCTTAACGAGAGAATTAATTAGATCGTAGCATTAAAAAATGGCTTACTTCATCTAATATAAAAAAGCAAGTGATCTTGTTTGTGATAGAATCACGTGCAAACGGCTAACAGTTTGAAATTAATCTTTTGATTTAGTTAGCACCTATCTCGAACTGGGTGTTTTATCATATTACTTTGATTAAAATACATATCCTAAAGGAAAAGCAGGTATGAGGAATGTCTTAGTGTTTCATTCTAATCGATGGGAAGTCCCAACCTACATCTCCTCGCGAGAGAAAGCGGGCAACGTCTCAGACGGCCAACGTAGTTGGGACCGACTGATTTCCGGGATAAGGAGTTAACCTCTACCAAGTGGCAATGGCCTTCTTGGAGGGCAGATGAGCGGGTAGAGATGAAGTTAGGACACCTTCTTCTTGTCCTTAGCAGGGGAAACTTTCCTAAAAGGCGGATGAACCATACGGTGGTCAACGGCATCGAGATGAGGAAAGGAAATGCAGATATTATTACATTATTTTTTCCCAGGAGAGACGAAGGAAGAGAATAAACATAATGATGGTTCTTCTTGAGGTAAAATATTCCGAAGGTAAAATAGTCCCCGTTCACATCTCCGAGCTGGGACTATTCCGGGAAGAACAATCAAAGATGAAAATAATAACTTTCATTTCAGCATAGAAATCTGGAACGTACGAACTTTATGTCGTGCGGGTAAACCTGAAAATTTAAAAATGAAAATGGAAAAATTTAAAGTAAACACAGTGGGTTTGAGGGAAGTGCAATGGTCAGAAAAAGGTGAGATAGTATCGGGAAATTACACAGTATTCTATTCGGTGGTGTTAAGGACGAGAATGGTGTCGCAATAGCAATGAGGAACGAAACAACAAAATGCGTAACCAAAGTGGAATGCTGCAGTGACTACTTCATATTTGTAAAGCTAAGAGCAAAACTAGTGGATATTCTCATAATTCATGTATATATGCAAAAAACCTATGAAAACAATGAAGCAGAAGTGATACATGACGAGATTAGTGACATACTGCATCAGGAGGGAAGAGGTAAGATCAACATCATAGTAATGGGAGATTTCAAAGCGTAATGTGAAAAGGAGCTGCGAATAAGATGGTGAGATCATTTGGACTAGATAGAAGAAACGAACGGAGCGAAATGCTTATCGACTTCTGTATGCACCATGATATAGTGGTGATAATACGTGGTTTAAGAAAAGGAAAACCAATTTGCACACGTGGAAAAGCCCAGAAGATAAGAAACGCTACCAAATCGATTACATTCTTGACAAGAAACGTTTCAGAAATAGTTTTTGAGACATGAAGACGCCACCGAGAGCGAATATTGATTCGGATCACAATCTTATCGTGGAAGTGCAAACTTGGTTTAAGTCAATCAAGAAAAATGGAAGAAATCGAAAATGGAACTTAGAGCGACTAAGAAGTATGGACAGTGATGAAGAAAAATTATGTGCAATTGGAGATATGGTAAGCAGTGCAGAAAATAGCGTGGAAAAAGTTAAACAGATTCTACTAGACACACTCGACATCGACAACAACGTTCAGAGAATGGAGGAACAGCGAAGGGCAAAAACCACAGACGTCAAAGAATACAAAAGGCTAAATAATTAATTGAGAAGAGAGATGGGCAAAGCCAAAGAGAAGTACATGGAACAGGTGTAAGAAACAATAAAACTTCGCCGGCGCGGTAGGTATGATCTGATATATCAAAAAGCACAAGAGTTAGGAGGAAAAGCTAACAGAAGCATACACTGGCCATCAAAGAATCTTTGGAATCTAGGATGAATACATGAAGGATCTGTATGACTGGAAGAACCGCCCCATAGATACTGCGGCCGAAGCAGAGGAAAAGGTGGATGATGAAGAAAAAGGACTCAGTATATTGAAAAGTGAAGTAGTACAAGCCATCAAAGACATGTGAAGGAAGAAGGCCATCAAAGACGACGACATACCAGTGGGTTTGCTCAAGGGATTAGGTGACAATGCAATGAAAGTACTGACTTCACTTATTAACAAGATCTATCTAAACGGATATTAGCCAAAGGATTTTCTTGATGTTACAATGATTGCATTACCCAACAAAAGCAAGCAAAGAAGTGCAGTTATCATAGAACCATTAGTCTTATTTCCCACACTAGAAAGATTATTGCGCGCATACTGAACAAGTGGCTAGAAAGTAAAATAGGAGAGATATTGGAGGACGATCAATTTGGATTCCAGAAAGGAAACGGCACCACAGATGCTATTGGGTTGATGAGAATTATATGAGAGAGTTCTTGACCGAAAGGAAGAGTTGTGTCTGTGCTTCACCGATTGGCAAACAGTTTTCAACTGGGTCAATTGGACCAAATTTCTGAATATACTTAAAGAAATCGGGGTCAACTGGAGAGATCGACGACTCGTTCATAACCTGTGTATAGGACAACGAGTGAAGTTGTTTTTGAATCAAGGAGAAACCAACACTGTGGAGATTGGAAGAGGAGTCAGACAAGGATGTACTTTGTCAACCTAATTATTCAATATTTATAGTGAATGTTTAATGAAGGAGGCATAATGGAAACTGAAGATTTCACGATTGGAGAGGAAAGCGGGGACTTTGAGGTCAAAATTTTCGAATTTTTGATTTATACGTTTTCTAATACATGATACCTGCAGAATATTCCCTGTAACTTTGAAGTGTGTATGTCTCCGGAAACCTTTTCAAAACGTTATTTATATGCAGATATGTGTTAACATTTTTTTCATTTCTTTTTGATATATGTCATATTTCAATCCAATTTACTTGGGCATTGAATCTTCTTATCTACATTACCCAACTGTGTGCGTAATTTTTCATTAGTTCTCATATTCTGGAAAGATGTTACAAATACCACTCTCATGTACACTTTCTCCCGGATTGGGATCGTTCCTTATTTGAACACTGCTTTTGGTTGATTAATCATTACTGATACTTTAAGGTTACAATAGTCTAATTTGTTATTACAGCAGTATTGAATCAACAGAAGAACGCCAATACCTCAAAATCCACGTTCTCTAAGTCACCTGCATGTCTTGTTATGTGGACTCAGTCGTAACCAAACTGTACGAGTAGGTTTATTTGGGATTTTCACGTTCACTATGATTCATATTTAATTATCATCGTCTCTATTAGCCATACTGGCCATAATCACAGGATGTAAACTTAAGTTTTACCTAACATTCGGTAAGTAATGCAAAGCAAACCTTTGTACGTAATATATTTTTACCCACCTGTTGAAATTTATGTCCGGATAGAAACTGTACTCTGACTGACGGCTGGTTGAATTCCTCCTTGGAAAAGTACACAGGAAAGCATTTGCTAAGAGACAAGCTATCTGTTGTTGACTTAAACTAATTACCGCAGTCTTATGCCTTTGTAACAAAGGAATTGGACGAGTAACTAACGCAGGAAGCTGCAATGCCAGCTGGATGATTTCAGGTAACAAATCCCTAAAGAAACAATCAGCTTCTGCAGGCATCAATACCTGTTGGATAAAGAATTAAATCTTTTAACACGACAAACACCTTGCAAATTTTAAACCGTACTTGCCAAACTTACGATTTAAAAACATAAATACAATAATAATAAATAATAAAAGGTTTGAATTAAATTCATAGAGTTCAAGGGCATTTTTTTTCACGATATTTTACGGATTTCTTAAAATTTTTCCAGAGAAGCAGAGTGAAACGAATCGCAGAAAATCAACTTAAATGTAGAATAAGGATTTTCCGATTAAACGTAGAATAAATAAAACTATTTTCTTCTTTCAGAAATAGTTTCATCTATGGTGAAGCCGCATCACACTGCTGAGATGAAAATGGTTCCAAAAATTTATATTCTAAACTGAAGAAACTGATTATGGAATCTTCATTAGACATCACTCGGATCAAGGAATGAATTCTTTTCTTAACATTCTTAAGTAAGATATCTCCAAAAGCTAAGCATTTCAATTTGAGGGGCAACCATCCTTATCGCTTACTTTTTCTTTCTTTAAAGAAAACTTTTCAGAATGTCCCAGGTACGAAAACCAACGTTAATGCCTTCTGCAAACACAAAATTTAAATTATTAACTTCAATATTCATAATCTAAACATATATCCAAAACTTCATTCTTGACGACATAAGTAAACAACGAAATTCCATGATATTGGAAGCCTGAAAGAGACCCACTGAAAATTCTATCTTATAGGACTAAATATTATTTCAGCTTCGTCGTAACAAAAAAGAAAAAATCTCAGTAGTTTTGACATGGTAAGTAGATCATGGCATACTTCATTCACGGTCTCGAAAGATTTTGTAAAAATAGGTGGTTTTGATTTGTCTTTATTTTGTTCACGGATATTTCTATTTTAGGTTAAATTAGCACGTTGCGCAACGACTACCATCATCCGCCTATCTTGTTGCACAGAACTTCAAAGGAAACAACTTTCATTGAAAGTTAATATAATACATAAAGACAAAAAACGCAGTATGCCATCCATCAATATACCATCCTGTTTCTTTTGTTCCAAGCTAGCACTAGTTGTCAACAAAAATCAATTCAGTGTAGTAGAGTGAACAACATTTATCTAGAATATCTCAAAACACTTTCACATTAATAGTAGGTCCATGAGACTATTCATCTAATTTGCAAAAGATACATGGAATTCGGATCCTCAGTTCCAATTCTGTAAGCCCTTTGCTCTAAGATGCCTGCCACGAAACTGAGATGCAATTTACTCTACAACAAGAGTAGCTGGTACGCACAAGCAAGTGTGAGTATTGGTATATTCTATATTGAGATTTATTTACTTTAATCCAGTACACAAGCGACAGGCACGTGTTATCTAAAATATCCTCTGCGAGTAGCCACACAAACCTGAAACACGTTGGCCAGATATCGTTAATGGCAGAATGCACCACTTTCAAAGGAAATGCTACTACTGCTTACACAAGGTAATGCTTCAGGAAAGGAATATAAGGATGTCGTCTCGAATAGATCTTGACATTGGACCGTAGATCACAGTCCAAAAGGTAATGGTCGGAACTATATGTCTGGAGTGACAGAAATATCGGGAATATGTTGTTGGAATCATGTCTGGGTCGACATTCCCTTATTGGCAGAAGCTGAACCTGTTGGAACACCCTAAGGCTATTAGCAAAGAGGATATGATTGAGAGGTTCAACTATAGGAGTCAGAATATCAGACTAGTAGTTCACAGCACACGTGTTTTCACTCCAGTTTCGCAGAAGTGGAAATTTTTTACTCCATGATATGAGACCTGCAACATTATCACCTCAACGGGGTGTTGGTGGGTACTCTGGAACCGATCGTACTACTTCCTTAAAAGATGGTGCATATACCCGGTCATTTTTGGCGCTCTATACGACTCATCAAATGCTGAAGACCTTATCGTCCGTAAACAATATATTGTTGTTGTGTGAATGAATGTGAGACACTAAAGAGACTTTCGTGATCTTATGACCTGTTCAGCCGTATCTGCGGAGTGGGGATTCAAACCATTACATCATTTAACTTGTCACGTTTTGGTAGCTTCTACCTGGTAACTTACGATGGTGTAAGCTTTGTATCAATATTTTTTGTCTAGATTGGGTAGTTTTTCTTCAATTTGTCTCTGATTGTAATTTTATATAGTTATCCTTTTGAAAACTAAATACAATATTGTATGCTGAACAGCAATCAGAGAGAGATGCGGTGCAGTGTTGGGAATTCGATTCCGGTTTGATCACATACTACCAAGCAGTACTGACTGGTGAAGCAAATGTTGAAAATAGTAATTGGGTGAAAATGGATTTAAGGTTTGATAACATACGTTGGTGCGTTTAAGTCACGATGATTCATCTGTGCAACAGACAGAGTGAAATTATAGATAATATATGTCTATAAGATAATGTCGGATAGTTTGTTTGAAGTAGAGACTTGAGTATTAGTTATACCCTTCGTGGATTTAGTGAAATTAACGCTATGAGAACACTTACTTGAAATGAGAAGTGTGTCCATTTCATAGAACTATGCGTACTAGATGAATAACAATGAAGCAAATTGCGTTCAAATAGAAGTATTCGTCTGTTGATTTGACACCATTGTAAGTTATTAGCATCTGCTTGCGGATATTTACTACAAGTGTTCTTCCTATACCAACAATAGAATTTCGGCCACGTTTGATATACTCTTTAGTTGTGCCATCTTTCTTACAATTACTATTTTAAAACCCAACACTTTATTTACAAACACACCGAAACATGTTTGTGTTAATTTTCTCACATTTTATTACTCCATTATTGATTTCATTTGTCACTGTTTGTGTTTCCCTCAGATGCAATTACTCTACCAACAATACATGACAAAAATTATATGAATGAACAAATAAATTAAGTCCATAAGTTAATAAAAATATTACATTTCTCTACAACGTACACTGTAGTTGGGAAATTCCAACTAAATGCAATTGCTGTCAAGTAATACTCACTTCCTCAAAGAAATAATGAAGACCCGAGAAATCCCATCTTTTGGCGTATGTAGAATTGTACGAGAGTATAGCGGCCTCCAACTGCTGACTTGACACGATTTTCCTTAACAAGGATTCCTGAATTATTTCCCAACGAAGCCGTAAGCTTTTCTTGTTTCCCTTGAAATGAAGAAGGAAATGTAAACATGAATTACAAGCAAAACTTACGAAGTAAGATTAAAGAAGAAATTAAGAGAAACATAAACATGCTTTTGGTTCTTATGTATGGTACACAAACAAGAAGGTACCATCTTCATTAAAAGAATCAAATGTTAAAATTTATAAAGAACACAGTAGATAATAGGAAAATAACAAAACTCCTACTTTCTTGTTTTTCAATAACAAATAATCACAATCAACGTATTTTGCTTGGCTATATGATAATTTTCATATAAAGGGGAAAAAAAACGACGATACAAAAATACATTAGGGAATATGACCAGAACACACAAAAATTGAAAAGAATAAAACTAGTAACTTTATATTGGCTTCCCACACCAAATTATTCTGCCATCTTGCGAATATTCTCTGGATTTTTTATTACATGAATAAAAGTTCTATGTACGTGACACCATACGCGAACGCTAAAGGTTCATCAATTTATTTCAAAATTCTAATTTTAATAACAAACCATTGTACTATGTTGTTCAGAAAGTTGCCTAGTAAGCATTTACATTACCGTGGATCAATATAGTGAGGTTCTCTTACAATATCATTAGTTTTATTCTTTTTGTCTCTCTGTATTATACTTCCAAATGTATTTTAATTTATGCTCTTTTAGCTTTTTGTATGTCCTGACGATGAATACAACTGACAAAACTATATTGCTTGCTTGTGATTACTTGGCATTGCAAAGCAATAAAGGTAAAAGTTATCATATTTTCTTTCAATCTATAATTCGCTTTCATTTGTTTAAATCTGTAAGTAATACATGACACCAACTTCATGAGAAACCTTGATTCGATTTCTAATGGGAAAATATATACAAATCCTATAAAAGGCACATGTTTAATCAATCTGATGCATTTAGTTTCCCAATACTAACTCAATTTTATTCCAAACAAATACCTGTTATAAACGTTTCATCTTCTGATACTAAAATGTTCAAAACAACTTTAGAATAAGATCTGACTTGTGCGAATTTGTAGCCAGATTGTTTAACATTTCCAAAATAAAGACAAGGACTTCTTTTTAAAGTGATTTCACGTAGTTACCTCTTCAACAGGATACAGATTTTCGACGGAAGATGGCATTCGAACGTGATCACTGTCCCAGCTATCTACTGTAGGCTGAGGATGTGGCCTGGGAGGTTCTCCTTTTATAATAGGCAACTATAAAAAAGTAAGAAAATAATTATATAAAAATATATTTATTTGTTACCTGAAACATTAAACTTTTTTCCTGTCATTACTATTCTTTCTTGTTTTCCATGCTGAAGTTAAGGTTGACAGCAGCTTTCACCTAAACTCTGTAGCTACTGATAACTAAGATATTGTAACACAAATGCAAACTGAGCCATGGAATTTTCTTCAATTCAGTTTTTATCCACTTGATTATTTAACCAATACTTAATTGATATATCTTACCCATCACCTCAACAGCTTTAGCGATCAAATTATACAAAAATTCTACGAGGTAAGGTCGAGGTGAAAATTATACTCTATATTCTTTCAGCAAATCAGTAGTAGCACATTTTTAAGCTATACTTAGATCATAGTTGAATGTTTACACTTTATCATTTCGTTCTGTTTTTAAGTAACTTTTTTAAAAAAAGCATAGTTTTTATTTCTTACTGAAATAAATGTTTTGAATAATCATGATATATAATAAGTGTTTTAGATAAATTTTATTATCCTTACAACTTCTATAATGTGTTTTTTGATACTTAGTAGGACTTTCCCTTATACTAATGTCTTGCTACATTTACAACGTGACTTCAACTCTAAGTAGCTTTGGAAGATAAGGGTGAGGGTATACAGGATATTGTAGAATGCCAATCCATGTTTTAAAAACCTCTTAAAACTAACTTTTACAGAATGTTAAAGCATTTGGAGTTTTAGCATCTAAACTTTTATAGTGTAATTTTCAACAATTTTCCTCCAAGTCACGAAGTTGAAGGGAACAAAGAAGTCTCAAAAAGGCTTAATACAGGTATAGAATTAACAATGGAGGTCATCAAAAAGGAATTTGAGTAAAAAGTAAGTAAAAATATTAATATATCTTATTCTTTGCCTATATTTAACTAACCTCAACTATACTCTCTTTAAAAGCAACCAATGAACCTTAAGAAAATCTTATTAAATATCACAAGTAATATATTTCCAACAAGTTGGTAGTTTAATTAAATTTATATTCTCTATAAATGAATACACCTCACCTGGAATAAAACCGTATGACTCGAAGATGGAGCAATTGGGGGAAATTGAGAAAATCCCCACCGACTATTCCCTTTTTGTAATTCAGCCAATGTAGCTCCTTTCCACGGATAATCCATTTCTTCTTTTTCCTCGAGTACCATTTCATTGTTTCTTTCTTTTAAAGAGTCTTCTACTTTTACAATTTCTTCAGAAAATTCTGCTAACAAACTAGGCGACATTTGATCTCCTTGAGAGGACGAATTACTTTCAGATTCACTTTTCTCTTTTGATGAACTTTCACTCTTTTTCATCTTCTCTACACCTATAACGAATCATATAACACCTATTACAATGTGAGGTGGTCAATTGCTCATACAGGCATACACACTATTTTTATGTATAAAGCTTTCAGGTCACTAATGAATAATCAACGAAGAGCAAAGACGGGTGAAGAAAGGATACTATCGCGAACATCAAAAGACATCTGGTTGTACTTTTTTACCTATTTTGAATGATTTTACGGGAAAACGAGTAGCCTAGTAAATACGAAATACGAAAAAAAAAAGACATTAAAATCAATAATGACCTACAAAAAGTAAACTTGAACAAAGTTAAAAGCAAACTCTTGAAAATTACTAATTATGCCCATATAATAAAACTTAAATTTGTAGATTTTCTTGGATCCTCACACAATTTTCATTCATTTCATACAATTGGTTTCCTTTAGACTAAAGAACATAACTTAGGACGTCAAATTAAACATATTATTTCATCTTATTTTCAATGTACGGAGTATAATAATAATAATTATTATTATTAATTAAATTTCATCACGGTTACACTATTTCACTGTTCACTTCAAAATTGTAATTTAATCGTTGCAGTTTTCTCTATATTATACGACAAATATTAACATTTTGTAGCTGAATGCAAACAAAAATTTAACTTATGCAGTTTCATCCCCGGTGGGAAAACAAGTAGTTCAGATTCTACGTTAAACTATGTAATCTACATCATTATATATGATACTGAAATGCAGTGTTAAAATAATAAAATACATGAATTAAAAAAAATAAGATTTGAATACCAGTCGTGCAAGGCAAAAGCTGCAAAATAATATCTAATTTCAAATCTTGCAGTGCACGCATAATTTAAATCGTATATTGCTGAAAAATACCAGATACTTTGTGTATTTTACTGGAGGGATTTAGACAGTACCTAATAATGCGTAATCGGTTTGTGGACCTCTCTGTGACAGACAACTTACAATTACAGGTAATAATAATGTCCCATTGGTGTGCATTATTCAGAGGTTTTACTATATTACTTAATTCTTGTATCAGCTGGGTCCCTAACTACCACTTTTCCGTTTATTTTTTTGAAGCACATGACACTCTTCCCTATTTCAGACCCTCCTACCTAGGTAAAGATGATTAACGTTTGATTCGTTTATATTTTACGTCTTTTCAGAATACCCCAATATAAAGCTTATGTTATGATCAATAAAATTATCATATCATCTTTAACTTCAAAAAATTTTAAAACACCGTTATATTCTCGCAACATTATAAGAGATTCTTCACAGCATATCAACATGAAAAGACGTACTGATTAAATATCGATATTGTATATTGCAAACCTCGGATATTACATTTTTGGATTTAAAAAAAAAAAAAACTTTCCAAAGAAAAGCAGAGCATGTATCAGGAAAATTCCAAAGCAGATCACTTAGCGAATCTCACGTATTGAAAAAATATTACCGTGACATTCATCAGCGTGAGGGCACAGCTAATTAAAACGCATAAAAAATAAAATCGTAAGAATATGTGTTTTCTGACAGAATCATTTAAGAAAATGATGTTAATCTTTTGCTGCAAGAATACCAAATCTGGCAACTGATGCTTTAGATTACATAGTATGCAAACTCGACCTTATTAGTAATTCGGATATTTACGGAAAATTATAATTCTTTGTACTTTGCTAAAAAGTGGCTTCTAATATAGACCTACTATAAAAGTCCACTATCATAGTACAAAATCCATAGGTTTCAACATTTTCTCATTCGCTTTCGAACTTCACGTAAAAGTATACATGATTTCAAATAAAACGTGCGATGAAGCAAACTCGAAAAGCAATAGTGTTAAGATCACTTATATGTATGTGGGAGGATCTAAAAAAACACTCGGGAGGAATTTCCTTCTGTCACCACGTTATTATCAGAAGCAAATATCTAGCTGAAACACACAGTTTACACAATACAATTTAATACCTAGCTAATTCTCTAACTTCTAGATCTGAACACAAATAAAGCTAACAATAAGAAATAATAAAGCTAGAATTCAATACATGAAAATCGATCGCTTCTCGGGTTTCCAATATATTAATCTTGATTACGAGCTCAAATATAGTTCTTCCTCAAAAGGACAAAAGGAAGATAAAATGTCGGGTGAAAGAGATAATATAAAAACGAAGAAACCATCACAGTATACCCATTCGAAATTGTTAAATTACTATATAAAACAAAATTTCTTCGAAGTATTCCTATCTGTCTAACCATTAAAGCATTTTACAAATGTATTACTTTCCTATGTAAACGAAAGAGAAATATTAAGAATAATTTAGCGTATTACAAGAAAACGAAATATATATATATATATATCCGATGCTATACACAGAATATTGAGGGTAAGAAGAGGTATACACATTATAATCTGGATATACAAAAAGAAGTAGGGTGAAAGAAGACATTACGGATGCTAAGAGAAAACATCTCACTTCAGAGTTTTCTAAATATTAAAAAAAAACAATACACCGTGTAAAGAATGTACAAGTCTAACAAAAAAGATTATTATTTTAGTTAGGACAGGCAGATAATTCCAGTCAAGAATACGTGAATATATGTAAAAAAAATAATAATTTTAAAAATACGAAGATAAAAACGTTATCACCTGAATAAACGATGTTATAATCTTTTAAGTGTTCATGCAAGTTATTCAGGTAAGAAAAGGAATAACAAGGTATCAACAGACGAGAATATGGTAAACTTAAAATTACTTGTATAGTGTAAATTAAAAGCAGCCACTTTGAAAAAGGTTCGTTATATATATATATACGTATATATATATATATATTATACACAGTAACTTCGTTGTGGTTATATCTTAGTTATTAAACTTTTATCCCACACTTTATCTTATTCTTGTCCTTTGGACGTGGAAACATTCCTAGGTTCGAAATATTGCAAGGAATTTAGTGCAAGCCTATGGAGCGGTGAATACATTCAATTTTCAAATATAATACCAACGCACATTTGTATATACAATTAAGTAGCTTCATTTCAGTAAGCTACGAAAAGAAGTAGAATTACTAGATTACTAATGTTCTATTTTATACTGTCTCGTTTGGTGGATTAAACCAAACCTCTATTGGAAAGATTACGGTTTTTCAATCCATCGACTTCTAGCCGCAATAATTCATAATGTCAGAACATATTCGCTGTAATTCCTTTTCTCATTCTTACATTCATAGTCAGGGCGTCTACTAAAATTCAAAATGAAACTTAGTGACTTTTTCTTTTTTAAATCATAAAATTTAGTAACATATTCAAGAGCGAATTTGGGTGCGACTGGGCCGAATTTCCATGCATGCGACAGAAGCGTGCTTTGCTTGCGATTTGTTAGCATCTAAAGCCGACCATAGACATTTTTGGTGGTGAATTTTAACGATTTATGGAACATAATTTTCCAGTCCAATATTGGACATAATTTTCCAATATTTGTAAAGATTTAAAAAAAAAAAAAAATCGTGACCCAAAAGCTAAATTTTGTGACTGTTTCTTTATTTTCATGACCGTTTTCTGATTTCGTGACTTTTTCATAACTCTCGTGACCGATAGACACCCTGATAGTACTTATTCTCTTTTTAATAAAATATTTTTTTTTTTCGTTCTCTTTGCGAGAAATCACATTTTTCACGTTACATGCTTTAAAAACAAAATTACCGCAGTTACTAATAAAGCTCCAAACATTCAACAATGAAAATAGGGAAGATAATTTCGGACTAAGTTTGCCAGACGTATATTTAAGGGTATCATTCCGCATAGTGGAACTGACGGGAAGAACTTGTAAAAAGATATCAAAATGATTGGTTGCGGGATTCTATCTCTGGATCTCCTGATTACAATGCGATAACGTTAATTACTTACCTACATTCGCTTTGTATGTAAAGTGAAGCACCTGGACAGTTATTATTTATGAATTAATGCAAAATAAAACTAGTGATTCATTCTTGCACTAAATAAGAATTACAAACCTTTATAAAACATTTTCAAAGTACTCTGTTTCTGTTTCTTCAGAAGTGGCTCCATCGGAACGTAGCTCAGTTGATTCAAGAGTTTACGAACTCTATGAAAGAAAATAATAATCAACAAATTGGTGTTTTGTTAACTACTAATCTACAGCTTATTTCATATTTTGACAATAGCTGTGTAAGCATGGACGCAAGTTTTAACACTATATTACCATATGATTCTTTATAATAACTATCAACATTATGTTTTAAAATGTACTACGACACTCAATTTATTGCTCAGATTCTTATATGATTTTTGTATTGTCTAGGCCTATGTACTTTATTAAAGAAGTATGTTATTAACTGTAAGTTCATAGCATGTCGTATTTCCAAGTACGCTTTGTTGAAATATGAATTTATACTAGTTCTAGGTTCTAATTTGAGGATGTTTAGCGAGAGGTACAATAATAAAATCTTATGAATCAAACCTAAAAGGTAAATAGAGTTTAATTTAGAGTGTCGACTACTGAAGTATCTAATGTAGTGAGTTAAGCCTAGCACAAACAAATTTCTCTGAGACATACCTGCTAGAACCTGATGAAGATAAGTATTCCATTTCGTGCTATAGATTATCGTTCAGCTTCAATCCTGATCAAGTGTTGATCAGTGAAGGTTAATTATTATTGTGGAGACGAAGTGATGATCAGCTAGTACTTTGTTATTCATTTTAGGTACGTTCGACGAATACTATTTCACTTACGAAAGATATGTTTATCTCTGGTATAGTTTAACACTAAACCTGTTAAACTTAAACGCAGAATATTGAACTTAAGTTGTGTCCATGACAATAACCAACATAGATCCAGCGTCTGAATTCTGAATAGCACTGGTCGCCATCTTTAATATTACATAAGATTTCATATCAGGATCTTTGCTGAGGTTGATAACACTAGTTAACAAATTTAAACTTTTTGTTTGTTACATGAGAAAAATCACCTGATCTTAAAGGAACTTTTTGCGCTGAATTCGAATATGCACTCGGTTTCTCTCCATCACGTACAGTTTTCCCGTAACAGAGGGATTTTCGGGAAATTCCCTCAAAAATTTCCCTTTTTCAGATATTTTTTTCCCCTAGCTCCTGTCCCCTTACATATAGTAACATAGAAATTATACCTAAGTATACCTTGATTTATATTTAATAAACCCTAAAAGTTTCGTAAAAATCGCTTTGTTCTTTCTAGAGAAATAAATATATTTGTATGTATACTGTGTGCACGGTTTATTGCACCTGATAGTAATGCTTTCAGATCTCCTGAGTTGGGGTAAAAACGATTTGCTTTATTACTACAAACACAGACATAAAAATGAATTTTTACAATAGTCAACAACACACTTGTATTGCTCTCTGTAAATTAGAAACGTGTATAAAAATAGAATGTACTTCCAACGTATATTTTTTTTAAACGTACAGTATATGTATATCTTAATACATATATATACAATTCTCCAAGTTTTTTCGTTTTGTTCATGAAATGGTTATCAATATTTGTTATCAAATGTAACAGAATGCAAAACAAAGAAAGAATGGAAATAAAAAACCTTCTATACCACTTGCGCACTCAGTGAAGATTAAGGAATCCTATGACACCATGTCAACTTTGCTAAATCTTATAAATTACAAGGACCATTGTTGGCAAATATGTTGTGATCTCAAGGTAGTTGGTATTTTATTAGGAATGCAGTGCGGTTACACGAAGTACCAATGTTTTTTATGTTTATGGGATAGCCGAGCTGATGACAAACATTATGAAGTGAAGGAATGGGAACCTAGAGTGAATTACGTACCTGGAGAATGCAACGTCAAATACGCTCCTTTGGTAGATCCTAATAAGATATTACTACCGCCACTTCATATCAAGTTAGGACTTATGAAAAACTTTGTCAAAGCCATGGACACATCTGGTGAAGGTTTCAAGTATTTGCGAGATAAGTTCCCTAACCTGAGTGATGCTAAGATTTCAGCGGGAGTGTTTATTGGTCCCCAAATTAGGAAATTAATGCTTGATGATAGCTTTGACAGCAAGTTAAACAGTGCTGAGCTAGCTGCCTGGACAGCATTTAAGTGTGTTGTGCGCAACTTTCTGGCCAATAACAAAGCTGAGAGTTACACAGAAATCGTACAGGACATGATACAGAAATACAAAGAGTTGGGTTGTAGGATGTCTTTAAAAATCCACTTTTTGCACTCCCACCTCAGCTTCTTTCCTGCTAACCTAGGTGCTCTCAGCGACGAACAGAGGGAAAGATTCCACCAAGATATAATGGCAATGGAGAAAAGGTACCAGGGACGATGGGATCCTTCAATGATGGGGGACTATTGTTGGGGTCTTGTTAGAGAATGCAACATTTCTTACAAAAGAAGGAAGTAGTGTACGTTTTTGTAACCCAATGGAAGTTTCATATATTGTGACAGTTTTGATTGTCTTTTCATGACCTTTTGGTACATTTGTATTATTGTTTATTGTAAATTGTCACACTTGTAAATTATATTGTATTATATTTTATATATGTGTTTGTGGTAATAAAGCAAAACGTTTTACCTCAACTTAAGAGATCTGAAAGCATTACTATAAGGTGCAATAAACAGTACACACAGTATACATACAAACATATTTATTTCTCTAGAAAGAATAAAGCGATTATTACGAAACTTGGAGGGTTTGTTAAATATGAATCAAAGTATACTTAGGTATAATTTCTATGTTAGTATATGCAAGGGGACAAGATCTTGGGGTGTAAAATAAACGAAAAGGGAAATTTTTGAGGGATTTTCCCGAAAATCCCTCTGTTACGGGAAAATCGTACGTGATGGAGAAAAACCGAGTGCATATTCGAATTCAGCGCAAAAAGTTCCTTTAAGAACAGGTATTTCCTTTTATATAACAAAACCTTTGTTAACTAGTGTAATCTAAAACCTCGTGGACATGACGTAATGTTACATGCAGTTTAAAAGCTATTCCGAGTCCCAGAAAAAAAAAAAAAAAAATTGGAATTTAGGAAGTAAGAAATATGGCTGTGCCAGCTTTTCGTAATGAGTTCTTTCGTTATGTAAGTAAAGATGTGATAAGCGCAAAAGATAGATTAACAAACATGGTTATACAAGTGTTTACAACATGATCCAATTCTTCACATACAACTAATTACAAGTGTAATTAGTTCCATATTTTCTAATGATTCATAAGCTTATACCACTAAATGAAAATCGCAGTGAAGCTCTAAACATAGTTGTTCAGCATCTGTAACTGTTCTCTAAGATATTATGTAACTTTACATTCCATCCTCTGTACACATTAAGAATTCAATAGCAAAATTATGTACCGGTAATAGTGAAACTCACATTCCTTTGAGGAAATAATGTCCACATGCCTTCCACACTCTGGGCATCAGATACGTTCGAGATGCACTACCATAAAGCAATGTCCAAAAATTACAATTCATTCAATAAATATATGCTAATATCTTCTATACTCATTTTTGTCAGCTGCCATCTACGTAGATATACACGTCATAATCAAGGGACCTACACACTTACATAAAATGAATACTATGCCCACAAATGTATATGCCATAACAAGATTACTCGTGAGCACACAATGAGCCCCGGATTATACCTACATGAACTTTTCAGTTACAAATATTTCTTAATTTCATACTTTCTTTCCTCTTCGCTAGACACATATTCGTCTGTATTGTGTTACTTCGCAAAATTAGTCTTTCCAACTGTTAAGTGTTGCAAACTACAGACTATTCAGAAATAACACAGCTTAGAATTTATGAGCTAAGCGACGTGAATGAAGTATATGAGAAAATATATGATACTGTAAAGCATAGTTTTGAAGTAGCATTTCCAATAAAAAATAATTTTAGTAAAATAAAGAAAAAAATAAAATGGATTACAACTGAAATCTTAAAAGCAAACATGGTAAATATATTGTACAACTAAATAAAACTAGGAAGCGTTACCCTACTAGGATGAATGAATTAATTTACAGACAGCACAAAACTAGTTATTAAAAAAATGTTGAAGATAGTGAAACAAAATTATAACAGTAGAAAGATTCTTCAATCACACAATAAAACAAAGGCAATGTGCAAAATAATTAAAAAAAGAGCTCAACATGCAAACGCATAGTACCCATATAAGTAGCATAATTTATGAGGGCGTAAACTTGACAAATCCAAAGGACATGGCAGCATCTTTTAATAAATATTAAACAAATGTAGGACAAACCCTTAGGAAGACCTAGGCGCAGATGGGAGGACAATATTAAGATGGATCTCGCAGAGATTGGAATACAGAGTGGAAACTGGATGCAGGTGGCTAAGGATAGAAGTCAGTGGAGAGCTTTTGTGAACGCGGCATTGAACCTCCGAGTGCCATAGGTCATAGAGTTAGTTAGTTAGTTAGACAAACCCTTATTAAAAGCAAAGGAACTAGTAAAACTAACTTAACGGAACATAAAATTAAAAAATGTGATAAATCTATATTCTTGGAACCAGTAACAGAGAGTGAAATAATCATCATAATAAAATAAATGAAAAATTCGAATTCGGCTGGGACGGATGAAATCTCTAACAGTTTGATAAAAAGTTGTTACAAATATTTAGTTAAACCATTATGTTATCTCTCAAATATTTCAATCGCCCAGGAACCTTTCCCGATAAACTAAAAGTTGCTAAAGTTAAACCATTACACAAAAAAGGTAAATTCAATGAAATAGAAAACTATAGACCGAAATCATTACTACCCGTTATAGGTAAAATTCTGGAAAAAAATAATGTTCAATCGGGTAATGGATATCATTAATAAATATTCTATTATATCCAACATGGTTTCTTGAAAGGTAAATCCACAGAGACTGCAATTTTTCATTTTCTAGAAACCTGCAGAAAGTTGTTGGATGAGAAAGAATTATCTATAGGAATATTTTTAGATCTAACAAAAGCCTTTGATTTAGTAAATCATAATATATTGTTAGAAAAACTTAGTTGCTATGGTATTAGAGGCTTAGCAAATAAATAGTTTGAATCATACCATAAAGATCGGAAGCAAGTAACTGAAATCATAGGAATTTTAATTAATAATAAAATTCAAAAATGTGTATCAAGTGAAGAAACTCTTAATCGTGGAGTACCACAGGGATCAATTCTAGGGTCACTTCTCTTTCTTTATATAAATGATCTTTCTGAAAGTATTAACAGTTCATGTGTGACTTTATATGCAGATGATACAAATGTAATAGTTAGTGGGAAAGATGAAAGCGAATTAGGTTCAAACTGCCAAACGGCAATGAACCAACTTTCAAGTTTGATGACTAAAAATGACCTAATTATTAGTGCAAATAAAACATGTGCCTTAAATTTTCACAATGGTAAAAATAATCAAGATAATCCAATAATAAGAATAGATAATAAGACAGTTAAATATATAGAAACTGCTACCTTTCTTGGAGTTAAAATATCTAATAATTTCAACTGGGAACCACATACAGAACATTTAAGAAGTAAGTTAAGCAAACTATGTTAAGCAATTAGATGTGTAAGAGATAAGATTAATGTAAAAACAGCTAAGTGTACATATTACTCAAATTTTCATTCTATAATAAAATATGGCTTGATGTTCTGGGGAAATGCACCTAAAAGTATTGCTTACTTTAGGCTACAGAAGAAAGTGGTAAAAGTACTTGTAGGAGTAGACTGGAACTCTTCTTGCAGAAATATTTTTAAGGAATTTAATATGATGACTCTTCCCTCAATGTATTTGTTCGAGATATTAATGTATTTGAAAAACATAGTAGTGAATTTATTGTTAACAAAGATATGCACAGGTACAACACAAGAAGTAAAGACGACATTCACTTGTATGCACATAGAACAAATATATACAATAAATAAGTTACGCACAAAGGTACTCTATTATACAATCTACTTCCATCATATATAAAAAAAATCAGCTCTCTGTAAATAGCTTTAGATCCAAACTTAAAAGGTACTTGATAGAACAATGCTTTTACTCGGTTGAAAAATATGTACAAAATAATTCGTATACGTAAAATTATATGTACAGTAAGTAAATTAATGAATCTATAAGAATCCATATGTAATAACAGTATGCATGTTTAAGTATACTGGTATATATACAACTGGCATGTCCAATTTCGTTGTATGACGATGAACGGATGCAATAAATTGTGATTAACAAAAACAATAAATCCTTACCTTCTAGTTTCCAACCAGGATTATAAACAATACCCTACTACAATATTAGGTAATAAATGTTTAGAGGTGGGGATCCTTATAAGTTGCGCCATGACAAACCTATGCACTAAGTAATTGCACCAAACCTAACATAAACTAACGTAATTCAATCTATTGATAAACCATTACGTATTATCATGTTAAAAATAAATAAATACACTGGCGGGAGTTAACAGAATATATTGTGGAAAAATGCATTAACCAGAACCGTAATTTCGTATTTTGGTAGAGTGGGCCAGATTATTCACTCAGGGTTAACTGTCGCAGGTTGAGCCCTGAAATATATATAATATTTAACGGAGAAGTGAACAGATGAACAGAATTAGACGAAAGCATAATAGTAACAAAGGTCATCAGTGTAGGGTGATTAATTAGGGAGAAAAACGAAGTTATGGATTATTCGAGTTCGTGTGTTAATGTGATATTAAGTATATAGGCAATAGAGTATGATATGGGGGTGTTCCAAACCCACCGTCTTATTAAATAACCTGGGATGTGTATGCTGCAGTGATAGTGGGGAATATAAAATGTAGACCAGAAACTAGTACGAGGGAAGTTGCATCTGAACCAAATGCTGTGAAATGGAGCAAACCTTTGAGTGCTATCCCATTTTATGAAAATATAAATTTGTAAATCCATGAAAGATGTTATTTGATTTCATATTGTATAAGTAATCAAAATATGTATAATAAGGATAGTACACAAAATGAGAAATGTGCTCTTTGCTACGGAGCACTCCGTAAAACCTGATGAAGTGAAGTGCCTTGTGAAGGCAGGGTACAAAATGATCATAGAAGTGTAGCGAAGTTACAGCACACGCAAAGCATACATTTTTATGCCGTATAATGTTTCTTCACATTACACTCGTTTATATGTACACCTACCACCGATGATGTGCTTGCTCCCTACGTACACCCACCCTCTTTGCTAACGCCCGGACCACTCTGCTGTGCTCCGGCCCTGAATCGGATGGATAGTATGAGTGCTTTATAGTAGCCACCAACCGCAAGTTAAATCGTGTTTTGTGCATTGCAGTTTCTGTCATACGTCCACACACTGTAGTTATACTATGCCCTCTTAAAGTCAATTTGCACCCATTAATGAAATTTCTCTCTTAAAAAGTAGTTTCTAAGGCAGTAAGAATGCACTTGCTGCTAAGAAAAGGTCATATCTCATGAAATAAGTATCCCCTCGTGTGGCAACCTAGTACACGAAATTATGTAATTTATAATAACCAGGGATATGCATCTGATACGGGGCTCTGTTCCCAACACCCCCCTCTAAAAGTTGATTTACTAATACTGTAATACTATGTTTATAGTGCTAGGTTGCAACAATTAACAGCTGGAAGGTACTAATTTTGTGCAGTAATACAATTGAATACGTTTCTATTGTGGTGCCAAAATGTCTTGAGCCGTGGCAAAAATGGGAACTAAAGCTCACACCCTCCCACACACACGCGTTGAGCTAATAAGGGTTCAGCTGTTGCTAAGCGAGAGAAAGCGAGTGGAATTCCTTCAGCTGATAGCAGCACTTGCAACGGAAAACTAGGCATCAAGTCAATGTGGTATATCTATAGTGAATTGTAAAGAAAGCATGAAAATAAGAAATATTTGTGATTAACAGTTATTGTACGATGTCTTGAGATCCTCTATCCAGCTCGCCCAACACGTGACGAGCGCACCAGGCCGGTAGCCAGCCCAAAAATGTAGGGGGGGGGGGGGTCGACGCAACCATACAGTTCATTTGCAAGCCTACCGTGAAAAGTTTAGGGGGGCCCGGCCCACCCTAGCACCCCGTGGATACGAGCCTGGAGCGCACT
Source organism: Thermobia domestica (assembly GCF_964235325.1). Lineage (NCBI taxonomy): Eukaryota > Metazoa > Arthropoda > Insecta > Zygentoma > Lepismatidae > Thermobia > Thermobia domestica. Next base: position 220,260,071 of record NC_137454.1, on the reverse strand, counting down.
ACGCTTGCGCGAGTACACAGTCACCCTCCTTTTAGCAGTAGTACTAGCTCAGAGATTATGGCACCACGTTTCTTCGGGGAGGAATGTAAATAGTACTGACAAAATAGTGATAACAGTTCCTAAGCACGGTCGGAGATATTGACCGAGGGAATTTCGTAGCTTCGTGAGAGACAGTAATCTCATTGGCCTTGAAATCATCACAGTTCAATCAACTCCGAAAATATAAAGTAAAGAATCTAGTATCACAATTGTACCTGAACCATTGCTCACTTCTTTCCAGAGGTGTGTGTGTTCCGCATTCTGCACTATACTCAGCATTCTGCTACAAAAAGGACAGCTTAATTGTTTAAATAAAGCTGTAGCAGGTTTTAAATTGTGTTAGCTGTGTATAACGAAAAAAAAATTATTACATATTTCAGCATCGATTTTTTAAATGTGTGTGCGTGTCTTTATGATACACCCTTTTTTGAAAAGCGCGTTCTCATTGTCCATTTTTGTTATCAACAGGTTCTCTTCGTTTTCATACTGCGCTCAGTTAGTGCGGATATCTTACTCTTCGAAAAATGAAGAATGTGTTCGCTTTCATTTTTATATGCAAAACGAGACATAACTGAACACACAAACCAATGTGACGTGAAAAGCATACCCAAGTCGCGATCACTAATGTTTCCCACAAGACGAGAAAAAAGGCTGTCTCGTCTCAATTCACGGAAAGCTTTTCTCGTCTCGCTTCGGAAGTTTGCTAGTCTCGTTTCGTAAATGTATGTATAACATCTATACCTTCATTGTCTTCTTAATTTTATCTAGAATTTATAAGAAGTCTTCCGCGTCCACGAAGAGTATGTTATAACACATTTAGTGCACTAGTTTCTCCCACAAATCCCAAGAAGTTTCTTGTCTCTTCTTAAAAACGAGACGAGAATTGCCTCATGTTTGTCATCCCCTCGAATTTTAAAACGTACTTCTCATCTTGAAGACAAAACAATAGGAGAAATTTCTCGCCTCGTGAACAACACTAGTTAAAACTATCCTTATTATTGTCACCATCCTGTTTTAGAACTGAAGAAAGCCTGAACAGCAATTCAAAAAAGGTTTCTCCTGTTTAAAATGGGACAGCTTCAACGTCGTCAAACCAATTATAAGGTAGGGGGAAAATTTAGAAGAAAGTCCTGTTGTTCTATGAAAACTTAAGTCTCTTTCTGAAAGAATGTCCTGCACTCGATAATGTTTATTTGGTAATTCTAGGCTAACGGGAACTTATGATTGCTGATTACTATCAGGGTTTCCACCAGGATTTCAAAATCAGGGGGTGTGAGCGCTTGTCTTTTAAAAAACTTATATTATTATTTTTACGTTTCTCGTATTATCCTAAAATTCTGCAATAACACAAAAGAGTAATACAATTCTGCAATAACCTTTCCACTGAAATCCTAATTTCAACGAAATAGAAAATGTTGAACTGACCTTCTTTTCGTTTATTTATTTATTTTTTGTTTTGCGTGAATACCCATTATAATCAAGGTAAGTTATAGTATTAACGAATTAATTCACTTGACTGATGTTGAACTAAAATCAGTCGTAGTTTTCTTGATTAATATATGCATGGACAAATAAACGTCGGATGTTCTAAATCTATCAATTCTCTTGTCGTTCTTAGATTTCTATTTGCTCTGCCTAAAATGAAAATTTTTTCACGACTGAGATCAGTCAGTGGTTAGGTTAGGTTAGATGAACTCGATCTGATATCTGAAGTGCTAAAACAACAACATGATATACTGGAACATTTATTGCTAATTGCAGATAATTACCTTTATCGCAATATTGTAGGCAATTTAATTCGTTTAAATTTATAGCCAATGTAATTTTGCACTTTTCACCCATGTGACTCATATATTCACGAAGGTGTTAATAGTCTTGATGACTACTGCATGCATATTTTGACCTCTCCTCTGAATCGTCATTAGGCTTCTTCATATTTTCACACATCGTAACACCACTTTATAACCTAAACATGCCTTATGCGGGTTCATTTAATAGTTCCTAATGAAAAAAAAAAAAAAAAAAAGTATTGGAAATATATTTACAAGCATACTTGTGTGTGTCTTACAAAGATTGAGAATCACTGTTCCAAGTTCTATAATGTCCTTTGAAACGCAAATTCATATATTTGGATTCACTCATTTCGCAACTGAACCGATGCCACTCGTACAAGACTACTCAACCATTCCTCGTATGCACAACATAATATTTTCAAAATCAGCCTCAACACTTATATTTTCACTTCAAACATCAGCTAAACAAGGTCCTTTCAAGGACACCTTCATCAAACGTATTCTGGAGTGAGCCGGCACCGTTCTGAAGCTAAAATTCTATTCATTGTTGAAGATGATCTCTCCACTGAAGCGGTACCGATTGAAAGAACCCCACCTTTTTTTTTTTTTTTTTTTTTTTTGTTTGTTTGTTTGTTGTTGTTGTTGCCAGAGCTGACAAATTAGGAAATATAATGCATTAATATTCTTCTCAGGAAAGTTTAAATTAGAAATCCTTGAAGAAAGTTCTTTCAATCGTTTGAGAGTTCTAGATTCAAATAGGACTTCTTCGCACAAAACATGAAATAATTTTGAAAAATTTCCTATTCAGGTTCGGATCCGACAGAAGTTTGGAGGGATGTTATTGGAAGTTTAGGGGTGTGATACCCCATTGGGGGGGGGTCTGGCGGAATCGCTAATTACTATTCAATATACACATTGTACTGACAAGCATTTCGTTTGAAATAATGTTCTGAAAGGGTACTTCCAATTGCAGGCCTTCGTCTGACCGTTGTCATTGGTAAGGTACAAACTGATTCTGCTGAATTTTCGTTAATTGTTCATCGAATGCTAAAACTGTGCTGGATCTGAAGCACAAAGAAAGGAGAAACAAACAGGATGAGTGAAATTTATCTGAAAGTATTACCTCCTCCCTCACAGCTGACAAGCATATGTGAGGTGTGGTGTCCCTTTAGGAAAAGGCATCTAACTAACTCTATGGCCTATGGAACCCGGAGGTTCAATGCCGCGTTCACAAAAGCTCCCAACTGACTTCTATCCTTAGCTAATTGCATCCAGGTTCTACTTTGTATTCCAATCTCTGCGGGATCCATCTTAATATTGTCCTCTCATCTGCGCCTAGGTCTTCTTAATGGTCGTTTTCCGATGGGTCTTCCAGTCAAGACTTTGAAAGCATTTCTACTTTCTTCCATTCTAGCTACATGACCTGCCCACCTAAGCCTCCTCAACTTAACGACCCTAACAATGTTGGGTAAATCGTATAAATTATGTAGTCCCTCGTTATGAAGTTTCCGCCATTGCCCATTCTCGTTCCTCTTGGGTCCAAATATTTTTCTCAGGATCCTGTTCTCAAATACTTTCAGTCTATGTTCTTCCCTCAGAGTAAGCGAACCATGTTTCGCAACCATACAGAACAACAGGCATGATTACTGTTTTATATATTTTAAGCTTCAAATTCTTCGACAGAACGCGACGACAAGAAATTTTGAACCGAATAGTAACACGAATTCCCTGCTTTTAGTCGACATTTAATTTCTTCGTGAATATGATTTTCTAGAAAAAGGCATCTGGGAACCAAAAGGCTTACCTTTGTACAAAACACTTATTTTGTAATAGTAACAAAAACAAAATGTGAATAATGCTGTATGATGATAGTTGATGTAATCGTGGCACTAAATGTAGATGTTGAAATAGGCTTATCATGCAACTACAGTTGTAACTTTCTTAATGTATGAGTTAGCAACATTAATAGCACTCGAGGAGGGAACGGAAGCTGTCTACTGGGTCGGTTCTCAAGAAATCTTCGTAATAAGAGGAAGTGATTGAAATGAAAAAGTTTAACTCTACGTAAGATATATTAAAATAACAACAAATAAAAAGTAATACAACGTTGAAAACTGGTTCATGAGGGTCTTATCGTGAGCCGGCATTTGCGGAATATTAGCCTTTATTCATATAAAAATTCCATGCTGTTTAATAGCATATTACTATGCAACTGAATATAACGTATATATTTATTTTTCACACTCGGGGAGGCTGCTCTCCCTCTCACCGCAAACAACGTCCCTGGCATCAACCTATCCCAGACAGTCACTAAGACAGCATTGCATTAAGGATGTGCCGATATATCGGTATCGGCAAATGGACACCGATATTTACCGATACATCTTCCGACCTATTTTCAATTTTTTTAATATTAATAGTGACACTTATATTTCATCGGTTTCTTTTATAAAGTTGAACTAAATTATTATCAGTTGTACAATCGATTTCTTTATGCATGTGTACGTCTTTGATTTGCACTACTAGTACTCAACTCATAATTTTAGTCCTTCGTTGCCAAAATAGTGATGAAGAAAAGCCAAAGGTCCTCAGCCAGGAAGAAAATTTTCTACGGGAGCCCCATTTCATGGTTGCTATATTAGTCCGGTATTTAATATAGGTGGTTTGATTTATTACGTATACATTTACGTGAGCCAAGAGGTCCCCCTTCCCCTTCGGGCGCCCATGGTCAGGATATAGCAGACCCGTAATTTGGATCATAAACGAGAGAGGTTTTGATTAAAAAGAAAATGCTATGGAAAAAACCCAGAAGGCGCTCACACTGTCATTATTTTCTCCTATTTACTGGTTAAAAACAATTAGTTCTAAAATTAATAGTTTTATCGTTTTCGACTTCGCTTAAATAACTTTTTTTTTTTATTCTTGAATGGTATACACAGCAACCCTGGTTCAGCATGCATAGTTTTCTAAACAATATAAAATTGTAACGGCAGTATCCGTTTGCATTATATGTATGTAATAGGGACTAATAAATACAATATAACTACCAAAGTACATTATCGCTCTAAATACCAATCACTAACTCTTAGAATTAGGTTTATACTATATAAGTAGTTTATAATATATAAAAATAAAAATGTAAAGTCCTCCTATACAAGTATAACTACACCTTAACCGTCATTTAAGTCTTCCTTTCGTTCTTAGTTTATTTTATGTGAGCTAGATTAAAGTTAGAGGAAATATATTTTTTGTATGAAACCTAATACGAAATTCTCCTTTTTGTCCTTGTATGTCAAATTTGGCCTTACATCTAATATATCCTATTACAATGTTGATCATTTCATTATTTTGAAAATTCCTTGATAATATATAAGAAACGTGTCTAAAAGTATCGGTACATCCCTACATCTGTTCGGTTCGCGGCAGAGGGAAACCGGACCGCCACCAATATAGTGCGCGTCTGTATGTAGTGTTGCCAGACCGATTAGATGGAAAAGCAGAAGACTCGAAGATAAAAAACAGGAGAAAGCAGTAGACACATAACGGGGCGTCATTGAGTACAAATCCAACGAAAAAAAAAAAAAAAAAAAAAGCCATTATTAAGGGGACAGTATTCAAAACAAGCAGTCTAGAATTCATTATTACTTTCATTTCAAAGTAAAGCAAGTAAAGCAATACATACAAAACAAATTTGAAATTTTATGTTTGCAGATGATTAGGTAATCTTTTGGAGGTAGAAAGACCATCATGGTCCCTAATAATTGATACACATGTGTGTGAAGTAAGATGTAGTGAAAGAGCAAAGTGGAGTGCGAAAATGTCGGTTATCATGCACCTAGAGATAGTATAGCTATATGGACAGTCACACGTGATGATGACGTAAGATGATTTTTCGCTAACGATCGTGGAGAAGTGATATAAGCTATTCTTCCAACCCAAGTCCCACTCTAAATAACATGTACTCGTAAATTTTACAGTAAGTCATAAAGATCACCAACCATCATGCATACGGAAGATGACGTACAATTGTATCTTGTATTCATATTATATACAGCAAAGCTCTGTAACTATATTTTCTACAGATCTTTGTATATATATATAGAGAAACTTCATCTTTCTATGAAAGGAAAAAAATGAAAATTCAATATTAATAATAATATATTTCTTTAACTTCTCGAAATGAGGAAAAAGCAGGAGATTTTTAACTTTTCATTTTCGTTCGCAGTAGATCAGTAGAACGTGAAGAAAGCAGGAGATCTCCTGCGAAATCGGTAGCTCTGGCAACACTGTCTGTATGTACAGAAAATGATAACAGCGTGAAAAACTAGCACAAACTTGAAGTAGATATGCACTACAAATAAGCCTTATGTTACAACTGCGTAGCAATGAACCACACTCTTCAACAGTCTCTATGTTCACAGGTGACTTGTATTTCCACCTTGTATTCGGTCTACCTTATTTCATGATTTTCCTGCCATCTATTGAAGGCCTACTTTAAACATATTTCCCATTCAAAGTGTTCACTTTTACTCAAACTTAACTGCCTTTAAACCTAATCTAAATCCTCTTGTCGGGCATGTTTACTTTTGGCACAGCTCTCGAAATAATCGTTAAAAAAATATAACTCGTTTACCAATTTTTCTCTTATTGTCCCCTAAAAGATTTGCACTGGGCGACATGAAAATATCTCACTTGGCATTAGAACTAATTGTTGAAAAATTACAAATTTTTATACCATTTGGATATAAGTTATAAACACGGCTTGAGAATGTATGATATAAAATACACAAACCAACCCGTGCAAGGTGACAACTATAAAGCACAAATGCTATCTAACAGTCAGAGCAAGGCGAAGCTTGTGGTTCCGCGCCGTAGACCGAGAGACTGTTCGAAAGGAGCAGGCGCGTCAGCGATGGTGCGTATATGCGTAAGCAAGAGTAGTGAAAAACTGATTATCGTAATATTAGTTTCAACGGCTTACAAGTGATTTATGACGGATAAAATAAGTGAGTGCATTTGAAAGGAGACTCTATCAATGGTATATTTCTGCACAGTGCTTACTCTGTGCCGATTATACAGATCCATAGTGCAAGTAGTAGTATTAGGAACGGGTTGGAAGCCCCGCAGGGGTTGATTGCGTTGTGTTCTCGGTAAGTTCCTTTTGTGCTTAACAGTAAATTTTGGCTCGAGTTAAGTCACAGTCGGCACAAAGTAAACTCTTGCCAATCTGTACTTTATATTTGCACAAGTACAGCGCAACTAGTATACCTGTATAATTGGCAAAATCCATTTCATTACCCTCGCTTACGCGCCTGCTCCCCTTGGATGCTCCCCGCATCGGTCTACCAGCTTCGTCCTGCTCTGACTCGGTTAGATGCCATTCGCACTCTTTAGTGGCCATATAGCATATGCTGTTTGTTCCTTGCACTTCTACACATCCGGAAGCTGTATTAAATGCAAATCGAAAAGAATTGTAAATTTCCAACAAACACTTCTGGTAGCCTTCTTTAACTTTATCTATACAGCGAGATATTCTCTCACCCAGCAGAAACCTTCTCGGGGACAATAAGAAGTATATTACTGGAAGAATTATAATTACTTAAATTCTTTCTGATGGTGCGAAAAAAGTAAACCAGTATGGAAATTTACTAATAAATGTCTCTTCACGCAAAGTATTGAACTTTACCTACCAGTCCTCTTGTTCTGATATATTTAATACCGTTTACATTTATTACACGTAATGTGAGTCACGTACTTGTGAACCCTACCAGTCAAGATGCTTGCTTACCTTTGTTGATTTTCTCTAAAGGCCTTGCGAGAATCTGACTTAAAAAATCTTCGAATGCAGGTGGAGAGAGACTTCACCTACGGAACAAAAGCATAAATGGAATTTCCAACTTCATATTTCTGTTTGGTCAATTTATAGGCTGTTGCACCAGTTGCACAAGCTCATGGTATTTTCAATTATTTCCAGCCATGCATTCACCTCAATTTCAAAAAGTTTTCTCGCTATGGCGCAATCGGGAATTTAGTCCTTATTGTTTTCCTTCTTGATCTTCTTCTTCTTCTTCTACACATACTACTTGCCTGACAAGCACTATCCCGGCATGCATCTATACAGCAAAGATCACTATCCCGGCAATTATAGACGGTGTTTTCAAAAGAAACATATTATGAAATGAGATGCATCTTTAGATATGCTTATAAGATGCTAAATAACGTAAATATTTGTAAATAAAGATAATAGGCAGTAAGAACAGGTGGGGATAAGGTGAAACTTAACGAATCTACATTAAATGGACCAGAACCGTGAAATTTATGAAGAATAGAGAGAAATGGCTGGCGATATTGTTGGTAGAGAGGGCAAGAAAAAATGAGATGATTGATGGAGCCTGTATCGGGACCAAAGTTGCAAAGATATAAGCGGAAAAGATATAAGCGTTGGGGAGTATACAGAATGTGAAGTCTGTTACGGAACAGAAAATGGAGGTAGGAAGGAGAGAAAGTATGTTGAATGAACCAAGAAGGAGAGCGAAGAGAACAAGGATGGTGCCAGTACCAACGTGCCTTTATACATGAGGCATTATAAGGGGTCCAGCGTTGATCATAAAGTGTAATAAGTCGTGGAAAAAGGTCAATAAGCGAGATTGAAAGATCTATGGGAGTGCTGTGCAGGGCTCCGAAACCGGCTGCGGCATCAGTTAAAGAATTCCCAAGGATGCCGACATGATCTTTGGACCAAATTAAGCAAGTAGTATAGTTGAGGGAAGTCCGGCGGTATAGAAGAAGAATTTCATAAAGAATCCAGGTGGATTTCGAAGTCCATGGGGAAGATTGTAGAGATTGGAGGAGAGATTTAGAATCAGTGGCGATACAGATAGATGTATACTGATGCTGAAGAGTCGCAAACAAGGCATAAGCTTCAGTGAGAAAGGTAGAGACATAATGGGGCAGTTTAAAGCTGAAACATTGCTGAAAAGAGGAATCATAAAAGGCTGATCCCAAATGCAAGCCCTGGCCAGAACCGTCGCAGTACAATGCACAGTGTGCTGAGGGAGAGGAGGAATGGATGAGAAAAAACAATATTGGTAAGAGACGGGAGTGAAAAGGTGGACGGGAGGGTATTGCGGAAAATGATAGAAAAGTATTGGGAAAAAACGGGATATTCATGCAAGTAGCAAGCGAGGGTATACGTGCGCTAGATGTGTAATAGATGTGGTGCAAGATCTAGGTAGCTGGTGTATATCCAAGGGAGAGATGCAAGATATGGAGAACGTTTGCGGCCTGTATGAAGGTGTCGGAGCAGAGTGAGTTTGGGGAGGAGAGAGGATCTGGTAAATTGGAAACGTTGAAGACAGAATTTGTTTGAGAGGTGTGGCAACTGAATTGCTAAAGGTGGTACTCGGGTCTCAGAATAAAGCGCAGTAGCAGCAGTGGTGGAAGGAAGGCTAAGAGTACGGCAGAGAGTAGTATATTGAAGGGATTGGAATTTTTGAAAGACTCTAGAAGGAGAACGAGATAGAAAAAAATACCATACGTTAAAATAGGTAAGTAAACCTGTTTATATAGTAGGACGAGGACACGGAAATCTGTAGACCAAGTAGAGGTAGGAATAGAGCGAATTAAACGTAAGAAGGATTTTTTTATGTAGAAGTTCATAATGGGGGTCAAACGTAAACAAGAGTCTAAGACGATTCCAAGGTATTTAACAGAGGGACGGCGAGGAAGGGTAATACCGGCAAACGTAAAGGAGGGTAGAACGGGAGTGCGTTTGCGAGTAAAAACGAGAAAGTAAGTTTTGTTCCAGTTTATACTTAAGCCATGTTTGGAACAGCAGGTGGAGAATGTGGTGAGAGCTGAAATGAGTTGGGGTATAGCAAGTTGAGGGGAGGGAGAAGTAATATAGAAGGCTAAATCATCACAATAGGAAAGAACCCGTACAGTGTTACTGGTTTGAGGAAGAATAGGGGGCCAGAAAGAGATTGAACAAAAGAGGAGATAATTCAGAACTTGTGGAAGACCTTGGGAAGTGGTGCGACCTTCAGAGAGTTGGGAACCGAGGCGAAGATACATGGTACGTTGGATCAGAAGGTTGTAAATAATACGGAGATATTTCGAAGGGATACCTTGCTGCCAAAGTATATCTATGAGGTCATAAAGAGGAACAAAGTCATAAACCTGAGAAAAATCAATGAATACGGCTAAAACAAACAGGGTACGAGAAAAAGCAAGCCAAATATCGGAGATAAGAACAGACAGTCAGAAACGCTGAAACCAAGTCGACAACCGTATGTCTTGTTACGAAGGGACCGGTAAAATTTCCAAATGGAGGATAAAGAGGAACCATAACTTAGGTTTGAACAAAATTGTCGCCAGGCATTACGACGGGTTTGTTGAAGAATACGGGTCGTGGTGGCTTGGGTTTGTTGATATACCAGGAAATTGGAATAGGAGCGAGTGGAGAGGTATGTTTTAAGGGCTTGACTCCGTCGGAAAAATTCATTGCTGACATTCCCTAGTCCAACATTTAGGATAAGGAGAATGGACAATGGAGGAACGAATTTAGGGAGAGGGATCAGGGTGGGAGTGTAATACTGCCTGGGAAAGGCGAGAACAAAAAGCAGGGTAAAGATGTAAAGGATCGCGGGACGAGGGAGGCGGAGAGAAATGATCAAAGCAGGAAGAATAAAGGGACCAATCAAGGTTAGTAAAATATTGGCGACCTATAGGGGATAAGGAAGGAAAGGAAGGTGAAGTCGAGTTATGTAAAATGATGGAGAAGTGATCACTGCCTTAGGGGTCGGAAGTAACAGTCCATATAAGGTGGCTAGAGTAAGCAGGGAATAAAAGGTAAGATCAGGAGCAGTAGGAAGTTCACGGGGACGGGGAAGACGTGTAGGAGTGCCGGTATTCAGAAGAGTACAGGGTAAGGTGGCAAGGAGGCGATACAGGGCAGAGCCAGCGGGGTTGTTGTTGTTTTCCTATTTTATTCCTGTTTACCTCCAGCAGAATTGCCAATTATGATGAAAAAATCTTATGTTCGATCTTGGTTTTGCCTTTAGACCTTTTGAAAGTGATAATGTGTCATTGTTCTGGATAAGAGGCACTTGGCACCAAGAGCACCGATCCTAGTGGGGCCAAGGGAGCCCGGGTCCCCATATATTTTTAAGTATTTTTTATTGTTATACATATATTTTATGAATGCCTCCCCCAAGTTACAGAGAAATCGGCGCTTTTGCCTGGCACCTCCGGGAACCGAACCTAAGATTAAATTCATTATGGTTATAGGTACTGTCAATAAGTTAGAATTTCTTTTTCTTCTACACGTCTTCAGATGATTTAAAAGTAGAATGCTGAGAAAAATTATCCAGTAACCTATGACTCCGAAATGTGTTTCCACAAGGTATATAAAATAACCATTTATTCCTATCTTGAAATACCGGGGAAAATTAAATTTCATAAATATTTTCTTCAAAATTATGTGTATTCGTGGTAGTAGATGATTATTAAGTCTTTTCTTTTCATTACCTGTTAATATAGTGAAACTAGTAGTTATTAAAGTATAATTCCATTATTAGAATTTATTATTAGAATATATAGGTTAAATGTCCCAGTAGTTGGCCCTTTAAGGGTGAATCAGGCCCGTATCCAGGAGGGTCTAGGGGGCCGGGCCACCCTAAATTTTTGCTGGCCACCTTAAAATGTTCACAGTGGGCTTGCAAATGAACTATAATATGGTGATGAACTATAATATGATTGGATCGGGCCCCCCTAACTTCAGCTCCCCTACATTTTTGGGCTGACTAGCGGCCTGGGGTGAATTCCATTTCGAAAAATTATTACATGTAGAGTTTCTAATCACGTCCCCTTCACATCGCGTAAGTACAAAGAATAAAGCTTAAAACATGAATATATAACATGATTATGCTCGAAAATAAACTACCTAGTTATATCATAGACACTGTCACAAAGTTTAGAGTGGTGCTTTAGGCATTCGGAGTGGCACAGTGCTGCCATCTGTGTATAACACGGAAGATGCATGTAGTGTGTTTTTGTTCATGACATGCATTGATATTGTACTGAGTTCTGATGGAGTGGGGCGATTACGAAAATCATGTAGCAGAATTGCACTACACAAGGTCAGGAAGACAGCAGGTGAGATTTTCAACCTCCTGAAACCCCTACAAATCAGCAATAGATTCATGTATCACGCCATACCGCGATACACCGAGACTGAAACGGCAGCTGTCCGCGCAAGAAGTGGCAGACCACGAACGGCACGAACCCCTCAGTTCCAGAAAGCAGTCGCAGCAAGAATTCGAAGAAATCGAGTTCGAACACAAAGTGTGATGGCTGCTGAAATGAACATCAGCAGAAATTCCATGTCTCGTGTGCTCAGGAGTGACCTACATCTACGGGCGTATAAAAGGTGGACTGGTCACTTTCTGACACAAACATTAATGTCGCAGATGATCCTTAAATCAAAGAGACTATTGCGGCGTTATGCCAACAATCTGCACAGAAAGAATCTGTTCACTGACAAAAAGGTGTTCACAATTGAGCAAGCCTACAACGCCCAAAATGACCGTGTGTATGATACATTATCTACTGCAGGTGCTGAGGCAGCTCCAAGGGCTCAGAGAGCACATCATCCTGCTTCAGTAATGGTTTGGTGGGGAATGAGCTACTCAGGCACAACCCAGCTGCATTTTTGTGAACAAAGTGTTAAAACATCTACCAAGGTGTACCAGGACACAGTCCTAACAACTATAGTGAAACCACTGTCTGCTACCATGTTCCCTGGAGAAAGGTGGACCTTCCAGCAGGATTCCGCTCCAGGTCACAAAGCGTAAAGTACCCAGGACTGGCTGGCACGGAACGTCCCCGACTTCATTTCTACCGCTGATTGGCCTTCTAGCAGCCCGGACCTGAACCCGTTGGACTACAAACTTTGGGCAGTCCTTCAGGCAAAGGTCTGCCATAAACGACATCGATCTGTCGACAGTCTGAAACAATCCTTGACCCGAGCAGTGAACAATTTTCCCATAAACGTCGTGCGTAATGCCATTGACCAGTGGTCGGACAGACTTCGTGCCTGCATCAAGGCCAAGGAGGGACATTTCGAAAAATGATTCGTGCGTCAGGTGTACAGCATATCAATGTAAAACATAATCAAAATAAATTGCCTTCATGATAATATTCTCTGTGTTATTCACATTCACACTTGTGACAATAATTATGATATAACTAGGTATTAACTCAATTTTTAATAACTTCCCAAAATCACCTGTAAAAATCCAGTAGTCGGCCACCAGTCACCCAGAGGTCAGCCGGTATTCACCCTAGTAGTCAGCCGCATTCAATATCACGAATTTAAACGTAAATAAACGACATAACCTACACAGACTGAAGTAAAACTCAACTGTTACAGAGGACAAACTAAAACCTTTGAGTATATTTAAATAAAAGTACAAAATATTACACTTTAAATAATAGCGTTTAAAAGTATATCTTAAACTAACTTTCTAAAATAGTTTATGCAAACTTATTCAAATTAGCATAGGCTCTTAAACAAACCAGAGTGCTAAACAAAGTATTAGTATTTGCACAGTCTCAAAAGTTCAAAAAAGTACGGTACCGAAGCTGTTTCATATAATTTTCTAAATAATACAAACTTTTGGAAGCGTAACATCAGCATACTTTTTAACCACACGCAGGACACACAAAATCTTTCTTGGAAGCTTGAGTATATGATAATTATATAATTTATCATAGATTATTATATAATTAGATAATATATAATTATATAACTTAATTATATAATTAGATAATTTATCATAGATTATAGATTATTATATTTTCTTTATAGTTGCAGATTTTAAATTATACTAACGTTCACAGCAGTCGCATCCTAAACTTTTTAAAGTTCGTCATCTTCTACGTCACTAATTAAGTCTTCGGTCTAAGCTGCACACTTAACATGGTCTTTAGATCGGTTTGATTATTCCTTTTCTAAATTATTTATGCTTCTTTGGCCTTTGTGTTTTCATCCTTTAGAAGATTGCTAGGATTTATTCTTCATTTCCAGTCTCCTTTGGTTTCTCTCCATCTTACGACGTGTTTTCTGTTCTTCAGCTCTTTCCTTAGCCAGTCTTTTTAAATCCTCGTAGTTTCTCCAGGCTCTTGAAGAAATCGCACTTAGTAGTTGTTTGCTAGTTAAAGTCGCAGGTATCTTGTTTCTTTTATTGGTCCAGACCAAAAGAGATTTTTTTTTTCAAAATCTGGAAGGTGTTCAATCGTTAAAGATAAGTAGTTCTTAGAAATCTTTTGCTCTTCCAAATGGGATGGAACATCCGTGTCATGTGTTACAATGTCTAATAATGGTAGGCCTATTTCATCTGGGTTAATGTTCTCATTTTCTTCGCTGTCGTTGATCGGGTTCCTTGTTCTGTCTTCATATTCCCCACTAGGTAACTACTAACAAACTAGAAGCGGATATTTCATGTCTCTGCAACCATATTTTCTAACGCACTAGATGACGTTTCAGTATAAATATGGTACAGCTAAATTTTGGAAGCAGTTGGTTTTTAAGATTTTTAATTTCTGAGCCATCCATAACAGAATCAGCAATAAGAAATATTTTTGCATTTGCAATTTCTTCAAGAATTAGAACAACATTCATTCGTTTGTTCTCAAGATTAGTTTTCAAATATTTAACGACTTTGATTGGTGCGTCGTAATATTCTTCTGTTGGATTTCTTGTGTGGAGTCGGCCATTAGTTGGGTTACTGTCATACATATTTTGTAAGGCATTTTGAATGCATTTGGTGTAGTCCACAGCATCAGGATTAAAAGGAAAAATTCCGCATCGTCTGAAACCATTTTTTATAATTTCAGAGATTATTGCAGGATACCTTACAAAAATATGTAATTTTCATTATTTACAATATTTATTTACAAGAAATAGAGGTGAACTCAGAATGTTGAAGAGAGATCCTCAATATCCCTAATTTTATTCACAACCCAACAAATTCTTTGCTGTTGTAATCCTATCTTCAATTTTCTTCATTCATATGAAAATTAGTAATCTATCCTATCTCCCCTCTCCGTTGTCTCTCTTCAAGATAGGCTAGCACGCATCTATGCGTGAATTTACCTATAAAAAGATAAACCATGTTTTTAATTAGGTTGTATTAGAAAGCTAGTAGACTACTATGAGCTAGGCTATGAGGTACAATGGGAAGCATGGAATGGGAAGCATGAGTTACAATGTAAATACTGATAATTATTATGTATTGTTTTGGCAATGAAGCAACTCTACGAATAGATTAGATGATAATAATAATAATAATAATAATAATAATAATAATAATAATAATAATAATAATAATAATAATAATAATAATAATAATAATAATAATAATAATAATAGTTAAAGAGCAGTTGTAGCCTTGGAAGAAAAAAGTGCAAAAACGTGACATCGTCGGAGTAATTAAAAATATCAAATTTTTTATATTGATATCCCTGATTTCCTAAAGCCTGTCTCAGACGGGACTGAAGTAAGGTTGCGATTCACGATCTAAAACTCACGATCTTACTTAACGACCGTGTGAGAGGTTACTTGCCCTTAGGTCAGGTTGAAATTTTCTGCTGTCTTTATTTGGATCCTGACTTGGAAGAAATAGAAGCAGTTTCTATTTTCTTCTGGATTTCCATACAACTACCAATCAGAAAAGAGTAGCGCCTGACGACATTTAACTTTATTTCTCGCTGTAATTTCAAAACAATGCTACCTAGACAAGAGAAACAAAAATAATATTAATAGAATCATACGAAAAATATGAATTTTTAGATAATGTGAAGCATGATTTATATTATTTTAAAAACTGCAAGAATAAAGACCGACAGAGAAGGTATGCAGCGAAGTAAGTAGTGTTCGCCCGAACACAACAGGTGTGAACAAATGTAATTAAACCTTTTAAAAGAATAAAAATAGGTTATTTAAGCATTTTGTGCAACTTATATACCAAAAACTGTAACATGTTTTAAAAAGCGTGCAGGTTTACTTTTGGCACACCACTCGAAATAATTGTTCAAAAATTAGAATTGCTTTAGTAATTTCCTTCTTATTGTTTTCTAAATGATTTGTGCTGGGCGACATAAAAATATCTACAATGCATAGTTAAAATTCAAGAAGGTATCATAAGCAATTGTTGAAAAAATACAATTCTTTTACTATTTGCCTATAAATACAGCGTCCGGATGCATGCATAAAAACTACAGCCCAAAAAACACAAAACAACCTGCGCTAGGTCGCCACTAAAAAGCACGAATGCTATCTAACTGAAACTGGGGGGCCGAATGTTTGCGAGGGGGTGCGTCAGTGAAGGTGGGTATCCGCAATACCGAGGGTAGTGGAAACGAATGGGTTTTGGCAGTGATACGAGTTTCAATAGCATTTGTCATGGTTTCATACTAGTAGCGTTTCACTTGTAAACAAAATACAACTTCTGTGCACTTGTGCAGAAATTTACCGCAAGTGGAAAATAATTTTTACACAGGCATCTTTCATATGAACTCACTTATTTTATCCGTCGTAAAGCATTTGTAATAATTTTACACTAGTAATTACCGCAATTTTCGTACCGAGACGAATATCGTGCATTACATATACGCGGACTAGCTACTTGGCAAAAAGATGTTATTGTTGCTAAAATTTATAGATTTACAAATAATTACTGTGTGCTACATTAAGATTACGGTAAATGCAGTTAGTCTAGCACCAAATTCTGTCACATATTCAGGTATGTAATTCATACATGAGATATTTTTCTTGTGCTGTAAATCTCCCCTAATAAACTCATTAGTTCTCCCTCTCGCATTGTGCATACTATTTCTTCATACTTTTATAACCTAAAAACCTGTACCAGGGGAAATACTTCTACACACACTACTCCATAAAAGTTAAAAGTTTGAATCGAAGTTTCATTTAAAGAGGCTCCTTCGATTCAAACTTTAACCCTTTATGGAGTAGTGTGTAGAATAGTGCTCTCAATCGGGTCGGGTTGACCCGACCCGAGTCGGGTTACGGGTCGGGTCGGGTCAGGTCAGCTCGGGTCGGGTTGTCGGGTCGGGTTGTTGTCGGGTCGGGTTAATCGGGTCAGTTCGGGTCGGGTTATTCGGGTCGGGTTGCCGGATCGGGTCAGTCGAGTTATCGGGTCGGGTCAGTTCACTTTGGTCAACTGAGTTTAGGTTGAGTTTAAACTCGGCTGGAGTCGAAAGCTGCTGTTTTTCACTAGCTGCCTAATTAAAAATAGCAATTTTCAATTGATTTTATAGAAACTATAAATCTATTTTGAACACTTGCAGCTAGTGTTTTTATGATAAATGTTTATTTTTCTACTTGTGTGTACTTTAATTTTTAAATGTGGAAGATTGATTTTACCAATCGACTGTAATATTAATATCTACACCAATATGGAGTCTGGATTTAGAACAAAACTAGAAGTTGTTTAAGCAACGGCAAAAGAGAGATTGGATATGGACGACCAAGCCCAAGCAGGGCCGCGGTGGCTCAGTGGTAGAGAATTCATCTCTGGTGCATGGTGTCCAGTAGCGTAGCTAAAGTTTTTTCAGGGGGGGGAATGAAGGGCCCAAGAGGATTTTGAGGGGGACATCTCCAATATATATATATATATATATATATATATATATATATATATATATATATATATATATATATATATATATATATATATATATATATATATATATATGTGTGTGTGTGTGTGTGTGTGTGTGTATTCAAGGTGAATGTTTCCATCTTTATTGTTCATGATTTTACTCTTTGGAAAACAGTGAAAATTTAAGAATTTAGTACCTCAAACAACTAGGATTCATTAATGCAATTGATTTCTAATATAAGTAAATAGTTATTTAATCATGGCGTTTAAAATATGTGTAGCTGGTTGACTTAAGTGGAAGCAAATACACTTTTACAGGTAAAGAAAATAACTTATAGGTTCATGCCTCTACTTGAAGAGGATCTTTCTATTCGTGTGGGCAGCAGCAAACATATCCACAACTTGTTAAAGATCTAACGATTTAGCAATTTTCTTCTCAATATAAAGTAACACTAAGTTTTTCAACCTATCATGAGTCATTGACTTGCGTATACAAATTTTTAATCTTTTCAAAGAAGAGAATGACCTTTCACATGTAGCACTAGAAACTGATATGATCACAGAGATGATACCTAGCTTGTAGGTTTCTAGGAATGCGTTTTTGTAGACACAAAGAAGATCAACGAAATTCGTTAAGGAATCAGCTTTCGTTTTCTTCTCGTCTTCATACAACTTAATTGTTAGAGCAACCCACATTATGCTTTATTTCCTGTTTAATTATGCTTTTTTAAATTATGCTTTATTGTTAATTTCAATGATTATTTTACATTAATTGTGTATAATGTATATTTATTATACATAAATATTCTAAATATATTGATCTATTTATTGATAATTTTTTGCAACTAGTTTCTCTCATATTTAATGAACTTTTTACTTAATTCATTGTAAAGAGATGTGCTTTGCTCGAATAAATTTTTTCTATCATTTGTGTGCGCCTTACAGGTACATATATACAGAAAGGGAAAGTAAAAGATGCCACCAAAAAGTACAGAAAGTGCTTAAGTTCAAAAAGTAAACATAACAATACAGTGATGACGCCAGAGGGGGGCAAGAGCCCCCCTAGTAGCTACTTCTGCCCCCCTGACTGCCACCTAGACTGCTCCCCCTCAGACTCGTACAATCTTTAAACATTCTTCATGTAGTATTATATATATCAGTATCATAACCAATCTCATTGACAAATTGTAGTCTACTTTCCATGAATTTACTATGTGGCAGATTAATCCTCAAGATTTCTTCTTTGAGCGTCTGGGTATGCACGCATATTTCTGTTTTCTAATTTAGCCCCTTTTGAGGTAAATTTTAGTTATACTTCTTTCTTATGATTTTTAATAATTGTGCCTAGCGAACAATAGTAGATTTGGTAGACTTGTTTTCTTCTCATTGGATCAACTTCGATTGGAAACAAAAGAAAGGTAAAACCAGTTACGTAACTTGTTTGTGTTTGTCCAGGTTTGAAGTTTTCAGTTTCATATTTTGCTTTATTTAAAACTTCTTTTTTCTGAAACATTATTCTCGGCTTCCAATATTCAGAGGATGTGTTTATAACAGCTTAGTTTGCAACTACCAGGGCTTAATTTTTTGAAGGAAATAAAAAGAGTTGTGTTTTCCCTTCCTGCAAATGATAATAATAAAATTATGAAATGAAATTGATTCCCAATAAAATGTATTGTCAGAGTGCTGATCTTTAGTTAGTAATTGGTTTATACTAGTGCTCCTTTACTTATTTTGTTTCAAAGTACTAACGTGACGTCTACCATATTCACTAGGAACTGCTGAAAAATTCGTAGCCCAACCCAGAAGGAGTGCACGTGGATTGGTGAAGTTTTACTTCTTCTTCTCTTCCCCCGAGTACAGTGCTCCAGCTTTTGCAGAAAGGTTAAAAAAATCTAGATTTCCTCGCACCACTGTTCGTAGCACTACCCCTATCAGATCTAAAATGGCGTCTTTCAAGTGTTATTTAAGTTTGGGAAATAAGTACACGTAATAGTTAGACGGAGCTAAATCTGCGGAATAAGAATGATGATCTAGACATTGAAATCCTAGATTATGCAATGTCAGTTATGTTCGCAGGGACTTGATGGACAGGTGTATTCTCCTGAAGGAACAGAATTCCTTTCTTTTCATTTTCCGCAGCGTTGAACTTTGAATTTTTCTTTCAGTTTTGTAAGTAATGTAGAGATTCTGGATTAAATATCTGACCATTGAGGAGGTAGTTTACCACTCCATACTTATACCAGAAGAATGTTCCAAACAGTTTCTCAACCTACTTCTGTGTCTTGAACTTCTTGGGGCGATGGAGAAATGAGTGCTACTACTCCATTGACTGTTGTTCCGATTCAGGATCATAGTGGTACAACCATATTTCATCTATGGTTACTATTCGTCAGCGAAATTGATCAGCATTACGGTCAAATTGGAAGAATACTTCTCTTAATGCCGTTATCCTTTTATTCTTCTGACATATATTTTGGGAACCCATTATGCCGAGAACTGGCGCATACCCAAGCCATTCTGAATTATGCTACCGACGAGTTCCAAAGAAATGCCCAGAATCCCTGACACAAGTTTTGCTGAGAAGATAAAAACTGAGAAAGCGGGGTGCAGACCTCAGACTATAATAAATATAAATAGCTTAAATTATTTTTGTCACACAAAAACTGGCCTAGGCCCTCCGGCCCCGGGCTATATCCACCACTGGCTGAAATGCTGCAATTTTCAAGAATAATGTCACAAATTGCATCCATGATTCCAGGAAGAGTCATTGCTTTTAATCATCCTGGATGTAAAGCATAATTTGTTGAGAAATTGCTACGTTTATACTAAGCCACTTACTTCTTCACCACTATATATAACGGAGGAGAGTCCCGTGGTGTTTCACTGATTTCCTAATTAATTTACTTCGGTGACGGTGGAACAAAAATGTTATAACAGTAAGGATCTGGATGTTCGTGAAATTATCTGTTTGGGCACACATAATCACTTCAGAGGCCTGAGAAACAATAAGAATTTCATTATTAATATGAAAATTTATATTTGTACATACAGAGATATGTTTTTCTAAAGTACGGTTTCATTTTTCTACCTAGTACCTACACTCCTTCTGGATTGGACTACGACATTTTCAGCAGCTCCTCGTAAGTTCTCTCTCTCTCTCTCTCTCTCTCTATATATATATATATATATATATATATATATATATATATATATATATATATATATATATATATATATATATATGTGTGTGTGTGTGTGTGTGTGTGTAGAGAGAGAGAGAGGGAGAGAGCGAGAGATACGTAGCATATAGACGAATGTGTTACTTGTAGCATACGCGAAAGTAATTCAATTTATGTTTAGGCTTCAAAAGTTTCATTGAAAAATATTTCATGTGCAGACGTTACTTATTTGTTAGTTACAAATTTTATTTGAAATAAGTTTAATTTATAATCATATAGATCTAACATAAAAACAGCAACGAAATACACAATGTAATGTAAAATAAGTCAAACGTAATAAATATGTCATTTTTGGTATGGCAAATAGCCGCCCCCCGAAAATGTATCTGCCCCTCCTTTGCCCCCCTAAGAACTTAAAGCTGGCGTCGTCACTGTAACAATATAGTATGGAGTTCTTGCATACTATTCATTGTTGGCGGAAAAATTTCTTCTTTTTCTTTCTTTTCTCTACATCAAAGGATTACACCGAAAAGTTTACAGAAATGAAAATAAGCTATTCATTGTTGCATTGTTATGTTCTCAATGATTTTGCATTGTAAATATTGGCTTTAAAAATATTAACACAGTATGTTAAACTTTCAGTTAAAGAGAATTTTCCAAGAATTGTGCTATATATTTTAAATTATGCTTTATGCTTTATTTTCTAAAATTATGCTTTTAAAACTAGTTTCCCAATGTGAGTGTATTTTGGCGTTCACCCAGTGTCGTGACCATAGTGCTCTTAAACGGGTCAGGTTGACCCGACCCGACCCGGCCCGACTCGGATCGGGTCAGTTCGGGTCGGGTAGTCGGGTCAATCGGGTCGGGTTATCGGGTCAGGTCAATCAGATCGGATCACGGTTTGGGTCAGTCGGGTCGGGTCGGGTCAGTCAGTTCGGGTCACGGGTCGGGTCGGTCTTCAACCCGATCCGACCCGACCCGTTGAGAGCACTAGTGTAGAAGTATTTCCCCTGATACAGGTTTGTAGGTTATAAAAGTATGAAGAAATAGTATGCACAATGCGACAGGTAGGATTAATGAGTTTATTAAAGGATTCCATAAATATGCTGAAGAGCGGCTCGAAGGCGGCACGCCATCTCACCATGGGGGCTTGAAAGTGGCAACATTGCGGAGCCGATGGATGGCTGAAGCAGGCCCGCTATTGCAACGTGGTGGCAGGAAGTAGACCCGCAGTTGCATGATGACATCCCAGCTTGTAGCCGCTATTGCATGGTGGCTTGCCTACTTGTAGCCGCCATGGCGGCTCAATAAGTGTTTTTTTTTTTTTTTTACAAAAACGCATGGTGGGCCGTAGGCGGCCGTCGCTATCGGGCCAACGAATACGTCTGGTGGTCCAACCTGGGCCCGCTTACGAATTCTTTAAGGGGAATTCTACACATACAAACATAAAATTCAGGTGTGGTACGCGAAAAGTAAACCAGCACCAGTAAGAGAAACAATGAGAGTTAATTATCATCAATGTTGTGTTGCTTTCATGCAATTTTAGGGAACAGTTCTACTATGCTGGGACAATACAGAAAATCCGGGTGTAGTGCATGAGAGGAGCTCCCGGCGCCATATAAGTTTACTTTATGGGTTATGTGGGCATTTTTTGTGGGTAGTGAGCTGAGCGGATACACACAGTACCTATACTAGAAAATTGCTCTTTCTTTATTTTAGCTTTCCGCGCCTGATAACTGTCTTCAATTACATATGTGGACAAGTCATTTGATTTTCAGTTCTACAATCTGGTGGATACAAGGATCTACAGACTTTTTTCAGCTGACACAGACTCCCTCTTGTTCGTATCTCTTTCCCGAATTTTCGGAGTTACTAATTTCAATAGCGTGTGGAATTCTGAATAGTGCACTCTGTAGGTTTTTTTTTTTTTTTTTTTTTGTAGGAACGGGGGTCTTCTGTATGTAGTTCATTATTCACCATTGAAAATACGGTGCTTTACTGTGCATTATTGGGGCGAAGAATTTACTCCCTGACCAGCAGCTCCTCTTTACTCTTTCTCTCTCGGATTTTTGGGGGGAGGGGAGGGAGGATTTTGTCTCAACAACGGAGCAGATACACTGCTATGGCTATTTCATCTTCGGATGAACTCATGTTCTGAAATAGATAAACAATAATATTTACAATTACGACAGTTGATTGCCCTGTGCGTAACACATTCTTCAAGTGTTTTTGTCTGTTTAACACACAGACCACGAGAGGATCTGCTGGTAAAACCTACCTAGTTTTAAGGATCGTCTGAGACCCCTACATCACCTCAGAATAAAAGAAATTGTATGGGAGTTTAAGTTAAGTAACACTGTTAAGTTGTAGCCTGGATTGAGTCCTTAGTTCAGATCCATGTGAGACGGGCTTAATAGTTACCTTAGATCAGGGCCGTGCCGTGGGAAATCAGCGCCCGGGGCGAGAGTATACGGCGGCGCCCCCATACATATATTCCAAGCAATTTTTCCTATCTTTTTCCCTTTTCTCCCAAATTTTTTGCCACCTTACTTCGTCGCCCTGCTCGCCCCCCCCCCCCCACACGGCCCTGCCTTAGATTAAAAGACTAACCTATGATCAGGGTAAAAAAAATACTCATTGAATGCCCTTTAAATTTTAGAGAGATAATTCAGACCAGCCATAATCCTTAATCTTCTTTTCCTCAGTTCCAGGAAAATACAATAATTGAAATAGCTGATATTATAGTTGGATTATTCTTGTATGATCCAGTTAGTGACCTCATAACAGCTAATTTTTCATTAAAGTCTTACACGTATTAGTTAAAACGTCTGTTTTAGAAATGTGTATTTAAATTAAATGAATGATAGGTGGCTGACTACTGGAATATATGTATCCGGTAGTCGTCTGTTGAAAGTGATGAGGAGCTGATCACTGGAATATGAAGTCAAGAGTTTTTTTTATCGCTACTTCTTTGTCTCAAGCATGCTTTTATCTGCAAAATTAGAAAATTCTAATGCGATAACTTAAATCATGCAAATTTCCAGTAGTCAGCCCCTAATGGCTGAGTACTGGAAAACGTTATCAAAAATGCAACATGTAGTCAGCCCTGATTTGTATCAACAACCACGAAAATTTTAACAAACTACATACATTCATGCATCGGGGAAAGCAATAACTCATACTATTTTACTATAATATAGTTTTAACTTTACTGTGAAGTAAAATTTCTTCCTTATTTTTTAAACAAAATTCTCACTTTACTTACGTGCATCATTAGATCTCAAATGCTATTTTTTCTGTTCTGCCACAAAATATCAAAGTAAAGCAAATTGCTGGAAAGTCTCTCACAGTCGCACAACGGACCTTATCCAAGTATAAATGTGACTTCAAATGACCAAAGGACTATAGAATAACCATGACCATTTGATTTCGTGTCCTAGAAGAGAAAGGATACATCGTCACACGCAATCGTCGTGAAGGGTGAGAAGGTCAAAAGGCAACGGTATATGCTTCGCGCATCGGAACCCCAAATTCTCAGATTGTACTGTGAAATTTCTATCGTGGGATTTGCTGAACGAGAAACATGATGGTAAAGACGAAAAGGAGTAACCTTGAAACTGTGAGGTAACTTGGAGAGGAGTGGGCTTGGATAAAACTGAAATAATGGTGCAGAAATGAAATATATCGGAGGGTGCTTCTGAAAGAGAGACTCTGTAGCAATTTGCCTTACTTCAATACCTTGCACTTTTAAACGTGTTTTTCTGTTTTGTTATTGTCGCAACTTAACGGATTTAGTAACGTGGTCATAGATTTTCTGATGTAGGATGTATTGACATTTTGACCATTTGCCCGTTTGCACAGGGTTATCGTAGAGAGTTGAGATTTATTCTATCTTCTTTTATTTAACAATAACTTCCATACAATATGCTACTTGACCCCCGGTTCCATTTGCAAATTTTGAGTTGGGCCCCGCCTGGGACCCTACGAGTGCCCCGAGGACATAAATTTTTCATTCAAAAGGTGCTGTGCTCCCCACTCTAATTTGATATGTATTCGCTGAGTTTCCTTACCTGACCGTTTCCGAAAAATCTTACCCGAAATCAAACTTCTGAATGTATAGTATGGAGCTCAATTTCTAACTTTTCACGCTTATATCTTCGCAACGGTTGCGATCGAGGATGTATCCCTTTTCGTGTTATGTTCTTTTGGGACAAGGTATCCAATGGCCATAGTCTCGACTCAAAGTCAGAGTTACACTTGTATACGTTCCCTCGTGAGTGTTAAATATTGTATAAATGGCAAATGAATTACATAGTTGAAAATTTATTGATTATTAATTCAACCAGTTCTTGAAAGAAAAAAGATTCTTAACAAAAGTAAGGCTATTTCAGACATGTTCCTTTAACTTATCGTATAATCCGAACCATATGAGCTATATCTTAATAACTTGTTAGAAAATATTTTCATTTTACAGATTGTAAGTAGAAAAATATTAGTATTTTTACATTTGAAAATTGATTAATAGAAACCTGCAACAGTTATTATAAAAAGAAGAAGAAGAAAATAATGGTAATGATGAAAGATGGATTGGGTATTACTGGTTGATGTCTAATTGTTTATTTCTTTTTATTTAAGTTGGATAGTTGGCAAGATGAATCTTATTGAAGAACCTTCGTAGGCATGGCGACGATGTTGAATCCGAGTTTTGCTAAAGTGAACTAATTAACAAATATAATTATATTCGTGATTTAAATTATTTAAAAAGATAAAAAAATGAAGTGCTAGTGTTTTGTGAACTAAATGTGTAGAGTTTAAGGTTCAAATAATCAACAAAAAGTTTAAAAAATAGGTGACAGGACACCTTGTTAATAAAAACAAAACAATATCAGTTTTGTTTTTATATAAATCTCGTGTAATATAATAATCCAATTAGTGATAAGTTATAATTTCATATATACTCAGCTTAAGTAGCCACATTTTATAAGGTAAGATTAGCATTCTCTTTTAATTATTTTCTAACAAAGTGCAGGGATAAAATGTCGGTGAATAATGAAAATAACCTCAAGATCACGACTGATGACATGATTGTATCTAGTGATCAAAATGTAAATGAATCAAATAGTGATTCAATGGAAGTAACAGAACTTTCAAAAGAAAATCCAAGTAAGTCTAATTTTGATACACAAGAGAAAAATAAAACTATGTATAACAAAGTAAGAGACAAGGGGTCAGAAGGCCATTCGTCAACGGCACACATTAAAAATGAACCATCAGTAGCAAACAAATATAATGACACTCACAAACCCCCATACATTGTTTTTCTAAAAGTCAAGGAAACAGGGCCCACTCACCCGATGGCGATTAGTCGCATATTATACCTTGCTGATATCCCGGGAATTAGTAAATTCCAAAAAATAGGTCGATATCTCATGAAAGTCCAGTTCAAAACTGCACACGATGCAAATGCTTTTCTTGATAATGAAGTAATAACTTATAACAAATGGCAAGCATATATCCCAAATCATGCCGTCTCTAGCGTAGGTGTAGTAAAGGGGGTCCAAGAAGACATCCCATTACAGGACTTGACTAGAGACATAGAGTCGGAAAAAGAAATCATATCAGTAAGACGAATCCATCGTACATTACCAGATGGTACCAAAAAACCTACCCAGACGTTAGTAATTACCTTTGGTTCACAAACCTTACCTCTAGATATTGCTTTATATTATCAAAAATTACCGGTTGAGTCTTACATCCCGGCAATCAGACAATGCACGCAATGCTGGCGGTATGGACATTTAACCTCCCAGTGTAAGGACAAACAAATTAAATGTAGAAAATGTGGTGAAGCACATAATAGGGAACATTGCTCAAACTTACCTAGATGTCTACATTGTCTACAACCACATGAGGCTAATGCACAAAACTGTGCGGAACGGTTGAGACAAAAACAAATTATGAACCTTATAGCATCAAAAAATATATCATATAACGAAGCTTCTCAACAGCTTCCAAAATCAACGTCTCGACCAATACCATATAGTACTGCTGTGTCATCCAAAATGAGTTCATCTTTTGTTGGTACACCTCTTCAAATCAGCAATACACAACCTATACCTTCATCCTCATTCCAGTACAACACGGAAACAACCTCACTTACTGCAGCATTAGAAACAAATAACCTAGATGGTCCCCCAGGAAAAAAAGAAAAGAAGCCTACTCTAACATAAACTCAAAACGACCCCAAATACAAATGACGAAAAAACCATACAGTAACTTATTCAAAAGCAACATGGAATTAGTTAGAGATCCCGCCTATTCCACTAACATCAATAGTAACAGGATAAACAAGCCAACAAACTCCTTCTCAAACACACAACAAGATAAAATGCATGCACCAGTACAATTGGAAAACACTCGATTATTTGATTCTCAGCCTGATGATTATAATCAAACAATAAAATCTAATACTTTATATAAATCTCAACAAATTTCTATTAAAAAAAAAACAAATAGCAGCTATACAACAAATACTCCAACTTTCACTTGGTATTGATTCCCCAAATGACATAGTTAATTCGATCATGAAACAAATTTCACAAATTTTTGATTAACCGCTATGGATATAACAGATTCTAATGTATTCACGGTTCTTCAATGGAATATGCAAAGTTTTCGGGGAAAATGGTATGCTTTAAAATTTCTTCTATATCTCTTCCAACCTCACATTATACTACTTCAAGAAACTTGGTCCAAACCACAATATCCTATAAACATACCTGATTATAATATTATTGAACAAGTAAGAGCTGATGGATATGGGGGGATAGCTGTGGGGGTACACAAAAGTCTCTCATACAAAAATATTCATATTTCTCTCCCACATATACACTATGCAACCCAAATTTTAGCTATTGAACTCCCAAATTATAAAATAGTAAATATATACAGTCCTCCCGATAAAATATTAAACGCACAAAACTGGCAAACTTTATTTACTTCTACTACTAATTTTGACTTAATTGGAGCAGATGCAAATTCTAAATCTAAATTGTGGGGTAATATTAGAACTAATACTGCGGGATCAGAACTAATTTCGGCACTAAAGAACTCAAATTATTTAATTGTAAATGATGGAACCCCGACTAGACTCACAAAGGAAAACCCTTCAGCACCGGATGTAACTATCATTAAAAAAGACAAATATTTACATTCTGATTGGATAGTATTTTATGACACCTTCGGAAGTGATCACTATCCCATTATTACCACAATCACAAATAACAAAAAATTATCATTACCACACATCAATAATAAAAGAACATTTTGTACAATTTACTCACCTCCCCTTTCAACTAAAATAAATTGGCAACAATATACAAATGAATCTGATAAAGTCATTCCAGAGGGAAAAAATACAGACATAGAACCTTTCATGTCACAAATTTTACATGCTTCGGATGTTTCACAAATAAACAAACAAAAACCACAAACAAAATCCAAGAAAAAGCACATATATAAATCACCACTCCCGGTTTGGTGGAATCTAACCTGCCAAAAATGGGTTAACAAACGTACAAATGCTTTACGTGCATTTAGAAGATCTAATTCAAAAACAGATTTTCTGTATTATAGAAAGATGAATGCTGAGACAAAAAAATCTTAAATTCAGAAAAACGTCAATATTGGAAAGAATTTTGTAACAGCCTAAATTTTCGTACTTCATCTCCATATGTTTGGCGTTTTTTCCGAAATAGGAAAACTCTTGATTCCATATCCTCATATGGTACCTCGAAGAATGTAGATAAATGGGGACCTCTATTTCATACAAAATTAACTCCTCCATATACTAACAATTCCCGGAATGTCATAATCCAATATATGACTGGAAAGGAACCAACTAAACTCGAGGATCCTTTTACATTAGATGAATTAAATCATGTATTAGGAACTTTGAAGAAAAAATCTACTCCAGGTTTAGACAAAATACGGTACACACACTTAATACACTTATCTCATAAAGGAAAAAGTCGTCTGTGTGAAATTTTTAATTATATTTGGAACACGTCTAATATACCTAATATATGGAAAAATTATGCCATTGTCCCTATAAAAAAACCTCAAAAACCTATAGGCTCTGCAGATAGTTATCGTCCCATCGCATTAGCGTCATGCGTTCAAAAAGTATTTGAACAGCTACTTTTAAACAGATTAACTTGGTTCATTGAACATAATCAACTATTTCCTAAAAACATATGTGGATTTAGAAAAAATTTATCAACATTAGATGCACTTGGAAATTTAATAATAGATATTTGGTCTGCCTTCCAAACGCGTCAATATCTAATATTATTATCAATAGATTTTTCGGCTGCATATGATACTATTATACTTGAAAATTTAATTTTTTACATGAATAAATTCAACATCCCCCAAAAATTTATTCGTATAGTCCATAATCTCCTCATAAACAGAAGGATTTACATAAAAATTGGAAATTATATTAGTACACCCAGAGAAACTTCACGGGGGATCCCTCAGGGCAGTAAATTGAGCCCCACACTATTTAATATATACATTCTAGATTTAATTAATACTCTAAGTCAAGAAACACACCTCCAATTCAATATATTTGCAGATGACCTGATTATTTTCGTCAAAACACATGACATCCAATCAGGTCTCCAACACCTGCAAAAGGGACTTAAAATTTTAACTAACTGGAGTGATCAAAACGGTCTTTCGATAAATTGGCAGAAATCCAGTCTCATTAATTTTACACGAAAAAAACATAATCCTCCCATTCATCTTCAAATAAATGATACTATTATTAAACAAACACATCATATCAAATATTTAGGTCTACATTTACATGAAAAACTAAAATGGCAACTTCATATAGAACATCTTAACAATGAGGCTTCAAAATTTTTAAAACTATTTATTGGCCTAAATTCCAAAAAATGGGGTGTCCACCCATCAATTTTGTACACAATATATAAGCAGTGTTTAGAAACGAAATTAATGTATGGTTCGATTTTTCTATCCCCCATTCCACAAGATAATATTAACTCATTAACTGACATTCAGTATAAACGTCTTAAATTAATTTTCTCACAACTAAGTTTCTGCCCAAAAAATGCATTACTAGAAGAAGCCAACACCATCCCTATAGATTTACAAATAAGGCAACAAGCCTATAAGTTTATTCTTTCACGACTTGCAGTAACAGGATTACCGCTCATAGAAAAGCTACAACAGATGTTAAATGATAATGAATCAAAAAACTTACCATATTATAAAAGGCTCCCGTGGATTTATGAGGCCTATATGGATTTAAGACATCTACAAGACCAAATATCAAAAGTACCGTTATTACCCTGTTTCTGTGTTTCGTATAACACTGTCTCATCAAGAATAGTACCTATTATCCCGTGGTATCCTACCAAATTATCGCATGATCTTTCCTCCAAGATAGTACCAGCAATTTGGCAAGCATACATTGACAGACTTCCAGAAAATACTATGATAATTTGTACTGACGGTTCAAAAACTCAGAATATGGTGGGTGCAGCTATTTACATACCACAAGAACAAAAAACTATAAAATATAAACTTCCGGCATACACATCTATTTATGAAGCAGAAACATTTGCTATCAGGCAAGCCTTACTTTATGTAAAATCGAACCGATTTAATAAAGCTTGTATTTGCTCAGATGCTCTTAGTGTTTTGCACAGCTTATCGTCCATACATTGGAATAAACAATCAACTTGGCTTCAATTACAAATTAAAAGTATCATACTTTCCCTCATCTCTGATGGAGTAGAAATTCAATTTATATACACGAAAGCTCATAATAACATAATTTTTAATGAACTAACTGACACAGCATCCAAAATGGCAGCTCGAGATGGCTTATCTGCAAACATAAAACTCCCATACCACAATTTTATGCCTATTATCAAAGAAAAATTTAAAATCTTCTTAGATCAATATAGACAAAAAATCAGGATGGGGCCCGGTATATATTATTGGAACATCACAGATACACAAATTACTAAACCGTGGGATCAAATTAAACACTGGAAACGCTCAGAAATAATAAATCTTTTTAAGCTTCGGCTACATACGGAACTAACCCCAGCTCAATTATATAAAATCAATAAAAAAGACACCCCAGGATGTTGGTGTGGGAATGAAAAGGGCGATATAGATCATATTATCTTTAACTGCTCTTCCACCAATAAACATAGAAATATTCTAATTGATGTAATCACGAAATATCAAGGAATTGGCCCTCATAAGATTCAAAATCTTTTGTCATTAAATAATGTAAAAATCAATAAAGCTATAATATCTTTCTTACAAATTAATAATGTCAATATATAAAAAATTGATTGAAAAGATTGGAAACTGCAATAAAAACATGTAAATTTAATCTTGATGTATTTATACTTGGTGTAAATTTTAATCCGGTGAAAAAAAAGTAATCACTTTGAAATTTATACATATATATATAAAATATAATATTTCAACCACGAATCTATGGTGACAATCCTATAATTTGTTATAACAATATAATGTAATTATTTCACCGGATACTTAACAAGTGTGGAAATTTTGATCAACTAAGTGGAAACACCTATCTAGTGTTGTTGGCGAGACGGATTTAACATCTGCGCCAGTATAAAACACCTCTTTGGAGGTGAACTTCAACTTCAACTTCAACTAGTTGGCAAGATGGCGTAGAATGTTCTACACAATAGAGCGTCATGCTCTTCAATTATTTCAATTTAATTTTTAACAACAATTTCAATTTTGGACATAATTTAGTGCAATACAATTTTTATAGTGTTATACATATTTTTTGTATGTTCTACGCTTCTGCCTTCCTTTTTAATTCACAAACTAGTGTGGAAACAGAACTATTTGAAACAGGCCAATTCGTCCATTTTGGAACGGGCCATCTTCTACAATTCCATTAACAACAAAAAGATTTAAAAAATTCTAGTGAAGCAGTCAATTTGGCCTTAGTGCTGTGACTTTTTAACTATAAAATCTCCTGCGAGGGAGATGAAGAGAATAGAATAGAATAGAATTTAAATTGGATAACTTGGAAGAACTTTTAACAGTTTTGACAAGACACAAAGGGTTATAATTTTTAATAAATCGTCAAACATAGATTATAACTTAATAACATACTGATATATACAATATTTGTAAGTATTTTACTAATAAAACAATCTTGTTTATTTTAACTAACAGTAAAAAATTATTTCCAATATTAGTTACCACGTTAAATGTATGATTGAATGATTTTCAGTTTTAGCATTGTTCAGTATTTAGAATATTTTGCATTTTAGCACTAAAGTGATGAGAGTTTGAAGTTTGAAATAATAGATAAAAATATATAATCGTTTAATATGAGGCATATCCAAGAATTAAGTTTGAGCTGATAGTTATAACATACACTTACAAGATGCATTTAATAAACTTCTAAAGCTGAGATCTTAGAACAGAGATATATGACAACTAATTTTTGTCGTGTTTAACACTTAAGTTATATGTGAAACGCACTAATTTTGTACAGTTACTTAAACTCAATGTTCATTTTCATTCGTTATATCTTAACATGAAAATAAACAGAATCCTGGCTGAATGAAGCCAAATTTTGAAACGCCCTGCTTTAGGGACATAAAAGTAAATGAAAACATACCAAACAATATTTTAAACCGAATTGTCAATTTGTAATCACTTAATTCTGTTAAAGTAAAGAATGAGAACTGATTTCTTATTTACATACGCAACGGAATTTTGAAAGCAATCTCAGATTCTTGTCAAGTGGTAGACCGTCAATGAGATCTTAGCAACTGTGCTATCTAGCACATGTTCGACATCAACTTGCACTTTATGTTACTATTATCCTATAATCTAGGTACTTAATAGAATTACTGGTACGGAATCATACATTGAAGTTCAAGTTATAATTTATTGTCAAAAGAAAAAAAAATCGAATTACAGCTTAAGAAAAACGGTTATAAATTTTGAAATCTTGTTTCAGAATAAGTTTTGATTCTTTACATTGTTTTAGTGTTACATTCGGATAAACATTATTGCAATTGTATGTAGTTTACATATTCGTAGCTTACCGGTACAAATAAGAAAGAAGAAAAAAAACTTTTAAACATATAGATGATACATTATAATTAGCTTCTTAGGCAGGTTTACATAGAATATTACGTTCCAATGGAACAATTCTATTAATTCTCACTATTCATTGATCCATTCATTTTCGTTCAAGACTCAGGAAAGTGTGAAGAATAAAAAAAATTATGAAGAAGAAAAATATGCTCCGTGCACTTCCGTCACGTGTTGCATACGTGCCCACTTGTGTCATTTTAACATCCATATACTACATTAGTATTATTTTTATTATTCCTTCTTAGGAATCGTTTCATAAATTATATCTAGCATATTCCAAGTTTATTTCTATGACACTGGGTCACATTTTTCTGTAACATAACCACACTGCATCGATTATCAATATGAATGAACATGATATATATTTATATACAAATGAGTATGAAAGAAAAAAAAAACATCTACAATATTTATCACTTCCCTGACTATATTGTGAACATGACATTTCAGTATATGGAAATACGAGAACGACAAGTTAAGCATAGCTAACCTGACCTTTAAGACTGCACGAGGACATCATATTAGAACTTTGTACCGGAAGCTAAGTTTTTGATTTTTACCGAATGCATACTAACAATTCATAATAGTATCAGTCTTAATAATTATATTAATGGAAGTATTACGATAATCCTGTTAGATGCGTGGCACAACACGAGATTTTATTTACACGTGTGTGTCATGCTATTGATGTACTGAATAAAAATTTCACAAACAGTCATTAAGTTGCAAATAGTTTGGGTTTTATAGCACCACTGGTACCCTTGCTGTCATCAACCTGAATGGTTCCCGGTTCAGGATAAATAAGTAAGGAAAGTTTTTACCTTATGACACGTTGGTTGTATCCTCCTCACTCCTCCGGATCCCACCTTTTCACGAATCCATGGAATGGTGCACTCCGAAGCATTGACGATAATACATCCAACTTTAAACCACCTGACACCTACTATTTTCAGCATTCATAGGTGGTTGCATCAGGCGACGATTTACCAAAATTGTTAAGGATTAATTTAGCCTTCGGCATCCAATTCTTTTATCCCAATTATTTCTAGGTTGGATCAAAACACAAATTTTGCTGAAGTTGAGTCCTAAAGTACGATTTACGTATTTAAATTTCAAATTATGGATGACCGAAGGGATCGCCTATTTCTTAGCACGGTAAAGATGGCTGAGCATCATGCAATACCTGGCGACTACATAGCTCAACTACACCATATTTTTCATATTGTAAAACTTAATATTCTATTGTAGTTACTCCCCTAAAATTTGAGAACTTAATGAAGTATTAATATTTATGACATATTTAATGAGACACATAATTCCTCAAACTAAAAACAGAATATTGATAATTCTCACCTAGTCGTGTCTGTCCATTTACTTGAAGAGCACCAATCGATGTTCACGACATTTTCATATCTTCTCACCCGCCTATCGCCATCTTGGCCTCGCTACCCAGCATGCCGCAAGCACAAGACAATTGAATGCCATGAACCGATGCTCTACACGACTGATTATACGATGTCATGGGTGAGTGTTATGTAAATAAGAATTTTACTATTACAGTGTTAATAGAATCTACCTAGCAAATTTAGAAGAATCCGATATAATATTAAATCATTTGTAATTGATGTTATTTATATGTGAATATAGTGGATAGTTATAGAATAACCCCACCATCCAGTGAATTGTATTAATAGTAAAGAAACATTTCAACAACCAACGTTAATAACTAACACGTAAAAACAAATAAAACATGTATTTGAACTAATGGCATGACTATACCAAATGGGGGCCACTTAGCAAAACAACGGTAAAACAATAACAATGTAAAGTACCGGTAAAACAGTAACAATGTAAAGTACCGGTAAAAGGGTACGTTACATATGAGACATGATTTAATTCACACTTTGAAACCCAAACATGAAATTATGTAAGCGTAAATTGGATTGGATCTCTTACACATAATATATATACATTATCTAGTCAGGAAGACTTATTATTATCATTATTGGCATTTATTCCGAAGTTGGGCGTCCGCTTTCGCCACGTTTTTTCGCTGTTATCTCCTTTCCACACTTTCTCCAATTTGTTACTAGGTTCATTAATCCGTGCTCTTCACAAACTTTTAAAAGATTTTGCTCGTTATCAACGTATTGCTTCACAAATGTTAAAAATGTTAGTTCATTGCCCTTGTACATTCACCATGTTTATAACATAAATCCTCGTTTCTTTCCCACAATGCAGCTGTTCGGTTACCTTGCGCCAAGTAGTTCCCTCCGCTCCGCTATAGTTCCATGTTTACAACCACTTATATATAACAAATAAACAGATTTTTCGAGACTCTTATACATTATCAAGCACACAAACGATCAAATTATCCATATCTTTCCTGTAAATTTTAAAAATTTTGCTGGAAACGGACGCCCAACTTTGGAATTTAACCCTTATTATTATTATTATTATTATTATTATTATTATTATTATTATTGTCGATAGCATGTTGAGAATAGGCTGTTAGTTATGAAAAGTTAAGGATGAAAAATAAATAAATTGAGATGAAATTTACGAACGTACAATAATCCTTATATACTGTGAGCTGGGATCGAGCCCGGGACCGCTCCCACTGACCCACTGTGCGGTCGAGTAAACCAACGCACATAGCATTACAATTTATAAAAATTTAAAATATTAAACTAATAATGGTTGCAAGCCGGTTAAACCAAAAGCAGCATGGAAACAGGGTGAACAAAATAGCAGTAGGCCACTGCGGCCCCCTGGAAAGCACTATCGAAACTTATTTTCCGTTTGGAGACGACCTATAAATGATTGTATATTGAAATAATTAACCCCTAACATAAAAGATATAAACAATGAATTAACAACTATAATTTTCTATTTTTTTTAAAAAAAATAAGCTACGAAAATCCGTGGACATGTTTTGTCCACCATAAAATCCACACGGCTGTTACGAGTTGTGTGCGAAAGAGTAATAATATTAGTTTTGAGCATAACACTTATAGATGATGAAAAACGATAACTAGTTTAAAATTGAATGAAGTGAACAATTTTAATAGTGTATGTCAGGCCTGTCCATGAATTGGCTCCCGGAGCCAAAGCGTGAGCGAGCACGAGCGAAGATAAGAACAGGTGAGCACAGGTGCTGCTAGCTTCGCTTCTTCCACTGCATCCGATAAGTGTTGCCAACCACACATGATGGCAAAAAACCTATGGCCAAGCCTGGCCAGAAATTCGCACGATGATAAGCATTGAGCAGACGCAAGCGTGAAATGTGCAGGTGTGCTCTCCTCCTCCCCATTTCGAAAGCAGTGACGCGAAAACACTGCAGGAAATAAAATTGGTACGTTTTTTGGTCGAGGAAGACGCATGATAGAGGTTACAGTTAGCGTTGAAGTAACTAACAAATGAACAAGAAAGAAAGAAAGAAAGAAAGAAAGAAACTAATATTAAACATGTCATCTTACAGACGTAAAAACGACTGCAAAAATCGGAAACGAATTGTTTCAGACCTTTTTAGCTTGCTTACACAATTCGTGACGTTGTATTACATTAGCACTCGGTCTGTAACTTGTCACTCGCTTCACGTTTGCTAAGTTGTAAACGCCTTTCGTTGCTAGATTGACAGCAGAACGACGGGAGGTTAAAAATAATAATAATAACAATAATATAATAATAATAATAATAATAATAATAATAATAATAATAATAATAATGCGTATTATTATTATTATTATTATTATTATTATTATTCGGACCAAAGAGGGATGAAAATGGGGATTGGAGGAAATTCATAACTAAGAATTGCATAGTTTATACCGCTCACCTAACATTATTAGGGTTATTAAGTGTAGAAGGCTCAGGTGGGCAGGCCATGTAGCCAGAATGGAAGAAATTAGAAACGCTTTCATAATTTTAACTGAAAACCCAATTGAAAGAAGACCACTAGGAAGACCTAGGCGTAGATGGGAAGACAATATTAAGATGGATCTTGCAGAAATAAGAGTACAGAGTAGAAACTGGATCCAGTTGGCTAAGGACAGAAGTTAGTGGAAATATTTTGTAAACGCGGCATTGAACCTTCGGGTTCCATAGGCCATAGAGTTAGTTAGTTATTATTATCTAAAAGAAATGTTCAAATGTTGTTAAGAGACAATTACACAGAAGAACTGAGTTCCGACCAAACACTAATTTGCCGGAAGGAAATTCCAGTGCAGTCCAGCCTACTTTAAGCGTTATCCGTGCAACCCACGTTTCATGTTCAAGACATTGGGAATAATTGTTCGTATCATTCAGTTGGAACGTTTCCTTCCGAATTTACGCTATTACAGTAGACCTACGCTATTACAGTAGGCCTACGCTATTACAGTAGGCCTACAACATTGTGACTTTCAAAATCAGTCAGTAACTATCGGAGAAAGACAAGCGTGTAGCTTCAGTCGTTGAAATGATTTAACATTCTTTTTCACTTTTAACAAGCCACCGGTAAGCAACCAGCCAGGGACAATACATTTTTCCTTATTAAAAAGACACTCCTTGTTAAAAAAAAAAAAAAAACTAATTGCAGTCACTAACGGTCACTCTTAAAAATGGAAAATCTCTTTGGCTCTCTTAATATTTTGTTTGATTCTTTGCGATCAAAGTAACTTTAAAAGTGAAGTAAGAAATACTATTCTTCCTATTGATAGTGTAATAGTGGCTTCTAATCTCCACAACCAACCCCTTGCTAAGCCTATTCGTACACACATACATGCATAAGCTAATTTTCTGGAGATAATACTTAGATAATTACAAACAAGTGCTACAGTTTTTTTTCGTATCAACAGATTATCTCTTTTCCTAAAAAGCGAAACAACATAATATAACAAACCCACACTCGGATATAACAAACCCACATCCTTCTTTAACAAAAGGAAAGAAAAAAGAAGAAAAGGAACGTACATAGTTTATCATTTTGATTGCTGTTACAAGTTTGTATTGTCTATAGTTAACGGTTACCACATTGTAAAAAAACACTTGACACTAAATGGCAATCAGTTACCATACATACTTTTTTTTTTTGGTAAGCTAGTGATTACCGCCAAGGTTGACAACACTTCCACTCCTCTAAGGAAGAAACCCGAAGATCCACGAAGCACGAACAATGGTATTTGCCCGTAGAATGCTCGTGAGCGTTCACGAGGAGAGTTTCCACTATCTGCTCGCCGTGGGCAGGGCTGGTGTATGTACTTACGTTTATATGATACACCATGCTTATTTTTACTATTTTAATCCAGTCACACAAACTCACACACACACACAGTCACAAATATGTATTTTATTTTTAAAAATTAAATCATTTTATGCACGCCACTTCACCTTGGAATGCAGTGACTATATGGCTTGATCATATGCGAGAGGTATAGGATGCGAAATGCCACATGTCTGTATAGAACCTGGAAGATGATTGGTCTTTTACCTTGTGCGCCATATTCAGTGAGTAATGTTTGGCATCAGGGAACCGGGGGATGCAGGTACAGTGAAACCTCTACTAACGTACACCTCTATAAAGCGGACACCTCTCATAACGGACATATTTTGTAATCCCCAAACACTGTAATAGGAAAAACCATTTTTGACAAACTTCTCTAAAGCGGACACTCTCTAGTACGGACACGGACAGTCTTTTCTGTCTCTTATAGGTATTATTTACCTCCATATTACGGACACTTTCTCTAGAAACAAGTTGAAAAATACGGAAAAAATACATTTTCAGAAATGCATACATATATCACCAAGGAAACATTGTAATAACAATTTTCCTTGTCAACTGGCTGTTCAGAAACTCAGATGAAGCGTCTTTGTTTAACAACACCTTCATATCCTTTGCTTGCATTCCACTCCCACCCAACCTGTTTTAGAAACAAGTGATTGACAGTTGCCTGCCATTTGGGATGACACGTCATTTTACTGTTTTGCTGGAATCAAGCAGAAGACATGTTTGGTAATTTTTGTTCACGTATTCGCATATTGTCTTAGTGCCTCTATTTGTAGACGGAAGCAATAAGGTGTAAGTTGTTGTGAGCTTTCGAAATGCCACGAGAAGCGCTAATGTTAAAATCGAATTGATTGAATTTTCGAAGAATACTGAGGTGTGCGAAGGATAGCTGAAAATTTTTGTATCGGTAAAACTCAAGCACCTGAGATCATATAAAACCTAGACAAGTTAATAAAGTTGTGGTGTGAAAATGACAATGAAAATTGTGTCTCATTGCTTTGAACAAAGTTGGTGTGCAAGTGAATGTTTTTATAGAGTGCGGAATGAAAAAAATAATGTGTTAGAGTCGATGCTAAAAGCTAAGAATTTAGAGGTAGCAACATAAATGAATGTTTCAGATTTCAAGGTCTCGAACGAGTGGTTAGAGAAGTTTCGGATTAGACAAAATTTCTTTTAAAGCGATTTGTGGAGAATCCGCAGATATCGACATGCCCACAGTCATAGAACGGTTTGATAAATTACCTTCAATAGTTTGTAATTAAAATACATATCACCTTATTTACTAATTTATGTAAGAAAATATCGAAACCTCTCTAAGACGGACACCTCTCTACAGCGGACAATTTTTGATTCACCACGGCTGTCCGCTTTAGAGAGCTTTCACTGTACTTGCTTGCTTTCACTTCTTTCGCGCGCAATAGAGAAGCTTATGTTTGTATAGAAGCTCACACCTGATTGGCTGGTATGGTGCAGCGCCAAGCTGGATGAATAAATATGGCGTCATGGAGCACATGGTGATAAAGTCACCGTTCCACGTGCTTGTTGCTTCAAGAGTAGGGCAATATGGGCGATTTTGTGTGAAAGAAAAATAAAATAAAATATTACTTTTAATGCTATACGTATAAATATATGAGG
The DNA here is from genome assembly GCF_964235325.1 of Thermobia domestica. Taxonomy (NCBI): domain Eukaryota; kingdom Metazoa; phylum Arthropoda; class Insecta; order Zygentoma; family Lepismatidae; genus Thermobia; species Thermobia domestica. The sequence continues at coordinate 220,220,269 of NC_137454.1, read as the reverse complement.
AAAGACGATGATAATAGGGTATTTTTCAAAAATTTTAGATACTGCATTGGGCAATCGTTGATTTTAATATTTCCCCCTCCTTTTTTGTGGATTAATATAATGGTCGTATATCAACAGGCACGCATGTATGCATGTCTGTATGGTTTGAAATAATGAAAGAACGATAAAATATACATATATAGGACATAATAGAAAGGTAGAAACTAAAAACATGGGTTGAATCAAATCTTACATATTGGTGTGTTGTGGTGGTGTGGAGGGGGGGTATATTTTATGTCGATGGATAGCGAGTAATTGACTTTTTCATGTATACTTCATTATAGCATGCATTGATAGGTTGATATCAACACTCGTTTATGGGTTAATAATGAAAATTATCGAAAAAATATTTTTATATAAAACATGACGTATATGAAAAAAGGAAGACATTGAGTAAAAAATAAACAACATAATCAAATACCTGAGGTTCGGTTCATAAAAAGTCTCAAATAAAAAATAAAAAAAAAATGAATTTTCCTCATAAGTAGTTATGTTTTCAAATTTTGTGAAAGTGGTGCCGTCATACAATAGGTGTGTTCTATTCTGATGAAAGAAATAAGATTCTATATGCGTTTTTCACCTATACTATACGTTCTATAATGAAATAAACTACCATTCAACTCGTGGCATCGAAAACTATATACCTGCAAAGTTTGATTGCTAATTTTGAAAATTTAGTACTCATGATATTTTTACAGCTTAGGTATGTTATATATGTTAATGTAAATGCTAAACTAAGATACTTAGAGAGTAAAAAAGACATTTTCGTGTTGCGTTTGAACCAACCAATACTTTGATACAGTTCGCGGCATAGAAAACGTTACACAAATTCTAAGTCCAAATTAATAACAAACTCTAGCACCGTTTTCTTATGCATCCAGAAATGCATGGGTCAATCGATTAGTTACTTCTAATATTCAATCCAACTCCTCCCCCTCCACCACCTCTCCTTGTCTAAAGCAGTGTGTGTGACTGCTGAGAAAGAAACAGGAATCCAGTTTACAACGTTTAGCTTTAAAACAGTCTTTCAATTCGATTGTTCTGAAATATTTTTAAGAGCCTAAATTTAAAAAAAGTCACAATGTTCCCAGAGCTTCATAAATACAGTTAGTTTCATTCTTTCCCTTCTTTAAAGACTGTAAGCTAGTAAGATGCTCCCTAAGAAATCTATGGAAATTGCCAATAACGGCAGTAACTTTTGTGCTTCCTAAAGTCTGTAATGCACGCACAGAGCTAAAATATCTACTGACAGAAATGAGTGTTAATAAATGATTCATTTCATTTATTTTCAATAATTGCAAGCAAATTTTCCAGGGGCGTCTTTTGGGCAGGACAGGAGGGTGTAATTCCCTCTCCCTTGAGCTTCATAAATACGTGTTTTTTATCAAATTATAGTAATACACTAATAAAAAGTGAAAATCTTATGTCGGCAGAGAATCTCCACCCCCGAATAAAATCTAAAATATACTTCTTTCAGCAACAAACCTATAGAGTTAAGACAGCACATTCCTAGAGAGCTTACATTTGGTTTCAAGAATAGGTTTATTCTAAAGCCATATGAGTTCCTGGGCGACATTGTGAGAGAGAGAGAGAGATTCAAGTACGAAGATAGAGAGGAATGATTTATATACAGAGATTTAGAATTGGGGGGAAATGATCCTGACAGTATTCGTATAATGACGAAAATTGTGATTTTGTGAAACAGAAGAAGGGAAGATTTCGAACTGCTAGGATCATATTAGGCAGTTATCGAATTAAGGTGGAGAATTCTTTTTAGAGCATCAGATGATTACGAAGGAGAGAAAGATTATGAGAATTCAGAAATTAAGAATTTAAAAAATCTGAAGCTTCCGAGACGGGTTTCGAACCACGAACTTGTAGTTATCGAACCATGACTTTCTCCATTCTGCTACGGAGAACTCTATGTATTCGTTCACATACGTTTCCTTCAGCTACGTTGAAAGCTAACTTAATGGAATATTCCAAAAGTTGACTTAGTTACAATGTGCATAATGAATTTTCCCTGGTTCAGGACACTTTCAAAGCAGTAAAATTTCTTACTATTGTGTTATTTAAGTTACATTTGATAGAATCATCTGATAAAGTAGTGCAAGCCCTGTGCGTCATTGTCTGTTAGGTGAATGGTTAATGTAAATTACTCCTACGTGAATGGCCGAACTTCGAATCAAGACCATTCTTATTGATTATTTTCCTTGAGCTACGCTCATACTGTGCACTCCACAAGTTCAATTTTGAAGTAATGTAGTCACAGATAGTATAATTGGAAATTATTTTCAAATATGATATTTGTGATTACATGGCACTACTCACTTGTTTGTAGCCCTGCATAAATGCAAAATTGTTTTTAAAGTATACTTTACTTTCAAGTATGATTGTTTAATAAAAACTTGTCCTTCACCTTTAATTTATGATTATTTTCTATTTCTTAGTTATAATAACATATTTTCTATTTATATTGCATTCTGTTATACGTTTATTATTTACATTTTATGTATTACATTTGAAGAGGAGATTACGACAATTCAGAGTAGCGGGGACATTTCAGGACGCAGGCATTGGCAATCCGGAGCTCCTGCCCCCACGAAATCACTACTTTTCTGTAAATTATATCTAATTTTAGAGATGATGATAGACATTTTAGTAAAACATGCACTCAATCGCTGAAATAAATTACTGTCAAGCTTTCGATCGCTGAAATAATTTCCTGCCTTCACCCCCTGCAAAGCAGCAACGATTTTAGGGAGTGATCAGTTATTAATGCCTCCCTGGAACAACGACATTTTCCCAGAAGTCATATCTCCGATAATTCCGAATGTGATATCAGTATTTGTGTATTATCACTTTCCACTCTTAGTGTATTGAAACGCACCAAAAGGAACTGTTTTGAAGTCTTCACTGGTTCTACCTATGACCCCATGCCACTTTTTCATGCCATGCCACTTTTTCATCTAAGGCTAAATTAGTTGCATTTTAGACATTGAGGACGTGTGAAAGTATATTAAAAAAAAACTCCAAAGTGGAATTACGAAACTTCAATTTACTTCTTTTTGCTGTGGGCTTTTCTCAACACACTCCCGTTAGTTACGCCACCGTTCAGGGTTCATGAAGCACTTTCCTAATTTTTGCAATATTTTCTAAGGCAGTACGAGTTTTTTTTTACTGCGGTGTGAATTGAGTTCTATTTGCTAGAATTGGCGGTTGAAGGGGATAAAAGATCCTATACTCAAACACAAATCATCTCTTTCGAAGCTCTAACGAAAAACAAAACGAATCGTCGTAACCATGTTACTTTTTTGACAGATAAAGAACCAAACATTGATTGCACAAGTTATAATGTATCATTTGCATCCAATTTATTACTTTTAAAATGTGATGGCTTGTTAGATGACGGGTTAGTGAACGGCATTCTTCTGCTGCTGGTCCTAGGTTCGAATCTCGTCTATTCTTGTTGCATTTTATCTTTTAGCTGCACTAAGTTTGTGCATTCCAGATCTTCAGGCTTGAATCAAATCTAATACCAGTTAGTGAATTAAAAGTAGCTGATATTATTTTTTAATACGAAACGTTATTACATGATTGTCATTAGCTCACAATACTCAAGTTTGATATCAACTGTTGCAGACTTCATTTAATTAATTTCTTGACGTGTTTTATTACAAAATTCATGAATCATGGAGGACAAAATTGCTTTACCAGTTAATTGTGACTGCTTTGAAACTACTAAGTGCAAAGTATGAGAATTAAATTTATCGTATCTGTAGTTTGGTGTGGAGAAGAAACAAAATTGCAAACGAAAGGTTTAAGAACAACCAACGTTATAAATATAAATTATACCAAAGATTATTGACGTACATCATAAGAAAATACGAAAGAAATTTTGAAACAAAGAAAAATACGATCTTAGAAATGTGTAAGTGGAGGCAAAGAAAACTAATTTAAACCTACTAAAGATCGTGCATCTATGGTCAAGGCGCTCGCTAGTAGTGTGAAGGTTCTCAGGTCGGAACCATGGGTGAACATCATTTTAATTTAGAATTTTTGGTGCCGATTGCTCGGCGATGACACACGTTTGATTGTCTTAAGATATTTGAATATTTAGATCTTTCAATATTTGAATGATCAAATCTTCAATAATAATAATAATAATAATAATAATAATAATAATAATAATAATAATAATAATAATAATTATTATTATTATTATTATTATTATTACTACTAGCAAAGTAGTTTTGATAACACGTTAATATCTTTAATTATGAATTTCTCGATAATTACTCGAATTTAAGACGTCCTCGAATCTAAGACGCATCCCGATTTCGCTGGGTTAAATTAAACAAAAGTAATAATATGTTCCGTTTTTATTATTGCGAAAGCGCTCTTTGATATCGGTCATTTTCGTTGATTTTTATGTATCCCTTTCCCCTCTCCATGTTGGGGAGCACGGTATGATAAAACTTATCCCAAGCCCGAATTCCATGTACGTTGAATTTTTTATCGACATCTGCTGGATGGTTCAAGAGTTGTTCTATTTATTTATATATATTAATCTCCCCTTCCCATCCCCTCTCCTAAGTTTTACCGTCAAAGTGAAAATATTAAAAAGAAGTTTCTAGGCTCGAATGTGATTTATGTTGAGATTTTGATCAAGATCGGTCAGGTGGTTCAAGAGTCATTAAGTTCTTTCATTTTTATAGATATCTCCCCTCCCCTTCTCATTCTCTAAGTTCTGCCATCACAGGGATGTGATAAAAATCACTCCAGGACCGAACCTCATTTATGTTGATAATTTAATTAAGATCGGTTCGGTGGTTTAACAGTGATTAATTCACAAAGACAGCACCTTTATTTTTATCTTTTTGCATACATGTCCCTCCGAACCCTCCCCTACATTGAGGCGTCAAAGTGAAAAATGAAATCATCCTAAGTTCGAACCTTATCTATGTTCAATGTTTGATCGAGATCGGTCGGGTGGTTCAAGAGTTATTAAGTTTTATTCATTTTTATATATTTACCATCCTCCCCTCTTCCACAAGCTCTAATATCAAAATGAAATAACACAAAGCTTCTCAGGTTTGAACTTCGCCTATGTTGAAAATTTGAGATCGATCGCGTGGTTCAAGAGTTATTCACTCACGAACATGATCAGTTTTTTTTTTTTATATTTATGGCTTTTTGTATATTCCCTTCTCCTCCCCATCCCCTATGTTATTCCGTCAAACTGAAATGGTAAAATCCATCCCTCTAGTTAATCAAGACGGGGACATATAGCCTCGTTGCTGATGTCCCCATTAATCCCCATACTCATACTCCGAAAATCCTTCCTAGGGACGAGCGTCATCTATGTTGAAAATTTGATCGAGACTGCTCGTTTCGTTGAAGAGTTATCATCTTTTATTTATTTTTTATAATTCCTTCCCCTGCAATAAGTTCTACCGTGAAAGTGAATAGTTAAAAACACTCCCAGGCCAGAACTACATTTACGTCAAAAATTTGATCGAGATCGGTCGGGTAGTTCAAGAGTTTAAGAGTCACAAACATAGTCACTTTCAATTTGGATTTGAAGTTTTTTTAACAGACGCCGCTATTAATATATTAATTTTTATTATTATTATTATTATTATTATTATTATTATTATTATTATTATTATTATTATTATTATTATTATTATTATTATTATTATTATTATTATTGAAGATTTGATCATTCAAATACTGAAATATCCAAACATTGAAATACCTTAAGACAATCAAACGTCTCATCGCCGAGCAATCGGCACCAAAAATTCTAAATTAAAATGATGTTCACCCATGGTTCCGACCTAAGAAAATCCAGATTGCTAGCGAGCACATTGACCATTGATCCACGATCTCTATGCGCTGTGGTTCATCTTTAGTATGTTTAAGTTAGTTTTCTTTGCCTCCACTTACACATTTCTAAGTTAGTATTTTTCTTTGTTTCAAAACTTCTTTCGTATTTCTTTTATGATGATGTAAGTCAATAATCTTTGGCATAATTTATATTAATAACGTGGGTTGTTCTTAAACTTTCGTTTGCAATTTTGTTTCTTCTCCACACCAAACTACAGATACGATAAATTTAATTCTCATACTTTGCATTTAGTTTCAAAGCAGTCACAATTAACTGGTAAAGCAATTTTATCCGCCATGATTCATGAATTTTGTACCAAAACATGTCAAGAAATGAATTAAATGAAGGCTGCAACAGTTGATATCAAACTTGAGTATTGTGAGCTAATGACAATCATGTAGTAACGTTTCGTATTAAAAAATAATGTCAGCTACTTTTAATTCACTAACTAGTATTAGATTTCTTTCAAGCTTGAAGATCTGGAATGCACAAACTCAGTGTAGCTAAAAGATAAAGAGCAACAAGAATAGACGAGATTCGAACCTAGGACCAGCAGCAGAATGCCGTTCACTAACCCGTCATCTAACAAGCCATCACATTTTAAAAGTAATAAATTGGATGCAAATGATACATTATCACTTGTGCAATCAATGTTTTGCTCTTGTTCTCTTGAAAAAAAGTAACACAATTACGACAATTCGTTTTGTTTTCCATTAGAACTTCGAAAGAGATGATTTGTGTTTGAGTATAGGATCTCTTGTCCCTTAAACCGCCAATTCTAGCAAATAGAACTCAATTCACACAGAAGTAAAAAAAAACTCGTACTGCCTTAGAAAATATTCCTAAAAGGGGGAAGCTGCATCATGCGCCTTGAACGGTGGCGTCACTAACAGGAGAGCGGTGAGGGAGGCCCACAGCAAAAAGATGTCCATTGAAGTTTCGTAATTCCACTTTGGAGGTTTTTTATATACTTTCACACGTCCTCAATGCCTAAAATGCAACTACTTTAGCCTTAGATGAAAAAGAAGTTGTGAAGGAGTTATAGACTGTGAATACTAAAAATATTTATCACGTCCTTGCAGCAAAAGTTTTCGAACAGTAATGAAAAACAATATTGATTGAAATTTTAACTTAGAATGAAATAACTAAAAATCTAATTTTATATAACTCTCATTGATAGTAGTGTTCCGTATTTGTTTAGATGCCTATACTTTTATAACTTCACCTATGATACATGGGATTACAAACACCGTGTGAATGAGTTTGGGGTTTCTCCCGCTTCCTCCCACTTTCTTAATTCCATGATTTCATACATTTCTCACCATCATATTCTCCATTAGCGTAGTCGGCATAAACGTGGGGCTTAAAACGTACTAATTTCATTTCATTTTTCTTTTATAACTGTATCTCACTTCTCCTGTGATCAGAGCAACATCTAAGCGAGTATTCAGTAAATTAAACCACTAAAACCTATATTCATAGCACAATAGTGCAGACGAAGGTTAGCTCTTTGGCAATCTCCAGCAGGGAAAGGAAAAAAGCAATGTATTGATATTGAAAAAGTGGTTAACGAATTCCTCTCCAAAAATGATCAACCGTACATTTGTTTTTCAGATGTTAATTTATAATTATACTTACGTTGGTTGAAATTCCTCCATACTTGTGGGTGTGAGACACTGAAACCATCCCTACCAAGAGGTGGAGGTGACATGTAAAAGTAGTCACATACGAACGATATTAGAGTTGAATTCATGTGGAAAGATGAATAATGACACTGTGGATGCTGTGTAAGTCCAAATTAAGCCTTGGTTGGCATGGAGTTAACAACGGGAGGGTGACAGGAAAAAAGAATCGGAAATATCATATATGGATAGTTTTCGGGATAACTGACATAAAAGGTGATATTTCAGATGTGGATATGTCCAAGATAGGCCTAGTGGCATGGGTTCATAGGGAGAACCAGTGAAGACTTCAGAACAGTTCCTTTTGGTACGTTTCAATACACTAGGAGTGGAAAGTGATAATACACAAATACTGATATCACATTCGGAATTATCGGAGATATGACTTCTGGGGAAATGTCGTTATTCCAGGGAGGCATTAATAACTGATCACTCCCTAAAATCGTTGCTGCTTTGCAGGGGCGAAGACAAGAATTTATTCCAGCGATCGGAGGCTTGACAGTAATTTATTTCAGCGATTGAGTGCATGTTTTACTAAAATGTCTATCATCATCTCTAAAATTAGATATAATTCACAGAAAAGTAGTGACTTCGTGGGGGCAGGAGCTCCGGATTGCCAATGCCTGCGTCCTGAAATGTCCCCGCTACTCTGAATTGTCGTAATCTCCTCTTCAAATGTAATACATAAAATGTAAATAATAAACGTATAACAGAATGCAATATAAATAGAAAATATGTTATTATAACTAAGAAATAGAAAATAATCATAAATTAAAGGTGAAGGACAAGTTTTTATTAAACAATCATACTTGAAAGTAAAGTATACTTTAAAAACAATTTTGCATTTATGCAGGGCTACAAACAAGTGAGTAGTGCCATGTAATCACAAATATCATATTTGAAAATAATTTCCAATTATACTATCTGTGACTACATTACTTCAAAATTGAACTTGTGGAGTGCACAGTATGAGCGTAGCTCAAGGAAAATAATCAATAAGAATGGTCTTGATTCGAAGTTCGGACCATCCACGTAGGAGTAACTTACATTAACCATTCACCTAACAGACAATGACGCACAGGGCTTGCACTACTTTATCAGATGATTCTATCAAATGTAACTTAAATAACACAATAGTAAGAAATTTTACTGCTTTGAAAGTGTCCTGAACCAGGGGAAATTCATTATGCACATTGTAACTAACTTAAAAGAGTCTATCTGAACGGCGCATCCACCGAGTCAACTTTTGGAATATCCCATTAAGTTAGCTTTCAACGTAGCTAAAGGAAACGTAGGTGAACGTATACATAGAATTCTCCGTAGCAGAATGGAGAAAGTCATGGTTCGATAACTACAAGTTCGTGGTTCGAAACCCATCTCGGAAGCTTCAGATTTTTTAAATTCTTAATTTCTCGGTTCTCATAATCTTTCTCTCCTTCGTAATCATCTGATGCTCTAAAAAGAATTCTCCACCTTATTTCGACAACTGCCTAATATGATCCTTGCAGTTCGAAACCTTCCCTTCATCTGTTTCACAAAATCACAATTTTCGTCATAATACGAATACTGTCAGGATCATTTTCCCCAATTCTAAATCTGTGTATATAAATCATTCCTCTCTATCTCCATACTTTAATCTCTCTCTCACACACACGCAATGTCGCCCAGGAACTCATATGGCTTTAGAACAAACCTATTCTTGAAACCAAATGTGAGCTCTCTAGGAATCTGCTATCGTATCCCTATAGGTTTGTTGATAAAAGTAGATCTTTTAGATTTTATTCGAGAGGGGGAGATTCTCTGAAGACATAAGATTTTCACTTTTTATTAGTGTATTTGGACTTGTCATATTCAATATATTTGAGTTTTACAGTGTTATGCGCGTAAATATCAATTATGTATAAACACAACAATTCAACTCAATAATAATAAAACATTGTTTATTTAATTGACCATTTTACACAAACTTTTTTCTTATTTATATTCTCCTAATAATTATTATGGATAGCTTTCATAGGAAGCTAAGTATATAATGGATCCTATGCGAAAACAAACTCGTTGTTAACTATAGTTCACACGATTCTTAGTGGAATCTCTTCTTTTTATTTTTTGGTTCGCCATCATAGGAAGCTCTGATCAATCTTTGATTGTGAACTTACAAATAATTCATTTCTTGCAGAAAATAACCAACTTTGTTGGGATCCGCTGTGATTATTAAATGCTAAATGTATACGCTGTGATTATTCGTTTGCTTCTTGTAGAAGCTTTTAAGAGCAGCTTTGCTGCGATCATATTAAAATTCTTGCTAATCTTTGCTGTTTATTGGATCATACCTAATTTATTATCTCTTAATAATAACTTTTTAAAAAATGTTGGGATCCATTAAAATAATACGGTGTAATGCTATAAAAACTTCGTTTTCATAAAAATAAAACTATAACTTTGAAATAATAAACAAATTACACAACAAACGAAAGAAATAAAAGAATGACACATAATATACCAATCGTGAAATAATAAAGTTGATATGCAAATTTTTAAATACCGTTTTATTATAATTGTATATTTAACACAGTGTAACTGCAAAATAATTTTAATAAACAATTTATGGTAGTCACTTGTAATGTTAGTTTTTCGTCATTAAGTAACTGTCAACAATAAATTAGTTTTTGGTTTATTAATTATTTATATTTTGTGAAAATAAACATTGTATTGCATTAGTTAAACTTCTCAAATTGTAATTTGCTTATGACGGTAGTTTGAAAATTATTATACGTATAAGGGTTGTATTTACAATATACAAAACTAAAATGTGATTTGTAGAACAAAATGCAATTCCTAATATGACCGTTTCATTATATGAAACTTTATTTCAAATGTGTGTTAAAAATAAAAATGCAAGTTGCAAAATTTAAAATGTAACTTACGAAATTAAAAGTGCAGTTCGAAACATATTCGTTTCATTACATGAAACTATTTCAAGTGGTAATGCAAACTGTAAATAACAATAAAAATGCGTGTTGCAATTCTGAATATGCGCGTTTCGTTATATGAAACTCTATTTCAAATTTTAGTTAAAAATAAAAAAATGAAAAGTTTTCAAAATTGAATTGTGTTTACAAAACTAAAATGTAATTTGCAAAACAAAAAATACAATTCTTAATGTTTGTTTCATTACATGAAACTCTATTTCAAATGTGTGTTAAAATAAAAGATAAAAATGATAAAACTGAAAATGAAAAATTTTTAAAATATAAGTTGCAAAATGATATAATTAACTTCGAAAACAATACAATTCTTAACATGTTCGTTTCATTACCTGAAATTATTTCAAATGTTAATGAAAATGAAATTGTTTTATAAATGCAATTCTCAACACGTTTGTTTCATTACGTGAAACTCTATTTCAAATGTTAATTCAAGGTGTAAAGAAAAATAAAAAAGTTTCAAATCAAAAATGGAATTCTTAATATCTGTTTTTCATTATATGAAACTATTTCAAATGTTACTTAAAAGTAAAAGATAAAGTAATTTTCAAAATAAAATTTATGTTTGCAAAACTAAGATATAATTTGCAAAACAAAAAATCCATTCTTAATATGTTTGTTTCATTACATGAAACTATTTCAAATATGAATTAAAATAAAAAATAAAAATGATAAAACAGAATGAAAAATTAAAAAAGAATGTAAGTTGTAAAATGAAAAATAAACTTCGAGAAAAATAAAAATACAATTATTAACATGTTCGTTTCATCACATGAAACTCTATTTCAAATATTAATGAAAGAAACTAAAAAAATAAAAATATATTAATTTGAAAAACAAACAAAAATGTAAAGTAAATAAAAATATATGTTTACGAATGAAAATATACTTCTTCGTACTTTAATTTGAATGTTTAAAATTTTAACTCTTAAAAAATAAAGTGAAGTTCATTCATGTTAAAACTAAATAAGTTTATCACAATTCTAAATATTTTTATTTGTCTATCTTAAAATCGTTTCGTATTATTTTTTAATTCTTCACATACTTACGTAAATTTTTTCCATACAAGATTATTATAAATAAACAAAAATATGAACTGTGTGTACACTTAGAGTTTTCTTAGATGAAACTAATTCTTTGTAAAAATTTAATCAATAGTACTAGGTTTAATCATATAAAACAATAATAAAAAAAACGAATAAAATATTATAATAAAATGTTTATTACATCATTCAAAATTAAATCATACGAGGTTCACTACAAAAGTTTTGAGATGTGAAATAACTTACATACTTAAAATCAATTTAACACTTACATCTTCTCAAAGTATTCACCATTACACTGTACACACTTTTGCATCCTCGAAAACCACTTTTGGAAGCAGTGTTGTCAGTCTTTTTCTTCAAGTGTTGAAAGTTCATTCTCGTAAGCCACTACAGCTTCTTCAGGGATGCAAAATCTCTTCCCACGCATGCGATCTTTGATCGTAGGGAACAAATAAAATCACACGGGGTCAGGTCAGGGCTGTACTTTGGATGAGTCATAAGTTTGACATCCGTAGATTCTAAAAACTGAATTGTGATATTGGCCGCGTTGTCATGGTGGAGCAGGATCCCACGCAATCCGGTTCTTTGACGCCGTTCCCGAAGCTTCTGGAACACTTCTGTTAGGCAAACAGTGGTGTACCACTGAGCAGTAACAGTCCTTTTTTCTTCAAGAGGAACAGTTGCAACATGGCCAGATTTGGAGAAGAAAGTTGCGATCATCTTCTTCCCCACACTTCACGGTCGCTTCACTTTCGTGGGTGGATTTTCGTGTGGAAAGATCCAAACTGTAGACTGGCGTTTATTTTCAGTGTCAAATTGATAGATTCAAGTCTCATCACCAGTAACAATGTGAGAGACGCGTCGAGAATTGGGTCCATCAAATCTTGCAAGCATTTTTTGACACCATTCCACACGCATGCGCATCTGCTGTTCAGTCAAAGTGCGAGGCGCAGAACGATATGAAACTTTCCTGAGCCGAAGATGATCATGAAGAATTTTTGTTACTGCTGGCGATTCAATGTTCACTGTAGATTCAATGTCCTTGAAAATTGTTCGAGGATTTTCTCGAATCATTTGTTCCATAGCAGCAATGTTTTCATCTGACACAATTGTTACCGGACGTTCAGCTCTCTCTTCATCTTTAAGCGATGTCCGGCCTCTTCTGAATTCACCAAACCACCGAAAAATTGTAACACGGGAAGGAGCAATGGTCCCCAAATGCCCCCTGCAAACGACCAAGGCTTTGTGTCTCGTTCAAACCACTTTTGAAATCGTAAAGGATCATTGCCCGGAAATGTTCCCTTACGAGCTCCATTCTAGACAGCCGAATACTCCTCACAACAAACAAGTGAAGGCGATACTGCCACGCCGATAAGCTAGGCGAGTTGAAACTTGCTTCACTTTTTCGCTCTGGATACCACTACCGTACGCAATTGTTGCAATTCAAATACTGTGCCACAACAATGCGTATTTCAAAACTTTCATAGTGACCCTCGTTAACGCAAGACTTAAAATTTCATATGTCTAATTTTCTTAAAAGGTTGTTTAGTACATTTAATGGCTACGAATTTATTCGAATAAGTACATGTCGGCCAATTTAATGCTGAAGGTATTTTTTTTGATTTCAACAACACAAACTTTTCATCTGCGTAAACATCACTACGTTTTCCCGTTAAGTTAAAGACTTCGTTTTCGGTAATAATAGTTTTGATTTTACTTTTTACTAAGTTTTGCAAATATTTAAATTCACTACCACTGCAATTCGTAACACTTGTCTCATCCAATTTACATTAATAGTTTTCAAATCTAAAGTTGTGCTAGAGACCTGCACGGTCCGAATGTTTCGGCCCGAGCCCAATCCGGCCCGAACGTACCTAGGCCCGGCCCAGCCCAGGCCCGAAAAGTTTTGGAGATTTTCGGCCCGAGCCCGGCCCGGCCCGATAAATTTTTTAAAATTATTGGCCCAAGCCCGGCCCGGGCCCGATAAATTTTAAAAGTTTTTGGCCCGACCCCGGCCCGATAAATTTTTAAAAAAAATTAGCTCAAACCCCAATCTTTCTCAAAATTTAGTACTAAATTTGACCTAACCCTCAGAAACATTTTCTAAACTCTGGTTCACAACCTGACGCTTGCCTCCCGAATGGTACCATTGCCTCCTAGAACTTTGCCTGTCATCGAGAGAACAAAAACTCCATTCCCTGTAACAAAAATCTAACTTAATTGATTTTTAGCATAAAGTGAAGATGGCAATATTGTTTAGCGACAGGCAAAACATTCCCACCCCTTCTTATTATAGTTTGAGTTCAGTGAAGGTCAAGGTCAGAGCTCAATTTACCGCATAATGCCTGCAATCCTCTATAGTGAAAGTGGAGCCGCTAAGCAACACAAACTGTAAATAGCTATTCCATCCTTTGTAACAATTTTCACGGACACACTTCTTCAACGTTTGGCTTTATTCCAATTATCGTTTAACGAAAGTCAATAATTATTAAAGAATTGCAATTGATCGGCCCCAGCCCGGCCCGGCCCAAAGAAATAACAGTGTTGGCCCGCCCAAGCCCGGCCCGGCCCAAAGAAATAGCAGAGTCGGCCCGCCCAAGCCCGGCCCGTGCAGGTCTCTAAGTTGTGCACACTAATTATTTTCCGGGATATAAATTGAATATTTTCACATCACACATGTAACACCAAAGCTTTTAGTACGTTCATACAAAGTGAAAGAATAATTACGAAAGAATGGCTGAAAATGTGATAGAACAAAAGTGGTAAGCAAATAATACTAAGAGAAAAAGTGCAACACCGTAAATTCCAAACTTGGACTTGAAAAGGCACACATGAATTTCACAAAAACATAATATTGTTTTCTACAAATGTTCTTACAAATAGTATTTGTATAACATAATTTAAAATATAATTTACACTTGTAATATATACATTCACTGCATAATGTAAATGTATTTTCACACTTGGTAAAATATCCATTCACTGCAAAATGAAAACGTATTTTTACACTTCAGTGGTTTCACAGTTCATATTGTTACAGGTTATGTAATTGATATCAACAGCTTTTTCACGGAAAATCGTCACCAGTTCCGAAATATATGATGCATTACTTATTATACTTGCATAACTCTTGTTAAACTGATTCTGCGTATAATGTCCAATCATATGAGCAGGCACGTAGCCAAGGGGTGGGTCCGGGGGGTCCGGACCCCCCCTTCAGACCAGAAACGAAAAAATATTAAGGAAGGATGAAACAAAAAGAAAAAGAAGAACCAGCATTTAAAATAAAAAGCCACAGCAAGCGTTTGGCTACTCTTTCTTATGAGGAGCTATGTGTGGAGGAAACGGGGGGATTCAAGTTAAAAATGTATATTATTGTAATGGAGCATTTCGAATTCCATCTAGTTCCACGCTAATCCTATGGACTACAAATGACGATCGATAAACTGGTTCGAACAGACACTCTCAGGTAGAACTTAAAAAATGCTCCCAATCGCCAATAATATGAGCATGGCAACATAGATTCCAGTTACACTTGTTGAAGAAATTTTCAGTTTCTCGGCAACACTAATCCATTTTATAGGATGTGTTTGCTGTCGAAAGAGATCTCATTGTCATCCTTGACGACATTAAATGAAGATGAGGAAAAGAAAAAGAAAGAAGACAAGAACTAAGTTCGAATGACCTCGGAAGATGATATCTTTTACAAAACGTTTTACATATTTTTTTACTTGAGATTTCTTTATAGTTTGTTATTAAAATACTTACCGACATATCCTCATTTTAGTGTCCTAACAAACCAATATGGGTATGTTGCCAGTAAAATAGTTTAGATGGATTGTGCCCCTGGTGTGTAACCACAGTACTTCATGTCACGCCGCCCCTATTACCAAATACAGACTAAACGGACCAACATATGTTGCCAGTAAAATAGTTTAGTATGATCGAGCCCGTGGTCTGCTAACCACAGTATTTTGTCACGGACCCCCCCTATTACGAAATCCTGGCTACGTGCCTGATATGAGAATCACTGTACACACAAAACAGGTCTTCTTGTACCCTTTCCGGTAACAACAGCATGCCCAACTTTCATATGAAATAGGCCCACCATTAAATAATTATGTCCGTGTTGATTATAAATTCCACGTGCACATCCGCTACACGTTAGCGCATAATCTGGCTGACACTTTATAATACTATTCTTCATACAGTTCACATCAACGTTGTTATATGTACACGCACGTGTATTGTTATGTAAATTATTTAATAATGATGGGGAATTCTCACGAGATTCTGAAGAACCACTGATAGTATATGTTTCATCATCATCATCATCTTCTTCTTCTTCTTCTTCCAATTTTAATTCTGGAAAAGATTCGCTATCTTCATCTCCTACTTCTGCTTGATGTGTATGATGAGATCCAACTTCATCATCATCATCATCGGATATAAATTATTTCCTCAGTGTCACTCCATGAAACATCGGAGTTCCATTCAAATTCGTTTGCTGCCGCAATTTCACGTTGAATAATCGCTTCTTCTGGTGCAATAGTTACAACGATATTTTTGAAAGCAAAGTATTTAAAGAAAAATCTATGCTGACGAAATCAATCACGTGATGCGTTCACAATAATATTCCTTTCCACAAAGGTCATCCGTTCGCGCATGCCCGCGCGTATTTTTCCGTTTCCCCACTCGCGTCCGCACCGCTCACCCCGCACTGTGTTTCAGGAACCGGCCGCCAGAGAGCGTGTTAAAAAGTTTATCCCGCCTTCCAATAATGTTAACATCCTATAAAGCGTTTTCTGTGAATTCAAGATATACGTACGGTAAGTACATGTGCGGTTTTTCATGCACATCAAAGGAATATAATATAATAGTAATCATTTATTTTAATTACATCTTTATTACCTCGGTGCAAAAATTTCGGAATGTATTTGCATACATTAAATATTTTTTCTTTTCAAAATTTCATACAAAGAAAATTTGCATCCTTTCTTTTAAAAACATCTAGAGGTAAACACCTGCTTTCTAACAAAATATCTTTTCTTCACCTCCTTACACTGTTTCTTTATTTGAATACCATCAAAGCCTAACATTTAAACTTCTCTCACACCTTTCCATTATTCTTTTTGTTCATACACCGCCAAAGGATTTTTATTATAACAACGGGTTTATTATACCCTATTCTTCAACATATACTTTAACAATAACTTTTATGGCGCCGTATTCTTCAACATATTCTTAACAATAACTTTTTTGATACCCTATTCTTCTGTATCTAAAATAACAAAAGGTTTTATAACCTTCCTTTGTATATAACAATAGAATTTTATGACTTTCTTCAACAGGACATAATCTTGTTACACTACTATTATGTATAGGTAATTGTTCGATGTTGAAAATTAAATGACTTCACTGTGTTCTTTTATTTAATGCGCGATTCTATCAGACAAGTGAACAGAAGCGTCATTTCAGACTTTGCTTTGGGGGGTAAGAGTATCACCGACATATGACTTTCACGTTTTGTACTAGTATATTAATAGACAATAGACTAAAGTATACGTATCCCTCAAACTCTTGGGGGTCAGTTGCCCCCTCCTTTCCCCCTAAATGGCGCCCCTGGAACTCCTATTACTTTCGTTTTTCATGTTTTCTTTAAAATGTAAATGAATTGGTAATTGCAGAAAGGGCACGAGTGACATTTTGGTCGAAATTGTGATAACACTACATTCATTATCTACATAGGTAGGCTCACTATTTACCACAAAGAGATCTCAGGTATCGCCTTCTGAAGACAGTTATTTTGAATATCAAAAACTGCGCTCAGTGCAACAAGGGCACATGTGTAACACTGCGCTGAACGCAGTTTGTAATACATATTACTACTGAAAGAAACTGTTATATTGAACGCTCTGTAGACAGTCATTTGTTACACTTTTCCCGCTAAATGCGGCTTTGTGATTAGATGCCTAGTACGACACAGTACGTTGTAATAGTTATATCGTTCGTTGGTCGTAAATGTTCTCATTCTGTTGAACGTGTTCATCTTGTGTTGTGATTAGTAGTGCTGATTTGCCATGCTGGAAGTAACGACGATGGATCTCCGCAGACCAAGAAACGAAAAGGAATTCGGCATACTAAGAAGTACCAGAGAAATGCCATGAAACAAGCTAAAGGACTGCCACATACATTATATTCTGGCAAGTATATTCCAGCTGTAAGCACAGATGATGATTGCCGGTGTAGATTAAAATATATTTCAAAAATTCCCGAAAGTGAACGATGCAGTATACTGGCATATTCCCAGTATTCACAGGATATCTATGTCCAAAGTCTCAGATATTCCAAGTTTCATTATCGATTGAAACAGTGGCCGAGAACCCATGAAGATGTAGAGCAACGCATGGATGACGACAGTGGGGATGAAGCGGAATGAAGAAAAAGACAGATATTAAAAATAATGCTATTATTTTCATATGAATTAAACAAGGATCTTATAAAATAAAGGATCTGCCCTTACAACAAAATCTTGAAGCCATACGTCACAGTTTCGCCACCCCTACTCTGCCCACGCTGCCCAATAGGATCGCAATATTTTGAGCTAATACTCATGGCGGAAACGAAAGTAGACAATCAGATGATGGTAGAAGTGAGAGTAGCCAATCAGACGTGCCGATGCTCGGTTGCTTTTTGGCTTCGCCGATTTAATAGAATGAAGATACATATGGGCAGATTCTCTATTTATAACATCCTTGGAATCAAACGAGTTTTGTTTATTTTATTCGTTGTGTATTTCGAGTATGCTCTTTAGAGTTTCTTCACGTGGTTTTATTAATATGTTTACTCAGTCGATTTGCAATGTTTTCTACTGCAAATTACATGAGTAATGAACCTATGTAAAACAAAAACCTCCGCATTTATTATTAATAATAACCTACAGTATTGTTGGTCTTACAATAACTTAGATTGATCATTGTATTAGAGACTGGTCTTTAAAAGCGTTTCTACGTTAAAGATTTATTAGGATACCTTCTATGAAACCTCTACTAAATTGCATCATATTATGTTAGTATTTACTTATTTCCCAAAGCAATTAGCGCAACAGTATATTGTTTGTACTCTTCGTAGATCATATAATATTCGTAGGTTACTAATAATAGTTTGTAGCTTCATTCTCAGTTCAGTCAGTGCAGAAAGGGCACATGTGCAAAATTTCCAGCTTGTCTATTACAAAAATGAACAACGATCGAGAACTATTGTTTTGCACAAAATAATTGCGTACCTTCACTGCTAAACCACGTGACATCTGACATGCAACTTCGGTAACAGCACACACGTGCGAACTAAACGGTTTTTTGCTCTTTTCTTGAAAACATGATTTTGTAACATGTGCCCTTTCTGCAAGGACCGATTGAAATACTCAGTTAAAACTTTGTTCAGGGCCAAAGAAATATTTTTCCTTAATTCCTCTGGCTGCTTTAAATTTTGTACCTGTCTTTAGTTTATAAAATAAAAGTTTTTACTGGATCAAAATTAAGAGTTCAAAACTACCCAAGAAAATTCAAATCTACCCCAGCCTTGTTTAACTCTACGCCGAGGAGGGTTCATTTTAAACAGTCTTATTTTTCTTACTGCTATTGGTTGAAATTCATATTGGTGTACCCTGTCTTCTGTGAAAACTTCCAGAAAAGTTCCATACCCAATAAGGCATCAACAAGAGTACATCAAAATGCAAGAAATAAAAAATCAAAATTTAATTTTAGAAGGGCAAATGTACCCCTTTCCCCTTATATTATTTTCTGGTGAATTAAAATATACATACATGTCCATGGCGGCGATTGGACGTTAAAAGTAGGGGGAAAGACATGATCTGAATGTATGTCAATGTTAGTTTTCCTGGTTGTTTCTAACACTTTGACGTATGGTTGTAGGGTACTATATTTTTCAGTTATAACATACCGTATTTCGCATTTCATGGGGCCATTTTCCGTGACAGCTAAAACGTAATTGTTGTATAGGGATGCGCACGAGTCGAGTCGAGTCGAGATTTAAGCCTGTCTTGACTCGTCTCGAGAAAATGTCTCGCATACATCAGCCAGAACATTATGACTACCTACTTAATTGTCAGTATGTCCACCTTTGGCACGGATAACAACCTCGATGCATCTTGGCATGGACGCAATGATCCTTGGTAGGTCGCTGGAGAAAGTTGGCACCATATGTGCACACACAGGTCACCTAGTCCCCTTCAATTCCGGGGAGGAGGGCGATGCGCTTTGACATCTCGTTCAATCACATCTAGGGATGCGCACGAGTCGAGACATGCCTCGAAACTCCACTCGAATTCGAGTCGAGATTCGAGTCAAGACACACTGTAAAATTCGAGACGAGTCGAGACAAACGTATTTCTCGACTCGAATTTACGAGTCGAGACGGATCGTAAAAATCGACTCGACTCGAATGTTTCGAAAATTATTCTATATTTTTAAATATATGTTTTAAAGAAAATACTCATTCACAAACACTCCGCACGAGAATTTCGGAAACTGCAGGACTTGTCAGGTGTTCGAGGAATGCTGTGGTGAGTGTCTTCAACAAGTGGCGAAACCAACGGGAAACGACGTCTAAACGTCGAGGAGTTGGACGCCCCCACCTCATTATATATGTCAGACGTTGTAGGCTGAGCAGCCTGGTAAAACAGGACAGGCAGCGAACTGCGTCGCAACTATCAGAGTTTAATGCTGGGCCAAGTACAAGTGTGTCTAAACTAGTATTGTAAAATTTCCGGAAATTTTGCACCTGATGGTAAAAAACCGTATTTTTTTCGATTTCTTTCCGGAAAAATTGGAAACATTGAAAAAATTTGTATTAGGTTAATTTTACTAGTAATGATATCCTTTCTTGTTAAATGATATAAGTTCATAAAAATATAAAAATATAAGTTCAAAAATTTCAATATTTTGAATATTAAAATATAGCACTCGAAAATAAAACTATTCCAATTAGTATCTGTATTAAAATACTAGACTTACGCGTATGTGTTTGTCCCTACAGAAAAGTTTATATGTTTGTCTCCAGTCCTTTCGACAATGAGATATTGAACTCACAAGTGCTAGAAACATGCCATTTTCATTGGTCGATTCCAAATTTTGTGTAAATTTTCCAGTTCTAATGAATATTAAAAAACATTTAAAAAGTTCTTAATTAAATTTTTAGGGGTACTGGAAGTACTGAAATATTTTAAAAGTAAAGCTTCATACCCTAGGAGTTATATATTCCAACATCACATAGTTGTATATAGGGGTTGTATATCTCTCAGGTGTTTGTTTCATGGCCAAATGATAAGAAAACGAAGGATAGCCATTTCTCCAGTTTAAGATAAATCTTCACTGGAGAGTTTTTTTAATGAACTCCGTATATAATTGACATAATTAATTGTGTGTGTAATTTATTTACTTATTACATAATGCATGGAAAAACAAAGAAAACACTGCTCATATATGAATTAGAAATTTCAACCACAAGTCGGCTCAAATCTTGCAAACGGTACGAGATATTGAAAAAAAAATCGAAAAAATTTCCCCTGTATGATACACATTCACTTGTATCTGTAAAGGGACCTGTACAGATATGAGGAATGACAAGGAGATTCATGCTCATATATGAATGATGTGCTGTGCAGAGAGCGCAGGTTCAGCTAGTTGAAAATTAATAGTCTGCACTTATTTCTGTTATATCCTTTATTCTTGAATGTACATTAATTACAGAAGTTACAGTTACAATTACATACAGTTACATGCATTAATTACAGTTACATACAAGCCTAAGCCTACCAACATAAAGTGTTCTGTTGCAACAAATAGGTCTCTTGAATAAAACTGAGTTCTCAATATGCTCTTTGGTCTGGTGAAGTTTTGTTAAATTTAAACAAATTACTTCTTAAGAGGAAAGGCAGTAGGCAAATTTCACTAATACTCATGCAGTAAAACATATAATTACTATTATTTAATATTTTAATATATAGGAAATTCCAAAACATGTGAGCCTTCTCTCACACCACTACCAAAAGGGCAACCCACCCCTTGTTAGGACGATGGTTGGTGGTTGTTGCCAGATGTCCGATGTCATTAGGAGAAGAAGAAACAAGAAAGAAAAAAAGGAAGGAAAGAAAATGAAAAATAAAGACATAATGTTATTACTTTTTGTGATAGATTTAACATAACATTATTATTGCAATTATTATTATTATTATTCAGGAGTGTCCACAGGCGGGGTTTAGGTTCTGGTTGTATCCATAAGATTATTATTATTATTATTATTATTATTATTATTATTATTATTATTATTATTATTATTATTATTATTATTATTATTATTATTATTATTATTATTATTCGAAACACAAAACATTTCATTGAAAGTAGCACAGTCGGTTTAATTATACCTGTACCTTAATTTATTGATTGATTGATTTTGAGTTTTACGTCCCGTTCAGCAGCGAGGCTATATGAGACGTGGACCTACTGATTAACGTGGAATCCGAACCACATGAGCTCCCGCCGGGAATCGAACCCGGGTCTCCCGTGCCAAAGGCGCGTACGCTAAACGCTTAGCTAATTATACCTTAATGATGCCTTTAAGAACGACACCTATAAAGGAGAACTTAGCATTTTAAAATATTTAATTGTCATAGACAAGAATGCATTCTCTTTTAATTGAAAGAGCAAAATTGCGCACTACGAATACATTTTTTCAGCGAGGTTTTATATTTAAAACCCATACTTCGTAGCAGGCGATAAAGTGTAGTGTGTTGGTATGGAAACTTATATTCGGTGTTAGCTGTCTTAAACCTCATTGCTTCAATCAGCGCTTCCGGTGTGGGAGATTAGCCTTCCTTATAAAATTCAAAAACTGTGCGGCGCAATAAATCACGAGTGAAATCGTCAATTTTTTTCGAACTGAAGCTTTTGTTTTACAACTTTCTTTTTTGTTGATGTCGAATAGTTTTTCACATCAATTTTCCCACAAATTCTTTTTATAGTACTAATGCTAATACCAGTCGTCTGCTATAATAACTTTTGGAAGTTAAGACACCACGATTATCAATGTCACTTCTTAAAAAAAAAAAAGAAAGAAAGAAAGAAAAAAGAAAATCACATTTTTCACTAACATCATCATTTGCTTACGCAACTTAGCTCTCTTCCCAACTACAACATTATCTTCTTTCGTCGTAGTTCTTGGCGAAGAAGGCCCGGGCTCCGGATTTTCGTCCAAATATTGCTCGTTACGAGTGTTATTGTTAACCAAGGTCGGAAAAACATTGACATTGTAGCGAATTATAACCGAACACACTAATACAAAGAGTGATTCAAGACTGAAAGAAATCTTGAGAAAAGAGGACATTTGGCAATCTCTTTTTCTGTTTCTCGCCTCTTGTTTTCTTAGATTTATGGCCAGTTGACAAGGGTCACAGCCATGTGGGTGATCTGTGAATTCCTGGAACCAGGGTTCTCTTGATCTGAAACCATGTATAGACACTTATATAAACTTTATTTTCAAAATTCTGTATGTAAACAAATACAGGTTTTCTAGTGCGACATTATATATTACAATCAAAATGAAAGTGACTATGTTTTTAACTTAATAACTCTTGAATCATCAGACCGACCTCGATAAAATTTTCAACATAGATGAGGTTCGGGATTGTTTTTATCATTTTACTTCGAAGGTGAAACTTGAGGGAAGGAGAGAGGGGAAAATGACATATTAGTGTCGAATCCACAATTTTCGAGGTCGCTGAAATGAATGGCACTTCGGATGCCATTTAAATCAAAAGTCAGCCCCACAACTTGGAGGAGGGAGAAGATATAAAAATTATTGAAAATGACCGATATTAGTGTCGAGTCGATAGTTTTCGGTGTCGCTAAGATGAACAGTGACACTTCCGGCCGTTTAAACCCAAATTCAGCCCCGTAATTTGGCGGAAGGGAGAATATATATATATATATTTCTGTCGGCACGCAACGGTACGGCATTCTGGCACCTTTTAATGGTAGCGGAATATTTCTTTTTCTGTCTTAAAAATGGGTTGACAAGAAACTTAAAGAAAATAGCAAATAGTAAATGTATAGGTTTATTGAAAATCAGAGTTTTTGTTTGTTTGTTTGTTTCCGTTTTCCTTTTTTCCTTCAGGAGAAAGACCTGCAAATTTTTGTTCCTTCTTGAAGCCAGTTAATAATATTCAGGGATCTTTCCCTCGCTGGTACGTCCTAGCGCTTCCCTTTGTTCATTCCTTTTTCGCACGGTAATATAAACCATAAAGGCTCTGAACCGATCAGATTTTTTTGAAAAGACTGATGTCTCACAACAAATTTGCTTGTCGCTAATTCAATGGGCATTAGAGATGGAAAGATGAGGGTTGAATTCCTGAGATAAACAAAGCAATAAGGCAAAAGTGGACGGCGAGCAAATGTCAGACTCTCTCTCTCTTTGACAAATGGGAATTCAGTAAATGGAAATGTGCATTCAAGATGCAGCATTCAATTATCTATACAAGCCGGCTACGAGACTCTTGTTTTGGCCACGGGTGCAGTCCAAACTACCCTTTCCTCCTACAATTTTACAATTTAGGATTTAGCTTCTTGCGGCATGTGTAGCCTACCGACGGACCACACAGATGTTATCGAAACTATTGTGCTATTGTTTCTTTGTATGCTTTGGCATAAACTTCTTTGGATATCGCTCACTTTTGTTACTTGACGACACGTTGAGAAAAGCAATTTAGTAAACCAATATTTCTGTCTAAAATCTTAGTTTTTTTTTCGCATAGAGAAGCAAATTCAACTCGTCGAGCTCTCTTGTTTGTGCTCAATTACAGGTGAAAAAGGTTGAAGTTCCGACCACAGCGGCTCAAGAGATCTTGTGAATCTGAAAATTTTGCAAGCGGCTTCGGTTTCGGGGACACTAAAACGTCGTGGGATGAATTTTCAGCAATGAAGTATCATCCATTTAGTTGGTCGTACGATTTGTTGCGTGGTGTGGCAGACAAGAAAGCTGTAAATATTTTCGAATTATAAAAATTTTAATTGAATCTTAAATGTACGTATAAGTGTGTAGTGCGTAGAGGTACGTCGAGTTGTTATCTTCAGATATGACAAAAAATATAGTCGCTTTTTTTTTAAATTGCGAAAGACCATGTGAGTACATGTCTTATCCTATGAACCATGTTTTAAACTATTATACTGTCTTTTCGTAATTTACGTTGCTGTCTGTAATAGGCTATAAAACGTAGATATTTCAACAGGGTCGCACGCAGGGGGTGGAATTTGAGGGTCCGGAATTTGTTGCTTTAAGGATTTTTTTGTTAACAAAATACATTGTATAATGGTGCAAACATGTTACAGCAAGTAAGATTATTAGCATCAGACGAAGAAATAGTTTTTAAATTATATTTTCCGGTTTTTGCTAATATTTCCGAACAAATTATTTTTTATTAATGGTTTCAAAATTTTTGGAAATTTTACCGATCTCGATAAAATTTTCAACATAGATGAGATTCTGGATGGTTTTTATTATTTTACTTTGAAGGTGCAACTTGAGAAAAGGGGAGAGGGGATATTAGTGTCGAATCGATAGTTTTCGAGGGCGCTGAGATGAACAGTGACACTTCCGCCCGTTTAAAACCAAATTCAGTTTCATTAGTATTCTAAGGGGGAATGATGACATGTAAAATAATTGAAAATTAGGGATATTAATGTCGAGTTCATAGTTTTGGGGCTCCATAAGTTCATTGGTGACAATTTTATTGCCTTTTGTGTCCAAAATGAAACGTTTTCTCCCCGTGCGAAAAATGGGTATTCTGCTAGTCTGTAATAATAACGAACGGAAGTTTCACATACTCAACCCTTTAATATATTTCTCGCTGCTCAAATTTACTCATTTGTGTGGTATATGTGTGTATACGTAAATAAGATCCTCTCTCTTTTTGTGTTATTCGAAAATATACAAAGAATAAAGAGGTTTTTTTTAAAACCAGAAATCAGAAAACTAAAAAGTAGAATTAAATCTTGTTGCTTTAAGTATTTTCCCGGTAGCGAAATACATTGTATATACAGTAGGATGTCGATAATTTGAACGCCGTCCCTAGAAGCTTTTTACATTTTGTCTTAATATAACACTAGCGATAAACAAACAATAGTGTGTCCGTCGACGTTGTGTGAAGTCAGTCTTTTTAGAAAAGTTCATTCATACGTAATTGTTTGTCATACATATTTTTATTTTTTTATTTTCTCTTAGGCCTCTAAGTTTTAAGTGTGACTTACAAGATCAGTGTAATTTAATGTACGAGCAAGTTCTTCAGAAACACTAAATGTAAGTAGCCTTCGTACGGTATTGTAATTACTGTATGTACTGAATAACCACTGTATCGATAGAAGAACATACCGTACAGTATATATAAGAATAAATGGCATTTTCTTGGTCATTTTCGAAAATCCGAACTACATGTGGTCCCAATTAGTTCGGATTTTCTACTTCCTGCTGTATATGCTGCAGACATGTTACAGCAAGTAAGATGACTAGCATCAGGCCAAGAAATAGTTTTTAAATTATATTTTCCTGTTTTTGCCAATATTTCGGGACAAATTATTTTTTCTAATGGATTCAAAATTTCCGGAAATTTTACATAGAACAAGGAAGACATCTCTATAAAATACATGTTTGATTTAACATATTAACTAAAATCATTCTAGCCCTGTTATTTTAACACTTCCCTGCCATCAATGGGGAACTTCATAAGATTGCTCAAGATAATTTTAATGCATCTATACTAATTAAGCTAACTAGGATTATATTTTATTTTCTTTTGTAGCAATAGCTCCGTTCTATCACGGTGCTAACTTTGAGTGTTTGGATGAGTTGTGCACAAATTTTTTCCTATTCTAATACAAGAAACATAAGTACTCAATTCTCTTAACTCTCAACTAGTAAATACAAAATAGATTTAATTTTGAAAGCATAATATAATAAAATATTTGAAAATTTCAATCTTACCCAAATTTTCCGTTTTTTTTTCAAATTCGGGGAAACCGTAAAAAACTGTTTTTTACCCAAAATTTCCTTTTTTTCCCAGGCCTTCACAACACTAGTCTGAACACACAGTGCACCGAAGACTCCTAACAATGGGCCTCCGCAGCCGACGACCCATTCATGTGCGAATGTTAAACCCACGATATCGGCAACTAAGACTGAAATGAATACGTGACCATCGCCACTGGACCTTGGTACAGTGCCAGAGCGTTGCATTGTCTGATGAATCCCGATAACTTCTTAATCATGACGATGGCAGAGTGTGAATCCGTCGTATTCCAAGGGAACAGCTCCTTGACACCTGTACTGCGGGACGGAGACAAGCTGGCTGCGGCTTAATTATTATCTGGGGAACATTCGCGTGAGCATCCATGCATCTCGTGGAGCTCGAGCAAGGCACCATGATGGTCGAGGCTTATCGCACACTGCTAGCAGACTACGCACATCCATTCATGACGACCATGTTTCCCAACGGTGATAGCATTTTTCGACAAGATAATGCACCATGTCACAAGGTCAGGAGTGTGATGGGGTGGTTCGAGGAGCGCAAAAGCTAGTTTCAAGTGATGTTCTGGCCCCCCAACTCACCGGATATGAACCCAATCGAACACATCTGGGATGTGATTGAACGTGACGTCAGGGCGCATCGCCCCCTGCCCGGAATTTACGGGAATTAGCTGGCCTGTGTGTGCATATGTAGTGTCAACTCTCTCTAGCGATCTACCAAGGATCATTGCGTGCATGTCAAGACGTGTCGCCGTTTTATCCGTGCCAAAGGTCGACATACTGACAATTAGGTAGGTAGTCATAATGGTCTAACTGATGTGTACATATATTTTAACTCGTATATTTTGTCTCGACTCGAATTCGAGTCGAGTCGAGACAGAAACATTTTTTGGAGTCGAGACAACATTTTCTCGAGACGAGTTGAGACAGGCTTAAATCTCGCCTCGACTCGACTCGTGCGCATCCCTAATCACATCCCAGATGTGGTCTATTGAGTGCACATCCGGCGAGTTGGGATGACGGAAGCACACCACTTGGAACTCACCCTTGTGTTCCTCGAACCACTCTATCACACTCCTGGCCTTATGACATGGTGCATTATCTTGTCGAAAAATGCTACTACCGTTGGAAAACATGGCCATCATGAAGGGGTGTACGTAGTCTGTTAGCAGTGGAGAATACGACTCGGCCGTCATGGTGCCTTGCTCGAGCTTCACTATGGATGCTGACGTGAATGTTCTCCACAGCATAATTAAATCACCGCCAGCTTGTCTCCGTCCCGCAGTACAGGTCATGGTTCAGCTATTTCTGAGTGAATGCTTTCTTCAAAATAATATTAAAAATCGTCTCTGCGCCTCGAAGATCCGATATGTGTTAAAACCACAACTTTTCAGGAGAAGCAAAAAACATTCCTAACTCTTAAAATTTTGTCAAATATACACGGAAATACTTGAAAAATATAATAAAATTGTTTCTGCATTAACTTGCTTCAACAATATTATATTACTATTTCTGTGGTAGCACATATCGATTTACATTTTGCACCTTTATAAGTACATCGGGAATCAATACGTACATGATGAGAACATGAAGCATTTAACTTCCTATTATTTTTCATTGTTGTGGCGAAACAATGGAATATTCACTTATCACATTATAAGGGATGC
Source organism: Thermobia domestica (assembly GCF_964235325.1). NCBI lineage: Eukaryota > Metazoa > Arthropoda > Insecta > Zygentoma > Lepismatidae > Thermobia > Thermobia domestica. The sequence continues at coordinate 220,191,859 of NC_137454.1, read as the reverse complement.
TGCCTGACAGCTTTCAGGTACACATAATCCTGACACGACATAACTCATTTTCGAAAAAATGTCACATAGCGGCGACCAAATTATAGAAAGATTTTCGAGACATTCATGTCGAGTCGTGATTTTTAACAGCAGTATCGGTTCGAAAATTCGAGTCGAGAAATACGTTTGTATCGGCTCGTCTCGAATTTTACAAAGTGTGTCTCGTCTCGAATTCGAAGCGACTCGAGTCGAGTCTCGAGACATGTTTCGACTTGTGTGCGCATCCCTATTAGTGTAGCTTTCTTAACTCCACGAGAAGACAAATAACCAATAGGCCTACGTACTGGCGCAACGGTAAATATTATATGGCATCATTTTTTTTTATAAGAACCAATAATACATACAAAAACTTACGTTTCCCAATGAAATTATCTACATTAAGGCATCCCTTAAAAAAGGTGGGGCAACTGCCTGTACAAGCCCCTGTAGAAGCCCCTGTACATATCAAACTCGAGGTGGGGGAATTGACCCTCCTAGAGTCCTAATAATGACGCCCCTGCATACAATGACTGGAGAATAATTTTAGTATCGTTATGTTCAAAAATGATGATAGCTCACAGGCCTGACGTAGATAATAAATGCTGACAACAAAATCATTTCCTATTATCTTTTTCAATTAAGGAATATACTTTAATCATGCACTATTTCATAAACGTAGAGGATCAAAATTTAAGGATATCTCACATATATTGAAAAAGTGAATGACGTACAATAGTTCAGTTTTTCCATATTATATAATCATTTTTTGTTTTTAAAATTTTGTAGTTGTTATAACGTGGGAAATTCGAAATGAAAATGGGAATTTCCGTGTCCCGAAATGGGATTTCATAATGTTTCAGGTTGACATCACTGCATTACGACGAAACATGTCTCGATGGCCTTTAGGAAGAAATTTAGGTATGTTTTTACCAGTAAACTGTTGTTATTAATACCTGATATAATTCTTTATTAAAGCGAACGCCTAGATTAATACAGGAACAACAGAAATTACAGTATGAGAAAGCATGCGTTTTTGTTATGAAATCTACAATTGCAAGTTTAAAACAGATGAAAGTCATCTTGCGACAAATCGAAGACATAATAATTGGATTTAAAATATGAGAAAAAGTAAACGAAAATGAGTAAGGACTATAAAGTAATATATAGTGAAGTATGATTTGATTATATTTGTTACGCAGATTTTATTCGATGATGTCCCAGTTTAGGTACACATACGTTTCTAAAATTTTATTGAAGAAGACTAAGGTATAAGCACCACAACTATATCGGAATCTTACCTTCACCTGAATAATAAGGTAGAAATACGAGGGCAAGGTGTGCTCTTTAACATATGAAAGATCATGAGCAAGCAAGGATGAAATGCTGCGTGTAGGCAGTGTACAAATTGATCATATGAGTGTCACAAACCTGTGCCACACGTAAAATATGGTTTTCCGCTATCTTCATGTAGGAGCATACCCACCATCACTGATGCGTCTACTTCCCACATACGCACCCCTATGTTACCGTGTGGCCTTCCTGCCCAGACTCGGTTAAATAGAATTGTTCGTTCGTGTTTTTCACACTGTCGTTTTTGTCACGTGTCCAAACAGACTATTTATACCTACTCCCATAAATACACTAAAAAGCAAGAATTACATCTGAGTCAGAACAGGAGGGCAGGAAGGAGGCTCGTGCGAAGATGAGTCTGTAGTAAGTAGTTGCTTCAGCGGGATGGCATAGAGGAGGATAGGGGAGAGAACACTTCATATTGCAGAAAAAGAGGCTTGCGTGTCGCACAGTTGTGCAGCATTTTTATGATCACTTTGTAAACTACCTTCACATAGCATTCTGCTTGCTCATGACGTAGTAAAGAGCGTAACTTGCTTTTCGCATTTCTTATTGCATGTGAATAGTAATATCAGATATATTTCCAATATGGGAATATGGGTATTATTTAATCTCTCCTCCAAATCACTGGGTAGTGATTCTAGCTCTCTTGGTAGTGACAATTCTTCGTTATATATAACTGAGATGACTATAATATGTGGACGTCTAACATAAAAAGTACAGTGCATAAAACATGAACCAATTTGTGCTAGATAGACACTAAAAAGCACGAATGCCATATAACCGAGCCAGAGGACGAGCGCAGGAGTGCCCGAGGGGGTGCGTCCGTAGGGAGCAGGCGCTTCAGGGATGGTGGGTATACGCATAAAAGAGGTTTCCAACGGTTCGCTGTAAGTCAATACCGGCTCCCAAGCTGTCGATCGATTTTGAGGAGGTACTACATGCATCCTCCAATATTTACACATTGATTTTGAAAAATAATGTATTTCTTTAGTAAATTTTACAAATTATGTATACCTCAACTGGGACATCCCTTTAATTCAATGACATGGTATATGCAGTTGCTCAAAACCAATAATTACAAAAAAAAATTTCAAATCTTCTACAAAACATGCAGTAAGTCCAGGTAAGCTCGTGGGGTCTATCAAGATTTTGACCATGAATATAGCTTTCTTTTTTCGAGAATGTACTTCATAAATTATACAGTCGTAACCTATTAGCACTTTTCGATTTGTAGCTAGGCTATAACAAAAACTGCGGAGAGCCATCACATACATGGCTGCAATTATTTCTCTGCAGAGATCGTCATCTACTCTTTAGTTCTAGTTCTGTTAGTAACTACATATTTCTACAATATATGTTTTGTATATAGGGGTTTGTTTCAAGGCCCACTTGGAAGTAAAAGGGCTACACTCAGCTGAGGCAGGCGTGTTTTACAGGTTAAATCGCTGAAGGCATTGGGGCAGGTGTTGTGCGAAGTCTTACTTGTTACGTCGCTTACAAGTAAACTACAAAAAATGTGTGTTTACAGTTTTTTTTTCTTTCTGCCGCAGATTGTTTAGTTTTTTTATGCCCGAAAACGTGAACAGTGTTTGCACACACGTGGAAAATCAGGGAATTTGATTTTTGTTCGCAGCACTATTGAAAAGTTCTTTAATGTCAGGGAAATCAAGTCGTCATTCTCGATAATGAAGGCAACTTTGAAGTAATAGGGTTTAGAAGTTACAGGTCATGCAATATAACAATATAGGATAATAGGTTCCATATGCGGTAAGCTACATAAAGTTGTGTTGTGCAATGGTTTGTGGATATGTTTTTAACTCTGAAATCAGTTGAGGTACGGTATATGAAATCTCGAGTCCCTTAATGTAGACAGAATGTGGCGGCTCTGACGTGAACTGAGATATATACGTCTTTTTAATAAATTTAAAAAGAAAAAAGACCAGTATATATATATATATATATATATATATATATATATATATATATATATATATATATATATATATACAGTAAGAAAAAAGACCAGTATATATATATATATCCTCCCGAGAAAAGATGGTTGATATATCGACCACCAGAATTTCCCGTGTGAAAGAACTGTGGTATATAATAGTGATATGTGTGCCGTAGTACCTAGTACGGCATCTACATTGATATGTCTTTCGAGTGGTATTTGCATTACGTCACTCAATATATCGCTATTATATACCTCAAACGAGAAATTCTAGTGGTCGATATATCTATTACCTGACCAGCGAAGGAGTGCGGGCGGCCGATTTTGGAACTAAAATGCAAGCAGCAGTGTTTCTAACCGGATTACTTGTAATCAATCTATCACAGTTCTTTTTGTCCTGTTCGTAATAAACAACTTCACGCATATGCTCAAGTCAGGGGCAGATCCAGGGGGCGGGGTGATTGGGACGATTGCCCCCCCCCCCAGGATAGGGTATTTTTTTATTTTAAAAATAAAACCTAAGAATTTTCACCTTTGTATTATAAATGTAAAATAAAACCTAAAATAGCTAGGCCTTACTTTTTTTTTTGTTTTACGTTGCAGAAGTCAAATAAAGCATTAAATTGCAAGAATTTACTTACATTGGCGTTTTTGCTAAAAAAAAAAAAAAAAAAAATCCACCTTCGAAATCGCAGATATATTCCATTCATATATCACTATTCACAATACATCTGCATTACTGCAAGAATGATTTACTACAACCACATAACTTACGGCGTTCTTTATAAAGCGGAAAGAGATTAAGCTATGCATAACATCCAAACTGAAACTTTTAAAAGCCGTTGGATACACTGCAGAGTGAAACTCTCCGCTCCCCTGTCCCACCGCGATTGCCAAGAAACTGATGTAAACACAACAGCAGCGCCATCCTTCCAAAACCGCACTGCTATCCTGGTCAGGATATACTATCAGATCTCAAAGAGGATTAGAATCTTAAGATAGATATTGTAACTAGACCATAAAACTCCTTAACAGTTGATCGTGTTAATATCGTAATTAACTGACTTCATTGTATTCATGCACACGCCAAATCTCAACATAGATCTACTGATTTTGATTATTACTGTATTTTTAAATTTGAAAGAGTATACTTTCTCGCATATAAATTTTTGGAGGATCTAATGATAGTCTTTGGTGTCCGTGAAGTGCCCCCGAGAAAACCCACGGACACCGTGTTGTCCACCACAAACTTACTTGTCTGGGGATCGAACCAGGAACCCCATGCACCAGAGGTAACTTTTCTACCAGTGAGCCACCGGTCACTCAATACATTATACATACAATTAGTTGTCATTGATGTATGCCACTGAGGGACCGCACACTCCAAACTGTAGGTATTAATCTTAAAGTGGAGAAACTGTTCGTACATGAACTGCACACCAAAGGCCTATTTCAGGCTTAGCAATTGTCATCATCTACTTAAAGGTAATTGTGTGTGTTGCATCCGCCATATTGAATTCAATACGGCAGCGACACGCCACTTCTGGTATCCATCCCAGGAGCAGTGTTTTCACTATTCTCGCTGACGCGCCTGATTCCTCTCGTTAGTGGCACATTGGATCGTATTTCGTATTGTTGTTTTTACGGCATATGTCCACACAACGTATGTCATAAAATGATTAATCCCGCCGGAAGTGAATCTGAACCTAGTAATGTAACTTCGCTCATAAGAAAGACTAGTAATAAATCACAACTCATGAATTCAAAAAATATGAAATCTTTAAGATTTACGTCCCATGGTTGTGCCGGTTAGGCTAAAGGAGACGGTGAAGATGAGAAATGAATGAAATGGTGGAATGAAGAAAGTGAGAGGAAACGGGAAACCCCGAGAAAACCCACGAGCACGGTGATTGTCCACCGCAGCGCGCGATTTTCTCAAAATAAAATTATTCTTACTAATTTACTGCCCCAAACCACTTCATCTGGATACTTACCGTTTTAATGTTTGTGCGAATGCAAACTTGTAAATAAGATACATATTAGCCTAGTACTGCAGGATAAATTCACCACTGATTAGCAGCATAAAATGGGCTTCAAAATTGTAACCGGAAGATCATTGCTGAATATACAAACGAAACGAAATATTAGTTATATCTGTATTCATAAATTTCAAGCTCCTCCCCAATATAAAACGTTGGGAGCTTTAGAAAAATTAAACATTAACCAGAGAAACCCCTCCCAAAATACATTTCTAAATCCGCTAAGTAGTACTGATTATTTCTATAAAATGGTATTCAAGGTTATATCCGGAAGATTATTTTTAAATCATTGCACAGCTATTGTATAACATAAATGTGGAAGTACGCTCTGACGGATATATTGAGAAACGTACGCTCTGACGACATATTGAAAAACATAAGTTTAACTATGTGCTAGAAGCTAGAGTACTAAGCTCTAAGGAATTAAACACGGATGACTAAAAATGAAATGATCTAGAGAAGAAGAAAATGTCGATAATTGAGAAGTTAAAATTAAATAACCTGTAAAATTGCCCTCAAATACTACGTACTTTATGTTTACTTTAATTCATGGAACATGTGGTCCATCCATCATGATGGTGAATTCCAGAGCGAAATGTGTCATTTAAGTCATGAAATCGTATTTAACTATACAGTATACTGTAAGAAAGCTATTTAGGTAGAAAAATTACGAAAATAAAGAAGCCAAAATTTCAGGTTTTTTTTTTTTCCAAAATAGCCGGCTTTTTGTGTGAAAAAAAAAAAACATCGATTCAAAAAGGCCGGCTTTTTTTTTATCTCTAATGTGAACATAATCACGATAACAAGCTTTGCTGAGTGAGAAGATATGTAATAGATGTCTATTATGGGAGCACTATGCCAGAGCGTGTTTTGTCAAATAGTTTAATCCAAAGTTTAAATGGAAGACTAGAATCTAAAACCATGAAGTTCCCGTTGGGGAACAGGAAAGCTAATTACTCCAAAAACTAAACCTAATATAACTCATTGTACTGTAGACTGTACTGATTTAGGTCATGCTAGCAAACAAGTTTCACATACTCTAGATAAATCATACTCCATACACAAAACAAGGATTTTAAGTCGTGTGTCTTCCGGTGTTGTGGAATCAGTCAGGATGAAAGATCAAGAGAAGCAGCTCGGCGAAAATCAGCTGAAATTAAAGTGTCAGTCCAAAGATATTAATGTCAATTTGCTTCAGAGGAAGTTTGAGTTGAGTTGAGTTGACTTTGAGTTTAACATCCCGTTCAGCAGCGAGACTGTTAGTTATAGTTCAAACTGGAATGGCATTCAAGAAGTGCAAGCGGGGTAGGTGAGTATTTACAGATTGAAACCAGTTTTCGGCTTTAACTCGCTACGCCATTGTTACTAGTGGAATTTACTTTCTGTTCAAAAGTGCTGAACATAATACTCATAAGAAACGTGTGTATCACTTACTACTACACTCCTGCTATCATGCTGTACCAGTAATTAAAATAAGGAATATCAATTGCAAACGCATCTTCACATCGTAAATCTTTTTTAATATGTAGGAATTTATAATAATTCGTTACATTGTAATCTTGGTCGTCGTACGTGATAATATTTTATGTAATATTCTACTTACTAATTTTAAGTCTTCAAACTATATGTCCATACGACATCTGTTCTTAATATACCTTGTTCTAATCTTGGTCCCACAGACTATTTATCTGGCAACCACTGCCTAATTCGGCATGTGCTTATGTTTGTAACAACATCACCAACATTTTATATGCTTTACTTTCTACTGAGCGTGTGGTTTTCTCCATGTCTTCAGTTGTCTAAGGACATAATTGTTGGTGCTCCCACATTTTGTTGTAAGAGATTTTGCATTCTTATTACCTCCACACTATTGTACTTTCAGAGTCTACGTTCGGAATAATATTGCTTGAATAGCGAAGGAGCCAGCTCTTTGTATCCAATTTCGAGTACACACAATTTTTTCACAAGTTCACATGTTTTTCGTTCTCATAGGCTTTCATTAGCTCATTAGATGATATTTTCTGCATCTCCGTTACATTGACATGTAATAGTACACCTGGACGGAGCAAGAGAATGCTTGGTTAAGGGTGCAGCTACAGTACTTGCTACTAGATTTATCCAAGCACGAACTCCATTAAGACAGTAATCTTCCATTTCCAATTCAAGACATGAACACAGAGTATTTAGATTAGTCTACAGCTGGACAAGATGAAGTGATATCTTTGTCTCCTAAAGTGAAGGTTTTATGTAAGAATTCTGTGACCGGACACACTAATTTAAATTTTTCATGGACTTTTTCGTAGTTCCACTGGGCAAATGACTGGTCAGCATTTTCAATTACCACAAATTCTTTACATCTTCTATTTATTAATATCTTTAATATTTTTCAGGTATACATGTTATTTTGTTAAACGAATGAAAGAACCATACTTCTTTAAAAAATTTCACTATCAAGATTTCTTTCAAATAAGTGTGATTCCAGCCTTCCCCGCTAGTTTAATGGTCAGTGCTCGGCTTTTCGGTGCGGTGATCCTGAATTTGATTCTCATGAGAGAGGATTAAGCGCATTACCATAATTCAGATTCTATCTATAGATCCATGTTTCCTATAGCTCGCTTGTGAAAATGAACGCTAAACTTCAACAAACAAATGCATTTTAAAAGAAAAGAAAAGAAAATTGGAATAAACTTAAGACGATCCCTTGATTGAATTGATGAAGTGTTCAGAATTCCACTCAATTCCTCTCATAAGTTGTTTGCAGTCATTCGTTCGTATTCTTTATATTTTCAACCTTCTCGTAAACTCCTTTTAGAAAATGTATTTTTAAATAAATCTTCAATTATACTCAAGTTTTTACATTGTTTATCAATATCTAAAGCAGAACATATGGATAATTGAACATAGGACTAAAACAATCATGATATATACTGTTTCTAATTTAAGTTACCAACTTGATATAGTCAGAGCCTAGCTCATTGCGAAATCCGTTATAGTTTGTTTGGCGGCATGTAAGACCAGAATAAGTCTAATCATTATTTGTGTAGTGTTATTTTCATTGTTATCCTAATTGTAACTGTGTGTAAGCACATATTTATTCATAGACTGTACTCTCTTTTTAAAATTACAGAACATAATACGCATGCTCGAAGAACTCGACCTATTTATTAGACTTTGGTGAAAGTGGTATTTTGAATGTTATAAAATTAGATTTCATCGTATGGGTGCAAGGCAGGGATATTTTGGAAGTAATTAAAAAAAATCATAACTGCATCGTATTTTGTGAGTATTACTTAAGATTCATTAACTAGATGTGACAAAATTAGCCTCCAAGGTACAGAACATTTTTGTTTCTTCAGATTAAACAGATCGTATACTTTCTAGTCACCTGCAAACTCCCGTCTTGACTTAAGAAATCAATAAAGTTTCACAATGTCATGCACTTACATTAAATGTAAAGGATGTGAGTGATTATTAAAATACAAGACCTTAATGATGCTGCTGCTATTGCTGATTATTATTATTACTGCTGTATCTCGGTTTAAACCGGTTTCTGCTTAATAATCTGACGGCCGTCTCTGGCAAGACCAGATTATTTGAAGAGTTCTCCAAAAACTTCCTGCTATATGACAGGTGTCTAGTATTACTTATTTTTATAGGTATATTAGAGATGTTTAACGTTTATCTGTTCCAGTTGCGTCACAGTACTTTTAGGAACAATATCTGTAGCTGAGATAATGATTGGCTCTACTGAAACTTTCGGACATTTCCATGACTTTTTGAGTTCGTCTGTCGGGTCTTTATATTTGCTTATTTTCGTGCTAAATGTTGTAAGTATGTTATGAGTTAGTGGCATTGATACATCTATGAGAATTACTTCTTGGTCCTTTTAGTGATAATAGTGATGTCGGAATTATTATTATTATTATTATTATTGTAAATAATAATTTTTCTCAACTGTATTGAGTTAGTGTTTCATGTTGCTACTTTCCATGGACAACAATATTCCACGAGATTTTAGTGTAGAATCGTCACCAGAGCCCAGATCACAATGTTTAAGGAAACGACTTGTGGTTTAGGAAGTGGGTTAAAAGTCCCGTAACAGCCTTCGGAAAAACGGTTGACCCATTTGAAATAACTTTTGGGACATGGTCTACGTGAAAGTGGGTTTTCATCATATCACTTCTAATAAAGTTTGTATTCTATGAGAGTAGGATGTTTCAAAATTAATATTATAGTAGAGTGTCTTATGGATTATTATTGTTATACTTTCATTGAAATCTGTATCCTAATGAAGAACAGGATTAAAATATTTCTCATACATCTACTCTACCCGTACGAAGAAGGGGTATTTCAGATTATGTATATATATTACTCCTCCATCCATATGCAATGCCGAACCAAACTGCCCTGTTTACATGTTATTAGTGGCCACAATCATTGTACAAAATTTGGTCAAAGTTTATCATTTTCTCCATAGCCGATTTTTTCTCACAACACCGATTCTTCCATCGTATATTGTATCAGCAGTCACTTGTAGCTGACTCGCGTAGTATGTTTACTCTTTTCTCTCTTGGACGTGTTAAGAGATGATAGGATAGAAATCTGAATAATTGCTGTGGTGAATATTGAGAATGCAAAAACTAGAACCGAAACATCACGATTCGTGTTGAATTTCTCATTTAATACTTATATTGTAACGTCTTGCGAGAGTTTGTTACAACAACTTATCATCATACAGAGTACTTCAAGTTCACTGTATAAGATTGGTCCGAAGACCTAATCATGTTCCTTACTACAATGTTGAGTTTATAGATTCTTTGGACCCAAAGCACCAAGAGAATGGATGGGGGTGAATCCTAGGGCCCAGTGAAGCCGAGAGATGGGTTAAGAAGTTCTCAGGATCCAGCGTAGCCAAGAAAATGGTTGAATAAATCTCAGAACAATCAAGAGATTGGTTTGGGTGTCTCTCAGGGCAACCAAGAGAGAGAGAAAGGAGGTTTTCAGGGCCCAGAACAGTCAAGAGATAGGAATAGATAGTTCTCAGGGCCCAATGGAGCCAGAAGGGAAAGGGCTGAACAATCTAGCAGACTGATACCGTCCAGTATGCTGCGGCTTCATTTATATTCAAAATTCGTGTCCAAACGTGTGTCCTCGTCCTTGTTTGTGGGTGGTGCTGGTTTAGTCCTTCAGATCATGTGAATGGAATATTACCATATTCATTGAGGAACTGTGTTTATATTATTTTTTTGTGGGGGAGGGGGAAGAGGAAGGTTCCTTGTATTTCTCAATATGTCACTTATTAATAAGTAACCTCACTCTAACCTAAAACATACATTCCATCTAAGAACCAAGTTGAAACCTGAAAATATTTGGAATAAATATTTCAGTGCAAAAAGGATTTCCAGGTGAGATTCAATAATAATTATTGTCCTTTCCACAATATTACAAGTACGAGTTCTTTTTTTTTTTTTTTTTTTCATTCATTCATTCATTCATTCATTCATTCATTCATTGAAACTTGCCAATATATACACTAATATGTTTAAACCAGTAAAGGAAGTATCTATTTAAATATTTTAAGTATTAACATTTCTTCAGGTCTTCTAGTACTAGTTCATCTGTCTTTCTAGTGTCATACAACGGAGGAAAGTGTATAAAGAAAAGATCGAAGTCGGAAGGAAACAAGACTATACTGATTATGAACTGGCAGTATAGATTTTGTGAAATATTTCTTCTTTGTTTTTATCAAAGTTTATGTAGAAAATTACATCACTATTCTTACAGTTCACAAAGTTGTATATGTTGAGTTTTTGTGTTTCTCGTCGTTGTGTTTCATGTCGTTATGGAACGACGAGATTATGAAGGAGGACTTACTATTAACATGGATTTCAAATTGGATACAGTTGGCGAATTCCACAGTGAAAAGGAGTTAGAGTGAGTCGTTAGAAAGAAATCCCATAGCGGGAGTTGAAAAATACTTTACTAGAAAATGGATTACTTACCAGAAAAATTGAAAACAATCACAGTCCTAATAATGTATATTATGCGCGAGTTTAGTAAATCAACACATTGTATTTCTTGTGAGACATTATAAACACATGTAAAAGACATACGAACCGTAACATATTACGATTTAACATTAATAATGAGTTCAGTGTATGATGTATCTATTTAATATTACTTAACTCTCAATTTTATATTTTGTTATTGAATAATGTATACGGAAATTGTGCTTATTGATTTGATATAAAATTAATATGTATCTTCTTTTCTTTCAGTAATCAAGGAAAATTGGTTGTGGTTGTGATATTTTGTATTGTTGTGTACAATGAGCTGATCAGCTACTACCTGCAAGCACTGAAATGGCCAAAACTCTCTTGTGTATCGAAGGCAAACTGTGTAAGAATATTGCTGGTTGCAGATCCGCAGATAATTGGCGAGAAGTTCGAGACTTTGGGATCCTTGGCTAGGTGGGACAGTGATAGGTAAGATATATTATTTACTGTATGGGAAGTCCGTGATGCATTAGACAATTTCCATAGAGATTGATGATGATGATGATAATAATATGAGCGGTATTATTCATAGTACTAAAAAGAAAGAGTGTATAATTTTAGTAGGAGTCTCTTACTTATGGATCTATATCTACCGGGGAGCATAGTGCTTTCTGATAACGAATATTAGAGGCTTCAGAGTAAAGAACGGGGCGCTTCTCCTTCCCACTCTTCACACTCATTATTTGTGTATTATCGTTTTGTTAAGAGTAATTTCAAGTCATAATTTCTCATTTAAATATTAAATGGACAAAATAATGTAGAGTAAGTGGCCAAACAAGAAGTGTTTTCGAAAATAACCCAATTATTTTCACAACATTTGTGTCTGAAATTTCTGATGTATATGAAAAATATTAAAATGTAGAATTTGTTTTTTTTTTTTTTTTTTTTCTTTATTTAACACGAAGAAACATTTAATTACTGTATTCTTGAGGTAAAGAAAAGTAAAAATTCTTGAGAGTCAAAGAAAGTAGATAATTCCATTTTTGAAAAATTAAAACGTAGACGCATTAAGTTCTTCAATTACAATGAATGGTTCTTAATTTCTTGGTTTTCAGAACTATAAGAGCAATATTCATGAAAATATAGTATTATTAAAATTGTACTGTATTCAAAATATCAGCATCGTAACTGAACCACTTAGATAACACCCTTCGCATCTTACATCTCAAGGGAAGGATATCTAACAGAATTACCATAACCTTTCAACGTCCAATGATGTGCGATATCGAGACAAACTATCGAAGTTCTCATATTCATTGATAGAACATTGAGTGGTGGTCATTATCTTGAGATCCTACAGAAGCGTATATTTTCCTCTTTGTTGAATTTCTTAACGTTTTTGCAGCATGATTGCTCACTAGAGTTTGTTGTAGGGGTTCGACAGTTTTTGGATGAGTAGTTTCCCGGCTTTGAATAGGTAGAAGGGAACGTCACGTGCGTTTATGTCTGTAAATATTTCAGATACCTTTTATATTGTTCCTTATAATCTTAGAAATATCTGACAGTATTAATAGAACAAAACTGACCAATGTATTAAATGTATATTAATAACATATGTGTAACAGTTACGACATTGTAACATCGCCTTCATCAGACACATTATAAGAGATTCGTTTCCCGGCTGGAGCTCATATAGTTCGGATTCCATGTTAATCAGTATGTCCCATTTCATGTAGCCTCGCTGCTGAAAGGGACGTTAAACTCAAAATCAACTCAACTCAGCTCACACTATGAGAGATCAATCCAAGAATAACAACAACCAATCAAGTTCTCCTTTCACTTTTTACATCTGAACAAAACGTAATTTTTTCATTAGGTGCGTGTTACATACTTTTCATAATTATCTGCACACCTGTTCTGAATTTGGACACCTGCCCATCTGACAATGATATTTACTCTTTTAATTCTTTCCTTTCTTTTTTGTCTAGCACTGCCTTCTGCAACTCATGAATTATAAGCTCGCTTGTCCGTCATCAACACTTCTTTCCGATTTTTCTTAATGCATTGAGCTTGTTTCCACTTTCATATCACACTTCTCTTTTCCCTCTTCAGCCTCTATATTCTTTCCCAGTCTATTTCATGTCATGTTTCTTTAATGTGCTTATATACTGTATTGGTCTCTCATCTTAATCGACATCGTCTATATGTTGTCTTACTCTTTGCTCCATTTTCTTTTCTGTTTCTCCTATGTATTTCATTCTTTACATCTGATTATATACTATTTCTTCCTCTACTTCCTTTATCTTTTCTGTCCTCTTTCCGTTTCCTCTTACTAAATCTAAAAATTCTCTTCGTTCCTTTTCTGTGTTTTGATTCTTTATTTTCTTAACAATGTCTTTAGACACCCTGTTTTACCAACAAAGCTCTCAATTTCGAACCACCTGCTTTGTTCTGCACTTTCATCTTTCCTGTTTCCTCTCCCTTTACTCAAATTTTTTTCTTTAGTATCCATTTCCTATTAGTAATTGCTAAAATATTTCCCTGTACTCTTTCCTCCTTTCATCGTCTCTGTCTATCGTTTTTATCTTTCTTTGCGTGCTCCTTACGAAATTCCTCTTGGTTCCTACATCTACGTCACTCCTCTTATGGTAGTATATCTTCGCAGAGCATTTTTTCTTGTCCAGAACCTTCTACTACGTACTTCGTCGTCATATCCGGAAGTTTATTTTATTCTCCTCTTGCGAGTCATGGAGGAAATTATTGCCAGGGGTAGGCAGATTATAAGTTTTCCTCCGTAATTTGCAAGTTTCATATTTGTTTGTGACAGCCTATCTGTAGGATAGTTAGTGGCCAGATGATCGCACGAACTTTTTGTTACCCCCTCGTACTTGTATATCAATCACAATAAATTCCTTCACCAATCATTTTCTTGCTTTTTTAAAAAATATCGGCCCGTTTTTTGACATGCGCTTCATATAATTATCTTTTCTTTCTTTCAGTTTCAATTAGTTTGTTGAACGTTATTACTTAATTAAATCTGATGTATGTTTTTGTAGGTACTTATCAAAAACATTTCGTCAAGTAGTTAATCATTTTCATCCAGAGGTTATAATATATCTGGGAGATCTCATGGACGAAGGCAGCTCTGGATATGGTGATGAATATGCACGATATACCTCAAGATTCTTCTCTATTTTTCCTCAATATTCTGATATAAAGGTAACATTTATTTTCTCTATTTATCAAAAATTTGCAAGAAGAAAATACTTCTTGGAAACACTTTTTGAAAATATTTCTGAGTGTACTAACAGGCAATATTATCATTTAATAATTTCAATTATGCATTTACAACAGAAAAATTAGTATAATAATATTAAATATATTAAATTAGGTGCAATAGTGAGATCTTTCTAGTATTCGATATCCTTCTTTACTTTTGCATGAATATTGGGATAATGCAATCAGCAACTCGCAGCAACACGAAACTTCAGAGAATAAAATAAAACGACGGTAAAGCTGTTAATGAAACTTAGAGCATGAAAATAAATGTGAATTGTATGCTTGTCTATACTTCCTTTGCCGGGAGTCCCGAGTTCGTTTCCCGATAGAAGCTCATGTAGTTCGGATCCCAAATGAAACTGTAGGTCCACGTCTCATATAACGTCGCTATTGAAAGGGATATACTTCGTTCGTGTAACAACCATACTGCTTAGACCGGAAAACGCAACTTGTAAAACCTTGAACTTTTGTTATCAGCAAAAGTAAGATCACTTGACTCATCCATTGTAATTTCTGGAATATCAGTAGAGTGTTCTGGTAATTTAAGATTTAAGCACAATTTTAAAGTAGTGTAAATGAACACACTCTTTTTATGTTTACCCGTAGTATTTTTAGAAGAACACAATATTTAAATAATTCAATTAAAATTTAAAAAGTTAGTATTGGAATTTTTCCCAAACTCAAATTGAATCAATAGTCAGGATTATCCGTGTAATTTCTTTATATTTGTTTCGTTCTTTACTGAAATAGTTTAATTATTAGAAACATGTTCTTCACATTTGTATGATATTCATTTATATTGAGCCGAAGTCAATGTGCAACTGTACCGCGCATATCCAACTCATCGCAGTGAGATTGCCAGGAAGTAATCAACAGTGTGTCATTAGTAGAGCACTATGGTCGAGCGTAGTCTGATGCCGCCAAAATTGAGCAGATTTTAGGAAGTTTTTTTTTTCCCCCTATTGGACGCTAAGTTCACGACATGATGCTTCGTAGAAATGTGTAAAGTGTGTAATTTTCGTGTAGATCGTGCCCCTATAAATCCGTATTATACGGATCCGAATCATATTATATGGAAATATGCGGCACAGAGTTCTGGATTCACCACATCGACGCACACAGCTAAAAACCGGTTTCCCGTGAAGATGACCGTGCCGCTATTGCGTGCGGTTCGGCGTATGGCAACCTCCGAAAATCCCCACGCAGCGTGCAATGGACATCAAATGCCGCACATCGTAGGCGATAATCAACCACACCATTCAGAGAGATCTACGCCTTACGGTCGTTCACAAAAGCAGTGTTCACTCGCTGAAAACATGTTATATGGCTGATTCTAAAAAGAACTGCAGGAGGCTGTATGTAGGTCATATCGCGGGTAATCGGTGGAAGTTTATTATTATCTTTGATGAAGCGTGGATTTACCTGTGGTAAAGTTCGTGACATTTCATACACTACAGACCTATTGACGTCAAGGGCCGAAGCCTTCCGTCAGTTTGCATAGTTTCCCAAAAGGGGTCATGATTGTGGTCGGTTTCTCGTAAAGGTCAAACTTCGTCTCCGATAGGTGTTACAAAACGCCAAAATCAATGGCGCATACTAGACTCTTGTCCTGATTGAAATGTACCAGCATGAAATCCCAGCATTATACGTACAAGACGTGAACCAGTTTGAACTGCACCAAGAGAAGGTATCCAGCCACAGAGCGCAAAAACACAGCTGGAATTCTATCGCCGTGTGGAACAGGAAACTGAAATTTCGGTAATTTCCTTCTCTGACAACCCTGTCAAAAGTTCAGATGCCACCCAATGGACTATTGTGCTTTCGGAATTCTCAAGCTGTACCTGTCCCATCGTCTTCAGCCTTTAAAAGCTTATAAAGAGAAGTGGAATGCAGTACCCATGGTCTGCTGCAACGCAGTCCCGTGCACTGGAAACTCCGATGCCGGGCAACAGTCAGTAGAAATAGCCTGCAGATCGAACACAACCGGTGGTGGAAACACAGTATTTGCGAAATTGCTTGATGCCAATATTCATTAAGTACCGTAAAGCCTGGATTATAATCTAATAATAATAATAATAATAAGTTGATAAGATATTTACGTTTTTTATCAAATAAAGAACATTGAAATGTGTATTCTTTATAGTACCTGTTTCTTTATTGCACCAACATAAGCGTGTATGTGTACATTTTGTTCTGTATAATTGTGCAGGTTGTTACACTATACTTAATCTTAGCCTGTTTAACAAAAGTATTTTAGAAGGTAACCAAAAAGTTCTTGCCGTTCTAGAGCAGTGATAATCAAAGAACAATATCGTGAGTAGTACGTACCATTAGGTTTCGAAGTAATCTCCGTCAGCGTCCAACACCTTTTTCCAGCGTTCCTACAGCTGTACAATGTAATGCGCCGCTATTCTTAATCTACGCCGTCGCATTACATATATGGAGGTGTGGTGATAAGCTTTCCGGTCTGTAACATATGATCTAAATTTAAAGAATGAAAACTTTTTTCGAATCGATATATATATATATATATATATATATATGAATAAGCAAGCCATTAAAATAGAATTTTATTAGTGCTTCACGAAGTACAGTCTTAAAATATTGTTATACAACGCAGATACATTTAATATAATTGCTCAAGTACTTGGAAGGAAAATATATTCCAGCAGGTAAATCTAGAAATAAAGAAATTCTATTTTTGTGGAGAAGGAAGAAATATTAAAATGACGTACTAACCTCAGGTTTAGATCGGGAGAGACTTTTCTCTCTCTTCCCTATGTCATACCACTGACTTAAAATGATCGTATTACTGCATAAAATTTTAGAGTTAAATAATTTCAAAATTCCATGTTCATAACCAAAATTGTTTAGATCCTATTAATCACGTATTTACATATACCGTAAATTCAAATTCTAAGGATGATTATTAATATTTATGCTCTCTAAGACGATATTAATTACAATTTAGATCAAATCTTGATGCTGTATTAATGATGGTAATACTTCTATGTATGAAAGTATGACTGTAGAATGAAAGTTAATATCTATGTAAGTGGTATACGTTGTGTTTTCCTTTAATCGGAGTTTATTGTCTACGATGGAACTAATCAACCTGCCAGGAATGAAGAATGTTATTTTAATTAATGTAATGAAAAATGTGAGTGAAATAGAAAATACAAGATAATGATGATAATACGAATAATTGAAATAAAGTAAGTAATATGAAGAATATTTTATGATAAATGATTAATGTATTAGTTATTCTGTTGGCAGAGATGGAAATTGGTTCTACATACGATACAGTAATGGCAATATTTTCGAAGTATGGAATGCGTAGGTATTGGTGACACGAGGAATGGAATTGAAGAAACATTTAACAATATCATTATCCTCAACATTGTAAAACGTAATGTTCTGGCGAACGAGAGCATAAGATATTCAAGGTGAGATGAAGTATAATAATAATCCGAAACGTTAATTCGGAATCTACGGAAATGCAACCTAACTTGTTAATAATAAAATGTTCCAGCAGATGCTATGTGATAAACGTTTTCTTGTAGAATACTTGTCTAGCGCAATTTATGATAAAAGTTTTAACCAAGTTTCCTGTTTATTCATTTCTTTGTTTTGAAACTAATGTACTATAAAAATCTTGAACTAACATTTAAGGCTATGTCTGTGTGTATGGATTATGTTTAACGCATATCCTGAAGTCCAAATTTCAGCTTATGAAGTACAGTTT
The DNA here is from genome assembly GCF_964235325.1 of Thermobia domestica. Lineage (NCBI taxonomy): Eukaryota > Metazoa > Arthropoda > Insecta > Zygentoma > Lepismatidae > Thermobia > Thermobia domestica. The sequence continues at coordinate 220,173,475 of NC_137454.1, read as the reverse complement.
AAATGTTGATCTTTAGTTTAAATTTAGAACCTGGCAATCTTCTAATGATATTTTCCGTCAACATAAGGAGGTGGCGACTCTTATGAATACCGGGCCGATATAAGTTTTATTATAAAATTAAGCATCCAAGCCAGAAACTTTCGCCATATTAAGCATTGTTAAAGTTTAGAAATTTCTATATAGGATTGATGGTCAATGGAGGTTGGTTACAACAATACCCTGGTAATAAAACTCGGCGGTCGTGGATGCAAAGCAGTCCGTGAGTGTGTTCCGTCTGCCTCATTTGCGAAGGATCTCCCACGGAGGTGATTGTCGAGAAAATGAAACACTTGGTAATTTGTTGCCTCAAGGTCTGGTGAATATAGTGCATGACACAGTATCTCGCAGACAAGTTGCTGAAGCGTCTCCCTGGTCCTCTTTGCCACATGTGGCTTGACATTGTTGTGCAGGAACAGCTTACCCTTACGATTCACCAATGCCGGCTCCTTCTGCCGCAATGCACGTGCACCCTTTGCAACTGCTAAGAGTATAGGTCAGGAATGATGGTCTGATCAGGTGGAAGGAGCTCGTAATGGACCACTTGCCGACAATTCCACCATACAGAGAGCATAACCTTTTGTGGGTGCAGAGGTGGTCTTGAGTGAGGAACAAGATCTCGTGGCAACAACCAATGTTTGGTACGCTTGGGAGTGTCATAGAGAACCCACTTTTTGTCACCAGTGAGCAAGCGATCAAAGATAAGTGTGTTCAGGTGCCGAGTGAGCAAGGACAAACAGACTGTTACTCTTTGTTCCTTGCTGGCTGCCGACAATGTAGGTACCCATTTGCTTAACTTGTATGACTCCCTTGTCCCATACAGGTGCAATCTTACTGTTTCAGCAGAAACATGAAACCTTTCTACAAGTTTATCACACGTTACACCACTGTCCTCGTCAATAGCTGCTTTCAGGGCCTCATCATCAAACACATGTAGTCGTCAACTGCTATTTTCATCCGAAAGGCTCCCATCTCCCGATGGAATTTCTGGAACCAATGTCTCGCGGTGCGTTCGTTCACGGCCTTTTCCTCAAATGCCTGTCATATGCGGCGACTTGATGCGGGAGCTGACAGACCCACTTTAAAGTCAAACAATAAACATACGGGAAGAAGCTTCTTCGATACTGGGCGAGCTATGACTGTTGTATGTGCGCAACGTGTCTGTATTACTGAAGGTCGATGGTCAAACTAACTCACGATTGTTGGGCAGTACGTTCGTCATTTCGTTTCGTCTCTGTGAACGCACGATTAATGGGGCATCAAAAACGGTAAGAACTTTTTAGATTACCTCCTAAATCTTCACCAAATTTTGATGCTATTCCAATATTTAACACAAGTATTATCAGGGATATTTGCCAGTAGTATTTATTTTTTTTCTGACAATTACTGTTGTTATTTTTCCATTGTTCATATAGTTTATTGATGTTCTTATTATTTGCAGGGACTAAAAGAAATGCTCTCAGCAATAAATAAATAAATAAAATTAAGTGCAGTGCTGATCTTCAATTATTGAATCAGTTTGTCTTTGGGCAAAGTTTTAATACCCATCCATCTGTTGAATTTGACTTAATTATTCTGAATATTGTCACTTCCTGAAACAATAAATTGGAAAGCTAAGCGAAACATGCTGTCATCTACTGGCAGATGATCCTTTTGTATATTAACCTTAGTACAAACGTGTAAACAGCACGTCACATTCATTAAGATTTTCTTATATGTTGGTTATTTATTTATTATAGGCATTGTACTTACCAGGAGACAATGACATCGGTGGGGAAGGAGCTGATCATCTTACAAAGCAAAAAGTGCAAAGGTTTTTCCGTACGTTTTCTCAGGGTGATGTGTTCCGTGTTAAACATTTAGATCTCATTAAGGTTCGTAAACGTTCTTTGACTTATTTAAATGTAATTTCGTGTGAAAGAAATAAAATGTTATTTGTTTTGACGACGTAAATTAACTTCGTAAAATTTGAATCTCTAAATTCTATTCATTTAGCTGGCATATTCTGAGTACACAATACCTTGCATAATGCGACTAATTGGTTCTGCGTTATGCATAACTATTTTGTTGGAGGTCTGTTCAAAATGGGTTTAAATTGAACTTGTTCACCACAGTAATTTAGTAAATAAACAATAAAAAAATTGTTAGTTTTTAAAATTTGAATTGGCAACCTTATTGCCAATATGTCAATGTAGAACAATAAAAACTGCGTTAGAACAAAACCCACGTTGTTCTAAACCGCGTAATGTAAGGTATTCCTATCTAAAGATAGACATTAAAAGATAAGTCAAATCCAATGGATTTTTGAATCAAACTCCGGAGATAACAGAAATTCAGTGCAGTCTACGTTGGTAAATGCGATGAAGCTGGAAAAAACACACTAACAAAACTTCTTCATTTAAAACAAAAGAAGTCACAATGTAAAGATAACTAACTCTTTGACTTAAGGAACCTTCAGGTTTATCGCCGCAAAATCAAAACTTTTTCATTCGATTCTATCGTGTGCAGAGCCAATTCACATACACGGTTAACCGATATGTGAACAAGAAATTGAACAAAGGTATTGTAGCAGATTATAATAATGATATTCCTTTATAATTATTACAATTTGTTTCATAACCTCTTTTTTAAAATATAGATATTGATACTTCCAATCCTTAGGAATCCTTTTTCAACCATATTAAGCAGATTAGTTGGCGGGTCTCTTTAATTATTTTGCCTTTGAGTAGTTAGGTTGGTACAAAAACGACTGTCGTAGATTTGTATTGTTGTTAGTTTTGAAAATAGTGAACTTGGTACAATAGTTGCCTAACTTAATAGTTTTCAACCGTTGTGTCGCGAAATTTTGAAGTTTAAAAAAAATCACGAGGCATTTTTAAGAATTAGTTAAAATCAGTTGTGAGACAGTGTACCAGTCAACGCCTCCAGTGGCACCAACAATGCTCAGTACTACATACAGTCACTACTTTATAGAAGACGCTATTATATTAATAATAATGAAAAATCAATCAAGTGTGTCGCGATGTTGTGGGTATCGTCAGTCAAAAAAGAGTGGAACCACTGTTCTAAGCATCAGTATTTTCAAAATAAGATGCACAACCTTAAAGTTTTTCATGTAATTAATTTCTGAAATTTCTTTACAACAGATTATTTTCGTATGTAATACAACGAAAGTCTAAAAATGTATGCTTCATTTTATTTTTGTTCTAGAAATATTTTCTTTTTCTGGGTATAATAAACAGTCATATGTTTCTAATTTAACAATACAACGGTATTGAGAACAAATTAAGTTTTTAATTAAAGGAAGAGAAACATAAATACTATGTCCGTGACAAAAAGAGGAAAGCAACTATAATTCATTCAGTTATTTACACAAACCGGTTACGGCTAATTTATAAGATGAAAAGTCGGTTGGGAGTTACATTCTGATATAGAAGTATCAAGCTTTTTTTGCTGGATAATGTGTAACAAAGCAAAACTGAATAAAATTAAATTACAGCTAGTACGTAAATTGGTGTGAAAAACAATATGAGAGTGAAAGGACAAAAGAAATTGTAGAAGTATGAAGTATAAGAAAATGGAAAGGGGGGCGGAAGTGGAGAGTTTTCAGTATAATAATATGATACCTATAAGCACCGACCGTTTTTTTATTATTTATTTATTTGTTTATTGTTTGACCTATAATGCTGAGTAATAAGAGAATTAATAAAATTTCAGCTGATCATCGAGTTTTATTTGAAGGTCGATATGGAGATGAAAGCAAAAAGGATACCGTGAAATTTAATACAATTTGTTATTAATATATAAAAATTTCCATGAGTAGTTCAAAGGACTTCATCAGGGGTAAAAGTTTCCGGTGCTTCTAGCGTTAATGTTCAGTCGATTAGCAGCTAATCTGTAACAAACCCCCAAACCATGCGTACCAGAAACGGACATTCTAACTATTCAGTTACTGGGGATGTCAATGGGAAGAATTTATTTCTGTCCGTTGCCTCGTGGTAAAATAAATGGCTATGGAGTTTACAGCAGAACACTTTTGATTAAAGTTAGAACTGTTATATTTGTAAATAAAAACAAAATTAATAATAATAATGATAATGTGTTAATAAGGGTTGTATCTGATGTAGTTCAGTTCTATAAACATTTATTTTAAATTAAATAAACACTAACCTTGTATCCCGAAAGAATGTTTCTACTTCGTATCATTTCGACCTAAGTAACCACTACTTGACCAAATACTTATATTATTATTAATTATATTATTTTAAGAAGACCATATCTAGGGTCTTAATCTTTTCCTGCTGTTCCTTTTCTTGAATTTTCATGCCCAAGGGGAACATTCTTGAAACTAAAATAAAATAAATGGATGAAAACTCAAGACAAGAAATAGCGGCAAAAGAGAAGTTTCTTAGGAAGATCCCAGAGGGTCAAAATGATGTAAAGAAATAATATTCTTTCGGGATAAAAAGTTTGTGTGTATTTAGTTTATTAATATGTGTCCTATAGTGCCCATTAGCAAGCATTTATTCTTGTTGATTAAAGTTAGAAATGCTGTATTACTTTGATCATAAAAACAAAGATTAATAATAATAATATGTTAATAAAGGTTATTCCCGATGTAGTTCAATCTCACAAACAGCGTTCATTTTTGTGATACATAAATTTAGTAATTGTTCAAAGATAGATAAAAGTGAAAGAAATACACGACTGGATCCGGATTCGAACTGGGTCTCCGTCTTCACGTGTCGATGTCTTAGCCACTACTCAGTCTGCTGCGTAAACAATTATACATTCTTCCACTCTTGATGTCGGAGCCACTCAACCCACATGGACTGTACTACAACTCCGGTTGTTGTTGGACAGCTTACTGCCTACCTTACAGAACACTACTGCCGGTTGAATTTATATTGTACTTGACTGGGTAGCGTAGACGTTAACTTACGTGCAAGATTGAACACAGACCCGGGCTAGAATATAGGTCCAGTGGTGCGTTTCCTCAACTTATCAAATTTAATTGTTCAGAGAACTAGAAATCTTAACAAAAGGCGTAGTGAATAAAGAAGTTATTTTACACGACTTAATATAACACAATAACTAACTTGTATTATCCCGTAATAAAATTTACCAGGTGAAATTGATATTTTCTCTTCGTCTGCCACTTGAACTGTGAAAACAGACATCAATGAAGTCACCTTTGTATTAGTACTCTTCTCACCACACATAACATGAGTTATTGTATTCAAGAAGTATTTTGCCAAGCAAACCTGTTCTTACTACCCACATATACACACATTTTTTAAAGCTCAAACAGGAATACCGGTAATTCATGTCACAGTGCAGTGTTAGGAAAGTACTGTTAAGGAAATGAGTTCTTCGACACCTGCTTTTATCATTTTACTTTATTAAATATTATGGCATAATACTTGTTAGTTGTTGTGTTATGTTAAGAAGAATGTAGTACACGCTTTCTAAACTACATTTTAAGCGAAACTAGTTATTTTTGTGTACTACGGGCACGCCGAGTCCTTTCCTATGAAGACCGTAAACGTAACGGTGTAAACAAAAACAATACATTCTAGACCTGTTAATTCCATTCCTTGATAAAATCTAAAAATCATAGAAAGGACTTGTGCGTTGTTCGATAGTGTCATTCAAAAAGAAATCATCTGCTTCAGTACATCTAATCCAACATCACTATTATCACTCATAAAGGGCATAATGGTTACAATCACTCACGACGAGGACTGGACAAAGAAATGGGCATAATAGAAGACAAGAAGTTGAGTGTTGCTAGGAAGAAAGAGTTAGCAAACAGTTAATAGAAGTTGAAGAAAGAATGTTAATAATTTTGAGAGATAAATTACGAGATAGATAGATGCTGCGATTGATTTTTTTATAGATGAAATTATATGAGGTGAATCACTGAAACACTGGAACAAGTTTTATAGATGGAATTAGATGAGGTGAATCATTGAGACACTGGAACAAACTTGCAGCAAAGGGAAAAAGAAAAGTAGGTGTAAAGAAATTCATTGTGACTAACACAAGTGAGAATCTTGAGAGTGTAGAAATTGTCGGTTTTGGAGTTTGATGTTGGGGTAAAGATATAATCTGTTGTTGATTTCTGTCTGTGTGGGTGTTTTAAGTTGGTTTCGTAGACAGTATAGTGGAGTATTTTATGCATTTTAGTTATTGTTGGGTTTTAGAACAAATAATCTATTATAGTATTTGTTCTGAAATAGTAGTGTCTAAATAAATTATGGTTCTATGAGAAGTGTAGAAAGTTTTAGTCACGTGGAAACTAAGCACCTTAGATTATAAAATAAAAAGCAACGGAGTACTTACACTAAGTTATTTCTGTTATAATTAACAACTCTGATAAGTTAGCATTAGAGCCAGTTGTGTGTCATACATACTGTTACTCCTAACAAGTGAGACGTCATTTTCGGAATGTATTTCAATACTTATATTTGTGTCGTGTTTCGTGTTCGTTTCGTGTCATAAATGTCTTGGAATCTCTGGATCTTTAGAGTCTTTTTCATTGAGGGACCAGGAACAAATGACAAAAGGCAATGTCAAGAGAGTGGGCCACACAAGAATACTAAACTTTGGCAAAAATCAGTTATCAGAATCGATAAATGAACTGGGGCATTGTCGTAATAGGTACAATAATTCCCAGAGACATATTTCTGTAGTGGAGTAATACTTTAGTATTCTGATAGATAGTTTCTCCAGTTAGAATAAATTCGTAGTGCATAAAGCTTACATATAGAAACATAATCAACATAACTGCTGATTAAACCAAACGGGACTTTTTCGGCCTGAGAAAAGATGCTGTCTTTTGCTGTGACCGGATCTGTTGTCTGTGGGTTATATTACATAGCCATGTTGGTTCATTGTAATAATGTTAGTAAGCTCAGTGGGAACAGCAGGAAAAGAATCACTAAAGTTGCCCTGGAATGGTTTTCCTTTTTCTGAATGAGAAGTCAATGTGCGAGTTTTGCCGGTCTCAACCGAATCCGAAAATCTTTCTGTAAAATTTAGTGATTTGAGCCAATGGAAATACTTGTCGTGTGCAATTTCTCAAACGTCAGGCCTAGAGACCTAGTAGGCCAGCATAGAAGACTATACTGAGCAACAGCACGTTGAATTGCCCTGGAGGTATGAGGACGTGCGTTATCCTGTTGGAGAATAGGATCTATACAGTTTTCTAAAATGTCAATAGTCCGATAATCTTTTTTTTTTTTTTTTTTTTTTGTACTTCGTGATTATTCGGAAAATAAATAGTTACATTATTAATATATTTCAGATTGTTGTTAAATTCGTTTAACTGGTAAAATTAATTCCAAATTATTAGTAGTGCAAAATTCTAAGGATATTTCTAAAGTTTCAGTGTAAATAATTTGATTTGTGTATATTTTAGGTGAACAAATTAATTCAGACGATACCAAACCCTCCTTCAAATTCATCGTTGAGAATACCTTCTTCGTGGGAGAATAATAGAACTCGTATAGCGGTTTCACATATACCTCTTTTATTTCTGCCAAATACATTTGTTGAAAAAGTAAGTCTTGCAACAATTTATTTACTTATGTATAACAAAATTCAGACACAGCGATAATTGCTTTTATAGGGTTTGTCAAACGCAAGAAGTAAATCGATTAGATTAGCTTTTCTCAAACTGTAGATTTTAGGGTCTGCCTTTGTGTTCCTCTTAGATTCAACATTATTAAAAAAAAAAAAATAAATAAATAAATAAATAAAAATAAGTGAATTGCATACCTTTAGCATACACTATAGTTGAGAAACTCAAACAGTTATAGATAATAAACGCTGAATCAAAAGTCTGGGGCCTTGGGACAACTCCGTTATGGGAAAGACGAAAAACTGAAGAAAGAAAAAAAAGTTATTGAAAAATAGTTTTCAATCTAAAATGGTGGAATTTTCCCAGTCTAATCAGCCGTTCGGGCTCCACACTGGTCAGGTGTCCTGTATTAAATAAAAAAGCTACGTTCAAACGGAACGTAAGGACACGCGAAACTGATACGGGGAGCGTGCACATTGTTGTGTAAGAGAATGTGGAATACTCAACGATTCTATTGTTGGTGTGATGAAGGCCCAGAACAGCCTGCTGAACTGACAACTTGCTTTATCACTTATAGAGTGCTTTATCAGTGTTGAGTCCAAATGGCTGGTACGATTGGAAAAATTCCACCATTTTGGGTTGAAAACCATCCATTTCCGACATCTTTCCTCTCCATATTTTCGTATAGTGGCTTATGGCCCCGGGGTTTTGATACACCATGTATAGTTTAATAGGGTAAAAATTATACATGTTCTAATAGTTTATATAGATGTATTAATATAAAAAATCGTGACAGGCTTCAATTATTTAAAAAGAATGCAGTTTCTTCTATTAATATCAACATAGAATTACCTAATACTATTTTAAAAATATAAGTATACTGGTATAGTGTTGTATGCTCAAAACATAAAAAGCAATAAATTTGCTTTCGAAAAGGACAAGAATAAGGTAATCCGTAGAACATTCTGTCTAATATAAGAAGTCTTCACTTGAAAAAGTTCGTGAAACGCTGAATAGATAGTGAGACAAAATTAAAACTATTAGAAGTTTGTTTGTATTGTGATGATAGTCAATAAGCTGGGAGCGTATGTTATCTACAGTAACGCACTTAGCTTGAAATTTCTGAATTGTAATAATTCTGTGTATAAGTTTATTAAAAGTATCAAGATCGTATAACTGACTTTGGTTATTAAGGTTCAAAGAATTTAAAGTATAAGTATTCATTAATAAAGTACTTTAATAACGTAATATAAGCAATACTGGTGTCCCAATTTCATAGTACAATGAAGTAATTCCACTGTGGTTATACGAAAAATAAAATATACGATACGTAGTATGTTAGAGTATTCATTTTATACGCCACGACGTATATATATATAAAATTTATATACCTACCGTATGCTTCTTTTAATGAGATCACTACAATTTCGATATCTCTTGCAGCTTCCTGGTGTCTTCTACGGAGAACATCCACTTTGAGTGTTTAAATCAAATAGATGTCACATGGTACTTTTACTATTATTTAACGGGCACAACGTTTCAAAGCTATTGCATACTTTATTAAAACTCATATTGTCTCATGAAAATATATTCGAAAGCCGTTAAGAATAATATTGAGTAACTAGCGTATACCCCTATATGTTACCGCGGACAATATCTTTAATTTCTTCCTCTACCTTTCCTTTCATTCCTTTTCGTCTTCGGTATTGAATGGAAGTAAATGACAAACATATTTTAATAATTATAATTTAATAATAATAAAAGAAAAACTTCCATTCTTAGAGTTCACATTTGCGAAATTCTGTCCTAGGATGCAAGAAGAACTTTTATATACAAATTTTCCAAGTTCTACATCTGATAGTGAGCGAACGTCAAAAATAATTCAAGTCTTCCGCACCTCTTCCTTCAGGAGTCATATTTCGCAAAATTCCATCATATCTCTAGTTTAGGGTGCAAGGAGAATATTTAAACAAAATTTCAAGGTTCTTCGATGGTTTCGGAAATCAGAGAACGGAAAGTTAATCTAAGCTCCCCATCCCCTTTAGGATATGCGATTCCTGAAACTTTATCGTATTTACATACTACGGTGTTAGGAGAATATTTATACAAAATGTTTAGGATTCTACGTCTTACAGTTTCGCAGATTTGGCGAATGGAAAATAATCATTCAGGGCCCCCTGTTCCCCCTTAGTTCCTGAAATCTCGTCTTATTTACAGCCTAGAATGCAAGGAATATATATATATATTCAAAGTTCTATATAACCTTATTGGAGTTTTTCGGAAATCTTGCGAACTCCAATAAACAACTATAAGCCCTCTATCCTCTCGTAGGATAAGCAATTCCATAAACCTCGCCTTATTTGCAGTGTAGGGTGTAAGAACAACATTTATACAAAATTTCAAGGTTCTACATGTAATAGTTTTGGAGATCTGGCGAATGGAATAATAATAATAATAATAATAATAATAATAATAATAATAATAATAATAATAATAATAATAATAATATAATGCTGCTGCTGCTACTACTACTACTACTACTAATAATAATAATAATAATAATAATAATAATAATAATAATAATAATAACTCCCCATCCTTCTTCAGGATAAACAATTACCAAAACCTTATTTTATTTGCAGTCTGGGTGCAAGGAGAATATTTATACAAAATTTCAAAGTTATACGTCTAATAATTTGCAAAACTCCGTCTTATTTACAGCCTAGGGTGTAAGGGGAATATTTCCACAAAATTTCAAGGCTCTATGAAAAGTAGTTTCGGAGATCTATTGAGGGGTAATTAATGAGTCAGTCAGTGAGAGAGAACTTTTTTGTGTAGATAGACAAATATTTTCCTCCATACGATATAGGAAATGTAAGCGTAAACACGAAATCATGATAATTATTTTGGAGTTACATAGCTTAACTCTAGAAATTACAAGGTAAACCTTTGAGGCTAATAACCACCATGTTTCATACGTAGCTACCGTGACTAAAGTGAAAGACTGCTAAGTTTCTTGAATTCTCACAATTCTTTTATTCGTTCCTTCCCGTATACTTCTTTCAACTTGCGTGATTTTTAAAAAAATATTTCTTTTAACTTTTTTATCTTTTAGTCCGTAATCGTAACTAAGTAAGCCTGGGAGGTTCAAATGAAAAGTCAATGCTTTTTCTTCAAATTCCTTGTCGTTATAATTTTAGGTAGCCAATAAATGGCAGTAACGGGCAAATGATTTCATTTTTATTTTATAACTATTCTGTTACAAGAAATTCCAGTTATTTGTTAATAAATTATTACTTAGTATACTGTACTCTTTTTGACGAAAATTGTACAGTATCTTTCAATCCAGTCTTACATTCTGAGTGAAGATTAGGTTACGTGCGACAACTATTTTACGGACTTCGAACTTTGTAAAACCTATTGAAGAATGGGCTTTCTCGAATCGATCAATCCTCGGATAAATCGGTGTAACATTATTGGCCAACATAAAAATACAAAATTGGCTATGGAATTCCGCTGTGATTCACAGTAGTCCAAGACGTATCTCCAACAAACAGGATGTAGAGAAACTTAGATGGTGTCACATGTGATTCGAGAATGCAGCAACAAAAGTGTGATACTTGCAGAAAAGATGTCTGCAAAGAACATAGCAAGATGAATAGAATTTGTATTCACTGTTAACAGAACTGAAAAGTTCTTTTGTAAGTGATTCTCGTAAGCCTTATCTAAACCAAATATGCCAAACGAATGTAAATCGCAAAAACACAATAGAGTATTTTCTGTAATTTGTATCGAACTAAGTTTTTTTTTTAGAAACAGTAGAAGTGATAAAAAATAAGATATATGAAGAATGCGTCTAGCAATAGAGGAACACTGTTATCATTCAATACATTTCGAATTTCTCTGCAGTGCCCCCCCCCCCCCCTAAAAAAAGAATTTTCAGTGAATTGTTCATATTACGTTTCTCTAAACGTTATATATTAAGAACTTGTAGTTAATCAGAAATATTAATGTAATATTCCTAATACAACGGATTAGTATAGCCATTCAATGGGGGAATGTGTCAGCTATTCTAGGAACTTTGCCAACCGGCAGAGAGTTACAAGAGATCTTCCTTTTGTAGGCGGTTTATGAACTCATATTATGCTATGCGAATTTGTAATAAAATACTATGATGGGAATTGTTAAAACAAATTAAAATTTTTTATTAACATTATTTTATATGGTATATATATTGATAAAGACTCTTTCTACAATTAAAAGTATAGCTTATCAAAAAGAGGTTTAAACACTATTTTTAACACTAGTAAACAACAATATAGTTCGTAGCAAGCATATACACAGATATATATATAATAAAATAGAAACATCTCCCTGTAGGTAGTAGAGTACATCACATCTCAGAGGTTCACCTTGTTATGATTCGTTATAAAATTATGTTGTCATTTCTAGAATTAATGATATAATTCCAGTTTTTATCCAGGAGTTCAGTAAAACTTAGTTCCAGTTTCTAGTCCTAATATAGTATACAGAAGTATTCATAAGTATTGTTTTCGATTTGAGAGGAAGTCTTGTGGGATAACTGAATCTTATTAATGATTGTTCGCGTGAAGATAAATGTTTAAATAATCCCGATACTACAATATTTTAATCTTGAAGTCCCTCACACTCAAAGGTGACGTCCTCCGTAGAAGATACCAACAACCTGTAAGAGATATCGAAAGTTAAGAGCTGTAAGAGGTGTGGGGATCTAATTAAAAGAAAAGTACACAAATATTTATTTTCTTATTTATGTATAAGATACGTACATAAAACAACGTCAGCGAAATACACTATGAAAATTTCGATTATCTGTTGTTTGTATTTAGACAATAGAACAAAAGGAAGTAGAAAGGCGAGAGAAAATTATATTGCCATCAATTATCTGATTTCTTTCGTTATTCAATTGTTATTAATTTTTCCCGTCTTTCACTTCTCAGCAATACAACAGAAACATTTTTTTTCTTTTCTTAAAAATCAGAAGAATGAAAGAATAAAATATAAAAATAATCTTCCCATTTTTAACTAAAATTGTGTAAAAGTAACAATTACTATGAGAGTTTCGTAAACCTTCTTCAAACCGTAGTAGTAAAGCAATGTGACAGCTGGGACAATCCTAAACAACCAAATTGCATTAGGAGTGTGAATTTCTCTATACTTTAACCCGCCATCTCCACTTTCATTACAGAGAGCCGAGGTGGCTCAGTGGTAGAGCGTTCACCTCTGGTACATGTGACCCTTGGTTCGATCCCAGCTCGTTCCAAGTGAACTTTGTGGTAGACAAACACCGTATGCGTGGGTTTTCTCAGGGCTCTCCCACTTTCTTCATTCCACCCTTTCATTCATTTCTCGTCATCACTGTCTCCTTTAGCCTATCTGGCATATCCGTGGGACGTAAAACTTAGATTTCGTTTCATTTTCACTTTCATTACTATTTTGACTGCATTCAATATTCGCGTCGTTTGTATACACTTATAATTTGTTTAAGTTTGTGAATATGGTGTTGCTTTTACTTCTTTTATACATTGGAACAAATCTAGTTTCGCACACCAAAATATTGTTATACTATTCAAGATATATAATTATTACAGGTAATATCGAAAGTCCATCCACACGTTATATTCTCAGCACACGAACATAAATCGCTTCACTTGCACGTGGATTCTTTAACTGGATCTGAAAAGTTTGTGGAAACAATGTCGCCGAAGAATGGTGTACCTGGAATGTGGACCTGGCATTTGAATAACCACTCTCTTCATGAAGTAATGGTTCCTACGTGTTCCTATCGCATGGGGATGCCAAACATGGGATATGGCGCCGCCGTGTTTGGTAAGCCGTAGCTGGAATTTGTATATCACTTTATAAGTTTGTAAGCCGTAAATTACTTTTTTCTTCAAGTTTTACTATATTTTTTGTTGTTTCTTGTTAATCGGCTTGAGCATAATCCTGTTATAGAAACCTTATGGATCAATTTATCGATAAAGAACATTCGTACAAATAATCTTGATTATCTATTTACATTGTTTGTTTTGTGTATTTATTTGTGGTGCTTTATAAAAAATGCGGGTAGGATGTCGAGGATATCGTTTTGTGTATTAAATGACTGTTAAAACACGTGATTTTATTATCTGTTGGTTGCTGGTTTGGATCGTGGCATCCCTTCTCACCACCGAGACTGTATAAGATATGGACCTATAACTTAACATGGGATCCGAACCTCATCAACTCCCATCAGGAAAGCCATATAGCAAAATATGATATATGTATGTGTATGTAAGCTTTTAAAAAAAGAAAGCTACATAACCCGTGTATAGACAATTAATCTATACTCAGTCTTACACATGTGTATATTTTTATTTGTCTATATTGTTATTTATGAGATTTCTAATCACTAGATAAATCATTATGGATTAAAAAAAAAAAAGAAAAAAAAAACAGAAAACATCTCTAGAGGTTGCTTTTCATGTCATTGAATAGTATGAAAGTGTGGAGATTTTACAAATCGTCTAAAATCACGAACAGTGTGTGTCTTTAACCGAAGAATCCCTGCAACAATTCTTTTCTCAAAACTCGCAAGTTTATCAACAGGTCAGTTTTCAGGTTTTAATTTCAGAATACTTGCACCTGAAGAGTAAGATGTTTTCATAACATGATTCGAACTTCATGTGAACGACTTCATATGTTGAGAAAGGTCACAGTATAAGTGACCGAAACTGTTAAGGAAAATTCTTTGAGACGTAGTAAACAAGGTAGACCCATACGACAACTTTACTAGTATTGAAAATGCGTCAGCTAGTTTCTTTAAATATAAAAAGGATTACAAAGATGTTCTTGAGATAAAAGTATGTTTGTAATAGTAAAAATACCTATTTTTACTATTATCATGCTTCATCAAGTATGCCACGAATTCGATATTCAAATGTATATGCACCTCTTCACTTCAATATTAGGTATATTTAAAATTATGATGCAGACACTGTATATGCCTCGTTTCTATTTCGGAGCTTTTTTTCCCTATTCTTTTGGTATCGAAAAATGTTTTTTTTTCTTCGTTCTTTGTTTTTAACGTACCATTCGTATATTATAATAATTGATTGGAATGTGAGTTCTATCCTGGGATCGAACTCTGATTGTGCACGCAAATATTCAGCTATTAAAAGCTCAGAAAATTGAATTTTATGTAATTCAATACGAAATTCGTGTAGTACTCATCGTAATTTATTAAACACTGGACATAAATTACATTGCCAAGGAGTAAAAGTCTCTATTTGAATGATTTTTATTATTATATGACTATTCCCACCATGATTTTGTATTGTTATTTTTATAATCTTAAATATTAATGTAAATTCTACTTTCTTTTCAGATGATGATGTACTGAAATATTCAATTTTTTGGCTACCTTCCCGATTTTATCACTTGTATCTATACGCTGGTCTTGTTTTTAGTTTGCTGATTGTCCTGCCGTGTGTTATTTGTTGTCAAATATGTCGACACTGGAATAGAAGCACACGAACGACTCGAGTTGTATGATTTACTACGGAGTTGATACAGAACACCTTTAATATACCAAAGAAGGAAGCTTCGAGAAATCAAAGTTTTATTTGATAACTTGTATGTGTAAATAATTTATATAATGTTTTATTGTGTGGTTGATCCATACACCGAGGTAGCTGATACTTAAATATAGGTATGGTGTCTTTTTAGTACTTATTTTAACTTCGTGTAAACATAGAGGAGCATGTTATTTTATTAAGAACATAATTTGTGTTATATTGAAACAAATATGTATGTCTTAGAAGTGTGTAGCTCCTGATCAAACAAAGTATTCTACAGTCTGTAGAAGAAAAAAATTAACCTTTGATCATTAACCATTTTTGTTACTTCATTATTTCACATCATACGTCGCAACGACATTATTCGTTTGATTACATTTGAATTCGGACTTAACCTTCCGTCGATTGCAATCATACGATGAAGTAGTGATTATATTCTTGTTAGTAGCAAGGCAAACAGTTCCCCTTGACGGACAAGCGTTTTATTGATATAAGAACATAGGCTGTCGTGGTTAAATAATTAACGCTATCAACTTCGGTTTGGGAGACTGAGTTGGATTGGATTCTTAGCGCTATACTATATGTAATACGATTCCCACTTTAAACAGAAAATCATTATTTTAGTTTCGTGCTATACTTAAAAAAAAGTGATTCAGTGGTAGAGTGGTGCGGAGGGTTCCTGGTTCAATTCCTCGCCATGTAAGTTTGTGTTCATTTCTCAAGGTTCCCACACATTCGCATTCCACTGATTCTTTCATAATCATTTCCTTTCATTAATCATTCACCTCTTTTAGCCTGTTTCATTTCAGTTTCAAAACAAAGAGTCCTTTCATTTCCAAGTGACCATGCTTTTTTTTGTGCTATGCGTGTGTCCCCAGGTTTGATCACCGGAAAGGATGCTATGTTTTGGATAAAAACTCGAGAGGGGTTTGGAACCTACTTTGAACAGTAAGTACGGTCTCATGTACTATAATGTAGATACGGGATTAAAACCCCGACCAATCAAACCATCCAACAAGAGAAGAGACTTTTGCTTTATTGATTGTAAACCCAGAAGTGTTCTTTCAACATATATTTTATCTGTGTGTTTAACAGTGTAATGAGAATCAAACTGATATATATATTTAAATGAAAATTAGATAGATCTATTTTTGTCTTCAAATCTCCCATATACTGAATAAACACGAAGCAATTTAAATGCATACTTTCATTTAGTCGATCGGTATCGTTGTGCTTTCAGACATGCATACAACACGATTCGTGAACATGATTCTTTACATGTTGTTTCAAGAATTTGAGTAAGATGGTACTAACCAGCCAAAGTGATTCAACACACTTTATGTTTACTCATCTGACTGCAGATACATGTCAAGTCGACGAATACGTGCAATACGTATGAATATAAAGTTTTGGTAGCGTGTTGGGCATAGTCATGATACGTTGCCTTGAGACGCTGATCTGCGAAAAACCGCGTCTCGCAATCTGTGACCGTTTTCGTTCTATGGCGATGAACGTTGAAACCAGAAATGATTAATTTGGACCACTTCCGGTTTGAATAGAGAATTAACGAAGGAGATAGAACCTATTCTTGTGATACTGAGTCGATTACAAAATAATAATAATCTCGATATCTCTTACCATTTTTGCTCTGATACTTGTCGACAGACGGACGGACAAAGCCGTTCTATAAGACTTCCGACATGTATGCGTAGCATAGTTGAAAGTCTGAAAAAAGAGTAAAATATCCTTTGTGGATTTTGTCAGGACAAATAAGTTATGCCATATTGTCACGCTAGTAATGAAACATTTATATATATGGAATATGGACAAAATCTCCTGAGTCGTTTTTGAGAGATCGTCTGAATAGATTGTGGATTTCCCAGAGAAATGACTTATACTACAGTATAGGGTTATTAATAAAATATTGATGTATGAACATAAAATCGTAAGAACCGCTTTCTAGGAAATTTCATTTATTAATTTTCTTCTTTCAGTAAACTACCCTTATTTTTGGTAATAGGAAGAAAATTCGAAAAACCGCACTGGAGAATTTTATAATAACCTTAAGTTCAAAATTTGGTGCGAATACATTGAACAGTATGATCATAGGCGAATGTAGATACATTGGCAGGGACGAACGAACAATCAAAAATAACTTTTTGAGGGAGGGGGAGAGCATGTAAGAGCCACGAAATATGTAAATCTGTTGAAATCTCTAATTCGATTTTTTTTTTTTCGCCATCATCATCTCCCCAATTGTCGATCAGAAGTAAAAATACATTGTTAAGTAACAGGATTATATCTATTGTTGTTTGTGTCGTCTTACGTTTTGTTCAGATTGCAAAGGAGAAATTAAACCAAGAAGTAGTATTAACGCATCTATCGAGTGAAAGTTGTTCAATTTATATTCAGAAGATAGGAAAGAATAAAATTCCGAATTTTGTATTCCTAATTTATAATGATCAGTATGGGTCTGAAGTAAGGACGATTGCTGTAAATATTAATTTGAAGAATACTGTAGTACATTAAACTTTTGTATATATATATTTACGCTCCTCAAAAGAAATCTTCCGCTTCTGCCTCATATTTACACCCGGCTAACTGACCACACCAATACGTGTTGAATGCGTTCGGCAACTTAGAAATTATGTAGAAAGATGAGTAAACATGAAGAATTTACTATCTATGTACGTTGGTTACATTACATTAATTCCACATTTTGTAGCAGTCACAAAATAGTTTAGAGTGCAACCATAAAAGAATAGATGGATTTGAATCAATGCCATAGTCACGTGATGCTAAATCCTGATTCAAAGAACTTTGACAATAACAGCGGTAATGTCCGGTTACAGATTTTTATTTTAATCAAATACTTTAGCTCTCTCTGTTACGAGGTTATCTGTGTGGATATCAGTATACAGTTCTAGCAATCCCATTCACCATGTTCAGTTCAATAATAATAATAATAATAATAATAATAATAATAATAATAATAATAATAATAATAATAATAATAATAATAATAATAATAATACACTTGTTCTTTTAGTTACGTACTAAATTTCGTTAAAACAAAACAGTGGCAATTCACGTACCAACAGAAGAACGTGGACCAGCAACAATAGCCAATGATTAGCCTTTTCTTGAGGTCCAGTTTTCCTTAAAAGTTTCCTTAAAGACTTATCAGTATCATTCTAAGTTTTTCACCTTTTTCTAAAAGGGCGCGGTGCCTCAGTAGTAGAGCGCTCACCTACGATCGTATGCCATGTGAGTTTGTGGTGAATAACATCGTGTCCGTCGGTTTTCTCGGGTGTGCTCTATTCCCTTCTGTTTTCTCTTCTGTCAGAGTTGCATTCATCATTCATTTTATTTATCCAACAGGGCATGACTGAAACGTGGTTTTATTTTAACTCAACTCACTTTTAAAATAAGGTTAGAAACAAATAAACGTGTATCTTGATTCATTTCGTTTTTTTAAAAAAAAATTAAATGAAATCTTTCAGTTTTACGTCCTACGTTATGCCGGTTAGGCTAAAGGAGATGGTGATGATGAGAAATGGTGGAATGAAGAAAGTGAGAGGAAGCGGGAGAACCCCGAAAAGACCCACGAGCACCGTGTTTGTTCACCACAAAGTCCACACGGCATGAGCTGGGATCGAACCAGGAACCCCAAGCACCGGAGGTAAACGCTCTACCATTGAGCCACCGCGCTCCCCTTCATTTCGTTTAATTGAATACAATTTCATCATAGAGAAGTTATATTAGTAGTGTTCTGGATGCTAACGAAGGCGTCAGTGATGAAAGACAAACTGAAATCTCAGTATGGCCTAAGTGAATTCTGGACTGCGCCGTTACAAGTTGTATGTATGTATTTCAATATGTGCAGTGTGCAATATGACTATAAGTGGTTTCACTTGCTAAGGCCAGTATTGTTAACTGGATATTTTCTTATAGACAAATATTTTCTTTCCTGTTGTTCGTACGACAAATGTACGTATATAACTTTGATCAGGCTTACGTGCAAAATTGTAAAGATGATACTGGTAGCCGGATACTATTAAATTAAATACTATTGTAAAAAGTCTTCCTACTGTACTTATATCTTCCATATATTCTTAACACCTGAAGTAAAATGTATATTTATCGTATATATATGAAAACAAATTTTAATAATATTGTGGTAGTATAGAGATGGGGAAGGTGTTATATTTCAGATTTTTTTAAATCAGAGTTCAAATACTAAAATTTGCTATTTTGTAAAACATTTTTCATAACTCTGAGCTTTGTTAAATGAGTGCTATTTATTTATTTTTATTGGCGAGTCGACTCTAAATCATAAAATAATATAAACGTGCTCACTTGTATTCCAAAGATCCAGGGCCCATTATCGTAGCGGTGCGTTATGATTACAGTATTCTCAAATTTACCTAAGTTATAAGAGGGTAATGTGAGAAAATTCAGTGGGCGCATTTCCATCTCATTTTTTTCCCGAAACATATGTTTGTCGATAACATTAGATCGATCTGATCTAGATTAATTTCTAATGTATAATTAATTTAAAAGAAAATTAAAATAAATTTAAAAGAGAACATGACCAGGCAAAGAGATAACCATATTTTGTTCCCAAATTTATAATTCGTTTGCTTCCATAAGTTGGTGGCAAATTCACGTTCAAATTTGTAGTGATTTTGCACTTACTCCTATAGAATGTTCACAATTGATGGGAATTTCATTTCTCTTTTTCTCAGACGTTTGTTATATCGTTTTACAATTTAATATTTTGTATTCAGGTGAAAGTGTCCCATTATTTTTTCATCGGAACAGTATGTGTTAAGGGGCAGTTAAGTTTATTGAGAACAAATACAAATAATTAAGATATTGTATAGAGATTAGCTAAAACTCACTTACAATGTACTATAGGAATCCTAAAAGTATTTGTGTATTCCTAGTATAATTTTGGCAGCCAATCCTGTTTGTGGTGTTTTGTGTGTGAAAAACATTTGTGAATCCGAAGCTCTTCTTTACTGATTAGCCCAAAGGCAACAGGACTGGTTGCCGAAATTAAACTAAGAATGTAAAAGTTATAGGATTCCCAGGGCAGGGGAGTGTTAGCTAATCTTAACAAAAGCTGTCAGATAGTATATGTATTAATGTATAAACATATTTATTACATGTAAATTTTCCCTGCCTTTTGATAAACAACTATTTTTCTTTGAGGTAGACTAACTCTTTATTATAATGTATTTACCTTAAGATACAAGATAAATACATTATTTTAAAATATGTATCGTGTGGCATCTTACCAGCAAATAACTCATTATTATTTATTCTTCCATTTAAATAAAACAGTTTTGTGGATCAATATAGAAAGTAAAGTTTTCTAAATAATATAAGAGATGTATGATTTCATTACTGTAAAAACTTCTGTTAAGCACCGTATGTTTCGCTTGAAAAAAATAGGGCACATATGATAAGGAAACGAAAAGTATTACGAATGACTTCATCACTTCCGTAAAGCCATATTGTCTTGCCAACCTAACATGGCATCTAAAGAATGAGTTACAGGAATCTTTCCAACGTTTTCTTATGAATAGTGACAAATATACTGTTGAAGGAAGCTTCTTTGACAAAGAAGTCATTATTGTATTGTATACTACTTTTGTAAAATAGACCTATTTTAAAAACTTTTTTTTTTTTTTTTTAAGAAAAAAATATAACCAAATTAATGTACATTACTGAATGGGTCATTTAACTGAATCACTGCTAAGGTATATTCTCTGTTTCGATAATTTTCTGTAAAGTACAAAGTGAAACAAATGTATCGTCCTTGTACCTTGAGTTTTGTCATATATTATAATTAATTTAACAACTAATTGTTTCTATATTGGTTTTGTATATTGTGCACTGTGTATTATGTAAGAATTAATATTAATTATTATTACATACTGATTATATTGTTTATTTTAGAGTTGTTGAGGCAAATGTGATATTGTTGATAAACTTATATGTAATTTGTGAAATTTTAAATTGACGGTAGTTATGATTATTCAGACCAAGAGAAGATAATAATGAACGGATTGTGTTCTTAATCAGTGATTAATCTGAAAGAGGAGGGGGAATCATGGTATTGCCTTCCTTGTGAATTCTTCCCTCTATTCCTGAGTTATGAAATATCCCAACCCTGGAAAAGTTTTTTCTGAATAACCTTTTCTCTAGACTCCTCTTTATTAGTATTTATATATACTAATAAAGTAAAAGTATGTAATATGTATATATATATATAAGAACTTCGAGTATTGCTTAGTTTTATCTTTAGAATTGATAAACTAACATTGTGTTGTTAGTATTAATATTAAACTACAAAAGTAAAGCTAAATAAGAGGCAGCATTAAATGCAGACAGAAATAACTTTAGACTGGATTAACGAAACGTGTAGATTTGAATAAGTTTTAGATTCAAACTATTTATTTTTGTTACACATGTACAAGCGAAATATTCATTCAAAAATTCAGATGTTAGCGTAAGTGATGCTACTGTGCAACCGTCCGACGAATATATAAAGTCTTTTAAAGGAAATTAAGAAATTTAGTTCATAATAGCTGGTTAATCATGCAAAATTAGTAAATAAATTAGTAAATTAGTAAAATAATAAATTAGTAAATAAACAAAACTGCACATTTATTAGAATGAGGTATAAACTTGTATATAACGCACGTAATTTTTCTTTCTTTTTTCTCTTTCCTCTCTTAATTGGTGCAAAAAAAATTAAATAAATAAACAAAATAAAATAAATACGCGTATATATCTATGTCGCCAAGCGTTTAAACTCCTGTATTGGTCCAACTGTAGTGGGAAGTCATTTTAATAAAATCAGGTTAAGTAAATAATTGCTGTAACATGGAGCAACATTATAAACTAAGAATACGCATAGTTTCATTTCGTCAATTTGACAACATATTTAAAATTCGTGATAGATCCTCAGTCATATTGGAAAATGGTTCTATGTAACCTTATAGAACCCTGTAGAATATCAAACGTACAAAAAGTTTGAGAGACTAAACCGAAAGTTCATAGAATTTCACACAAAAGTATTCTTTATTATTAGAATTTTCATCGACCACACACTAAATAGGAATAATTATATGGGGTTCTGACTAGAAACTGTATCTATGAAAAAGCAGTGTTAAAATTAAACCTGTCTAATATGAATTGGCTGTATACCACATTGTCATTTGTAGTACCGATATTTTCAAGACAACGTGCTTATTAACTTCCGATCAGCTACTGTGTGTGTCTTGTAGTAGCTTCAGAATGTCTATCCTGTGTGATAGTACTCCTCTGTGGATTCTACTTATTAATATCGCACATGAGTTCTGTCGAGTGCATAATGGGTGGTAACAGACTAAAAGAAATATGGTGTCTTTTGCGTGCACCGACTTCAGTAAAGACTATGTTCATGCTTGTGCGTTGTGTGGCTATCTTGTCACGTTGTAGGATTTGTATTTTATGTAGCAGTATCCACTTGGATGACGAGGTATATTGAGGTAACGTGACTCATAATGAGGAAAGTTGGAGAAAAGCAAAAAAAAAAAAAAAAAAAAAAAAAAAAAAAAAAGTTCATTAAACATAATTAGTTGGAATGTTTCTTTTGAAACTTCGAGCAAAAATCTCGTAAAGTGCATGAATACAGGCTTACAAAAAACTTGAACATCAAATTGTGGTGTCAGTATAACCACCAGGTGCTGTTAATAAGCACTTACCTTTGAGCGAAAAGAGTTGTAACTGGGCCTCTTAACTTCAAGCTGAGAAAGAAATGCTTTCTCATTTCCATTCATCAGCCCATCTTATTACGCTAAGGTAAGCCTCCTGTGTTACTAGCAAATGATACATTTTAAACGTCGTATGTTGAGAAAGAACTTTAATTGTTCACTATCGACAATCTTACTGCTTTTAAATCCGAAGAAGTAGCACATACTGTGTACTGACCTCACAGTAAGAAAACTGTTGATGCGTTGTTTTGGGTCTCACTTATAAGTCGAGTCATCAAAATGACATTATTTCAAAGCAGGTTTTTATGATGATGGCGATAATTTCCGTTTCTTATACCCTTGAAACCTATATATTAAGTTACTGTTCAGTTGGCAGTATACATAATTACAGGATACACGTAAAGTATGCGGCGATAAAGTCATGTAGAGAAAGTAGTGAACTAAATGAACTGCATTCTGTTTTTCGAAATACAGTTCCCTTGGTAGCTTTCATAATTGATACGAGCTAGTAACTATGATATGACCGTTAGTGAGAAACAATGCAAGATACAAATATACAGCAGTTTCCGTCATATTAAGCAGGGTACACCCATTTTTAATGTCATAATGTGAAATGAAAGCTGAATTAAAATGCATGTAACTCTGTATCTGTTGTTACGGAAGAGGATGCCTGTGAAGATAATAATGCCTCCTTAAATAAACATTGTTAACAATGAGGATAACCGTAATATTAATGCCAATAGAAATGAATGTAAATTATTATTATTATTATTATTATTATTATTATTATTATACTACTACTACTACTACTACTACTACTACTACTACTACTACTACTACTACTACTACTACTACTACTACTACTACTACTACTACTACTACTACTACTACTACTACTACTACTACTACTACTACTACTACTACTACTACTACTACTACTACTACTACTACTACTACTACTACTACTACTACTACTACTACTACTACTACTACTACTACTACTACTACTACTACTACTACTACTACTACTACTACTACTACTACTACTACTACTACTACTACTACTACTACTACTACTACTACTACTACTACTACTACTACTACTACTACTACTACTACTACTACTACTACTACTACTACTACTACTACTACTACTACAACAACAACAACAACAACAACAACAACAACAACGACAAGAAGGCGCGGCGGCTCAGTGAGAGAGCGTTCACCTCCGGTGCTTGGGGTCCCTAGTTCGATCCTAGCTCGCGCCGTGTGGACTTTGTGGTGGACAAACACCGTGTTCGTGTGTTTTCTCGGGATTCTCCCGTCTCCTTTAGCCTAACCAGCATAACTGTGGGACGTAAAACTTAAAGATTTCATTTCACAACAAATAATAATAATAATAAAACTTCGTTGAATTAGTGATACTACAGTTATTTTTTAATTATTTCCTGTACTTACGCATTCATAGTTACGTTCTTGTACTTATATTATTGTACTTAAATATATGTTTATTTGTGCTCAAATTGTAATTGTACTTACGGATAAATTACTGTTTATTATTGTACCATTATTAGTGCTATTAGGCATTACTTTAGTAATGAAAAACAGCTGTCAAAAAGCGCTAATCATTATAAGACTCCTGTCAGCAATGTACAAGTACTTGACGAGTGGTTTTGTAAGAGTTTTCCGACAAAAATCTTTAGTGAAGATAATCAGCTTTCATTTCAGTCTCTATAAAACGTTTTGTATGCTCAATATGGCAGCCAACTCAACCATATAACTTCTCAAGACCACTATGTTAGTAGGTGCATATCGTAAAACATTTGTAAAAAGTTTGTTCAACCACACTACATTCCTTTCATTGACGATTTAAATCATTAATGCATATGTAAACAAGGACTGAAAGAACTGAAAGGATATGCACACTGAGAACTCGAAACATTTGGTACACCAAGTGCCACGCAGTTTGGATTTAAAGTTACTTCTAGCGTGATAAATATCGATAATTTTCAGAGACTTTTAACAGCCCCTACAGTTGCCAATGCAGGCAAACATCTGGATCGCACCATTAACTTTTTTTTCTGCTATAATGTGATGGCTGTCTGTCAGAAAATTTATGTGAAAGATTGGAAATGACATTTTAATTATTTCTAGTTGACAATATTACTCAAGATAGAAATCAGAAATACAGATGCGGTCATAAACAGATTTTCAGGAGCTGCATGAATAGTATGCTAATCTGTTGTGAGGGTATACTGTTATTAAAACAAATTTATAGGAGGCCACCCAGTAGAACTTTTCACTTTATCTTCCTGCGTAGGAATTAGTTAAATTTGTTCAAGAGAAAATTGCAGAGTATAATAAGTATACTATTAGCGTTAGCATTGATTGGATAGGAATAAAATTCCTTTTTTCCATAATTGAACGAAGAGCAAAATAAATAAATAAATAATGTCTTTATATGTAGACAGACATTTGTTATATTTACGGGTTAATGTGAAAACTAACTGGTGTAATTTAGATTTTCGTGGTGGTTGATTGTTATTTCTAGGTTTCTCCTTGTGATTTTTATGCAGTACCAACACTAGTTATTTAGATATAATGTGTGTGTTCCAAGTTTTGAGTGTCTATCATAGACCTAAAAATAGTTGTTATTTATCACAGGGTATGAAGACGTACACCTAACCAATATATTGTATGGGCAGCTTACTAATCATAAAGTTCTTACAAGTAAGAAATTGCGCTTTAGAGTGATTACAGGGAAAATATTAAGAATAATTATTAATAGTAAACAAACTATCAACTACAATCGAATCTCCGTGAGTATGAATATCGTCCAAAAAAAAAAAAAAAAATCAATAATGCTTGTATATTGTGTGTTCATAAGAATTGTGATAATACTGAGTTTTTTTTTTTTTTTTTTTTTTAATAATAATTCTAATCCATTTCACAACTGCAAATAAAAATCAAAAATTATCAAGTATATTAAGATTTATATACTATACGTCCAATTCTTGTATGTACTTAGGGCTAATGTCCTTAAGTGGATAAACAATATTATTACTTTTGTAGCATTGTGTTCCATATTTTTCCCATATTTCACAGCTGGATGTTACCCTGCTAATCATTAACTGATCTCAATATATGAATGAAAACCAGATGTTCAGTTGTGTTACAATGAATAATACTGTTTGTAAGCAAAATTGTGTAACATGAATGAGAAAAATATTAAGTGATACAAGTATTAGTTTCATTTCTTTGTAAAGGAACATATTATTATATTTTTTGCGTCGAACTTTTTATGTATTTATTGTGTGGAAATTGGCCACAAGTATTCAGTTAGTATTCTATTAAGGAATTACAGTGATGTGAAAAAAAGTTAAAATAATCTAGATTTCGTTTTTTCGAGAATTATATCTCTAATTCTGATAATATTCAGATTTCTAGATGGTATGATATATAATTTTTCAATTAGAAGTTTATATTTTCAAATATTCAGTTCGAATATGAAATTGGATTTGATGAAAAATCACTAAATGTTCCCAAATAGGTTTCATGTTTAAATTCAAATATGTTCAACAAATAAAGCAAAAATTCAATATGCAACCTGTTATATGCCATAGCTAAAACCTAGTGACAGGTTGAAAACGATTACAGCATTGTATTTTGGCTGTGTATTAGTTCGTTGATGTAAGCAATTCCGATAGTCTTCCACTTTTTCTATAAAAGATCTTTTCGCCTGTACAATGTTTTGCTGTGTTCAGGCTTCTCCAACTCATTCTTTGTATGCTCTGTGGGGTGAGAAGGGTTGAAATTCAGTCTCACGAGGTTCATCGAAGAAAACACTCTCTTTGCAAGTAACAACTTTTGGGTCATTATAATGCATTAGCATAAACCCATGGCTCAATAGTGCGACTTGCATTTAACAACATCGCACCTTCCAAGATCTCAATTCATAAGTTTATCTGTGGTATAAAAAAGACCCAAGTTTAAACGAGCTGAAAGCACCCTATAGCGTGACAGAACCAGCGCCATACTTGATAGTAGTTATTGTGTATTCAGGGTTAGTTCTGTTGTTACTCAGTTATATATGAAGTCGAGTCCATCAATTCAGGAATAAGAAGCTTCGATTTGTCTGTTGATATGACTCTTGACCAATATAAATGTTGCTTGTGAAACTCTATTAATTTGACGATTCTTTAGTGAAATACAGGTTTTCTTTTAATGGACGAATAGTATAGTAGGCCGAAGTTGTTTCGTAGTACCGAGATTCAACCTGCGAGAAAGTGTCTTAAAAAAGCTCAGTTGCGGTCATAAACAGATTTTCAGGAGCTGCATGAATAGTATGCTAATCTGTTGTGACCATGGATAGCTAGCTCTCTTCTACTATTGTTAATTCTCTTCTGAAATAATTACCGGCTTTCAAAGTTAAATACTTTAAACTCATACACACGCGCATTACAACATGCAATCTCACATGTGACCATTTCTTCGTCGATATGAGTACCTTGTTAGTCCAAGGGAAAATGGTTCCGACCCATTTTCCATTTAAAAGAAGAAAAAAAATTAATAGGACATAATAGAACAATTAGTAAAACAAGGTAAATAACTCAGAAATTATATATATTTACTTAATAGTTGAAAACAGCTTACATAAATAAGACCTTACATAAATTAGCACAAGATGCATCAACATTAAATATAACTAAATTGATTTCTTGATACACAGTAATTATGATGTTTTGAAACACATTTACAATATAATTATTATTACTTTGCGGTCTGTATGGATGATCACAAACTGGATAACTTGAAAATTTGGGAGTTAACTTTTTTTTTTTTTTTTTTTTTTTTTTTTTTTTTTACAGTTCTATATACCTAGATATATATATATATATAATACAAATATATTTAAGTTTTTCACAAAAAAGTATATATTATGTTCACGTTTGTGTAGTTAATTTATTGATCTACTAGATTCTGAATTGTATTTTTTTGATGTATTTAAAATTATGGATTCCAAGGGAACGTTAATAACCTATTTTAATTAAGTCAGGACTGGGTTGAAAATTTAATAGTGGCTACTATTTAATTACTACCATTACAAAAGAGAGATTTCCCAGAAACTTAAAATACAGTCCTTCAGTGAAGTTGCCAGTGTTCTTAGCAACCCATTTCAAGCAATATAGAAGTCCTAGTATTCCTGTCATGGCATCCGTTCTGTTGATGGTTCTGACGGAGCGGTCTATTGTATGCAGAAACTCATGAGTAATTCGGAAGCAAGTGCCATAAAATGGTTCCTTAATTTTTTTGGATTAAATTATAATCACAGAGGCTTAAATCCTTGTGATTATGATTTAACTCCTAAATACTTCTATTATCAACTGACGAATGAGTTGTTGAAAAGACTGGCGAGTCGACTGAAGGACTGTAGAAGTTCAGGCAAATATTCTTTTTGCATTGGCAGTAACTAAATAGTTTTCACTACTATATTTCCAACCCACGTATAATGATTTTTCTTTTTTTGCGTAGATTTATTTCCTTCTTTAAATATATTTTGCCCACCTTTCTTGCTATGGGCATCAGTGATGATTTCAGGGGATGGCTCAAAGATGGAGGAGAAACATTTTCCTACCCGGGGCCATATCTCCTATCGTGTTCAAATCGGATTCCCAATATTTTGCAGTATTACTTTACGCTCCCAGTGCATTGAAATACCTCCGCCAGGAGGAGGAGGAGAGATGAATCTTCTGAAATCATTACTGGTTAACATCTTTGGAGCAATGAAGTTCCATGGGAAAAAACTTAGTTTCTGCTGTCACAAGATATTTGTTGCATCTGAGGATGTCCACAACAAGAAAGGTAATTTTTTTTTTAATTTCATTATATATGCGTAGGCAGGATAGTTTATTTTTGTTTGTTTTTATTTTAAATATTTTTAAAAAAAATGAGAATTTGCTTGAGGTAGTGACATTAAACAGATCAAGAGTATTATTGGATACAGAAAGTAGTAGTAGAAAACTCCTTATATAGAATATTTTAGAGATCCTTCGTGGCTAAGTGGTTAGCGTTACGCGTCTTTGGCGTGTGAGACCCGGCTTCGATTCCCGACAGGAGCTCATGTAGTTCGGTTTCCACGTTAATTAATAGGTCCACGTCTCATAGCCTCGCTGCTGAACGGGGCGTTAAACTCAAAATCAATTCAACTCATAGAATATTTTGAAATATAATGTAAAAATATATACGTTATTTTGTTAATTACTTTGCTGAAGTTAGAATTGAATATTAAACAGGGTGACCAGATGTCCAGATTTTAATGTTCCATTCTTTTTTCCTTTTTCACCCTAACCCCAAATAAAGTATCCAATAGTCTATGCAGGTTAACGTCTCAATAGAGTGAAATGTGATAATAAAATTATTTTTTAGCCAATGAAATCGACAACTAAAAGACAGTCATAAAAAATCCTGCAAAATATGTAAGAAATGATCCCGCTTTGGTAATGTTTCTTTATCTAAGATCCTTCTTGGAGAAATGGTGGGGGCTCAGAAAGACGCCCATCCACGCTTACTACACTTCTGCACAAATTAATAAGCAATACTAAATAAAACACATAATTTCCCAAGTTTTACTGCACTTTCGACGTTTCTTCCTCTTTCCGAAGAGTTTTCCAGAAAAGCTACTCAACCTTAGCACAGTTGAAAGGCGACCTGCTTTTTTCATTATGGAAAACTGGTCATCTGGTATTAATAGTTTCCACTGCAGGTTAGTGTCTTTTCCAATTTTAATTTTAGAATTCTGTGGTAATTTTTGTATAATGTGTTAAGAACTACTACTTTATGAAACCTTTTATAGTTCAGTTGCTACTGTAGATTGTGCTTTGAACTAAAATCGAACTTACACCTTTATTGAAATATGAACTTAATTTGAAAATACACCGTGCTTTACATATACGATAAATAAAAGCGTACTTACTTGAAATATATTACTAACAGAGATTCGATTGTACGTGAAAAGGCTTAGTTGAAGCCTTATCAGATATTAAAACGTTAACGTAGTACAATTGCATGTAATAAAACTCAGGTTTAGGTGTGACAGTACGTTAAGACGTAATATCAAAAAAGATGTAAAAAAATTAAAATAGCATAAAATAAAGTATTTTAATGTGTACTCGCTTCTTTTGTAAATAACGTAAAGAGTATATAATGTATTTTAAGCAATTTTTGTTTTGATAATTCATATTTTTATCTGCGGATGTTATTTTGTGGAGTTATTAAAAGATGTGTGTTATTTTCCATGAATAATATTTTTGTTATATAAAAGAATAGTGTAAGACGTGTGTCGTGATTTTGGCACTAAATTAAATATGTGTTAATAATATATTTCTTATTTATTTATTTAAATAAACCTACTCACTAAAGTAAATTAATAAAATGCCGTTAGACAAAAGACCTATAGAGAGTATCTTCTCTTTGTAAGTAATATATTTTTGTATTCGTCGTCTTAATTGCAAGAAAATTAACCAAAAAATAGCGATAAAATATTGGGTTGGTGCGATGCAAACGTCTGATGGATGGATTAGGTTACGCGTACGATGTTGCAAACTTGGTACAAGTTTGGTTTGCAGTCAGTCAGGAGGCAGTGTACTGTTGAACAGAGTCGTATAAAGGTGCATCATGGAAGAACTGCGAGTAATTTTCGTTGACAAATTCGAACTTGGACGTTCTATAGAACTAAGCGTACGAAATATTAATTATGCGTGTGGGTCAGGAGTGGTGAATGAATGCAGCATACACCGTTGGTTTGTCAAATTCGTGCCAGTGATTCAACATTGAAGAATGGCCCCTGCGATCATTCGGCGACGAATCATCATACTGTCGTTCGCTGGCTCCGCACAATCGGTAAAGTGATAAATTTGAAATCATGGGTTCCAGATAAGTTGACAACTGTTAGCAAGGATCGTCATCTGGAGATGTCTGGTTCTCTAGCGTATAGAATATCCGGAAAGATTTTCTGCAGTGGATTGTCATTTCTGATAAAAAGGTCTACACAATCATAAATGTCAGGATTGTGATCAAGATCCAGAACGGTCTCCAAAACTATCCCTCCAGCCGTAGATGTTGGTGATATGGGGATAGTTCATCACGTCTTTTTCTGTTGATGTGAAATGTACCACGAACTTGTCCGTAACTACTCAGTAATAGTCAGAAACACAGTATCGTTATGTTGCACAACAATGCTTTCCCATATGTCATTTAAAAGACGGTGCAGGCTGTCCATTAATTACAGTGTGAAACCTTTCTTTGCCCATGTTACTGACCTCCGTTCACTAACAGTTTTTTTTCAGTGCATTTTAGTTCAAATAATTGTATTTTTCTAAGTTGCGAGTACGTCATGATTACGTCACGTAGTTACGTGGACATTTGAGAGAAACGGTACAAATCATCGAATTTTAAGAAGGTAGATAGTCATCTGTATTTTAGAACAAGTATTTTCAATATGTTTTATTTAGTGTAACTAAATTTTTGAGTAGAATTTATTTTAAAGTCGGACTATTTATAAATTCCTTTATGTTTAAGTGGGCGTAGCCCATATTGCCTACATGAAGCCCTCTCCAATGAGTGGTAAAAGCAATAGTTCAGGGTAAGATTACTGATTTAAGGAGGAGGAGAATGTGTTAAAATTTATATGAATTCGCAATTAAGTCAGCCACAATTATTGACAGTCTGCGTGATTTAAGGAATTCTATAGTGATTTTCAATCTATATTAAGCTTCAAAAGTTAATTATTTATCTAAAATCGTTAATTCAAATTCGAGGCTGCAATTGGCTTAAAGAAGCAAGTACGGACTTATTCTAGAACCAGTAGACCGTATACTAAATTTAAGAAATTTGAATCCAGTAAAGCTTAAAATCGGAAGTTATTGTGCAGTTTCGAACGGATTTCCAAATTTAGACATGAAATGTGGGTTTTCAGTTTGTGTCGTGGACAGTTGCATGATTTTAGCCATGGAAAGCAAAGCTGTTTCGCAGCCTTTCTATTCACTATAGTTAATGCCAACCATTTGATTCAATTCGTAATAAACTAAAATGCAAGAATGGTAATTCTGCTGTAAAATCATGTCTTCGATTAAATTTATTTCGATATGAAGATTCACAGCAAAAAGGTCTTGGAAACATCCAAAATTAACCGTTACCATATGTTACAGAAAATAATACATTCCCTATTGATTTCTAAATACAATTATAGTTACAGTACAATACCATGTCCTGAATAATTTAAAACGAAAGCAAAATAGAACGGAACAGTTCCATCTTACTAGATTTTTAATGCATTTCCTTATTCAATAGTTCCTTTCGCAAATTAAAATCAAACATTTTATTATTAATATTTTGTAATATAAAGAACAATCTCAATTTCTGGTCAATACTGATAAGCGTTTACAATTAAATTGGCCTATATTTTGTATTGTTACATGTAAATGGGAATTTAAGTGATTAAAAAGAACGATTAATCAATTTGTTCGTCGAAATATAGTATTGATGATTTCAATGTGAGAGTAAGTACATTGACAATCTGTCCAGTAACTGAATTAACGGTTTAATTGAGTATATAATGATTTATTCTTCGAAATAAATGTGGAATAATTCTATTCCATGTGATCACTGCAAAGTTTACCAGCACAGCCTTTTAGCATAGAATTTCGTAGGTGATAGTTATTGATTTCTTGTGCAGGTAACATCTGAAACCATTTTATATAATATTTGTTTAATAGAGAAGGAAATGAATTGTTATGCTTTATTTTCTAAATTATTCAGCAATAATAATGAATGTATTGAAATAGAAATTCATATGTAAAATAATTTTGTTTATTTTAAATCTCGATAAATTATGGCATTACGATTTACTGATATCTGTTGGAGTTGAGGACTTGTTTTGCCATGGAACCTTATCGCTGACTGAACGATGAAGAAACAGTATGTTGTATGTATGTGTTTCGACTAAATAAACCTTTGAATGTCACATACATAAATTCGATTATTTCAATCGCACCAACCCATACAACGGGAAAATATGCACTAGAAGTTCTAAAACGCGTTCGTATTATACTATCCTGGTAGGTAAATAAACACCCACAGGATAGCAGGACCAAATAAATGTGAGAAGTCCGTTGTGTATGGTTAGGTGAGGGCATGAGAATGTAGTGCAACAAGAGTCACTACGATGCGCAGACATGGCTGTAAGGAACACACACAGTTTACGGGAGGACATAAGTAGGATGGCGTCACTTGACTCCCGATAGCTGAAAAATCGCCTTTTTTCAGGGCCTTCTGGTAGCAAGGACTCAATTTTCCAGTGACGCACGATACGCCATGATCCACTTAACGTCCAAACATGGAAAATCGACCACCCCAAAAACTCGTTCTCTTTTATGAGGGTGTACTCGTTCCCTTTTATGACCACTTTTTAGGGATGTATTCGTCCCCTTTTATGAGAACTTTTTCAACCCCTATTTTAACATAGCAGAAATTACACAGAGACTATGAACATAGCATAGTTAATAAAAGACTATGAACACATTTTCCAACACCTATGTAACATAGTAAAGGCTACTAACATAATGGGGGGGGGGGTATTCGTTCTCTTCTATGACCACCTTTTTCAACCCCTATTTTAACATAGCAGAAATTACTTAATACAATGAACACAATCCAATTAGATATTACACAGAGACTACGAACATAACAGAGCTATGAACACATTTCCAACCCCTATGTAATTAGCAGACTACGAACACGTAGCAGACCTAATACAAGAGTTTGACTTATTTTTCCATCCCTATGTTAACATAGCAAAAATTACGTAAGACAATGAACACAGAGACTACGAACGCATATTTTAGCAGCACTCCTATGTAACATAACAAAGACTATAAACACATCTATGGCATACCGCAACCCTTATATAACATAATAGACATTACACAAGAAAAGCTAAATAGCATTAGACTATGATTACATTTTCCAACCCTATTTAACATAGCAGAGATTTGACCAGGTATAGTAAACTGTTTTTATGATACATTTTTAGGGATGTACTCGTTCTCTTTTATGCCCACTTTTCAACCCCTATTTTAACATAGGAAAAATTACACAGACTACGAACACCTATTTTTGCAACCCTCTACGAATAAAAGAGTATGGACTAATTTTTAACCACTATTTAAGATAGCACAGATTACAAGCCCTATTTAATACAGCAGAGAATATGAACCAATAGCAGGAATGTACTCGTTCCCTTCTATCAACACCAACACCTATGTAACATAACAGAAATTACACAAGCATTCATCTAGTACTGCATGTCCCAAAAGTACTGAACATCGAGGTCAAAGGTTAAGTACTTAAACCCTAATAACTCGTAAACGAAGCAACATATTGAGGTGGTGCTTCCACATTTAGCAATAGGACATCTAGTACTACATGACGCAAAAGTATTGACCATCGATAACTCGTAAACGAAGCAACATATTGAGGTGGTGTTTCCACATTTAGCAATAGGACATCTAGTACTACATGACGCAAAAGTATTGACCATCGAGGTCAAACGTCAAATATTTAAACCCGAATAACTCACAAACGGAGCTACATATTGAGGTGTTGTTTCCACATTTAGTAATAAGTCATCAACTACTACATGTTCCAAAAGTACTGACCATCGAGGTCAAAGGTCAAATATTTAAACCTGAATAAATCGTAAACGGAGCCACATGTTGAGGTGCTATTTCCATATTTAGTAACAGGTCATCAACTACTACATGCTCCAAAAGTACTGACCATCGAGATCAAAGGACAAATATTTAAACCCGAATAATTCGGAAACGGAGCCACATGTTGAGATGCTGTTTCCACATTTAGTAATAGGTCATCAACTACTACGTGTCCCAAAAGTATTGACCATCGAGATCAAACGTCGATTATTTAAACCCGAATACCTCGTAAACAGAGCCACATGTTGAGGTGCTGTTTCCACATTTGGTAACAGGTCATCAACTACTACATGTTCCAAAAGTAGTTACCATTCAGGTCAAAGGTCAAATATTTAAAACCGTATAAACCGTAAACGGAGCTACATGTTGAGGGACTGTTTCAGTGACGTGGCGTGACACTTTGACGATTGTTACCGGTTGCTGATACTACAAGTAACTCTTGTTTCCCAATAGAAAATATAGTACTCACTTTTTCTTTCAGAGTATCAACCATTTCAAACTATAGGCATTGGTAAAGGGGTCAAATCCCACTTCATTTACTCTTGACCTTTTAGAACAATGTGACTCTTCAGGTTCTTTCAGTTTTTTACTAAATATTATTAAAACTGTCTCTCAATGATCTTAGACATTCTTCAAACTCAACTGTTTTCTTTCTGCAGTAATCTACATCATGAAATTTCTTTTGTAAGATATTGAACAAGATTTCTTATCTTGATGCTATAACAGAAAACAGTTAAATAAAAAATTGAAGTCAAAACTTTGAAATGTTTGATAGAATTTTGCTACACAAATTCTGGTTTGAGAATCCTATTCGTCCGTTTTATCCATCATGGATTTAAAGACTCCTAACCGTTTATTTTTAAGGACATACAGCACATCATTTACCCTACTTCTATAGTTCCATACCCTGTGTTTGAGACTGTTGGGATACTTTTGTTGACTAAATAATCGAGAGCATTTGTTCTTTTTGAAGACTTCGAGGAAGAAGCAAGTCCCAACACAATTTTAAAAAACAACTTATACCCTTTTCCAGTAGCGTAACTTGAAGCTTCAGTGCCCCCGCAACCTAGTTATGCGCCCTTAGTTTCGATATATTTTGCAACCCCCGTCCGCCACAAGGGTTGCGGGGGTGCTATTTATGCCTGTGCCCTTTTGTATAATCAACGGACTTTTCTAAAACTAAATTAAGTCTATGGGCATAAGAATGAAAATATAATTAACAAGAGACTGCAGTTCCCTACCTCACCAACCATAACTGGAGTTTCATCATATGTTTGAGCAACAAGTTTTCCGTATTGAAAATTAGTCAGACAGTCAAACTGCGGTACGATGAAGACGATTGCACAGTTCTTTTTCAGCACATCAAACTGCATCAAAGTGCAAATTCAACTAGTAGGCTAGCGGCTAGAGTTGGAAATTTGTTGCATCGAAAGTTTTCTATACTAAATTAAAAACAAAATGTTTTCAACAATTGCCATAAATCCTAAATAATAATAATTACTCGAATTGGAAGCAGCGCGGGCAACATCTCTGCTTCGCTCTAATTATTACTATTCCCCCTTGCTCTTGAAACAGTTCTCATATAGCACAATGTGTTTCATCGATAGGCATTTCTATATATTTAATGACACTTCAGGCACTGACAATATCTTTGCTCCTTCAGGCATGAGATAACCATCTAAATTTATATATACCGTTTAAACAGAAATAAAATCAATTTTTTTTTAAAAAAAAATAATGCCCGTAAGTTCAAATTAACATTCAATGAGAAACTTTATTTTGAACCAAAGTACACCTATATTAAATTTTTGTTAGAATATCCTATGAAATATATTCTTCTTGTTCACTGTTGCTGTAATATTCAAGTTTAAAGATAACGTATTAACATACAAAAGTCGTGTAAAAATGATAGATTAACATATAAATAATGCACTGAAACATCAGTCTCACAGTAACACGTGTTAAATGCTATTAGTGTGAAAAACCTGCTACTTATATTTGTCCGAAATTGTATGCTGTTAAGACAGTGAAATAACCTTATGAATACTGAAATTCAGCCAAGTTTCTATCCTTAGAATGGGGAAGCAAACGAAACAGTATAGTAAAGTTACCGCCCGCTCGATCCTCTACAGCGAGAGGAGAGCGAATAGACCCCTAAGCGGGCGGTGAGTAGAATATACATGTTGATGATATTCTAGATTCTCCTTGTTTTGACAGGGAACGTTCCTATTTTTTCCTGTTCCACTCAGCCGAACGGTAACATAAGGGCTATTCCGAAATTCCAAATACGAGCTCGCAGGATGCTTCTGGCTGACACGCTAAAAGGTGCTTCTGGAGTGAACGAACGCTATCGGGGTTTGCGTTACCTCTGAAATCTGCGGTATCAACAACAGTATGCTCCTATTTGGTGTTGGCATGTTGCATTCGTTCACAATGTAAATGAAGCATAGGCCATCCAAACTTTAAAAAAAAAGAAAAAAAGAAAGAAAGAAAGAAAGAAAAAGGAAAATGTAAACATCTTCCCATGTCGATAATGAAATTTGAAGATATATGAAAACAACGAAAAACTAATACTTTTACCGTTACCGCCGGTAACAGCGGTAATATGCACTACACGTCCCTGGACTGTTTCCACAGTTAGTAACAGGTCATCAACTACTACATGTTCCAAAAGTACTGACCATCAAGGTCAAATATTTAAACCCGAAAAACTCTTAAACGTAGCCACATATTGAGGCGCTGTTTCCACATTTAACAATAGGTCATCAATTGCTACATGTCCAAAAAGTATTGACCAACAAGGTCAAAGATCAAATATTTAAGCCTTAATAACATGTAAACAGAGCGTGGGATAAATTTGTATGACATTCAGTTTTGTACCAAGCACAAAAAAGTGAATAATGAATAAATTTGGGTGTCCTATTTACTTCTGTACCAAACAGGAAAAGCAAACAAATGCCATTTTAACCAGTTGAGTGTTTATACCATTTTGTACTATTTAAAAAAATGAATGGATAAATTTGACCAACAAGAAATGCCATTTTAACCTAGCACAGAATTTTATATAATCTTGTACGACTCAAATAAATGAAGGAATAAATTTGTACTAACCTAAAAAAAGCGAAAACGGCCCTTTTTAACTAACTCAGAATTTTATATCATTTTGTACTACTCAAATAAACGTAGGAATAAATTTGTACTAACTAGAAAAAACGAAGAAGGACCATTTTAACTAGCACAGACTTTTTATACCATTTTGTACTACTACAATTAACGAAGGAATAGATTTGAATGGAGTATTTAGTTTTGCACCAACTAGAAAAAAGACCGAAGAATGGCCATTTTAACTACCTGTGTATTTTATACCGTTTGTACTATTTAAATAAACAAAGGTATACATTTGTATCACCGAGAAAAAGCAAAGAATTTTGTACCCTTTTATGTCATTCAAATAAACAAAGGAATAAATTTGGATAGAGTATTTAGTTATGTACTAACCAGAAAAAGAAGTGAAGAATAAATAAAATTTGGCTGGACTGTTTTCTTTTGTACCAACTGGAAAAGCGAAGAGCCACTTTAACTAGCTTAGAATTTTATATCACTATGTAGTGGTTAAACAAACGTAAAAATAACCAGTTTAACTAGCTCAGAACTTATGTACCTTTTGTACTACTCAAATAAACAAAAGAACAAATTTGAATGTTCTGTTATTTGTATCAACCAGAAAAGAACCGAAGAAGGACCATTTTAACAAGTTTATAATTTCTGTACCTTTTCGTGCTATTCAAATGAACGAAAGAAATAATTTGGGTGTTCTAATTTTTATATCAACGAGAAAAATGAACGTCTAATTTAAGTAGCTGAGTATTTTATATCATCTTGTACTATTTAAATATACGAAGGAATAAATTTGAGTGACCTATTCAATTTTGTACCAACGAGAAATGCCATTTTTAACTGGCTCAGAATTTTATACCTTTTGTAATATTTCAACAAACGAAGGGATAAATTTAAGTGGCCTATTTAGTTTTGTACTAACCTTTAAAAGGGCGAAGAAGAGCTATTTTAACTAGCTGAGTATTTTATATCATTTTGTACTACTCAAATAAACGATGGAGTATTTAGTTTTGTACCACCGAGAAAAAGCAAAGAAATACCATTTTAAGAAACTAAGAATGTACCATTTTGGAGTATTCAAATAAACGAAGGAATAAATTTGAGTGACCTAAAAATAGCGAAAAAGGACCATTTAACTAACAGAATTCTATATCATTTTGAGCTACTCAAATAAACGAAGGTGTGCATTTGAGTGAGCTCTTTAACAATCAGAGAAAAAATCGAAGAAGGATCATCTTAACTAGCTGAGTATTTTATACCATTTTGTACTAGCGGAAAAAGCAAAGAAGGACCATTTTAACTAGCTCCGAATTTTATATCATTTTGAACTAGTCAAATAAACGAAGGAATAGATTTGAGTGAGCTATTTAATTTTGTAGCAACCAGAGAAAAAAACAAGGAAGGATCATTTTAACTAGCTGAGTTTTATACAGTTTTGTACTACTCAAATAAATTAAAGAATAAAATTGTTCTAAAAAGAAAAAGCGAAGAAAGCCCATTTTAACTAAGATTTACTGTGCCTTTTCTTGCTATTTAAACAAACGAAGGGGTAAATTTGAGTGTCCTGTTTTATGTACTACCAGAAAAAGCGAAAATTTTTCCAATTAATGAAAGAGCAAATTTGGGTGGCATATTTACTTTTGTATTAACGAGAAAAAATGAACGTGCATTTTTACTAGCTCAGAATTTCTATACCACTTTGTAGTATTCAAATAAACGAAAAAACGAAGAAGGACTATTTTACTAGCTGAATATTTTATACCATTTTGTACTACTCAAATAAACGAAAGAATAAAATTGTACTAACCTGGAAAAGCGAAGAAAGTCCATTTTAACTAACTCAGAATTTATGTAACTTTGTACTAGTCCAATAAACGAATGAACAAATTTGGATGTTCTACATATTATACCAAACAAAGAATGACCATTTTAACTAGCTGAGTATTTTATTCTATTTTGTACTACTCAAACGAAAGAATAAAATTGTACTAACCAGAAAAAGCGAAAAAGGGCCATTTTAACTAGCTCAGAATTTATATACGCTTTTGTACCAATGAGAATGCCATTTTAACTAGCTCAGAACTTCTATACCTTATTGTGCCATTCAAACAAACGAAAAACTAAATTTGGATGGAGTATTTAGGTTTGTACCAACTAGAAAAAGAAAAATGAATAAAATTTTAGTGGACTATTTTCTTTTGTACCAACTGGAAAAATTGGAGGGTCATTATAGCTTTTGTACTATTCAAATAAATGAAGGAATAAATTTGAGTGGCCTGTTCAATTTTGTACCAAGCAGAAAAAAGTGAAGAAGGTTCATTTTAACTAATTCAGCATTCAAATATACGAAGGAATTTGAGTGGACTATTCAATTTTGTACCAACCAAAAAAGGTCCATTTTTAAATAACTCAGAATTTTATATCATTTTGTACTACTCAAATAAACAAAGGAATAAATTTGAGTGGCCTATTTAGTTTTGGTTCTAGATTTTGAACTATTTCGTATATTTTTGTGTCACCCAGAGAAAAGGCCATTATAAAGTTTTCCAGTCCATTTTTTTTACGAGGAGGAGAGCTATATTATTATGTCTTGGCACTTTTTGTATACTATTGAAAATAAACGAAGAAGGGTCAATTTTTAAATTCGAATGTCTTGTACCAACAGAAAAAATATTCCATTTTAAATAAGTCGCATTGCTAAATAAATTTTAATTGTATCTACCTTCATGTAAAAGAAATGCCTAATGAAATATAATGTTAATGTTAAAATGTTAAAAATATAATGTTAACGCCTGTTTGCCTTCCACACTAGTGAGGTGCCTTATGTTATATAAAAACATTTGCGTTCAATAGACTGTATCTTACGACTCTCGCTATACTAACAATACAAATGTTAGGTAACGCATTAGTAACGTTCCTTGTTTATTTTATTTAAAGTGTATTAATATTGAGAAGCTTAGCAACATAGAGAATAATAGTTTTAAATGTTGAATAATTCAGCACTTTTTAAAGATGTGGGCAACAAGGAACTGAAAACTTTTCTCTCCCTTGGTGAGCTGAATTTTACTTTGATATGATCTCTTCTTCGTCTGGTTTCCTTCTGCCTTTTCCTCTATCATCAGGGCGATCAAAAATGACTAAGTATGCTGTTTCTTCTATTTTCTATTATCGACATGATTCGTTGACCTTCATTAATTTTCTTTAGTACGTCTTCATCCCTTGGTAACGCTGTTATGAGGTATGTTCTACAAAATTAAGTTAAAATTGAATATATGACGTTACTCTCTTCTACTTGAATATTTTTCCTTTGTAACCAATGGCAGCTCATAGTGGTTAAATCTTACGTTCAAATATTTAGTTAGTGGCCGGGTAATTTTGGTCTTAATTCGCTAAATGCACGTCCATTAACCATATAACTGTGAGCCAGGCAATGACGGTAGAGACAATTAAAATTTATTTAGCAATGCGACTTATTTAAAATGGAATATTTTTTCTGTTGGTACAAGACATTCGAATTTAAAAATTGGCCCTTCTTCGTTTATTTTCAATAATATACAAAAAGTGCCAAGACATAATAATATAGCTCTCCTCCTCGTAAAAAAATGGACTGGAAAACTTTATAATGGCCCTTTCTCTGGGTGACAAAAATATACGAAATAGTTCAAAATCACAACCACACACACACACACACAACTAGATAGGCCACTCAAATTTATTCCTTCGTTTATTTGAGTAGTACAAAATGATATAAAATTCTGAGTTATTTAAAAATGGACCTTTTTTGGTTGGTTCAAAATTGAATAGTCCACTCAAATTCCTTCATTTATTTGAATGCTGAATTAGTTAAAATGAACCTTCTTCACTTTTTCTGCTTGGTACAAAATTTAATAGGCCACTCAAATTTATTCCTTCGTTTATTTGAATAGTACAAAAGCTATAATGACCCTCCAATTTTTCCAGTTGACACAAAAGGAAATAGACCACTAAAATTTTATTCATTCTTCACTTTTTCTGGTTGGTACAAACCTAAATACTCCATCCAAATTTAGTTTTTCGTTTGTTTGAATGGCACAATAAGGTATAGAAGTTCTGAGCTAGTTAAAATGGCCCTTTTTGCTTTTTCTGGTTAGCACAATTTTATTCTTTCGTTTATTTGAGTAGCACAAAATAGTATAAAATACTCAGCTAGTTAAAATGGTCATTCTTTGTTTGGTATAAAATGTAGAACACCCAAATTTGTTCTTTCGTTTATGGTCATGGTCATTCTATGATCCATTGGTCATTTGACGTCACACATATACTTTGATAAGGTCCATTGTGTGACTCTGTAAGAAACTCTGCAGCAATATGCTTTACTTCAATACCTTGCACTTTTAAACGTATTTTTCTGTTTTGTTATTGTCGCAACTTAACGGTTTTAGAAGAGTGGCCATAGATTTTATGTGTAACGTTAGGATGTATTGACATTTTGACCATTTGGCCGTTTGCACAGGGGTATCGTAGGGAGTTGAGATTTGTTATATCTTCTTTTATTTAACAATAACTTTCAGACCATATCCTACTTGACCCCCGGTTCTATTTGTATATTTGGAGTTGGACCCCGCCTGGCACCCTGCGAGTGCTCCGGGGACACAAACTTTCCATTCAAAAGGTGTTAGGCTCCCCACACTAATTTGATATGTATTCGCTGAGTTTCCTTACCCGACCGTTTCCGAAAAATCTGACCCGAAATCTGACTTTGTAATGTATAGTATGGAGCTCAATTTATAACTTTTCACGCTTCTATCTCCGCAATGATTGAGATCGAGGATGTATCCTTTTTCGTGTTATGTTCTTTTGGGACAAGGTATCCAACGTCCATAGTCTCGACTCGAAGTCAGAGTTACACTAGGATAGTTTTCCTCGTAAGAAAGAAAAAAAAGACAAGAAATCGCCAACTGTCCGCAATAAAGTTATTTCGGGTAGAGAGATTTTCAATACCTCAATCAAATGAGAACACATCAGTCTGGGAAAGCATGAACTACTGATTGAATAGAAACTGTGACCTTGGGAAACAGATAGGGATGGTGGGCAATCACGAAAGAACTAATCTGTTATAGGAAGGATGCGAAAAACCCAAGTTTTTTTAAAAAGAAAAAGCCCAGCCCAGTGGGTTTTATTAAATTTTGTACCTACATTTGGAGCTGTATTTCTACTTAAAATACCACTTAAGCTCTTATGTTCTCTTGTACATATTTAAAATGAAACTGGAATTTTTTTGTTTCTTAATATAAAGAGAATTACCTGTAGTGAAGAGTCATCCACATTTTGTGGGACATTTTGCTCTTGGCATTCGCTTATATTTCGATTTCTAGAAAGGAGGAAGTAGACAATGAAGTAGAGTAACACAGAGGTGGGTAATTCTATATAATATCCTCTATTACACTCAGGATTCAAGAGCAGCCATCCAGACTGAAGATTTCTTTCACTTCCCTCAAAACATACCAGGCAACTAAAAGTACATCAAGTCCGGAGCTAGAGATGAAAGAAAGCGGCAGTTTAGGCTTGAAATGATGCTACGTGTTTGGTTTATTGTAAAAATATTTCTGTTTTTGCTTAGCAAAAGTAGAAGGAAAAATGCTTATCAGTATTGTTTTTCGGTATTTTAGGTCCATATTTCGTGAGCATGCATAAAGATATGGACATTATAGCATTTAACTTCTTCTCTTCCCATTCCCCTCCTTACATCCAGGAAACTTTATATGAATTAGTTTTAAGGCAAACAAAGGAAGTGGGTATTGTTTTAGCTGCTATTTATGTGCATTTTTATTAGCGAAAAGTAAATTGGGTTGTGTAATTTGAGAGTAATGCGTGGGATATTAGAGGAAAAAGAATGTCATTGTTTTCGATTCTCCGATAGTACACAGGGCATTCAATAATTTTTGCACAGATTATTATAATATTGTTGTTAGTTGTAATATGATGTTGACATTTTAGATCAATATACTTTGAGCCTTTACTTAAAAAAACATGTCACTCAATGTAGCCTCCATCTGTTGCAACGCACCTCATCTAGCGTTCCTTCCATGCCTTGAATGCACTTTGATAAAATTCAAGTGGTTGACTTTCACACCATCGTTTCACACAAGAAATGAGGGTCTTATTACTGTTGAATGTTTTTTCCTCGCTGGTGGGCTTTCAGACGGCCAAACAGTAAGAAATCCGAAGGTCTCATGTCTGGACTATAGATAGGATGAGGGACGACTTCCAATTTCATTTTCATGATTTTTTGCTTTGTCATCATAGCTATGTAAAGATTAACGTTGTCACGATGAAGTTTGATGACCTTACCTTGCAGCTTCGGTCTCTTGCTGTGGAGAGTATATCGTACCCTATCCAGTGACAAACAATAACGACCCTTGTTAATTGTAGAGCCATCTTCCAAGAAGCCTATGAAAATGACACGGCACTGATCCCAGAGAAAC
Organism: Thermobia domestica; assembly: GCF_964235325.1. Classification (NCBI taxonomy): domain Eukaryota; kingdom Metazoa; phylum Arthropoda; class Insecta; order Zygentoma; family Lepismatidae; genus Thermobia; species Thermobia domestica. The sequence continues at coordinate 220,129,138 of NC_137454.1, read as the reverse complement.
TCCATAATTTTCTGGCCTGATCTGGAAAGTCTAGGTTTTTTAAACCACTGCAACCAACGTTGGATACTGGCGCGGTCCAATGTGCGAACTCCATAAACCGAAAGCAACTTTCTATGAATTGATGTGGCTTACTCATCACCGGTCGTGGACAAGAATTCCATTACTGACCGTTCTCAGATTCTGATATCTACTTCAGTGTCCATTGTGATTTACGTGTGAACAATAGGAAACAACAATTATAGCCATTTTTAAGCCAAAGGATCGAAGTATGTTTATCTAAAATTTCATCATATTGCAACCACAGCCGTAGCTAGAGATTTCGGCGCCCGGGGCGAAGTGGAATTCGGCGACCTTCTACACTCACCTTACCAAGCTTTTTTTCTTCTTTTACATGCAAATCCAATTATACATCGTCATAGTTTTCCATCAAATATTGTATTAAACTTTTCTTTGATGGTAATTTGGTCAAATAAGTTAGCTAAAACTTTCGCACCCATTATAAACGATCAAATATAAAAGTGAATATCCTTGCTCATTTGTTTATATTTCTTGATTCAATTGTTAGGTTACTTAAACGTGTGTGTATAGTTTTATGGTGACATCTGCTGGAGTAACTATAATGAATAAGGTTGTAGAAATGAATGGAATGACTATTCACAGTTACTTCTGTCTCATTTCCCTCCTTTATTGCTATTCCCAAATACTTATTTTCATGCTACGTTCTTGTTCAGCAAATACGTATGAATCTATATTGTATTAGACGAAATTTAAGCATCGGACCAATTCAGTTAATTTTCGAGTAACTTTTGTAACTTCTTGACACTGATTAAGAATAAATAGTCCGTTGTAAAAATATTAGGTTTTACAGTTAAAATGAGAGAGTACATATTAAAGAGGATTCTGTAGGTTCTCATGGTTCTAGGATATTAAATTCCGGATATTAAATTCCGGTAGGATATTAAATTCCGGAGGGATTTTCACAGTGTAGGAAACCACTAATTTACATTTAGAAATGCTAAAATATTACACTTGCCCTAACCTATGTGATTTTATGCAACCAAGTATTTTTCGCACTATCCTCATTTACGCGCCCAGCCTTAGTCACAGATGCCCCTGTGCTAATACGTGGGTCCTATGCTGTGCTCCTACTTTGAATCTGTTAAATATCATCTTCGCTTTTAATGGCCACCTAACGTAAGTTGCTTTTGCTGCAGTTTTTTTTTTAAATAATATTCGTCCGACGTATATTTTATACCTTAAACAAAGTCCTCGTAAAGTGAATCTGCACTCATGAATGCAACTCCTACTCTAAGAAACCATTTTTAAGACATTACGTGAATGAATTTAGTGAAAAAATAATTACATATAATAACATATAATCATTCCTGATACATCATATGCATGCAAATTGTCAATCTATACTCAATTAACTGAGCATGCGCCAAAGTAATAACGTACTAGAACGTCTTAAGAAATCAAGAAAAGTGAAGGGAAATCTTTGTTTTTTTTCTTTTTATATATATTTCACGGAATATTCTTAATCTACATCAAGTTTGGGAAGTCACCTGCGGTACTTAGCCCTAATATTCTTTAATTTTATAGTTATACAAAACAAATTACTGCTAGTACGCATCAAAAAATTGTCAACAGCTTTCCGTGTCCGGGAATAATTTATAAATATAGTTTATATAGTTTATAACTATAGTTTCCGGAGGTGGGGTATAATCAGCAACGAAACATATACAATTTATATATCAATCGATTCAGCGTAACAAAACAAATCGATCGATACCAAATTTAACTACTTCCGGTTAACCACTTCCGGTCTACTGAGCCTAATTTAGTTTTCGGGGGTGGGGTATAATCAGCAACGAAACATATACAATCTATATAGCAATCGATTCAGCTTGACAAAACACATCGATCGATACCAATTTTAATTACTTCCGGTTAACCAGTTCCCGTTTACTAAGCATAATTTAGTTTCCAGGGTCGGGTTATAGAAATGTCAAAATTCAAAGAAATATTTCAAAAAGTGGATACTTTCAAATATCTACCATAACAGCACAAGATGTGCTGGGCATGTGCTATTTAGGTGTCTCAGCTACTTTTTAGGTACCCGAGACTTGGTACATATGGTATTCATGTGTTGAATATGTACTTCAGCTAGCTAAAGTTTTAGGTGCTTGTTACACCTAATTGATATTTGCGATATGTACCACAAATGTAGCATTTATATATCTGGCACAGTTTAGCACTGTGATAATTATTTGTTTTTATATCGCCACTTGGGACATACATCTCTCATGTTCGAGGTACTTACTTTAGGTGCATACTTTTTCAGATACTTATGACATAATTGATATCTGCAGCGACACACGAATGACAGTCAGCTCTTTGCTTTTGCTCATGTGCAGTAACATGCAACGGCTTCTCGCGCTTTTTGCTCCACTTTCTGTCCTAGTACACAATCGCTTAGGGAAAAAAAGTAGCAACAAATGCATGAAATTTGGGAGATAAATGTAGAATAAAAAAATGACATAACTGATAAATAAAAATTGAGATGAATCTTTTATACATATGTGAACAGTTAATTATTTACATAGTTAGGGATAAAGAATTGTATTTTTTAGATGCCAACAGTCGCCGATCATTTGAAAATGAAAATGGAAGAACCATGAAATAAAGTAAAGAGAAGCGTGTCATTTTGTTATAAAATTACATGACGGGCGGATTTTATCTGATCCCAAATGGTTGTCGTCGAATATACAGGGTTACAACAGCACTCTGATTAGCCAAATTAAAAAGACCTCAAGGATTTATCCCTCTACAAGCAACATTTTCCCCATCGACTTCGTGGCCATGTCGGAAGAGAACGCACCTTGTAATCAAATGGTTGGTTGTTCATACTAGGTAAGTTGGAACATACTAGGTATGTTTCCCAGGTACATATGAGGCATGTGCTTAGGGGCGGACATAGATTGTGACTATCACTTGCCATCCATGTGGTTTCTCTCTCACAGGTACATAAGGCACATACTGGGCATATTTACATGTACCTGAGGGAACATGATAGGCATATGCCTGCTATATAATTGTCCTGTTAGGGTAGGATCAATATTAACAGACCAAAACGATATCTACGAAGAAATAAGATCTCGACTGAAAGCAGGCAATTTGTGATATTAATTATTCAGATCAGAATCTTTTATCTTCAAGAATTCTGTCGTAGATTTTGAAGCTTAACATCTACAAAATGATAATCATCCCTGTTTTACTGTATGGTTTTGAAACTGGTCGCTTACTCTGAGAGAAGAACACAGACTGAGAGTATTGGAGAATAAAATCCCTAGGTGAATATTCGTTGCAAGAACGACAGGAATGGGAAATGGCGGAAATTTCATAACGAGGAACTGCATAACTTACATTGTTTACCAAACATTGTTAAGGTTATGAAATCTAGGTAGCTCAAGTGGGCAGGTCATGTAGCCAGAATGGAAAAAAGTAGGAGTGGTTTGAAAGTTTTAACTGGAAATCCAATTGGAGAGAGACCAATAGGAAGATCCTAGGTGAATATAGGAGGACAATATTAAGACGGATCTCGCAAAGTTGGAGTATAAAGTAGAAACTGGATCCTGTTGCCTAAGGAGAGAAGTGAATGGAGAGTTTTTGTGAATGCAGCATTCAACCTTCAACCTCTATAGTCCATAGAGTTAATTAGTTAGCAGGCCTTTTTGCGTAAGAACAAAACAGAAACATGAAAATGCATTACATGAATAGAGAACGTTAAGAATTTCGATGTTTTTATTTCGGTTATGTAGTTACATCTACGTGAATTAGCCCTTGCTTTCAAATTTCGATTCGATACCAAAATCTTTTGTTATTGTTTGTTTTAAAGAAAAACTAGTTTCTTTCGAAAAAATAAAAAGATATTTACAAAATAAAGTTGAGGGGGAAGGATAACTTTACACTGGCCCTGTACTTTCAAATATCGATTCGAAATCGAAACCAATAATTTGTGTTTCGTTTGATATTAATTGTTTTGAAGGGAAAAAAATGTTTCAAAAAAAAAAAAAACGCATGGATTACAAAAGACAGTTGGGGAAGCAACTTCACACTGGCCCCTCTTACTTTCAAATTTTGATTCGAAAACGAAGTCAAGAGTTTATTTTTCGTTTGTTATTGATTGTTTTCAAGTAAAAATCGTTTGTTTCGAAAAACATAATGAAATATTTATCCAATAATCGAGAGAGTTCCGAGGCAACTTCACACTGGCCTCTCCAATACTTTCAAATTTTGCTTTAAAAGTAAAGCCAATCATTTGTTTTCTGTTTCGTATTAATTGATTTGAAGAAAAAAAAATAGCTTGTTTCGAAAATAGTAAGAAGATATTTACAAAATAAAGTTGAGATGTGGCCAAATTTAGCCAGGTTCCCTATACTTACAAATTTCGATTGAAAACCAAAATCAGTTGTTTGATGTTCGATTGTTGATTATTTTGAAGAAAAAACAGTTTTCGAAAAACATAAAAAGTGTTTACAAAAGAAATGGGTGATGAAACTTCACACTGTAAAAAATCATTGTGTTATTTCAACGAGATGCCTATGTGTTAACACGATTGTGTTAAAATATAACACAAACAAGTGGTTAGAACAACTCACTCTCCATTTTGAGTTGTGGGTCAAATGCCGGTAATTGAAATGACACACAGCCTGTGTGTTAAATTAACACCATTGTAGAATCTTCGGTGTTGTTTTCTGCGTAATTGCCAAATATGTTGGGCATGTAATTATAAAGGCTTATGAATTGAAGCTACAGACAAACACAGTAGAAAGAAATACTTAAACAAATCCAGGTATACAAAACCATGTGATGTGTTTTCAATTGTTTTACGTAATGTTTCTGAAAAAATCCTACAGCACAAGATGTGCTAGACATGTGCCATTTAGGTGTTCTAAATTCATCTCCCACATTTGATGCATTTATTGTTTCTTTTTCTAAGCGATTGTGTACTAGAAGCAACAAACGCATCAACTTTATAGATGGCAACTGGCGCCGATCATTTGAAAGTGAATACAGAAGAACTATAAAATTAAGTAAATAGACCGTCATCATTTTGTTATAGAATTAGGTCTACATAGTGAGCAGATTTTATCTTATCCTGAACGATTATCGTCGAATATACGCGGCATAAGGGAGCAATCTGATTAGCCAAATTCAAAAGACCTCAATAATTTATCCCTCTACAAGCGACGTTTTCTTCATCGCTTTCGTGGCTAAGTCGGAAGAGCATGCGGCTAGTAATTGAAAGGTAGGTGGTTCGTGCCCCCTCTCCGCCACTCGAGTACACTTTTTTTTACTTGTTTAAAGTGTTGTTTTTTTTTTTAGACTCAGCACAATGTAAACATATTACGCATATAGGCAATTTACCATATTTTGGTGGAGTAATTTGTGGTTCATTAACGCTTACGGCATGGCTCAACACCGGTTGTGTGTTAAAGACGTAACACACCCCTTGTGTTAAACGCAACACTGCGACGTATGTGTTGAACTAAACCGTATAGTGATAGTCACGCTGGAACCACTGCCCTGTGTTAAAATTGAGTTGAATTAACACAACCATTTTTTTACTGTGCACACTGGTAACACCATCATATTTCGAATCAAAGCAAAAGCTAATTATTTGTTGTTGGTTATCTTGAAGAGTTTTTTTTTTTTTTTGGAAAAATTGAAAGAGAGACTTATCTGTTGATTGTTTTGAAGATAAAAATCCCTTTTTTAAAACACACACAAATACGTTTGAAGATATATTTGGTGGTCAACTTCACACTGGTCTTCACACTACTTTTTCTGCTTTTGGATTTCGATTCAAAACTCAACCAAATTGTTTATTTTTCCTTTCTTCAGCGGCGGATCTGTTTAAGGGGCACCCGGTCACGTGCCCTGCCATTCATGATCTAAATAGAACTGCAATTATTAAATCAGTACTAATACATTAACAGAAACTTTTTCTTTCTTTCTTTTTCTTTTTTTCTTTTGTAATGTTTGGATTTGTTCCGCCACAGCCGTGTTTGCGAGTGAAGGAGGCTGTGGTTATGCGGTCCCGTAGGATAGACGAAACTTGGCAACACAGCGACGGTTGTTTTTTGGCTTCGGACTTACAATCTCTATGCTTTGATAGTAGCCCTATCATCAGAGGTGGCAGGGGATCTTATGGCTATGTCCATTGAAAATAGGCACAGTAATGTTGAGACCTGTCGCATGAGGCGCTATGCTCTGTCTTATGGAACATACAGTGGTAAGAAGGTCGCGACAAGGAAACTCAACTCTGTACAGAGCGGAACGTAAGGAGGGTGAAGGGGGAAGAAGGGTCAAGCCATTTTCAGAATTTGGGGATGGAAAAGGTTTGTGCTTGGCCTTTCCGGGTGTAGCGAACGACATACAGTATTAAGGGTTGCCACCATGGTGCAGTTAAATTACAATACATTGACCTAAAATTTACACGCATAAGTTACCAATCGGCACCTACAATCGTATTTTCAAATAGTGAGCTACACTTTACGTATATAATGTTTCCCAGAGAAGTAATTAAGAAACCAGACATAATTGAAGGAAATGGACATATAGTAGTTGAAACAAATTGTTGTTGAAAACAAATAAATTATTCGTTACCCAAAATATCAACCAGGGGCGTTTTTACACATGGGCCAACATGGGTCATGGCCTGGGACGGCGAGTTTTCTGAGATCATTTTTTTAATACCAGCTTTGGAAATTTCAGGTATTATGCATAGTTATGGTGATATGACACGGGATTATTGTGTTTGTAAATATCAAAAAGAAAAAAAAATCTGCTTGGCAAGAAGTAAGTAATTAACATTCTAGTTATTAATTTATATCAATTATTTCCCCTCTCGTATTGCTGACACCTTATTCTTTTATCGTAATTTTAAAACATTTCCATTGCTGATAAACTTCCAGAATTACCTACAGTTATCAAATATATCAACCGAGCCGCCAACGCAAGAAATTTGAATGTTTCAATGTTGTATTATTATTCTTGAACTTGGCTGATCTCATCAACTTGGTTTCATAATCAGCAACTGTCTCAGAATTTCTATACTGCAAGGGCGCCCATCGGGGGAAAAGGTGGGGCGCCGCCCCCTAGAGCAAATTGTACTTCAGAATATCGAAAATCCAATAGAATTTTTACATTAGTTACAGCAAAATGTGAAACTATTTTTGAAACGTCGCTTATACTTGCCCCCACCTTGGAAATCACAACATGGGTGCCCTTGCTATACTGGTATTTAATTTATTGTTATTGACAGAGCGGCATTTTTACAATGGCTCGAAGGTGGCAAAAATGTTAAATACGTCCCTGAATATCACGCTACTGATCTTCAACGATGGCAGGATTCAAAAGAATGGTCATTCCGAATGTTATCCTAGTTCCGAAATAATTAAAATTTTTAATTTGTATTTTACTATAGTAGATTATTAATTATATATATATATATATATATATATATATATATATATATATATATATATATATATATATATGACTCCCTAGTATGTAGGTATTTTGGATGTGCCCCACCACTTTTAAATTCCACGAGCCGCCATTGCCTTTCTTATTGAGTGGCTTCAAGAGAAAATATTTTATTTCGAAAAAATCTTAAAGGTTATATAAAAATAAAAGTTGGGTGAGCCAATTCACAGCGATCTTTCATTTTTTTTAAATTTCAATAAAATCAATAGTGTGCCGGTGCTGTGTCATCAGTTATAGCTCAGAATATGAAACAAATAAATGCAACCAAATGGGGATGGAACTGATGCACAACACGGTACATAACTGTGAAATTGTGGTTGAATTTAAATAAAATTCAAATGTTTCTAATTTAAAAAATGACTAGTAAGGGGAAAGGGTGAGAGAAAGAGAAAGGTTGTAATTAAAGAATAGGAATGAGCACTAGCCTGATAGATCCATCGAGACTGGCGTCGTCCTGGTCATCTGGAATGATGAATATCTGGAGAAGTCTGGATTAGCTGAAGACAGTCAACATCTGAATCTTAATCCTTTTGGTCTGCAAGGGGCGTCGATAAGCGTCTTACGATAATGTCCTTCTACATCTTCATTCTACTACTCTGGTGACAAACTTAAAGGTGTCTGCGGCGATGAACCGTCAGAATGGTACTCTTTGTCTTGTGGAGTCGGTGGTCCTCCAATGGTGGGATCTGCTTCTCTCCGATGATCCTGCATCTGTCCCAATCATGTGTTGAATACCCCCTTGTTGTTCTGTTCTTCGTGGTTTTGATCAATTCAAGAATGATGACCTAATCGGGAAGTATCAGGCTGTGCTCGAAGGTATGCGGAAAGGAAAGAAGGAAGCTAGTCGAGTTTATTTAACAAATGTGCATTTACAACATGTGTCTGAGAATGTACACTTCTAAACAAAGTTTTCTTTCAAGTTTTCAAAAGTTCATGTCTCTTTATATCAAATACACAGTCACTTCATTTCCAATAGACAGATACTTCACACCCCCTCCTCGAAATCAAAATACACGAAAATTTTAATTTTCCGTAGTAGAAAAAGAAAGAAAAAATATCGAAGAAAGTAAAAAAAAAAGTTTGTTAAAGGTTAGAGAGTTCTTTGTCTAACATATGTATGTTTTGAATTAATCTTTGACCACAAACTGCAAAATGCTGAGTGTGCGTTCCTGAGACAGTTCATATAGTTTACTAGGTAACCTGAAGATATGGCGACAGCGTCTCTGGGAAGATGGAAAATAAGAAAAAGAAAAATAAACATTAGTGCTTGCATAATATCATTGTGAGTGACATGTGTTAGTTTGGAGCTCCGTTAGTGCTCAGGGAAGGGAAATGAAAGGTAGGAATAATACTAAATTTAATTATCACTAACACAGATTATCAAAACTTAGATACGTATAATAAAAAAATCATAATCAAATAAATAAATATTTCATAATCCAATGTAGACCTCTATATATATATATGTATGTTCCTCTAATGCAAAAAATAACTTCAATATCACACGTGACTAATACGCGAAAAGAAAAAAAACGGTGTAATACTATCTAGCTAACCAAAGATAGTAAAGTTAGACTGCACAAGAAGGGTACTGATTTCAGTTTGAGAAAAATGAGCTTTAAGTTATTTAGGCTTAAAGCATCCGTAGACTGGAAAAGAATTCCAAGATATGGTTATAGCCCCATATACTGGCTGTAATCAAACTATATGAAATCAGCACGACAGAACTATTCACCACATATAACCTACAACAGTAACTAATATATAAGTTCGTCTTATCTTCATCTTCTTTCTTCTTAAATCTTGTCCTCTTCGGGCATCGAATGCTAGACATCAATCATGGCATCGAATCCTAGACATCTAAAGGATGGAGCATGGTTCTTGCAATCTTGACTTTAATCTTCTTACATCATCTTAATATATCCATCGAAGTAACTATCCATACGCGTGTCGTAGATTTTCTTCATTCTTCACATACTCACATTTCAAAAAAAGTAGGAAACTTCTGTAGTGATACGCTGTCCAATCAAACGAAATGATACAATTCTTGAAGATACCAACGTGTTCCAAGTTTGTTAATAAGGTTAGCTGATCGTAAATATCCTGGTAATTCGAAGATTTCTTGTTTAACTGTTTGAAGTACTTCAAGTTTCAAAGTGTTCTAAGTTTTCGAAGTTTTCCACCGGTGGATTTGAATGCACAATTCAAAACCAAGATAAACTAACTTCTAAGCGTGGCCAGTGCTAAAAGAAAGTTCATCTTCCATCTACAAGGTGTTCCTATGCTCAATCTAATCTTCAAGAAAAGTAGTCCACATACAAGTTACGTGCGGACAGACGAACTAACAGATTCTTCATCAATGGGAAAATATATGGGGAGTAATCGCTGATAAATGTCCCAATTTTCTCTATCATAGACACAAAATACGACACGGTTTACGTCATCAAGATGTTCTTCTAAAAATGTTCTTGTTGTAGCCAAGGCAATTTTGGCAGCTTCTAACTTCGGAAATTTAAATGCTCCAGTTGAAATGTTAGGTAATACAATTGTAGATAGGTCATTCTCCAACATTACTTTAAAACAATTTTTGTACGTCTCTCGTAAAATCTTCTTGTCTGAATTCCGTGGTCCACATGTCATAATTACATAATTAGCAGGTAAACGATAACCATTGGCAATCTTCGCTTCTCCTGGCTTCAATGATGATATGGTCAAACATTCTTCTAAAAATTCAGATCCAGCTGCGTCTTGAATGGCTTTGTCTGCACCACCTAAAGGAGTTAAGGTTTCATTCGTCGGATTTACTAAAGCATCTGCTTTTATGTCCACTATGTTACCTTTATAAATACTAATCTTCTGATTGATGGCAGTATTACAAGCAAATTTTGGTTTTTCTTCTGTAGAATTCTTCCCTATAGTTGCCCACGTTGGTAGATCTTCGGCAATCACAACATCCTTAATATGAAGAGAAGGGATGAAAATGTCTTCTTCCAAACATTGTTTCCTGGGGTTGAAGATCTTTCCAGTTGGTGGTTCTTGATGGTCTTCGCGTCTCGTCTTCTTCTTTTTCATCGTATGGTCTTCCGTGCAGACGTTGATAGGCATCTCTTCGTCAGAGTCTTCAAGGTGGTCTTCCTCTTCCGGGTTTTCCTTCTCATAAAACTTCTTCAATCTCTGGACTGCTATGCTGTCTATCTTGTAAGATCCTCGGGCGGTCTTAATACTTAACAAAATACGAATTTGGATTTTCCACACGTTCAATTATGCCTGGACCAATAAACTTTCCGCTGAATGCTTTGGCGTGACCTTTTTTTCTTGTGGTGTCTAAAATCCAAACTTTTTCTCCTTCTTTAAAAGTAGGTTTCGTATGTCTCTTGTCAAAAAATTTTGTCGCCGTTTTATGACGTTTGTAAAGATTTTCTTGCGCTTTGTCTCTAATCTCTTGTAATTGCTGTAAACGAATGGCATTGTCTTCGTATTGACACGAGGTATTTAATATTGCCTGATGAAGTAACCTAGGTTTGAAGCCAAAAAGACATTCAAATGGTGAAATTTGAGACGATAAATTCTTGGTGACGTTAAGCGAAAAAACTATCGGTTGTAATAAGTCAATCCATTCTCCTAAATCTTTGTCACATAAAGCTGGTTTCAATCGTTGTTCTATGTTTCTAATAGTAATTTCGCAAACACCATTACTGTAATGCCCATGTACATTTACAAAACGCATGTTAGTCCACTAGTGAATGCACTGCCTTTGTCTAAGACAATTTCATAGAAAATTCCAAAGTTTAAAATTACTTTGTGATAAAGAAATGAAGCCAAAGTACTTGCTGTAACATCAGGAAGGGAATCTGCAATTATGTATCTAGTACAACTGTCTACTACAACTATCATATATTTGTGATTTAACATATTATTGGGGGAATAATTCCCAGCTACATCTATGTGGATGCGATAGAAGGGGGGAACGGAGGGATAAGTAAGCAATGTACCATACGGAGAACCAGTTTTCGATTTCGATACTTGACATATCGTACATTCTTTACATTTCTGATATATATATTTCTTCATGTTGGGAAAATACACTGTTTTTATTAACATATCATAGGTTTTAGAATAGCCAGAATGAGATGATCCCAATGCAGACGTGTGACAAGCATTAAAAACTTTATAACGCAAAGAAGTAGGAACTGCAACTAAAAATTTTATACCTTGAGAAGTTTTCTGCTTTCTATACAGAATTCCATCTTTAATAGTAAAATATAATGCTTGGCGTTCTATTTTAGGATTTCTATTTTCTTTCTGTTCCAACCAAGAAAAATATCTTTAAAAAACGGATCTTTACGCTGTTCTGTTGCCAGATTTGACTCATTTAAAATTGAAAATGAATTTGTGGTCTGAGTAAACAAAATTTTCGGATCTTCTTGATTCTTTTTCTCGTCTTCCAAATCTCTAGGGGGGGTAGAAAAACGTGAAATGGCGTCTGCCTCTACGTTACTGGAGCCACTGATATGTGAAATAGTGAAATTGTACGATTCGATTTCACTCAACCATCTAGAAATTTTACTTACATTGTTTGTTTGCCTCAAATAAATTAAACTATGACAATCTGTCTTCAAATAAAAATGACGTCCCAAAAGAAAATACCTAAATGAACGTAATGAGTACAATAATGCTAGTAATTCAAGCTGATATGGGTGTAATTTTCTCTCGCTAGGAGACGTTGCACGACTACAATAACTAATGGGAACTAGATTTGTGTCGTCAGGTGAATTTTGAGGTTGTTTGATTAGTCCAGAAAGAGCGAGTTTGCTAGCATCAAAGTAGAGATACAGAGGATAATCAGGCTTGTATCTCATGAGACAAGGTGCTGAAATGATGGCTTGTTTGATATTATTGAATGTTGTTTCCTGTGCGTCCTTCCAACGAAAAGGAGCTTCTTTTTTCAACAAGGAAAGTAACGCTTCTGCTAATTGACTGAAATTAGTTAAATACGAACGAACAAAAGAAGCCAATCCTAAAAAACTTTTGACCTGTTTCTTTGTTTTGGGACGTTGATAGTTGGAGATTGAATTAATTATTCGTTTCGAAATAGACAAACCATCTTTACTAACAGTGTGACCTAAAACATCTAATGAAAAATATCCCAATTTTGTTTTTTCTGGGGAAAGCTTTAAACCAATTTCTTTTATTCTTTGAAGCAACATACGAGTTAACTGCACAATTTCATCAAAACTATCACTAGACCAAAAATAATCGTCAACATAGGCGAATATTTTATCTTGTGGAAGACCTTCTAAGGTGAGTTTCACTAATCTGTTCATACCACTAGTAGATGTCTTGACACCCTGAGGCAAAAAATTAAAATGATATGATCCCACGCCTGGAATCGAAAAAGCTGTAATAGGTTTTGATTCTTCAGTGAGGGGAATATTAAAGAAAGCTCCAAAAACGTCGCTAGAACATAAATATTTGCGTCCTGCCAAATTAGTCAAAATATCCTGGATAGGAGGGACCGGAAAACTGTCAGGAACCATTTTTTTGTTCAAAAATCTCGCGTCTTGTATAAATCGATACTGTCCATTCTTCTTTTTAACAAGCATTACCGGAGAATTACACGGACTAATACTAGGTTCAATGATCTTACTTTTCAATAAAATATCTACTTGTTTTTTGATCTCATCCCGTAGATGAAATGGTATCGAAAATTGGGGTCGATTTACTGGAATATTGTCTACTAATTCAATTTTATGTTTATATCCCTTAGCACAACCATAATCAAATTCATTCCAAGAAAAACTAGAATAAAATTCCTCTACTAAATCATATAATTGCTGTTGTTGATGTGGCAACAATTCAGGGTTAACATTTACACGATATTTATCATAACCTTCAGGAAAAGATTTCGTATCTACTGCATTAACTTGATGAACCTTATTGTTAGTGCTATTTTGTTTCTTAAAGTTGGTATCACTGATAATATGTTCGGCAGAACCCAAAACAACATCTTTTTTCAAGTAAAGTTTACTTTTGGTAGGATTAATCACAGATATTACCGGATGAATTTCGTCTACAACTGATTTACGCACAAAAATTTCTGCCTGCGTATCTATTAACTCATTAGGAACTAATAAATTGCGAGTTCCTGCAAGATCATTTACTTTTTTCAATGTAACTTGAACACTTGAATTAGGAGGCAAAACAACAGCGCGAGCCACTAAAAATTGAGGTTTATATAATTTTGCTATATGGTTTGAAATTTCTTCAAAAGATACGTATGGCGGCAATTCAATTCTTGGAGGAATACCAAATTTAACAAAACTAAGAGAATTTTTATTGTGATCAACCATTGCAAGATGACTTTTTAAAAAATCTTGGCCAATTATGCTATTATACGGAAAATCTTTATACACTCTAAAAGGATGCGTAAAATACTGTCCTCCTAATTTAAATTTAACTAAAGCGATTTGATCACTTCCTTGAGAATTTCCAGTGATACCACGAATAAAAGTAGTTCCTTTCAGTATCTTATGCTTATTACTTAAACCAGGGGCGGATCCAGGGGGGGCGATCGGGGCGATCGCCCTCCCCAGAAGAGGAAACTTTCTTATTTTATATATATAAATAAAACTCATCCCAAAGTTTGGAGCCCTTAAAAGTAGCAGTATGACAACCCACCGCACCCCCCAGAAGTCGGTCCTGGATCCGCCCCTGACTTAAACTATTACCAGAAATTAAGCTAACAGTGCTGCCTGAATCCAATAGAAATAAATGCGGCTTATTATCAATATATGCTTTAACATGAGGCAAATCAGCTTCGTATTGAATAGGCACATAATATCGCTTACTATTTCTAACATTATTACACATATTATTGTCTACTTTATTCCTGTTATTCGATTTAACATTCTCATTTCCATTGACTACATCGACAGAAGCAGGAGGCAACGAATGAGCAAAGGATGGATAGGATGCATGAATGGGATTTCTTCGCTCCAAACGCGAATGCTCATAAGATTGTATACACACAGATTTTCCTTTGTGTGCGTGAGAAACTTTTGCGAGCGCAGTTCGTTGCACAAGATCTTGTAACTGGACTTTGATACCGTCCAACTGAGCTATCAATGTATTTTTTCTTCAGGCTGACTTACAATTTCATTTTCGTTCTGAATATTAACATCTAAAGTATTTTCTTTTTGCTGTATAGCATTCTTACTAACAGGATGTATATTGTATTCGTTTGTTATTGCCAAGGACTTCAATTGCTGACTACGCATTCTAACAAGAACATTAACTCTTTCCTCTAAACCTAAAGACTTTGCTAACTCAATAACAGACTTATACGATTTTCTTACAACTACAGAATAAAATGAAGGCAATAACCCATTGATTATCAAGTTAATTTGTTCGGTCACTGGCATCTTCGGATCGTACTCAAGTATTAATTTCCACTTATGAAAAATGTAATCTAAAACAGATTCAGAATCTAACTGTTCTCTATTTCTCATTTCTTGCTCTAAAACTTGCGAAACTATGTTATCTTCATAAGCCTCTATTAATTTCTTCTTAATCTGTACATACATGAGATTATCATATTCTGCGGTTGATTGTAAAGCTAGCAGATAAGCACGAGCCCCATTTTCTAAACAATACAGCAACAAATGACGTTTCTGTACACAGAGCCGTAGCTAAGGGGGGCCAGCGGGGCGCCCGCCCCGGGCGCTGACAACAAGGGGGCGCCGAACGAGCAAGGAGAAAGAAAAAGTTGTGTTGGACATGAATAAAAGACGAGTCGCCCCCAGAAAGTATTGGCGCCCTATTAGATCAATATTGCTGTCGGTTATCAATGAAATACATAGATTTCTAAAAAATTTTCTTGCTCGATTCGCTCGCAATCCAAAAGTTTAAATAAGTCACAACAAGTTTTTACTTATTACTTAAAGAATTATAGATGATTTCTTAATGACATGTGGTATACAAGGTGCCGAGTAATGACTTATAGTGTACGCAGGAGCATTTTCAAACTCAGAAACGAGCAAAGTCGTGTTCGGCGTTTTGACAGTGATGAGTTTCCTTAGTTCAAAACGTTTTTCTACCCCTGGGGGCTCAATGGTAGAGCGTTCACCTCTGGTACTTGGGGTCCCGGATTCGATCCCAGCCCCGCCAAGTGAACTTTGTGGTGGACAAACACCGCGTGCGTGTGTTTTCTCGGGGTTCTCCCGTTTCCTCCCACTTTCTTCATTCCACCATTTCATTCGTTACTCATCATCACCGTCTCCTTTAGCCTAACCGTCATAACCGTGGGACGTAAAAATCAAAGATTTCGTTTCATTTTTTTTTCTATCCAATCCGATTAATCACGACGCACAGTGGAGCCAAGGCACTGAGTTCTTGGCAAAAAAAAAAAAAAAAATCGCAAACTGAAGCAGAAAATTGAAAGAAAACCAATTAGTTTGGTGTGTGCACTGGCTACAATAATGTTATTTCGACATTAGTTTATCAAAAACATAGAGTGTTACATCATAAAAGGAAATATTCCTTATATTCGCGCCTAAATCATATAACAGATTATATGATTGGCATAAACAAACGCGTGGGCAATATGCTTTGATTTGGCAACTTACGATTGACTTACATTCTTACGCATGAAAGGAAAAAGTGTACTTATTCTTTTTACAACTGAAGAGTAATAAAATTGAAGAAAAGTTCTTCCTTCTCAAAATTATTTCCAAGTTGTGGAGGATTCGTTATGACAATGAAGATGCAAGGACGCTTCAATACATAAAAATTATCTTATCACAAGTTCTCGATATATTATCAGATGTATTAAACATATTATGATTTACAAGCATCAGTAACCTGTTCAGCTTGTTTCATATATTGCATCGTGCATTACGTGGGCTGATTTCAGGGCTTGATTGGAACACTCTGATCTGGAGCGAGCGGAGGCTCATTACAGTTGATTCCAATGTCACTTCTGTGCACGCATCGCATCACAAAAAAACGCAATTCTGAATTGATCAACACTATTTTAAATATGGTTCTACCTTATGGTCCATAGATTGTTTTCAAACATTGACGTTTCAAAATATCGCCACCATTAATCACACATGTTTGACTAGAGTTTAGTTCTGTTGGCGAATGCCAGAGAAGTATGATTGGATGTTGGTAACAAGATGGGTCCTAGGGGGCGAAGCACCAAGTAGGTTTGGCGGCAAAATTCCCAGAATCGATCTATATTCAACTTTGTCACTGCGTGCATGGGGATCACACGTCTAATAATCTAACACTTGCTCTCACATTCATCCCACCTCAATTCAAAAGCAGCATTGCATCCAAAATGCGGTTTTCCTCAAACATTTTCATGCGCTATATTTCCCAAAAGTTCAAATATATGCAGGTTTTCACTTTGCATACAGTAAGAACAATGTTTCCGCTACGATATATTAAAAAATCACAGACATAACATTATTATGCCATATTTTCTACTAAAATGCCATTCTATCGTTTGACTACAGTTTATATGCTTTCAGTACCACAGCATTTTCCAAATATGATATTAAGTAGCGAATTACCATAGGGATATGATACTGATATTAACATCATTCCAAATATGATTATTGATTACACATTACCTCAACATTCTAAATATACAAAACGATACATACATGTCGGTCGTGTCACCATGTTTACCAGTCACGGAGTATCTACACGCAATGTAGGAATAGTCACATTCAAAGTCAATTTCCTATCTTCTGTCACTAAGCAGCACCTTTCCTGCTTCGGTGGATAACCAAATTTACACGTCCCATGAATTCATTGTAAATAGCTATCACTTCTTTTCCTGCACACTATCTTATGTGTACACTATTAAGGTTTCATTATAGCAAATTATATCAAGTCAATCTTTTACTTCATTCTTCGAGTTTTTGCTAAGAATTGCCTGGTTTGGCCCCACTGTGCGACGTTGAGAATGAAGGTATGAAAGTGAGAAGAGTGAAGAGACACATTCAAGCTGCTGTTTGCGCGGGAATATTAAAAATAAAAGTAAACGAGGGAAACAATAACATTTTCGATAATTAAGCAGTTGTAGAATAAGGGCTTAAGGGATCAGAACTTAGCCCGACGAAGTTCGACTTTTTTACACACACTAATCACTACCAATGATTTATTTTAAAATTCCATTGACATATCAAATGCTTCCAATTTGGAGGAATTTATTGAGGTCATTTTTCATCAACTTTTTATATCGGTACCATATTATTTTGTGTATGCGTGTCTAGTTGTGTGATGTTTTTATCTATCTACATACATACAAAACGTAAGTACACACATTCTTCATATATGTACGTGTTAGTTAATATGTTAATGTTAATATGTATTTTAATATGTTAATTAATAATAAGTACCTTAAATTCGGAACTTTCATTCATTAAGAAATTAAGTAATTACTATAATTTCAGACATATGTACTGCCGTGTCGTGACAAAACGCTGTAACTTTGGCGAAGAAGTTTTGCGAAAATGAGCCTTAAAGTTTTCATCCGAAACTGTGATCTGTATCATGTAGAAATAGTGTATCTTGATTTTGGAAACACGTGGTTACATGTAATGTTACGTAAATGCATGTTGTGTGATTAAATTTGGTGAAAATTGATTGGTTGACCATCATTGCTTAGTTACACTGGTTCTGCACGATACGGATCACATTTTCGGATGAAAACTTTAAGGCTCATTTTCGCAAAACTTCTTCGCCAAAGTTACAGCGTTTTGTCACGACACGGCAGTGTAGTAGCCAAAGTATATTTTGGATTTTAAGTACAAACATTGAACATATTCTTCACCTCCATCGATCAATATTTAGAAATTCACAAAGAAGAATCCTTCTGAATTTCCATTACATTTCACAAAATATTTTTTACCGTTAAGAGATCGAAATTAACATACTAT
Organism: Thermobia domestica; assembly: GCF_964235325.1. Lineage (NCBI taxonomy): Eukaryota > Metazoa > Arthropoda > Insecta > Zygentoma > Lepismatidae > Thermobia > Thermobia domestica. The sequence goes on along the minus strand of NC_137454.1, from coordinate 220,110,635 downwards.
TGATGTGGTCACATACAGAATAAAATTAAAAAGGTTTACAATTATTACTGGAAATTAATACTGTCACCCATTTGGAACAATTTAAAAGCATATAGTTTTTAATGTATTAAAATTTCATTTCTTATCATTAGTATGAAATGTTGTAAATAGTAGTAACTTTCCATAACTGTTCTCCTAGCGAATTTGTATACAACCAAAGGTAGTTTTGTCAAATTTAACAAAAAGTCTAAAATAAGACTCTCGAAAACAGCTCTTATTTGGAAGAGGATACATACTGATCGTTTTTGGTTGTTGTAATGGTCTTTCCAAGAAGATTAATAAAAATTCAGCGTAACAACAAAAGCTGCTTTTCTTATATATATATATATATATATATATATATATATATATATATATATATATATATATATATATATATATATATATATATATATATAATGATTGCTAAAGTGAGTGTAGGGGCGCTGAATTCTACTTCGCCCCGGGCGCAGAAATCTCTAGCTACGGCTCTGTCTGTACATCACGTAGGTTATGAAGGACAGAAAATCCTCAAAATGACTAAAAAATGATTGAACTGACTCGTTCAATTTGCCGGAAAATTTGGGGGGTTCTACTAAACGATCTGTAGCAGAAGACATAACACTAGTATTCTCCATTACATATATTTTCAAAATCACACTTGAGAGAAATATCTTATACTACTATATATATATATATCCAACACCAAAATGTAAGTAACACTTCCTATATACTAACACAAAGAAAAACAAAATATAATAACTTAGCAAAATTTTCTCTTCTCACCCACTTATCATTCGATTAAAATACAACAAAACAAAAAATTACTCTAACAGAGCAAATAAATAAAGTAGCGAGGGTGGGCGGGTGGGTTAAAAATAACTCTACTTAATTTCTCTCGACAAACTAAAATTACACAGTACAAATTACTCAAAATTTGGGATCTTAAAGCATCTACCGAATATTTAGAATCGTAATTTATCGAAATTTTAGGATCGTAACAAAGGCGTAAGCCTCACAGCATCTCCATCATGTGTCGGTGGTGTTTCATCAGTTATAGCTCAGAATATGAAACAAATAAATGCAACCAAATGGAAATGGAACTGATGCATAACACGGTACATAACTGTGAAATTGTGGTTGAATTTAAATAAAATTCAAATGTTTCTAATTTAAAAAAATGACTAGTAAGGGGAAAGGGTGAGAGAAAGAGAAAGGTTGTAATTAAAGAATAGGAATGAGCACTAGCCTGATAGATCCATCGAGACTGGCGTCGTCCTGGTCATCTGGAATGATGAATATCTGGAGAAGTCTGGATTAGCTGAAGACAGTCAACATCTGAATCTTAATCCTTTTGGTCTGCAAGGGGCGTCGATAAGCGTCTTACGATAATGTCCTTCTACATCTTCATTCTACTACTCTGGTGACAAACTTAAAGGTGTCTGCGGCGATGAACCGTCAGAATGGTACTCTTTGTCTTGTGGAGTCGGTGGTCCTCCAATGGTGGGATCCGCTTCTCTCCGATGATCCTGCATCTGTCCCAATCGTGTGTTGAATACCCCCTTGTTGTTCTGTTCTTCGTGGTTTTGATCAATTCAAGAATGATGACCTAATCGGGAAGTATCAGGCTGTGCTCGAAGGTATGCGGAAAGGAAAGAAGGAAGCTAGTCGAGTTTATTTAGCAAATGTGCATTTACAACATGTGTCTGAGAATGTACACTTCTAAACAAAGTTTTCTTTCAAGTTTTCAAAAGTTCATGTCTCTTTATATCAAATACACAGTCACTTCATTTCCAATAGACAGATACTTCACAATAGATAAAATAATTTCTAAATGTTGACGTTGCCAAGAACGTGCTCATATTATTGATTAACAGTTGTTCCCAAAACATTTGTTTCTTTGACTGCACACGACCTTCTTAGTTAAGTTTACGAGATTTACATTTATTTAAAAGCATTTCTGACAAAAAGTAAAATGAGATAAAACACAAAAAGGGGGCGAAAGAAATAAAGCTAACCGGAAGAAGTTAAAATCTGCATCGATCGATTTACTTGGTCAAGCTGAGTCAATTGATATACAGATTGTTCATTGCTGATAATACCCCACCCCCGGAAACTAAATTAGACTCAGTAAACCGGAGGTGGTTGTCCGTAAGTAGTTAACATTGGTATCGATCGATTTGCTTTGTCAAGCTCAATCGATTGATATATAATTTGTATATGTTTGGTTGCTGATTATACCCCACCTTAGAAAACTAATTTAGGCTCAGTAAACCGGAAGTTGTTAACCGGAAGTAGTTAAATTTGGTGTCGATCGATTTGCTTTGTCAAGCTCAATCGATTGATATAAAGATTGTATATGTTTCGTTGCTGATTATACCCCACGCCCGGAAACTAAATTAGGCTCAGTAAACCGGAAGTAGTTAAAATTGGTATGATCCATTTGTTTTGTCAAGCTGAATCGATTGATATATAGATTGTATATGTTTCTTTGCTGATTATACCACACCCCGGAAACTAAGTTAGGCTAATTAAACCGGAAGTAGTTAAAATTTGTATCGAGCGATTTATTTTGTCAAGCTGAATCGATTTATATATAGATTGTATATGTTTCGTCGCTGATTATACCCCACCCGCAGAAACTAAATTAGGCTCAGTAAACCGAAAGTAGTTAACCGGAAATAGTTAAATTTTGGTATCTATCGATTTGTTTTGTCAAGCTGAATCGTTTGATATATAGATTGTATATGTTTCGTTGCTGATTATACCCCACCATATTAAGCTAATTAAACAGGAAGTAGTTAAATTTGGTATCGATCGATTTGTTTTGTCAAGCTGAATCGATTGATACATATATATTATATGTTTCGTTGCTGATTATACCCCACGCCCGGAAACTAAATTAGGCTCAGTAAACCGGAAGTAGTTAAATTTGGTATTGATCGATTTGTTTTGTTAAGCTCAATCGATTAATATATAGATTGTATATGTTTCGTTGCTGATTATACCCCACCCCGGAAACTAAGTTATGCTCAGTAAACCGGAAGTTGTTAAAATTGGTATCGATCGATTTGTTTTGTCAAGCTGAATCTATTGATATATAGATTGTATATGTTTCGTTGCTGATTATACCCCACCCCCGGAAACTAAATTATTTCCATGAATGAATATTGACCCTCGATTTTGGCCAAAACATGAGGCGGAGGGGGTAAGAAGTCTTTTTTTGTCTTCTCACCATTTGTCAAGAAGTTAGAATCTTACTATGTCCTGATACTTTTAACAGTCAGATAAGATAACGGGAACGGGATGATACAACTGGTCGCAGTACTAATGTGTTATTTTGAGTAAAGTATAAGTTACCAGGTTACCACTGCGACCAAGTTATCTGACTGAATCAACTGGAATGGTTTGGGGTTGGCTAAGGTAAAAACTTGTCAGGATGACCGGCCGATGTCCAATTAAAAGCATTAAGACCGTTGAAAGTAAAAAGAAAGTGACGATTTTACTATAATAATAAATCAAGCGCTGAATCTGAACAATGGTTGGTCGATGTACGTATAGGTATGTACTGTACATCATCAGACATAATATACATATAGATAGGTAGTTATGTATTATTCAATTTTGTGTGCCCGGTCTTCCAGTTTGTGTGTAAAATTGTGTAATTAGAACGGTAGGTGTAATTGTGTAATTTTGCGTGCCGTGTCTGGTAACACTGCTGATGTCACCTGTAGCAGTGAGCAATTATAATGTGATATTAGGTTGCTTTTGACAGCACATCTAAAATTTGTATACTTTTCATGGCTGAATATGAAAGGTTAGAAAAAACTTTTTATAATTATATGTGTTGTCTATTTTGTGATGAAATTGTTGTTGAAATGTTTGTTGCGCAAGTGTAAATATTTTCTTAGTTCTTCTCTTGTATCTAAATTTGAAGTACAGCTATATAGACTAGCTGGTTTCATTCAAGTACAAGGCGAAATTTTTATCTAAAGGGAGGATAAAAGTGTTTAACATTTAAATGAATTCAATGTATGTAGACTATTCGGGCGTGATAAATTATAAAAATGTTATTAATAGAACAGGCTAATCTTCCACTTATTGCGGCCCCGGATAGGACCCAGATAATCCTGTTTCCATTGTTATATTACTAATTAATTGTCATTTTAGTATTCGTATACACAAATACTCCTGTTTCATTTTCTTCTTTCGCTCGAAACTGTTAACCTCAAATACTTATTTCGATGTTTTCTTTGCTCTTCGCTAAATGCAAATGCATCTGTGTTTATTACTGCGCAAAAGTTGTATCTTTAAACTGTTAAAATATTGCGAAGTACACACTATTCAGAAAACGAAAATAATGTTTCCTTGCCATCTCACTGTGATGAAAGATATAGCTTCGAAATTGCTACTAAGAATTTGTGAACAATGCCTTTTTTTGTGGGGGGGAGGATATTTGAAGCGAGATTCTACCGAGTATCTATCGAAGAGGTAGGAATTAGGGGTGAGACATTTATAAAATCACGCCACATTGATACGTCCAAATACAACGAGAACATTTCATATTCATGGAACGTCTAATGCATGTCCCTTAAACGTCAAAAATTATGAAAAGTCTACAACCTGTACTAGGTTGCCATACAAGGAGATATGCATACCGATCCCACGTTTAGAGTTTCCGCGACCGTACACTGAACGCACGAAGCTACGTAGTCTAAGAAGCACGGGGACTTTCTTCTCTCTTTCTGGAATAATCAAGGGGTGATTTTCCGAGATTAAAATATTGTCCCCTTTCGGGCACATACTGCATTCATAAATTCAGAATGCAACATCGGTTTCATTTGCTTCCGCTCTACATTGGTGTATTTTCCTCCATTATCGCAGCATACACGTCCTAGGTTAGTGAATAAGGCTGAATTTGAAATACTTGACACATTGTGCTCTATTTCCAGTTTACCTAATATCACACCAATTTGCGAATTCATATTTATATGATTTAAATTCGGTTTTCTTCCTAATTACTCACCCAACATTGATGATATGTTATTCTTATGCTACATTTTTTTTTTCTGATTCTCTTCATTTTAATCGAAATTTTGTATTTCGTGCCATCCTCTGCGGTACTTAACCATGGAACGTTATGTGTAATGTTCGCGAAGATTTATTAAGTGATGTATAATAGGAATTAAAATTAGTGTATAAATTTTCATATTTCTTGTAATTTACTTGCAGAAGGTTACATATGCAAAATTAGTACTCTTAGTGTGTTCAGATAAGTAAGGTTTAGCTGTACGCTGCTATACCACTAACACTTAAAAGAAACTTGGACATACAGAGATTTACATATAATCGTATAAGTCTCGAGCGCATAGGTTAATAGTACAGTTATTTGCATATAATGACTATTCATTCATCGTACTATTCACTCATTGCAAAATCACTTTCTATAAATTTTCAAAACTTCTCTATTTTTTTATTAATTGATCGTGACTCTTGAAAGTCGTGGTGCTTAGAAATAAGGATATCAAAATCTAAAATTTTTTTACACCACTCTTCGTGCTTTGTAACCAAATTCATTTTCCAGTGGTGCTCTTTTCTTGACATAGATCCTAATCATAAATTGTGAATAAAATGAAAATATACCGTCAAAACAATCATTCATGCAACCAGCATACTCCAACATACGATATATTGTCAGTTTGTATGAGGATTACAGTTTCTAAGGTAATCTAAAAATTTAAAGCTTACGCGCAGTCCCGCCAGTCTCGTCCTGCCCTGAACCGTAATAGAATTCTTACTTGTATTGACCACCTAGCCCGGGTTTGGTGGCTGTTTTTCCATGAAAAATCGTTTTATAGGGTATTTGCAGCCATATTATAATTTGTACACAACTGTTGTGGCACGCAACTAGAAGAGAACACTGTACAATGCATTGGTGCAAGCATTCCCCATCTAAAACAAGAAGATTAAAGTAAAAATATTCGAAAATAGACCCCATATTCTAAAATTTGCAAGAAGTACAAAAACACGCACCACCAGTGCTAGATGGTTACTACAAGTTACCTTTGCTCTCATTGTAATTGCATAGTGATGAGGCACAGATTTGAACGTTATTTGTTAATGTTTACAGGTGATTTAGATTACCTTCACTTATAAGTAAGTTCCTCTAATATAACTTTTCCCTTTTTTTTTTATTTAGATAACCAGTTTTTACGTTTAAGTTTCCAAAAAATATCCTTGCATTGTTGGGGTTTACACATGAAGATTTTAACATCGCCACCATTTGTGTACAAGTTCTTTTGATTTAATAAATAACTTAATTAAGCCCAATTTATTTTAAAAGCATTTAATTTGATTTTAATTTTAGCGTTCCTCTCAGCAGTGAGGCTGTATGAGACGTGGACGTACAGTTTAACCTGAAATCCGAACCACATGAGCTCCCACAAATTAAAAACAATGTAATAAAACGCATATGCTTCTTTATGATGCACCTGCTTCTGTAGGTCCCAATGATATTAGGTTTATGACATGCCTGATAAATGCGGAAATATAAGTATATATCTAAGCGACTTCAAATGAGGTAATTATAACATTGATAAAATAAAAGTAGTAGGAACTCTACCAAAACTCCTTAGAATAGAATATTGAGTACTGGACGCAGTAAATAGGTAAGTGTTACGCTTATTTTATCGTTATAAGAATATAGTTCTTAGTTATAAGTTAGCAACTGATTAAGGCTGTTGCTACCTCTTCGCTGAGTCGAGTTTTCCCCTTTCTAATAACATTGGAACTTTTTTCGTGTTTTTCTCAGCAAGCAATGAACAAATCCTTACAAAAATTTGCATGGAGTCAGGTCGATAATAAAGAATTCGTTATATGAGCTTATAATTTTACTAAAAGCCTCCAATTAAGTTATTCATTCCCCCCTTTTTTTCATGTGAAGATTTGCAACAACGCATTGACGACTCTGCGTTCTCTCTTCTAGCAGGTTGCGGCGAGTAACTGAGGGTTACTTTGAAGTTTCAACATTGTCCACAGCTGTGAGGGGACCCTTTTCAACAATGACATATTTATGGCATTTCAGTGAGAAGGCGTTGGAGTACGTTTTCTTTGCTGAAAGCAGAAAAAAATAAACACAGCGAGAACAGATCCATTCTTCATTACATTAGCTTTTCCCCCCGTCAAGTATAGACAGTTATAAGTAATTAGAAGCGAACTGTCTCTATTGAATAAAGATACTTTTAATGTATACGAAAGCGAATGTCACTTTATCACTATTATTATTATTATTATTATTATTATTATTATTATTATTATTATTATTATTATTATTATTATTACATTTTTCAAAACATGAAGAGACATACCTTTCTTGACTCCAGTGCCCATTTTATCTATATATGAGGTATTTATAATAAACTTCTATACTGCTAAAAGAAAAGCTACTTTTATAGTGACGTATTATTTGTATTTTATTTATTATATTTCAATTTAAAATAAAGTGTATCGTTTGTAACAACGAATAGTGCTCAAAACAGCACCTATTACCAGTCAACTATAGATTTAGATCAAACATAATAATGGACAACAACACCAATATATATTGTATACATTTAGACCCTATTGGATCAAAAGATGCAATCTATTTCACACAAAAATTTTCTTGTAGGCCTTATATCTCGAGAACTACATATAGCGTACCCAAACTATGACTTAACTTAGTATGATGTGCTTATTGCGTAAAAAATACAAAAACTCGATTTAAGGACCGTTTAGAAATTTTGTGGGCCCTGATCCACAAAATTCAATATATTACATTCAATCAAAAATTTTCTTGTACGCCCCATATTTTGACAATTACAAAGTGTGTGACCAAACCAAAACTAACAATTTACTCAGCATAATGTGCTTATTCCGAAAAAAAAAAAAAATCAGCTGCCATCCAAAAAATTTGTGGGCCCTGATCCAAAAAAATCAATATATATTTCACCCATTCAAATATTTTCTTGTACGTCCCATATTTTGAGAACTACATATAGTATAGCCAAACCAAAAAGTAACAAATTAGCCCGCATTATGTGCTCATTCCGTAAAAAATACGAAAACTCGATTTAGGGCCCATTCAAAAATTTTGTGAACCCTGATCCAAAAAATTCAATATATTTCATACAATCAAACATTTTCTTGTTGGAGAACTACAGGTAGTGTAACCAAACCCAAACTAACAATTTACTCAGTATGATGTGCTAATTCCGTAGAAAATACGAAAACTCGATTTAGGAACCGTTGCTAACTTTTGTGGCCCCTGATCCAAAAACTAATTATTTGGCAAGATCGAAATCTTTTTATGCATTTTTGGATCATTTTTAAAATTCTTAGCCAAGATCGCTATCTTTTGATCCATTTTTTGGATTATTCCTAAAATTCTTGTTTTTATATATTTTTTATATTTATATATAAGGTGATACAAAGAAAATTTAGGGAATTAACTGATCTGATTGAAAATTTGTTTAAATCTATTTTATAGAATATTTTAGATTTGTTAACTATATTCCTGTTACCTGCACATTTTTTAAAAAGATCTCTTTTTAATCTACATTTGTATTCTTTCTTTACTCACTCATGAAGTATATCTATAACTTTTGTCAATTTTTAAAGTTGCTTCTGAGATAAGTTTCGAGAGTTGTCCGCAAAATTTCGTTAACATCTTATTTGAACTAACGTAACACTGTAATCTCACTTTAATTTACCATAGTATATTTTCTTTTTCTTTTCTTTTTTCTTTTTCTTTTTTTTGCGTGAAAGTAACATTTGAAACCGAATTATTTCTTTAAAATTTATACATGAAATGAAAATTGTTTTTTTAAAAAAACTATGACATACTCATTGTATAAATAAATGTGAAATATTAGTGTTTGTTTGATGTATTTGTATTGATTGAAGTCAATACTTCGAGTGTAACTTTGACCACTTATCAACAAAATTAAAAAGTCATAGACCAGTATAATTTAAGCAAGTTACTTACTTGATTTGAGACATAATTTTGGAGGGAAAGAGTAGAAATTTTACTGATAACATTTTTTTTATTTAACTTTTCCTGTATTTATGTTTAGCGTGGCCTTGTGAATATTGTTTACTTTTTTTTCAATGTAGAAACTTACCTAGGGATTTTGAGGTATGCTCATAGATATTTAAATTGTGAATAGTGCTTCCGTGATATTTAGCATTTTGATTATACTGCTTGTTTATTATTTTTTAATAACTTCATTTACATAATGTTGTGGCTTGATGTAACGAAGTATTCCATCACATATTTTTATACTCATATGGTAATGCTTTAGTTTAATATGTATGACAATGACAAATTGGTGTACCTCAACAACAAAAAAAAAAGCCCTATATTTTAAAATGAAGCATGAAAAAATAATGCATAAAATTAAAATTATTCTGTTAATATGTGTTGTACTATTTATATATATATATGTATATATATATATATGTTGTAGCTATAGATGAAATTTCGCGTTCACCATCTGGAAAATAAATATTTCTTATTTAGAATGCGTAAGTTACAAGGTTATTATTAGCAGGTAACACTAATAAGTTCCTATTCCCTGTTACCAAGAAATAAGTCCCTATTCATATTTCGTAAAGTAATAACAAAGAAAAGACGTTACCAAGAAAATGACGTTTGTATCTACATTAACACTACATATTTCATTATGTATAGATGTTTTTCTGTTTAGTAAAAGAATCTCTGATATTACACTTAACTTTTCCTACAAATGTGCTCTGTTAGAAGGGTAATGTGTGGTCAGTTCTTCAGTTTCCCAGTTGCCTCACGATACTGAAACAACACCGAAAAATCTGTCATCATTAGGAATAGAATTCGACAGCATTCACGCTAAGCGAAAATTTAGGGAGGCAAACCCCTAGATCCTCCTGAATACGGGTCTGCATACACATATATATATAATTATTCCAAAATGCTATCTCCACTGTTTCCGTGAGGTTACAAAAGTCAAAGAGCGCTGGTGTTTTCAATGTGAAAACCCCACTGGTGTCGGCAGCGCGGCCAGTCTCTGGTCAAGGAAACACCGGCAAGGAGGAACCGATGTGGTGACCACAAATTTTAACTAAATTACTAGTGCCAAGCCGCACTGATATTCCTTGCTCGTTACAACCTCTTGTGCCAAGAATTTCCTATAATAATAATAATAATAATAATAATAATAATAATAATAATAATAATAATAATAATAATAATAATAATTATTATTATTATTATTATTATTATTATTATTAATATTATTATTATTATTATCATTATTATTATTATTTCACACAGGAAATTTGAAAATAAAATGAAATCTGTAAGTTTTACGTCCCACGATTATGCCAGTTAGACTAAAGGAGACGGTGATTATGAGAAATGAATGAAATGGTGGAATGAAGAAAGTGGGAGGAAACGGGAGAACCCCGAGAAAACCCACGCACACGGTGTTTGTCCACCACAAAGTTCACTTGGCGGGGGCTGGGATCGAACCCGGGACCCCAAGCACCAGAGGTGAACGAGGAGAACCCCGAGAAAACCCATGCACACGATGTTTGTCCACCACAAAGTTCACTTAGCGCGAGCTGGGATCAAACCAAGGACCCCATGCAACTGAGATGAACGCTCTACCACTGAGCCACCGCGGCCCCCACACAGGAAATTTATCTGCTATCACAATCATCTGCTAATTTATATTTGTATAACCAATCACCAGGTATAAGACTGAAATACATGAGACGCAAGAGGCATCTTGCTATGTTTGAAAGTAACCACAAGAACTCCGAATGAGACTAGACGAATATACTAAAAGCAATAGGTTTAGCAAAGAAAATAAAGAGCGCCCCCTCCTTCTCAGTGCCATAAATCTGTCCTCGAAAAGGACGAGAGGGCTAGAAAATTTCATTCCACAGATGTGATATGGACAGAGTTTAAAAACCTGTTTTAAATGGCTAGCCCGAATTTCCCTCACGCTGCTAATACAAACAGGGAGAAGCAGAGATCGCACTGTTGCAAATCTTCACATGAAAAAAAGGGGGGAATGAATAACTTAATTGGAGGCTTTTAGTAAAATTATAAGCTCATATAACGAATTCTTTATTATCGACCTGACTCTATGCAAATTTTTATAAGGATTTGTTCATTGCTTGCTGAGAAAAACACGAAGAAAGTTGCAATGTTATTAGATAGGGAAAAACTCGACTCAGCGAAGAGGTAGCAACAGCCTTAACCGTGTGATTAACTTAAATGCTAAAATGTTTAGATTTTCGTATTGTATTGTACGCTTTTATATACATAATGTACTTACATGGCTGAGTTGTTACCTGTACATATAGCTAACAGCCTCTTACTTCGTTCGCAACGTACTTTGTACCAGAAGAACTCTCCTACAGGAACCGAAATCAGTGCCCTTTAATAATAAATAATTTATATGTACGTACGTACGTTACTTTATTTAAATCTCAAAGCTTCTCTGATTTCTTTACAGATTTTATATGCTTTTCAGTATTGGAACATTTTATATCGTCAACACTTTTTTCGTAAGTTTATTCTACGTTGTTCTGTTTCGTAGTTCTTAAACGCAGATTTTAATATGGATGTGGCGTGAATCACCCGGCTCGTTTAGATAATAAATCCGTTGTTTGTAATCATAAAAGAATTCCGTCTGCTATACAAAACTTGTTTAGTAATTTTATCATATTGTATTTTGGAGTTTCATGACCCACACTTTTATTTTTTAGACTAAAGGAGACGATGAGGAATAATTGATGAATTTTTCTGTTTATGACTTACCGTAGAGCGTGTGGAACACATTTTCCATCGACGCACAAATGAATGAATCTTTATGTTTCAGAAATGAAGTGCCTCTGTTTATCAGGCGGAAGATTACATCCTCACCTTTTTTTCTTTTTTTTTTCTTTTCTTTTTTTTTTCTTTTTTAAGTTAATATCACTTTAGATGAGTGCCGTCTTGACACTAGTGTGGTTCCCTGGGCAAACCACGTGTTGGAGCCCTACGGATAAATTTTATACAATACACGGAATTCTGCTCATAGGGTCTTCGGTCCTATGCGTTAAGACGGCCCTGCTATACTCTACTAAATATAATAATAAACAAAGTAGAGTAAGTAATTAAATTATTATGGGTAACGCTAATTATGAGATGGAGGAAATAACAGGTATTGCATCAATTGTGCATGAGCTCCCTCGAGGTTACATGGATTGCATACAGCCTTTGACACCGAAAACTCGAGTTTGATTCCCGTTGGGAGCTCATGTGATTGAGATGACACATTAACTTTAGAACCATGTCTAATATAGCCTCGCTGGTGAAAGGGACACTAAATTCTAATCCAATCAATAAAATTCCGTTATAGGTGCGAATTCAATGATATTCAAAGAGAAAATGAAATGTATGACTGGTCCGTGAATCGCCTGGCTTTCTGGCTTCTGTGTCAGTGCATTGACCAGCACGATACTCAGTCCGCTCCTCGAACAGTCATTCTATCGCTCTTGAGGGAGTTGTTCAGCCACTCAGACCATATGTGGACTGTTGTGGGGTCGCTGTAGCTCAGTGGTAGAGGGCTCACTTCTGGTGTGTGGGTTTCCTGGTATGATGCCAGCTGCCACCAAGGGGTGTTTGTGGTAAACAAACAAGTCGTGTGTGGCCTTTTTCGGGATTCTTCCACTTTTCTTCATTCCACTATTATCATCCACCTCATTATCATAGTTTTCCTTAACCTCAGTGCATAATTGTGGAACGTTGAACGTTTAAAAACAAAAAGCCCCTGTTTTGCTTGGTAAACTCAGTATCTACATTTCATAACACATCTGACGGTTGAATTATATAATAGAAGGAAATAGCTGATCTATGGACATTTTCGCTTTAGCTTTCGAATCAACTTTTAAATCTGAGTAGTCTTGGATTTTTATTTTTAATGCAGATCCTTAAAAGGAAGAGTATTTATATTATGATTGATTAACTAACAAGGGAACATCTTATATTGATAGTAGCATTACCCAATCCAACTATGTGCAGTCGATAGAGGAGTAAAGAAAAGTGGGAAATCCAAAGTTTTACGGGCCGACACCCAGAAATACAGGAGATACAGAGGAAAGAAGGATCTAAAATCATGTGAAGATAGCAATGCAAAAGATACACTGACACAGAAAGAAATTCAAAATTATTAAAGTAATCAAAACGACATTTACACAGCAGTATATTAAGCAAACTTTGTACCCACAGACATGCTCAATAACATCATATATAATTCAGTGTTGGTAACTGAGCACAGAGTGAAGTTTAGTGAAATGGCATAGAACACAAAGGAGAACATCTAGAAAATTTAATTATGAGTAGAACCATACATGTGAAGTCGTGATGTATAGTGTTGCCAACGTTTAAGTATAGGCCTATATGAATCTTGGATGTAGAAGAGTACATACAGTACACGATTCGAATTAGTTGAAACGAAAATATGAGACCACTAACAAGAATATAGTCACTGAAGTACAAAAATAACGACCGAAGCACAGTGTTTTGGTTTTAACTAGTTCGAATCATTACTGTATGTACTCTTCTACATCCGAGATTCATATAGGCCTATTTGCAAACGTTGGCAACACTGTACATCACGACTTCACAAATGTGGTTCTAGTTATAATTAGTTTTTCTACGTGTTATATTTTGTGTTCCATGCCATTTAACAAAACTTCACTTTATGTTCAGTTGGCAACACTGTATTACATGTGATGTTATTCAGCATGTCTGTGGGTACAATGTTTGCTTACTGTATTGTTGTGTGAATGTCATTTTGATTACTTTAATAATTTTGAAGTTCTTTCTGTGTCAGTGTATCTTTTGCATTGCTATCTTCACATGATTTTAAATCCTTTCCTCTGTATCTCCTGTATTTCTGGGTGTCGGCCCGTAAAACTTTGGATTTCTCACTTTTCTCAACTGCTCTATCGATTCCGCATGGTTTGATTGGGCAATGCTACTATCAATATAAGATGTTCCCTTATAAGACCGTATTATGACTGTAAATTTTGTCAGTATTATACTTTTTTTTCTAGACAATTTGATATGTGTTCTTATCTTTTTTTTTTCAGGTCATTTTATTTAAAGAAAAAACACTATTTCTAATTCCATAATGTGTTTCGGACCTTTTAAAAGGATTTGTCATTGGGGTCCTTTAACTGCTTTAGGTAAGATATAAATATACATAGCAATATTTACTATGAATAAGTGTATTTAGAACTTCCATATGTTTTACAATTCAATATATTTGTTTCTGATGAATATTTAAATTGTAAATTAATAGATTGTAGAATTGTAAAATTTGATGCTTTAAAAATAATGTGTGAGGAAGCAATGTAGATACAATCTTATTACTCGGTATTTCTTAATAATGGATTAAGATATATCCTTCAAATTTGGTATTTGAATAATGTGATTCAAATATAGGCAGGCCGGTCTACGGAATATATATATATATATTTTTTTCGCTTCCACTTGACATGTTAGAAAATAGCGTTAGCCCTTGCGGCACACACCAGAGGTATAAGTAACAATCAAAACATACATTTTATAAAGGTTCATAATTTTAAACATTATTCTTATCGTGCTTGTATATGTTTATTTTGAATACTTGTTTCAGAACTACTTGCTAAAGGACTTTACAGAAAATAAGATATATACAAGGTGTTTCAAAACAACACCAACAACGTTTGGGAGGTGATTCCTGACACCAAGATAAGGCAAAAAGTATGGACCAAGTTGGGTGTATAAATGCTTTCTTTCGGAGTTATAGCCTGCAGAAAACATGAAAATATGAACTTCAAGGGACCATAGCTCCCAAATTATGGGAACTACCATAGTTGGGTCAAGATTTCACTTAAGAACTAATATATGCGCTATCCAAAAATTCATGTTTCAGAATCCAAAAGGTACTCACACAACAATTTTTATAGAGATAATTGGTGAGTACTTCAATTATATGCCCGTAGCCAAACTACCTCTATAAAAAAATGTTGCGTGAGTACTTTAGAATCCTGAAACGAGGAATTTGGATAGCGCAGATATTAGTTCTTAAGTGAAGTCTTGACCCAGCTACGGTAGGTCCCATAACTTTGGAGCTATGGACCTTTAAAGTTCATTTTTCATGCTTTCAGCAGCGTTTAACTCCGAAGAGAAGAATTGGTGTACTCAGGTTGGTCTATACTTTTTGCCTTATCTTTATGTCCGGAACCACCTCCCAAACGTTGTCAGTGTTGTTTCGAAACACCACGTATATATATATATATATATATATATATATATATATATAGATAGATAGATAGATAGATAGATATAAAATATTGTTTTAACAGCCTCGCTTGAAAATAAAAGAAAGAAAAGTAGCTCGCCTTACACACATCAAAATTTATATTTAAGTTTTGTTTTATTTTCTGCTCTGATATATTCTGTCATAAGATAACTGCACTGTGATATGAAGGTTGTAATACTGATATTGCAAGTAAATATGATTTTTTTTTTTAATAGCCAATCCTTGTGGAAATAAACTAAAGATAAGTTTCTTCTCAACTTCCTATGCAAAAGATGGGTCGGATGACTTATGTGTTACCAGAAGACAGCAGGATGTTTTCAAATATTCTTGATTTTGCCCTACTGATTTCGATGGGTTTTTCATAAATTACTCTTTAGTTTTGGCTGCAAGGAAGGTAACCGGACAAGGGCATATTTGGGGGACATTCGATTTGACAGTAAACAATTAATAAATTACGTAAAGAAGATGGTTAATAATTGTTTAATTGTCTATATAATATTACCCCTACTTCCATTGCCTTTTTAGTCGTTGAAAATTAAAAATACAGTATAAGTAACGTGGCAAAATTTGCGACTTATAATTACCAAAATTTCATTCATTGTAGCTACTTCGTTTATCCACAACGAAACTGTCATATGTATACTGCAATATTATATTTAAATTCCCACCCCTGACTGCAGCAAAAGTGCGAGAAAATGGACCAGACCTACTGGGAATTCGTAATGATCTACGGTCATTTTTTGGACTTAGTATCTGGAAGGTAGTTTAACAGAGGTGTACTACAAAGTTTATTAGACCTATAAATATATAACCGACCCGAATTCCCGAAAGGCTTAAGCTGATAAATAAATGAATAATAATAAATTAATTTGATTTCAAAGTCGTTTGTTTACTTTAACAGATGTAAATTGCAAATTTACAACGACTCACCAAAGGTGGTCGTCAACCCTGGTTCGGCTAATAACATAAATAAATCTTTAATGGCAGTAATTGTTCACACCTTAAAATAACTTCCGTAACTATATCCGCTATTATTCTCACCTTTTATACTGAAATTACAAGTCGATGATGAGTAGTAAATAATTTATTTGTTGATTCTCTTTTAACGTATATTCACATAAACTGTCTTGCAATTATACATGTTAATTAGGTATCCATAAACAAATACTTAGCAACCAATTATACCATAATGTATATTTTTTACATATATTAAAAACATTCTTCTTTTGTTATTTTTAAATTAACATTATATCAAGCATAGTGCTTGCGTAGAAGCACTTTCTGCCCAAAATACAAAGTATCTCGTTGTATAAAATGTCGCCCGACGACGGGACTGAATATAAAAGTTACAAGTGAGCTTAGCTTTTATATTTAAGAACCACTGGTCCGTTTTATAATAATGATATTCTATTAATTACGTCCTTTACATTTTGATCGACCCTCGTATATAACTTTATTAAGCTTCCTTTATAGAAATACATTTATAATAAATCTTTTATTTCATTAATATTTATTTTTTATTATAGAAACGTCGTCGCTTATTAAACTAATCACTGAAGGGTGCGAAGTCAGAAATTGTAAAAGACAATTACATTTTAAAACATAAATCACAATAATCAATAGTTTCAATCATTATTAAAAACGATCATATTAAGAAAAAGATGTTTGATCTTTCCAGGGCGCATTATATAGTAATTAAGTTAGATGATATTTTAAAATATACATTATATCAATAAGATGTCATGATACAAAAGGATCTTATTCGAATAACATATAAGATAGTTCATAAAGACAGTCGTCGAATAATTAGTTTAATAGAATGAATCTTATATTTAACATAATCTTTGACAACAAAGTTTCAACACAAATCAATATAATATAAATAACCTTTGCTTTTAATCAATTATAAATCGAACTATAATTCTTCACATTAACAAGAAAGAATTAAAATCATTTGAAAATTATCGTTTGTTGAAACAAACGTGATAAAGTATCTAAAAGTCATAAGGGTTGAAGCTCTAACGAACAACGAAGTAGTTTGTTATTATATCCTTGATTGACATTAACACATAAATTTGAAGATAAATGTTCATAAGAATCTATAGCTGATATGGGTTTAACCCTTACTTCATCAACTGCAGTCAATTTAAATTCGTACCTGCATATGATTCTAATAAAGTACATTGTACTGCACAATCGTGATTATGTCCCGTATTATTGTTCTGTACAGGAATTGTGTCATTATCTTGATTTGGATGCGAAGTGCCATCTCTTGAATTACGATTATGTGTATCCATATAGTTTACTATATTCCTGGGATTTCGCCATGCATTTCGTCTATTTTTAAACCTATTTTGGTTATATGGTCTAACATACGGATTGTCACGATTAATTAGGTTAGGTGGATTCCCAACATAACTTCGCCTATTTTGTCCGTTCTGATTGTTGAAATTTGCTCGACTTAGGTTATATTCCGTATTGTCTGCATTACGGATATTTAGATTCCGAACAGGTACAAGGTGATCTGAATTGTTTTTAATTTTGGCTAATCCTGCTTGATGGTTCTGAGCGTGGTATTGAGTTTCATAACATTGGACAAGCATTAATAGGTGATTGAAACTCATACACTGGGTAGAAAACAGAATCTGTTGTAGTTTGAACGGTAGCAAATTTCGAATTGATGTAATTACTCTGGATTCCGATTGCAACGGATTTACGACTTTTAATTCGTTATATGTATTCACGACAAAATCGACAACAGATTTGTGCAAACGAGGATTAAAAGGTTGGTTTCTAATCGTGGCATCTCTGTTTGCAAGCAAAAAGTCGTTTTCGTAATTTGCAATCAGCGCTGCTTTGAATTCTTCATATGTATTAATGTGATCTCGTACTGCTTTAAACCATAAAGAACATGGTGGGAGTAATAAATGAGGAATTAGTTTCATATATTGCGATTTATCTATACACATTATATTGCACTCATCTTGAAATTTTTCTAAGAAAGAGGTAGCGTTTTCATTACATTTACCACTAAACTTACTCATAGCACGTATTTCACTCATCTTTACACTTAACTTTACCTTCCTTTCGCCATTTCGTGTTCGTGTTGATTGACAATTTTTACCTACTACATTATCTGTGGTTCCACCATCTCTTTTCCGCCCATCTTTATTTCTTGGATGTATCCTTTCCAAAATAATGTCCTCATCGGATGGATTACTTGAAGATGAGATAATGTGATGTCCACGTTGATCTGTTACGGGTGAATGCGATGTCATCTCTTGAGAACAAGGGAACTCCGAACGATCATTAGTCATGTTGTTGTGGTATGCGTTGTCCTTAATCTGCAACGTCCTAATTTCCTCTTGTAATGTAGATATCAACTGAGTATTCGCACGTATTTGGTTAGAATTATCCGTAACCTGAATCTTTTGTTGCCGTACAGAAGATTCTATTACTTCCAAATCCTTTTTTACACAATTGACTTCTTGGATTACATGGTTGTAATTATCCTGGCAATCTTCTGATACTCTTTTTAACTTTTCATCAAATTGTAATGTAAGGTCTTTCACCGCCTGGATCACAGATTGTTTCGTATCTTCTGAATTTTGGTCAATTTGCTCCAACCGTCTACTTAATTCCTCGTACTGTTTACTGGATTCCTCGGATTTCTGCTGAACCGTATGCTTTAATTCTTCCGACATCTGGGCTAACTTTTGTTCTTGTCGCTGTAAAGCCATTAAGATTTTGTCTTCGAATGTCAACACTTCAGGTACAACAGAAGCTGTATTTTGTTCGTCGTTACCACTGTCACCAGTTTCTTTCTCCATTGCCTCACTGATCATAATTTTTCTTGTGATTATTTTACCACTTCTAAGTATAGTTAAGTTCGTAGACATGAACCTTATTACTGAAGTAAATTCACCCCTTACTTTGTACTTCAGGATTTGAATTTACAAAGTTCCCGGGTGAGGTAAACCAAAATTTTACAACGACTCACCAAAGGTGGTCGTCAACCCTGGTTCGGCTAATAACATAAATAAATCTTTAATGGCAGTAATTGTTCACACCTTAAAATAACTTCCGTAACTATATCCGCTATTATTCTCACCTTTTATACTGAAATTACAAGTCGATGATGAGTAGTAAATAATTTATTTGTTGATTCTCTTTTAACGTATATTCACATAAACTGTCTTGCAATTATACATGTTAATTAGGTATCCATAAACAAATACTTAGCAACCAATTATACCATAATGTATATTTTTTACATATATTAAAAACATTCTTCTTTTGTTATTTTTAAATTAACATTATATCAAGCATAGTGCTTGCGTAGAAGCACTTTCTGCCCAAAATACAAAGTATCTCGTTGTAAATTTATTGTCGTGTATGAATTAATAATAATAACATTTTAGGGAATGGATTCATTTTCGCATTTGTTTTTGTTAATTTCATTTTGTGATTTTTGTTTTTTCTTTCTTTCAGGAATCATCAAGAGCATTACTTTTATGACGGTATTTTGTAATTCAATGTGGTGGCCACCGGCACTCTCTTTAGGTGGATTCCTTAATATGATCTCCTTCCTGACGTTTAGTGCTCTTACCATTTATAATTTTCTATGTGCAATTTTTGAGGGTCCAGGCTACTTGCCATTCGAATGGAAACCAGTAAGTAATATCCATGTGTACAACAAAGATTCCATAGTAAGTTATATGTTGTGTTCATTAATGCAAAATTAAAATGTACAATGGACATCAAAGCGCGGTACTTACCTAGTCCATTTAGTTCAATAAATAAATCTGCCATTAAATACTATATGACCTGTACATTGTAATTTTGAACCTGTACTTAAAGATATTGTTGTAAGAACATACATAGTATAATTACTAATAGATACAATGGATTGTATATTTTAAATAAAAATTTTCATGTGTTAAAAGATCTTAAGACTCAAAATCTGCGCGCAGTTTCGGGGCACTTTTTACCTCTTCCTCAGCGTATCTAAAGA
This sequence comes from Thermobia domestica, assembly GCF_964235325.1. Taxonomy (NCBI): domain Eukaryota; kingdom Metazoa; phylum Arthropoda; class Insecta; order Zygentoma; family Lepismatidae; genus Thermobia; species Thermobia domestica. The sequence continues at coordinate 220,090,223 of NC_137454.1, read as the reverse complement.
AAACATTCTCCTGCGTAAAGCAGTAGTTCCCAGTCAGTGTGTTGCGACATTTTAGAATTTAAAATTCATTAAGCATTTAGTAATTAATTAAAATCAGTTTTGAAACCGACTGTACCAGTCAACGCCACCAGCGGCAGCAACAGTAGTTAGTACACATAGAGATACTAATTTATGTAAACTTGCAGGCTTACACAGTTATTATATTGTTGGGCCTCGGTGGCTCAGTGGTAGAGCGTTCACCTCTTGTGCTTGGGGTCCCGGGTTCAATCCCAGCCCCCGCTAAGTGAACTTTGTAGTGGACAAACACCGTGTGCATGTGTTTTCTCGGGGTTCTCTCACTTTCTTCATTCCACCATTTCATTCATTACTCAACATCACCGTCTCCTTTAGCCTAACCGGCATAACCGTGGGACGTAAAACTCAAATATTTCATTTCATTTTTTTTACAGTTATTATATTATTAATAATGATGATAATAAATAATCGGGACTACGTGAGGGGTTGCTGGTTCGATCCCCAGCTCCAGCTAAGTGAGCCTTGTGGTGGATAAACTCCGTGAATGTGGTTTTCTTGGAGTTCAGTTTCCTCCCACTTTCGTCGTTCTACCATTAGCATCTACCTCATGTCACCGTCTCCCTTAGCCTGGATGTGTAATTGAGGTACGTTCAACTCTAAATAATAAGAACAAATCAAACTAGTGTGTCGTTATATCGTAGACGCTCAGTCAGAAAAGATTAGGAACTTTTTATTTAAAGGACAGAGAATTTCACACACCATGTCACGCATTCTTTAGATGTGCTGAGGATGCCTTGAAACCGTTCGCAAGATTTGTCTTGGATGTTTAACGTATGAGACTTTTTATGTACTTTTAATATACGTTGAATGTACTTTGATCTTAAACAATCTTCAACTGTAACTTCGTGACTGGTAAAACAAAATACTTCGGGAGGTAATAATATTGATATTTGAGATAAATATAAGATATGTAAATAACCGTATATTATTATTTAGAATTGACTATGAGTAGAGATGCAAGGGCTCGGGAAAAAACCGGCTTTATTGTTAAAAAAAAAAAAGTTTTTTTTTCTGCTTCGCTTTTTTGCTTGAGAAATTTTGGGCTTTTTCCAGAAGTCTTCTTTAAGTTGATAAAGCAAACTTTATTTCACCTCTCTACAACACAAAAACTAATTTAATTAGTAGTTGATGCAGATAATAATATTAAGCTTCGAAAATAAATAATGAATTTCGACAATTTTTCAAACAATTTTAATTCTTAACATACTTACATTATGAATTCCAAAGGAGTAATCAATTTATACATATAATAAGAACTTTTTAACCTCTTATATACAAAGTAAGTACTTTTTTTAAAATACAGTTTCTGAATTTTTAACAAGAGGAATTCAACATACCATTACGGAACTCTCCCTTAAATAAATAAATAAATAAATAAATATAAACCTACGGAATACATTTTAAGTTAAGTCAAGCACAACTGCAAAACAAACATGAGTGAGTGATTAGCTTTTGCGTTTCTATTGCGAAGTTCGGGATTCAGTCCCGCATTCGACCATTCTGACAAAAGTTTTTCTTAATTCCATCTGTAAATGTAGAGATAGTGCGTGTAATGTGAGTCCATGCCGACTTCCTTTCTTAGCAATGACGGATTTACGAAGGGGGTAAGTCTTCCGGACTGAACCTGTTCCCTGAAGTTATGGAATTTCTAGAACAAATGAAATATTAGATATGCCTTTACTCATAAACTTCAAGCTCTCCTTAAATAAAAATTAGGAACTTTTAGAAAAACTAAACATTAAGAAAAACCTCCCAAAATACTTTTCTAAACCTGCCACTGATTAGCGGTATAAAATGGTCTTCAGGGTTGTATCCGGAAAGCTATTGCTGAATATGCAAATAAAACGAAATATTGGTTATGCTTGTACTCATAAACTTCAAGCTCCTCCCAAATAAAAATTTGATTTTTAGAAAAACCTAGTTCAGCTAGTATATATATATATATATATATATATATATATATATATATATATATATATATATATATATATATATATATTTAAATAAAACAAGATAATCAACATCATAACAAAAACTACCACAAATAAAGAAATTGCCATATTAAGTATTAATTTAAAGATTAAATGTCATTTATGTTAATCTTGGATACAACTTCAGAAGGAACTAATGTCTTAACTAGCTGAATCCATTTACTTTTAGTATATTTTGAAGGACGCCATAACTTTAGTTCATCAATATTACGTAAACCCAAAAGTTTACCAGTTTTCACATCCATTAGTTCGAGGACTTTAGGATTATTTTTTTAATACATAAATATGGTCTTGTATACAGAATTTTACTAAACATTTGTAAGAACACAAAGTCATTATCAAGAACAATATAATTACAGAAATTATCATATTAAGAATCCGCATAGTTATCAGAAGTTTGATAAGCATTATTCATATTTTGGATCTTTCGTTATATATTATTTATATTATCTTCATAGAATTCAAATAAAGTACAAATAACAAACGAAATCATAACGATATTTAAAGCGAAATAAAGCAAAAATCAATTGAATATGGTTTTCTCGGACGCCGTAACTTTAGCTTAAGTTACATGACCAACGAATTCGTTTGCATTATTTACTTCTACAGTTCTTTGTTTCCTATTTTGAAAATTTTTGCCATCTATGAAATTTCTACGAAATCCAATTCGAGGAAAATTAGATCTAATAACTATCTGCTACCTAAGTGTAGGACGATTACTATTTTTGTTGCTCCTAAGATTAGGTTCGGTTACATTACCGGTAAAATTAGGTTCAGTTCTGATTCGTTTTACTGGTGGCGAAATGTCGTGACTCCTAACAAGGCTGTACCTGTTCCTTACACGATATTGACGGTAGTCTGTCCTACCATGGTTTCTGTCCCACGAAGACTCCCTCTGGGCATCCGATGTGTGTCTGTCCTGTTTCTCATAAGCAGCCTCATCAATCCAGCGACATGAATTTTGTGAAGATCCTGGGCCACGTTGTCTAAAAGGAGCTTCTTCATTATTTTCCTCATCGTTATCCCAGTCTTCCACCAACTGAATGTCTAACTCTGCTTCAATTAATGATTCAGTCGAACTAAACGGCAATCCTGTTTGTTCCATTTTCTGATGAAGAGCCATTTTAATTCTTGATGGATTCAATCCTATTTGAAGAGTAACCACAGCGGACTCAGTGTTCATCAGGCCTTGCACCTCTTCATCCGTTACTTCTCGAAGTTGATGACTGGAAACAGGAGATACTACTGGGTTTTCTACAGGACGTTCTCGACAGGCTACATGACTTGTAGGCTTAATAAGTGGACGTTCTCTGATCGCCTGCTTCGTAAATTCTTCACCTTTTATCAAGTATCTTGATGAGTCACTCTTCCACATTCACTCTGGGTTGATACTGTATCGGTTCCATATTGGTAGTAAGAACTCGGTCACCATTTGCACGAGCATCTTCATGATCACCATTTGCAGTAACAAGTCTTTCTTTAATGGTATTTACTTCCTCCTGTACTTCGGTGAACCTATGCAAAATCTGCCCCATTTTGCGATCACTCTGCTCAATCTGTTGTGACAGATCTTGTGATAACTGTTGAGTTGTCTGCTCAATCCGTTGTGATAACTGTTGATTGTCTGCTCAATTGTTGTTTCATTTGCTCTATCCGGGTATCCCATTTAATATCCATCTGTTGCATTTGCTGACCAAGTTGTCTTATAAGGTCAGCTATATTCGTGGATGCGTTCGTTTCTATATTTCCACTTTCCTCATGTATACTTTCATTTCCGGTAACGCTCATTTTAATGTTTCTGAAAATTTTCCTCTTACTCCTTAACAAAGTATACTCCGTGTTGCTGGATATACTAAACCTGCTACGTAATCTTAAAATCAATCTAAAGGTTTCCCTATTCAGTAGACTAGCATCTATTAATTAACGTTATCTTATTCTTGAAGTATACCTACTATACTTCGGCACAACTCCACTAAAAATAATCCTGCGGCGGAAAACACCACATAAAATGTGTGATGTTTACTCTATAGGATGGCAATCCAGGTGAAGCAAACATTACAATAGATAGTCATTAATTGAACCTTCCACCCGAGCGTTATCACAAAGCACTAGCTTCGTTCACCGCTAACTAGACATAGGCGAAAATTCAAATAACAACATTAAACTTACGATTAGGATAAAACTTCAGCATCATTTAACCTAAAAATCAACTAAGCACTCCAAAAACTCATTTATACCAATACTATATTGCACCATGCACAATAAAATGAAAGCACATGTGACAACTAAGTATAGGTCTCAATAACGTCAATGAAAGCACTATACTTACATTCCTTTTAAAATACAAGGTAATATTAATAACAATATAAATGTCGATATATTCAGATGACTAAATACAAATGGATGTGTTAATACTACATTTCTGATAAATTATTTCAGCAGCGATGTAAAGATGAGTCTTTATCTTATAATCCCTTTGGCGCCAACTCACTGCTGCCTCATGCAGTTTCTCTCTTGTTCTCGCTGTTCACGCGAGTCCCGCCTACCAAAGTGACGTAAGCACAGGTAGGACTGTGATCGGCTGCCGCTGGGTGCTTCGTCTGCTGGATGTTGCTATTCCGTGCGAGAATGCACAACGTTTACTCTCGATTTACTGAAAGGTGACTTCTGACAGTTGGGTAAAGCATGTGGAGTATTGGAGGCGCTGTTGCCAGAGGATCCGCAACAGACAGCAGCTCTGGTGACGAGCTTAAGGCCTTTAACAAGTCGTAACAGGAATGTATGATACCAAACAACAACAATAATAGTACTTGGAATATTGATATTCTATATAAAAAAATAAGGAATATATTAATGAACTGTTTTTACCTTGAGTTTACACCGACTTCGAAACTTAAGCAGCCTCAATAATTTTTATTCGTCTAATGCAGAGACTCCGCAATCTTCTAATATTGAATCGAAGTTTTCATTCGACATCCTTTAAAAAAAGTAAAATAAATAAAATAAAATCCTACCAAAACGTATTTTCACTAAGCTTCTGTCTTTAAACTTTCACAAAGGTAGGCTAATTACTCAAAAGCTTTCCTAAAATATAATAGGTTACTGCTTCCGTGTACTTCGAATACAAATTCTCGTGCTAACAGGAAACTAAAAGATTTTCTTTTCTTTTTTTCTTTAGAATAACTGGAATGTAGGCATCAGGACAGAAAATTATCAAGAGCAAATGATTTACTGGTCTTGGTTTCATATTACACTTTTAAAAAATTAATCAATTATTTTATTTCATCACTCTCGTTATTGTCTTTCGCGCACAGACCCATAGCCAACCAAAATCTTGAAGTTTGAAGGGGAATAGTCTTGCCCACGAGATGAGACGAGAAATATATTTCTCGTGTCGTCTCGTAAACATTATAAAAATCTCGTCTCGTATCGATCTCGCATAATTTTTTCTCGCCTCGATTCACGAAGAAGCTTTTCTCGTCTCGTTTTGGTAAATTTTTATTTATGTCCTGATATGTTTCTCCATTTCACTTAGAAGTCATCAAAATTCTTCAGAGGGGTTACGAAGGGTCTTGTATATCAACATTCAAACCATATTTATTATTGGAGTATATTATGTAATGACTTGAATGTCTTTAAACGTTGGTAAATGCTCTTCATTGTATTCGTATAATCACTTTATCAATTTATAGTTTTTATATTGTGAATCATGTAATACTAGAAACAGTGCTTCAGATACAATAATTAAGTGAACTAGTGTTGCTCACCAGACTCATGGAATTTCCTGTCTTGTCTCGAAAACAAGACGATAAATTTCTCGTTTCGTTAGTAACATTAAATAGGAAGGGATAGGGAAAAAAGTTCGAAGTAGCCTGATTGAACAATATTATTAAGATGTTTTCCGTACTAAGAGGAATAAGAAAAATTGTGGAAGATAAGCTCCTACACTTCTCATGGCTACAGGTCTGTTCGCACACAAATAGCTGTTTCTATTAAACCATGACAAACAAAAACCAAATGAATTATTGCAAAATAATAATAATAATAATAATAATAATAATAATAATAATAATAATAATAATAAAATAAAATAAAAAAGTACTGTAAAATTCTTGCCGTTTGGATAGAGGTGATACAAAATCATCGTTACTGTCTGAATCAGTGGACTCACTGCTGCTATCTTTGCCTAAGTTTATGACCAACTCTTGGACGCGTTCCTCCATTATTCCCTCAAGTTGACGTGCATCATTAATTAACGATAATGTGTGGGTGACAACATCAGCCCATTTCTGTGGAGTAACTTTCTGAATTGCTTCCCTAATTAAAACTTTAACATCTGTCAGTTTAAATGTTGAATTTTTGCTCGCAATGTATTTCTTAATTTGAGCCCATATTAATTCAGTCGCATTAAATTGACAATGATACGGCGGCAGCCGAACTACTTTGCGCCCATGCCTTCGTGCTATTTCGTCTACCTAGTATTTGTGGAAACGGGGTTTCATAGAATTTACTAATTCCAGTAGTTCGGTTCTGTACATACTATCAGATAACCCCTGCACATTTTTATTTTTAAGCCAAGCCAGAAGTTCAGATTTTGTGCTTTTAGATGTAGGGGCCCTTTGCCAAACGACAGAATGAGGAGGAGCATTGTCCATCACTATAATCGAATTTGCTCTTATATTTGGTAGCAATGCATACTGGAACCAGTCTTTGAATTTATCACCTGTCATTTCCTCGTGGTAATCTGTCGTCTTACGTGATGTAAACAGAAGAAGACTGTTCGGTATGAAGCTCTCACACGTACCTGCATGTAACAAAATCAATCTCCCGCCTTTACCAATTGGGACAAGCATTGTACTCTTTGGTGTTGAATCAGTCCAGCATTTGCTATTTGAATGGTTAGCATTGACCCATGTTTCGTCCAAGCCATACTATTTTCTCGCGTTCGACATTTGCCATTTCCCTCAAAACACGAAAAACGACAACGCATAACTACTATATCCTCCCTCTCTAATAAAATCTTCCTTCCTGAAAATGTCTTGTATCGAAACCGTATCTTTTTAAGTAATTTCCACAGAGTTGACCTCCCACCCGTAAATAAACTATCTTTCCGCGATGATTCAAAGAGAGAATTTAAAGTGGGATACTTCTTCTGTTTGTAGAATCTATATACGTGACGTCGAATTGCATCTTCCGTGAAATCATCTACGGTTGACTTTGGACTTGCTCTTGATCTCTTTTTCCCAGGTGTTGTAAGGGATACCAAAGGATTATCGTTAGTGCCCCCGAATTTCTCTTCAGTTACGCGTATAACAGTTCGTTCACTGATTTTCAAACAATTGGAAGTGCGTTTAAGTACCTGTTGTACGGGGAAAAGGGGTCCTTTATTATTTTTTTCGTCTTCGAAGTAGCATCGAGCGTTATATATCATTTTCCGTGACTGACTTCTATATGTTGAACCACTTTTGTTTTTCATTATTGTTTCAGCATTTTCAGTCGTCATATTTATTTTGTAATCACAACACACACTATTCACAAACAAAAATCATTATTAATTTGAAAAGAACACACCCACAAACAGAGAAACTAACCAAAAGAAACTATTTAAACGCACACTAAGACAACTATTCCACAGAAGATTTAACTCTCAACTACCGGCAACAGCGCGGTCAGTGACCTTCGTTGCCTGGCAACGGCGTGAAAGAATACTGCTGCAATTGGCGAACAATCCTCCCTCTTGTTTTGTTTACAACATGTGCAGCTATCTGTCAGAAGCTACCTTTCAGTAAATGGATAATAGATACACTATTCGCTTAAAGGTAGCAGCCTTTTTAAATAAAAAGAAATTAAATTGTCTAAGCCGGGTACAACAAAAATAATGCATAAATAATTTTATTACAAAGGTAAGGTCCATAAGATATTTATCTCGTATATTTTTAGGGTTACACTTTAGCCCACAGTCCGAATGTTTATAATCTAGTCCACTACTTTACCAAAATCCACTTAAACACTCCATCTTGATATTACCTTTTATTATAATACGTAATGAAGTAAACATTTACACCTTTTAAATAACATACATGTTGATTCTACAAGATGGATCCTGTGTTACATTTTTTGTTTTTCGTTTCTATGACGACCAATAACACACATCGTCAGATTACCATGTTAACATAACATCAGAAAGAAATTATTTCTATTTCTTTTATATTTTTTCTTCTTTTAACTAGCTTGTGCATATTTCAATAGCACATATTGCCCATAAATATAAGAGATAATGTTTAAGATTACATGAAAAATACACAATATCGTTATACTCTGTAAGCATCTGATTCAGTTATCATATTCCTTATAATAAACTTCTTCAAACTTATCTGATATACTTAAAAATTCTGGCTCAAGCTGTATCTCACAACCGTCCTCTTCCATACATGATTGATATTCTTCATTAAACGTCATGTCTGTAATATCACAATCGGTGTTCATAATTTCATAATCGTCGATCTCCAGTCAGGCTGCTGACTGAAGTCATCATTCGGCCAATCCACATTTAACTCTGCTGCGAGTTGTACATTATCTCGTTCATCCATATTCCTTATGGCACTCATTTTCCCTATTGATTCTGAAGTCTTGCTCGATGATTTCTGCTAATCTTCTCTTTCTCTCCATCATAATATTCTGTTTCTTCACAACTACGTCTATCACATCTATCTTTGAAATTCCAAACTTGTTCATTTCCTCTTCTCTTTACAGTGAAATCATCTTCATTCAATATTATTTTCTGACCATATTCCTTATATAATAAACTTCTTGAAATTCATCTGATATACTTAAAAATTCTGGATCAAACTGTATATTTCAATTATCCTCTTCCACACGTGTTTGATACTCTTCATTAAACATCATGTCTGTAATGACACAATCTGTGTCCAGAATTTTATTATTGTTAATCTCCTATCTTGAAGGATTCTACTGATTGAAGTCAGCATTTGGCCAAGGATCCACATTTAACTTTGCTGCTAGTTAAACATCATTTCGTTCAACATATTCCTTGTGGTAGGCAAGGAAGCATTTCTGTTTTGGTCAGTATCAGTCTTGTATCTTTCGTAAACTTATCTCGTCCCGGATTATTGTTGAAAAGTTTTCTAAGTTGAAAACATCTGGCTGCGAAATTTCTGAAAGACCCACAACAAAAACCAGTCGTATATGGAATCTTGCACATTTTTGGCAACACAAAGCTTGATTTTTACTCGGTTGTTTGAAGTTTCTCGTGTTATAAATAGTATTCCTCTTTGGCTGTTGCAGTTGGTTAAGTGCTGTGACTGAATTTGGCTTAGCATTGAACATCTCAGGTTGCTGATCTATCTGCTCAATTGCCACAGCAATATCTCTGGCAGAGACCTTTAGGTGTTTATAACCTACACCGAACACTTTCATTAGGAATTTCAAAAACAAATTGATCACGGAACATTTTATCCGTGCTGTTATTGTATGCACAAAAGGAAACCTGTATTTTAAGGTGCATCACGTAATCCATCACAGGCTGACCTCATCCTAAACTACCTTACGAAGTTTATAACACTCTGAGATCGGATTAGTTTGCATTTCGTACTGCACAATCAACAAGGACTTTGTTTTTTCTAGAGAAAGCTCATACCATGTAAGATTCTTTAATGCTTCGTAAGCTGGAGTACGTATGTACCTAATAATGTAGATACTTTTTTTCTCTCTTCTATACCACTGTTATGCATTACTATTCAAACTGCTCAATGTAGTTCTGGGTATTAACTGAATTAGTACCCATGATCTCAAAAGCTGACAAGTGTGCCATGTTTATAGCGTAGATCCTTTACTACTCTGCGCGCCAGTATTAAAAGACAAAATGTATTATATCTTGTATTTATTCGAAGGTAGCGATACACTATGAATGAAAAACAAGCATAAAAACTTCTTTTAACCTCTATATTGTAGTACCATTATATACAGGAAACATCCCCAAAACAATTAACTATCTCCATTGGAATAGTAACACTAACAACCACATTTAATAGTATAAAAAGGTACACATTATGTTAATAAATAGTTGTCTATTTAACAACAATTTTTAGGTGTCTCCGACAGCGTAATAACTACTAAGTTACTTCACATTTTTAAAGCATTTTCTGCTCACGTTGTTAACTCATAAATTTCTCTACAATTTTATGATAACTTCATCGGGCAGATCTTTTCCTTAAAAAAACAATGAACTTCTACAATTTACGTCCAAAAGAGCTTCTCCATAGGCTCGAATGTATGATTTATTAAGCTGTAAGATAGCTTAAAATCTGAGAAAAACAAGAATTGTGAAGCACTGAATCTCAGCCAAAGAAGGCCGCCGTAGCAAATCAATTCAACAACTCACATTATAGTAATAAATATTATTTATTTAGTAATGAAAATAGCTATTATATAAAGCAATGATAGAACTATTATCATGTAACTCAAGAGAAATGGAGTATAAGGTATTGTCGATTTTGAACGGTTCATCAGATAGGAAGAAAGGACAAATGAAGGGTAAGGGGAAAAAACAAGGAATGTCCATGTGTGTGCTTTTTTGGGAGCTTTGTCCTATCTGTTGGTGACTCTTAGTACTATTTGACAGTATATGCCATGCATGCCTAAATGTCGAAACGTCCATGTAAAACGGGGCAAAAGATTTGACTACCCTATTCTTTATTACGCGGTTTAAAATATAAAAACGCCGTTTTCTCGAAAATCCAGTTTTGTGACATTCCTCCTTTTTTCCCCTTACCCTTCAAATTAAAGAGCACTAAGGTAGCTGTGAAGCTTCTAACTGGGCTCTATGTTTGAATCCATAGTCATGTTTGCTAGACTGGAAGTGAAAACAATGGAGAAAGATCAAATTAATGAAACAGGTTGATCAGTAAAAGTGCAGGAGATGGAAAGCATAATATAGAGAGAAATTTAATAGTTACGTACAATAATAGAAATGGAAATGCAATATTTGAAAACATATATAAATTATTTTTTTTTTAAAAGATATGAAGAAATAATAATAATAATAAAAAAGATCGCAGCAAATATAAAAATTATGGAAATAAAATATTGTAAAATAATGGTGAAAATAGGTGAATGGGAAACAGTGTGTAGTGAGGTGAGTTGATCAAAGACGGTTAAGACGTGTGAATACATTTCACAGACAGGTTTGCAACGTGATTTCCGAATTTACTGAGTGGCTAGTGCGTCCGGAGGAAGAATTTTAGAATAATTACTCGTAAGCATGGTCTAGTTTATTTTTGTGATAAGTTGTGTGGTCTTAGAACGGGAATATGAACCTTCAGATTGTTAGTGATTAATAATAATAATAATAATAATAATAATAATAATAATAATAATAATAATAATAATAATAATAATAATAATAATGGATGTTTCCTAGTAAGATTGAAGATCTCTGAGCCATTGAATAAACGATTTTGGGGCTGGTCGATGTACTGTTTCGAGTGAAATAGTATGAGATTTATGAGTTCCTGATTCTGAAGGAACAGAGGATGGGGTGATTTAGACAGGGAAATTTTGATTAAAGGACTCTATATAATACATGCTTTATTTATTTATTTATTTACTTTTTTTTAAACTATTCCACTACATTATTCACTAACAACTACTCCAAAATTCATTCATCAGCACTCTCTAATAGGTAGATACCGTCAGAAACGATCATAGAACCCTCTAATCCGGATTTCCTCAATGAATACCATACAATCTTTCGTGTCTTCCAAAAAATATTGAATCATGCTTATTCCATACTCATTGTTCATAACTTTTACTGGTACTGGAATCCTTTGACATACCTCACACTTTCAGCGAAGAAATCCCTAAATCTCAGAAAAGCGCATTTATGTCTATGTCGCTTTTATCTTCTCGTATTGTTGACAAGACGGTTAAGACTCGACAACCGACAGTGTATTCCCATAATAGTTAAGAATTTCCCACTTATCAGCGTCCGACTGAATCACTATTTCAGGTATAAGGCAAGTGACGAAAGAGCAATCTACTAACAACTTCGAAGAAAGAGAGGAATAGTTGACAAAGCACAAACACCTCACAAAGGGAAAAATATAGAATAGAATTTATTGTGTATGAAATTGAATTCGAGTTATGTTTATGAGGATAAAAGGAGTGTTCTGTGAACGCGCCCAAGTTTTTTTGCTAATGGAGAATATACAACTACGTTTGTTTTTAATTCTGAAAATGAAATAGAACAGTGGTTCTCAAACTTTCCGATAACGCAGGCCCTCCTGTTCATTCGGAAAGTGATCTACGGACCCCCTTGCAATGCTATCTGAAATTTCACATGGCATTAAAAAATATATACTAATTAGAATTACTATTGACAAGAAAATGATCAGGAAAAATAATGCAATAAGTAATTTATTCTAAAAATACATAATTGTTTCCTAGGGAAGGAAATTGCAGTTGAACATACAGTAACTTTCAAGACTGAAAATCAATGTTTTTTTTTTTTTTTTCTCAAGGAAATTCACTTGATAAACAATGCTCTCAAATATGGGGTCACTAATGGGAGGAATGAAATTCTTTGTGTTTTTCCATAATTGCATTCAAATCGGGACTAAGTTTTGTCACCATCAGTCTTACGTTCGATTCAACATTAAGACTATTTCACTTTAAGGTTTTAATACTGCAAAGAGCAGAAAATGTCTGCTCACATAAGTAGGGAAAGGTAATGCCTTTTTAGACAACTCTTCATACTCACAACGCACGCAACCAAAAGCTACAAAGTTAATTTTCTTTGAAACAGTTTTTCCATGAAATATCGCAGAATAGTTCCAACAGCTGTTCTTGTTCTGTATTAGAGAGATTCATACCTTGTATGTCATAGATTTCTACATTAGTGTAAGGATTTTCAGTCCAACAATTACCAGATTGTGAGACAGCGAAATATTCTCGAAAACTTGCAGCTAATGCTTTCAAGTGTCCTACAAGTGTTTAGTGCACTTCAGCAGAGTTTTTCACCTGAAGAATCAATGAAATCTTGGGCACCGGAAATGATGAATAGTTATTGTTTTGTACTGCTCACAGCTGCAGTTTCTTAAAAATACTTCTTGCATACCAACTGTGAGTTCCATTTTATTATATCATATTTCAAATTTTAGGCGTCGCGGACCCCCTGGCCAGGTCTCGCAGACCCCACTTTGAGAACCACTGAAATAGAACATATGTAGTCATTAAAATACAGTGTCCCGAACCAACACTATCAATTATTTTTTATAGTTCAACAAGTAATATGTTTATTTCATTAAAAAAATAAAAAATAATAAAAAATAATAATGCAACTCAAGTTTTATGCTGGCAATTCTGTAAGTCTTATCTCCATTGTTTGTAATAGTGTACAGTTGATTTCTAGTTGATAGTGAACGGTTACGTTGTCGATCAATCTACGCTAAGTGCTCATTTTCGAATGGAAAATGCCATTCACCTTGTAGCAGAAACTGGAATGGTACTACCGTTACTGAATCGCAAAATTTAAATTTCCAGTAACTGTACAGAGCAAGTTTCGACAAAAATACCAACTGGAACCACCAGAAAGATATTTAATAACACCATAGATGCCTGAAACACATGGGGTGAGATAAAATTTCGTTTGGATGTTTGTAAGACAATACATAGAGGTTTACTAATACGCATAAAAACTTGTTGACTTTCTTTTTTTCTTCATTTTTTAACGCGTTGAAATGCACTTATTACTTGCTTAGTTACAAAAGTTTTTTTTATTGGTAATATTGGTGCCAGACTACTTTTATTTAACTAATATTTAACAAAACTAAGGCTCGTGTTTTCTAGATATTTCAGTAACATTCAAAAGCTTGTAGCGCTATTGCGTGTGTGTACATGGCTTTGTTTTGTTATTGCAACACTACTTCTGCATATTACATTGAGCTCCTTCGTGGCTATGTGAATAGCGTACGCGCCTTTGGCGCGGGAGTCCCGGATTCGATTCCCGGTGGGAACTCATGCGGTTCGGATCCCACGTCAACTTGTAGGTCCACGTCTCATGTAGCCGCACTGCTGAAAGGGACGCTAAACCCAAATCCAAATTCTTCATACCATCAGTACCCTTTGTTTGAGAGAACACACTGAAACTACTCAATATAGGTATACTTTCGAGTCAAACAGCTTATCGGGGTTTATTACCGTCACTATTATTTTTGTTCATAACTACTTGAAGTATCTTTCGTTGTAATATTAAAATTATAAGGCGTAGAGTATTGAAACGTGCAACGTGAAAAGAAAATCTCACATTTTCAGTTACAAGAGCTCGATATACTCCCGATTAGTAGGGTGACCATACGATTTTCAGTTGAAAACGAGACAGGTTTCGGCTTTTTAAAAGTCATAAGAAATGAGAAACAGGTCAGTGCATAAATTAGTCTCTGTTTACCTTAACAATACCTAATACGTATACACGAATCTGGAACTGCAATTACCCCCCATCGCTTTCCTGTGAAATCATGTACGGAAATTTCTGTATGGAACTCAAGGAAGCAATAATCCAATAATCACGTTAATCTCGTGTCACTACTATTTCTCACAAATTTCAGTTTGGTAGTGGTGGTGGTCTTACAATACCAAGTTTGGTGAGTTTTTAATTTCGTGCCGTATGTTTCAGTACTCTACCCCTTATACTTTTTACCAACATGGAGTCAGGGAGGTCATTTATATGTTGCTCTTTATGTGTATGTATTTGATCGTGTGTGTATGTGTTCTTTTTAATATTTACTTTTTTTTCTTTTTTCTTTTTTTTTTATATAATTTAGGATCAAATAGAAGATACAAAGTTTTTGCAATTTTGTGAAGTGTGCAAAGGTTACAAGGCTCCTAGATCTCATCACTGTCGGAAATGTAAGTATGTTCGAAACTAAATAATTTAGAAATGAAGTAAATTTTCCACGTTTAGAATAAATTCAAAAAATATATGTTTTTATGTGAAAAATTAATTTTTCTTATTTTTAGTAGTAGTCATTTGCTCACATGTGAACTATCTTAGTGACGTAAGAGCCATACGAATGACGTAAACTCAAAGTTTGTAATATTATAAACTACACTAAAAACTTTGAAATTTTCAGCAAGTTATTAGAAATCACAAAAAACAAAGCAAACTAATGAAAATCTAGAGTCCGTTACAATATATAGAGCTTAAAAGTTTAAGAAGTTAAGTATATATATAGAAAGCGAATTCGTTGTAAGCTGTACGTTTGCTAGTAGAGCTAAGAAGCAATTCAATGACGTGCTTCTAGTTTTCTGGTTTATCCTCTGTATATTGCTATAGTTTTATTCTGTGGTTTAGTAGAATAATTTGTTATATATATATATATATATATATATTTATAGGGTGGGCCATTTTAATCAATCCACGGAAATATTTGAATAATGATAAAACATAGAAGAAATGTTTCAAGTACACGTTATATATTGCTAAGGGGGAAACCCAATTCCGCCAAAAGTACCTCTCTCCGCCCCCCCGTAACTAGGGTTAAAGGGGGGTAACTTTGAAATGTCAAAATGGGAACATGGGTCGAGTAATACCTCGTTCGAAAGGTCTTGGAAAACTAAGTAACGCTGTACCAAAATATGTTCCATATAGAGCACCAGTTTCAAAATGGCCGCCAATATATGGTTCGGAAATTCCAGTACCCGTAGTATGAAAACCATGGAAGGTAAATGAATGGAACAAAATTGAAATACGTAAATATCATAGGGCATATCGAATGGTATGGTCCCTGTGATTCCAGTGGTCTCCCTGAAGGGGTCTTGGGGGCTAACTTCAAAATTTCAAACAGTAGCATGAGTCGAGTGGTGCCTCGTTCGATAAATCTTGCAGGAGAAAACGATTGAGGTGAAATGGCACTGTTCTCAAAAGGCCGCCGAAACATAGTATCCGTGTCAGTGAAAAGGTGTAGTGCCCGTAGTATGAAAGTGAATGGAGATAAATCAACAGAAGAAAAACTGGAGTAGGTAACTGACGTAAGGCACATGGAGAGGTGTTGTCGGGGTGACTCCAAGGGCCAACTGAAGGGTATCCGGGGCCAACTTGAAAATTTCAAATATCAACTTGAAGCAAGTAACATCACGTTAGATAGACAAAGGAACATTAAACAGCTTCTGTAAGAATATTTTCGAAATGAGACACCGTTTTCAAAATGATCGCCAAGACATGGTGACTGTGTCTAAGAAAACGTCTAGTGCCCATAGTATGAATATGGTTAGAGATAAATGAAAACAACCAAACTTAAATAGGAGTTGAGTTGATTTTAGTTTAGCGTCCCTTTCAGCAGCGAGGCTATATGAGACGTGGACCTACTGATTAACGTGGAATCCGAACCACATGAGCTCCCGCCGGGAATCGAACCCGGGTCTCCCACGCCAAAGGCGCGTACGCTAACCGTTTAGCCACGGAGGAGCTCAAAAAACTTAAATAGGAAAACCACGGACAGCATTCCATGGCTCGAGAATGATACAACAGAGATAAAAATGTTAGAGTAAAATTGCCATAATGTATAGAGAGAAACCCAAGTCCTGTAAAATAATCTCTCCCTGCGCTCTGTATGTGAGTGGGGTGAAAAGTAACTGTGAAAGTTCAAATGAGAACACTACTTTAATTCGCAAATTAAGGCTACGCTACAAATAGGTATGTTGTGGTTGAAACATTTGTTTGTAAGGATGACGCTGTACTGACTAAAAAAGGTGAAATTTTATGTGAATGGTAACGCATATCTGTAGGGCTGAGTATAATTTGATGCGAAAACAGAAGGAACGTTATACGAAAGAAGTTGTCAAATAATGCAGTTGCTGGAACTTACAAACGTGTGAGTTTTTCAGATATTTCCGTGGATTGATTAAAATGGCCCACCATATATATATATATATATATATATATATATATATATATATATATATATATATATATATATATATATATATATATGTACACATACTGGGTGTATCAAAAACTGAAACCATAGACCATTTCCGTTATGAGTGAAGACACGATGAAATTTAAAAAAAGAGGAAAGTTGTTGGAAATGCGTGGTTTACGGTCGAAATGTTGGAATTATTCTAATCGCAACAAGGGGCTGCAGTGGCTCAGTGGTAGAGCGATCACCTCTGGTGCATGGGGTCCTTTGTTCGATGCCAGCTTGCTCCAAGTAAGCTTTGTGGTAGACAGGCATCCTGTGCATATGTTTTCTCGGGGTTCCTCCATTTCTTCATTCCATCATTTCATTCATTTCTCATCAACGCCGTCTCCTTTGCCTAGCCGGCATAACCATGAGACGTAAAAGTTAAAGATTTCATTTCATTTTCTAATCGCACCGACCGTTTAAGCCCCATATTGATAAGCAGACTGTTCCCTTGGGCCCCACACCACATCAACAATACGGCATTGTTGGGAAATGGATTAGAGTTGTTGTAGGTTCCTTCACATAACAGGTGCACGCTCCCCATGTTATTTTTGAGTGCCCTTACGATTTGTTCGAACAGATGGCTGAACTGAAAATTTTGCTGTATCATTTAACACAGGACGCCTTACCAGTTAAATTAATTACCTAAACGGCTGGTGCAATTGGAAACATTCCATCATTTTAGATTGAGAACCACCTATTTCCAACAACTTTTCTGTTTTTTTTTTTTTTTTTTTTTATTTTTATTTTTTCGTATTTTTACTCATAACAGTATTTGCCTGAGCCCTCTGACGTTGAAACTACAAAGTTCAAGATTCTAGTGAAAAATGAAGTTTATTTACAATGATTACTCCTATTATGTTATTAGAATGTAGAATTTTAATTTTACCTATTACAGCGGAGTCTTTTTAATTCGAAGTCCAATGGAACATTAAAAAAGTTCGAATTATCCAAAAATATGCATTGTTAGATATCTAAAATCAAGTGAACAAAACTACTATATCTACATGAGAAAAGTTAATATGCAGTAGTCTTTACTATTAAGGGAACATATTATATGCGTGCTACAATACCATAATGTTTATTCACGTTAAATTAAGCTACACGTATCATGAAAAATATGCTTGGGTACTGTACCAAATACACTGAATTAACACACACAACCACAAGTACGAGTAACAACCTTAACTATCTGTTCTCGCTTAAAGAAGTTCGTGATATTCATTTGGTTTGATTTGATAGTTTTTACACGATCAACAAAATTTTCAGTTTTATTTATTGAGTGAAATAGGTTATTAGTAACATTTGGTTGACATTCAGTAGTTCTTAAGTTTTCAACCATTTCGAAAGCTTCAGATGAGGTTGGCATAAGCTCTTTCTTTATTTTATCGCCGATCTCGTCTTCCTCTTCTTTATCATTATGTTGGTATTTTTATGTTACTCTTTTTTACGCCTACTTCTGATTAACTGAAAACCAATTGAAAATGCATTCTTCTGTTTGCACTCTGTCCAACACTTAAACATTCTTGTACTTCATTACTTCGAATTATCTAAACAGAAGGTTCAAACGCTCGATTTATCCACGATTTTTACCATTGTTTTCAATGGAGTTTTCAAGAGGAATAAATTTTTGTTCGAATTATTCAGTATTTCGAATTAACGAGAGTTCGCTGTATATGTAAAAGTGCAATATTAATCTTGTGATGTTCTTATATTACAAATTTCTTGTTCTATTAGGCAATCGTTGTGTTATGAAAATGGATCACCATTGTCCTTGGATCAACAATTGCGTTGGGCATTTCAACCATGCACATTTCACAGCCTTCCTGTTTTTTGCTGTTTGTGGTTGCTTGCAGGCTACTGTTGTCTTTATTTGTTCCCTGTACAGAGCTTTAAATAGGGTGAGCTGTTCTTATTTTCTGTTAGGTACTTAACATAATTTCAAAACTTGTTCATTCTCTATTTTAGTTTGTGCATAATAGCAACCGTGAGTGATGCTGATGTCATCATTAACCTTTCCAATCAATAAACCATCTGTGAGCTCTAGAGAGTAAGAAACGTGATTGCCAAAATTCATGTTCTGGTGTGAGGTAATGGAGATAAGCTGCTACCGGGAATCGAACCCTGCTTTATATTCATCAGAAACTATTTGATAAACAGTTTTAGAACAGCGTTTCTCAAACTATCCCTCGAGGTCTACCCTTGTTGTTCCCTGAAGATTGAACATTAGTCCATAAATGACCAAAACAATACATTTAAGTGAGTTGGGTATCACTCATTGTAATTGAGAATGTCAAAAAGTTATAGATTATACAATTTAACAGTCTATGCAAATTCTGATATTTATGTAAATGTATTGTTATAAAATATTCTTGATAGCCCTTCATTCTTAAAATAGTTGCTAATATGTATTTTCTTCTGTTAACACCAGTATAAAGTTAAAGGAATTTTAATTAATACTATTTAAAATATAACTATACTGGTATAGCGGTATGTGTTCTAAATATAAAAATTATTATGAATTTGCTTTTGAAGGGGACACTAATAAAAATGTACCCATTTGAAAAAAGTTTAAGAAATGCTGGTTTAGAATATTCAGAAATATGTTTTCAAATAAGCAGCTGTTATTGTGTTCAAGATTAAATTCAAAGAATATGTATTGTATGTAAATTGTATGTAGAAATCCATAATGTATAACAACCGTTTATGTAAGGTTATTATGAATAGTTTTCTTCGGATTAGAAATCCTCGTAACTTACATCTAATGACATTCAGATACTTAAAAAAGTGGTATCGATGGAAAGGGAAAATCAAAATGTTTTCAATGGCTGGTAAAACTCAACGCATTTTTTGAAGATAAAATTAGGATCAGGCTATATAAGGAACTGGAACTCGTACGGCCTTGTGTAGGAAGTGTCATGATTTCCCCATTTATTTCATTATCATAACAGTTTCTTATGTTCATCTTTGACCCACAGGGCGTAACCGCGGGAAGCAAATTAAGTGAGAGTAGAGAACTTACCCTCAATTTGTTCTTTGGGGCTTAATTTATATCGAAGGCATATATTTTCCAGATTGAAGCTAAGGCAGCTGATAATCAGATTATATACCAGTTGGCCAAGCCCTAGCCGACTTGTGGCTCCATCAGGAAATTACTTAGGGTCTTGTTCAGGCGAAAATCTGCGTGATACTGTAGGAGAAAAAAAAAATGTTTGGTCAGGAAAAAATTATTTCAAGTTCCATGTAGTTGTAATGGAAAGATTCATCTGAATGTTTTCACATTTTTTCCTTCAGACATGTTTACGGCACCAATTGCTCTTCTGAGAGCAAAAACCAATATCGTTAATGAATCTGAAGAAATTGTGTTGGGCCTGAGACTGTTAAATCCGATGGATTTGAAAAATCGTCAATTATATTCAAAATTATAACATTCTCAAATAAGTATTAATTAATTCTTTTGTGACGTGTTAAAGATATAACTAAAACAGCAAGAAGGAAGGTAGAAATATGTTTGATGAGTGTTCTATTTATTTGTAACAGTAGTGTAATTAACCAAATTAAATATTTTATTTTATGAAAACTTTGGGATTATTTGATTTGTTTCAATGGGTAATGCATGAATTTAGAATATACAATTTTTGGAAGCATAACCAAAATGGTATAAATTGTTGCCTTTTATGAAATTGATCTATTGCTGTGAATTACTTACATTGTTACTTGACCATTGGCATTTTTAAAATGAAATATAACTTCAAGTCTTATGTTCCACAATTACGTTCTGGAGGCTACAGAAGACGGAGGATTAATAAGAGTGAATAATTTTGGAGATAAATGGTGAAACAAGAATGCGGGAGGAAGCTGGAGAACTCTGAGAAAGCCTACAGACACGATGTTGTTCACCACCATCTCGCATGACCTGAGATCGAACCAGGAAACCCTTGGACCCGAGGTGAGCGTTCTACCACTTAGCAACCATTCTCCATTGATTTTTATTTATTTATTTTTTTAACTTATGGTCTCTATCACCTCTGAAACCACACGCGAACTGTGCTTCATCCATACATTGAGCTAAATAATTAGTATCAGGTGGTCTAAAAAGTATTAAGCTTCCGGAAGTCAAAATTGAGAACACGTTTATGGTGATTTGGAAGTAACATTGTGAAACCACATACGCACCATTTTGTACGATGATTTTCTGCTGTTATTCCAAAACACCATAATCCCGTTGCTATAGAATTTCTGTGGTTTTTAGTGAAAAAATTTTGAGACGTGGTTTTCACATACCTCTTTGAAACTAACTTAATTCCATTCAGGGAACTCTTCAGCGAACTAAACAAATGATATCCTGACGGTTTCAGGTCCAGGCTATACGGTGGATATATTAAAACCTCCCAGCCAAGTTTTCTCAATTTCTGACGGGTCTTTAAAACTGTATGCGGTCTAATCTTTTCCGTGACCAATTTTTGGCTTTTTTAATGATTGCTAGGTACACTCGCGCTAATTGCCGGCAGTATAGATCCGAGTCTATCGTTCTGCCCGGCAGCAGCATCTCGAGACACATGATGCTCTTTCAATCCCACAAAACGAACAGCATAACCTTTTTGGGCGTCAGTGTGGGCTTTGCCTCAGACTATGGACCTTTCTTTCATTTCGATCACGATCTTTTTTCGCATATTGTTATCGTAAGTTGTCCACTTTTCATCGTTCGTGATCAACGCTTCAGAAATGACTCGAGATAGTTTAGTTTCACTAGAAATTCGACCGAATAAATGTTTTGAGTCATATCATTGGCACTCACACGTCGAGCTTCTTTTTATAACCTGCTTTCTTCAAATGGGTTAACACTGTTTCGTGCTGGATATGTCATTAGTTATATCATGACTGCTTACATACCGGTCTTGTTTTACCTTTGCCAGAATATCATTATCCACTTTTTCTGTGATTTTCCCCTACTGCGAGTAACCTTTTAGACATCGCAATTTCCAGAACCAAAGCGACTAAACCATATTTTGACTGTTGCTTTTTGATAACGTGTCTTTGCGCAACATTTGCGTCTTTTATCTAAATGAGATTGTAGAATCTAGTGCAGTTTTGGGGAAGTTCACTCATTGTCACGGCGCAGTACCTTACATGGGTTCTCAGAATCCTACCTTTTTTTTTAAATTTTTTTTTTTAAATTTTTTGCACATCTTCTAGATTCAACAGTCAGCTGTCAAATGACGTTAGGTCTGACATGATGCGACTCATATACTCTGAGATTTGAGCCACTAACGCCATCTTCTGCGCAAAGGCTCACAACTTTTTACACTACCTGATAGTTTGGAAATATTTCTATAAATATTTTCGTAATTATGGAAACTATAATTATTTCTTGAAGTTTCTCATTAATTTTTTATTAATTTATTTGTCTTCCATTTTAGATGTGGTACTTGTATTATGGAGATGGAACCGAGCCAATTGTACATCTAGGATTGTATAGCCTTATTTATTGTGTGTTTTGTTTGGGTCTAGCTATAGGAGTTGTGCTTGCAGTTGGCATGCTTCTATACTTCCAGGTATTAGATGTTATTATTTGCAGTGCATGTTTTCGTTTCGCATAATAGATAGTAAAGTTTTAAAACTCAAGTAAGAGGTTTAATATATCATGTATAAAGAATTATAGCTGGACTAGAACCATAAATTAATTTTATTATGTAGTTATTACGTTTCGAAGTAATTTTCATTGCATGTGAGAATTGAATACCGGAGTAGAAAAATCAAGCCGGCAAAACTTCTCTCTCATTCTCTATCTCGTGTTCTTATATATGGCCTTCCAATGTAAAAGTATTCTGAAAAGACGAATTTTCAGGTTAATAGCTGATATCGAATTGGTTCTCTCCTATACCTTAAAACGGTGGTCTCTGTCGTGGTTAGAATTTTGTTAATATGACCATAACATTTACGTTTGTTTTCTTCCTCGCTACAGAGTTTACGCCTCCCCCCCCTCTCTCTCTCTCTCTCTCTCTCTTTCGTATCTGTCCCAGCTCTGCCATGGCGAAGAACGATTTCTTCCAATACCTACATTCTTGTCGTATCCGAAGCTGGGAGGTCGGCAGACAAAAATACAAGTACCGTATAATGAAAGTGTGTGCAAATGACTAAACTAGGCACAAATAACGATAAATTAAAATTAACTTGAGGATCAAATAACAAAGCCTAACTAAAATGTGTAAGGAATATAATAAAATTTATTATAATTTATATTACATTAAAAATAACACCAAAAGGTTACAAACAGACAAATAAGCGTTTACTTCATATATTTACGGTGGCTTTTACGTCATCGAGGTGTCAAAGCGATCAATAAATTTTTATTTACTCACAATAATCTTCGACCGGTCAACTCCTTCAGGAACGTTGGGGTTCTGGTGTCGAGTCTCAGTTGTATGCACAGGTCCACAATAGGCTTCATAAATAGGGATTTGAACTGGTCCGCGTTAATACACCCACAGCTGCATAATAATTATCCCAGAATTCCAATCGTGAGGGGTCCAACTGGCGCACATACGAGTGTAAGCTAGTATCCTGGTATACGAGAAATAGTATACACAACACGGAGTGTAATACTTCAGTAATCACAACATTACTAACAAATGAAAAGTTCACTCTCATGAACACGTGAGTTCCCTTTTATACTTGGGATTTGATCATTCATTTTTTATTTATTTATTTTTTTTTTTAAATTTAATCAATAGTCTAGTTTTCGATGCTCAACCCGTTGAGGGGAGCGCATATAAAGCAACGGCGCATATCAACTTAGAATGGCACGCTCGACTTGTAATCAAGGGCGGCCTACCGAGCGCTGATCGACGTGGATCGTGCGTCGTTACGAGCAAAAGAAGCACTGGAGATTCCCTTAGCTAACTATGGGTTTTTAGGTACAGTTTTGCGTGGGTGGATGGTAAGAGTTCCCAAAATCAGATATAGAGAGGCTCATTGTCCAATCAACTCTCTCAACTACAACAGTGCGTGGGTGACGGGTAAGAGTCCCGAAGACCAGACACAAAGAAACAGTCACCAGAAATGCTGCGATCACGTGTTCAGTTCCTCTGTCGTATAACCATATACGGCCGTAGAATCGAAGCTAGGCTTACTAACATAGACGCATAACATACCAAACTGATGAGAGAAGCTTCGAGATTGTTCGTTCATATACGAGAGTGGAATTTTGTGTTGTGCAGGGTTTCGGTTCCCAGCTGATAAGTGGTCAGATTTTGAGCCATATTTTTTGAAAACATGAAGTCACACAGCAAACTCTTGTGGTTGGGATCGAGTTTGGTATGATAGACCTTGACCTGCTATATAAGCGTGTGAAATTATGTGTTGTGCAGACTTTGGTTTCCGAGTTACAAGCGGTCAAATTGTGAGCCACATTTTCGAGAAAAAGAAAAGCAACCGAACTAATCCGATCTGGATAAAGCTGGGCAGGGTGGTAGATCTTGACCTGCTACATAAGCATGTTAAATATTGTGCGCAGGCTTTTGGTTTCTAAGTTGAACATGATAACAAGTAAAGGTCAGTCTTGGACAGAGAAGAAACTAGTAAATGTTGTTTAAATAGAAATCAACACTCAATCTTAGACAGAAGAGAAAATCGAGTAAAGGACTTTTTTTTTTTTTTTTTTTTTTTTTTTTTTTACAACTATGTTTTTCCTTTGTAATGTGTGTATAACGTACTTAATGTGAATAACTCGTGTAACAAGTAAGCAAACTTTCACGAATATTTTAGTTTGCTCATTTGTAGTTCACTGTACACTCAAAACATGAAAATAACAGCACTTCTGTTTTCACGTCCCAACTTAAAAAATGTACATTTTTTGTAAATGCATACGCATACAAAGTAATCTTTCTTTAACCTTCCATGTTTTAGGCTAAAGGAGACGGATTATTAATTAAAATTATTGACTATTTATCAAAAAAATGGTGGAATGGGGACGTAGGAGGAAACGTGAAATCTCCGAGAAGACCCACAGTTACAGTGTTATCCATCACAAAATCACTTGGTCTGGAATTGAACCAGGGACTCCTAGCCCCACCAGAGGTGAACATTTCTGTCACTGAGTTACCTTGCTGTCCTTCATACACACAAAGCACTATATTCGTATGAGGTCCACCAAACATGCTAATACGCCTAGTGTTTTCATCCTTTTAATTGTCAAGATGTAGAATACATGTCCTCCATTTCAGTCCATGTACTTTATTCTTTCAGTGAACTGCGTTATCAAACATTTTCAGTGTGTTAGGTTGTTGCTTATTCCGATACTGTGACTGAACATATTGTTGAACACGTATTCCAACAAGTATTTATTACTGATTTATAAACGTTAAATCAACATTTGTAAAACGGTGTGTATTTCTTTGTAATAATATAGAACAATTAAATTTATAGAATAAGTAATATAATGTGTATGTCGATGTTGATAAATGGTGGGTTTAGTATGTTTACAAGATTACGTAAAAATGCGTAGAGAATGAGTCAGCTAGTTGATCAAATAAAAGTACAATAATTAGTTGATAGGAAATTTGGTAAGTCTCAGAAAGCACCCATAAAAAATCGAAGAAGGCAGAGGCGGTCGAAAAATAAAATCATCTAATAGAAGAAAAGTACTTTGCAGTGGTTATATATCTTGCAGACAGATCTTCGTCATAAATTCTAGCATAAATGTGGCGTAGTTAGTATTTGCTCACGTAGAGAGAGAAGCAGATTGGAATCTGAATCTAACTCCGTGATACACTAGTTGTCAAGAGACCATAGCTTACAAAGAAAAGAAAAAAGTTAGAAAGTTGGTTAAATGAACCAAAATCAACAAGGATTGTATTGTTAATCAGTGGCAAAAAGTACAAGATCTTCGAGAAAGAAAGGTGGGCTTTCATGGAACTGTTGTGCAGAAGTGATGTCACATGGGTGATTGAATGATACACCGTATTATTTGCCATCTTAAATAGGTTATTCAGGTGCAGAAACAAATGTAATGTTATCAGATTCCACTATATTGTGACAGTGAACATGTTCGTATTTACTTTGTTGCTTACGAGGTGTATCAATTTCTCTCCATGAATAAACATTTATAGAAATCATTCATATGCTGAAGTTGATCGCATATCCAGTGAAGTATTTAGACATACATATTCTGTTAGAATCTCGGAACTACTCATCAAATGGAATAGGGGGAATATTTTCCTTTCAACGAACTTGATATTTAGCTTTTAATGACGGAATCTACATTTAGGAGGAGGCTGTTAATTCTCGTACATATAAACAGATTCTGAGCGAAAGATTATATAGTTCGAAAGATATTTAACAGAAAAATGTATGTTTTTCAAGATGACTGTACTCCTTCGTACTATTTTAAGTTATGCGTGCATTTTTGTCATGATACATTACTTTCGTGACATGGTAATTCACCGGTTCATGAAAGAAAACAATAACAAAAATATCTTATTGAAAGAATAAATGTTGTCGAGCGATACTTCATTCCATGTGATATTTTGGAAAACTTAATGGTCTCTATGCTAAAATGCTTTACTGAAGTTATATAGTCTAGTAGTAATCCAAAAACCTACTTTAAATTGATAGATAAGTAGAAATCTTTTAAACATATTTAAATCTACACGGAGTTGGTGTCAATTTTCTTATGAGTAGAAGTACACACACACATATATATATATTGTGTTTTAATAGTGTTACTGTCAGTTACAAATTAAAAATATAGTGTTACCGCATAACGAATTAAATACAACTATTAAGATATGCGAAAGAACAGTCCAGTCAAATGGAAAAATACCATCATGATTGTTATTTAGTAAACATCCATGACTACGTATGAAGTTGTTTACATTAATCAAGTTCTGTTTATATTCGTAAACATATAATACATATATGTATATGAAGTGATCTCATATCCTTGTATGTATTATATGTTTACGAATACAGAGCAGTATTTTATTAAAATTTAAAGAAACTCAATTTCAGTTTCATCTGTTTCAGACAGTTTGAAGGCAAGGTGAGAATTAATACTTTAACAATATGAAATATATTCTACAAACACAAGCACAATCTATTAATAGTGACCTTGAATTATTGTTCAATTACATAAACAAATGCTTACTTTCGAATGTTTTCTATAATAACCAAAATTTATGTGTATGTTAATACAGTGAGGAAATGTGTGGTTTGTCGTTCTGTAATAGTTTAAGAAAACGTTGTAGTGTGTTTCTTATAATTTTATTTATTTACAAAAGTTCGAAATCTCATTTGAATATGTTTCTTTGATCTTTCGAAGTTGAGAGCAATTCTAAGAAATCGAACGGGGATTGAAGACTGGATTGTAGAGAAAGCTCGACATCGTAGAGGGGAAGCTAGAGATCAATTTGTTTTTCCATACAATCTTGGATGGAAAAACAACTTTAAACAGGTAATTGAAACAGAATTGTCTATAGAGTTAAATTAGGTATAGTTGGATGTTTGTAGTATCGGCATATTATCTCAGTAGAATCATTCTGGTTTTCTGGATTTCATCAAGCCTTTTGTCAGACAGAATTTTCATATATCTATAAAACAATTCTTTTTCCCATGTACAGGCAACCTGTTTCTGTAGACGACTTGTTCTACGCATGAACTGAATAACAAGGCTCTAACTGAATTTCGCCCGAAATGAACTGTAAACTTTATTGGTCCATCGCGATCTGTATTGTGTCTATACTAGTACTAGTCTGTAGTAAAAGGTAGAGCTCAGAGCTTATTTACTTAATCTTTTTAAGCTCTTTTCAAATTGCAGGTTTAATTGACTTAAAAATTATTGTACATGCGCAGTTATATTTAAGAGTGTTTACGTAAAATAATAACAGATGCATTTACACTATAAACTTTTTTCTTTTTTTTTCAAAATCATTAATATTCATCGAAATTTAAGGTATATGGAAATTAAGATCTCCGTTCAGTATCCACTATTTTAAATAACTCTTTCAACAGTGGTACGTCTTACTGTGCTTTATTATTTCAGGTACTAAGTTGGAGCTGTGAACCAAAGGGTGATGGAATAACTTGGCCAGTTGTAGATGGCTGTGATCAATATACACTCACTGTAAGTACTTAAGATATCTATGTACAGTAACCAACGGAAGAATATATTTACTTCTACATATTCTTTTGTTAATAACTTGGCTGCAAAAAGTCCAACTAAATTACAGTTTTCCAGTTGAGACGTTGTGAGAACAATTTTGTGAATGCTTTTCTGCGTAAATTGAATGGAATGTGTGCTGGTCTGAAAACGTGCTGTACGGTAAGCCGGAGACCCGAGTTCGAATCCTGAATTAGCTGTATTATTTCATTCGTTATAAATTTAATCTCATTTGCATCTAGTGTAAGAAATGGTTGTTTCATCGTTAGTTTTAACTTGTCTGCCCGCAGTAAAGTTATTAACAAAAAATTAAGTATCAAGTAGGTAATTTCTTTTCATAGCAAATATAGGAGATAATACTAATTAAGAATATCTAATGGAAAGATAAGAGCCAGAAAATGGTAAATTAAAAACATAATTAGTACTAGCAATATGGGGGGAAAAAATGAACAGATGTATTCCGAAAATTATTTGATTTTGTCATGTAGTTACATTGGTTGTTTGTTTATAGAGATTATCTAAGACGTGAATATACAATATGCAATGAGATCCGAATCACGATCCAGTGGAAATTGAATCCAGATGTCTCGTGCCAAAGATGAGATGCTAACCATTTAGCCACGAGAGAAGTTGTGATTATGAAGTATATGTAGTACCTATAGTTCCTACTCTTCTAGATAAGTTCTGGAAATTGATGTATGTATAATTTTCTTTATGTATGGTGTATTTTATAATTTTCTCCCACCCATTTTCAATTATTTTCATATACTGTACATAGTGTAATGAATTTATAATATGTAGATTCCAAGCCTGGGCAATACGTGTTCCAGAGTTCTTTCGTGGCTATGTGGATAGTGTACGCGCCTCTGGCGCGGGAGACCTGGGTTCGATTCCGGTGGGAGCTCATGTTATTCGGATCCCACGTTTAGCTGTAGGTTCACGCTTCATATAATCTTGCTGCTAAAAGAGAGGCTAAACTCATATCCAACTTGTGTTCCATTCTCCCCTGAGCGCTTAAAAAGGACCTTTCCACATCGTAACCTTTTATTATATCTTCTGAACATGGGATGGAAATGGTACCCAGTGGTTAATTTGATTATCATTTGTGGGAAAGTTTCGATTAGACAGAGGTGCAGAAGGTTGGTACTTCTAGGGCGAGAAAAAATGGTAATTCGGCCTATTATACGGATTTTCTTTTCATCTGAGATGAAAATTGTACTCTCATCTCCCTCACACATACTTTTTTTTTTTTTTTTTTTTTTGTCAGGTGGCTCTGTAATGTAATCTTAAAGAATAACATCACTTCCAAATTAACATGAAAAAAAAAAGATTATGAACATTTATTTCAATATATGAATAAGGAACGACCAAACAAACATTTTACGTATTTTAATATGAACTCTGCAACCCTGATTGATATCCATGAGAGATTTGGCAACACAATGTAAGTCACAATATTTGATATTATCCTCTGTTTACATGTTCTAAGCTTCGCTCATTCTAACGCTCGTCTTGGTCACTCCTAGACTTGTGTACAATATAATCACACTTTCAACGTGACTGAAGAAACCTTTTGTTCTCTACTTTCTTGGAATGTGCTAGAGAGGAGAAATACTACGCATGTTGCATATGAGCTAGATGGGAGGAATTTGTTTTGCTTCTCGCAGAAAAAACTTACATTGCTTTAAGGGCGAAATAATTCCGCAGTTACTTGTATTGTTTCAAGGGCGAAAGAACTCCGCAGTAGCTTTAAGCATTATGTTTGCTTCATGCAAATTATTATGAAGGAAAAAATAAAACCCTTTCTTAATGCATATTTTCTCAGCGACAATAACCTCTCTTTGAATGTGGCGAATGTGATCATGACAGACCCCTTTCACGATTCAGTTGTTTGCCAGTCACGTATTTTTGACACAATATTTTATTGAATCTGTTCTTGGTCAATATACTTACTTATATTGTTACTATGGTGATATAACACCTTGGATGCGGAATTTAAATCAAAAGCAGTGTTTCCAATCCCACAATTTGTTCACTACTTTACTATTATTTCACAACTTGTGTAAGGTGTAATATAATAATTCATATCTCTCTTCGCAGGTAAAAATACCAAGTATGTCTTTACAGAATTGGAGAACAATGTTGTGTGCATGCTTTGTGTTATTTTCATTTCATTTTTCAAGATGGAATTTTTGATATATTAATTTTTCAAAATACTCAAATTCTGAAAGTTTCACTTTTTTCATGCTGAATTCTCGCTTGTGGTGTACAGATAAGGAAATAATATTTTTACTGTAATGTCATATTTCCATAGTATTTATTCCTAGCATAAAATAAATCGTATGCGTTTTTATTTAGTCACTGGAAATATCCGAAATATGTGCATAACCAAGTTTTGTCCAAGTTCAACAATTTTGTTACAGTTTATGTTGCACCTCTAATGTCTCTGTTTGGTATGATTTGGAAGGGTTGAAAACATAGTATAAAATAAACAACAAAAAAGGTTTCTAGCACATTTTGTTCTTTCTTAATAATACGTTCAAAACGCCAATTCCTCACTTTGCTGCAAAAATAACTATATCTGGTGATTTTTTAAGAGGTTGCAACACTTGTAAATCACCAGAGACCAAACTTATTTTGTTTCTGTATTTTGGCCATGTCCATCTTTAATATGTATTTTTTCATACAACTTCAAGACAGTCATGGTACATATTCGGCTATCACGTGTACGATTTGAAATGAAATAGGCCAGTAGTAACAACATCATTTATTATTATTATTATTATTATTATTATTATTATTATTATTATTATTATTATTATTATTATTATTATTTGCAAGCATTTAGGAAACGATTGAACGTTCTTGAAGTAGATTTTAAATTTATTCAGTTCTGAAATATTATTGTGAAAGCGAAACGACGCCACGGCATACATGCGAAGCCACAAATATGTGCAACCTGTGATTCAAATAACTTATAAAATACCAATAAGTAGAGAATATCAATTGCGAAGTTACGTTCGGGAAGAATAAGGCGTGGAATACTCGTGGAGATTTCAGTAAATTCGGTCTCCGCTAAACTTGCGGAACTTAATGCATAGTTCAGTTTGGAGCTTCTTTGTGAGTATGTGGTGGTTAGCAAACGCGTGTTCGGTATAGGATACAAGGGTTCGATTCTCGATAGGATCACGTGTAATTCATATTCTATGTTAAGCAGTAGGTCTAGTCTTGAAAATGAAAATGAATGGTCGAATCAATTACTCATCTGCTGTAGGAACACTAGAAATCGAATGAATACTTGAATTTCAATGCACCATCAAAATATTAAAACGTGTCCGTATTTTACATGTTATTAAATATGAAGGTACAAGAAATAAAGGTACTTAGTTTTTTAAAAATCCGTTTTAAGTTACTTCGTTAATAAGCATGTATGTCAGTAGATATGTAACCAAACGTTTTTTTACAGGATTGATCGAGGTCATTAGATCGGGTTTTACGAAATTCAAATCGTAAAATGGGCGAAGATTAAGTGTATGATCGTTGTATCATCCTTAACCACATGTCAGAAACTATTGATAGGAGAACCTTAAAATTTTGTACAAATGTTTTCCTTAAACCCTTGGGTGTGGGTAAGACGAGGTTTTGCGGAATGCGACTCGTAAGAGAGGATGGAATCAGCTTACTTCCGCTAGTCAGCAGACCTTCTGAAACTATTGGTCATGGGAAATAGAAATTTTGTCCGGAGATCCCAGAGGATGGATAGGACGGTGTTTTGCGAAACTCAGTTTATATATATATACCATTCACCAAAACTCCTAGATTTTGGGCACATGAGTTGTTGGACAGAACAAATACAAATGTTGATGAGTTGAGCTGATTTGTAGTTTAGCGTCCTTTTCAGTAGCGAGGCTATATGAGACGTGGACCTACTGATTAACGTGGAATCCGAACCACATGAGCTCCCGCCGGGAATCGAACCCGGGTCTCCCACGCCAAAGGCTCGTACGCTAACCGCTTAGCCACGAGGGAGCTCAAATACAAATGTTGTTTTTGAATCTTAAGTTGGGACAAAATTGAGATCTGCGAAAATAAACTCGTGAGAGCGGAAATATGCTTGAACATTTTCTTACCTTTCATCAGATTTCCGAAAGTATTGGACGATTGAATTTGAAATTTTGAACACATGTTGTCATAGTCAGGTCTATAAGTAATTTGGAGATTTGAGAAAATTCCAGTCCGAAGAATGAATAGAACGCTCAAAAGATTTTCAGTTATTATTACATGTTTATTTTGAAACATTTGCCATATAAGCATGAAATTCGTATTTTAGTGCTGTTTGATACACCACATACGAATATCTCATGCGAGAAGATTTATCGAAGATTGGGTAGTCATTAAGAAATTACATGAAAAAATCAATTTGGTATCTTAAAGAATTGAGAGTGGTAGTTTTCACGAGACGGAGAGAATCTTCCGATTTCGATTACAAGAGGAACGGTTTAACGTGGTCTCAGCTTTGTTAAAACTCAGTTTAGAGACGTCTTTGCATGGTAGATCTAGAAGGTTAAAACTGGAGGAGGAGCAACCAGAACCCAGACTATGATAGGTATATAATGAGTTTACTATAAACGTTCAAAAATGTATAACTAATAGATTCAATTTTTTTTGTAATTAACAAAAACTGAGGAGGCTATGCCCCCGGCCCCGGGCTAGATCCGCCACTGCGTCTCTGAAAATCTTGATTTCGAGTGCATGGAAATCAGCTAATCATTTAGTGTTAACGGTGTGCGTGAGTTGACATGAATTCGTATTAGAAGCGAATTGTGTGAGGGGTTTACGTAATTCAAGTAAAATCAAACTTGCACTAAGAAATATCCTGAAAAAAAAAATGCCTCTTAGATATTTTCCAATCTCACTCTTGTCGTACGAAAAACTAGTACTTCTGCGTGGAAGTGCTTGAACACTGCTTTAGAAGCAACATCGTGCTGTGTTAGAATGTCATGAAACGGGCCGCTGTGACAGTGGTAGAACACTCGCTCGTGCGTGGGTTCCTGGTTTGATTCCAGGTTGCACCAAACGAACTGGTGGATAAACACCGTGTGCGTGGGTTTTCTTGGGGTCCTCCTGTTTCCTCCCACGTAGTTCATTCCACCATTTCATTCATTATCATCATCACTTTCTCCCTTAGACTCGATGTATAATCGTGAAACGTTAAACTAACTAGTGATGCTGTGTATTGTTGAAGCGAGCGATATTCCCTCCCACCCTAAGCTATAGGAGCAAGTATGTATTTCCGACAACGCACACACACAATATTCTATAAAATTCTTAGTGTTTTTTTAAAAATAAATATTCAGGAAAATATGTTATATAAAATTGGGAGAGAACGCACCTCCACATTTATTAGCCCATTTCAGCTGCAAACAATTGATACGATTGGAAATACTTAGAAAAAAATAGCTATATTCGACATAATTGTATGTTCCGCGAAAGTTATCGTAGTTAGTTTTTATTTAAATCTTTGGGTGGGAGAGGTAATGCGATTCCTCATATTTGATTGATTTCAACTGCAAAAGTGGATTATGTGAAAACCTCAAAAAATTATACATCATATTGTTAAAATCGAATAATATTTACGGAAGTTATCATAGAACATTTCTTTTTAAATATGGAGAGGAGAGGGGTCGAGGTTCGCTCTCTCGTTCTTAATTGATGTTAAATCCAAGTAGTGGAAATGATTGTAAAGCACAAAAAGTGTACGTCATATTCCATGAAAATCGAACATTAGTACGAAAAATCTTGGATTAAAGATTTAATCGATACGGAGGAATAATCTATATCACAATAGGAGGCTAAATTCTTGACTGATCTTGACTAATTAGTCCTAAGTTCAGAAGATATAAAAAATATACATAATATTGTGAAACCGAATGAGTTTTATAGAAGTTACCGTGAAACTCTCTCTCTCTCTCTCTCTCTCTCTCTCTCTCTATCTATCTATCTATCTATATATATATATATATATATATATATATATATAATATTAATTGGAGGGAGAGTAATCCGTCCCACATAAGGAGATTGAATTAGCCAATCATTCTTGTCTGACTGTCATTCCAAGCACTGGGGATTCGGAAAGAAGTCAAAGAAAATATACATTATCTATATTATATCAAAACCGAATGAATGTTAGAAAATTTATCATGGAGCTTTATTAGAATTCGGGAGGGGGGATCTAAGAAGGTAAATCGACCACCTTATTCTTTAATGATTTTAAATCTCTGCAGAAGGGATGATTGGAAAGCCTCAAAGAAAATGTACAACCTACTACACCAAAATCGAACATTTTTCAATGAAAATGATTGTGGAACAGATTTTTGAAATTGATGGCCGGAGGATGAATTCACACTTTCATTCTTGACAGATTTCAACCCTAAGGCGCGGGGATATTCCCAATGCTGTAAAGAAAATATAGATTAAGTTTATGATAATCGAGAAATCTTTACGTGGTTGTATTTTAAAATTATCTTGCATGTACATGTGTAAACTTGCCACATTGGGTGGATTTTACCCCCTTATACTTTGATAGATTGCAATCCCGTTAATAGAGTTATTTGTGCAAGTGAAAGGAAAGCACACACAAAGTTTCACAACAAAATCGTATAAGTTTCACGAGAGCTATAGTTGAACAAACGTACACACACAAATGGATATCGAGTCGAATAGTAGATGCTTCGTTAACGCTCATTTCAAAGATTTCATTTTATTTCAAAATGTAATGAAGTGAACTGTTCTAAAGGGATAGCTTAGTTATTCGCTCCGGTTTGCTAATCTTGATTCCTCCACTGAGTTGACGCTAACGAGGGAGGGGCGCTGACGACAACTGCTTGTTTCTCAGCCCACATCTCACAGCTAATTGTATACGAGTGGGGTTTGGCACGTTGTGTTTTTCGCGTGTATATTAGACATTTGCAAACTTGGATAGTTTGATTTCATATTTACTAGGAATGCAAGTTTATAGGCAATAAAGATTTATATAATATAATATAATATAAAAAAGTTGAAATTTCTTTTGGTAGGTAGCTCACAGAGAAGAATCGGCGTCCACTGATTTAAAGACATTAGAGCTGGAAGTTTGTCATTAATTCGACTAAGCGAAAAAATAAATTGAAAATTAAAGTAAATGAAACCTTTAGTTAACGTCCCACGATTGCTCTTAGGTTAAACATGAAGGATGATAAATATAATTGACTAATGAAAGAATTTGCGAAGTAAAAGTATTTAGTGGAAAGGGAGAACTTAAGAAACCCTTG
This sequence comes from Thermobia domestica, assembly GCF_964235325.1. NCBI lineage: Eukaryota > Metazoa > Arthropoda > Insecta > Zygentoma > Lepismatidae > Thermobia > Thermobia domestica. Next base: position 220,054,705 of record NC_137454.1, on the reverse strand, counting down.
GACAAGATGAAATCTACTTCATGCTCGTGGTTTGGAATCGAGGGACGTATGAGATTAGCACTTTATTATTAAGGCGCTGTGTCTTAAATTAAAAGTAAATAAAATTAATAATAGAACAATATTTTACTTTTTTAAAAGTATATGACGTATATATTGTGATGTATATTTGAAATTTTGAATTCTTAGAAGTTAAGATTTTGATGTATTTATTAAAAAAGAATAAGAAAAATAAATAAGCAATTGTGTGCGATTCTGTATCAAGGTTTTATTTCCTCATAGAGAGAACAAATTCAACAGAAGCAAGATAAAAGACAGCGCACAAGAACCTACACCGTTTTAGAAAACTATTCAGGATCTTGGGTTCCTATATCCAAAGGATTTGGTGTTTGTTGTCATCCACCATGTACAGATGAAGCTAGGATTCCATTACAAAAAGGCGACACTGTTCTTGTTACAAGGTGGAAAAGGTAAGCCTTGGTGACCAAATTAATTTAAATTGGTATTTTTTTCATTCAAAATGTGTGTTGATCTACCTGCGTGGACAGAAGATCATTGCAATAAACTAATCTAATAGTTTAGAATCATCATCATGCCATTCACTGTATGGTTAAGTAGTTAGTATTATTGTGTTCGGTGCGTATTTCAGTTCTTGTGAAAGTGTATATAAAATTTAATCCAACAATCTCCCTCTAAGTTCGAAATCGAATAGTAACATAATTTGAGAGAAAGTGTAACGTGTCGAACCATAATTTTGTAAGGGTAGCAATGCGACTACCGACACTCTTTCTGCAGTTTTTTTTTTTTTTTTTTTTTTTTTTTTTTTTTTTTTACTGATAAGAAAAGTTCGTAATATCTCCATATATATATATACCGGTATATATAACATCTGCCCAGAAAATTTGGTGAATGACGTTATACTGCTCACGGTGGTAAGATGCTCCAATGCCGCATACCGTGGCGGACAGATCAAGACATATCTGAACAAGTTCCCGAGCAACGGCACTGCGAATGTGCTTATGTGTGAAGAGCTTATTTTAAAGTGAAAATATAGTGTGCGTGGTCGAAACCAAAAATGGATACTAAATGGAGCAGCGAACAATATAGTCTTGTGGTTCAAACTTGAAAAATCAACGAATGAGACTCATGAAATGCTAACAGCAGGTACGAAGAAATGCTGTATCCTTGAAATATGTTTATGAATAGTTCAGATGTTGTCGAAAAGGGCGGGATACTATGGAAAATGCCTCCCGAACTGGCCGACCTGCAACTGCTCCCCCCCCTTTCCCCGACAACGTACAGAAAGTGAAGGAACTTTTGGTCCGGGATCATCGTGTGACAGTGCAAATGATAACGAAGGAAGTAAGAATTGGTCGTAAAACGACCCACCTCATAATGACCCAGGATTTAGGTAAACTCAAGCTTTGGTCCCAACTCATGCCCACACTTCGACGCTGGAACAAATGCAACTTCGGCTTGATGGCTGTGGAGACCTCATCGACATGATGGATCGAGACCCAAATTTTCTGAAAACCATCGTCACGGGTGACGAGACCTTGTGCCAGTGCTTAAGGTACCAACCCGAAAACAAGCGTTAAAGTATGGAGTGGTAGGGTCCAGGGTCGCCGAAAACGAAGAAGCTGCGAAGTGAGAGTTCCCGCATCAAGACAATGCTCGTGGTGGTCTTCCACTCTGAGGGTCTTATCTATAAAGAATTCCTCCTGGAAGGCACCACGTTAAATGCCGCTATGTACGTTGAAATGCTGAAATATCTGCTGCAACGGATAAAGCTGATACGTCCCAGTATGCCAAAAGAGACGACTGAACCCTGCTCCACACACTGCTTTTCTGGTGCTGCAGTTCCTGACCAACAAGGTAATTATGTTACTCAATCACCCACCCTACTTCCTAGACTTGTCTCCCCTGGACTTTTTCTTATTCATCAAATTGAAATCAGCCCTGAAGGGCCACAGGTTTTCGGATATCCAACGTAATGTTACGAACCACCTAAAGACGAGTACACCAGTAGTTTGCAGGACTTGTACAGCTGTTCCCAGAAGTGCATTACCACCAACAGAGTTTACTTCGAAGAAAAGTAACTGCTGTTTCAGGTAAGATAACAATTCATTCGAAATATAGGCACATTCACCGAACTTTCTGGAAAGAGGTTGTATATACTTTCGTATATATGTAGAGTTCGGTATTCCATCTTTAATTTAAAGACATCATACCATGTTGGTGTTAACAAAAGTAACCTGATAAAAGTTTCATTATAAATAACTAAAATCCATGATTTTTCCTGGCTTCATAGAACGAATTCAAACAAAATAATTAATTCAATATTACCATTCTTTATTTACAGTTATAATTACAGTTATTTCATTAGTTTCCATCAACTTTATAATTTATTTACTAAATAGTAGAATATATATAGAATATGTGTGTATGAGAGAGAGAATTAGTGAGTGTTTCATCCAGTTAACTACGTGGAGCATTTTTCAGAACTAATGATAAAATGTCTATATATTGCAAATAGAACTACATTCAACAAATTTAATCATGTATGCATATATATATATATATATATATATATTAAAACACATTTTTCTGACCAGAACAAAATGAATTATTTAACAATTATACGATTTTTATTACAGTTTCAAGGACCTAACGTCCTCTTCATCAGACATTAAGAAAAGACAGATGACAGCAAATCTTATATCTTCCTCAGCCGTTAGTTAGCATTTTCATTTATATAATTTTAATTGTTGTTTTTATATATATAAAATTTAAATTTATATAAATGAATTTATAAAATTATATAAATGAAAATGCTAACTAACGGCTGAGGAAGATATAAGATTTGCTGTCATCTGTCTTTTCTCAATGTTAATGAAGAGGACGTTAGGTCCTTGAAACTGTAACAAAAATCGTATAATTATTAAATAATTCATTTTGTTCTGGTCAGAAAAATGTGTTTTAAAATGTTATTGTGATTATCCAGAACCATGGAGTATATATATATTACTTGGAATAATAAACACTTCTGACCAGAGTATATACACTTATTTATTAAAAACTAAATACACTTATTAATAAAAATTAAACACTGTATTTAGTTTTTAATAAAAAAAAGTGTATATACTTTGGTCAGAAGTGCTTATTATTCCATCTAGTGAGTTCCAGAGTCGTGATGGATAGTACTTGGTATAATCATGCGTTTTCGTAAGCGTATTGGACGTCAATTAACAGACACAACTCGAGCGGAAATTTTCAATACTATACAAACCAAATATAGGAACTGCTAAATCAGCTTTATAGCGAAAGAAGAAATAAGTAAATAAATGAATACTCGAAATCTTTAAAAATTATTATAATATCGTGTCATAGCAATGCCCTTGATTTGAAGAAGATAACTAACTGTTATTTGAAATGTGAAATTGTTTATGGTTAGGTAAACTAAGCTAGTTGATTAGGAATTGTGTAGTGAGCTTTTGACATTCGGGCGTGTATTTAAGAATTTTTCAAGGGCACTGAAGCCATGTGAACGACAGAAATGTTGATGTATAATGAAGTAACGTCTATGAAGGCTAAGTTGATATAGATTTTTGATGAAACAAATAATGAAAAAGAAGTGACTGTGTATTTGAGGTATAGCGGAAGAGTTTGAAGAAGGGTTAGAAGTAGTTGAAGAAAGCGGAATGTTTTCGGTGAGACCACTAATAACTGAAAATTCTGAGTCTACTTTGATTACGTGTTTATGTACCTAGGTATTTTAAGTAGAAAATAGAGAGTTTTGAGTATGAATTATGGTTAGCTGGATAAGGTTTGATTTTAGGGAGCACGTAGCTAGACAATATTACTCTTTACTTGACATTTCCAGTTACTCTCTTTTCTCTGATAGAGTATATATAATCTTCCTACATTTTTTTTTTAAAATCTTGTAGCTAACTTTAAAGTTTCAGCAAAAGTGCTGACAACATATGTTTCTTTATACAATCATAGAAGTAGGAAAAGATGGAAAATTTGAGTTTTTAAATTTCTTGTAATTAAAACAGGCGATGGTTGGCCCGAGAACAGTATCCATTTTTGTTTTCGGTGTGTTATTGCAATTCCCTAATGAAAACTCACGAATCTTGCTTATATCATTCTTACTCGAAACTGAAAAGACTTCCCAGATCCACCCAGAACCCTTTACTTAAGCTCAGCAACCTTCACACCCACGTTACGAGATCTCGTCCCTTGAAACTTCAAGCACCCCGCCGAATAAATGCCACAAACTCAAAATAAAACTTGCTGTACATTCGATAACCGTACTTTGGTTTCTAACATGCCACCACGAAGTTAATGCAAGTATTTCACTATTCCGGTAATTTCTGTTCCTTCAACCTCATTTACATCTTTAAATGCACTCGTTGCCCAGTCTTAAATGTTCACGAAACTTTTTTTTTTTCCAATTTGCATCAACGATTGCAGACTTTCATGCGACCTTCGGATGCTTCAAACCCAGCACAGCCGATTATAACAGCTATTCGACCTCCCTTTCAACATCAAATACAGTCAACACACAATTTAGCAGGCGAAAGGTTGTCCGATACTCACAAATCATGTTACCAACAATGTGTGAAATATTATACATATTAACTTGAAATAACATTGTATAATGAAAATGTAAAATATTTAATTTAATAGACCATATTAGTAACTCAAAATACACAAAAATGCAACTGCATATTAGAAGAATGCAAAAGAGTCTGAAATCTCAGTTGTTTTCCTGATTAACTTTTTTTTTTTTTTTTTTTTTTTTTTTTTTAAATAATCAATGATCTTAACTGCCGCTGCGTGTTTAAATATCTGGTCGAAGTTTTGCCTCAGTTGTTTCTTTCTCCCTACTATATTTGCTACATTAGTCAGATTCTGCTATCCATTAAATGATAAAGTGAAATTAGATTTTTCACTTGTACGCGTCCCATGGTTATAGCTAAAGGAAACGGTGATTATTAGAAATAAATAAAATGGTGGAATGAACAAAGTGGGCGGACCCCGAGAGGACCCACGCACAAGGTGTTTGTCCACCACAAAGCCCACTTGGCGCGAGCTGGGATCAAACTAAGGACCCCACGCGCTAGAGGTGAGCGCTTTACCACTGGTTCACCGCTGCCTCTATCCGCTAAATATTGAAGTTTGTTAATTCGAGGTCCGTTAAATTGATAGCGTACCGTAATCTCAAAATTCTTTCTCCAGACTCTTCAACAGTTCTCAAAAACAGGTAACTGGAAGACTTGTGAGCCCCTCGTATATGACCATCTTATCCACGAAACTCATCCTTAATCATCAATAATGTTCCTGCTTCATCCCATTTATATAGACTATTTTTAGTATTATTTAATTTACTCTAATCTTATTGCAAGTATTATTTTCTATATTTTTTAAATTTTTGTTATTTTGTATAATTTACATCTTTTGTATGTAACTTTATATCTTCTTTTATTTTACCCTTGGCAATTTAGGCATTTAATTTAAACTTGGTAACATTACCACTTCTCGACTCAAGAAACCATTAAGGCGTCGTACCTGACGTTTCTCAGTTACCGTTTTTCAGTATTTCTTTGCTTGGTATATCTTTCTCTCATGTTCCTACGATTTCCCTAGAAGAAACAGCGGGAGGCTTAACACAGTTTTTTCCTGTATGTTTCGTGGTAATGTTCTAACTAATTTTTATTTCATAATGAAATGATTTAATAATCTTCAACGTGGAAGCATTTTTATTACTATAATAAAAAACTTAAAACCTTTAAACAAATAGATGATGAAACTTATTTTTGTTTTAAAGTATGGTTATTGCTTCATAGTCGTCGTCTTGTTCTGCTCAACCATAGGTTGGTGGACAACATGGAAGTTCTAAAACTTTTCTCTCCGTTGGAAGAGCTGTTTTATACTTTGATAGGGTCTCTTCTTCGTAATTGCATCTAAATATTCTATTCTTGGTTTTCCTTCTGTGTTTCCCTCTATCAACACGGTGATCCAATCAGAGTGCCGAATAAGATGGCCAAGCATGCTGTTTCTTCTTTTCTATTATCTTCATGATCTGTCATTTTTCATTAGTTTCCTTTAGTACGTCTTCATTCCTTTTCCTTTCGGTCCATGATATGCCCAGCATTCTGCGCCAACACCGCATTTCAAATGCTTCTAGCTTGGATATTTCAGTTTTTCTCAATGTCCACGTCTCTGATCCGTAAAGCGCCACGCTCCATACCAGAGTCTTAATAAATCGTTTACGAACGTCACACGACACATTTCTTGATGTTAGTAGTCCTCTTTTCCTATTGAATGCTTGTTTAGCCTCCGCTGTTCTTGAACTTACGTCTTTTTCGCTTCTTCCGTCCGAGAATATTAGACTTTCTAAATAGGGGAACATCAGAACGTCTTCGATTTTCTCTCCATCTACATACGTTTGCCCCTTCCTGTCCTGCTTTTGTGCAATTTATCACTTTGGTTTTCTTCTTATTTATCTTCATTTTGCATGTTTTTTCCAGTTGGTCCTTCAAGTTTGAAAGTGCTTCCTGCAAGACCTTTTCATTCTCCGCTATCAGTGCTATGTCATCAGCAAACCTTATTGTGCTCGAAACCTGGTCATTTACTTTTATGCCTTTCTCGTTTTTCTCAAAGAATTCTTTCATAGCCTCTTCTATGTAGACGTTGAACAGGAGAGGTGAAAGTCCTCATCCTTACCTTACTCCTTTACTTATTCTTGCTTCCTTCTGATCTCTTCCTATAACGGCTGTCTGGTTCCTATAAAGCTGGTATATTATTCTTCTGTCTCTGTAATCCACTTTCAGATTCTTCAACGCTCTGAACATGATATTCCAAATACGTTGTCAAAAGCTTTTTCTATATCTACAAATGTTACCACAATTGGTTTGTTTATTCTGTTGTGCTGTTCCATGATCAATCATAGGCTCAGTATTACTTCCCTTGTTCCCCTTTTTCTCCTGAATCCAAACTGGTCTTCCGATAGCCGTTCTTCGATTTTCCCTTCTATTCGTTGTGCAGTAATTTTGCACAGTATTTTTGATGCATGGGAACGAAAACTTAACGTTCTGTATTCTTCGCATTTCCACGTGCCTTTTCTCTTCGGGATAGGGACCAATATGCTTTTCTCGAAGTCTCTTGGTATTTTCCCCGAAGGAAACATTTCATTAATAAGATTAAATAGTTTCTTCTTTGTTGCTATTCCGAGATTCTTAATCACTTCCGTTGGTATTTGGTCTGTTTCTGTTGCATGTTCTCCAAAGCATTGTCAAATTCGTACTGTAAAATTGATGGTCCTAATTCATTTTCATCGACGTTTTCTTCTCTATCTCTTCCTCGTTCACGCTATCTCCTTTGTAGAGTTCTTCAATGTATTCCTTCCATCTTGTTATCTGCTCCTCTTCTATTAGCGCTGTCCCGTCCTTGTCTATGATAATGTCTGTGCGTTTCTTTTTCTCACCGAACTATTTTCTAACCTTTGTATATACCGTTTTTGTATTGCCTTTGACTATATTTTCCTCAATTTCCTTGCACAAGTCGTTTATCCATTTTTGCCTTCTTTACTTTTTTGTTGGTGTGATTTCTGCACCTTCTATATTCTGCTTCTTTATTTGTTATCTTGAACTGTCTTCTTTTCTCCATCATTTCCAATATTTCTGCTGTTATTCAGGGTTTATATTGGGTTCTCGTTTCTCTTCCTATGTGCTCGTCGGCTGCATTTGTAATTCCTGCTTTCATTGCTTCCCATTTGGATTGATGTCATCACCCGCTAAAGGTACCTTAAACGTCTCTTTGTCTGTCGCAGTTGCAAACTCCCTTTTCGTGTTTTGATCTCTTCCTGGCTTGATTGTATTCCATCTTTTCTTTGATGCTGCCACTCTTTTCTTCTTTAGTCGGAGTTCGCTCTTCATCAAAACTAAATTATGGTCTGAGTCAACGTCTGCACATGGGTAACTCTTACTGTTTTTCACTTGATTTCTAAATGCTTGTCGGACCAGTATATAGTCTATTTGATATATTTCTTTGTCTACTGGTCTTGCCCATGTGTATCTTCTTCTTAGTGGTTGTTCGAAGAGAATATTTGTTATAATTAGATTATGGCTTTTGCAGAGCTCAACTAGTCGTGCGCCTCTCGCATTCCTCTCTCCTAGGCCGAAATTCCCAGTTACATTCTCTTCTTTGCCTTCGCCGACTACTGCGTTCCAGTCTCCCATTGTCCTGGTCTTGAACTTTCATCAATACTTCTTCTATTTGTTCATAGGTTTCTTCTACTTCCTCATCTTTGTAGTTTGATGTAGGCATATATACTTAGATTATCGTCATATTCCTCGGTTCGGTTGCTGTCTTCAACATTACTATCCTTTCATTGTATCTCCAGCTGCCTATAACTTTCTGTTCTATCTTCTTATTCAAGACAAAACCGACTTCTGCTCTGCCGTTTACAGCTCCTGGATAAATCATTCTTAAGTCCCCACTCCACATGTCTCCTCCATCAGGCCACCTAATTTCGCTGATTCCCAGGATATCTATCTTCATGCGTTCTATTTCTTTCTTCAGGTTTTCCAGTTTTCCACATTGTAACAGCGATCGCACATTTCAAGTTCCTATCCTGCAGTGGTTTCGTTTGATGACGACCGAGGAGGCCCTGCTTTTTTTCTTTCCACTGCCGAGGACGACCCTCTGTGAAACAGTAGTGTCGTATTCCCTAGTATTACATTTTCTGATTTCTCTGTCCATGTTTTTACTAGGGACTGAGTAAAGTGGTGGTGTCTTAGGTCCTTTCACCTCGTAGTGAAACAGCCGTAGAAACAGCCATCCTGTCCCTGCCTGTTTTTGTCCACATCTGAGCCTTGCCGATGTCAATCATCTCCAGCCTCAGTGTGGTAATGGTAGAGCTGCTGTCCACTACCATAATCTCTCTCTTCGTCTGGCTCCTACCCCAAAAGACCTGTCCGGTATGGAAAGCTCTCTGATAGCGAAGCTATCTCCAGCATAAGCTCTTGGGATCATTAGAGCACGCAAGCCCCCCACCGCGGCAAGGTGGAGAGACTTGCGTTCAAAACCAACCTTTGTACAAAAATTACAAAGCATTTTTTAAGTTTTTTTTTCTCTAAAACATCATTCTCAAAAATTCTGAAAATATTACAAGAGTTGTAGATCTAGGAGTACTACGTATCCTGAAAGCAAGAACACGCCACTTTGAATTAGATTTCATAATCCAGTTTTGAAAATGTGCATAGAAAATGCAACCAATCTGCAGTCAGATCTCCCATACTGAAAATGAAACAGAATCATCTGCCCAACATTCAGTCAATCATTGTGACTCTGCAGATTGAATTGTTCTGAACCAGGAAAAGTACAGGGCTACCATTGTCAAAATGACAAAATATCAATTTGTACAATAATGACTTATTGCAACAAATTAGACAAAATTCTTGCAATTGTAAGTGATGACGCAGGACAGGATTCTTCTCATTCTTTGCTTCAGCACTTCAGAAGACTTTAGTGTGAAACAAACCAGAACTAGCATAATCTCAGATGGGGCTGGGCTGCTAGTCATTTTAAAAATAGCTTTAATCTTTGTGAACTTTCAAAATTAGCAGCTCCTTCAGAATAGATTTTTCGTACAAATGTACATGGATAAGGACCATGTGATGTGGTCGGAGTCTAGTGAAAGATTATGCCACTGAACACAACCAATCGAAGCCTGTAATACGTGCCATTCAGAGGCTACTAACTTTGCTAAAACAGGTACACAATACACTACTACAATTAGGTGTATATTCGTATGCACAAAAGAAGTAGATTATTTCCAGTTTTTTTAAGCGAGTTGAAAATTTCCCTCACTAGTTTTCCATCTTTGAGCGCTGTCACTGCCGTCCGATGAAATTTTCGTAATCACCGAATGTCATTCTAACTGTAGGATTATGTGTAGAAATATACTCCTTTCTACCGCAGCGAGTCATCGCACATTCCAGCACCAGGTTCGTTCACTACCCTCACAACGAACAGTATTGTGACCTCTAACACTTTGTAACAGTACTTAGCTAGACTAGGTATAATAATGAAACGTTTTAATAATTCCAATTAGTTTTCATAACTATTAAGCGCATTGGTCCGGTTATTATTATTATTATTATTATTATTATTATTATTATTATTATTATTATTATTATTATTATTATTATTATTATTATACAATTTACACAATTCAAAAGCAAAGTAGCTTGCTCTTCTTTTCAGGATGTATATAGTGCTTTGTGATATACTACTACTGTAATATTTTTCAGAATTTTCGAGATTAGTGTTATTGAGGGGGAAAACTTAAAAAATGCTTTGTAATTGTTACACAAAGGCTAGTTTTGAACACAAGTGTAGGTCTACTTATTTATACTATGTAGCAATGAATATATTTAAAAAAATATAAAAACCATCACCACGTAGGCTGAAAGCTTTTGTGGTATTTACCATTTCTTTTTAAAATATGACGTTCAACAATGGCTTCCGCATGGTCAGCTCTGACTTGCTATATCTTCGATACATTTTTTAAAAACTAAAACAATATATATATATATATATATATATATATATATATTTCTCAGATTCTCTCACGGTTTCACGTATTCAAATGCCAGGAAAATCTGAGATGATTTCACCATTTTTATTTTTATTGCCTGTCTGGAGATGGATGATAATTGTGGAATGAAAGTAAGAGAAAACGGGCTAACCCCGAAAAAACTAACACATACGGTGTTTGTCCACTACAAAACCTATTTGCCAGGAGTTGGGATCGAACCAGGAACCGTACCGTCCAGAGGTGAACGCTCAACTACTGAGCCATTTCGCTTCCCCCTCCCCCAAATGTTACAATGACAATAAAATACTTTCGTGTGTAGGAGTATTAGAGTATTTCATTATATTACATTACACTGATCCTTTTCGTATCTTATAAAATCGGATAATTTACAGTAAATTACTTATGCTATCTTCAGAATTTATTTCTTACAATGAATTTTATTTATTTATTTTCGCAGGTATTGGCTGTTCGGAGAAAAAGTGCAAGCGAAGATGAAAACACAACGTGTTCGCGGTTGGTTCCCGCGACGATGTGCTGTAGAATTAATTGAAGGATCGCGAGAACCTAATTTAGTTGATACTGAAGTGGAATTGGAAAGAAAGAGTAAATGATAATTTCTATAAAACATGGTAAAATCCATGTTAAACTGTACACTTACACACATCAATATAGAAGTTATTGTGCAAGTTCTGCAGTTCGGTGTATAGGATGAGGTGCTGTTGTGAGTATTTTCGGATTCGAAAGTGGAGCACTTTTTTAAAATTATAATGATATCAGCATGCCGCGTACTTAAATTGTGTTTGTATAGATGAAGTAAAATATTCACACACGATAAAGAACAAATGCACAGGGTAGAATATTTGCAGACACATTTTTAAATGATGAATTAAACTGACTGATGAACTAACCAACTGGTAGGTCGTTGCACCAATAAAGAGCACAGTGAATAGAAATAAAACTGTTGTTATATATGAATTCAATCTATGAATTCTAAAGTTTGTTTTGGACATAGTTTGAGCCACACGAAATACAAATTAATGTTTTACAAAGTCAGGATTTTAGATTCATCCTAGAGAAAGTGAAAATATTCGCAGTAGCTTTTCTGTAGGATAAAATTCATTACGCTTTTTATTTGCCAGACATGTATTTCTGCATTTATGAATATTTTTTTTTTTCTGAATAAATTTTTTCGTATCATTTGTAACTAAGATTAAAATATAGACAATCCTGGAATAGTGCTGGAAGTATTAGTAATGCGTTGTGTCTGGTCTAGTGAAAATTTATTGCCATCGTCAAAACTTTTTCTATTGAATGACAAATCTACAGTTCTGTTTCTTTTTAAAATTACCGTGATCTTTACCGTGAAGAGGATTGTAAAGTACAAAGGTGTTTCGTCTTCCTTCCTTGAAGTTTTTGTTATACACCTATGTATCACACAATACTACTTTCAGATGTGGGTCTAGTGGTTTTAAATATAATGGTCTGTTTCTTTGAACACGATGAAGTACAGTTCTGGTAGTTATCCTGATGACAAAGGGATGTAATTTACACACTTAAAAATCAAGAATTTGCTGCTCTATCAACTTGCAATAACATTTTTCCTTAAAGCGATTAAATTGTTAACAGTTGTTTACTTTATGGATAAGGAAAAATCTATTACATATCAGAGATATTTGCGCACGCGGCAAAGTTACGAATTAATTTTCCTGCTGTTTAGTGATGTCAGTCATACGATTGGAACTTAGACATACCAGTGTTGCCAGAGATACTACTTGACATAAGATTTCTTGCGTGTGCGTAAGTTTTTTTCAAGAAAATACGACGGATAAACTGAACCTACTCAAATGTGACCCCTACAACACAACAATATTTGTATAAATGCCATGTAACTTAGAATATTTTGTATGCATATCGTTAAAGTTGGTTTTGCGCTGCACATGTAAAACTATTTAACATGGGATCAACCATTCAACGCATTTAGGTGACTGCTAACTTAGTATTCTAGTATGAAAAAAGACCCTTAAACATTATGATTTATTGGAATATATCTAACATAAGGGATACAATCTGTCAAAACACAAAATTTAATGTTTTCGTTGTGACCGCCATTTACTCGACTAGCTTTTGCTCAGATAATTTTGTATTTTCATATATTCTACTAATTTGATAACTGTTTTACCTATAACACATGCTTCTGATTTTTCTACATTATTTAGTAGCAGTATGACCTCTAGTTTCTCTTTCAGAATTTTAACAAATTTCATTATTTAAGCATGTGAATTGACGTGTTTATAATAATTTATATTTTTCTCTTGGAACAAAATACGTTGTATGGCGAATTTCTTGTATATTATTATTATTTCCATTTTCCTTTTCAAATCTTAGCATTCATCTCACACAACTACTTCTATAATATTATACAATAGCAATTACTAACAATCGACATATTCTACAAACTGTGAATAATTTGATCATCATGTTTTACAAGTCTAGAAGCAGAGTCAGTATTTTTATTGTTTCGAAGATTAACTAATATATACCACGTGGGGCATTACAATATATATAAAAGAATTTAGTCCCTCGGGGAAACATAATGGTAAGCGCCACTTTTAACGAAATTGAGTTATTAGGTAGAATGGGTTGGAATTGAACCACAGAATAGTATGTAGGTAATTTAATTTCGCATATGTACCTGCAGATGGTAGAAGAAGTTCGTTTGCTATGTGCCGTTGCGTTGAAGTGCATGGGAACGTTGATCTTTTTTTTTTCCCAGTTTTCTCGAAAGTTAGAAAATGTGGCATACCATTATGTTCCCCCTAGCGGCTCAATTGTACACTTCTCTTTAGCGTTTTACAGATATCTCTCTTTATATTTGTACCAAAATTTTTATAATGGAAATAGCTGTCCCAAAATATCAACTTAAAAGTTTGTATTAAAAAGAATATTCAACAATATTTTTTTCTCTCTCGTTACGATAAGAGTAGCGCATTACTTAGAGCAGCACGTTATAGGTGTACAAATTTTAAGTGTAGACTTAAAAGCAGTGGCTTTGAATAGAGTTTGACATTACGTTTAGCCGCAGGACCTAAAAGAAACAATGCGAAACAAGAAACAATTCGTATTGCAATATAGCTTTAAATGGAAAACAAGGACAGAGTTGGTTGTTTTGAGCTCCTTTGTGGCAAAGCGGTTAGCGTAGGTTAGGGAGACCCGGGTTCGATTACTGGCGGGAGCTCAAGTGGTTCGGAGTCCACTTAATCAGTAGGTCCACGTCTCATATAGCCTCGCTGCTGAACGGGGCGTTAAACTGATAATCAACTCAACTCAACTTGGTTGTTTTATTGTAAAGGATATATGTATCTTTGGTGCAATGTTTTTAATGATTATGCTTCCGTGATATTTAATTTAATAAGTAGCTGAACTTACATCTAACTTGAGTTTATGATTGTGTATGACTGGAATTTCAGCATTTTTTGATAATACATTTCGACAAATTCATAATCTAATTTTGACCAAGCTGTTTATATCTGTGTTTCCAATATCCACGTTTTCAAAAATATATGACAAAGAACATCGGAATAAGTATGTTAATTTTGTTTACTGAATAGAAATGGTATTAAAGAAAGTACGAGACACATTTACAAAATAAGTGTACTAGGGTCTTGGTGGGCAAAGAGAATTTGTTTTTGCTGTGTTGGTCACACTGCCGTGTAGCTTAGCTCCTACCCTTTCCAGCAAGCGCTTTAGTAAGACCAAAACTGTGACGACAGTAACATCTCCTGTGAAGGATGTCGATAAAATCTGCCACCAAATACGAGATTCGCAGCGTTATCCGTTATCTCATTGTGAGGGGGAAAATCTTCGTCTGAAGTGTTTAACGAGATCAAATCAACTTATGGCGGACAAGTTAGGAGTCTTAGTGTGTTTAAATGGTATCGTGAATTTAGACAGTCGTAATGATGTGCACGATGAGCAAAGAAGTGGAAGACCGTCGATTTTGACTGATTCACATATTCTCCTGACCTGGCGCCTTCAGACTATCATCTGTTCACCTCCATGAAGATGCACATGGGTGGGAAAAAAATTAACTGATGAGGAAGTGAAGGTGGAGGTGAAGAATTAGACAAAAGAGGTGGCGAGGACTTCTTTAACCAAGACATAAAAAAGTTGTTCCCTCGTCACTAGTGCAACTACGTGGAAAAAATAGTTCACATATGTACTGAGGTAACCATGTAGTAATTTTGTTTTATTTATTTATTTATTTATTTATGTATTTATTTATTTATTTATTGAAACCTACAAAAATCTAGTACACTTATTTTCTGAACGTGCCTCGTATCAGTGTCTAGATCTGAAATGGTCAGAATCTAATGAAGTTTACAATAATTTGGTGTATTAAACAGTCTGTATTGTAATTGTTGTCTATCAAGTCTTCAGGTTGGATTTAGTTTTCAGGAAACTTGAAAATTGAGTAGATTTTTCATAGGAAGGAGGAAACGAAAAGGTGTTCTTCACAGATGTGAAAGACTGAATTATACGAATTATAACTTTTTTTTTTTTTTTTTAAAGTCATGTATTCAGTACATTTCAACTGTACACCAGTCATTAATTTTCAAAATGTTGTAAAAGTATATGGATCTTATTATTTACTAGCAATATTAGATACAGGTGTTGCCATTATTAATTTCTTACGTTTATCGACGTAAGTGAAAGTCCATATTCTAGAAAATAAATGATTCAGCTTTTCATTCTCTGTGCCATGTCATATATACACATTTATTTATATTAAAATATGGATTTATTGTACTTAAAGTGTTACAGCTTACTGGTACAGAGCATTTAAAAAGGAAAAATATTATTATAATTCTATTATGTGTTCTTTGTGTTCAAAGAAGAGTGATGATTTACTGGAGTTTAGGTAACGAGACTGTTTTGTAAATTATATTATTAGTTATTCTTTGTATATATTGAATGGTGAATAGTACATTTTGTATATAATGTAGTTTTGTTTTGCAGGAAGAACGTAATATGTAATTGATGAATACGTTATAAAATTATAAATGCTTTATACAAACATTGTCTTGTCATGTTTTTACGAAGTGAAAGTATTCGAAATTATTTCCTAGATTTCTTTTAAATCATAAAAATAGTTATGATTATATTACATTATTATTATTATTATTATTATTATTATTATTATTATTATTATTATTATTATTATTATTATTATTATTATTATTATTATTATTTCCTGCAGTGCACGCGTTTCACTGCAGAGCTTAACTTCCTGACGGCAGAGTCCATGAAAGGCTGTGGTCGGCCAGATGTTTGGAGAATGATATGATTAGTATATCGTCTCACATTTCTGTTTTGTCTTACCTGATTATTCTATCCAAATGTAGATTCAGCCTATTTGTTTGAGCTAGCTAAGGATCACTACACCAATAGAGCAATAATAGGATATGCGGTTTCTTCCCCTTATGGTTCATAAGGAATAAACCGTCGTCGTTCTGGCAGAAGTTACTAACTCTAATATATTATTATTGGAGACGTTACTTCTGCGAGAACAACGATGATGGAAGGCTAAATTAGGAAATTAATGTGAAAAGTGAGTTGAGAATTGGGATTAGTAAGTCCATGTATGCTAGAACTGAGTAATTATGTCATGAATACACAGATATTTATTTGTACATATCAATATTCCTCCGACAGATTTTGAAATGAAGTGTCAGAAGCCAAATCTTTGACAGAAGTATTTTCACTCTAAAAACTAAATTTATATCTTTCATAGAGATTCTGCTACTCAGACTCTTTATTGTAATGATTCTCACACGTTTCGAACAAATGAAGTCACTCTTACTTCATATTTTCCAGTGTCAATGAAATTCTACATATCATTTAAAATTGTAGAACATTTAAAATAAGCGTCACCTTATATCTAGTCTAACCAGGGTGCGAAATCTTTTGAAAATGTTGGAGGGAAGAGGTTCAGCGGTGCATATTAATGCCTGACTGTGCTCCAAATTAGCTGCTGTGAATTAGCTGCTCCAAAAAGTTGAAATACTTATTATTATTATTATTATTATTATTATTATTATTATTATTATTATTATTATTATTAGCACCGTAGTAGTAGTAGTAGTAGTAATAGTAATACTACTAATAATAAATGTCCAAACTAGTGGTCATTGTAATTTAAAATACATTAATAATGTTATTTATTCATTTAACCTGTATTGGTACACTTATCTGCTATATTTAATATACACTTCGGTGCGTATGGTCCAGGGTTAGACTCCCGTGCGATCATTGTCCCGTTGTGTTTATCATCATATTGAAGACTGCATTCACGAAAATAGTGGAATGAGATCTAGAAGTCAGAATAATAGCGTCTGAGAACCGATGTGCTAACCAAGCATTAAACCTACGAAGCTGAAGCGCTCCACCTGGCCAGTCATAGATCCCCACGAACTGTAGAGTCTGTATATAGTTTTTATTATTATTTATGAAATTCTCGTTTCTTCGCTAAGTTTTTAGTGTTTCAGTTTGGTCTCTCAGATATCCGGTCACCTATGTATCTGTATTGTATTATTAGCAAGAATATGTTATTATAAATAACAGATATGATTCCAATGCAAGTACTTGAAAGCACAACGAAAAGCCGCGTTGCGTCAGTGCTAGAGCGCTCACTTCAGGTGGGTGAGATCTCTGGCTTTATCTAGCTCACGCCAGATTCTACTTGCGGTATACAAACACTGTGTGTTGAGGTTTTTTCGGGGTCCTCCCGTTCCGTTTCACTTTCTTAACCCACTATTATCATCCATCTCATCACGACCGTCTTCTTTAGCCTTGGTGGATATTCGTAGGCATCTCTTCCTCTAGTCTAATATTGGTGTCCCCCTACAGATTTTGGTGAGGGGGAAATGCAAGCATAACACTATTGGTGGGGGAGAAATTTCCCCCGTTCCCCCCGGGATTTCGCACCCTGAGTCTAGCCATAAATACTGTTACGAAGAAAACACTCAACCTCAGCGATAAACAAAAGGGAATTTAATATGCATACAGTATGTGAAGCATACATGGTCTGACAACAGTTTGCACCAGCCATATTTCAAAATGTCCGCCGTTAGCACGCACACACGCTCGGAGTCTGGCGGGCCACCCGTCTATGGCAGCACGCACTGTCTCCAGGGGAATTGACGCCACTGCAGCCAGTAAAGAGGGCTTCAAACTGGCAACTGAGATGCTGCTTCTTGCAGGCAATATTCTTAAGCACACGTTGATGCTAGTGGTCTACTGTTCCACGCTTAGTTCATGCATGGGGAGCATGCCCACGACCGTTCGGTCTATTTAATGGACGGGTTCCGCCAAACAAGGCACCCCGCCCGTAGTTCCTCAATACGCTATTGATTACTCGTGCACAAGTGCACCGTCAGAATTTGTCCCCTAATTCTGACTCGCCGAAGCGATGTAACCCCCATTCTCTGAGGGAGTGGGATACGCCCACTGCGCGACCAGACCGAAATCTTGAGTGCCTACCAGTAGACCTACTGGTTGAGGCAGACTGCTAGCGAGCCAGTCCTACCATGCTCTGCAGGCATGGCGCCCGAGCGTTATAAGGTAAGCTCACCTCCCGCCCGTGTTCACCGTTACCCAGATTCCTGGGATTGGCTCCCACAATCTACCGAATCCCACGGTTTGACCACAGCCCGGCAGAGTCCAACCCAATCCGGGGCCCCAGGCAACGCCCGAGGGGGCTTGTTCAATCCCGGCCCTGCCTACCTCTATCGTTCAACTGGCAACCGCCTTGTCGTGTAGAGGTACCACGCACACGTCGAGATACTCCCGTATCTCATCCCGGACCCAATGGTACGTGTTAAGTCACCATTTGAGTTTGGTGCCGGCCCATGTCCCACGGAGTTTCCTCCCTTTAGCAGGGATTAAGATCAGGGCTGCTGGAGGGCCAGTCCTCAGTAGATATGAAGTCAGGCACATTGTGCGCGAGCCACTCCTTGGTTGATTTTGTCTTGTGCGCGAGAACCTATAAATATACCACATTGACTTGACACCTAGTCTTCTGTTTCAGGCGCTACTATCGGCTGAAGGAATTCCACTCTCTTTCGCTAAGGCTCTCACGCTTAGCAGCTGCTGAATCCTTATTGGCTCAACTCGTGGGTGTGTCGGGGTGTGAGCTTTAGTTCGCATTTTTGCCACGGCTCAAGACATTTTGGCAGCACAATAGTCTCGCTGGAAAGTCCATGTGGGTGTTCTGAAGAGGGTGTTGGTCAAGTCCTTCACTATAGACTCCAGCACAATGTTTTGGTACACCCGAGTTTGTGGTGCCAGCATAGCTCCCTCCCCTCCCCACCATACCATGACAGACGCGGGATGAAGGACTCTCTGGATTTACGGAACTTCGTCCCTGGCTTTGTGAGCTGATGACGCATACTCCTTATCATTTTGGAAATTGAAACAACTCGATAGTGAACAACTTCTCATCGGTGAACAGAATCTGTCTGTGCCGATTTTACGCGTACCGCTGAAGCAGGCGTTTACTTTTACCCTTTCCTTTGCTCCATCAGATTCGGCGACAGAAAGTGTCCCGTTGACCGTCTGTAGGCTCGAATACCAAGGTCGTCCCTGATAGCCTGGTCATCGTTCGCTTGGAGATGTTCATCTCTGCGGCTATTACTGTGTGCTTACGTACGGGATTTCTCCTCACACGCATCGCCATTGCATTCACAGCTTATGGAATCCTTGCACTTCGTGGTCGGCCAGCTCTCGGACGATCCTGAACCAGACCCAGTGTTAAGGAATCGCTGGATGGCGCGGTACACAAACATGCGACTGATGTTAAACTTTTTTAGTGTGTGAAAAATTTCACTTGTTGGTTTTCTAACTTTGTGTAGCACTATCACTGCTACCGTATTTTCGTACTCACTCCATTCCATTCTGCCTATACGGGTTACGTGTATCCATCCCTTTCTACAGCAGCACTCTCAATGCATGATCGCACCTTCTACCTCCAGGTTCGTTCTTTCTACTCAACAAACAGTGTTGCAGGGTGAAACATTTATAATGTCAACCGTGATAACGAAGAAGCGAAACTTTGCACGAAGCAACCATAGGGAAGGAAAACTCTTTGTACATATGAAGCAGCAACATCCAATGAACAGTATTGCCAACCCAATATAAAATTTTCTTTCCAAATGACACTACGTCAGATTAGTACAAAAAATGAAATCTGTAAGTTTTAGGTCCCACGGTTATGCCGGCTAGGCTAAAGGAGACGGTGATGATGAGAAATGATTTAAATGGTGGAATGAAGAAAGTGGAAGGAAACGGGAGAACCCCGAGGAAATCCACGCACACGGTGTTTGTCCACCACAAAGTTCACCTTTTCAAATCTACATGTTAAACGAAAACTTAAAATACCATATTTATTATTCACTAATGCAAACTAAGGACACTATAGTACCACAAACATCCAAAGTTTGGAAGCCTGTACCACACAGCACAACGGAAATGGACATGGTAATGCACATCCGAAGTACCTTACCGTTGAAATACCATGGTCGTGATGTGAGGTGTTGCGGATAAATAGGAAAGAAGTTACAAGGAGTGATTTTTTTTAAAGGTTTTATTTCGAAAACATAATTAGATGAGGATCATGTCAACATACTTGTATGGTTTGCAATGGACGAAGAAATTATTTTGTCGTTTACAGCACTTAGATATCTCAAACCGTTCCGGAGATATGATAAACATTGATCAAGTTTGCAACACTTCTTAAAATGACATATTTATGGAAAATACTTTAAACGATTGTTATATTCCTTTCCTTTTATAATATTACAGCAATAGTTTTAGGTAGCTGCAACTACAAGAAGTTCTCGCACTTACACAATCCAAGAAGTGTTACACACTACAGCAATGTTTATCGTATCTTCGAAACTGTTTGAGATACCAAAGTGCTGTAAACTGGAAAATGATTTGTTTGTCAATTACAAACCACACAATTACATTCAACGCATGTTCAAATCTTCAATTAAAACACTGAACCACGCAGGAACTTAAAAAATTCAGTTTATCAGCCATTTCTCTAAATGTGTCTATGATCAGATCCCACTTAAAAAAAACTTGTACAATGTTTTTAATTTGTTTTTGAAGGGGGAAACCGTCCGGACTGGAGTCATCTTCAGCTGATCCACGGCCATCTTTGAATCTGCTTTATCAGATAAAAACATTTGACCGGTTCAGATGTTGGTTGTTCTCAAGAGTTGACAAAGTTTCCTAAGCTGATTTTCCGGTTTCAACATAAGATTTCATACACACACACTCGTCTCGTTTTTAATCCATTTTACGAAATCTTCTAAAACCCTGCGAGCACCAAATACAGGTCTTCACTCACCAGACTGCCACTCTTCTGATCTAGTGTTCGCGGTGATTTCTGCAAATGTTTCAAGGACAGAATAGGCTATCCTTTCATACCCGTTGGAAACCTAGTCCCTCCTATCGAACAATGGTGGCTCCTGGCTTAAAAATTTCCAATCACACCACTAAAGAATTTTTACTTCTCGTTGAAAATAAGGTCAAGAAATCAATTCTTTCTCAACCAAAATTTTAAAAAGAAAAATGAGAAGTTGACACAAAATGACAATCAAGTGATTAAGTGAAAAGCTAAGTAGGAATACTTCATATTTTTCGAGATCCAAGTAAGAAGTGATATTTTGTAAATCCTACCAATACAATCTTGATTCATTTACTTACACTTTTCTACTGCTTGCGTAGAAAATCAAGCAATAATAATAGACTTCATCGCTCTGCAAAGCATTCCGCAATAACTCATTAAGTTATGAGTTTGATTAGCATTACACTTAAAGCCTGACTACTACAGGAAACATATGCTAGTCATACTCTTTAGTGTGGCACTAATCACACGTCAGAACGATTCTGTATAAGGCCTGTTGCGTTTTAATATAATATGATGTGTATGCTATTGACGGTGCTCATAGAATACTTTTTTGTTTAGGGTTCAAACCAGCAAACTGTGTGGAAGTGGATTAACCCGATTTAATTTTAAATGTTGGAACTGCTGTGCAATGCACACCATCAGTAGTATGACAACAGGACGAAGCCACGGCAGTGATGAAGCGCTTGCCTCTGATACGTGAGGTCCTTGTTCGATCGTGAGCAAGTAAGTGCGGTGGCTGGTGGGTAACATTGTGGGTTTTATCGGTGTACTCGCACAATGTCATTCACTGATTCTTCCTTTATAAAAATACAAGAATTTTGTTCAATTTAATTTTCCGGGACAGCGCGAACGCAGTCCCCACTATCAAAAATTATGCGCCCGAGATATCTACGTTTGGGGTATTAGCGAGGATCAGCCCAACCAAAGTGCAATGGAAGAGACTCGCCCCGGGGGAACCGCCTTACTGATCACGGTAACCCCTACGCCTGATTAAGTATGACTAAAATCAGTCATTGTTGCTGTTGTTGAGTGGTGAAGTGACGGGCTTGAGCCCTTGCCTAACAACTTTGTATATAAATCTTGTGACATATTTAACTCAGATGAAATTTCTGTCCTTGCTAGTGTAAGAGTGTCACAATACTTATCTACACCTGCTTTATATATTTAGCAAAACAATACATAGAAAGCATATTTTAAAAAGAATGTATAGGTTTTAGGATATATTGCTTTTACTAACAAAAGAGTGCTGCCATCTCTTGAACATTTAAAGCAGCTTAGGTTATGAATAGACAGGAGCAGTTAAATTACAGCAAACTACCTTAAATATATAATTACTATGTTTTAAAAGAAAGTAGTTAATTAAATTGAATACATGGAGAAATTATTTTATTCATTATTGTGTTTCTTGACCAAATCTGTTCAGTCTGGTTAGTATTCTATGTGTGAGGATAATTAATTTAGTTTCTTACTTCGGTAACATAAGAATAACAAAATGCGAGCAATGTTCATAGTTTGAGGGAAATTTCGTAGATAAATTTAGCAAAGGAGAATTTTTCGATAAAACTTGGAAAATCCAGGGAAATTGTGCTGACTGACCAATATAAATGCTTAAATTTTGCTTTGTTTTTCAGGAATAAACCAATACAACAGCAATAGTGTAACTGTACCAAAATTTTGCTTAAAATATTTTTCGTATAAACGCAAATTCTGCGTTAGTGCATTATGTGACGTTCATCTGAATTTGTACACTTTGTGTGGTATATGTTTCTCATTGATCGTGCTGTCGCCTGGTGGTGCTAGAAGACAGGGTAGAAGAAGAGGAAAAGGAAAGAAATGAGAGGCAATAGTTAGTTTTCCGATGTAAGTGTGTGTGTGCAAGGAATGACTCGACAAAAATTCTAGAACAGAGTCGAGTCTCGAACCCAATATACTTTAAAAATATATAAATATTAATATACTTTTTAAAGAAACTTCGATATTCGTAAAACCACGTAAACAATCAGTAAAAATAGTGTTGATGTAGATGTCTTGGTGATTTTTACGTAAGTCGTTGTCAAAGTAAATCAGCCCCAAGTAATATTTTATAACGACGGGGGGGGCGTGATCGAGATTAAGAGTGAAACAAAGGACTTGGCAAGCGGCACTTGAAGGTGATGGACTCAAGATTATTGACTAAAGCAAAAATGTCTGAATAACATGTTTTCTTCAACAGTAGTTGCAACGTAATACTGTTAATACGTCAGCCAGGAAAGACTGTTGCATAAACACTTGAAATAGGAAGAAAGGACAATTTCTACAAGAAGATTATTCTGGATTTGTAGTGTGTCTACCAAACGTGATTACAGTAACAGGCGCCACGACGAATTAGAATTGCTTTTGTGAACGATTTCAAAACGTTTTACGAACTTACTACGTAATTGGGGCAATATATCCAAAATAATCAATGTGTTACAGGTATGTTTAACTATTGAATAAATGGCACTCTAACGTTTAGATTTGTTTGTTTTCTCTCTTTCTAGATCGCATGACGGAGTAAGATTATGGTTGTTATGTCGCTTGTAAGTAATCCATGAAAGTGGGTGATGTTGTCATCTATTTTTCATAACACGCCTTAGGTCTTCGCCCAGTTGATTCCGTCCGAATCTGGACCGTTACGGTGAGGTGTATCACGCCTTCCTTGAACGACCATCGTGGGGACGAACTTTCTGAACCCACAAATAAAATAGTGCAAAGCTATATTATTTGAGGGCGAAGAGTAGAGAGTTCTCCACGGTGGCCGGTTAAGGATGGTGTGTACCGGGCAGCGCTATGCTGTACCGTAATAGAATGGCGTTTCCCTCCAGGGACGGATCAATTAATAATAATTCACGTTTTTATTAATTGATTCGTAACGGATTTAACATCTGGGAGAAGATCTAGGTGTAATATTCGACAGGTTTTATTTCTCATGATATGCTATATGCGCTAACTGGAAGATATTATTGGTGTTTATTGTGTTTGTATATTTGTAACTTGTAGTCATGGCAGAAAGTGAAAATTTAAGCTTGCAAACTTTGCTTGAAGCTATTAATGATACTAAGCGACAACTCAATGATGTCATTAACGAGTCGAAAACTGAAACCCAAGCTCAGATAGAAAAATTTTCTAACGACCTTACAGGTAAATTAGAAACGTTAGAACATAGAATGGATGGGCAAATTCAGACGTTGTCGACTGAGTTAGTACAAATGAGAAGTGAAATAGACAGGGTTAGTCGTACTTGTGCGGATAACTTTGAAAAACTGTCAGCACAGCTTCAAGAGAAATTAAATGTACAAGAAACAAAAGTTGATGAGGTTGAGCTTGCCGTGAAAAACAACGAAGACAAAATACGTTTAATTAATGCTAAAACTAATCAGTTAGAAGTTCAAGTTAGGGACACCAACGAACGTACTATAGTGATTGGAAATAAAGTTAGGGATTTAAGTTTCGATGTCGATTTAGTTAATGATAAAGTTGAACGAGCGCAGGAAAAGTGGGAGAGCACGAAAGTAGAATCATGAAATTAGATCGAAATGTTCGTGAGATTTATGAAGTTAGTATTGCTACCCGTGAAATAGCTCATCATACCCAAACAATGATAGATGATGTAAAGGGTGATGTAGAAAGCAAGTTTGATATAGTAAATCAAGAGGTCAGAAACTTGCGCGTAAGCATGATTGAAAGCCAAATTAGGTCATCAACGTTTGTGGGAAATGTAAAACCCGAGGTAGAAATTAAAGAAGAAAAAGTTGAAACCAGTGTGCGTAAAAACACCAACCCTTTTCTTGATTATGACGTCAGTCTGGTGTTGAGCGAAAATGATTCTTCGGATTCTCACAGTGATAATAGCTTTGTTGGGGTAAAAACTATCAAACGGAGGAAAAAGCGAGAAAGAAAAGTAGCTATAAAGTTACGAGATTTAGAATATTTCGAGAAATTCTCTGGTCACGAAAATGAATTGACTGCCACTGCATTCTTACGTAAGTTTCAAGATCAAGCTTCGCTTATGTCAATTTCTCGTAGTCAATATTTAGACATTATCAAATTTTTGTTGACTGGTTCTGCGCAAAATTGGTACATAAACAATTGTGGGTTTTTCACTTCTTACGATCGTTTTGCCGAGTTGTTCAAATTAGAGTTTGAGAATGAACAGGTTCGTGCTAACAAATTAATGGTATTGCAATACAAACCATATGATGCAAAAGTCGACGGAAGTGTGTACAATTTCGTGTCATATAGGTGTAATAAGATTCAAGAAATCAATCCCGACATTAAAGAATCGTTAGCTATCAGTATGATTCTCAATTTGATACCACCT
Organism: Thermobia domestica; assembly: GCF_964235325.1. NCBI lineage: Eukaryota > Metazoa > Arthropoda > Insecta > Zygentoma > Lepismatidae > Thermobia > Thermobia domestica. The sequence goes on along the minus strand of NC_137454.1, from coordinate 220,029,286 downwards.
TACTACCGACGTCAGTTAACAACTTTGTCTACTATGAATTTGTCTTCTGTATTGTCCGTTATACAAAGGTTAGAAGCAATTCCCAGGTCTGATAACCGTAACAACAGCAATAATCATAGGTTTCTGAAAGTCAACCAGGTGTCTGTTCATAAGAACGGTAAGCGTAAAAGTAATCAGAATAACGTTAATGACTGTGATGAGTCAGATCAGGTACATTCAAACGAAAATTCTAACAACAGTAGTAATCGGAAAAGAAAAAATTCCTTTCGTAGAAACAAAAAGAAAAAGTGGAATAATGATAGTAGTTCTGATAGGCATGAAGAAAGTGTGTGTTTTTGTAATCATGGTTCAAATGTAGATAATAACAATGCTAATGTAAACCAAAGTGAAGCCACTAGTGGTGTGACTAATAGGCCAGCGAATGGTAATTCCCAAACGAGAAATTCACCTCAGACCGGTTACAGTAATGGAAACTTTGTAAATCCTTCGAATTTTGGTAATCCTACTGGGTTTAGGCCACCGAGACCGAATTTCACGAATGTCACTGCAGGCAATTTTGGGTTCCAAAATAGATTTCCTCCCCCAAACTAGAAACACCCTGCCTGAAGAGTGCTCATAGCAGGGAATTAATTCAAACGTGTAGTAATGAGTTAAATAATGCACTCCTTCCAAATGGTCAGACTGTTTTTGTAAAGCTTGATAAAAATTTAATAAATTTAGTACAGTGGGATGGTGTTTTCTCATCTGACGAAGAGGAAACTAAAGATTTTTGTAAAACTAATGTAAATTCATGTGCCACTGCTGAAATTCTTGTCAAAATCATGAACGAAAATCTGTATGCTCTGTGCGATTCAGGTGCTTCGGCTAGCTTGTTAAGTTACAATGCGTGGAAGAAAATATCTAACATAGTGTCAAACGCTGTATTACAACCCGCTCCTCAAATTGTTCTAGTAGATTATAGTGGAAAAAGAACAAAATCTGTTAAGGGCGAGGTTACCCTCTGTGTAGAAATTGGACCTGTAACTTGTGATGTTAGATTTATTGTTGTCAGTGAACTTAATTGTAATTGTCTGCTAGGCAGAGATTTCTTATCGCTAGCTAATGCGAAATTAGACTTTGGCGAGAAATTTGTTACTGTAGGTTACGACCCTAACACTTGTAAGGTACCAATGAAAGAGTATGAGCACGGATTTGGTAGTGACCCCCTTCAGAATAATGAAAATAAATGTAAAGTAAAAATACTTACTAGAGAGAGTGTTAATAAGATTGGTTGTCATTTAAAAAATGCGAATTGTGTTGACACTGATTCTGCTAATGAAAGCGAGAACGAAGATGTAGTCGAACCTGTGCTAAGAGTGTCCGATAATTCAGAATTTAGAAATTCATAAGAAACAGCTGACGTAGGAATGGATGGATAGTTTGTTAGAAAACAGTAAAGCATTTGAACATGTAGAAAGGTATACTATCAGTAATGATTTAAATGTAGAGCAAATAAAACAAGCACGTTTGAACGAAGCTGCTGAAGTAAATTTTTTGTATAATTTTTTTGGGGAACAAATTCATAAATTGGATGAGGAAATTCAAAAGTCTCATAATAATGTAACAGTAAAACAGGATGTTTGTAATTCAAGTAAAATTACTCGTTATACCCAAAGTCACTTTCCTTCTGTTACTGAAATTAGAACAAAAGTTCTTGAAATTGAAAATTTATCTAATGTTCAAAAACAGCAACTATATGATTTGTTATTGAAACATAGATTGGTTTTTAGCGATTTGCCAGGTAAATGTAATAAATTCGAATACGTTATTGAAGTTGAAACAGACCAACCGATTGTAAAACGCCAGTACCCTTTACCCTTTTAATATAAGGAAAATATTGAACAGCAAATAGCTGAATGGCTAGAATGTGGCGTGGTGGAAGAATGTGTTTCTGTGCATTGTCACCCTTTGTTGTGTGTAGCTAAGAAAAACACTAGTAAACTTCGTACTGTTGTAGATTTAACTCAATTGAACAAATTTGTGAAATTAAAGCAGTTAAAAGTCAATAAGATCGATGATCTCATCAAATTTCAAGGAATTCAATTCGTTTCTTTAGATTTTGTTGGAAGTTATTTACAAGTATGTTTAAGTGAAGAAAGTAAACAATACACAGCCTTTTGTTGGAACGGTAAAATGTATCAGTATACTCGAGTTCCGTTTGGTTATATAAACGGAGGAGCTGCTTTTATGTTGTGTTTGCAAACTGTCCTTGGGGCAGGTTTGTATGAAAAGGTAGTCTCGTACATTGATGATGTCTCTATAATTTCTATGTCTTTTGAAGAACATTTACAATTTTTGGATCAAATATTTCAGAAAGTCTACGAGGCTGGCATGACTTTAAATCTACAAAAGTGTACTTTTTGTAATACGAAATTTAGTTTTTTGGGGTTTGACATCAGTCCGCAAGGCATTACAAAAATCCTTCTTATGTTCAGTGTATCAAAGACCTTCCGAGACCTAGAAATTTGAAAGAATTACAAAGAGTTTTAGGTTTGTTCCAGTGGTGTTCCAAATTTGTTGAAAATTTCGCTCAAAAATCTGAACCTTTGTTTGGTTTGCTAAGGAAAAATAAAAAATGGATCTGGGATCAATCTTGTGAAGATAGTTTCAATCAATTGAAAAATGATTTAGTTCAAGAAGTGATGCTTGCACATCCTTTGTTAGATCATGATTTTTGTTTAATTACAGATTGTAGTTCAGTTGCTTTGGGAAATATTCTTTTTCAAGAAGTAGACGGTAAGAAACATATTTTAGGATTTTATAGTAGAACGTTAAAACCTGCAGAGAAAAATTACACGGTAACAGAACGTGAATGTCTTTCAATTCTAGTCGCGCTTAAACGTTGGTCTCAATTGTTGTATGGAGGACATGTAAAAATTTACACGGATCATAATTCATTGGTATATTTACACAAAATGAGACAGTGGAACTCTAGACTTGCTCGTTGGAGCTTACAAATTCAGGGATTTGATGTACAAATTGTGTATATTAAAGGCCGAGATAATCAAGCTAGCGATGCATTGTCAGGTATTATTCTGTTTCCTGAGATTGAAAAGCATGAAGTTAATAAGTACGAAGTGTTGCTTTCTTGTTTTAAACATTGGTCTGTACAAGATTTAATCAGTAAACAAACAGAACATCCAGAGTATGAAAATATCATGAAGTATTTAGAGAATCCCAATGATCCTTATATTAAGGTTAAGAATCGAAATATTGGTGAATTTTACAAAATTGAAAATGGAATTTTTTGAATCGCAGTTATCATTTTCCTAATCAATGGAAAATTTGTATTCCTCCTTCACTTGTGAACGATGTAATTCAAAATTATCATGAACAAGAGCATTTTGGTTTCGAAAAGGTTTTAGGTTTTATAAGTGATTGTTGTTATTGGAAATCCATGCGTAGAGATATTAGCAATTATTTGCGTGATTGTGTCGTGTGTAAACGTATGAAAGTTGAAACTTCGCCACCTGCTAGACCTTTACAAACTGTAGCTGTAAAGAATGTAAGAGACATGGTCTTAATTGATTTGTTAGGACCTTATCCACCTTCTCATACTGGAAATAAATTTGCATTGTCAATTTTGGATGTATTTAGTAGATATTACACAATGTTCCCAATCAGAAATGCAACGACCAAATGTGTTTTAAGATGTTTAGAATATTACTATTTTGTAACCATGGGAATTCCAAAATCCATATTGGTGGACAATGGTGGATGTTTTGTATCGGCAAAATTTAAATCTAAAATGGAAGAGTATGGTATTAAAATTCACTATGTAACTCCTTACCACCCGAAGAGCTCGATTGTAGAGAGAATCCATAGGGAGACGAGTAGGTTGTTCAAATTATTGTGTAACGAAGAACATACTTCTTGGGAGAGATACATACCTCAAATTGTCATTTTGTTAAATTATTCTGTGTGTAGTAGTTTAGGTGTCAGCCCCGCTAGTCTTCATTTAAATGTAAAAGCAAACTATTCTGTGTTGAAGCATTTTGGCATTGTAACAAGCAAGAGCTATGATGAAAATGAACCTGTAAATTGGGAAAATAAACTCATAATGGCTGACTACCGCAGAAGTGAAAAAGTTAGAAAAAGAAACGAGAAATATAATGCATCTCAAGAAAGAAAATATAAAATAAAAGAAAATGATTTGGTATTTTTGTTGCAATCACATTTGAGTTCAGCAGTAGACAAAAAGATTCGCAAGTTTTTCTTGCTTTACAAAGGTCCCCTCTTTTGTAAAAATAAAATTTCAGATAAAGTCTTTGAACTTGTAGACCCTTTAACTGGAGAATCTTGTGGCGTACATTCTATTGATCGTATGAGAGTGTGGAGACCCACTCAGAAAACTAGGAACATCTGGTTAGAATTAGCTAAGAAACATATACCTGAAAAAGAATTTGATTCTGTAAAAGAAAATAGTGAAAAAAATGATTCTCGTGAACCGGAAACTTTGGTAAATGTGAATTCGTTAAATATAACGAAAGTTAGTTTATCTGTTTTCAACAAAAGCGAAAGTAATAAGTTCAATGTTCAGTGGATGTTGAAAGAGCTATTAAAATGTGACACATATTTGCAATATTTAAACGATAAGCTAGATTGTCGGTATCGCACTCTTATATTAGCCTTAAATCATTTGCTGAATCCTAAGCTAAACAGACGTGACGTGTAAAAAAAAAAAGTCACGGACATGATTGTTTTCTAAATGCTAATATGTAAGAAAACGTTGTTCATGAGTATTCATATGTAAAGGAAATATGAGTTAAAAACTCTCGTTTACATGAATTATTGTACTGTCTTGTTGATACTTTGCGACAAGTTATCGAATCCAACTGTAAGATCTTAAATCACCAATTGTACGAGGTGAGTTGTTTAGCAATCATGCATTATTATAAATGTAAACGATGATAAGCTCTGATTTTATCAGAGTGAGAGTAAGTTTTTGTGTGTCAGTGGAACACTGTAACACGAGTATTGAATTATGAATGGCAACTCCCCCCCCCCTCATTTATTTTTAACCTTTGGCTTCATTTTTTTATGTTGTTTTATTTTCCTACCTCACTAGAAGGTCTTGTTGCCATTCCAAAGGGGTGGGATGAAAATATAAAAATGTAATGGGGAAGGGAGACTTAAAAATTTAAGTGGATAGGCGCTTATTAGCGTAAAAGTGTGGCAGACTTACTTCTATCCGGCCTCACTCTTATTGTAACAATATTAAAGAGTGGTAATAAATTTATTTCATGTAGTTATTATATTTAAATGATGTGTAATCCTTGTATTTATGAATAACTATTTTGTTTTCGTAACTTCTTTCTCAGAATAGTGTGAGAAGTGCAAGTATGCTTCGTCATTTATGCAATTTAAGTATAATGTGTGTAGAATAAGTTGTTCATTTCCTCTTGTGGAATATTGGAATATATTAGTTAAATAATATTTGTTTTATCTATTTGTTGAAAAGTTGAGTAATTCGTAATGATTATTCGTTTATGTTCTATAGTTTTCGCATAATATCGTAAAGTAAGTAATGTGAATATTTTACCTCTGAATAATGCCATGATTTCGTATAATGTTTGTATTATTTTTAATAATAAGAGCGCATATAGCAATATTGTAATTCAAATATTAAAGGTATATCATGAGAATTATTTGTATATCAATTGTGAGTCATGCACATATAAATGTCTAACTTAGTGACAGTGCCGAATGTAAAAAAAAAAAACACACTTTACAGACCTTACAAACTTTACATATAAAAGCCCCATAAACTTTTATGTATGTGTATAAATGCCCCACACGTTTGTCGTTTTTCTACGTTAAGTGAAACTTTTTCATCTAATAAAGTGTAACTCGACGAAAGTTCTTGTAAAATTCCTAGTGAACTAGTGTTCATCTTAACTTTGAAACAGTGATGATTATTGAAGTAAAACTACAGTCAGGGTTCTTGAACGTTTACCATTATTCAATGGTGCACGTACATTCCTTTCGACCGCCAATGTAACTGTACCAAAATTTTGCTTAAAATATTTTTCGTATAAACGCAAATTCTGCGTTAGTGCATTATGTGACGTTCATCTGAATTTGTACACTTTGTGTGGTATATGTTTCTCATTGATCGTGCTGTCGCCTGGTGGTGCTAGAAGACAGGGTAGAAGAAGAGGAAAAGGAAAGAAATGAGAGGCAATAGTTAGTTTTTCGATGTAAGTGTGTGTGTGCAAGGAATGACTCGACAAAAATTCTAGAACAGAGTCGAGTCTCGAACCCAATATACTTTAAAATATATAAATATTAATATACTTTTTAAAGAAACTTCGATATTCGTAAAACCACGTAAACAATCAGTAAAAATAGTGTTGATGTAGATGTCTTGGTGATTTTTACGTAAGTCGTCAAAGTAAATCAGCCCCAAGTAATATTTTATAACGACGGGGGGGCGTGATCGAGATTAAGAGTGAAACAAAGGACTTGGCAAGCGGCACTTGAAGGTGATGGACTCAAGATTATTGACTAAAGCAAAAATGTCTGAATAACATGTTTTCTTCAACAGTAGTTGCAACGTAATACTGTTAATACGTCAGCCAGGAAAGACTGTTGCATAAACACTTGAAATAGGAAGAAAGGACAATTTCTACAAGAAGATTATTCTGGATTTGTAGTGTGTCTACCAAACGTGATTACAGTAACAGGCGCCACGACGAATTAGAATTGCTTTTGTGAACGATTTCAAAACGTTTTTACGAACTTACTACGTAATTGGGGCAATATATCCAAAATAATCAATGTGTTACAGGTATGTTTAACTATTGAATAAATGGCACTCTAACGTTTAGATTTGTTTGTTTTCTCTCTTTCTAGATCGCATGACGGAGTAAGATTATGGTTGTTATGTCGCTTGTAAGTAATCCATGAAAGTGGGTGATGTTGTCATCTATTTTTCATAACACGCCTTAGGTCTTCGCCCAGGTGATTCCGTCCGAATCTGGACCGTTACGGTGAGGTGTATCACGCCTTCCTTGAACGATCGTCGTGGGGACGAACTTTCTGAACCCCAGTGTTGGGCAAAATCAATTGAAATCAATTGCAATTGATCAATCAATTGAAAGTAATTGCTCTGAAAATCAATTGCAATTGATTTCAATTTGTAATTGACAATTAATTTCAATTGCAATTGAATTCAATCATAAAATTTGCAATTAAATTTTCGTCAATTGTTAATTGTTAATTGGTCACCAGGCAATTGAAACTTTTAATTGTTAATTGTCAATTGCAAAGGGTGCAATTGAAACATTTAATTGTTAATTGCAATTGACAATTGAAACTTGTAATTGTTAATTGTAATTGTTAATTGCAATTGAAATCAGCAATTAAAACTGAAGATAAGAAGATGTGTGTGTATTGTGTTGTCCACTTGTTACTGTTTTACATATTTCAAATAAGGTACTTATAAGAAATGCTGGATACCTACCATCCCTTCCCCCCTAGGAAGAAAGCCAGGAAACTAAGTATTTTTTAAAATATATTATGTTTATGGTTCTATCCCCCTCGAAAGAACTCTATATGCCCGTCATGCATACAATAGGAATGGGCACCAGCGAGTTCGAGCGAGTTTTCTTTAAAACTCGACTCGACTCGAAGCAGACATCTTTGAGCTCGACTTGAGATCTCGGCTCGAAAAATTTCCCCCAACTCGACTCGAATTCGGATCGAGTTTCCAGTCGAGTCGAGCCAATTCGAGCTAAATCCTTTGTGTAGTTCCAAGTACTACTATCTTCAAGTATCCTACATAGACAATATAATAATCAATGATACTACTACTACTACTATAATTAATTATCATTATAACACCGTGTACCTGTATAAACATGGAATATAGGCGGTTTGTATCGGAATACTAAAAATTAGTTGACTGTCGATCTCGGTCGTCAAGAAATCTTCAGGAGGCAAGGACATCGGTCACGAGGTTCTTGGTTTGAGTTCAGGAGGAGCAAGTATTCGGGCTCGAGCCAAAAATTGTTAGAAGTTATGGGACTCCAGCCAAACATATTCAAAACTGCTCGACCCGGGTTTAGGGTTGTCAACAGCTCAAGCGGCTCGCTCACAGCTTATTCACTTATCGAGCCGAACCGAGAAGTGAGCCGAGCCAACAGCTCATCCAACCGAGCCAGCTCCAGCCGATGGCTCTCACGAGCCGAGCCGAATTGAGCTGATTGCTTACCCCAACCGAGCCAGTTCGAGCCATCGGCTCAGTTGAGCTGACTCGAACCCAGCCTATGGACTCGTTTCAACGGAGCTGGTTCGAGCCATTGGCTCCAATCGACCCGAGCCGATGACTCGTCTTTACCGAGCCGGTTCAAGCCATTGGCTCAATTGAGCCCAGTCGATGGGTAATCCCAACCAAGCCAGCTCAAACTGTACGCTCAGTTGAACCAAGCCGAGTCGGTTGACATCACTATTCCGGTTGGGCTTCTACTTTGGCTAAAAAATTGGACCGTGCAGTTCTCAGCCTTGATGGTAAGAACTACAAAAAATGATAAGAAATCTTTAGTTTTACGTCTCACGCTTATGCCGGATAGGCTAAAGGAGACGGTGATGATAGGAAATGAATGAAATGAAGAAAGTGGTAGGAACGGGAGAACCCCGAGAAAATCCACGAGCACGGTGTTTGTCCACCACAAAGTACAAACTGCGCGAGCTGGGATCGAACCAGGGACCTCAAGCATCGGAGGTGAACGCTCCACCACTGACCCACCGCGCCAACTGGCAAGAACTACAGTATATTGGTGCTCACGGCGTCATTAACTTGTTCCGCCACCAACGAATTTCAAGGTATTTTGTTTTGCATCTTTTGTGCGTGTTTTGTGTCGCTTTATGCGCCTATTCCCACATTTTGTGCATCACCGGAAGTGGGTCAAAATGGGCCTACAAATATGGCGGAACAAGTTATTGCTCTTCTGCCACCAATGAATTTCGAGATTGTTTCCTTCACATCGTTTTGTGCCGTTTTGTGCGTCTACTTCCGTTTTGTACGTCGTGGGAAGTGGGTTAAAATGAGTCCCCAAGGTGGGACGAAAACGATCAAGAGTTCCGCCACTATTAAATCTCGAGGTCGTTAATTTCACATCGCGTACCCTTTTGTACGTCTATTTCGACGTTTTGTGCGTCACTGGAAGACAGTCAAAATGGGCCTCAAAGGTGGGACGAAAATGACCCACTGCTCCGCCGCTACCGAATTTCGAGGTTCTTCCTTTCACATCAACTAGTGAATGTTTCGTGCCGTTTCGTGCCCTTATTTCCACGTTTAGTGCGTCACCGGAAGTGGATCAAAATGGGCTTCCAAGATGGGACGGAAATGACCGAAAGTTCTGCTACTATCGAATTTCGAGGTCGTTAATTTCACTTCGCGTACCCTTTTGTGCGCCTATTTCGACGTTTTGTGCGTCACTGGAAGACGGTCAAAATGGGCCTCGAAGGTGGGACGAAAATGACCCACTGCTCCGCCACTACCGAATTTCGATATCCTTCCTTTCGCATCGACTACTGAATTTTCGTGCTGTTTCGTGCCCCCATTTCCACGTTTCGTGCGTCACCAGAAATGGGTCAAAATGGGCTTCCAAGGTAGGACGAAATTGACACACTGTTCCGCCACTATCGAATTTCGAGGTCGTTAATTTCACATCGCGTACCCTTTTGTACGCCTATTTCGACGTTTTGTACGTCATTGGAAGATGGTCAAAATGGGCCTCGAAGGTGGGACGAAAATGACCCACTGCTCCGCCACTACCGAATTTCGAGGTTCTTCCTTTCACATCAACTAGTGAATTTTTCGTGCCGTTTCGTGCCCTTATTTCCACGTTTAGTGCGTCACCGGAAGTGGGTCAAAATGGGCTTCCAAGATGGGACGAAAATGACCAAGAGTTCCGCTACTATCGAATTTCGAGGTCGTTAATTTCACATTGTATACCCTTTTGTGCGCGTATTTCGACGTTTTGTGCGTCACTGGAAGACGGTCAAAATGGGCCTCGAAGGTGGGACGAAAATGACCCACTGCTCCGCCACTATACCTAACGAATTTCGTGGTCCTTCCTTTCGCGTCGAGTAGTGAATGTTTCGTGCCGTTTCGTGCTCTTATTTTCACGTTTTGCGCGTCACCAGAAGTGTGTGAAAATGGACGTCCAAAGTGTGACCAAAATGACCCATTGTTCCGACACTATCGAATTTCTAGGTCGTTTCTTTCGCATCGTTTAGTGATTATTTTTTAAAAAGTTTTCTGTGCCTACTTCCTCGTCTTGTGCGTCACCGGAAGTGAGTTAAACGGGCCTTTAAAGTGGGAGTTAAATGGCTCACTATTCCGCCACTATCGAATTTCGGGGTTGGTTCTTTCGCATCGTTTAGTGTGTATTTTGTACCGTTCTGTTCGCCTACTTCCACGTTTTGAGCATCACCAGAAATGCGTCAAAATGGTCCATCAATGTGTGAGAAAATAGAGCCATTGTTCAGCCACTATCGAATTTGGGGGGTCGTTTCTTTCGCATCGTATAGTACCTGCTTTGTACCGTTTTGTGCTCCTATTTCCACTTTAGTGCTTCTATTTCCACTTTAGTGCGACAACAAAAATGGGTCAAAATGGCCTACAAGTATAGCGGAATAACTTAATGCTGTTCCGTCACCATCAAATGAGGTCGTTTCCTTCACACTTTTTATACATGATTTGTGTCGCTTTGTGCATCAGTGGAAGAGGGTCAAAATGGGCCTTGAAAGTGGAATGAATATGTCTTTCTCTGCCATATTTGTAGGTCACCTTTGACCCACTTTCGTTGACCTACAAAACGTGAAAGTATGCGCAGAAATGGTATAAATATGCACTAAACAATGCGAAAAAAGCGACCTTGAAATTCGATACTGGTGGGAGAGTGGATAATTTTTCTTCCCACTTTGAATGCCCATTTTGACCCACTACCATTGATTCACAAAACGTGGAAATAGGCTTACAAAACGGTAGAAAACACGCACAAGACGATGTGAAGGAAACGACCTCGAAATCGTTCCTGACGGAACAGCATTAACTTGTTCCGCCATATTTGTAGGAAAGCATTGACCCATTTCCGGTGATTTGGGGTCCCGGGTTCGATCCCAGCCCCCGCCAAGTGAACTTTGTGGTGGACAAACACCGTGTGCGTGGGTTTTCTCGGGGTTCTCCCGTTTCCTCCCACTTTCTTCATTCCACCATTTCATTCATTTCTCATAATCACCGTCTCCTTTAGCCTAACCGGCATAACCGTGGGACGTAAAACTTAAAGATTTCATTTCATTTCCATTTCCGGTGACGCAGAAAACGAGGAAATAGGCGCACAAAACGACACAAAAATGGAAATTTAGCTTAATTACATGGAAATTTTAAGTTTGTAAGCTTAATTATATGGAAAATTTTATACATTTTTCCTTCACGTTGGTCTACTTTACGTTGATTTGGGACTTTTAAATTGTATTCATTTTTCCACTGAAAAATATGTATAATTCAACAAGTTGATTTGATTTTGAATTGCTTTTGGGGTTTAACGTCCGGTCAGCAGCGAGGCTATATGAGACATGGACCTACTGATTAACGTGGAATCCGAAACACATGAGCTCCCGCCGGGAATCGAACCCGGGTTTCCCACGCCAAAGGCGCGTACGCTAACCGCTTAGCCACGGAGGAGCTCTATGATTCAACAAGGAAATATTTATTAGTTATAATTATAATAATTATCTATATAATTGAATTCATTGTAATTTGGTCCATAATAAACATTTTACCATTTCGTACTAGTTGTTATGCCCGTTCTTCGCACGGATCAGATAAAATATCAATGTAAACAAACTGAACAACGGGAGAACAATTAAGAAACATTTCTAACATTGGATATATTTTGTGTGAATATATATCCAACAACGTACATGTGTTTTCATTGGGAAGGCCGATGGGGCTGAATTTGAACGTAAAAAACTATCGGGGGTGTCACTATACGTCTGAGCAACCCCGATAAATATAGATTCGACACAAATTCTACTACTTTTACATGTCCCGGTGAACGCCCCCTCAGACCCCCTTGGTTCGTATTGTGAAACAATCTCCTCTTGCCCCCACCAACCTCCAACTAATACCACGAAAACTATGAATGTGACACTAACATCTGCCATTTTCTACTACTTTTTACATATGCCGGTAAAAATCCCTATAGGTATAATCCTCTGGTTCCAATTTTGAAAAAAACAATGCCTCTGGTCTGCAGCCGATGGGGGCTGTATTTGGAAGTCAATGCCTGTGCAAGTATCACCATTCATCTCAGCGACAGCGAAAACTATGGATTTGACACTAATATCGGTCACTTTCCATTAGTTTTACATGTCTCGCAATTCCGCACCCCCGTCGACTCCCGGCCCGCATACAATGGTGGCTAAATTTGAAAATCATCGCTAATGAAAGTATCACCATTGATCTCAGCCACCGCGAAAACTACGGATTTGACATCGGTCATTGTGGATTATTTTTACATGTCTCGTGATCCCCTTCATAATGCCCCCGTTTCTTATCTGATGGGGGCTAAATGTGAAAGTAAACGCGGTCTTGAGTTTCACCAATGAGCTCAGCTACCCCGAAAACTATGAATTTGACATTAATATCTGTCATTTTCGATTATTTTTTTACATGTCTCGGAATTCCCCCATCTGGTGACCCAAGGATCGCATACAACAGTGGATGAATTTGAAAGTCATCACTAATGGTAGTGTCACCATTGATTGTCACCGAAAACTATGGATTTGACACTAATATCGGTCATTTTGGATTACTTGTACGTTTCGGTATCCCCCCCCCCATTGACCCACGGCCCGTAGCAGAATACGGTGAATTTGGAAGTTAATGCGATCGGAGTTTCACCATTGATCTCAGCGACCGCGAAAACTATGAAATCGACACTGATATCGGTCATTTTCTACTACTTTTACATGTCCCGGTAAACGCCCCCCTGAGACCCCCTGGTTCGAATTTTTTCGAAAAAGCTTTGCCTTGGTGTGGGACCTGGACCAAGGTATCTTTGACCAAAATTTGGTAATTCTCGGTCGACTTGTCTGGTCCCCAGGCCGGTCCCGGTAAACGTCTCCTGGAGACCCCATAGTAAGGAATTAAAAAAAAAACTCTTCGTCTTGGTCTGGGGCCTAGACCAAGCTACCCGTGACCAAATTTTGAAAAGTTCCGGTCCACTCGTCTCGTCCACAGGCCGCACAAAGATAGACACACAGACACACGAACAAACTATTTTATTTATATTAGAAAGGTCAGATCCGCTGTTATTGTATTAGTGCGATGCTTGAGCGATTGATCGTAGAAATTCAAACTCCGATGAGTGATAATTTTATAGGCTTGTTTTATTACAAGTTTAAACTCTTTAGTCAGTAGAGAAGAGGACGTGAATCATGGGTCAGAGTTGATGACAATGGGTTTTGGCGGGTCTGTGGGTCACAGTGGGTAAGAGTGATTTATGGTAGGTGGTGGGTCAGAGTGGGTCACGGTGGGTCGTGGGTCACGACGGGTGGTGAGTCAATTGGTCGTGGCTAAAGTTTTCATTGCCCCACGCCCTCTCTGAACTACAGTGTTGAAAATTAATCAGTGAAAATCAATTGCAATTGATCAATCAATTGAAAGTAATTGCTGTGGAAATCAATTGCAATTGAATCAATTGGCAATTAATTTCAATTGCAATTGAATTACAGAATTCAATTGCAATTACTTTCCACTGCAATTACTTTCAATCAATTGATCAATTGCAATTGATTCTCCTTTTTTAATGGCCAACTGCAATTAACAATTAACCATTACTTATTTCAATTGTTAATTGCAATTAACAATTAAATTTACAGATTAATTGTTAATTGTTAATTCAATTGAAATTTGCCCAACACTGCTGAACCCACAAATAAAATAGTGCAAAGCTATATTATTTGAGGGCGAAGAGTAGAGAGTTCTCCACGGTGGCCGGTTAAGGATGGTGTGTACCAGGCAGCGTTATGCTGTACCGTAATAATAGTTTATATGTGTGTGTGGTTCAAAATAGCATAATTTGCACCCAGTTGGGTGTATTTTTGTGCATTATTTTGTTAAAAATTAAAATGCTTGATCTTTACGTCCCACGCTTGTGCCGGTTAGGCTAAAATAAACTGTGATCATGAGAAATGAATAAAGTAGGAGGAAATGGGAGAACCCCATGAAAACCCACAATCACTGTGTTTGTCCACCAGAATGTCCACTGGGCGCGTGCTGAGATCGAACCAGGGACTCCACGCACCAGGGTGGAACGCTCCACTACTGAATCACCGTGTCTCTTTGTTAAAAATAAGTAAAGGAAAAAACATAAAATGAAACAAAAAACAAATGAATGAAACAAATGTGATTGGTTCTTGCTTTAATATAGCTAAATTAATATTATCACATAACTCGTCATAGGCAGTGTCGGACTGGAGTTGTCAGAGCTAAGCGGAGATGGAAACTTAGAGGGGTGCCTCACGGACAAATTTATATTTAAATATTTTGGGTTTTAAAGTGACTTTTTAATTTGCTCACATCATTAATTATACACAATTAGACGCAAAACGACTAGGACGAAATACCTTAAATGTTGCATTGCACAGAATTATGTTATAATTACAGCCAACAGAAATGTGAATGTAAGATATATTAATTAGCAGTAGCCTAACTATTCCAGTACAAACAGAAGAAAAAAAAATACCATTACGTTCAGTTGTAGGTATGACTACGTTAAATTTTATAGCATAAGTAATCGTTTAAGATCTCTTGATTATTGAGCTAGTTCGGTTCCAATAACATCGTAATCTACAGGAAAATCCCGGATATACTCAGTATTAAGGAGCATTAAACTTCCCAGTAGACTTTATCCCAAAAGTGACATCAGTTTTGATTTAATGATCTTCAACTTAGAAAATAAGCATTCACACGTTACTGGGTTACTTGGAAGAGCCATATCATATTTGTACACACAATATAAATTGCTATAAGTGCTTTCATTTAAAGTCAGCTCATACAAGAGTGCAAACGCACAGTGTATACAACTCTCAATTCAGCCGATCCTGATCTTTCATTTTGTTTTCACCCCATTCGTCTTCATTTTCAGAATCAGCTGGCCACTGAACAACATAGAAGTCACTAGTAGAAGCATCCTTCAAATTCTTGAATTCATCTTTGTAATGAGTCGCAAATTGTTTGAATTCGCATGACAGGGTTCTTTGCACATGCCTGTATTTATGCTAATGTCTTCAAGGATCCATCTGGTAATCCACTTTTCTTTATTTCTTCAAATCTCTTTGGGTCCAAAAAGGCACAATCTTTCATTAAATATTGGGTGATATCAATAAAAATAAGTAACTACTCCTGAGAAGTCCTGCTCGAGAATCGGAGTAACTACACCTGGAGTAATCTCCTCCCTCAATTTCGTATCAATAAAACAAGCCACTACTCAGGTCTAGTCTGCTCCAGATTTATGAACGTTTACTCGCGCTTCCTCTGCACGTAGCACTGAGTCGTATCAATAAAAGAAGTGATTACTAATTTCTCCCATTCATCGCGCAGTCATTTCGTTGTTTTTAACCTATGGCGTAGTATCTTAAAAGCCATAAAACGGGCAAGTAGCAACGATAGCTTCAATCAAAGTGCATTTGTGGATATTCTAAAAGAGTTTCCAGTGGTACTTTCAAACTCACAGCTACCAGAAAGTAAACGAAGAAAAGCCGAAACTTTGAAGGTAATTACAGTGAAATGCAACGAAATATCAAATACATCTACGACTGAGACACAAATCCAAGAGAGAATCTTTAATATTCGAGCGAGAATAAAACAAAAATAAAAAAGAAAAAATAAAAAAAAAAAAACGGGAAAGAAGAAAGTAATATTGAAACCATGGGAATGAACCTATTTGAGCTGACGGATGTTGATTGGAATCCAGCAATATCAAGATTAACACGACAAGCGCATATCACGTGTTGTCCAAGGTCTTTGTAGATTGTTTGGCTTTAAGAACGAAATCAGACACTTGGCTCCTATGTTTTCTTTTTAATAAAGTCCAGCCACCCACGTCATAAATCACGTCCATCTGATTGCGTTTTCCACACCATACGTGTCCCCTTTCGCCTTGACATAAACAAAATACATTCTCATGTATACGCCCTTTCTATCAACGTTGAGTTGAGTTGATTATTAGTTTAACGTCCTTTTCAGTAGCGTGCCTATATGAGACAGAACCCACTGATTAACGTGGAATCCAAACCACATGAGCTCCTGCCGGGAATCGAACGCGGGTCTCCTATGCCAAAGGCATGTACGCTAACCGCTTAGCCACGAAATAGCTCTTCCTATTAACGTATTACTCTCCAAAATACTAGGTTTCTTTAATGCCACTTGTGTATAGTCAAGTGCTCCGATAGCACCCGGAAATGTATATTGTTCTTGCCACTCTGCCTTTGCTGTTTGTATATTACGCACACTTCCGGAAACAATCCATTTTCAGGTAGTCATAGACAGTACTTTGAGCCACACCAGAATCCCCTGACCTTCGACCTTGAATCCCGGATCACTCACGTAACGCAAGAAAAGCAAGGGCACCGATTTCTCTGTAAATTTGGGAGGGGGGGGCATTCAGATGCAGAAGGTATATATATCAGGATTTTAAGGCAAATTGCACTCTATGCCAAATATTGTATATTCATAAATACAATAGGGGGCCCACAGGATCGGCGCCCTTGAAGAAAACCCACATCTTTTCATCATTACGTAGTCCACCACCCCGAATTTCGGTTGATTCTCCTTAAAAAAAATCTTGTGCTAATTACTACATTTTCTTTCATAAACTTATAATGCTTTTTGTAATCTCTATTTTCAACATTTCTATGCAGTTTATAAGTTTTTCTACGTAGTAAAACAATCATATACTCTGCCATATTTCGCACGGAGTCACCTATTTAGCTTGCTCCACAAATTCGGAGAAGTTACTAGCATCACAGAGGAGTCTTTGATTTTTATTGATATCAAACGCGTAGTAGTTACTCGGCTCGAGAATAGAGGTGTGGTTACTTCAAAAGGGCGGGGCTTCTCCGAGGTCAGCCGAGACGACTAGTGCTCAGTAGACTAAAATAGTGTGACGTCACATCCTTCTCGTTGCCATGGTGATCGCCATTTTATTTTCTAAACAACAAGTAGCGTAAATACCTAAAGAACCTATGTGCAAAACGAAAACAGTGATGAAATATTTCGGAACTGCAAACATTAGAGTGGAACAAATACTTATGTATCTTTTTAAATATTTCTAATGATTGAAACCGAAAAAAAGGGTAGAAAAGATAATTAGAAAAGAAATATGATAAATAATGTTACGTGCATGACAAGCATTGACACTGAAATTAACGAGTTTACATGCCTTGTGAAATTTTCTCTCTGATGTATATTTTGAAAATTTCTATATTTTCAGGTTAAATTAACCTTAAAGTGTACTTACCCTGTTCATAATCAGATATTAACTTTAAATAATTCCGGAAAATTTTTGATTCAGTAATATGAGTGTGATATACTATTGCAAATTTGAAGAGGATTATTGTTTAACAGTTGTTTAAAATATATACTGAACCATTCATAATTGGATGTGTAATTATTATACGTTTTCTAAATGCTTTAAAAAAAAAGTTGATAGAGAATATAAGAAAAGATGTTACCTGTATCCACTGATGGTCTGGAATGAATATTTCTAAAGGCTAGCTTTTTCTTTCTTTTGTAATGTATACTTAGAAATAATATTGTGCACTCCCATTATAAACAGTAGACATTAGAGGTGTAAATGCCCCAATAGAATTAACATTATTCTAAAACACTTTAAAAAAAAAAAAATATTTTTACAGCTTTCTCTGTGCCGACAGTTTGTCAATCTACACGTTAGGGAGTTTATATTGCGTATAATTGCTTCCTATGGTGGATTACATTATAATTGAGCTTACATTGACTATTAGATTTCCACCTTATTACTTAGGGGTGGGGAGCTTTTAGAAATAAGCTCTTTAGCTCCATTAGCTTCACGCATTTGTATAGAAAAAAAACATGGCGATCACCATGGTAACGGGAAGGAAATGACGACATCACTATTCCAGTCTGTTCTCTTTTTATTGATACCAATGCGAGTAACTACTTCAAAATTGGGCGTAATGAGTAACTTCTCCGTTTTATTGATATCGCCCATTCTCTTGGAATAAACCTCTCCTCATCACTTGTAAAAGCTGTTGCTCAAATTCTGTAGAAGTTTCTACAGAACTTGTTCCACTGGCCTTCTCCTTCCAAAGACGGGTCTTCATCAAAAAGCTCTTTTTACGCCGAATCCTTTTCGTTGCAAAATCAGCATCCAACCTGATATGATGTTCGTTTTCATCCGATTCGCTGTTAAAAATTTCTCGAAAAAATTTTAACGTTTTCATACAGGTGAGAAAATTTCTCTCTGAGTGACTCAACTTCTTGGTAGTGTTTGGGCCATTTCATATGCCACTATAACAGATTTCAGATGATAAGCGGCATGGCCTTGAGTTGGCTTCACGCGGCGTCCAATTGGCTTTGAGCGGTGTTGACAATTCGCGACAAGCAGTCCGCACGCTGACTTCTCGCGCTACTGCGAATCTTGACAATACCAGAGGCGCTTATTAGAAATATTGTATTAGCACATCAACTGCTCACTTTACGAAGTAGAGAAAAGAATTACGAACACATACGTGAAAACTACATCTTTTTATGTCAACTGGTTGTTATGATACACGCTTTTAAAGGTTTCCATATAAAACAATTAGTAAAACGAGCGATGAGTCCCGCGTCTAATTTCCAGTGGAATTTTCTTCAATTTGGAAATAGAACTCAACTTTTATTACAGAATAATCATGGGTGTAACCAGCAGGTTGTTCTAGGGGAACATTACTTTCAGGGGGAGGAAAGCTTTTTACACATTTAAAAGAGAACAAATGATCTCTTTCAGAATATGAAAGCATTTTAACTCACCATACATACTATACACATGTTATATTTTCACGATGCTACCTTATCAAAAGACGGATGTTGACAGTACTGAGTTGAAAACCGGATTGTAGATGAATCAATAACCTATTCATAAGAAAACAAATGCTGTTTATAGCAGTCTGTTTATCTGACTTCGTATTTATATGGGTTAAAACAGTAAAGGCAAAAAAAAAACTCGAAAAAAATATCAACTCAGTTATTATTATGCAATAATCTAATAGAGAGTTCATACGGTGTGCTCTCAGTTAGGGAAATGAGAAAATAAAGCATATGGTTAATTTTAGTTGTTTTAATTAGGTACAGAAACTGCATTGATGATGTTTGATTTTTTTTTAAAAAAAATTTCATATTTTATTATAAACGTCCCTCATTTGCATTAACTATTAAATAAGTTTATTAAACACATACCACGAACCTCATTTTGGAGTTGGAAATAGTTTGGAAAGACAGGGCCCCCTTTTCCCCCGTGGCTACACGCCTTTGGAATCTGATTCATTTATATATATATAATATGCCTAACATCGTAAGAACAAAGTATGGGAAGTTCGTAATATTGTTTTGAAATTTACTTCGGGATAAATTTTTCCTTACTCGACAGAAAAAACGCAGTATGTTTTTTTTTTCTTTCTTCACGTTTCACTACCTTACATATATGCGACCACTTATTCCCTCTTTCCTCCTCCAGCAGGGATTCAAAAGCACCAGGCGTCTGAATGGTCTCGTAAATTATCGTAACCCAAAACAAACTCGATCATTAAGGAATCAGACGGATTGTTTTTGTGTGACTTAGACCAAGCCCAAGAAAGTTATTTGTTATGAAAACTGAGAAGGAAACAAAGGTATTAGTTGTGTTGGAACGTAAGTTCTCTTCTAGCATAAACAGAATTCATCAGTGTCTGGGTTACTTTCTTTCGTTGTAGTTCGTTTCTTCTCAAAAATTATAGTTGACAATGTCTTTAAGCAAACCGAGTACAAGTGCTGAGCCTTCTTAAAAAAAATAAATAAATAAAAATAAAAAAAAAATAAAGTGCTACGAAATCAGTCTCGAAGAATTATTTTTTGTGTTTACACTTTTTTTAGCCCATGATAATAAATTTACAAGACTCAGATTCAGACAATGACGAAATATTAACTGACATAGTGAAAGTAGCGTTGAAGACGAGTGTTTAGCGTATCCACAGGAAAAGTTAATAGGTAAGTAATTTAATTGCTATATATACTTCTAGGATGCACAGTCAAAATTCTTGAGTTTGCTGGAATAGTATATTTACATTACGAATAATGTTGCAAATGTATGTGTCATAACCTCAACTGGAGGAAGAGCGAGAAGGGAAAGGGGAGTCCATGATCCGGCAACACCGCGCGGAATATCGCGCACCATTGGCTATTGCCCGTGATGCTTTACATCTGAAATACACAGTAAGTAGTCCATCTTTAAGGACAGTTGGTAATTCGAAGTTAGTGTTGTAAGCTCAAATAGCTCTTAAGAGTCTTCATCCCGGCGAAATTAAAATACCGCTAATTTTACAGTAATTATGTGATATCTTCAAATAGATAAAAGATAATTGAAATATGGAACAAGAGCGCCCTAGACAATATTATTTTCCGTGAGGTACCGTTATCACAAGTCACCTATAGATATGCTACATTGACTTGATCCCTAGTCTTTCGTTGCAAGCGCTGCTATCGGCTAAAGGAATTCCACTCGCTTTCTCTCGCTTAGCAACAGCTGAACTCTTATTGGCTCAACGCGTGGGTGTGTGAGGGTGTGAGCGTTAGTTCGCATTTTTGCCACGGCTCAAGACATTTTGGCAGCACAATAGTGGCTTTCCGTTTTCAGCTGTTTAGAAACGCGAAAATAAATGCCGATTTTCAAAATGGCTCGAAATCGAAAGCAGATAAGTGAGTAGTGATAACGGTTTCTCATTTAAAATAATATTGTCTAGGGCGCTCTTGTTCCACATTTCAATTATCTTTTATCTATTTGAAGATATCACATAATTACTGTAAAATAAGCGGTATTTTAATTTCGCCGGGATGAAGACTCTTAAGCTCAATAGAGCTTCTGTCATTAGAATTTCGGATTTCAACCATTTGTCTTGTAAACTTGATGCTCTGGCTGTATTTCCATCAAAGTCACTGGATGTACTTACTTTTCTTACAGTACACTGATTATTAAACCGTACTTCTTGATATAAACAAAATCTTCGTTCTTACAGAACACTGCTGAAAGAGATTTACGTTTCGCCCGCCATCATATTATTCCAAGCTTCTGAACCCTTTTAACTATTTCGTGACCCGTATATTCTTTTTTACTTTCATCCAAACCGACTTTCGCAAATGCGAATCTCAAATGAAATTTCCTATATATTGAAGTAATCCAAATAAATTTTCTGCCTCTTCGCAGCACGTTGCATCACTGACAACAAGGTTAAGGACGTACCATACACTGAGTATACATCACTCTATGATTTTTCTGATTGTGTAAGGCTTGCGAACCATTATATTTGTCCTTCATATTAGCTGCCCTGTGAAATGAACATCCAACAGGCTTGTCAATAGATAGTCCAATATTGCTGAGCTCTTATTCTACAACTTCTAGCGTGTCTTAGTCCACTATTGCTGAGCTCTCGTTTTATAATTTCTAGTATGTCTTTTCCTCGGGTCTTGTGAAGACTAATTAGTTTAACTAAGCTTTCACAAACAAAAGTTTTATATGTGTATCGTAAAACTGCACAGTTGATTTAGAATTGATAAATCTTGAGTAGAATATACTTGAAAAACTATTAATTCCAGTAGATAAGAAATTTTCATGGTAGAGAGACAGTACTCACTTTCCATTTTACCATGATAGGCAATACCCTGACGGCCGATGAACCAAACAATATCAATTATTCGCTGAACAACCCGACGCCTTTCTTGTGTTTAATTCTTATGGACAGTTGCTAAGTTGGAATTCAGAAGCGAACCGATGTCGCCACTGCGTTATCGGATGTAAGAGTAAAAACGGAATTCTAGTGACTTGAGCATACTTCGTGTTTCCGTATGGCGGTTGAATGTTATGTTTTTGACCCAACTTAAACCCAGTAACAAAAGGGCTGTTAATGTCATTGGAGAGTACCATACAAACACTACAATATGCATTTTTGATTTCAGTACTATAAGACAACAAACTACGTTGAACTAAATCTCCATTTGGAAGAAAAGGATAGTACACGTTTATGATAAAATGGAAATTTTGTACCCGTGTCACTGACAGGTTGTATAGGATGATCTTCAAGGAACGCAAGTTTGCATACAGGTAATACTTTCGTTTCTGTCAGGTGCAGTAAATAGTCCTAAAGTTTATTCAAGGAACATTCAGTACCTCATGTAAACAGATACACGTGGTAATTGTTTCACTAGAGCCTTGGACCATCCATGCGGCAGAAGATAATAGTCCATTGTCAAATAGGCTGTTTTTCAATGTTTTTGTTGCTTGTAAGGCTCATTACCAGAAATGCAATTTCCTTACAGTTATATAACAGAAACAACATGGTGTCTAAGAACTAAATTGAATTAATGGAATAAAAGAGAATGCGCATGCGCAGAAAGTGGCTTTGGCCCACCTTACGCGCGAATCACGGTTTACAGTATGGCTGCGTGCGAGGAATATATAAAACACCGACAGGGTACAAGCACGTGCTTCTCGAAAGAAGCGCTGACCAATAGCCAATCATCCGCTGACTGGCGGACTAATATCATTCTGTAAACCGTGATTCGCAGAAGGTTCGTTGAATGAACTTTAGGTGGCACATAGCATTCTCAATCTCACCATCTGTTGAACTCACGGAGGGTCAACCAAGTTTATCCTCTGCTCCGATTCCAGAACCTTCTGTTGCGGAAGCAGAACAAATCTGCATGTCGCTCAAATTTTCGGGTACCGAGACATCTTTGTCATTTGAAGAGGGGTTCGATTCCTTTGGTAAAACGGTAGGATTAGTAGCTGAATCAAGAATAGAAATTGGAGTCTCCGATTGATGAACTACACCTGAATCAAATGTTACTGTGTCTGCTAAAATTACTTCCTGCGCTTCATCTTGAGAAACACTCTCCCAGGGCCGTTATTTCAGACTTCGCTTGGGGGGGCAAGAGCACTACCGCCATAGGACTTTCACGTTTTGTACTAGCATATTATTTGGTCTAGGAATTAATTCGTGCGGGTGGACAAGAGATGGCGCAACGAACAGAGCGTCCCACAGTTCCGTGTATTCACACATGTGTTGCAAACCCCTGTCATCGCGTATCGTTCGTAGTATAGGGCAGTGGATTAAAGCGTCAACAACACCAGTTTGTAGTTAAGTGAACATGGCGCAATTTATGCCTGATAAAGTGTTTTTGCGGGGTGTCCTGCTGCATTACTTTAACATGCAGAAAAGTGCGACTGAAAGTCATCGTATTTTGGTGGAAGTGTATGGTGACCATGCTCTAGCTGAGCGAACGTGTCAGAAGTGGTTTGCACGGTTTAGAAGTGGTGATTTCGGCTTGGCAGACCAAGAGCGAGCTGGACAGCCAAAAAAATTTCAAGACGAAGAATTGACAGCATTGCTCGAGCAGGATTCGTGTCAAACGCAGGAACAACTTGCAGCAGCATTAGGCGTTGATCAAACAACAGTCTCCAAACGCTTGAAAGCCATGGGAATGATTCAAAAGATGTCACATTGGGTTCCACATGAATTGAAAGACAGAGACGTTGAAAGACGAAAAACCATTTGCGAATTGCTGCTTCAACGACAGAGCAGAAAGGGGTTTCTGCATCGAATTATTACGGGTGATGAGATGTGGATCCATTACGAGAACCCTAAACGAAAAAAGGCCTGGGTGAAACCAGGTGAACCAGGTCCATCACAACCAAAACGAGATATTCACTGTGCAAAGGTTATGCTGTGCATATGGTGGGATATGAAAGGTGTGGTGTACTATGAGCTGCTGCAACCGGGTGAAACTATGAATGGAGAACGTTATCGACGACTATTAATGCGTTTGAAGCAAGCTCTGGCCAGAACACGACCAGAATGGGAGAACAGACATGATAAACTTATTGTTCAACATGATAACGCTCGCCCACATGTCGCAAAACCGGTCAAAACCTATTTAGAAAATGTCGGATGGGAAGTTTTACCCCACCCGCCGTATTCACCAGACGTTGCTCCTTCGGACTACTACTTGTTCGATTGCATGAACAACGATTTGATTGGACAGCGGTTTACTTCTTCAGAAGATATCGAAACATGGGTCTCTGACTGGATCGCTTCCAAGGATGAGGACTTCTTTCGCCACGGAATCCGTACATTGCTTGACAGATGGGCGAAAGTGGTGGCTAGCGATGGACAATATTTTTCTTAAGGTATTTATGTATTTTGTGTTTGTACTACAGCTTCAATGTGTGCGTACCAACCGCACGAATTAATTCCTAGACCAAATAGAAGGCAATCTATTAAAGTATATGTATTCCTCAAACTCTGGGGGGGGGCAATTGCCCCCTCCTGCCCCCCTAAATGACGCCCCTGCACTCTCGTTCCTCTTAACTGATGCTTCTGCACTTGAAAAAATGGCATTTTCCCGGTACCAATTGAGACGTTTCTCTCTCTCTCTTTCTCGTCCTATTCTGCGCTTCCAAACATTTCTTCCTATTCTTGACTATTACGCTGTTGTTTGAACTTTCATCCAAGCCGAGCGAAAGTACTTTCGTTTCATTAACCCTTTTAAATTCCCGCTTTTTAAAAGTAAATTATAGACTTTCAGTCAAGCGGCTACAGCATCATCCCTATTTATCGTAGGATCATGGTTCATACCTCGTCTTTTTCACAATAGAGCAACCATTTAAATGATACCATTCATATTTTGCTATCACGTCCCTGAGGCACGTAATTTTCAGAGAAATAGGGATTTTTCTCTGAAAAAATATATATTTTTTAATTTTGAGCCCCCTGGACCCCTCTGTGTTAACACAGAAATACGAAAATCAACTGAAAAATATTAAGGGATATACTAAATGTGTGAACCAAATTTCAAGCTTGTATCAAGTAAGGGCGGGAAAATATCAATAATCCCCACAATGCCCCAGATTACCGCAAAAGACCCTGATCTCAGGTAAAACAAAATCCTGAGACATCCATATTCATCCTAGATCATTTTTCCCCCATCATTCTGTGCCTTTCAAACGGTACTATTGAAATGTCTCCATCATGTATCTCAGGCGGGAAAATCGGGAAGGGATTTTTTGGTTAAAATATCCCTTTGGATCCCCCTGTGTTAACGCAGAGGTCTGAAAAAATTTGATCCATACTAGGTAAACTGAATGTTTGTGCAAAATTTCAATCTTCTAGGTGCAAAAGTAAGTCCACCAAAAATACCCACAATACCCCAGATTCCCGTATAAAACAGGATCTTGGGTAGAAATTTTCTGAGAGATGCCTATTTAGCCTAGGATCATGATTTGTACATTATTCTCTTCAGAATAGAACTGCTTTTCAAACGGTACCATTCACATGTCTCTATCATGTATCTAAGGCGTGAAAATAGCCCCCCCAAAAAGGGAGTTTTTGGTTAAAAACTCCCCCTTTTTACCCCTCTGGACCCCCCTATGTTAACGCAGAGATCTAAAAAAATCTGATATATATACTACTCGGTGGACTGAATGTTTGCGCAAAATTTCAATCTTCTAGGTGCAAACGTAAGAACACCAAAAAATAATAAAAAACATGCCTAATAAACAAAACACTTTTTAAGTTATGACGTCATTACCTCCTATGTATCGCAGAAAGTCATGAAACCACACGTAACGTGTTCTACAATGCCTCTAGACTTGAAAAAAAAAAAAAAAAACCGAAGTAAAAACGTGTATTGGTTCTTTTTAAATCGAATAATGAAGACACTATCTGGGGAGACAAGAAAAAATTGGGAGGATTGGCCTAGTGGTGGCGATTGGACGTTAAAAGTGTGGGTGGGGAAACATGATCTGAATATTTGTGTCTTAATCTTAGTTTCCCTGGTTGGTTCTAACACTTTGTTCGACGAAAGGTTGTATAACTAATAGGATACTGTCTTTTTTGGTTAAAATACCGTATATCGTATTTCATGTTTTATTAATTAAATTGACAAGAGCAACGGAAGTAGGTATTAACCCTTTGTACTCTTAAACAATGAAGGTGTAAGAAGAGATTTGATTCCTTGCTCATGAACATCTTAACTTTCTGTCTGGAAAATGATGTGATCAGATTATTTAATAACAAATTTGCAAAAATAAATAAATAAAAAGAAAGGGTAATATTAATTATAGTAATGAATAATGAGGTTTGTTTTGCAAAAGTTATATTAAAACTTTTGGGTTTAAGGGGGCCTGGAACACCGTTACTTCATACACACACCTTAACTTACGTAACTTTCTATGCAATTGGTGGAACCAAACCCTGCGGGGGGATGCTTTGTCCCTCTAAGATATTGTTTAATTTAACAACTATGATCTCTAATACCTACATTAGGACATCTTCACCCGATGGAAAGCAGTGACAAAGACAAACCACCAAGCTTCACCTTGCCCAAGGGCTTTGGGAACTACACCAATCATAATTATGTCGAAATGAGAGAAACTTAATTGTTCTAGAACCCTAATAGTGTGGTATGTTAGCGTAAGTATCCTGCATTTCCGGTTACCAGCATGAAAGTTCACCATTTTGTTACATGTCCAGTCAAGGTTGGAAAATTACCGGGAGACAGTTCGTAGAATCATTATGGTCGACACTGGACGCCATATTGGAAAATGGCTAACTTCTAACAACTTAATCTAAATATTTACATGAAAGCTTTAGAAAACACTTTTCTTCTTCCCCAGTCTGCTGCGAAACACAATAAAAAACAGTTAATCGCAAAAATTTTCCGATTTTAGTCATTTAACCCTTTGGGGACCGATGGAACAGATCTGTACCATAGCTTCGACCTTTGAAATTTGCCTTATAAGTCTCTAGTTAAGCTTTTCACACCGGGTTTTTTGCATTTATTCAAGCATGCAAGCATCAAAGAACGTGTTTCATGGGCATTTTCTAGTCACGCGTGTGATGCCTACAGGTGGTGACGTCACGAACATTGAAGAGGAAAAAAATTGGGAAAATTTTAGAGCTTTTTTGGGAATTTTCTTTGACACGTTTCTATTTATTCTAGGATCATGGTTCGTACCTCGCTGTGTTCATAATGAAGCACTGTTTCTAACTGTACTATTACAACTTCCCTATTGTGTATAAGAAGCGAGAAAATCGCATCCATATTGAAAAAAATAGATATTTTTCAGGAAAAATTTCCCTTTTTCGAGTTTTCCCCCGTCAGGGACACAATAGGGACATGGGAGTGGTACGATTTGAAAGCTACTCTAATTTGACACGAAATCGTTTGAAAATTATGATCCTCAGATAAATAGGACGTGTCAGGGATTTTTTGTTTTTCCCTTAAAGTAGTACGGGTTATGCTTTCCACGTGGGGGAATTTTCTTTACCACCCTTAGTTTTCAAGATATGAGATTAATACTTTCCACAGATGTTACATGCACCATGTAGTATGTTTTAGACGATTTTGAGATCCAAACGTTAAAACAGGGGGGAGAGGGACCCGAACTTGAAAAAGAGTGATTTTTTCTGACAAAATTTCCCTTTGGAGGTAATTTTCCGTTCACAGGCACATGTTATCCACATGTAAGTGGTACCACTTGAAAAGTTGACTCATTCTAAAGACAACAAGGTACGATTCATATTCCTACGAAGAATAGTCTTTATGCTGAAGCTCATTGAAAAACAATTGACTGACAATGTATTATTGGGGGAAATTGGTAAATCGGCTAAAGCATCTACACTAATTTTTGGGTGACCATTTTTCATACCTCATCTATTCACTATAAAGCAAAGTTTTTTTGGTACCACATGTATGTTCGTGTCATGTACCACTTGCATGTTCGAGGGGAGATATTGGTGCCATCTTTGTAATTTCCGTTTTCCCCACTTTGGGCGGGAATTTCCCGCCTTAGGTACAAAATAAGGAAATTTGGCTAGTACAGTTGGAATTGCAGCTTCATTACAAAACAACGAGGTATGAACCATGATCCTACGATAAATAGTCTCGTTGCAATAGCTGCTTGACTGAAACTATAAAATTTACCTACAAGAGCAAGGTCCCATAAGGTTTAACTGTTAACTGCAAGAATGGTCTCCCCGGTCACCCGACCTTACTGTGAGTTTTTATTGTAGAGGTGTTGTATATCAAGTACAAACTAATACAGTTTATCATTCTACAACTTTAATGGGGTTACTATAATGTTACATATTTACATAACTCATATACATTTTCACATTTAAGAAAAGTTCAGCTGCTGTGTTCATAGTGATATCACTGTGAGCATTGTCGTTCTTAATACTTCCCAGTACAGCGCAGTTTGCAACGGCATGTCACTAGTTGTCGACTGTTATCAGACATACTCCTCAACGTAGTCCACACAGGTTGGCAACCGAGTCCGTCATCTGTTTCCTTCCAACCCCAGTTCAGGGGTTCAACATCATGCACATCCTTTTCGAGGCACTGTCGCCAGATCTTGCACTGAAGAGTTGCTCTTCTTGTATGGAGATTCAATGCGTCTTCGGTTGAAGGTATTCTGCCTATTGTGCGATTTTTCTTGCTGAATAGAATACGTCTGGTTTCGTTGACTTCCTCGCAAGTATTTGATCTGTCGTACATGAGCGTCACAAATCGCTGGATTAGCATGCGAGATTGGTAGATTACAACATCGTGAGAACGAACGACCGACAGTTCCCGGAAAGCTGTATCCACTTCTCTAAACGCGATCCACGTATTCCATGCACTTGTCTTGTCAACGCTAAGGAAGGCTGACACTGTGTCACAACCCGTAAAACTGTGAAAAAACGGCAGCAAATCTATCGTTCCAGAAGGTAATTTCGTGCACATGGTGTGTATAGGAATGAAACGTCGCATTTTTGCAGAACCAAAATCAATCCATAATTTCTCCAGAGTGGGTGACAGATGCAGAAACGCACAGAGAGCGATAACAACAACATCGGAGTCAACTGTACGAACTGTAATATTTTTGTGTCACTTCTCGGCGGCATGACGGACGTGCAGAAGGATTCTTCCATCAGCTTCTATGTGGGATGAGGGAGAAATACCAGTAATATCTAAGTCTGAGGAAGAAGATAAAACTTTATTTCCTCTTGTGCAGAATATTTCTCTTTCTGAAATATCAGCTGCAGTTATTGTTTCGGCGAGGTAATGAAATTGCCTTTCCTTGTTGTCATCGTTTGCAAGGAACTTCTGGAAATTTTTTGGAAGCGGTCCCGTTGGCTTGACAACAAAGCGGTCGCCTTGCCCACGCTTCTGACGCGTCTGTGTTTTCAAGCTCTTTTCAATGTAGCGGTCAAAGACACGCCTAAGCGTTTAATGTCTCGAAGTGTGAAAGAAACCCAGTTATTCACAACTGCGGCATATTCTGCAAATGTTTTCGCTGCTCCTGTTTGCAGTTGGTGTACCAGCATCGCTTCATCGACAACAAAACAAGAGGAATGGGGAATGATAGTACTTGTACACCCATAATTTTTTTTTAAAACATTTCAAAATACTGATTTGGAGGTAGGAAGTCTGAGATCTCCAAATTCAGATATTGATGGAGGATAAGTTGTGTTCTCATGAGAAAAGAATTCTCTGGTATCGCCCTTCCTTTCCTGACATGCTATAAACATCTTGCAGAACAGGTTAGAATCTTTGTGTGCACTAGCAAGTTTCATCTTATCTTTGCAACGAACTTTCAACGAGCTACAGTTAAAAAGCTTCATATTAACTTCCTTTATAGCATCGTGTATGGACTGCTTCCATGTCATTAGACGGTTATAAACGAAGTCCTCATACATTTTGGTTCCTGTGGTAGCTGCGATGCGGACAGACTGGCACAAATCTTCTGGCGCTATACGTCTGGTGAACCCAACTGTAGACAGATGCTCTTCTTCAAAAGGATTACCAGTATCACGAAGTACATCAATTAGGTTCTTCACATGTGTCCTGTACTTGCTTTGGAATGCATCCGTGTCCTCGTGGTGTGATCTCGATACGTGCAACTCAGCAGAGTAGCTGTCTTCATACTCAGCCGGCAAACGAGCGATTTCGGGACAACTGACTATTTTCTTCAAAAGAGTAAATGGGTTATTGGAAGTTTCCCATAGAGAACCACTTTCTTTAATCAGTTTGATATTCTGTTCGTGCAGCTGGTCGTCTGACATACGTGAAAAGTGCCGGTAAGATTTCCTACTGGTGAAATATCCCTTAGAGGACTCCTTAAATACATCAGGATGATGAACTGAAGTTGCTTCAGAGTATGTATGTGTATTAATAGTCGATACATGTTGCAAATAATGGCAGCACTGTGACAACGCTAGATGGGAAGAAGGGGGCAAGTGCCCTCTGGTGGCATCGTGAGCCAGGATCGTAGCCATCGCAAAAATGTAGGGGGGAGATAGAAGTTAGGAGGCCCGATCCAACCATATTAACTGTAATATCTGCTCTTGCAAGCCTACCATGAACACTTTAGGGCGGTGATTTTTAAAGTTAACGAGGACCCCCTGTTCATTCGGAAAGTGATCTGTGTACCCCTTGCAACGCTATCTGCAATTTAACAAGGTATTAAAAATATGTACTAATTTGAATTACCTTTGACAAGAAAAAGATAAAGAAAAAAATTGCAATAAGTAATATATTTTAAAGATATATAATTGCTTCGTAAACGAAATTTCTATTAAAAATACAGTAACTTTCAAGACTGAAAATCTTTTTTTTTTTTTTTTTTTTTTTTTTTTTTTAAAGGAAATCCACTTGATAAATTCTTAAATGTGGGGTCTTTAATGTGAGGAATGAAATTCTTTGTGTTTTTCCATAATTGCATTCAAATCTGGAATAAATTTTGTTACCATCAATCGTAGGTCCGATTCCACATGAAGATGATTTCGCTTTAAGGTTCGAATACTGCAAGGAGCAGGAAAAAAGTTTGTTCACATAAGTAAGAATTAGGAAAAGACATCAAATGCTGCAATGCCTTTAATACAACTCTTCATACTCACAGCAACCACGCAACCAAAAGCTACGAAGTTCGTTTTCTCTGAAAACGTTTTTCCATGAAGTATCGTAGGATAGTTCCAATAGCTGTTTTTGTTCTGTGTTAGAGAGATTCATACCTTGTATGTCATGGATTTCTACATTAGTGAAAGGATTTTCAATTCAACCATTACCAGGTTGTGAGACAGGGAAATATTCTCGAAAATTTGCATCTTACGCTTTCAAGTGTCCTTCAAATGTTTTGTGCATTTCAGCAGAGATTTTTCACATGAAGATCGATGATATCCTTCAGCACTGGAAATGATGAATAGTTATTGTTTCTTACTCGTACTGCTCACAGCTGCAGTTTCTTAATCTTAAAAATACTTCTTGATAACAACTGTGAGTTCCATTTTATTGCAACACATTTCAATTTTTAGAGTTCGCGGACCCATGGCTAGATCCCACGAACCGCCAGGGGTCCGCGGACCCCACTTTGAGAATCAGGGGTGGCAGTAGAGGGGCAGTAGAAATTTAGGGGTGGCCCCCATGACCCCCGTGGTTACGGGCCTGTCGTGAGCCCCTTCCCAGAGATGTTGACTTGATATATAGATCAAATAACACAACAGTCCTATTTTTGGTGTACACAAAATAACTGCCCCCCCCCCCCCAGAACACCTGTTCCCTTTCACTAGCCCCGTTCAAGAAATAAAAGCTATTGCCGTTATTGTCTAGCAGTTCACAGTCTTCTATAGTCGTTTTGCCTGTGAATTTGAGCCCAAAGACGGTGCAAATCGGACAAAATTTGGGGAACTTGTGAAAAGTAGGCCATTTTTCAAGATGGCTCCCAGAGTCACACGAAACATATTGAGAAGCTGTCTCCCGGTTTTTTTCTCATTTACATGTTGCGTTAAACACTCTGACCAAATTTTGTGCTGGTAACCGGAAATGCACGATCCATACAAATTATTGCACTTACGGACCGCACTATAAAACTAAGACAGCTGAGCATGAAATAAGTGAGAAGCAAACCCAACTGAACTGCTGTTGCTCGGTAGCCACAAATTAACATTTTTTCCTCAGGGTCATTATATCTACAACACATCAAAGTTTCATTCACTTGCACCGAAATCCAAAATATCGTTATACCCGGCTCTTTTGAAAAGTCTGGGCCTGTAGTGGCAAAACGGTTAATAATAAGACTTTTCCTTACGATGAGAAGATCTACAACATATCACAATTTCATTTATTTTCACCGAAATCCAGAACGTTGTTATACTCGGATATATTTTTTTTTTTTTTTTAGTGGCAAAACGGTCAGAGTTTGGTGGTTGTGTCCATTGAGATTTTTTCTGAGGATAAGAGTGTCTACAACATATCACGGTTACAGTGATTTTCAACGAAATCCACAATATCGGTACCTTCAGCTGCTTTCGAAAGTGACCTCGTGTGGACGAACGACCAGTGATTGGTGGTTATGCCCATTAAGAATTTTTCTCAGATCACATTATCTACATCATATCACGATTTCAGTCATTTTCAGTGAAATCCAGAATATCGCTATTTTCGAGTATTAAATAAATAAATAAATATAGACCCGTAATGGCGAAATGATCAGTGATTGGTGGTTGTGCCTATTGAAACTTTTTCTCAGGTTCACAACATCTACAACATATCACGGTTTTAAGCAATTCATCTGAAATCCAATTTCCATAAGGATTGAGCGGGGATCCTTTAGCCTAAAGCTATGTAAAATATACAAAATGTTCAAGTTTCAGGGAGGGGATCGGACTCCCCTAAATACGGCATATTATCCGAGAACAAAAAAAAAAAAAAAAAAAAAAAAAAAAAAAAAAACGCCCACAGAAAAGAATTTTCGTCTTAAATCTCGAATGGTGATTTCCTCGGTGGAATAGTTAACGATTTATAAACTCTTATGTCACGAAGAGAAGAAAGCAGGATTGTCTCGTTACTAATGTTCTTAATATTAGGCAATAGGCCTATAAAAGAGCTAATATAACAAGATAACAGTAGCACTGAATTAAGTGGCTAAATGCCGCCCAAAGCCGAAACAGAAATTTGTCTGTGCTTTGTAACATGAATATGAAAAATTAAAAATATACGAAATTTTATAAGCCTTTTTTTGTACATATATTTTAAATTAATTACAAAATATATTGCAATGTAAGGGACTTAGGCCAGATATTTTACTAGCCTAGCATATAAGTTGACCTAGACTTCAGTCCGGTATGATTCAACTGTTCTAAAACTTGGTAGAGTAACTGTCCCAATAATTGACAGTATAAGAGCAGTATTTGACAAATTGCACGTTTTTTCACCCTTTAAATGAGCCTGATTCACTGATCTCTCGTATAGGTACGAAGGCATCCTTCCTTCATCTACACAGACCACCATACAAATAATAGACTAATAATTATTATTTTTAAATATATATATTACGAAATGTTTATCATTGTACCAGAAATTGACACTATGATTTGAGAGATTCACCAGTAATTGACATCTCCTAATATCTTATTCGAATGAACCATATAATTTTCTACCAACTTATCAAGCTGATTATAACAGTTTCCACCTGGATAAACATGTTTATTTCTTTCGCTAATATAGCTATTACAGTATTATTTTTGCATACGTACAACGGAAGTTAATACTAAAATTATACAAATATTCATAGCATAGCCCTAATGTTGTTTCCAGTTGACATATGACAAGAAAATTAAGTACTAATAATTATATAATTGAAAAGTGAAATATTTTCTAATACTATCAGTGAAATGTTATCTTATTTGAAATGTCCTCGGTCCTAACGTAACAGCATCGCATAACACAATAACTAAAATGGCCTAATGATGCCGGAAGTCATTTATGATACTTTCATCTGTCAGTATGACAGGCACGTAGCCAGGATTTCGTAATAGGGGGGGTCCGAGACATGAAATACTATGGTTGTCACACCAGAGTTCGATTATTCTAAACTATTTTATTAGTAACATACATTGGTTCGTTTAGTCTGGATTTCGCAATGGGAGGGGGCGTGTGACATGAAATATTGTGGTTATCACACAAGGGGCTTGATCAATCTAAACTATTTTACTAGCAACACATATTGGTTTGTTAGGACAAGAAAATGAGGACATGTTAGTACGTATTTTAGTAGCAAACTATGAAGAAATCTCGAATAAAAGAATATTAAAAAGATTTTAAAAGATTTTACAATATCTACATTTCTTCTTCTGTTCATTCATATATAACAATTTTCCTTTTATTATGACCTCAACTATTTTTTTAAAAAGTACGTATCCAATAATGTAAAATATTATATAATATCTGCGTTCCTTTCTCTGTTGAGTCAAATGTTAACAGAACTTGCTTTCCACATAACTTTTTGTTTCTATTATTCCGTCAACTACTGTCTGTTCCAAATGACAAGTTAAAGGAGCAGCTGAAAACCGTTTCTGAAATAACTTGTTTGATCTATAAAGAAGCGATGATGAAAAATTATTTTTATTTTTCGCTTTTTATTTTTAATGCTGATTCTTCCTATTTCTCGTTTCTTTTTGTTTCATCCTTCATTAATTTTTCTTTAACTTCTGGTCTTGAAGGGGGGGTCCGGACCCCCCGGACCCACCCCTTGGCTACGTGCCTGAGTATGAGGTTTCAATCTTATACATGACGACATTATCCACAATAAAGGGACTTGCCAATTGAGTAATCGGTCCGTAAAATATGAATTTTTTCTCCACCTTATCAATATCTGTCACTTTTGGCACACAAATGTTTTCCGTTATCTCTCTAAGAAATTAGACATGAACCCTGTCCTTATGAATGGCAATAATGCAACCGATATAAAACTGTTCATCATAATAAACAACATAGTATTTCCCTTTTTCAATCTTACACGTTGATAGTTCATGTGATGTGGTTGGAATGTTACTGTCCATTAACAGACTCTCGTCAGAAGATTCTTGGGACTGAATGTTTGATTCTTCAGACAACGTACTGTTGTTCACTTTTATTATTTACTGACTGCTTTCTTTCTCTTTTGAATTTTTTTGTGATTTGTGCTTTTGTTCTTTTGAAGTTTCTGTTTCCTCTTCTGCTCCCGGATCAATTTTCTTTCTTCTATATCTCTGATTTGCAAGTTTTTGGTTCTATTTCTTTTGATAATAACTCTTCCAAATGCCTGATGTCACAAAAGACGGTACTTGTTCAGTTTACTTCCGCTTTCGTACTGTAGGTCATCTTTCAGATCAGAACAACGTCTTCTTGAAGGGCGATATTTTCACCAACTGACGGAATCTAAAGGGACGAAGTTGATGGCACTTGGGTTATCACCAATGCGTAATAAAGACTGTACCCTCTCGCTTGTAGGTGTGCTCACTTTGCAGCTGCGTTCCAACCAAATGATCACTAACTAGCTCAAGATTTACTCTGAGTTGACATAGACCTATTATATGTGATTTCACTTTGCTCCATAGATGTGATTTGACTTGTAAAGAAAGACTTTCACTGTATTATTCCTCCCCCCCCCCAGCAAGGATTTAGTGAGGGAATTTTGTCCAAAAATATTCAGTAGGGAGAATTCCACAGTTCTCCAAGGATTTCGCACCCTGTTTTTCACAATAAATTTCACTATTTCAATTCGATAATAAATAATGAATTTAATGTTAATCAAATCACATATTATAATATGTATTATAGTGCATTTTTCTCTTCTCTAACTACATACATTATTCATTTTGGTAGAAAATCATTCTACAAAAACATTCTCTCATGCTTTCTCCCCCTTCTCTGCCAGAGCCTTTTTCTGCACCCTACCCAAGAAGATCCGGCGTTTTACCAAACGTCCTTAAAATATGAAGTAGATGAGCTAAGAAGGTATTTGTGTGCAGGTTAACCTGGTCTCTCACTAAACCCCACAATTGAATGTTTATGGAAATTATATATCCCTATATCACAAGCAGTAAATATAGCCTACCGTATTCTACATTTTTTAATGAATTTCTACAACAGATTATAGCTTTAGAGGTTCTCGTGAGGATTGGCTGACCCGGATTACCTAACCTAGCCATAAGTTGTCAAAATTAGAAGTTGTGCATCGTGCATGGTGATAATGACCCCGAGTTGAGGTGTAAAATTGGACTCGAAAGCGGAACAAGGGCTGTTCGTATTCGTATCTCAGACGAGGCATGGGATGGGACGAATATGAAAATAAGGTTGCTGTAATAGGTTTCCACAGGGTTGGTAAAAGTGAAACTAGGATTTTCGAACTACTTTTTAACTTTTTTTTTTAAGACAACAATTTTTAAAATCAAGACTTGGCAATTTCAAGTTTCATCCCGCCCCAATCTTGTAATGCTCGCTACGTCGCTGATGGTATCTCTTCCTTATACCGATCGGAAAGTAGCATTGTATACTTTTTTTTGTGACAGTTTACACAATTTATTGCGATTTATATTAGACGGTTTGATGACAACGTTTTAACAAAGTACTATAAATACTACTATAAAACATTGATACTAAATTAATTTGTAAGTACATTATATTTTTATATGCTGTATATAGTGTTTTATAACAAATATATTTTTTTATCAGATGGAAAATTTGGTGACAAACAACGTTTTTATTCAATTTTTCAGTTTGCATTTCATTCGCTTTTTTAAAATGCTAGGCCTACTTGGTGTAAAACAAGGCTAGGCCTACTTGGTAAGATAAAGCTGTTAATAAAATAAAATTATGTTTGTTTAGTCACGAATAATAAATAAATATTTTTGTCAGGAAATCTTAAAGAAATTAAATGCAATTTCAAAGAAAATCAATCTTATGTAGATAGGTTCTGAGTACAAGGTCTTAAATAGTTACCCACAAAGGTATAACATTTGGTCCGGGGCAGTAGTTCTGGGTTAAACATAATAAAAACTATCTGGAATATAATTTATGGAGAAAAAGTATAATAATAATAATAATAATAATAATAATAAGCAGCTTAAAAAGAAGTGGTTTTACTTTTCCGGAAGGAATTTTCATTTTTTTCAGCCCTCAAAAACACTAGCTTCAACACATTTTTTTTTTGGCTTGGCCCCCCTTCAAAAAAGACATGCCCCTCCTATATTAACCTGCTGGCTACACCCCTGATTATATAAGACGTTGACCTACAGTTTAAATTGAAATATGAACCATACACACATTGAATTCCAATGCTCTCACCGGGAATTAAACCGGCAGACGGGCGCCATAGCGGGGGGGGGGGGTCCCCAGATTTTAGTCAAACATATTTAAGAAACTATACTATAACTTTTGTCGGAAAGAGGATTTTGATTTTGATTCATCCGAACCCCGATTTAAAAAGCTTACGACGTCAGTGATAGTACTGCATATCTATTTAAGTTTGATGAAATTGTGCATATTGTCGTTGTGGCTTTAAAAGCCACTGTTTGTAAACATTGTCACTGTCCTCAAAATTTTATAGGACAGATAAACGCAATGTTTGTTATTACCCACCCAACACAAGTACATACTGATCATGTGTAAAGAATGTTCCTCGAGGTACATTGGAATGTACATGATAGGTACGTGAATAGAGCAATCATGTGAAATACACATGTAAGGAATAAGGTTACTTCCGCCCAAAAGTACGTGCATGACACATACCGAGGAATGTATCTATTATGTGTATATCACGTACCGTGTATGTACTTGACACATTTACTTGGCATTGGCATGTGCCAGGAATGTACTAGGCATGTCAGTAATGTTCCTTAGGGCAGTGCTATGCAACTGGGGGTGCGAGTACTTAAATACTAAACCCTTAACGCTTCATTTTTACGTTCGAATTTAGAAGCTTGTATTTTAAAAAAAAAAGCCAAGCACCTAACTCTGAAAATATATGCCCTCCTCCGGCATCTGTGTGGCAATTTAACTATCTATTAAAATACTACAGTAACATTTACGAGCGATTTTTTTTTTTTTTTTTGAAGTGCTAGCCATAGGCTAGCTCCCTTTTAGAGGGCTACACCCTCTCTTAGGTGGGAGAAGTGAAGGGATTATAGTAACGAGTAAGGTATGGATGGGCTAAGAGTAGTTTATTAATTTATTTATTTGTTTATTACTATAACTAGGACATTATGATCTTTTCGATCATAATCATACTTGAATGGTAGGTGTAGTTTGAATAACATAAGAGCTGTAACATAATAACAAGTATAATTGAACACAACATAAATATAAATATGGTAATTATAGAATATATATAGGTGAGAAAACAAAGCAAAACATGAGAACAATAGAAGTGCAAAAGTTATAATGAGATAGATTACATAAATAGATGAAAAGAAACATTACATACATATGAATGTTATTAGTAGGAAAATAAATAAGGAAATAATCAAACATTATAAGCAAAGAACATTGATGATCATAACGTAGGAATAGGTATAGCATGCACGACACTATGATATAGTAATGGGCGTGAATGATGTGGCGAGGTGCATACACAGGACAACACGTGGGTGATATTAGTTAGACAAATGAGCTTATCTTCAGCCTAGGGGCGGCTCTAGGCAATGATGTAAACGAATGAGGCCCATGTTAGTAAATAATGATAATCACTGTGCTGGAAATGATGGGTGAATGAGAGGAAGATGTTCATGAATGACGTAATCGGTGATGATAAATAAAGCGGGATCTAGTGGTGGTAGAGTATAATGATATAATGTGAAGAGAAGCGAAAGTGGAGGATGATAGTAACGATGAGGCGTTGGATGAAGTGCTAAGTAACGCATTGTATCCTGAAGTAAAGGATGACGAGTTTCGAAGCGCTTGGTGATATATGTGAGCCGCAGTGTTTCAATGTAGTACTGTAAGGTCGGAAAGGTAATTAGATTATACAGATCTTGTGTGGGACTAGGTAGCTTAACACGGAATGCTGTACGGAAAGCATGGCGTTCTAGGATGAAAAGCTTATTGTAGAATTTTGTCGGGGCAGCTAACCAAGCAGTAAATCCGTATGTGAGGACTGGTCTTAAGAATACTTTGTACGTATTTAGTATTGTATGTGGTTTAAGACCCCAAGTGGTACCAGTCAAGCGTTTCAATAGATTAAGTCTATTATAGGCTTTAGTAGTAATGGTTTTTAGATGTTGCAACCATGTAAGATGACGGTCGTATGTAATACCAAGATATGTAACAGTATTACTGAGTTGAATAGGCACCCCATCAACGTGTAGAGAGAGTTTACGTGGATTTCTACGGAATTTGGAAGTTCGTCTAGGTGGTAAGAAAACTATCGCTTGAGTTTTAGCTGCGTTTATAGTAAGCCTCCATGAAGTACACCAGGTGTAGAAGTGATCGATAGCAGTCTGTAAGAAAGTGCTGATCTGCTGAATAGTTGTTCCAAGTGCTAGCAGGGCCGTGTCGTCTGCGTATTGGAAGAGATGGACTTTATCTGGTAATCGGGGCATATCAGCTACGTATAGAAGATATAATAAAGGGGATAAAGCCGATCCTTGGGGTACTCCAGAGAAGAGAAAAATAGGATGTGATAAACTGCCTCGTACTGAGATATAGGTGATACGATTGGTAATGAAGTTGTATATGAGGCGAATATATGTGATAGGGAGCCGGAATTTGAGAAGTTTGTATATGAGCCCAAGATGCCAGACCTTATCGAATGCTTTCTCCAAGTCAAATAACACTAAGCAGGAAGGTTGAGCTGAATTATAATGTTGTGTAATGAGCGTTGTGAGTCGGAGTAGCTGATCATTGATAGAGAAGCCTGGTCGAAAGCCGGCTTGTGTGACGGGAAGTAAGTTATGATCGGCGATGAATAGATGTAATCTTTTAACCAGAATACGCTCTAAGATCTTACTGAAGGTGGAAGTAAGTTGGATAGGTCTATAGGATGTAATATTCTGCGGAGGTTTGTGCGGTTTAGGAAACATAAGCGTCTTAGATGTTTTCCAAGCTAAATGAAAAAAACCAGTGCGCAGTATGAATGTGTAAACATTCGCAAGAAGAAGGAGTAGCGAGATAGGGCATTCTTTGATATGGCGATATGTTACGTTATCGAGACCAGGTGCAGTATTTCGTTTATTATTAAGAACTTGAGTGATTTCGTTAACAGTGATGGGAGCAGAAACAGCAGCATTAGTAGGTAAGATATGAGTAATATTTGGTTGAAGTTGCGGCGATGAGGTATTTAGCCTGTCTGCAGCGTGAGGTGCGTTGTCAGATGACGGTGTGAAAATTTCTTGTAAGTGATCTGCAAATGCATTCGCTTTATCACGATCGGTAGAAATAGGTGTGTCGCCTAATAAAATAGGGTAGGGCGTAGTAGTGAATTTCCCACACAATGCGTTAAAGCGAGTCCAGAATTTTGTAGGATGAGATGTTTCGGAAAGATTGTTACATGTCTTCACCCAGGAGCGAAGTTTATATGCTTTGACGTAGTTGTGTACTGTACGTTGAAGTTGTTTGTGATGTCGGAGTGCTTCTGGATTGCGAGTGCGAAGATATTCTCGATAGAACTGTCGTGAACGTGTGATCATAGTGATGTATTGAGGCGGAAGCTTGGGTTGATAGGGAACGGATTGTGTGGTTGGAATGTATAAGTTGCTGGCTTCCTGGATTGCAGAGGTAATGGTGTCTACAGTCTGATATAAATCGTCGCCTGTGGTGGGGTCGGTTAGATCTCTGGTGAGGTCTGAAATGTGTGTGCGATATTGATCCCATTTAGCTCTATCATAACGCAAGCTCACTCGCAATGGTAACGAAGAACTAGTTGCAGCTAAATATGGTTTATAGACTAGCTTGATGGGTGCATGATCGCTGCCCAGAAGATCAAGGATTTCGACATTGCAGTGTGAGACAAGGTTTGCTGAGGCGATGACTATGTCAGGCTTGGTGTTTGAGATGGGGCGTGTAGCTTGCGGAAGATCAAGAATGATTCCAGTAGTGTGAGTCGTTATAAAGTTAACAAAATTGGCCCTGTCGCCATCGCTGCGGCTATGCATATTGAAGTCAGCCATAATAATATATCTATTGAAAGTGTTGGAGATATATTGTACGAACTGCTCAGGTAATGGATGGTTTGGTCTGATATATATAGTTGCCAGTGTGATTATGATATTTTTGAAATAAACAGTGGCTATGAGGTATTCGGGAACAGCTGTTGTAGTATAGTGATGCTGGCGAAAAGGGATGTGGGGAGAAATCCCTATGGCCACTCCCCCATTGGCTCGAAGTGTAGGTAGAGGATTTTCAGAATGAAGCATGGTATATCGTGGTAAACGACAAGAACGAGAGCTGGTAAGAAATGTTTCATTAAGCAGGAAGACTGTTACATGCTCCTCGAGAAGTAGCTGTTCAAATAAAATTTTGTTCTTTGGTAGTGACCGGATGTTGAGAAAGAGAAAAGTTAAAGCCATGATATTAATCGATAGTAGTAGCATGTGATTTATGGAAATGGACAGTATTGCCAGAATATGTTGCAGTAAAATTGACATGGAAAGTTGTCTTTGCTGCTATAATGATTTGTTGTAGAATATGAGGTCTAATGAAAGGATGAATATTTTGCAGAGCTAGAGTTAGAAACGTTAGTAGCTGGTCCAATGAAACAGGAGCGTCAATTGGATGTGGAGTGGTTTGAGCTGGCGTCGGTGGTCGCAAAGGAACGACGAGTTCAGGATGGTCCTGAATAGGGTCCGGCTTTGCCTTACACTTATAACTATAGGCCGGATGCTGCTCATTACAAGTGGCGCATTTTGGTGGCAATTGCAAGTTGTTACAAGTCCGGGTGTTATGCGGACCAGCACAGTAGCCACATTTACTTGTGTTTTTACAATCTGATGTCTGATGAGCATTGTAAACCTGGCATCTCTCACAGCGGATAGGCATAGGAATTGGTGTTCGTGATGGCTCTACTCGGTGTTTATGATTATAAATGTAGGCTCCTGATGCCAATAGCTCATCAATGGTGTCTTGGTGGTTTGTAAGAACACGAACCATATAGGTAGGGCCTTGGTCGTTTCGAATTCGTAGTACTTTTGTAATAGTATGGCCTTCGAGCTTGAGCTCCTCTTGGACCTCTTCATCTGTATAAGAAGGGTCAACCCCCCGAATCACCACAGATAACAAAGGGGATCGTTTCGGTGGTGGAGGCTGCTTACGTGTGGAAGAGTTCAGTGATTGAATCTTCGCATTGGGACCAAACGTGTCAATAGGCACTTTGTTTTTTATTGTAGCGAGCAGAGTTGGGTCCGGAGTTTTTAAGATGATACCATTCCTCGTATGGACGATTTCTGATATAGCTGCCCGAGGGAGGTACTTGCGGAGTTGTATGGC
Source organism: Thermobia domestica (assembly GCF_964235325.1). Classification (NCBI taxonomy): domain Eukaryota; kingdom Metazoa; phylum Arthropoda; class Insecta; order Zygentoma; family Lepismatidae; genus Thermobia; species Thermobia domestica. Next base: position 219,986,682 of record NC_137454.1, on the reverse strand, counting down.
GACAAACTTCGCATTACTGAATTTTACATCGAAATTAGTTAGTAACATTGAGTGAACGGAAGGTGAGGTAGACCCGTCAGAATGATGCGAAGATGTAGCTATGTCCATTGGAACTTGGCTTACATCTGGATTTGAAGAGAGATGTTGTTTCTTTGTAGGCGGAGATTGTTGAAGCCGTTCGGCATAACTGTGTGTCTGTTCTGATGCATGTGGTGATCTGCTGCGAACAGAGCCAGAAGAAAGAACTGAAGTGGCAGAGGCAACTGAGGCTTGAGAACCTCGCCGCTGCTGAGATTTACTAAGAGTGGGGCTGACGTGACTTGAATCCCTGCGGGTCTTGACCTTCGTGTTGCTCGCGGTTGGTCCAGCTAAAACTTGCGGTAATCCTGTATGTTTGCCTTTCATCGGTTTGCCTGATCCTAGCCGTGGGTCCGCCATCGAAAAATCCGCCCTGGGCTGATGCCCAAATGAAAGGATATGTTACTCTTGTAGATGTGTAGTGAATAATGTGATGATATAAGATGTAATGATGGTAGTGATAGGTGCACCCTCCAGCACTGAAAAGCGCTGTCAATCCCAGTGAGAGCGTATGCGTGCTGGTCTCGATTGTGCGTGTGCTACACAATGTCCTCGAAGGCACGTTAACACTTCCCAGCTAGGCTAGGTTATATACAAAAGACAGCTTATGACGTTTGGTACGTCTAGCTGATGAGAGAGTATGTTTACGAGCGATTTTTTTTTTTTTTTGGTAAGTGACTAGCCGTTCCGGCTAGAACCCTGTTAGAGGGTTATGCCCTCTCTTAGGGAACTGAAGTATGAGAACAGTAGATGTGCCTGACTTTGAGAGGGTCTCAGAGTTCTTTATTAAAGCTTGTTATAGCGATCAAAGACTTAAGGACCTTTGCGGGCCTTAACATCAGGCAGGGAAAGGGTGGCCGAGCAATTACATGATGTATAAGATGCAACTTAGTTGTCAATATATAGGTTATATGGAGTTGTGGATGGATTTATTGTGCAACATAGGATGGAAAGATGAGCGGAAGATGGTCATGAATTTGGTAGTCAGCAAGTAACTCCAGGTCTAGTGCATCAGGAGGTAGTGTGTAGCAGTACAGAGTATACAGGAGTGATAGCGGTGGATGGAAATATCGAAATGCTGCTGGGTGGAGTGCCATATGATGCATAGTAGTCAGAAGTAGAGGATGGTGTGCTTCATAACGATTGTGTATGTAGGTGAGACGTAACTTTTCAAGATGAAACTGTAGAGATGGAAACTCAATGCGGTTGTATAATTCTGCTGTTGGGCTAGGTAACTTAATGCGAAATGCAATACGTAGTGCATGTCTTTCTAAGATTAAGAGCTTTTCGTAGAAAGAGCGTGCAGCAGCTATCCAAGCAGTGTGACCATATGTTAGAGTCGGTCGTAGGAAAGCTTTGTAGGTATTTAATACTGTAGTAGGTTTCAAGCCCCATGTTGTTCCGGTTAACCTCTTTAGGAGATTTAGTCTATTGTAAGCCTTGGCGGTGACTGTTTGAAGATGTGGTTTCCATGTTAGATGTCTATCGAATTTTACGAGCGATTTTTTATTTTATTTTTTTTTTATTTTTTTTTTAAGAGGCTAGCCTGACGGGCTAGCTGCCTTTCAGAGGGTTACGCCCTCTTTTAGGAACGAGACATGATAGTTACCTACGGAAAGAATATGTTAGATGGGCTAAGTGGTTTTATACTTTATTAGCAACAACGTTTACATAAATAAGTAATTTTGGAGGTGGAGACTTAACGAACATTAATCCTTAACATTAGGTGCAGGTATATACACAAGGAAAATAAACATACAGTATATTTTAAACAAATAATCGATAACATAATGGGAATGATGATTAGGTATAGAATTCATGATATGTACAAGTATAGCAATGGGAGTGAAAGATGTGGTGAGGTGCTTACACAGGAAAACACGTGGATAATATTAATTAGACAGATGAGGTTATCTTCAGCCTAGGGGCTACTCTAGGCAATGATGAAGACGAATGAGGCCCTTGTTAGTAAATAATGGTAATCACTGTGCTGGAAATGATGGGTGAATGAGAGGAAGATGTTCATGAATGATGTAATCTGTGATTATAAGTAAAGCAGGGTCTAACGGTGGTAGAGTATAATGATATAATGTGAAGAGGAGCGAAAGTGGAGGATGATAATAACGGTGAAATGTTGGATGAAGTGCTAAATAACGCATTGTGTCCTGTAATAAAGGATGTCGTGTTTCGAAGCGTTTGGTGATAAATGTTAGCCGCAGCTTTTCTAGGTAATATTGTAAAGTCGGAAAAGTGATTTTGCGGTATAAATCCTGTGTAGGACTAGGCAACTTAATGCGGAACGCTATACGGAAAGCATGGCGTTCTAGAATTAAAAGTTTACTGTAGAACTTAGTGGGTGCAGCTATCCAAGCAGTAAATCCATAAGTAAGGACAGGTCGTAAAAATACCTTGTAGGTATTTAGGATGGTGTGTGCTTTAAGGCCCCAGGTGGTACCAGTCAATCGTTTCAATAGATTGAGTCTATTATAGGCTTTTGTAGTAATGACTTTCAGGTGTTGGGACCAAGTAAGGTGGTGATCATAGGTAATTCCCAGATATGTGACAGTATTACTGATTTGAATAGGCACCCCATCAACGTGCAGAGAGAGATTGCGTGGATTTCTGCGGACTTTGGAAGTTCTTTTGGGTGGTAGGAATATGATGGCTTGGGTTTTAGCTGCGTTGATAGTAAGCCGCCAAAGAGTGCACCAAGTGTGAAAGCGATTAATAGCAGTCTGTAACTTAATGTTGAGCTGCTGGATACTTGTTCCAAGTGCGAGAAGGGCCGTATCATCCGCATATTGGAAGAGATGGACCTGATCTGGCAGTCGGGGCATATCTGCTACATATAGAAGGTATAGTAAAGGAGACAAGGCTGACCCTTGTGGTACTCCAGAGAACAGAAAGATCGGATGTGACAAACTGCCTCGTACTGAGATATAGGTGATACGATTCGTAATGAAATGATAAATGAGGCGAATGTAGGAGATAGGGAGCTGAAATTGCAGAAGTTTGTATATGAGCCCATGGTGCCAGACTTTATCGAATGCTTTCTCCAAGTCAAATAAAACTAAACAGGAAGGATTTGCTGAATTATAGTGTTGAGTAATGAGCGTTGTGAGTCGAAGTAGTTGATCATTTATAGAGAAAGCTGGACGGAAACCTGCTTGTGTGACTGGAAGTAGGCCGTGATCTGAAATGAAAATATGTAATCGTTTAACTAGGATACGTTCCAAGATCTTACTGAATGTGGATGTAAGTTGTATAGGCCTATAAGACGCAACATCCTGAGGAGGCTTATGTGGTTTGGGAAACATTAGGGTCTTAGATGTTTTCCAAGCTAAAGGAAAGAAGCCAGTTCGCAATATGAATGTATAGATATTCGCAAGAAGTAGTAATAGTGAAATAGGGCATTTCTTGATATGGCGATACGTCACGTTATCTAAGCCAGGTGCAGTATTTCGTTTATTATTGAGAACTTGAGAGATTTCGTGAGTGGTGATTGGGGCGGAAACAGCAGTATTAGGAGGTAAGACATGAGTAGGATTGGGTTGTAGTTCTGGTGATGAAGTATTGAGTCTGTCTGCAGGGTGAGGCGTTTTCTCAAATGGCGGTGTGAAGATAACTTGTAGGTGATCTGCAAAGGCATTTGCTTTATCGCTATCGGTACTAACAGGTGTATCATCCAATAAAATGGGGTAGGGTGTACTAGAGAATTTTCCACAAAGCGCATTGAAGCGGGACCAGAATTTAGTAGGATGCGATGTTTCAGACAGGGTGTTGCATGTCTTTACCCAGCACCGGAGTTTATATGCTTTGATGTAATTGTGTACTGTACGTTGAAGTTGTTTGTGATGTCGGAGTGCTTCTGGGTTGCGAGTGTGGAGATATTCTCGATAGAGCTGACGTGAACGTTTGATCATGGAGAGATAGTGTGGCGGAAGTTTAGGCTGATATGGAACAGATTTCGTTGTTGGAATATACAAGTTGCTGGCTTCCTGGATTGCGGATGTAATGCGATCTACAGTCTGGTATAAATCGTCACATGTGGCCGGTTCTGTTATATCGCTGGTGAGGTCTGAAATATGTGAACGATATTGATCCCATTTAGCTTTATCGTAACGCAAGCTCACTCGTACTGGTAAAGAGGAATGGGTTGTAGCTGAGTATGGTTTGTAAACAAGCTTGATTGGTGCATGATCACTACCAAGAAGATCAAGGATTTCTACAGTGCAATGTGAGATAAGATTTGTGGAGACAATGACTATGTCAGGCTTAGTGTTTGAGATTGGGCGTGTAGCTTGTGGAAGATCAACAATAACCCCAGTAGTGTGGGTTGTTATGAAGTTAATGAAATTTGTCCGGTCCCCATCGCTGCGGCTATGCATATTGAAATCGGCCATAATGATGTATCTGTTGAAACTATTGGAGATATACTGTACGAACTGCTGAGGTAATGGATGATTTGGTCTGATGTATATAGTTGCCAGGGTGATGATGACATTTTTGAAATAAACTGTGGCAAGGAGATATTCAGGAAGAGCTGTTGCTGTATACTGATGCTGGCGATAAGGGATGTGAGGTGAAATCCCTATGGCTACTCCCCCATTTGCTCGAAGTGCAGGTACAGGATTTGCAGAATGTAACATGGTATATCGTGGTAAACGGCAAGTACGAGAGTTTGTTAGAAATGTTTCATTGAGTAAGAATACTGTAACATGTTCCTCCAGAAGAAGTTGTTCAAATAAAACTTTGTGTTTTGGTAGTGATCGGATATTCAAAAAGAGAAAAGTTAAAGCCATGATCTTAAACGAGTGAACTAGCATGTGATTTATGAAAATGAACAGTATTTCCGGAATAAGTAGCAGTAAAATTAACATGAAAAGTGGTTTTTGCTGCCAGAATGATTTGCTGTAGAATATGCGGCCTAATAAAGGGGTGGATGTTTTGCAAAGCTAGCGTTAGAAACGTCAATAGCTGATCTAATGAAACAGGAGCGTCAATTGGATGTGGATGGGTTTGAACTGGTGCCGGCGGTCGCAAGGGCACAACGAGTTCAGGATGATCCTGAATAGGGTCTGGCTTTGCCTTACACTTGTAACTGTAGGCCGGATGCTGTTCATTACAAGTGGCACATTTTGGTGGCAATTCCAAGTTATCACAAGTCCGGGTGTTATGAGGACCAGCACAATAGCCACATTTACTGGAACTTTTACAATCGGATGTGTGATGGGAATTGTAGACCTGGCAACGTTCACAGCGGACCGGCATTGGAACTGGTGTTCGTGATGGTTCGACTCTGTGCTTGTGATTATAAATGTATGCACCTGACGCTAGTAACTCGTCAATGGTGTCTTGATGGTTTGTAAGCACACGAACCATATAGGTAGGACCTTTATCGTTTCGAATGCGTATTACTTTCGTAATAGTGTGTCCCTCTAGCTTGAGTTCCTCTTGGACCTCTTCGTCTGTATAGGAGGGGTCAACCCCCCGAATAACGACAGATAATAATGGTGGTCGCTTTGGTGGAGGAGGCTGCTTACGTGTGGAGGAGTTCAGAGATTGAATCTTTGCATTTGGACCAAATGTGTCAATAGGCACTTTGTTTTTTATTGTGGTAAGGAGAGTTGGGTCCGGTGTTTTTAAAATGATGCCATTTCTCGTATGAACAATTTCTGAAATTGCTGCTCGAGGGAGGTATTTGCGCAGTTGTATGGAAACAAACTTCGCATTGCTGAATTTTACGTCGAAATTAGTCAATAACATGGAATGAACTGAAGGTGGAGTGGATCCGTCAGAATGATTTGAAGATGGACTTATGTCCATTGGATCTTGGTTTAGAGATGAATTAGAAGCGAGATGTTGCTTCTTCGGAGGTGGCGATTGTTGCAGACGTTCGGCATAACTGTCTGAATGTTCTGATGGATGTGGCGATCTGCTGCGGACAGACCCAGAAGAGATGACGGAAGTTGCAGAGGCAACTGAGGCTTGAGAACCTCGCCGCTGCTGAGATTTACTAATAATAGAAGAAGTGTGACTCGGATCCTTGCGGGTTCTGCCCTTCGGTGTGCTCTCGGATGGTCCAGGTAGAACTTGAGGTAACCCTGTATGTTTGCCTTTCATCGTTTTGCCTGATCCTAGCCGTGGGTCCGCCATCGAAAATCCGCCCCTGGGCTGATGCCCAAATGTAAATACGAAGATGTGTGTCTATAAATGTGTGATGAACGATTTGATGACAACAGATAGAATGATGATAGCTTCTCCCTCCAGCACTGAAAATACCAATGAGATCGTATGCGTGCTCCAGTAAATCGAAAAACCAAAAAAATAGCAAGGTCGTCAACTTAGAATCAAGTACGTCTCTTTACCTCCGTGGAGGATTATAATCAATTCGACGGTTGTTTTCTCGACTCCAAAGAGGCAAGTAATCCAACCGTATATACGAAGATCGCGTCTAAAATAAACCAGTGGGATGGAATAACTAAGGGAATTGGTTATTTTTCTCCGCCAGCTACGGATACCCTATTTTTTTACCTGGTTAGAGATTCCAGGTGGCCAGTTCCTTTACGAGCGACCGAGCTCTAACCTATAATCTTAGCATTCAAACCTTTAATTTACGGTTATTTGTGATTTCACGTTTATAACAAAGACAAATAGTTTTAAAAGAGTGTAGTTTAAATAAATTACTGAAATAAATATTTTTCACAAAGTTTATCCTTCTAAATTATTGTTCAAAGGCCTTTGCCTTTAGTAAGCCTTCTCCGAAATACATGCAAATGAATTGTGCTGCCATCTTTGGAGCTCTTTTAAAATACACATATATGTTTCTCGACAATGAGATCTCAGAAACTAAAGGCTCTAGAAAGATGACGTTTTCACTGATCGATTGCAAATTTCATGTAGATTGTCCAGTTCTAATTGAATATTTAAAAAACATGGGCACTATTTCTTTAGTACATTTTTACGGGTACATTGGAAGTGTTGAACTTTCAACAAAATAAAATAAAACATCACATCCTAATCATTACACATTCCAACACCACACTGTTGTATATAGCGGTTGTATATGTCTCCGGCATTTGTTTCATAGCCAACTAATAATGGAAAAGGAAGGATAACCATTTCCTGAAGGATGTCTATATTATCAGGCTGAATTTCTTTAAGGAGTTAGTTTATACTTAAACTTACGTCTTCCCGAAAATTTTATTTAACGTCTAGTTTTAACGTACAGGTTTTGCACTAATTCTCTGCTGTGTAACGTCACAATATAACCATCAATGCTCATGTTATGAGGACTATTCTGCCAGTGGGGTTTAGAATGTTACAACCTAGAGAACGCATCAAACGTCAGAAAATTGCAAAATGACACACACAATATATTACAATGTGGCTAAACTCAGAAAGTGGCTATAGAAGTGAAAAGCATATGGCTAAAAAGCCACTATTGGCTCTTTGGAAATTATGTGACTAACGACGTTCTCAAAATGGCCAGATCTCGTCACAACGTGGCTAACTTGGCAACCGTAGTCGCAATACGAAGCAACTTACGCACAACCATGCCATGATACATGGGGTATGTGCCATTCACATTCCTCACATTCCAGTGAAGCATGTAAAAGTACCTTTCAAGTGTCAGAAATTCCTCGAAAGGCACGTACCTAGCGACACGTGCTATGCATATGAAATGTACATGTTTCAAGTACCAGGTACGTAAACGGTACATATGGAACTTAAATGGCACGTTTCTAGAATGTACCTGGTTGGGTGGGTATTAGTTAAGTGGCAGGAAAAAATCAATATATGCAGCTTCTGGGCGCACATCATTGTTACCATTTTAATTTAACATAAATTCAACCATGAATCTTCTACAACACTTCGCGGAAAATAGAGAGAGCAATTTGACCACTTCACTTCATGGGTTTTGCTTTATGATGGAATTTTCCTTTTAATGAATTATATCACATGTTTAAATTTCCAAATTTCAATCCTTACCGCTTAGGGTTCAACCCAGAAAACTGTGTGCAAGTGGATTAAACCGATCCCAATTTAGTTTAAAATGTTGAAATCGCTGCACAATGCACCCATCAGTAGTATGACAATCGAAGACGAAGCCACGGCAGTGATAAAGTGCTTACCTTCGGTACGTGAAGACCCTAGTTCGATGCTGAACAAGTAAGTGTAGTGGGTAACATTGTGGGTTTTATCGGTGTACTCGCACAATGTCATTCCACTGATTCTTCTGTAATCTATATCAATGACGTTAATTACCGACTTACGTCATAAAAGTTAAATGAACTTTGTTTAATTAGATTTTCCGGGACAGCGCGAACGCAGTCCCGACTATCAAAAATTACGCGCCCGAGATACCCACGTTTGGGGTATTCGCGAGGGTCAGCCCAACCGAAGTGCAATGGAAGAGCCTCGCCCCGGGGGAACCGCCTTACTGATCACGGTAACCCCTACGCCAGGTAAGTATGAGTTGCGTTTCCCACTCGCAAGTCCAACCAACTTTGCATATAAAAGATTTTGTGAGATGTTTAATTCAGATAAAATTTCTGTCCTTGTTGGTGTAAGGATATTACAATACTTATCTATACCTGCTCTATGTATTTAGTAATACAATACTAAACAAGCATATATTTTTTTAAAAAATTATAGACTCTACACAATATTCCTGCTTTTACTAACAAAAGAGTGCTGCCATCTCTTGAACATTAAAGCAGCTTAGGTTACGAATAGACAGGAGAAGTAAAATTACAGCAAACTACCTTAAATATACAATTACTATGTTTTAAAAGAAAACAATGCAGTTAATTAAATTGAATACATAGGAGTATCTAGTATTCATGTGTCAATGGGGAAATTATTTTATTCACTATTGTGTTTCTTGACCAACTCAGTTCAGTCTGGTCAGTATTCTATGTGTCGAAATAATTAATTTAGTTTGCTACTTCGGTAACCTAAGAATAACAAAATGCTACTGGCAATAGGCGTGACTGACTGTCAAAGGAAATTGTTAATAACAAGAGTGGGGAAAAAATCGTTTGAATTGATATAGCAGTTTAGTAGATTACATGTTCACGTGATAGTTATTTAGCAGATTACAGTAAGCTGTCTAGCAGGAATTAGACGATTACAAGATACAAAGAAAGCTTGTTATGCTACACAGGCTTTCAGCTGTTTGCAAAGTGTATGACTGCAAAGCTTTTCTCATTTGCACGTCAAACAGTAAAAAGATTTTACATTCAAGATATTCTGCTATGCTAGAAGGAAACCAAAATGTTGAAAAAAATATTAGACAGAAACTTACAGAAGGATTAGGAACTGTACATCTACAAGTAATTAACGAATCTTATATGCACAATGTTCCAAAAGGAGCAGAAACCCATTTTAAAGTGTTGGTTGTCTCCAACAAATTCGACCAGCAGCCTCTTATAAAGGTAAAGTGCAAAATAGTTTATTAGTAACTGTTTGTTAAATTACGAAGGAGTCCATAAATGTGAAACTGAGTGATAACTTAGGAAATTGACAGCATCTATTACAAAAGATGTTTAAATTCTTGCAATAATTATTTCTGAACTCTTGCAAAAATTCTGTCCTGTTCAAAAGGGGCAGCGCTATCCTGTTTGAAAGGGGCATACTTACATTTTGCAATATAAACTTCTCTTAGCAGGAAATGTACACTTACTTCATGAGATAGTGTTTTTCGGTAATCCTGTATTTTACGGGCATAAATTAAAACCGGCTATTGTTTAGCTTTGGGAAGGTGGGGGCAGGTTTTTAACCGATTTCTTTAGCGATATTCTATTCAGATTCGGTTAGGTTTGGTTAATAACAGAATTCATATAATATTGCCGGGCGAGCGTTAGCGAGTAAAGGCCAGTTAGAGCCCCGTAGGGCACATGTACCGTTTTGTTTTCCTTAGTGCCCCCCCCCCATTACTAAACAATTACCTTAAAATCTAGTGATTTCAGTGTTGCATTGTACTAATAAAGAAAGTCGTGGACCCAGTCACAAAAAGATGTGTTTTTTTGCGACCCAGCCTCAGAAACGTAAGTTTGCCTACTCTTCCAGAATTTCTGAAAGCTGGATATTATCTATTAAATGTTCGTTTCTACTCGCACAGTCCTCTTCGCTGCGCTAAATGTCACTTCGGGTACACCTCTAGGAAAATCGTGATGCAGAGCATTCTGTACCGATCAAATCAGGGTTTTCACCGGGATTTCAAAATCGGAGAGTTGTTAAAAAATTTAAGGGGTGTGGGTGCTTGACTTTCGGAAAACTTATACCGCCTTATGCAGAGTCGTTTTGACGTCATGATTAGCGTCATACTAAAAACCTAACTACTGCAGAGAACATATGGTAGTCGAACTCTTTAGTATGCTACTAATCAGCTGAATGCCTCTGAATTTAATAACTTTTTTGTTAACAAAATTGAAGAGATACTGAGGGAAGTTTCATCATACCCTCATAATAATGATTCAGGTTTTTATTTAAATAAATTGTCTAAACCTACCACTACGTTTAATTTTCATCCTGTTGAAGTAAAAGATATTGAGAAAGCGATTATTAAAATGAGTAGCAGTAGATGTGAGGATATTTATAATCTGAGTCCTATTATGTTAAAATATGGTGTAAATTTCATAAAGGAACCTTTAACTCATATTATAAACTCTTGTATATTAGACTGTTATTTTCCTGAATGCTTTAAACTAGTGAAAGTAGTACCTATAATGAAAAAAGGAAATCAGTCTTCTCTTGATAACTATAGACCAATTTCACTGGTTCCAGTTATATCTAAAGTCTTTGAGATTGTTTTGAATGAACAGATTGTTAACTATTTTGAACATAATAATTTATTTAGCAATTCTCAATTTGGATATAGATCCGGGCTAGGAACTGTTAAGGCTGCTGTCTCATTTTTGGTAAATTGTATTTCTGGGTTGGACAGTAAAAACTTTGTTCATGTAAAACTATATGATCTATCGAAAGCATTTGATACGGTGTCTCATGATATTTTGTTGCAAAAACTAGAATTCTATGGTTTTGATAATGCAGCTCTGTCACTTCTTCATTCATATTTAAATGGACGATATCAGAGGGTTGTTTATGAAGGGGAAGAGTCTAACCTGTTGCCTGTTAGACACGGAGTACCTCAGGGATCTATTCTTGGTCCGATTCTTTTTATTATTTATATCAATGACCTCCCATACAACGTCGCTTCACCCTTCGTTAATAGTTATTTATTTGCTGATGATCTGAATATTTGTGTTAACTCACGACAAAAAGACTCAGTTCAGTCTATATTAAGCATCACCTCAGATATTATTAAAGACTGGTGTACTTCCAACTTGCTTTGTATTAACTCTGATAAGATCAAAGACTTGGTGCTTACCTACAATAACAAAAATTCGAATGCAGAACTTAAAAAATATTCCGCTTCTTTTTTGGGTTTTTTAATTGATAATCATTTGAACTGGGACGACCATATCCTTAAAGTGGAATCTAGAGCTAGTAAAGGGGTTTATCTAATTCGTAGATTAAGACTGTGCGTAAGTTTAAAGGTACTTAAAACTGTTTATTATGCACAAATTCACAGTCATTTAAGTTACGGAACGATACTTTGGGGTCATCAGTCCTCCATTAAAAGCCTATTGAAAATACAAAAGATATGTGTAAGATTAATGCTCGGTCTCCCTAGTCGTGCACATTGTAGGTCAAGCTTCGTTAAATTAGGAATTATGACAGTACCTGCAATTTTCATATACCAATGTTTGCTTTACATCAAGGAAAACAATCATATTTACAATGAGTTAGGGTACTCTCATACGTATCAAACTAGAAACAGAAACCGTTTAGGATTATTTAGATGTGAATATAGTAAGACGCAGAAGACCTTTTACTACATGTCAGTTAAATTTTATAATTTTCTTCCTATATTTCTAAGAAAACTTCCATTTCTGGCTTTTAAAAAAGAAGTACAGAAATTATTTATTAATAATTGTATATATAGTGTTGAAGAATTTTTTGAACTCAAAATTGATAGTTAAAATATTTGCGTCTGTTATCCAGTAATCTTTGTTTATATTATGGTATATTATGTTATGTTATATATGTAACCCTAAAAATTTCAACTTCTATTTCTGACGATTGTAATACATCTGATGTTCTCAGATGTTTCTGCAATAAAATTTATTATTATTATTATTATTATTATTATTATTATTATTATTATTATTATTATTATTATTATTATTATTATTATGCTACTAATCACACATCAAAACGACTCTGCATAAGGCCCATAGCTACTATTGTTTTTACCTTTCTCGTATTATCCTAAAATTCTGCAATAACAAAAAGAAAAAAAAAACTTTTCACTGCAACCCTAATTTTAACAAACATTCAATTGGCCTTTTCCTTTCTTTTTTTTTTTAAATTTATTTTGCGTGAATACCCATTACAATCAAGGTAAGTTATAATGTTTACGATTTAATTCACTTGTCTGCTGCTGAACTAAAATCCGTCGTAGTTCTTGTGATTAATTTATGCATAAGGAAAAATAGACGTCGGATGTTTCCTATATTTATCATTTCTCTTGTCATTCTTAGACTTCTATTTGCCCTGCCTAAAATGAAAAATCTTCATTTTTCACGACTGAGATCAGTCAGTGGTTAGGTTTGGTTAGATGAACTCGATCTGATATCTGAAGTGCTAAATCAACATGATATACTAGAACATTTATTGCTAATTGCAGATATTGCACATTTATCGCAATATTGTACGGGTAACTTGTTAAAATTTATAGCCAATTCAAATTTAATTTTGGCATTACTCGAGCAAACTGCTCTACCAAATTTTCACACATTTATTGCATTTTTTGGTTTCTTCTTGCAGAGCATACACTAAATGAGGAGGTAATGCATAAACCACGAATCATCTTGCTAGGTGGCCACTAAAAGCACGAATGCTATCTAACCGAGTCAGGGCAGGAGCGCAGCAGGGGGGCCCGTGTGGAGCTAGGGGGTGCGTCCGTAGGAAGAGACGCGTCAGCGACGGGGGCATACGCATAAACAAGGATAGTGGAAAAATACATAAAATACCCGCAATAATTTTCACCTTCAAAAACACTTAAATAATCGTAACAACTCTTACTTTCAAAATGACTTCACTGGTTTCCCGGGTACAAATGGTCCGCTGCGAGGAGAATCGTCTGTTTTGAATTTTTACTTCTTTTCCACACTTCGCATAGTTGATTTTACGTTTCAACATACCATGACGCTGCAAAAACTTTATAATATGACGCTTTTTATCACACAATTCTTTGTAATAAAATCGTATGTTTGCATTATATCCATTGGAAATGTCTATTGCTAACACGAACAGAACATTCCCGCCGTTTATTTTCACCTTTTTCGCATTCTTGTATACTTCCGCCTTCCGCTTCAGTAAATAGTTACACTTAAAATACGATCACTCCCATTCAAAATGTATTTCAATGTGATATCTAATGACAGAAATTACTTATATTCACACTATACTTCTTTTATGAAATGTGTTTGACATCGTATTTTACCTATAAATTTTGATTTTGGAAAAGCCGTCTGCTCGAGTGAACCCGTCATTTTGTACTTACTAATGTGACGCATATATACACGAGTGAGTTGAGTTGATTTTGAGTTTAACGTCCCTTTCAGCAGCGAGGCTATATGAGACGTGACCCACTGATTAACAAGGAATCCAAACCACATGAACTCCCGCTGGGAATAGAACCCGGATCTCCCACGCCAAAGGCGACTACGCTAACCGCTTAGCCACGAAGGAGCTCATATCCACGAATGTGTTAATAGTCTTGATATTATGCATAGTTTGATAAACTCTCCTCTAAACCGTCATTAGACTTCTTCACATTTTCACACATTGTAACAACACTTTATAACTTTTACTGCCTTACGCGGGTTCGTTTAATAGTCAAGTTAAATGCTTCTTGTATTCCTGATGAAAAAATAAATATTTGAAGTATATTTACAAGCATACTTGTGAACCGCAGCGAAGTCTCACAAAGATTGCAAAATACTATTCCAAGTTCCTTAATGTTCTTTGAAATTCAAATTCATATATTTTGATTCATCCGTGGCGCAACTGAATCGATGCCACTCGTATAGGACTTCTCAACCGTTCCCCGTATGCACAACTTGTAAAATTTTCAAAATCAGCCTCATTACTTTTATTTTTACTTGAAACATCAGGTAAACAAGGTCTCTCCCAGGTCACCATCAAATTATTAACTCATTCTGCAGTGAGCCGGCATTATTCCAAAGTTAAAATTCTACTCATTGTTGAAAATAATCTCTCCACTGATGTGATACAGATTGGAAGAAGCAGTTTTGTTGCGAGAGCTGACAAATTATTAAATATAATAGTTCTTATGCATAGTCGTTTTGACGTATGAGTAGCATCATACTAAATACCTGACTACTGCAGGAAACATAATTATGTTAGTCGAACTCTTTAGTATGGCACTAATCACGCGTCAGAACTACTCTGCATAAGGCCCAATGTATTGATTTTCTTCACAGGAAAGTTTCAATAAGAAATGCGTTGAAGAAAGTTCTTCTTTCAATCGTTTGAGAGTTCTATATTCTAATTGGATTTCTTCGCACAAAACATGAAATACGTGAAAAATTCCTTGCTCAGGCTCGGATGAAAGGAGAAGTTTATAGGGGGTTACAGGAAGTTTAGGGGGGTGACACCTCCCATTTGGGGGTCTGGCGGAATCCCTGGATCAAATCCTAGTGCGTTAATTTCAAGGGTGAACGCTGCTTGGTTTAGGGACTTTTCCAGCTTTTCAGAAAGAGAAGCGTTGTCATGGTATTCAAGATATTTCCACTACTGATGCGAAACGTCGCAACGTAGAGAACATTCTAACCTCACTCCCAGTTCCGTTTCCACTCGCAATCGAAACTTTTAGGAAGTCAGTTTCAACCCGTACAGAAGGCTCCCTCGTGGCTATATAGTTAGTATACCGCGCTGGAAATCCGCGGTCATTCCTGGTGGGAGGTTCCCAAGTTAAGCTGCAGGTTCACGTCTCATATAGTCTCGTTGCTTAAACAGTAATCAACTAACCAAGCCATCAGGTCGTCATCTAATTGACCCTGTCCTCTCAGAGGAAACCGAAATCTTCATCTGAAAACGAAAGCCATCTTCAATTTCAGTGAGATTTGATCGAAGACGATCTCATGGATAGTGAGTGGACCATAATTGGCTCACGAGGTAAAATTCGTCTCAAACGTTAATCTTTCCAAACATGGCATGTTTTCAATGGAATCTCAATGACTTCTTCAGTCACTGAAACAATCCCTGTAGTTTCCGTTCCGTGGTAGCCAGATTTATAGCATATACAACACGTCCTCGGAATGCGCGCCTATTGTACGTTCGTGCTTACGGAAGTTTCATGAAAGACTAATTTGTATGTATTTGTCTGCTACATGTTTGTGCCGTTTCATCTTGACTGTTGACTTCATCAATGCTCGATCTTTGTCATTACATCAAACAGCACACAAAAAATTCCAGCAAGATGTTCGAGCCTTGTTAGAACAGACCCCGATTTTAATGTGTTTTATGTTGTCGTTTCGAAAGGTGAGAATTCTGTTGGTTGTGCTTTCGCCACAGACGAAGACAATTCGGAATATAGTTTGCATGGCTTGTGTTCAGTATCCACTCCTGAAACAGCAGCAGATAAGCTTGTTCTTGATCACGCGTTTCAGCTTTAGTTGCGTCGTATGTTTATATGCACTGATTCACACAGCGTTATTATGTTGATGAGAACGCCTTTAGTAAACTACCACTAGTGCAATATATTCTTGAAAGATCCATCAGCGACAGCAAAAGAATTGTGTCGTCGTTTTCTGCTAGGTGCTGAGACACGTGGGCATTCAGGGGAACGAACGTGTCTACACAGTACCCAAGAACGCCACGTTGGCAGATATTGGACTGGAGCACTCTCTCCCGTGCTCGGATGTCCGTAGCTGTTTTGTTCAACGGATGCGCTTACACTGGCAAGCATAGGAACCGGGCCAGTGAACGTAAGCTCTAGTCTGTGAAACCTATTTTGGGCAATTGACAGACGTCGTCGCGTATACTTATCATGTTTCTGCTACTTACCAGATAGTCCCCAACAGGCTTTCTTTGTACTAAAGCAGAAAATTTGCCCTAAGCGCATTCATCAATAATACTCCAAACAAGCATAAACAGTGCGAATATGGTATCGACAAGCGCGTTGATACATTTGGGTGTGTATTACTATTATTATTATTAATAATAATAATAATATCACCAACATAAAAAACACTAAAGTAGTGCTTTGAATGTAATCAACATATTAAATATGAAGGTATAAAGATGAAAAAAACGTGTTGACTAAGTTTGTACACCGCTTTATGTACAAGAGGGTAAAATAATTGCAACATCGCTTTTTCTTTCAACTAGAAGAACTTGTTGAAATATCCCTCTCATGTTAACAGAAAAACATGTGGGTTACTTCAGTGGTGTTCCGTTTCCTTTGAAGCCTCGTGAGTGTGATTTGGCCGCGTCGACTTTACTAGTCGTCGAGATAAAATGATCCTGGCTCGACTGTGTATGAGACACTCTTGTCTCATATATTCCTATCTAATGCAAATAAGACACTCTCATCTCATATATTCCTATCTAATGAATATAAGAGACTCTCATCTCATATTTTCCTATCTAGTGCGTATGGGGCACTCGCGTCTCACACATTCCAATAATGTGCGTGGCGCTGACCGTATTGTGAAGATTGTATCGTCTCACTGAATATTCGGCAGATTCTTACAGAATGTCTAGAATACTTAGACCCCAGAGATCTCTGAGGACTGCGTAAAAATCTGAATGAGATTTGAGGGGATAATGAGGTCTTTAATGAAAGTACTTTTACTTTGGTTTGTAAGATTGGAGTAGTTAACGTACTATGAGCTTTTTCTTCTTAGATTTTTCCTGTTATGTGTTTATATTATTTCTACTTTTGAGCTATTTTCAAGTTACATATATATTTAGATTTTATTATTTATTCTTTTAGCCTTTTCGTGATATCTGTTATATTTTTTCTTTAATTTTTAGAACTTATATGAGAAGTACAGTTTTTGTATATTTTACGTATTTTTCATCTTTAATATGGAGCATGTGTTGGCTATTGGTCTTATCGTGACGAGAACAAATAACCTCGCTAGTGACGTTCCCATCAAACTTTTATCAGTTATTGACGAGTCCACATCACTCTAAGGGCCAATGGGGGCCGCGGTGGCTCAGTGGTAGAGCGTTCACCTCTGGTGCTTGGGGTCCCGGGTTCGATCCCAGCTCCTGCCAAGTGAACTTTGTGGTGGACAAACACCGTGTGCGTGGGTTTTCTCGGGGTTCTCCCGTTTCCTCCCACTTTCTTCATTCCACCATTTCATTCATTAGTCATCATCACCGTCTCCTTTAGCCTAACCGGCATAACCGTGAGACGTAAAACTCAAAGATTTCATTTCATTTCTAAGGGCCAATGAAATATTATGTCGAAATTCTTGAAACAGTATTCCATATTTTCCTTCCATATACATTGGAGTAAAAAGAAATATAACACTCCATTTTTTTTAAATTTTATTTCTTGTCTGTTTTGGATGTATTTAACATAATATTTAGAAATAGTAAGTGATGCATGCTGTTAATGGAAATAAGTGATTACTTGTAAATAGATATTACAAACAAATTACTGGCTAGGTATTTCGGTAATAGTGCCTTATTCGGTCATTAGCAGAATAATCGTGGTGTAGAGTAAATGTGTGTTACTTTCTCACTAGAAGGTTCTTCCGTTATTTGCCATACGTACTGGTATCCAGAAGTTCTTACAAATGTTTTAATTTCACTGAAGTATGGCATCATAGCATGTGAACAACTCGCTGCGTAACATGGTGTAAGCTTTTATGTTCCACATAATTTTCAAGAAGATATAAGATCAAACAAATAGTATATTCGTGAAAGATCAAGAAAGATTAGACACTCCAGGTATTTATTCAATCTCATGTGATTGAGACCTAACATACATTGAGAGTTTTCAACCACAGGCTGTGCCCTGTCGCGACAAAACGCTTTAACTTTGGCGGAGCAGTTTTGAGAAAAAAAGAGCCGTAAAGTTGCTACAGACCGGCTAATTTCCTACTTACATCGAAATTCTCTTTGGTATATTTTCAAAAGTATTTGACTCAACTCAATGCTGGGCCTGGTGAACATAAGTATCGGTAGGGGAAATTCAAAAATACTTATAGCGACAAAACAATGTAACTCAAGTTACAGCGTTTTGTCGCGACACGGCAGGGCTGCTCCAGTGACACTCAGTTGAGCGAAATACTGTATATTGAATAAAGCACACTACAGTATCACACAAACCACACACTTATTTACGGTGTATAGATGGATGAAAATAAAATATATATATATATATATATATAAAATAAAATAAAAAAAAGATTGAGCCTACATACTGAATGAAATACAGTACTGTATTTTGTGGACACATTTACTTAACAAAGGAGAACACATTTAGACTTAAAAAATGTAAAATCTATTTTAAAAAGTGTGTGATTTGTGCTGTTGTGTATTGTGTGGAGCACCGACGTAACTCATAACGAAAACAGATTTAAACATAACGTAACACATAACGAACGAGAATATTTTTTGTAAGATGAGTGTTGAAGGGAAGTTGGTCAAGAGAAAGTCCACTGTAATAATAGAAAGAGGAGAACGAGAATAATAATAAAGAAATATTTAATTGTTTCATATTGAAATACTATAAAATTATAAAATGCAACAATTGAAATTATATCACAATAATTGTACAACAATTCTCAAATTAGTTGAACTCTGATGATGAACGCAATGAGTGCGTTTGAAATAAAATAAATGAAACATGGATAGAATACCAAAAATTGAACTTCTTAATTTAGTACAAACTTGTTAAACAATCCTTACGATAAGCACTCGAGAAATGTGCTCGAGGTATTGATGGTCATTGAAATTATGCTTGCTACAGGAAGATTTATATAGAATTTGTAACTATATATATAGTTTGGAAGACTTCATTTATAAAGTAATATTTTGATATACATTTACTTTGAATATATAAATTTGTTTCAGGTTAATAACGTGCTTTCAATTTATGTTGAAATAACAATTCAAGTAAATTATTAAGTTTCAAATATGTATGTGAATATATTTCTTTTCAGAGGCATCGTATGGTAAACGAACTTCTGCGAGATGAATTAGCTTCTGGTGTTCATGCATTGTCTATAGTGGTAAGTTTTCATTATTCAGACTATTCTTAAGTTCAGTTACTGTAACAAAAAATATGACTGCAATAGTCTGAATGGCACTTTAAATAATGGAACGTGAAATTTAAAGATTTCATTTCATTTTTCTATACGTCATGACATTGAATCAAACAGACGTTTGATGTTTTCCTGACTAAACACCTTCCACGATGCTAGAATATAAGTCTATAAGTTATCGGTACTGTCTCTTGGAGAACCGAACAAGATCTCGACCAACCATATCTCACATTTGTTTCATAGGCGACCGTACAGCCCAGGGAAGCGACGGTCCGGTTGTAACCAGTGATTTATTTGTGGATTTTGTAGAAGGGGGAGAATTTTTATAAAGGATTGGTACTAAAACGTGAAGTTGAATTATTGTACTTTATAACAGATTATATAGCCTATGAAAGGGGTATTTTCCCTGGGAAGACTGAACTAAGAGACAAGGGAGTCAAAACTTGGAAGGAGGGAAATTCCCAGGCTTCCCTGGCTACAAATAAATCCCTGGTTGTAACTCAGAGAAAGGTTTCACATTCCAAGATATTTGAGGCGAAGGTATTGTCTTGCTTAAATCGTCGGCTTTTAGAACTTTCCTCATGTAGCAACCATTGATGTAGTTGCCTTCAATGAGCCGTTCCAGGTCAAATCAACACAATTTGAAAACAAAATTTACCTTACCATCTCAGATTGTCGTGAAATTTTGCACAAGGGTACTATTCATATAGACTGAGAAAAATACCAAATTTCATCTTGATATATCAACCGGTATTGCCCCATAGCAGAACATGCTGCGATCTGCGATGTGATCACAAAAAATTTGTTGCGCCTGTGCAGAAAAATTGCCAGAGGAAAAAAATAGCCAAGAGAAAAGTATAAAAACATGCCTATGTGTAGATGTCTTAAATGCACGGACTACTCGCATAAATATAGTTTGAGCTGTTTTTTACGTCGCGTAAAGCGTATTTTTAACAATCATAAGTGTTTCTTCCGCCGAAAAATTTTGCAGAATTTCTACAGAAAATTTTTGACTTGCAAAAGCTCATCGCAGAAAGACAAAGAAAGTTCTGCCATCGGGCGGTATTGTACTGTAAATAAGACTACATAAAATTTCAAAAAATTGCCCAAAATAGTATGTTAAATATATTTTGAAATTGGAATTGCGGCTCTCCTAATTAAGCTAGAGAGCTGGTTGAAGTGTCATTTTACAGCATTTTTCATTACCTTTCCTGTGGTGTACATCATCATATAGGCTAATACAGAATTCTTTTTTTTTCAAAATCAAAATTTTACTTCAAAATATTTCAAAAAGTACATATTTTAAAATTTTGAAATTAATTCCATGAATAAATAGTATTGTAAAGCGCCTGGCAAAGTATGAATTTGGGATGATGATGACTTCATTGTTTAAAAATTTCAAAACTAACACTAAAGTTTTCATTAATACCCTGTACCTAGCTGAAAAATACAAGTATGCAAGGTTTTTTGTTTTACTTGTGGGAATAAATATGAAAAGTAGAGTAATGGAATTAAAATATATCATAGAGACTTGTAATCTTCTGGCAATACTTATTATCTCATATTCTAAAAACTTTAACTTAAAGCTAAGTCAAAGTGCTGACATTTTTGAAGTTTACTTTTATAAAAGTTAATAAAATAATAATACAAGTTTCACGATTAAAAAATGTTACTGTATATAAACGTGGGTTGTAAAAAATATACATTTAGCACTGGTACAACAGCAGGGTTGGCTGGTTTAAACCAGGTGTTTTTTTTTTTAATGGTGTAAACAAAAAAAAAAAAAATGTCATAAATCGTGTGAATTTCATAATGACATTTTCACATATCTCGACTCATCTGTGTTAGTTGAATCTAATTTTCGCCTTGTAATTAAGGGGTCCCGATGAGCCCAGAAAATTTCTCTCAGCTGAAAACCGAGTAGTGGTTCAGATGCCACTTTAAGTAATATGTCCAATCCTTCATAACCTCGCTGTTACATAAGGACGTTAAGCCTAAACAAACCAAACGAACTGAAACAGCTTTAGCGGGTAGGCCAGGGCCTACCCAAAAATTTTGAAAAATATAAATGACTAAAAGATAATAAATATATATTTACTGCAAAGGAACTAATAATAGACATTTATGTTTAAAAAAAATAAAATTAAAAAAAACATTGGCCTACTCAAAATTAAAATCCTGAAGCTGCCCCTGCTAACGAAACAAATTCTATCTTATCTATCTGCTTGCCTGAATGCGTGTTTCATAGTTATCAATATTTTTAACTTTGCTTAAATATATTGGTAAAAAGTAGGCAAATTTTTTCGACTACATCTGTAGCTTATCAGTTAAACTTTTAATTTTCTTGAATGATATTTCATACTAAATTTTTAATTTTAAAATTTCAGCTTTCATTGTTTGTCTAAACGCCATTTTAGCGCACTGGTTATCAGGGACCTGCACAGGAATTTATTTAGGGGGATACACAGCTTTTCAGGGGGGGGGGTCAAATTCAATATGGGGGCAAATTGTATTAAAATTTTCAGATGGTTTGCAGGGTTGGGAAAGGAAGTGTCAAAATCCCCAAATAAACTTCAATTAGAAGACATATCAGGCTATGTCACCGCTGTCTATGAAGAAAATTGGTGGCTCAGATATGTTTCACAGAAAAATGGAGAACTTGATGAAGTAAGAATAACTTTTTCATTCACCTGGACCATCTCCGCCATTCTCATATTCAAGAAATGCTGGTGTTCTGTGGATGTTAGTAGTGGACGTTTTGACAAAAGTGAATCCTGTAACTTCCACTGGAAGAAGTTATGTTCTACTTGAAAGTGATGTATACCGAACAAATGTGGCTTTTTCAAACTTCAAATGATAAACATATCCTACTACTTATTGAAAATTTTTACTATGGACTCATCTATACTCTCTCTTCAGGTTAGTGTTCATTTTTATTTTCACGGAAGTATAAATTAAAATTTAACATTCGTGTGCTATTACCCTACGTACAGAGTATTCTTGAAAAATCAAGTCTTTTGAATTTTTTAAACAGTGAACCCATTATCATCCCAAATTCATATTTTGCCAGGTGCTTTACAACAATATTATCTATTCATGGAATTAATTTCAAAATTTTTAAAAATATGTACTTTTTAAAAAATTTTGGAAGTAAAATTTTGATTTTAGTTTTGAAAAAACAAATACTATATTAGCGTATATGATGTATACCACAAGAAAGGACATGAAAAATGCTGTAAAATGACACCTCAACCAGCTCTCTAGTTTAATTACGAGAGCTGCAATTCCAGAATACATTGAACATGCTATTTAGGGGATTTTTTCAAACTTTACATAGCCTTATCTTCAATACCGGTTGATATATAAAGTTGAAATTTGGTATTTTTCTTAGTCTATCTATAGGGCATCTATGTACCAAATTTCTTTAAAATCTGAGATGGTGAGGTTAAGTCACTGTGTTGAATTGATATGGAATGACCGCAGTGCATAGTAACGGAAATCTTGTTGTGATTCCAATGGGACCCCTCACCATCACATCTGCTTTTTGGCCACTGTCACTCCATAGTTCAGATTTCGTTCACCATACTAGCATCTAACACGTATGTGGCTATTATTGTAGGACAAGTTGAAGCGGAACCCATCTGAAATCATGACGTGTGCTACACAGGATGTCAGCGATGGTTTTTCAAGGGCCTAAATTCTGATGTTCATGGGTCAATGGAAGCCGATGGAAAGGCATGCGTCCCGCTAGTTCAATAGACGCCGCCAAGCCAAGTTTAAACCAGGGTCTTAGAGATCTAAAAATCAGGAAAATCCCGGAAAAGTCAGGAAAAATGAAATTATATGAAGAAGTTAAGGAAAATGGTTCTTAACCTGAAGATCACGGAAAATTGGGAATTGTGCATAGGACAAGGCGCAAAATTTCAAAGTTAGACACACTCATCAATCCAAAAATGATGGTCACCAGTATCTCTCAAGTACAAATTATGAGAGGCCCCTTCCACCCTCCTGCCCGAAAGGTCTTTGGTTTGACAAAGAAAGACTTCACATTCCATGTTTTCTCTCACTCAGTGACAATTATTTTCGTGCGAAATAGAAACTGTGCAGCCGTATGAGTTTAGGCAGAAACCATTCATACCAAACACTGGTCGCCATTTCTAAATTTCTAGTAGCCAATGGCGACCTGACGACCGGAAATATTGTGCCCTGACATAAGATACGATTTTTTTCCGCTTTTGCTTATTTGTTGAGATAAGCCGATAATTCAAACACGGGAACCCAATGAAGAAAATGTGAAGCAGTCAATCTAAGTAATTGTGTTACTTAGTAATATAATTTAACTTTTTTTTTTACATTTTAATATTTCATACGATAAAACTTTTTTTTTTCTTTGCACATTTAACAAATTTATAAGAAAATTATTATTGTAGTGATTTTAAATAATAAGTAGATAAATATAATTAATATTATTAGTAGCTTTCATATAGTGCTGTTTAGTTATTATCGATATTTAATATCATTTATCTTTGGTTTTTACGTTTAACATCTTGCGTAATACAATTTTTGTGTGTTTAACATAAATAATTATTTAAAAAAATAACAAAATGGAGATTAGAGAATTGGCCTGGGCAGCTGTAATATTCCCTCCTCTAAATCTTTATGTCATATATTAAAAAATAAAACATTATTTCAATATTCTATGTTTATGGGATTTTGGGAAAAATTGAAATTTCGTATTGCATTTGTCTTTATTTCCTGCATTTTCTTTCAAATTGACTGGGGCAGTATCTTGAAATTTTCATGAAAATCCTTATGTTATAACTGTTTGTTGAGGATAAAGATGGCCAAGTTTTTGGTAAGTTTACATGTTATCCATTGTTATTAACTAAGTCTTTATTTAGCTCCTTACAAGTATTCTTCATTAATGGGCATTTATGTTATTAAATGCTGGGGTCACGGAAAATGGTTGGTCTGACACCTGGAAATAAGAGAAAATTCAGAGAAAAAAAATTAAAATTATTCTACATACAGGTTTCTGTAATTTCTGAATATTATTTGTACTTCCGTACTTTCGACTTTTCTCTGGAGTCTTGGTCACGGATGATAAAAACAGGAAAAGGAATAACAGAAACATCAAAGAATAAAATAAACGATTATACATCAAATGGTGATGATGCAAGTTGCAATATGGCGCAGTCAATTTTTGTACTCTTTTATTATTATTATTATTATTATTATTATTATTTATTTATTTATTTATTTATTTATTTATTTATTTATTTATTTATTTATTTAGTGTAGGATGCCAGCTCGTGCTATTATTTTCGTTGTTATGCCAGTACTGTGCGAATTTTGTAATTACCGCTTCCCATTTTAATTCGTAATCCGAAAATTTATTTATTCATTAAAAATAATAATAATAATAATACGAGCTAGCAAGTTAGCAGTCTTTTACTAAAGAACAAAAGAGTGTACAAATCGACTCTGCCGTACTGGAGTACATCACCATCATTTGATGTTTAATCGTTGTACTTGACAAAGTGTTTTCCAGCACCACTCTTCCCTTGATAAGGTCGTTCCATTTTATTTCTTGATGTTTTTATTTTCTTTTTCCTGCTTTTATCCTCCGTAACTAAGACTCCAGGGGAAAGTCGAAAGTTCGGAAATACAAATAATATTCAGGAATTATAGAAATCTGTAAATAGAGTGATAGTTAGAATTTTTGAGAGACACAATGTCTGAAAATAAAAATTATTTTGTTAAAACTCTGTTAAACTCGTTACCGTGCTCCAGTAATGAACATATACCGTGGACAACACTGTATGGTCCATCATGGCATGCAGACATGTCTATCATTCTTTAGTGAGGTCAAAGTGCAAAGTCTATTGTCTGATCATTGCTGGGTACGTTTCTTGTCTGTTTATTGCTTCCATATACTCATCACTATCATGGTGGCATACCATATATGCCCACCAATTTTGCAGCGTGAAAAGCTGTCTTCCTGTAAGCAGACTATACAGTTCTGTTTGGACTTAGTCGTCTGTTTATGTTGCACCCTTGGTGAGGCACAGTGGTGCTTGCTCACTTCTTGTTCACTTGTCCACGCGTCACTACCTGAGCTGCATAATGTGCCTTTCTCAGTACTACCCCAAGTAATGAACCAAGGAGCCTTACATACGCAGTCCCCTGAAATTGTAATCGTTCATACATCGTACAGTGCCGTACAAATCCTGAATTTAGACGCATTCTCGTCATTCCTTGTGCAATTTTCAAAAGTAACAGCGTATATTGATGTGTAGAACACACGGTAAGCTAAGTCTATTGCCAAGTAGCTATTAATTGATTATTGTTGATAAACGCATTAGTAGCAGTAAACTTTTATGATACTCCAGGAAATAAATGAATTAACTCAAGAGTGCAGCTCTCGTCCCAAGAACGATTTGCAATCGTTGAGAATTCAAAAAGTTTTGTAGTGAAACCGAAAGAACAAGCATACCAATAAACTCAAGAGGAACTCACTCTTGCTCCACCAGGTTATCACAGATTGTTATATATTAAACGTTGAATTTTCATTTATAGCTATCAGCATTGTCAGGGCTTAAGTAAAACACGATATTTAGTTAGAGATTGAGTGTATGAAGATTATATGGCAAATAAATGAAAACAAGTCTCATATGCCTTATATGGAAATTAAATGGAAACAAGTCTCATATGCCTATCTTCCTCTAAAATTTTCGTCATTCACAGAAAGGCTTTATTCCTGTCCACTAGTCATCTTTCATAGAAAGACAGGCATATGATATTTATTTCATTCGAACGAGATCAAAATTAAATTTGGACATGGGCACATTGGACAAAAGTTGGAATAACGTCATTGACAATTTCATTGTCGTCACGAACCACTGAAGAAGAAAGAAGTTTTAAGTTGTGTATTCTGTTGGGCAGAATGATTTTATTATGAGAGTAAACATGTGATTTCTGTACACCCTATCCCTACTAAATACCTTCCTTGTCTAAGTCTTGATAATGCTGTCAGCGAAAATTCAACGAATATAACTTTTTAAACAGTCGATAATAATTTGGAGGAGCAAAAATGAGTACTTGCTGAGTTTATTGATCTGAAAAGTATATTTGTAATTGCCATTGAGTTTTGCAGGGAGATAGGTTCACACCTAGAAAATGATCCACTCGAGCTCTCAATACCACAGTACTTTTCATTTGTATGAAAAGGACCCTTCTTCGTCTTTTGATACGTGGGTGATCCTTGCCACTCCTGTAAGTAGTGGTGTGGGGAAAGTACATACAGGGAATATCTTTTCCAGAAGAGTTAAAAAATGCGAAACTTTATTTGGAAAATGCGGCAAAACGCGAAGTATGAAAAACGAAACGCGAAATTTTCAAATTCTTAGTGCAAAAAACTCGTGCCCCTACTAATACCTTATTATATATTTACAATATAGCTAAGACATTTTAGATATTTAAATATGCACGAAGAGTAGGTACAAAGTAAATCATTTTATAGATAATAATAATAATAATAATAATAATAATAATAATAATAATAATAATAATAATAATAATAATAATAATAATAATAAATGTTTCACCGAATACTCATGTGGGATATGTGTTCACAACTCTAAATGCCACTTTCATTAAGGCAAAATACAAATTAAAATATTGATACTTGGATAAATGTTCTAAATGGAGATGAGAGAAAATAACACCACCGAACTCCGGAAGGTGGTTCCTTATATCAAATGAAAGGAAGTTCTAATAAACATGGGTCGAAAAGCGCCTATCAGAGTAATTAGCCGCCGAAAACGTGAAAAATCATTAACGAGTTCACGAAACAACCGATTTTTAACATTAGTTCCTCTATAGGTGCGAATACAATGTTACGCAGAGTGTTGAAACGCCCTGGGTTGAAAACCAGGATCAATTTCAAGTGGAAATACATAGGAAGTAGTATGCACTTTACTTAAATATCCATATTTCAGAATATCTCGATACAGGCGTAATGAGTTATATAAAGTAATTGGGGTGTGGGAATACACTTATAAGTACTAAGTGAGTACTCGTTGCGTGAATACCAGAGTATTGTTAAATGTGGATATTTAAGTAGAGCGCATACTAGTTTCTCTGTTATTCCATGAACCGCATGCAATAGGTTCTATAGTTTTCAAGCTAGGGCGTTTTAATACATGATATTTTTTTTCTTTTTTTATATTTTCGGCGGTTAGTAATTCTGAAAAGAGTCGATTTTCGACCCTTTTTTATTAGAACTTCTTTTTCTTCCATTTATTTAGTGAATCACCCCGGAGTTCGGTGATGGCATTTTTTTTTTTTTTTTCGCATACTGTATATGCATACATTGCATGCATACGAAAATTTGTATTACCACCATATAACATCACACCTAAGTTACAAAAACGTAAATAATGTCAACATTACGGGTCAGACAGAACTAAAATTAAGGAAGAAAAAAATAATAAGACTATCCATGGCTTTGGATTGATTATTTTAACAAAAGAAACACTGACCAAAGCTTAAAACCCACTTTATTTTAAATTATAATTTGTAACGGTTTCGGATATCTAACGTATCCTTCTTCAGACACTATCGACAATGAATGAAAATACAGATACATATATGTTATAGAAAGAGTTGAGAAAATTTATTAAGATCAATAAAGAAGAAAAATTGAAAAGGAACTAAAAAGATTAATGTTGAGGAAGAAGGAGTCATCTACAGGGTATGGTGTGAGGACTGCGATATGTCATATATAGGAGAGACAGGAAAGAGAATGAAAGAAAGGATAAAACAACATGAAGATGATGTTAGAAGGAAGAAAGATACCAATGCCATATACAAACGTTAAGGAGACGAATCACGGAATTAATTGGGATAAGACGGAAGTATTGGAGATAGAGAAAAGAATGATAATAAGAAAGTGGAAAGAAGCAGATTGGATAAAGAAGGTAGGAAGAGATAAACTGATGAACTGGACAGGAGGCTTACTTATTAATGAATTATGGCAAGGAAGTTTGGATAGCATAGACAAGAAGGGGAAAAAAATGCCCTTATAAGAACCAAAAATGGCGGAACGTGATTAGTTGGAAAGTGATCAAGAAGACTTAAGGGATTGGCTGAAGGCCTCGGCAAATAGAAGAAAAAAGGGGGAAAAAAGTATAACAATGACTATATATATGTCTGTTAAAAGAATTTAAACTTTTTCATAACAATGACTATATATATGACTGGTAAAGAATTTAAACTTTGTCATAACAATGACTATATATATGTCTGTATTTTCATTCATTGTCTATAGTGTCTGAAGAAGGATATGTTAGATATCCGAAACCGTTACAAATTATAATTTAAAATAAAGTGGGTTTTAAGCTTTGGTCAGTGTTTCTTTTGTTGAATATATATACAGGGTTTTCATAAAGTATGGACAGATTTAATTCGCTTATAATTTACATAAAAATGCTCATATTGAAATCAGATAAAGTGCAAACGGTAGCGGAAGGATTAAATTTTTACCTGTAATCTGCACCAGCTCAGTTCATTCACCGCCACACCTCCAACTGGGCGCCATTTACGTCCACACATTCGCGTAGTTTGTGGGCTGTTGATGATGCTTTCCCTTACCCTGCTCACTGTTGCAGGCGATGTTGGCGGCCTCCCACTTCGAGGACGGTCCAGGACGCTTCCTGTCTCCAAGAACTTCGCATGCCACTTTCGGATTGCACTCTCAGTCGGTGCCGGCTTTTTGAACTCTTTGGTGAACTTTCGACACACCAGAATTGGTGATTTTAGCTCTGCGTACCACAGAACACATTGCGCTTTCTCTTTCACCGACGCCATCTTTGATACGGTAAAAACAATAGTCTTCTCAGAGGAGTTTTTCATTTATTTATTTATTTCTTTAAAAGACACAGACACCAATACAGCTTACAACTTACTTTTAACAGTCAACATTGAAACAACAATGGAAACAACAATGGATGGAATTTGGTAAGAAACTGACCCTTGCCCTCCCTCTCTCAACGTGTTCAGAGTTGCCGCTTATCTAACAGTGTTGCCAACTAAAAATTTAATCCTTCCGCTACCGTTTGCACTTTATTTGATTTCATTATGAGCATTTTTATGAAAATTATAAGCAAATTAAATCCGTCCAGACTTTATGAAAACCCTGTATATATATATATATATATATATAATTACTCCCAGACGAAATTAGTAATTAAGGTATTAAGTATTTTGTTTATATTCTCTTTTTTTTAACTTTATTGAATAATGTCCACGAGCTATCGAAAAGAAATTCTGTTGCCAGAAAATACCATGGTCACCCACAATGTTTACTTGCACCCAATTTTCAAAGTAAATATAGATCGTAATTGTGAATCGCAAATATTTTTATTTGGATTTACTGTTGACAAGCCAAAATAGGTTTTAAATTTTGTATACGTTAGAAGCAGTATCTGTTACATCAGAATAAACTGTCGTTTCTATTAAGTATTTTTCTATTGAATTATATTGTCGAAATGTTACTAAATAATATTGGGAGCAGGCTTGCACTCACAAGGCGCGCAAGCCTTTATATTGCGGACAATCAAATCAAATTGTTTAAAACACTTTCCCCTGACTCATCCGCGTAGGACCCGTTGATCACATGATATTAATGTGATCGCAGTTTCTATGGGAAACAAAATTCTTGTTTTTAGAATTGCATGATAATTTCAGACACGATCACTAAATCCATACTAGCCATCACTTTAGTCCAAAACAAAGTTCCGAGGTTAAAACACACTAAACCACAAATGAAGGGTAAGGGGAAAAAAAACAAGGAATGTCCATGTATGTGCTTTTTCGGGTGCTTTGTCCTATCTGTTGGTGACTCTTGGTACTTTGTGACTGTATATGCCATGCATACGTAGATGTAAAAATGTCCATGTAAAAAAGGGTAAAAGATTGTAACTAACCCTATTCTTCTTCCGAGTTTTCAATATTAAATCGCAATTTTCTCGAAAATGCAGTTTTGTGACATTCCTTCTTTTTTTCCCTTACCCTTCAAATTTAGTTTCCATGCGGAGAGGTAAAGTACAACAACCTAATTTTCCATCCAACAACCTGATGAACTTTACTGCCAACTTCTCCGTATATCTTCACATCACATTTGACTAGGTAAAGAACAGGAAAATATTTTACTTTAAATTCTTGCACAGGTTCAGAATTCCAAATATCGTGCTTTAAAAAAATCTAAGGAGACGTGTCCATTTTCATCAAACCTATCTTCGGCTCATTTCTGATGGGCAGCAACTATACAGCGATGCTCATTTGTTTAACTCTTAACCTCACCATCCATTGAACACTGCATCACAACAAAATTTCTTATTTGTCAAATTAGAGATCATTTAACACCAGTCGCAATAATTATCATAAACTTTAACACAAAACTTTCCACATTCTGCACAATTTTGAAGAGAAATTGAATCGTATGTCCGATCCCCAACACGGTTTTAGGTAAAAGACAAAGAATGCCAAAAGACAAAGAATACCAAGGAGAAGGGAGCTAATTGGTTCTTTAGTGACGCAACAAAAGGATAGCACCTAAATCTCGACATATCGAAAGGAGCCGAACCAATGGTAAGATCTGGAATGAGTCTCAAACTAAACTGAGATTTCTTTATGCTCCAATGAGAAATAATTTCTGCCTAAACAAAGGGATGTGCCAAGAAGACATAATGGCCGAATTTCAGAATAAAATTTTGAAGAAATTACAAAATTAAATTTTAAGAGTTTCTTTGCGAAGATTCCCTGCATATAAATTCTCTTGAAAATAGCACAAAACCTACAAGAAACTACAAAATACTCCATAAACCACTTCTTCAGGGATCGATTTGCAATCCTGTAAAGTGAAATTAAGGAGAGGTCCAGCCAGATAAATTGAATCCAAGCCGAATTGGCTCATTGTCTAAATTTTGTTATAATTATTCAATGGCGCTTTGTCAGACAGGGGATTGCAAATGTTACACAGGTCACTACGTGGCGATGAGTCAAATATACCTAGAAGATGACAGCAATGCCTTGACTATTATGGAAAATGTTTCGACGACGTTTTACCAAAGATGTGAAGTTTGTTTTGTGAACCCAAAACACCGACATAATCATGTTCAGTTATGTTTATTATTTTTTGCAATAAATGACATCTTATTTTCAAAATGTCACACCCTGTATGTAGTAATTCCTACTTTCAAAATGTCGCAGCTGTATGTAGTATTTTTTTCAAAATCTCAACCAGTTTTTTTTTTTTTTTTTTTTTTTTTTATTATTTTGTTTCCCAAGTTACTATGCGAAGAAAAAATTGCGTCTCCATGGCTACAGACACAGTAATCACCTATTCGTTGCAGCTACTCCATGTATAAATAAACGAAAAAAAAAAAAAAAGCGCGAGAATTATCAGTTCATTCATATGTATGTTTTTGTAAGTTTGCTTACCGCCCTTACTCAACATTGAATATGGAGGACGGATCCTACTATTAAAGTGGAGCCCAAATCATTGCTAGGGTTTCTGTCGGAGTTCTTGTCTTGCCAACGAGGTTTGAATGTATCACGCGTACTGAAAATTTATATATATATATATTGCCAATGAGGTTTGAACGTATCACGTGTACTGAAAATTTATATATATATATATATATATATATACAGTATATGTAAATCATTCAGACTCCAGAAAAACCTCTAGACAATCATATGATCATTACTTGTTTCACAAACATTTAACCAATTAACTCTGAACAGCTCCAGTATAGTAGAAATGCTGACAGTACACTTGAGCTTGTGACGTTTAAATGGAAGTTTAATTCAAAAATATTTATAAATGAATCTATATAACATTAGGTAATACAATAGCACTAATATACTTACATATATTTGTTTTTCTATTGTAGGCCAAAACTCTTTCTGAGTGGGAGAAATGTGATCAAACATTGACTTCAAGTCCAGCATGCAGAGGAGGTTTTGGAAAATAATTTTGTAATTCAAATATTATTTATTAATTCATGCGTGTGTGTATATAGATGTAAATGATACTTCTTAGTAATGATTAATAAATGAACATATATTCTATCATTGTACATTTGAATTTATTAGGGTTCATTGCTATCAATAACTGATGATTTTAGTCGAAGTTTACTGTATAAGTAAGCAAGCAAGCTTAGGATACTCAGTTACACATGGATTTGTGTGTATGTATGTACGAGGGTAATTTAGATTGAAGTGGCAACATACCTAGGAAATGAAAGTGAAATGTGTTACTAACGTGAACATAGTTACGGTCCTACGATGTAGTCCTGCCTGCCAGGTGAACACGTGTTTCCAGATATGTGGCAGTTGTTGGACCCCGTTCAAGGCTCCTGTTTGTGAAAGGTTTCAAGAGAGCGCCCTAAGGCAGGAACAATGCTCATTTCTGGAACAAATAAAAATCGCAGGGTTCATATGCGGGGAATGTGGCGATGCTCCAGTACTCCCCAACAAATAGTGTGTCTGTATCGCATGAGTAGCAGTATGGCATCTGGTGTTGTGAGGCAGAATTGGTGCAGACTGCAGGTAACCTCTTGTGGCACTTGATGTAAGAGAATAATGCCTTCGTATTCGTAAGACATTATAATCATGATTTTAACGTTTGCTGTCGTTTGTTTAACCTTCTTCGGTCGTGAGAAGACCAGGCAGCGCCATTCACTGGACTGGTGTTTCAGTTTTGGTTCGTAAAATCTCTCTCCCATGTTTTGTTAATCGAAATAACGTGGTGCAGAAAATCAACACCTTCCTGCATAGTACGTTCAAGGTGCCACTTTTACACCTCCATGTATCTGAGTGAAGTCTTAACGCATGCTGAGATCATGTGTTAGTATGTGGAACACTAACATCATCATCATCATCATCATCATCATGGGTATTCTATCAATATTGGCAGGTCACGTGTTGCAACTGAGAAGCTTCCATGTTCCACAGTTTTCAGCTAACCTCTTCATCTTTACGTATTATTTTTCTGTTTTGATACTATCCATCAGTTGTAGCCTCCTTCGTCCTCTCTTTCCTTTCACTCCACCCTTAGCACGTCCTTCACGATTAGGTTCCTTCTTAGCTAGTGTCCCAACCAGTTACTATTCCTCTGTTCAAGAATATTTAAAATTGTTATTTTCTCCCCCACGATCTCTAACGATTTCACGTTCTAACTTCATACCATCATTAATAATACTACCCAGGTATCGAAAACTAGTCACTTGTTCTATTTTCTCCCCTCCTACTTCTATATTTGATACCGACTATTTCGTTCCAATCGCCATGGCTTTTGTCTTTCTGACATTAATTTTCATCCCATATTCTTCACAACCCTTCCAAGGTTTCTAACATCTTATAGATTTTTTCTTCAGGTTTTGCAACAATCACCATATCATCTGCCGACCATATACACCTAATCATTTTACATCCTAGCGAAAAGCCATCTTCACTGTGTAGGCTCTTTTTACTATCTCTTCTAGATATATTCTAAATAATGTTGGCGAGAGACAGCATCTCTGTCAAACTCCCATTCCAATTGCACTTCTCTGTCATTTCCTTTCCTATTCTAATACTTGTTGGTTCATATGTAAATTTCTTATCTTCGATATTTCCATTCCAACCCACCTTTCTTTAGAATTCCAAACAACAATTTCCAATTCATGCGGTCAAAGACCTTTTCTAGATCAACAAATACAACATACACTTTTTTTTGCCTTTTTCCATATACCTTTCACTGATTACCCTTAATATTCCAATTGCATCTCTTGTGCCCTTACCTGTCCTGAACATGATCTGTTCCTCTCAGCTTTTTCATTTATTCTTCCATACAATCTTCTGTTTAGTGTTCAAAGTAAAATTTTTACTGGATGCAATATGAGACTAATAGTTATATAATCCTCACCTCTTTGGATTCAATTTCTTAGCCATTGGTATCATGATAGTCTTCAGGAAATCTTTTGGTCATTCTCCTGTTTCATATATTTCATTGCAAGTCCCAGATAAAATATTCAGTTCATTATCCAGTTAACTACATGTCTATCGTCGATCATTTTCGACCAATATTCGCAGTGCTTTCACATGATGTTTGATCCGTAGACGTTTGAATAAGGTCCCCACCATGTTCCTTTGTATGCTTACTGGCGCCCCGCCTCGAATGCCGCAGCTCATCTCGCAACAGTCCGATAAGGCAGAGCACTGTCACCACACGCCTCACGTAATGCTTTGGTGGATCTGACGTGCATTTCGACCTCGTCTGCCTGAAACTTGATGAAAACATATTGTTTTGCACGCATAAACATTATTTAGGGTGGTATGTCACATGCATTTTACTTCAACAGCGTCTACTAACCTCACATACCATAATAGGGAACACGAACATGCCCTATTACAATCACTATGCTATCCCTGAACACACTGC
Organism: Thermobia domestica; assembly: GCF_964235325.1. NCBI lineage: Eukaryota > Metazoa > Arthropoda > Insecta > Zygentoma > Lepismatidae > Thermobia > Thermobia domestica. Next base: position 219,951,732 of record NC_137454.1, on the reverse strand, counting down.
GTTCGTTATTTTTTCCTGGACTAACTACAATCGAATCGCAGCAGTATTGCCACTTCAGTCGAAATGACTCTGGTATATCCATCAAGCTAAACCATGTTAGATAAATTACATTTTCATTCAGATATTTCTTCAAATAAAGAATCTTTACTTCTAGCTGGCAATTATGCATCTGCTTGTAAGCACGATGTAGACAGTAGTAAATGCATTTGTTACACGATACTATGTGATTTTCTCAACACACACCTTAGTAGAGATTTTCAAATGAATTTTGATTGTAGAGAGACTTTCTTTTGACCAACTGAAAAAATTGCAATGTTTTTCGTCCCATATGATGCAAGGAAATTTTGAAATTCTTTGTTTATAGGTAATGTTTCTTCATTTTAATTTATTTATGTTCTTTTCTTTTAAAAAAAAAAAAAACTGTAATAGGCGAAAATTAGAAGGTTATGTAAAAAAAAAAAAAAAGGACAACTTATTTCTTAAAGTATCAGGCTTGTTGACCATATTACATGGTAATCCCCATTTTAGTTTTTAACTTAAATTGTGCTCTTGAACGTACTCTGCTTTCGAATGTTGGAAAAGAGTACTTTCAACTATTTCTGTCTATTCAATTTCCATTTTCCCGATAGACATCACCTTTACGAAGGCATGTGTCGGGCAGGGAGGATTGCGTGCCGTAGTCAAATTTAGAGCTTTGTCTGCGGTAGTTCACTGTGGGGGATCATCGTGTGCGGCCTATAAAGGAAGGCATAAGACATCGTATCAAGGTAGATTGATTACTTCGCTTTTCACAATCTTGGTTCTATCACAAGTGATAAGAAAACATGCAAGTGCATTGTAAAGGAATACAATATTTCATGTTTGTGTTAAAAAAAAATGGACATTAAATATAGTTAAATAATCATAGATATAGAACTACTGTTTCTCATTCTTTTGTGTTATCGACAAGACAGGAGGAACTTTTTTCTTTTTCTTTTTTTAGTTTTATATTGGGAACCAATTTATTAAAGTGAAGCAAGTTTATAGATAAGAATTGTGATTAGTAACTCAATGCACCGGGTATCCAGCATAACGTTAATACTGCTATATTTCTTAAAATCGCCGTTGTAAGAAACGGAAGGAATTAGTTGTTTCTCTTTTTGGTACATGTGGTGAGATATATACAAAATGTCACTAACCTGTCAACGAAACAATAACTAAATAAGAAGAAGAAAGAAAGAAAAAATGAACTTTTAAGACTTGCCATGCTATCCTACCATGAAAACAAAGTTACTATCTACTTCAGTACAGTCCTTTTCGATTTATACAGTATATTTTTTTACGACGTCAGTATCCCACAATCACAAAGAGTGCTGTAAAAGTTTTGCTGCCGTTTCCAATGTCATGCTTGTGTGAATCAGTATTTTCTACAATGAAAATGGTGAAATCTAAACAGGGAAACAGACTGGTTGGTACATCTTAAAGATGATTTACGAGTCAACCATAAGGCCACGTATTTATAAATTCTGTGGAACTACCAAGCGCAGGTTTACATTAATTTTAGTAGTGTGTTTTCTAAACAAAATTATATATAAATTTAAAATCGGACTTCTGCTATAGATAGGTCGGTGTTCCAGGCACTTAACTTTGTCCTTCCCTGACGTCACTCGACATGCTCCGTATTTAGAAGAATGTGTCATTTTGCATGTTAACATCGGCCTATGCAGACTGGACATCTGATTCTTAGTACATATTAACACTGTTATTACCCATATCATAATATTATTATTAATCAAATACAACTGTATGTCGCGTTGCCATGGGCGTTCAGTGAAGCGTGTCGTCGCTCAAAAAAGGGAACAGCTGGTATAGTGTATGCCCAACTCGACTGCAGTTAAAAGAACACTTTTCCAGGCTTCACTCTCACTGTGTTTCTCAAGAGCCTGTCAGAATATGATGTTGCTCCGTGTCTGCGGGGCTTATTTTTTAAATGTATTACCGGCACTAAATTTCACAAACCAACGGTGAATGCTGTGTTTATTCATCTTTCATAAATGCATTGTTAAATGTTTTTGCGGTACAGTTATGTGTTCTCTTTGATGAACATTCATACAATCATATTCCAACAACACTCTGCCTCCTGTGACTGACTGGGCACCCCAGTCTGTTTTCTGTATATATTCGTCTCGAATTGTGTGACATCGTTTGCGTGACCTTGGTTCATCCATTCGTTGCGTTACAGAGGGTGGTTTTTCACCAGACATAAAATCAGACATTTCAACAGCATCAACTCAATTTTATCTGCAGAAACACGGGTAAGAAAATTTTCAAGTTCGTATATTTGTTGAGGGTAATCTCCGAAACTATTCAGCGGATTTAGATAATAATTCAACCACTGGAAAATACATTTATTCTGGTTATAGGCTGCCTCTTACCTCGCTTTAATTCTATGGAGCTGCTGAGTAGATTAAGTGTTCTAAAGGCTGAATGCTGGATGTTTCTTTTGGACCGTTAGACATAAAAGCTTATTTGGTGCAAAATACATTATTTCTCATTCATGTGCACGAGTTTTAAATTTAATTCCGAAAAAGGGGGAAGGGAGAAATTGAACTATTATTATAAGTTTATTTTAAAATGCTGGTTTAACTTAGCAAAACACCTACACATTATGTAGGGCTCAAGGAAAACTTTTGTACAAAATTTTAAGTTCCTTCGCTCACACGTTTCGGAGATTTAATAAATGAGAGAAAAAGTTCAAATCCTTTACGCTCCTTTTCCAAATCCTAATACAAACCCTTATTTTTCCAAATCCTTTATATTTTACAGGCAAGGGTTTAAGATCATTTGTACAAAATTTAAACTTCAAATGCCAATAGTTTCTGGGATCTGCCCCTCTTTTCATCTTAAGAATTGTATTTCGGAAAATTCCATCTCATCCAAGCGAAGTAAGAACATTATACAAGTGGAATACCGAAAATAATAAGTAACATTTAAAAAAATCAGATTTCTTCAATATATTCAAACGAAGTAAATCGTTGAAATTTACAAACTTCACTGAACGCGTCATGGTAGTGTGCCGCCATTAGCTTCGATTCCATGGGCAGACGTTGTTTCTAACATTGTAAGTGATGTTTCTTTTGATTTGATTTAATTTAATTTATTGGCATATAACACAACAGGCACGGTGCTAATTACAGTGTTACATAGCATATACATTATACAGAATACATAGATTATAGAATATTGGTAATAATTACATTCGGCTTACAGTAATAGTCTTCTTAAAACTATTTACGTCCACTGCCAGTACTTTAAGATTGAAATTTTCTTTAACTAACTTGTTGTAGGTTGCACTAACTCTCCATATAGGAGATCTGCTCAAGACATTTGTTTTCGCTGTCATACAAAAAACTGTATTTTTCGAATCAGTGCGCAATTTAGTGGATGGTACTTAGATACATATTTGTTCGTTAAGATCAGGACAGTCTATTTTTCCATGAAAGAGTTTGTGTAAAAATAATCAATCAATATTTCTTCTCCTGAGCTCTAAAGTTTCAAATTTAAAATTTTCAACAAGGTTAATGTAGCTTTCATATTTCGGGTAGAATTTTATTTTCTTAAGTGTAAGAAACTTAAAAACTTATTTTGAGTACGCTCAATCAAAGATGAGTATCTCTGTATATTAGGGTTCCATATAGTACTACAATATTCTAATTTCGACCTGACGTATGCATAATACAGCACAATTAAAGTTTGGTCATTTTGGAAATCTTTACTGACTCGGTAAATATATCCAAGATTCTTGTAGGCTTCTTTGCAAATAGTTTCAATATGTTGAATAAAGGATCATTTTGAATAAAAAATAACTCCCAAATCCCTTATAAAATCAACCTTTTTCAGTTTTTCCCCTAATATTGAATAATCATATTGAATATATTGTTATTTCTTAGTGAATGTTAAATAACTGCATTTACCAACATTTAACTTAAATTTATTGTTTTTACACCAAATTGCAAGATTTTGTAAGTCACTCTGAAGTTCTAAACAGTCCTGAATTGTTTTAATTCTGTTGAATATTTTAAGGTCATCAGCAAAGAGTAGATTTCTAGAAAATTGAAAGCACTCAGGAAGATCATTTATCGCCAAAATGAAAAGTAGAGGTCCCAGATTCGAGCCTTGAGGGACTCCAGATGTTGCGTGAAAGATTTGAGATTTGTGATTTCGATACAGTACAGTTTGTTTACGATTTTGAAGGTAGGATGCAAAGTATTGCAGAGTTGATTTCGAGAAGTTAAAGGGTGCCAGTTTGTTTAAAAGAATGTCATGGTCAATGACGTCAAACGCTTTAGAAAAATCAGTATATATGACATCTACTTATGCTTGCTTCTCAAGTACCTTCTAAATGTAGTCTGTTATTAGTCCACCCTTCAGAAATCCATGTTGACCAACAGACAATGCAGGTTTAACATGATACAATATTCGCTTATGCAATATATATTCATACACCTTGGCAAACGCAGATAAAATAGAAATTGGTCGGAACTCTTCAATATTACTAGCTATATTCGTTTTGGGTATAGGACACACAACTGACTCCTTCCATTTTTCAGGAAAGGTGCATGTTTTTATAGATACATTAAATATAATATTCAGAGGTTGTAAAAATATATATCTGAACAGCTTTTCACAATGTACACTAGATAAATATGTTGTAGTAAGAATATAATTTGATACCGAATTCGCCCGGTATTTCTTATAATGTTAGTATGTGTATAATCGGCAAAGACGTGTATGTGGCAAATTTCATGTCAAAAGAGCAGTAAATAAGTCCAATAAAACGAAAATAAAACTGCTTTGCCTATTTAGCAACATTTTGTTTTACTCATTCTAATTTTCGTATTTATTATTCTTTTCCTAAGAAATTTACCACAAATATACATTTCCCGATTATACAGATAGTGTCAGTATTAAAAGTACCCTGCAAAATCATTATCAAATTATATTTTAAAAAGAAGACAGCTATAGATATGCGACAATCATTTTGGACATGAGTGTACGTTGGGATCCTATCTGGGCTACTTGTTTTCGATTTCAACTTCTTTATTGCTGCTTTTATTTCTTTTTCGGATATGGGAGGCAGTGAAAATATATCGAGAAGAGCACTGGAACGATCATTTAGAGACATGCACGATACGTCATAGTCCGCTTTTAAGGAGCCATAGACGTAGATAAAATGTTACCCGAATGTTTAGCTATGTCCCTATCATCAGTAAGGTTGTGACCATTGTACTGTATGCGATTAGAAGACAAGTGACGCGAAAGGACCATAATAATTTCGGATCATTTTTAATTTATCTTCTGTGCTGCTTAAAAACTCTTTATAAGCAACAGTTATTTCTGCTTTAATTTGTTCTATGCAGTTGACGGAATTGCTCTTCATGGTACTTAGTGTTGCCTACATTGAGACTTACTTTTTTCTTTTTTTTTCTTTTCTTTTTTTTTTTTTTTTTTTTTTTACGATGATACGTTTTACGTTTAATTTTATTAATAATATTCGGGGTAAACCATGTAGGGTAAATCTTATTTGTTGCTCTTTTACGGGGAATGCAATAATCGAATATTTGATACAGTACTTCATAAAATAGATCCACAGTTTGATTGACACTTAAAATTCTGCAAAATCCCCCAATCCATAGCTAATAGGTTTCGGTAAAGTTTTTCAAAATCTGCTTTCCTAAAATTATAATCTGCTGTGTCAGGCACTGTTTTAAGTTTGATTGAATACAATGCTGTAAACTGAATAAGAAGGGGAGAATGATGTCTATCTTCTATTACTAGTTGATCGCATTCTCTTTGAACTGTTACTTTTGAGAGATTTGTGAGAACAACATCTAATTTTCGGCCATTGCTATTAGGAATATTATTATTTGAAATCAAATTAAAGAGGGACATAAAATTATCTTTTGCATTTAGCTGATGACGTCATTAAATCGAAATTTTAACGAGTTATTTGTCGTAGATTCAGATCCCCTAGACAAAGAATTGTGCAACCCACAGGACAATTTGATTCTACGAATTAATATATATGAAGTGGTGAATCAGGCTCTATGTAAACAGTATAAATATATACGGTAATTGAGTTCAAAATCAGTTTGACAATTACACTTTCAAAGTTAGTTTCCTAGCTACTTACTTTTTGAATATTATATTTTTTAAGCGCAGCAAACAATACGCCCCCGCCCTTTGCCTTTTTTGAAATTCAGTATTTCTATCTTGCTTCCAGATTACATACCTATCGTCAAAGAATTCTGAGTCAGAATAACTTATCGTAAAAGAAGTTTCTGCCAAAAGAGTTAGATAAGACAGCATTATGAAAACAACTGGTTTTACTTCGCAGGCCATTGACATTTTGAAAGTACAAAGAAAATGTTTGGTTTTGATGTTTTGATTTTGATGGGGGTCTGATTCTACCAGAAGAACAGTTACTTACTGGAAATGTTGGCTTGTGTTGTCTCTGATGGACATTATATCCAGATCTATGTGATTCATCTCTGGTCGGTGAACACTTGAGGATGCGGTTTTCCTGGCCATTTATTTTAGCGTTTGAGCTGCACCCTAGTGCAAGGGTCCTGTTGTTTCCCTGCCCCGCCTTATGATGCTTTCCTTTTGTGCCCGAGGGGTCATCGACCTTCCGTGTTTGCCACTCTTGGCTTTCTATTGAAAGCTGTCTTCAGTGTTGCTAACCGCACGCACTTTTTCTCTATCCACACTCTTGCCTTTATCTTCGTTTCTGGTACACACTGTAAAACTATTACAAGCACTAGCCCTAGCACTAAATGCACTTCTCTTGTTATTTTCATCACTGCTACGATTTTCGCGGAAAATTTTAAACACTGTGTTACTTGTTGTGTCAGCACGATAGATATCCCCTTCAATCTTCTTTTAATTAAACACTAACATTGCGTACCGTCCTTCCTTTGTTGCCTCTTGTAGTTTGTCAGACAATAATCGTCTTTCAGCAAGCACTTTTTCTGAAAACTTCATGGATGTACACACGGGATCCCTGCAACTTGGATTCCCCCCCCTCCCAAAATTTCTGCCTTCTTTTTGTACCGCAGAAATTTCACGACTATATCCGACTGGTTGCGCCCTCTACCTAAGAAATGTGCACGTTCTATGTCATCATGTTATATGTTAATCCCCAACTTTTTTCTATAGTATCTTTCACAGCCGCCTCACAGTCTTTCCATGATGCTCGTATGCCTTCACTTTTGACCTGCACATTTCAGAAGATAAGATTGTTTTTCATGCTTTGATTTTCGTTATAGTCGCACTTCATTTGAAATTCATCAATTTTCTGTCGCAAATCCCTGTTCTCGCCCTGCAAGTGAGCTACTTTTGCTTCTAGATCTTTGACTTCCTTTGGAAGGTCATCAAACTTCGACTGTAAATTGTCTATTTTTGCATCGATTAATCCAATCTTGTTCACGTTCGGTTCCGATCGAATTGCTTGTTAAAGAGGGAATTCATAAAGCTAAAATTCACATCAGATTTTAGCATCCGTATGGAGATGTGTCGTGGGATTCCAACAATATTAGAAGATGGGTAAAATATATTAAAACAATATATTTTACAATTGCAGTCAAACTTGCCTTAAGACACAGGACAGTGCAAGAAATGATTGCAAAGTTAGGCCATCGAAGAATTTATTGCTGCGGAGTCCCAGGTTAATTTACAGCTGAACACGAAGTGAAGCAAAAACGCCGTTCAAGAACTCCTTCGGACACATCGAAAGGAAGATTTCTTCTTCTTCTTCTTCTTTTGTATTAAATATTGTAATTGGTAATAAAAGCTGTTTCCATTATCTTAAACCAGAAACAAAACGACAGAGCATGGAATGACAAAATTCCACGTGGTCAGCAAAAAAAGAAAGTAAATAAAATGCTGACTGCTGAGTAAAGTTAAGAACACGGTCTTCTGAGATGCAGTGTGAGGTTCTGGGTTCGATGAACGACGTCCGAGAAGGGAACCATTTGTGTGAAAAATTTCGTTCCAGTGACACGGACAACTAATTCCACAATGGCATAGGATTTTGATTTCGGATTCCGTGATTCTCTCTCTCTCTCTCGGAGCAGGTTCAGAAAATAATAGGGATTTCCAAAGGTATCGAGAAAAGAACGCCTATTTCTAGAAGTCCGGTGGGCCAGTGATACCTATGAAGCTAATTGATAATGACTTCACATACAGCATATGAGCGTATAAACGTTGTGCATCATATGGGTGAAATAATATGTGACATTGTAACTAATATGCAATACAATTCATGTAAAACTGCTTCAGAATGCAAGATATACGATTTGCCAGATGGAGGAGGTTTTCACGAACACAACACTTTATTGAATAAATGGTATCATTTCTTCACATTAAAAAAAAAATCTTTTCTAGACAAAACAACAAAACTTTTTATCAACAAAACAAAAAGATAGAATATTAGAATTACGAGATCTGATTTTAAAATGTGGTGAATAATTCCACTAGAAACAAAGTAATATGCTTACATGGAATTTTTATTTAATCTTCTTCAAAGAACTATTCTTGGCCGGCAATGTATTTATCCCAACGGTGAATCCATGACTGGAAGCATTTCTGGAAGCCTTCTTTTGGAAGGGCTTTCAGCTGCTCTATCGTGCCCTCCTAATGTCAGGAATGGTGTAAAAACGTTTGCCTTTAAGCACGGTTTCAAGTTTTGAAAAGAGCCAGAAGTCGGCTGGTGCAATATCTGGAGAGCACAGCGAATGTGGACAGACGACAAATATTTTTTCGGCCAAAATCTCGCGGATCAAAACCAAAGTGTGGCACGGCGCGTTTTGTGGTGAAAAAGGAAGCCATTTGCTGATTTAATCGGCGGTGAAAATGCTTTTGCACGAACTCATACGAGATGTTTAATTCTTCGAAAACCTCTCTAATAGTCATTTGTGCCGCTTTTTGCAGATTTTGATCTGCTTTTGACATCGAAGGACGTCTCGAGCGTTGCTCGTTTCCAACCGACTCCTTGGCGCTGTTGAATTGCTCATACCACTTGTAAACAGTCTTCAATGCCACCGCTTCATCGCAATACACTGATTTTGACGTTTCGTGAGCTTTTTGTGACTTTTTTTTTTTTCAGCTTAGAACAAAATTTAATGTTGGCGCACAACAGACACTTTTAACAGGTCCACACTCTTCTGCCTCTGGAAGCCAACTAACATGCCCCAATTCGTTGAAACTCGACACTGTACCAAAGGTTTAGGCTATAGGCTTACTAGTTGAAATGGATACAACACAACAAATGGATCAAAAAGTATATTCACCGTACTTTTTGATCATACCTTGTATATAGACACAAATAATGGATACGACGAATGCACTTCTATTTGTTCAACATGAGCTCCTTTCATAAGCTACAACGAACAAGCGCTAATACGGCTTGAACGGAATACGGAATTATCTTGTTTCCAACTGCACTAGCATAGCAAACTGAGGTACTTCTGGTGCAGAATACTTCATTAATCCTCAACACTAATCTTGTTTCAAGTATACATAGAATATATTCAAACATCAAATGGTGATCTTTACTACGATGTTTATATATGTTATGTTGGATTTTTAGTAAAAGAAAAAAATGATTTTCCATCAAATACAAATCATGTTCCTTCTTCTGCTGCTTGCAGAATAATCATACAGAATATCCATCTACGCTTCGTTTGCACGTGGGATTAAGTGCGAGTGAAGTCCACAAAAGAAGAGAGAAATATCATTCTGTCCAATTCATTTACCACAGTTTTAACACAAAGGCAAGATAAGTGAAAATCATCACTATTATTAGTGCTTCCCAATATACTAATCATTGTTCAAACTGTACTATATTACACTAATAGGTTTTTGTTTTTGAGAATCTTTAAATGCGAGTTCTGACGTCTGGAAAGGACTTAGAAGAAATCTGTTCTGATGCTTGATTTTAGTGTTGACATAATCATGTACCACATGCTCGGCTGCAATAAGGAATGCTTTTTTGCATGGGGGAACAATCTGGAAAATTTTTAGCTGCTTCGCGGAACTTAAATCGTGATAGATTAACAGTGGCGTAGTGTGATTAAAGGAATATAACGATTCTGTTTCGTTATAGCACAAGATGAGTGGACATTTTCTTTCTGACTAAACGTTGTAATTTAATGATGCCATCGTGTAGAACTAGTCTTCAATATAACACATACCAAAAATTTTAGAAAAATATGTTATGGTTACGGAAATACAAAGCTTCAAACAACGTAAAAATGCACTTCTTACGTCACGATAACAGAGACAAGCTGTTCGGTGTGACGTCATATATCGGTTTCACCCTTTGACCCCTGTTGAAAGCTTTAGAGAATGCTTTCATATTGCAGTTTCTTTGGGGGGCATACCCCCCCCAAGTCTTAAGCGTCATAAACATCGGTATGATCATCATCAATGTCGTAACACAGCTGAATTCTGTGCCAAGTTCTCGCAGAGTTTTGCGGAGATACTCCGGAGTCACGAGGGTGAAGGCGTGTTCCACAGCTGCTCGTAATTCCTACATTGTGTAATATCGAGTATTTCTTACTTGTTGCTTTGTGAAACCCCAGAGAGTATTGTTGGCTGAAGCCAGATCGGGACTTCTTGGAGGCCATGCAAAGAGAGCTGGTGAAGATGCACAACCTCTTCCAATCCAACGGCCAGGAAACGTCTGATTCAGTTAATAACTGTTACCAAGGAGAAAACAAATGAATATGGATAGCCATGTTGCCAGACAATGTCAAGCAATGTTACCAAACAACTGTGGGTAAAACCGTCAGAAAACACCAATTAGGGTTACGCCCACTTCCGGACCACCCTGTACAAATCAATTTAGTGGAATAGTGAAAGGAAAGTGACAAAATAGGCAAACTACTTACTGTATATTTAAAAAATAATGTGTTAAGAGCTAATCTCCTAGTTTAAAGTATACTAAAATAATCTGCAAGTTCTATCATTGCACATAATTTAGATAAGGCCTATATATCAGCAAGATTATTTTATTATATTATTAGACCAGAAACATTAGAAATGTAACTATTACAGCAATCTATATTATAAAATTGAAAGTGACTATGTTTGTAACTCCTAATCATTTGAACCGCCCGACCGATCTCGATCAAATTTTTGGCGTAGATACAGTTCTGGCCTGGGAGTGTTTTTAGCTATTCACTTTGACAATAGAACTTAGGGGAGGGAGAGGAGGGAAATTATAAAAATAAATAAAACTTAATAACTTTTGACCCAAACAATCAATCTCGATCAAATTTTCAACGTAGATGAGTTTCGTGCCTGGGGTGTTTTTTGTCATTTCACTTTAACGAAGCAACGTAGGGGAGGGGATGTGTGGGAGATATACTAAAATCAATATAAATGAAAATAAAAGTGACTATGTTCATGAGTTAGTAACTCTTGAACCACCTGATCGTTCTCAATCAAATTTTCTACATAGATGAGGTTCGGGCGTGGAAAGTTTTTTAATATTCTCAATTTGACGGTAGAACCTAGTAGAGGGTGAAGGGAGGGGAAGATTTATATATATAAAAATAAATAAAACTTAACTCTTGAACCACTCAACAGAATTTGATCAAATTTTCAACATAGATGAGGTTCGCGGCTGGAATGTTATTTATATATTCACTTTGATGATAGAACTTAGGGGAGGGGAAAAATAGGGGAGGGGAACTTAGGGGAGGGTATATATATATATATATATATATATATATATATATATATATATATATATATATATATATATATGTGTGTGTGTGTGTGTGTGTGTGTGTGTGTGTGTGTGTGTGTGAGAGAGAGAGAGAGAGAGAGAGAAACTTATGAACCACCGGACCGATCTCGATCAAATTTACAACCTAAATGAAGTTTAAATCTAAGATGGTTTGTGTCATATTACTTCGATGGTGCAACTTAAAGGTGGGGGGAGGCATTTAAAAATGATCGAAAATGACCGATATTAGTGTCGAATTCATAGTTTTCTGTATCGCTGAGGTAAGCAGTGACACTTCTGATGCCGTTTAAATCCAAATTCTTTGGGGAGGAGGAGTGGGAGATATATAAAAATGATCGAAATTACGAATATCAGTGGAATTCATAATTTCAGGATCGCTGAGATGAACAATGACACTTCTGATGTCGTGCCCCGCAATATGGGGAGAGAAGGGCGTTATATAAAATCATCGAAAATGACCGATATCGAAGAACGCTTTAGTAATAGTAAAAAGTTATTTACTAACGGAGCATATTACTGTTTTTTTTTTTTTCTTAATTTAACCCAGTGAAGCGGGTAATTGATGCTAGTTCAATATAAAAATAAATCACTCGAAGATATTATAGCCACTATATTATAGCTACAAATATAGGTTTTCTTTACTTTGAAAATTTGGCTTCCAGCACTTTGAAAGTGGATGTTCTACTGGCGACTATACATTTCTTCCACTCTTAATGTACACATTGAAAATTTGTCGGTATATATATTATAAATGAAGTGAATCTCCATACTATTATACAACGGCTACAAATATAGCACTGTTTGCAATAAAATTGTCCTAATACCTTTAAAAAAATTCGTATCCCACTACATCCTTCATATTGTTTCTACCATGTACTGTACATAATAGCAATTAGTCACCACACACCATTGCTACAACTGTTCTTATCTTAATAGTATAATAATCGTATTGTATAGCGTCTTTATTGGTTCATTTCTCAAGGAAAAACACTTTCGTGGTCACTGCGGTAGTTTGGAGCTGAAGAAGGCTATATGAACAGAAGCAGACAGGTGGTTAGGCTGCCGAAAGAGCATCATGAACAAAAAAAAAAAAAAAAAAAAAAAAAAAAAAAAGCAATGTTCGAAATTTTTTCTTCTGACTTTGGCGCCGGTTCTCAAAACTAGTAATAGAAATACAATTTAATACATGGGCCTACACAGTTTGGATTTAAATTATCTAGGTGCCAGACTCTTATATCTAATACATACATGAACTAGACACAAAGTGATCATCTTATAGCGATTATTATTCAATACTTCCTTAACTCCCAGTAAATTATATTGTAATGATTTTGGTAGAGTCAATAATGGTCCTAGATTTGTCCCTTCACCAATTTTATTATAAAATTTGATAAATAAAAAACGTCTTTGATTACAAAGAGAATAATGCTGTTTCCTCGTTAATGTCCAAGTATAGGAGTATAGGTGTTTTGCACGGTGCCCCTTCTCTCAAAGTAGTCTCCAAGGCACCTGCCGGTTCGGTGAGTTTGGAAGGATAGCCCCCTCAGCTCAAGGCAGCTTCGCAAGACTTTGTTGTTGAGAGGATCCCTAGTCCAGTGCGACCTCGGGAAGGATGGGTGTACCCCTAGTCCAGTGCGACCTCAGGGTGGTGCAGGTGATTTGATCAGTTGGACGACTGATGCTGGGTCCCTCTGTGTTCCCTCTGTGTTCCTCCTTTTATTTGTCCTCTTCGGGTCCTTCCATGAGGTCCGTCTGCTTTCGGCGTTCCTCGGTGTCCTTCCGCGTTGGCTTGCTGTCTGCTATGTTGTTTATAAATAATAGCACGTGTTGAGTTGACACGTGCGTCTGTTGTGATGTGAGGATCCTTGCAATATCAAATCAAAAAATCAGATACAAATATATGTTGGTGTAAAAAAACATAGGTTCAATAGATATCTTTTTTGCATGTGAGAAAGTTTTAAAAGGCATATCATATATGTTGGGGAAAAATGTTTCGACATCTAGGATATGAACCTTTTTCAGCTAAAATTTCTACCTATGACTCACTGGAATTTAATACTTATAATCATTGAATTCATACAGATGAATTACATCCATATTATATATATAAATATATATATAAATCAGATGAGGTATCTAGCGAAAGTACACATGAATACAGTTTATGAGAATTCAATTTATTATATATACACAACCATGAAAACCTTCATAAGCACAATAATTAGATATAACTCAGAGATGCCAAAATAAAAGAGGAGATAAACGGAACTTCTTTCAAGGACTTTTTTTTGACACAAGGAACTACAGGATTATATCATGTAATATCATATGAAGTGTCTTATAACAATTCCATCCTATATATATATATATATATAAAGTGCAATAGAGGCTGTCTCCTAATAATAATATAAAATCCGACAAATGGTTGAAGATGGAGAGGAAGACTCGTATTTCCAATTGCTACGGCTATTTGGTGCCCGGGATTTTTCGAGCCTGAACAAGAGAAACGTTAGCAAAAATTCATTATGTATTGCATGTGTTATTACTTTGAAATCTCAACAAGATAATGCAGATCCACATTCTGTTAAATCCAGTAGAGAAAATATGGGGTTGGAAGACTGCCTTCCCACTCCACAGTCGCAACAGTGAACTCTTCGACCACCATTTGTTCGGTTTAGTCAAGTACCAGTTGGAGGCGAAGGATGACAGATGCAAGACCATGGAGTGCGTCAGTGTCTGTAAGGACTTGGAAAGGAGTTCTACCGCAATGGTATTTTCAAGCCTCCAGAAAGAGTAGTAGTGCGTTCAGAAAATTGGAGACTTCGTTGAAACTTTTAAAACGAAGTCTGTAGGTTAATATGTTTTTCTTCAATAAAACCAAAATTTTTTTCATAAAAAAAATCATTACTTTCAATATGACCTTCGCACATGACTTCAATACATCCAAAAATTTCGAAGGTGTGGTGAACTGCGAGAAAATATTCAAGTTCCTCTTTTTCCCTTAGGGATCGAATTTCGAAAAACCTTGTCTTATCTACAGCCTAGGTTAAGGGAAAATGTAAAAAGTTTAAAAATTTATAAACAGTGAGAAAGTATTCGATCCCTTTCTTCCTCTTAGATATCGAATTTTACAAAATCACATCTTATTTAATCCTAGAGTAAGGAGCACATTTGTATGAAATTGAAAGTTGCTACTCTTAAAAGTTTCGGAGATCTGTTGATGAGTGAGATTTACTGACCCATAGATGTACACGAAGAAAAGTCAGTAAGTTAGTTTAACAGAAAATAAATAAGAATTACTTACATGGTAACTAGTTTTATCTTTCACATAACCTCTATCTAGATTGAGACGCTTACCTCACTTATATATGACCTGCAGACCTCCTGTTCCAGTTCTGCACTATCCACAAAACGCTTCAGGGGACCAAACACGTGAACTGTGCGATGCTGTTGAAGGAGTTGCTACTGGAATTCCTCAAGACGGTCCTAGGTTGCTCGAGCCACATGAGGCTTGGCATTGTCGTAATGGAACAACGCTTCTCGATTTAGTAGTGTCGGACACTTTCGGTGAATAGCAGTCTAAACTTGCAACATAACATTACAGTAAGATGCAGCAGTCAAGTCTTTACTTGTCTCTGGAAATGGACAAGCAGCAACCCTGTCAATTTGAGAACACGGCAAGCATAAGTTTCCCAACGGAGGGAATAACCTTGAATTTCTTTTCAAGATGACAATGATGCGTCCATGTTTAATCGCTGTATCGATCCTGTTAAGATATCTTCTCGGCGTACTGACAGAGATGTTTCAGGAATGAAATGCTTTTGTGTTGTTCAGTCTGAGTACCCACTCCGCGTCTATGCCAGCTAGGCTACAGGAGACGGTGATGATAAGAAATGAAGGAAATGGTGGAGTGAAGAAAGTGGAAGGAAACGGGAGAAAACCCACGCACACGGTGTTTGTCCACAAAGTTCACTTGGCGCGAGTTAGGATCGAATCAAGGACCCCATGTACCAGAGGTCAGCGCTCTACCACTGAGCCACCGCGGGCCACTGTCAACACTGAATTTCAGATGCAGTGTGGTCAATCGATACACACCTGTCCTCACGAACTATATCCTCTACCCGCCACGGTGTTTCTTCTAGTGCAATCTTCTCTGGCCATCCAAATCGTTGTTCACTACACTTTACATATCCTGTGGAGAATTTTGCGACCCAGTTCTGTACTCCTTGCCACAACAAACAGTTCTTTCCAAACATGGGTAAAATTTCGTTGGATTTCCTTGGCAGGAAAACCTTTCGACCGGAAACAACGTTCTATAGTCCGCTGCTTCTCTACGCACATTCTTCCAACACGATAATCATTTCTACACTGCTTTGTCTTGTCTTCAATGCTCGGAGATGTTGCTTAAAGCCTCAGTCCGAACTAGGATGATGATGCACGTAGTGAAAAAATAAGAAAATACTATTTTATATTTTTCACAGTAATTTGTGACTTATTTACTGAATTTTCTACGTTATATGCAACTAGAGTAAGGGTCAATGATAGTCCATGCGTTTCCAATACTTCCCAATGCTTGTGAATTCGACAATAACTTTAATGTTTATTATGAAAGAAATAGCAGCGTATTTGATGTCATCGAATAATTAAGTACGCGTATATGTTGGCAGGATAATCATAACGTAATATAAAAATTGGTACTTACGTTTGTTAATAATATTTATATTATCACTAGTTTTATTATAAGTTTTCTATTGTTTATAAATAGAATGTAGCTTTACAGAAGTTAACTATTAAACCATTTAGATGATACAATAAAGAAATGAACACCACTGACAATTGCTGGACGAATAGAAGTTGAAAAATAATCATGGAAAGCGTAGAAAATAATTACTGCCACTAAATAAACAATTAGAAGTCCTCTCGAGCTTTGTTAATTCAATGCGCTAGAAATATTTTGCCTTCCAAAATAATTTAACAAATACGTAATACAAGAGCTGCTCAAATAAGAAAAAACACAGATATGTCTAATAGTTGTGCTACTTGAAATTTTAGTAATCTTGTTAAAGAAAATGGATGAAAATTCTGAAATAGTGCGTGGTACATATTTATAACTTTGAAGAAACAATCTCTCTATATAAATCAAGTGAATTGGAACAATTTTGTTTTTGTGTAATGCGTTGCAGACGTTGTCATATCAAATCCTTTCAGTAAAGTTTGTATGAGTTAATTTTAAAACACTGTATTAATGACTTAATTTTCAGGTTTTCAGGAGCCCGACGAAAGCATAGTAAAGGCTAAAAATCAGTTCTCGAAAGCTACAGAAAGGATAACGCAAGTATAAAGTTTTATCTGAGTAACACGAAATAGTTGTGTTTTAATCAAAAAAGTTTCAGTATGCGCTGGCACCTGTGTCAATGTCTTCTATGAGTATTTTACAAAGTAAGACTGTACATTTGAGTTACTCGTCATACATCCTAGCTATATGTATCCTTCAGCATGATTATACTGCAAGGACTTGATATATCTCTAGTTAACTATGCGATTGTGTTTTTAGTTTGGGCAGCCCTTGTTCAGGAAAGGTTGGGTAACAGGAAATAAAACTTCAAACATAAATGTGCTTGTGATCTATTGCTGTCAGTTCCAAGGTAACAATATTCCCTCTAGCATATCTAACAGTATTTAGACTCCCCAACTTTGCAAGCTACAACCTTAACGGCTGTATTGCATGGGAAAAAAAAGAGGGCACGAGCGAGCAGGTACGTCACAAGTTCTGTGTGGCCCACCACAGCAACAGCCCAAGGCTTTAGTGATTTTTTTAAGTGAAAAATATGAATTTATTCTTGGCTCTATTTATAAGGATTTTTTCTTATTTATTTTGTTTTAAAAGGCTGAAGCAGGTCACATTACAATATATTTTTAAAAAAATTAAAAAAACACCATCATCAATGAATGAAATAACTTCTGAATTCTTGAGAAATGATCACACTTCAACTGTCTTTCTTCTTTTTTTTTTTAAATATAATCTGTAAAAGTGATAATGAACCATTTTCATGCAAGAAAGGGACAAAAAGTTTAGTGTTTTTTCTTCTTTTTTAAAAGGACATCAATGATGAACTGTAAAACTTGTTAATCTAGACCATACATAAATATGGTCATTTACAAATGAGCTTGACAAAAATATACAAATAATTAATGTGAAAATGAGTGATATTTCTTTTTCTGTTCGGAAAAAAACAAGACACACAAGTTACGGTGCACAGCACCAAAAAAATCCTACAGATTTCAGAGTGGTGCTCTTGTGTTGAATAGGAAACTGTCCTTCCGTATGTTGTGTTATCAGTCACACCACTATCACATGCCTTATAGGCTCTATATTTATATATATATATATATGTACACTTGTCTTCGACAATAAAAAAAATACAGTTCTTATCCGCGTTAAGGCTTTGTCTAATTTTTTTATCTAGTCTCTCGAAGTCAAGGCAAGAGACTCAGCGCCAAGACTACTAATTTTTTCTTTTTTTTTTTTTTAAATTCAGGTGGGCCATAACACGCCCAATGTGCACAGCAATTAGGGGTATACACATGAACGTGAATAACCACCTTTTTATTATTATTATTATACTTTTAGCTTAAAACACATCGCAGGACTCATATTAGCCTTTAAAAAGGAGATTTGTATTTTTTTTCAGTTTATGGTATAAAGCAAAATTTGCTAAAACAGTACAGGCTGCAACAAACTCCCTGCATCAATCAAAGCGATATCACAGTAAAGTTACAACATCAATAATTTTTTTAACAAGATGTGGAATTCATCCGGATTGCAAAAAACGGTTTAACAGTAATATACAGTGACTTCATCCACAATTAAAAGCACCAAGTCTTTTCTTTTCATATATATATATATATATGAATGTATATATATATATAATATAGTTTTTAATTTTCTTTTTCTTTTCTTTTTTCTTTTTCTTTTTTTTTTTACGTATCACACAAACATACAAAGAGTTTGAGGTACAAGCACAAGTGTAGAGGACGCATCTGAAGAATCTATACACTTTGATTTATATTTCTGTCTTCTGAACTTTCGATGCTCTTTTGTGGGTTTAAATTGCATAACCTTTGTAGTAGTAATAATAAGAGTCCGTCGTTTAGTCTTCAGCAGTGCTTCCTCTTCACTAGCTGATCACTTGTCGACTTCTGCCCAATATTCTCTTGAACAACTGTTGCTTGCACAAGTCACAATATGAGCTACTGGGCAGGGTATGTAAAGAAACTTGTGCAAAGAGTGTTACACTAAAAACACAGTTTGTGCCACACCCCTTGACTATGTAACATTGGCACCTTAGCGATGCCTGCAAGGGCACCCAATAAAGTTATATCTACATATATTGTATATACTGTATATATATATATGTATTTGTTTCTGCGTTATGTACGTAAAGCATGGTTTGGATGAGTGCCCTCGTAACCACACCATGCATAGATGATAAAGAACGTCACCTATCTGTAGCAACCCTCACTGGGACTGGATTACAATGTTGTCATTTACTAAAAAAAGGAAAAAAAATATACAAATCCAGCCCACAGGCCCCTACTCCTGTCTCCTTTATTTAAGAACCTGGAAGCTACTGGTATATATGTAAAGCAAAAAAAATAATTTTAGAATATTTGAAGCTCTGACCAAAACTTATCGTGGAACCAAGCAAAGGAAAGCGATCTAAAGGTCTTTCTTGTTGGTGTAAGGTTGTATGTGTGTAAATGTTTTTTTCAGATTCATTTACGCTGGACGATAGATGAGTCACATCTACGTCCTGAGCTCAACAAATCTGAAGTGAATTGTTAATAATTGAAAATAAAATAAAAATGAAACTAGAATACAAAGGAAATTAAAAAAGAATAAATATATTTGTATTGGTAATAGTGGGAAGGTGGTTGGTTTAGGCGTGGCTTTGTAAAACAGTATTTTTAATCCTTCCCTACCAATGAGAAAGACAAAAGGACACCCTCTCTAGAAACAGTTTACTGTTACAGTGCAAGAAAAATATGCACTTCTTTATAACGATTAAAAGAATTATATGTATAACATTTCATTTATATATATATATATATGTATATACAAGATCTTTGTTAAAATAATGTGTGCGTCGTATCTACATCATTAGTAAAAATAAAATAACTTTGATAGAATATGTATATATATATAATATATATGTATATAGAAAATTCATTATAGCTCAGGTTGTTTTGAATATCATTTAAAGCAGTAGCATGTAAAAATTCACATTAGTATATGACAATAAGCAATATCAATTTACTAGTTTTGAATTCGTATAGTTTCTTAGTTTTATACTTTGGCAATAGTAATTATTTGTTATATGTACAATGAAAATTACGAGGTTGAGTTTGTATCATACGAATGTTTTGTACATAAATATTGTATGTATGAATAGATTGCGCATGAATGCATGCGGTAGAGAAGGTATATGATGAAGGTTTGTGGTGTAATGTAAATGCTGGAAAGGAGGAGGAGAAGGAATTATCAAAAGAAGACGAACAAAAATTATAAAATAATAATGTGCATAACTGTGGAAAAAAGAAAATGACCTCTTGTTTTTTCTTTTGCAACTAGCAGATGCAGCTTCGAGTGTTAAGCCAAATCTGCATTCTACAACTCTATAGTAAGAATAGCGCTTTAAAAAACATTACGAGCAGTCAACTTCCCATTAAAATTTGGTAATTTGTATTTGCGTTCTTACGAAGATTTAGCGCTGTTCTTACACAGAGTTGCCATCTCTCCCAGCCAATTTAAATATAGGAGTAGGGGCCATCAGTGAGGGCGCTACAGAGCAGGAGTCAGGAATTGTCGTCCTTGCCCCTTGCACCTCTGTTCGGTTTATATTCAAGTCCAGGATCAAATTGCATCAACACGAACACCTGTGGAAAAAAGTAAAAGTTGTAATTAGTTGCTCTAAGGTAATTTATTAAATTCAGGGTTGCCACAAATCTAGAAATTCGGGAAAAGCCCTCGTCTCATGTATAATTTAATTATAAACTCTATTTCGTCCACACTTAGAAAAGCGAAGCTCCAGCGGATTATTTATATTTTCTGGGTATTGGTACTTTTAGAACAATTTTAACCATTCCAAAACTTTGCTGTATGCCAATGACATCAAAGTTTTAGAATTATTAATAATATTGAGCACAATATTACGTTAAGCAGAAATATTATTTAGTGTAAATGTAATGGTATCAATTGTATAAAACAAAGTGTTTTACTTATAGTAACAAACCACAGTATTATGTCAATCAATACGAAATACAAGGTAATATATAGCAAAAAGTTTACACGATAAGGGATTTAGGTGTAATATTTGTCTTTGCGGTTTAGTGGTCCCATACAGAACATATATAAGAAAATAACTAGGTGCGTCCTTAAACAATAGCCTGTCATCTGTCAATCAGACACGTACATACATTTATATAACCTGCTGGTAAAATCAAAATTAGAATACGGGCCGGTAATTTGGAACAGCCCAACACAGACACTTACAAATAGTATTGAAATGATGCAAAAATGTTTTATTAGAATAGTATGTTTTAAGTTGGGATTCTATTACTATAGTAATACATCAGACAGCTGCAGAACATATATGAAACTAGAACCACTGGTGGACACGAGGAAATTGATTAACTATATATTTGTAGAAAAGATACTTGATTATCGCTGTAGTTCAGAATATATATATATATATATATTTTAAATGTGAGTCTGAAAGTTCCAATGTATTGTACAAGGGCTAAACTTTTATTTCAACCTAGTGACAGGAAACATTTTAATATCACGACTTTTAACAAACTACAAAGATTTCACATATTAGTACCAAATTTTTTTCATAATTTATTATGTATTCTAGTAGTTATTTTATTAATTTTTGAGTAGTTCTAATTTTAGAAATAGTTATCCTAGTAGTTTTAATTTTTGAGGTTTTGATGTTTTAGGAATTAGCGTAGACTATATGTTAAAGTGAACTTTTATATTCATTCATTTATTATTTTTACTATTATTATCATCATTTACATTGTAGCGTTAAATAATATCATTGAACTATGATAGGAAGTGCTGTATTTGCTGTACTTATTTTTCCAGCTGTTCTCAGCACATTAATAAAGATTATTATTATTATTATTATTATTATTATTATTATTGCAAAATCTGTACAATAAAGCACGATTTTCAAATTTTTAGGGGCATCTATTGGTGAAAATAGAAAATCTGAGGTGTTTCTATCGTATACGACACAAGAGAGGCTAAACTCCGAAATTCGTTAATGCCTGTGTTGTTGTATCAGGGTGTCTATCGGTCACGAAAGTCACGAATGTCAGGAAAAAGTCACGAAATCAGAAAACGGTCAAGAAAGTCACGAAAAAGTCACGAAATTTAGCTTTTGGGTCACGATTTTTTTTTTTAACTGTACAAATGTAAGTACAGATTGGAAAATTTCGTTCTATAAACGTCAAAATTCACCACCAAAAATGTTTATGGTCGGCTTTAAACGCTACCAAATCGCAAGCAAAGTACGTTCCTATCGCATGGATGAAAATTCGGCCTAATTCGCACCCAAATTTGCTCTTGAAAATGTTAGAAAATTCTATGATTTGGTGAAGAAAAGGTCACGAAAAAGTCACGAAATTAAATTTTGGAATTTTAGTAGACACCCTGTGTATGATGTACGATACAAGAGAGGCGAAGCTTCAAAATGCGTTAATGCATGTGTTGTATACGAGTTCATATTTTATAACAAATTAATGGTAGACTTCAGATTAATTCAAGTGAACGATTGTTGTCGGGCTTGTCGTTTTATCAATTAGGTAACGATAAATATCGATCTTTAGTTATTTCCAATGATTTGAAACATGGATAAATTTATTTACAAAATATTGTAGCAACCCTGAAAGTGCAAATTAAATAAATGTGAGTTTAAGTTAAGTACACTAATTATCTCCTTACTGTAAAGTGAAGAACTCAGAAACTTTATTTCATGGTCTTCATAGAAAGTAACAAGAATTTAAAATGGTGTCATATGCATATTTCTATACTCGGATCAAAATGAGGAACGAATTGACATTTGGAGGAGCGTGTTTCCCTGTAGCCACGCCGTGAGTATTCCACTGAGGCGTCCGCTGTACTTCCTCCATTTCGGTTGACAAACACTTCTGAACATCTATTACAGGGCGGCAACATTGTACAGTTGTTGTTCGTTTCTGCAGAAACCTTCCACTATAGCTACCACCTCTACGTTTATGACTAGCTCTTCTCTCGGTGACCTTAATTACCTCGTGACGTAGCTTTCATTCTCACGGCGTTTGAACTGTGGATTCGTTTCTAAGTTTGATCCGAATGTAGTAGGAACTACACTCACTGTAAAAGCTAATACAAAATGGAATTAACGTTAGGTAACGTTCGGACTATTTAATGAGTCTCTGGATAGCACATTACAGTAATTCTTACCTGTTCTTTATATGTAAATATAGTATATTACTATTGTTAGTTTTTATTTTATTTATTTATTTATTTATTTATTTTCCTGTAGGACTTCTAGTTGATCAGATCAAGGCTATTTGAAGGAGCAAGAAGTATGAATATACTGTTCTGATATTTGTATATGAAACCAAATATAGAACCAACCGATAACGACACTTACTATGTTGATTCTATGTTAACGTACAGTGGATCGACAGGATACTTTGAAATAAATGGTATCCATGTGCTAATCTAGATTCGGTACAATTCCAGTTAAATATATATTTTTGAAAATTATGGTAATTGCGACTGTTATGATTCCGAATGATTAGCTCATGTTCTTTTATTCATGTGGTTTCGAGGTTCAATTTTTAATGGCAGCACAGAACTGTTGGTGTTGACTCAACATTGGCAAGGTATTGAGTTACGAGGTAGCAAACCCTGTCTTGAAAACAAGAAATAATGACGTTGAAACCTGATGCGATAGCTACACATGACCCAACTGAATGGCACCCTTCGAGGTTTGTAGCACCACAAAATGTATATTTCTTGTTATCCAGATGTGTCTCTAATAATAAATTGAGCCATAACATTGCACTAAGCATTAAAGTAGTTCTAATAGTGAAGAAATTTGCACAAGTTGGAAGTATTTATCCACAATATATATTTCATCATATTAAGAATTTAGTTTCTTGGTTTTTAATTTTACACTGATGGAAATCAAAAGACTTACCTGATCTGTCGGCAAAAGCGAGAAATCGTCTGGCGGATTTGTGATAACGTAACGTTTTGACGAGGCATCACAAGATGAACTTGTATCTCTAAACCTGAAACAGAACACATTCATTTGTTTAACTGGTATTTATGAATTTATTTTTTTCCCTATATTTAAATATACTAGTTAACAATGGACAACTTAATATGATATCCGGTATAGCTTACGCTTAAATACTATTGAGAGATCGAAATTTGCAACAACAAAGATACTTTAATGACTAGTAGCTTTTACTAGTTGTCTAGCAAGCGAAAAGCTATTAACTTTGGAATCAGTAATACGTAAATGTATCGCGTAAATGAATTATATTCATTAAATAAAGCATTTCTTTGTCTATATGGCTGCGATTCTCAGGAAGTACTTCATATCACATTAATTTAAAAAGTGTAAGCTTTTAAGTTTCAAGAGAGCTCTTGAAAGTGGAATTTCCAGTTCCGACGTTTATTTGCATATACATGCCAAGAGAGCAGTGCATGAGAGAGTGGCTCTCAAACAATAAGTTTTGGCAACCAGAAGACAGATGGAGATTTAACACACGGTCCACAATAACTGATAGAAGTCTTTACTTTAATCGGACAGTGGGACCTAGGCTGTGGCATCTATTCCCTATATTTTATTTACCTATCTTTGGTTGTTAGGCCAGAGGAAAGGTGCCGTGGAAATCCGAAACCTTGTACTGATGCCAAAAGATGTAGAATGCTGAGTATATATTTCATGTAATTGAAATCCTTCGTAGTCTTTCATATATAGATAGATAGATATAGATATAGATATAGATATAGATATAGATATAGATATAGATATATTTTATCAAGATAGTATCTTCTTTAATTACTTTCTGACAACAGCATTCAACAACACACTAGTCGATACAGTTCGGACAAAGCTCTACGCCAATCCTCAGTACGGAAACAAAATATGTTAACAAAAATGACCATAGATTTTTTTTTTTTTGACTGAAATATATCTAGTAGTGTGTTGTTAGAAAATTACTAATTTAATATACTATTTTGTAGTCTCAGAATATCTGATAAGCATGGTTTGATAAAATATGAATATCTTAATTAGACAACTATAATTTACATAATAGAAGCAAACCCAATGGTTGATAACGTAAAAATACCTAATATAAGTTTTATCTGTCATGGTCTATTAAATAATCCGGATCTAATATCTTTAGACAGTGCTAAATTGCAAATTTCCACTTCACAATTCATTGTGCACTCTTTTAAAAAATCTTATTTTCTACTTCGTGGATAAGACTGCCGAATTCAGCTGAAATAGTATGTAATTCCTATAAACAGAGGGTGTAATTAAAATTGCTTTCTATTATTTTACGTTCTCAGTTCACGTAATACGGACAAATGTAAATTTAAAAGATACAAGATCAATGTAGATACTTAAAAACGATAACTAAAAGTTTTAAATGATAGGGAAGCACTACACTTGGATAGATTTTCAAACAAAGTTATTGATTATTTCTGCCTTACTTTGTAGAAGGCTATTCATAACTTCTCAACTATCCAACTTCAGAAACATTTGTACTTTCAGTATAAAATTTCATTGTGTGTGTCTTTCTTTTTCTTGGTTTAAAGATGAAAAACATCAAATGTTAAGTAAAGGGAATTAAATGAAATCTTAAGTTAAACATAGACGGATGTTAAATGTAGATGAATTATGATGAAAATGTTAATGAAATAAAGATAATGCAAGGAAACAGCTCTCCGAGAAAACAACGTCGTCTACCACAAACTCTCATGGGTTGAGATCGAACCAGCAATATCTAGATGTGAATCTCTACTTCTGGGACATGTCCTACTAAAAGTTGTACATGTTTGATTTCAACATTATTACTAAACAAGAAGGTGTTACAGTACCTATACAGTCCTATGCATAGCATTCCGTAGGATTTGAGCGCTGCTACAAAAAGATCACCATATTTTCCAGCTTCACCGTACTGTGCTAGTGGACCGTCGTACAAGGAAATCTGTCCAACTCTACATCTATCTCTATTGGCTAAGCTCTCTGGCGTACTGAAAGAAAGAGAAGAAATTATAAACTTCGTGCCTTCACAGAAAATAAATGTCGCATTATAAGCAAGTCTAATTGTGGTTTTAGGTAGAGTACTGTACACTATGAATATAGTCATATATTGCAATGTTTAATCATGGGACCGAAGCTTTTCTTTACTCGAATTAGGCGTTCGTTTATTCGGATTCTCCTCCGAGATCCTTGAACCGCTCTTAACCAAATTTGACATTGTAATTCGAGAGCACGCGCTGAATGTGGTAAGAGGTCGCATGTTCCAATCGGAAGGATTAATAACCGAAAAACTGGATCCTCGAGGTGCTTAAACCATTCTCCACTAAAATTGACATGATGTTTCGAGAGTACGCACTGAGTGTTGTAAGAGGTTGTAATGTCTAAATCGGACATAACATAGCGGAATAATCACCGAAATACGGGATGCCCATAGACTTAAGGTTTGGAAAGCATTTAGCGCGCGAATTCTCATTGTAAACAATGAAAAATAGAATTTTCAGCATTAGAAATAGGACAAAGCCCCTTTCGTTTTGTTCTGCGAACACAATTTTTCAAAGCCATTATGGTTTTCGCTGATATGCCAAATTCAACTATTAACATGTCGTATTCATTCACGAAAACAATTGATGCACTGAAAAATTCTATAAATAATCAATAAAGGTCGATTACTTCGCTCCAAATTTGCAATTAATATATACCTAGTAAATATTCGTTGTATTTTATGATCAATTATGAAAATGTTTGCACCAGCATAATATAATTACATTCGTTCATCTCAATACAACTTGTAAAGTAATTGGAAAAATATATTCTTTATTATGTGCTCCCTCTCTCTCTTTGATCTCTTGTCAGAATGTTATTCAAAATAGAAATAAAATCCGTTTTGTTAATGCGATACCTTGTGGATAAATCCAAGTCAAGTGGTTCAATGATGCGATTCCACAGTTTTATTATTATTATTATTATTATTATTTATTTATTTATTTATTTACTTTTACAAAAATGTAATATTTTCTGTGTAGATACCTTACCACGTTATTACTTCAAAACAATCATTAGTTTAATTGTAGTGACTGTAGGTTTCGAGTGGCAACTATATTTGTTGTCGAAGATGTGCAAATTTGTGGTCTCTGAAGGGGTTTATCAAATCTCAAGGTTAAAAGACCCAAATTATTCGATCGGTGTGGAACAAAAACTGAAATGTTCACCAAACTGAAAGCTACAAGGGTGTGTATTGTATATTGTTATTGTAATTGTGGAATAAACAGACGGATTGGCATATAAAATCGATTGAGTCGAATTGTAGAAGCTTGCTAATCCCGCTTCAATAAAAGTCTTCAACTAGATAGGATACTGCTGTCGTCTCCTCTCATGCCTAAGGCAAGCTGGGAGACAACGCGCGTGCGCATTTTGACAGTAACAACAAACAGTCAATAGTCACAGTGAAAATATCGGTTGAAGATTGGCTTCGGTCACAGGCGGGTGATTTCTACGACGTGGGAATACACTATGAAAAATGTTTACACAAACATGGTAACTCTGTAGAAAATAGCTTAATGCATACAAAGCAAATACCCGCAAATATATGACATTATCTCTACTAGTTTTGTTTCGCTCTTTAATGCTATATTTTTATTGTATCATACTAAGTACTGCATTATATTGTATTGCTTTTTACGTATAATATTACAATAATAGACCCTACTAATTTTCAACAATTTTGAATACCTCTACAATGTTTGCTTTTCAGCCCACTGATTTATACGGAGAACTATCTTTCTCTCTCTTTTTTTTTTTTTTTTTTTTTTTTGAAAAGAACTGAACTTTTAATGGCTTTCTTTTACTGATTTCTTCTTCAAATCAATTTAAATGTTCCTTAATTTGTGAAAATTAAAATTTATTGTCTGTAATGTTAATATTTATTAATCAAATTTAATTTAAGTAATATTAAGTTTATATATGAAATACAAATTTATTTTGAAAAAGCAAGTGACATTTAATTTGATTTGAAGAAGAAACTAATAAAATCACATCATTAAAATTCAGTTCATTACAAAGAAAACAGAAAAATAAACTCTGGTAGACGCTAAAAAGGATCACGCACTAGAAGTTTCAGTTTCGTCCGGTAGATGTCAAACGGTGAAATATATTTGCTACCATCTAACGGCGTAATGTGTAACTTCTACTACTTTTGTTTCAATAGTAGAAAATGAGATATGGATAGTTACACTTAAAGCCATCGTTGCCCTTGAAGATGTTAACGAACTCAATTCACTCGGTCATGATAATCGCCGTAGCTATCTATTGCAAAAAAAAAAAAAAAAAAAAATAAATAAAAAATAAAATAAAAATCAAAAATTCGCTTTCGTTCAAGAGTTATCGTGTGGAATAACGGACGAACTTAATCTACTGTCAGCCGCTAAGATGTTAACGAATTAGCTTCATAAATGAATTTGGTTGAGATAAACTCTGGCTATCTATTGCAAAAGACAGAACGAATGGATATAAGTTGAGTTGAGTTGAGTTGAGTTGAGTTGATTTTGAGTTTAACGTCCTTTCAGCAGCGAGGCTATATAAGACGGAACCTACTGGTTAACGTGGAATCCGAACCACATGAGCTCCCACCGGGAATCGAACCCGGGTCTCCCACGCCAAAGGCGCGTGCGCTAACCGCTTAGCATGAAGGAGCTCTTACGAATGGACGTAAGTCATCGTTATTTGTTAAGATGATAACGAAATGACTACAATAACGAATTCGGTTGAGATAATTTTTCTTGCTGTCTATTACAATAAGCAGAGTTCAAAAGTTAGCTTTCGTTCAAGAGTTATCGCATGGACTAACGGACAGACGTAAATCGCCGTTACCCGTTATCATGTTAACGGGTTGACTCCATTAATGAACTCGGCTGAGATAATCGCTTTAGCTATCTTTTGCGAAAAAAAGAGTTCATAAATTATATTCCATTCAGGAGTTATCGTGTGGAGTAAGGGGAATATGTACGTACTAACTTACAATACTATAAATTCTACTTGCATAATCCTAATAGTTCTCCATATAAATCAATCGGCTAGAAATAAAGATGACGCAGGTATTCAGTAGTTTTGAGGATGTGACATAATGATAAGGATTCAAAATTACCTATAACCACCGCGGAGACCAGCTCCTTCTGCCAAGATGAGCTCCAGTTCAGGTGTTGCCCCTCCCGTGATTAATGAGCGAATCAAGGTCAGAGCATTTTGGTTGAAGTAAGTCTAGAAACAAAATGTATATAAATAAGTAACACAGTAATATACAATACATAAATACGAATATCATATGGGTAACATATAATATACAATATAAAATGCTACTATTACTGAAAATATGATATATCAAGAACTACTGTAGAAAACTCACCAAGAAACAAAAACAAAACTATTTTTATTAGATATTCTAAGGACACGCTCAAGAATTCTAATTTTCACTCTACTTAACAGAGTTATATAATTCCTGAATGCCATTTGTACTGCCGAACTTTCGACTCTTGATCACGGAGGACAAAAACAGGAGAAAAAGAAATAAAAAGATCAGGAAGATAAAAGGACGAAACGATTTTTTTTAAAAAAAGAATTCTGACATGCGAAGTGTATATATAATAGACACCAGCAGAGTAATACAATTTTGTTAACACCCAAATGAATATCTTACACAAGTTAGTGTCAACATGCAGTACAATAAGTGGCATTATGACACGTCAACGTGTCTTTGAGAAGCTGACAGCGTTTACCCGCGACATTGAGTTGTATAATTTGACATTGGGAGCATGATAGAAGCCAGAGCACCATAATCTTTTTGTAACATATACCGTTAGTAACTGTTAATAGGATTATATTGCAGTTCAAATTAAACAAAAAAAGACATGCATAGACCCAAAATAGGGTTGACTGGGCCAACGTCATGCCTGACATGTGTGGTCCGGAGTGCAAGGACCCATCCTTCACGATATGCCAATAGCATCGTAGCCGAAGTTGACAGATCAACACGAATCGTCTTTTTGGATACTTTCATAGTGTGGGAATGAATCAACGCGTTGTCGGAAAGAGGCTTCTACTTTTAAAAAAACAACTGACACCGAGACAATGTTGGGCCACCGTCATGTGCAACATTTTTGGAACCATGTCGCATTTTCTAATAAAGCTGCTTTTCGAATTTTCGGACAGAGTTCGACAGTGAATGCGGATGCGATTGACAGGCCACGATTCACTACAATTCCACCATTCTGCGGTGAAATATGGCGTGTGTATGTCATAGTGTGGGGCACAATTTGGAATGGTGGAATAATAACCTCTTTTTTGTGTAATGGTCAGATCAATGCTTCGAAATACAGCAAGGTACTGCAAGATTGGTCGCTACCTTTTGAAATATGCCAACTGTCATCAGTCTCCATGAAATTAATGGATGATAGAGCACCATTCCATAGGGTAAAGCTGATTACCTGCTGGAAGAGGTAAGCAATCAAGCAACTGATGATTTACAAAGTACCATGCCACGTATAGTTGAAGCTTTAAGTGCTGGAAAAAGGATTCCACCAAGTACTAGTTCTAGCATCAGAATAGTTCTTTCTCGCTGGCACGTACAAATGGCTATAGACTGATTTTTTGGGGTTTCCGAGGACACGATTCTCGTTTTCGTTTCGGAATGGGAACACGGCACTGTCTACTCCATCTTACAGAAACATTCATTGTCATCATTCGTACCATCTTTTTTTCAGTCACTTGAATCTAATTCTTTAGTACAATATTTGTGAAGGATATTTAAAAATTCAAATACCAACTTTATTTACATATACGAGGGTCATTCGGAAAGTAAAGAACGTTTTGCGCTAGCGCGTGCGCGTGTTCCCCCACCCCCGCTGCCGCTGGGTTATTGACCTGGGCATGCTTTAGCCTCAGTCTGGCACCAGCTGCGATCCGCTACGGTCCGTTATTGCTTCGCTGTGCGACTGTAAAATGTGCGATACAATTACTGATCTCGCCAAGTGTGAGGTTCGTAATGTGATAAGATTTTTGAATGCAAGAAAAGTGCGTCCGATAGAAATTTATAGACAAATCACTGAGGTGTATGGAAATGTAATGAATGAAGCATCAGTTCGTAAGTGGTGCATTATGTTTAATGACGGACGGACGAATGTGCACGATGAGGAACGCTCGAGCCGGCCTTCTGTTGTGACTGACGAACTCAAAGGAAGAATTGAGCGGAAAATTCAAGAGGATAGGCGATTCACTATTGATGGGCTGCACGAATTCTTTCCTGAAATTTCAAGAACTTAAGGAAGCTGTTAGTGATTGGTTCAACAGTTTGGCGGCAACTGTGTATGCCAAAGGCATAGAAAAACTTGTACCACGGTATGACAAGTGTTTAAATTTACACGGCGACTATGTCGAAAAGTAACTTAAGTATCACATAGTATGTAACACAAATTTTGCCTTTGTATATCAGTTATTAAAGTGTTTATACAAAAACGTTCTTTACTTTCCGAATGACCCTCGTATTTAGGACTGATTTTATACTGTTAAAATTTCAAAATTTGAAAAACTCAGAGAAAGAGCAATTCAAGTTTTACAAAATGTTCAGGCGTACATCTTGAGTTTAATACTTCAAAGTTTTTTGCATGTCAAGTGGAATTTGTCATTTGTAGTATCAAGTATGAGAAAGTAGACCGTCGTGAAGTTTCAAGTGGATATTCATGTTTACAAAATGTAGCATCGAGACCTCAAAACTGGACATAAATGGTGTGTCCTCTTCCCCTGGATTCTGTACAACATGATATCTTATGGGAGGAATATATTGAGAAAAGCAATTTTCTACTTTCACAGAAATTTCTCTGGCTTAAATCGGACTCAATTAGAAACACTTCTGTCATATAGGAAATGGTGGTAGAACCTCGCGTCTGCTATTGTGAACAGTAATGTGTCTAAAGTTGTAGCTGCGTGAGTATCGACAAAGGACACCTAAATTAAATTGTTACTGAGAAGCATATGTCATGGCTCGTTTTTCCTACATACGCATAGGAATTCAGCGTCAGTAGAAAGGGTTCACATTCGGGGTGACTATAGCAAAGACCCTTGTGGCTCGTTACACAACTAAGGGCCCGTCGCGAAACAGTCGCCTATGAAAAGCACCAAGGCGGCGGCTCCAAGGAAAGGGACACCTGAAGTTCTGCAGGGATTCCGCAAATATATGTACAAGGAAATCCAGCAACACAACGTGTGATGGACCAGGGACTTAATTTGACACCTTCAGTTGTGAACTGTAAATTCGTAAGTGGCTCTGGCTGAGATGTATCTGTAAGGTCCATAGATATCACCTTCTCCCGTGCCACACTCCAGAAGAAGTCTAAGTGACAGATAGTCATCATAAATGAATGAAATATACATCCATCCCACTGCTGGTGGTCATATTCGGGCGCTGACGTACCGTGATAGCGATGCCAAGGGCCGTTGCAATTTTGTTCCCTACTACCGGGAAAGTTTTCCACGTGAGTTATGGTTGTTTCAGGATTCAGTTATGCGGGGTAAGTTGCTGATAGGTAAGGTTGATAAAAACGTGAAAGTGGATGCAAGATACTTCCAGGATTCCATTATTACTCTACCTTTCAGATCGACGTCTCACAACCGTGTGACGCGGACGCTAGTCAGATGAGGATCCATATGGACAAAGCTTCAAGTCCACCAGAAAATTCCTGCGTTTTTATCAGGAAATGAAATCGGGAATTAGAAATTCGTGTCATTTCCTTTCAAAACACTCCTGTGAAGAGCCCTGATGTCAAACGGGAATGGAATTCTGTGGTTGTGGCTAGTTGAAAAGACGTCTTAAACATTGGCGTTCGCGCAGTCTCGCTGGTCTCTGGAAAGGTGTAGGGAATAAGACCGAATTGCTTGGGTTCTTCACCGATGTCTGTTCCAAAGGAAAGTTCGATTCGGAGATAGTTCACAGTGCTAGTGGTCCAATGAAACGTCATCAATAGTGGCAATGAAATTTTTCATAAGATGAATACCATTCAAAATTGGTGCGCTATAAACCAAACAATCTTCTGTATATCATTGTACGAAAATTTATACTTTAAAAAGACTTACATGACTTGAAGAATCGAATACCAAATTCAACTCTCTATCGCCTATGATTAGTCAACTTATGTGGTATTAAATCTTGCTACGGTTATGAAATGAACATCAATTCTCAAACTGAGAATTTTATAATGCAATAAAAAGTGAACCTACCGTGGACATTAGAGAATCCAAAACGCTGACGGCAAATGCAGTACCACATGCAAAAGGTTGAGTGAGGTATAATTCTGTATCAGGATCATCGTCGTCATCCTGATCCAGAAACTGAACATTGCTGTCATTGACAAGTTCTGAAAGGAAAACCAAATATTTAATTTGTATATATGCATGATTTCGTATTATATATATATATATATATATATATATATATATATATATATATATATAACATGGAATTGTCTAATTTATATGATTACTGGAGTAAATTAAGGTAATTTACGTTATCTAAGAGAAGCTTGTACACTCATTAAATTGGACACAAAATTAAGTTTAGAGTCTTGTACGTTTAAATTTTGTAAATGAAAGAAAACTATTATCTGTTTTAAAATATAAATAACACCTCGTAATGGTATGTCAAAGTGTGCAATTGATGCATGTTATATCATTACAAGCAAGGGAAGACTTTACTTACTTAATGCTTCTAGTAACTATGTTAGTCTGATAACTATTTCGACAACTGATGTTCTCTTCATCTGATCGAAAAAATTAAGATAATTTGAGCAATTTAAGGTAATGGGATGGTATATATTGTTTATTATTAAAGTTGTTATTTTTAAGCTTACAGAAATCAAAAGTTTACATTAATAATGCTTAGAGATGTAAATTGAATTAGTTATAATATTTATCATCACCTAAGAATGTAATATTTAAAATAGCAACGGTATTTA
This sequence comes from Thermobia domestica, assembly GCF_964235325.1. Taxonomy (NCBI): domain Eukaryota; kingdom Metazoa; phylum Arthropoda; class Insecta; order Zygentoma; family Lepismatidae; genus Thermobia; species Thermobia domestica. The sequence goes on along the minus strand of NC_137454.1, from coordinate 219,917,602 downwards.
AATTGCGGCAGAATTGTGTTTTGTGAGTAGTTATGTAAAATTGATATTGAAGTGAATGAAGAAAACAACATGATTAAAGGTAAAGTAGTATACACTACATGGCGCCGTAGTTAGTTTTAACAACAACTGTGGCTCGTACACAAAAACTTTAACGTAATTCTATTTTCTAGTTGTTTTTTAATTCAAAGTGATAGTGCAGAATTAGTACTTTGTATTCTACAGCAATTTTTGAAAGATAGCAACAAATTTACAACGGATAGAAACACACTTAATAAGTAGCAGGAGGTCATACTTAACTTAAAGGAAGATTTTACGATCAGATGAAGGCAGCAACAGTTGTCGAAACCGTTATTAGATTAAGATAAACATTTTAATCTAATAATGGTTTCGACAACTGTTGCTGCCTTCATCTGATCGAAAAATCTTCCTTTAAGTTAAAAAGTAGCCTTCTCTTGCTACGAATTAAGTAATGGTGATGTTAATTCCAGCGAAATGATAATTCACTGTGCACAGATTTCAATAAATTTAAACCAAAAGTATCCATGACACTCTACAACATTATGGGATTAAAAGGAAGCTAAGGTTTTAGCCACCTAATGCTTTCAATGTTTATCTTTGAAAGCATTAGGTGACTAAAACCTTAGCTTCCTTTTAATCCCATAATGTTGCAGAGTGTCATGGATACTTTTGGTTTAAATTTATTGAAATCTGTGCACAGCGAATTATCGTTTCGCTGGAATTATTATCAAATTGCAACGTAATGAAATTATGTTTCTAAATGAATTTATGTAATTTAAAGCAGATTCAAGGAGTCTTTTTTAAATAGGGAGACCATAAAATTTTCCGCTGAAAACGGGACAGGTTCCGACTTTTTAAAGATCATGAGAAAATCATTTCACTGACGTTTACAATGTTACTAACACCCGACCAACCTCCGCCCGCCAGATGCCAAGCTGCAAGCATCTCTCCATGCCCGCAAGAAATTTGAGGTTAAAAAAATTCGCGTTTAAATTTCCTCTATCTACATGCAATTTACTTATAATGACTATATTTTTAGAGACGTAAGAATGAATATGAAAATTGGTTATAAAATTGCTAGAAGTGAAAAGAATGTGACTAGGACTGCTACTGGTGCTGAATTAGCAACCCTGGACTTTTCGGCCAATCTTTGTTCTTCCTGATATCAGAGCTCTCCCTCCTTTCTCTCTCTTTGTTACAGGCGGGTCAAGTAATTCGATACTTATGAAAAAGGAAAGACACGTTAAAGTTTGTTCAACAAACAAGCAACTGCTAAAACCTCTACTATCTTTCGAGCAGTACTGCGAACTATAGATTAAGTTTAACGTGGTGAATTTCAGTTCAATTCTTGTCTCTTTGTTATTATTAATTATTAATACCTTTATAAGGATTAAAGGTACTGGGTTTGCTATTTACTTCTTTCACTTGCATAAAACGGTACAAATACTACTTTTTCCCATCTACTGACGGGACGGCCGGGACACTTCCAAAATGAGTCTCGGTCTCGGTCAAAACGGGACGTATGGTCACCCTATTTTTAAAAGCAATATTTACTTTCAGAAAAAACATTTCAGATAGCTTCTAGGTATTTCATCTGCAGTCACGAAAGAAGTTGTTTGTTATCTACTGAAGTTATATTTTGTATAATATTTTTAATAATTCAGACATCCTCCGTCCCTCTTATTAGAAAATGCGTTGTGTTCTAAACTTCCAAAACTATCTTAAAGTTGACTGATGATGTATATATTTTACCTGTAATCATAGGCACATTGGCTCCGTACACAGACCCTCTCCTTTGCAGAACAATTGGACCATTGACTGGAGTTAAGGTATCTCGTTCATTTGCAGCTGAAAATGTACATAGAAAAACTTCTCTTAGTTTTTATTCACATAAACAGGTTTACATTCTTTTTTTAAAAAAATACAATCAACAAACAAAAAGTTATTATTTGAGAATATTGGAAAGATTTACTGCGAAATAATAGTTTAGTTGCTATAAAATAAATTGATTACTTTCTTTTGAAAAACATTTATAATGGATATTCGACTACAGAATTTTTTCTTTCTTTTTCCGCAACTTATTTCAAAAACATCATGAGTGGTAGCATAGCAGTAATTTGCAGAAGTCATCATCAATATAATCATCCATTGTCAACTCGATGAAAGTCACTAACTCTACTCCACAACCATGTTTCTTGAGCAATTCTTTCAAATTCTCTTCCAGGTTACTCCACAGCGCTTTTGTTACACCACCTTGCATGAAAAAGTTTCGTCGGTCTCTCTTTATTTCTTGGTATCGAGTCAAGATTTCATTTTCTTTATCGATCATAATTTCTTCTTGCAATATTTTCAACTTACTGTTACTTCAATATCGTTATTTTCATTGTGATATCTGTCACTCCCATAGCATGTCTGATCGTGCAAGTCTTTTCCTATCTTCTTTCCATTCTTTGTTGTAATCTGCAGACATTAAATGATTGATTTTCATTAATATTCATGTCTCTGATTCGTATGTTAGAACAGGCAGAATCTATATATTAAAATGCTAGATTTATATGTTTGTGGGCAAGAAAAGTTTATATGTTTGTGGCCAGTCCTATCGAGGAAACCATAGGCTCTAGAGAGGTCCCGTTTTCACTAATCGGTTGCAAATTTTTTGTAGATTGTTCAGTTCTAATTGAATATTTTAGAAAAGCGCCGTCATTTCTTTATTACATTTTTAGGGCACACTGGAAGCAGAGCCGTGCCGTGGAAAATCAGCGCCCGGGGCGAGAGTATACGACGGCGCCCCCATACATATATTCCAAGCAATTTTTCCTATCTTTTTTTCTCCCGAATTTTTCGCCCCCCTTACTTCGGCGCCCGGGACCGTCGCCCCGCTCGCCCCCTTCCCACAGCATGACCCTAACTGGAAGTATTGAAATTTTAAATAAGTGCCATATCCTACGAGTTATACATTTCAATACTACACATTTGTTTAGGGGTTAGTATATCTCTCCGGCGTTTGCTTCATGGTCAAATGTTAACGTAAAACGAAGAATAACCATTTCTCCAGTCTAAGATGAATCTTTATTGTTTGGAGTGTTTAGCTCAGTGAACACCATATATATCACTGACATTATAATTAATTGTGTAGGTAAGTATTTGCGTATTACATACTGCATGTAACAAGAAAGAAAAAACTGATCATATATGAACTAGAAAATGGTACCAAATCTACAACAATTGAAGGAAAAAACTGGAAAATCTTTTTCTTCATTCATTGACCTTCTCCAATCTTGTTTCTCCTCTTCATTCGAGTATATCTTTTTCTTCCCCACAAATCTTTATTGTCTCACTGACCTATGGATTGAAACTGAAATTCAAGCATTTTAAAACTGTCGTTGCGGTGGATTCGAATACGAGCTTTCCCAACAGAAGTCCATTGCAGTAACCACCAATCTATCACAATCAAACAACTGATGCTTTACAAAATCTTATAGTCATCAAAGACGCTTTATATACTATTCGATGGCAATGCAAAGATAAATTATAGTTACTATGCTAATTAGCGCAAACTAAAATGCAAATTTTGCGTTGCGTGAACGAAAACCGCTAGGGTATGACGTCCAATATCTTAACCGTTAAACAGAAGCTTTGGATTCTCGAAACTAGAAGCAGGATAACATCTCGCAAACGGACCGAGATATTAAAACAAATCCTCTTTACAATACATTTTGTCGATTTTCATTACGATACATATATATACGATACCAAATTTAACATACTACGATAATTCTAACTCCAACCGTAAGTACGCTCATATCTCGCAACCCCTTGCAGATTTTTTCTTTTTAATCAAGATACTTACATATACCAAATTTCATCTCCCTCGACAATTCTAACTCCAAAACCGGAAGTAGGCTTATGTCTGTAAAGGGACTGATATAGTAAAAAAGTGGCAAGAACATTCATACTCATATTAGAATGATGCGTTCTGTACAGAGCGCAGGCTCAGCTAATATATTCATTTTTTTTTTTTTTTTTAACATTTCGGCACTTGATTTTTCAATATGAAGCTATTCCTTCTGAATGCCCTCGAGGCTGACTTAATACATTCGTTAATTTCTTCCTTAATATTCCCATCCATGAATATATTTTGCCCAACATAGACATAGATATTCACTTCTTCTAATTCCGTATCTTCAGCTTGAATCTTTGACTTTCTTATGAAGTTTTTGAACATCAATTTCGTTCTTTTTTTTATAATCACTCATAACCCGATTTCTTTACTCTTCAAATTTAGATCTTTTATGATATCTTGCAGATCTGCGTTGTTGTTTCCGAAGAGAAGGATGCCACCAGCGAAACGAAAAGGAGTCAGATCCTCTCCATTGGCATTTATTCTTCTATTCTTCCAGTTGAGATATTGAAACTAATACAGTATAACCTCGTTAACACGAACTCGCTTAAGCCGAACACTCGGTTAGGACGAACAAAATTTCGGTCCCGGCATCGATGTACGTTATCTTATAGGAAGTTTTATCGGTAACACAAATTTCGGTTAGCACGAATTACGAACTAATTTTTAGTCCCTTGAGTCAGTAAAGGTTTTCATTTAACACGAACTTTCAATCCTTTGGTTTTTCTTTTTAGATCATTTTTCTTATTTCAGATTTCACTTCAAATCAGTTTTTATCATACAGTATTTATACAGACGAAAATTGCCTAGTAAATAAGAGAAAAACTAGAAACAGATATCTTTCCTCTCTTATGAGGTGTTGATCAGGGTGCGAAATCCCGGGGGGGACGGGAGGGATTTCCCCCACCAAAAATTTTACACTTGCTTTTCCCCTTCACCAAAATCTGTAAGGGGGGACACCTTAATAGGAAAATATAAGTAGGTCTATAAAGAAAATTTTCAGACAAACAATAATTTTAAACGCATGTTGTTTTAAAAAACGTAGTTTATTTGTAAAAGGATCAGGTGTTTAACTTTTTCGGTTGTTCGGTTGTGGACAAGATGAAGACCTTTATTCTCTAGCGTACCAGTTGGATGCAAAATTGGTAAAATTTCTCAAACAAACAGATTGTTTTTCAATTTCAGTGGACGAACCTACAAACAGGTTTGCGGATAAGCACTTGCTGTTATATGAACATATGTGGACGAAGAAAATAAACCTTGTTGTAGTTTTTATAAATTAGTGCCTGTAGAAAATGCCGATGCAAAATCCCTTAAAGAGAAAATTATCCAAGCATTTTCCGAAGATGGCATAGATATTTTTAATCTTAAAGAAAAACTGGTTGGATTTAGTTCGGACGGGGATGCAGTGTCTACTGGGAGAAACGAAGGTGTTGCTGCTCAAATTAGAAGAAATGTCAACCCGTGCCTAATTAGCGTACACTGCATGGCACATCGAATTGATCTTGTTTCTGAAAGAGTTTTTGGTGTTGTGAATGCTGTTCACAACTTTGCATGTTTGTTAGGCGAACTTTACCAGGTGTTCAGTAAGTCATCTGCAGCTGCAACACTTAAAAGTATCGCGACAGTCACAGATGCCGCAGGACAAAAATTTGAACGATTACAGTGGTTCGGATTTCACCTTAAACTGTAAGTCCACATTTCATAGCCTCGCTGCTGAAAAGGGCCATTAAACTTAAATCAGCAAATCAATCGTATTATAGTGTTTGTGCTTTTATTTTCTAAAGTTTAACGTCCTATGAATATTCACCACGGCTAAGGAAGACGGTCATGATGAGATGAATTATAATGGTTGATTAGGATAGTGGAAGGAAGCGAGAGGACCCCGAGAAAACCCCCACATAATTGTTTGTATACCACAAGCAGAATTTGGCGCGAGCTAGGATCCAGCCAATGATTCCACGCACCTGAGGTGAGCGCTCTTGTCTATCAAGTATTTGTATTGAAATCATTATTTATAATAATATATTCTTGCTAATAATACAATCTAGATACATAGTATTATTTAGACTTACAAAGGTGACCGTATATCTGAACGACCAAACTGAAACACTATGTACGTAGCGAAGAAACGAGAATTTCATAAATAATAATAAAAACTATACTCTGACTCTACAGCTCATGAGGATCTATGGCTTGCCAGGTGGAGCGCTTCAAGTTAGTAGTTCTAATGCTTGGTTAGGACATCGGTTCTCAGGGACTATTATTTCTGACTTATATATCTCTACTGCTATTTTCGCGAATGTAATCTTCAATATAATGGTAAACACAAGGGTACTGTGCTACCACTAGAGTCTAACCCTGGACCATACGCACCGAAGTGTATATTAAATGCAGTAGATAAGTTACCAATTTTGGTTAAATGAATAAATAACATTAAAGTATTTTTAAATAACAATTACGACTAGTTTGAACATTTATTATTATTATTATTGTTATTATTATTATTATTAATAATAATAATAATAATAATAATAATAATAATAATAATAATCCATTAATATTTCAATTTTTTGGAGGCTCCACGAAGCATTAATGTGGATCGCTGAACTTCTTTCCCCCCACCATTTTCAAATGATTTCGCACCCTGGTGTTGATTCTGTCCTCCGTCAAGCGTTGAACATGCAGGAGCTTGGCAGACGAGCTGCTGGCGACAGCTCGAGACAAAACATCTTTTCTTCCCTGTAACTCAAACTGGTGACAGCAGTCATAAATAACTTTCCGTTACTAGCGTTACCCAACCTGCTAGCGGAGTTATCCATTTTATAACTTGACCTGGATTTTCTGCGTGGAATCTTTTTTTTTTTTTTTTTTAATCTTTCAGAGGACGGTACCGAGACCGAAACTAGTCTCGATCTTAACTCGAATTTGAGACCGAGCCGTGCTTTTCGAAATCGAGACGAGACCGAAACTCTCAGCCTCGTCTCGATAGAATTCTGTGGATGGTATCAAGACGGAGAAGAGTCTTGGTCTCGTCTCGAATTTGGAACCGAGACTACTCAGTCTCGTCTCGATACCATCTCTAGTGTTTTCTATGACATACATAATATACTTTAGATGTATATATATATATATATATATATATATATATATATATATATATATATATATATATATATATATATATATATATATATATATATATATATATATATATATATATAGTTTGTATACTGTAGTGCGTATGTATGGAGAAAATGTATTCGAATAATAAAATTTGGGTCCCCGGTTAACACGAACTCCTGATTTTTCAGTCCCTTGGAATTCGTGTTAAGTGGGTTTACTGTAGTTAAATACATTTGTTAAAAGTAAGAGAAATAGTATCTTCTTTATAATCTTGTCAGTCCCTCCCTTCCTCTTCTCTAATCTTACAGTCTCTGCACACCCAAACAATAAGATATTTATTCCGGGTTGCTTATAACTTTTATATAAGCTTCTTCAACACACTTGATTTAAGAGCGTTAACCCTTAAAGGATCCTGGCTTTTTGGGCTATTTTTTAGACTTTCAGTCAAGCCGCTACTGTATCGTCACTATTTATCCTAGGATCATGGTTCATACTTCATTCTCTTCAGAATAGAGCTGGCTTTCAAATGGTACCACTTGCATGCTCATACCATATATCAGAAGCGGGAAAAAATGTCAAAGTGAAAATTTTGGAGGGAAATTTTTTTCTCGAACTTTGGCCCCCCCCTGGACCCCCCTGTGTGATCGTAGTCACCTAAAAAAATCTGATAAATAGTACTTGGTATACTGAATGTGTGTGCCAAATTTCAAGTTTCTATCTTGAATAGTAAGGGCGGGAGAATTTTTATCAAAAATTCCCACAATGCCCCAAATTACCATAAAACACTATGATCTCAGGGAAAAAATTCCTGAGACATCCCTAATTACCCTAGGACTATAATCCGCCAATTATTCTCTTCAGAATAGAACTGTCTTTCAGGCGGTACCATTCACATGTCTCCATCATGTATCTAAGGCGGGAAATTCCTTTAAAAAGGGATTTTTGGGGCAAAATTTCCCTTTTTTCAACTTTTGCCCCTCTGGACTCCCCCTGTTTTTACGCAGAAATCGGAAAAAAACTTCTGGTAAATATTACTCGGTGGACTGAATGTTTGTGCAAAATTTCAATCTTCTACGTGAAAAAATAGGCCCACCAGAAAAAATTTCCCTACCGTGCCCCACTTTTACCCTATACAGAAGTATATTTGGATAAAAATTCACTGAGACGGCCCTAATTACCCTAGAATAATAATTCGACCGTCGTTCTCTTCAGAATAGAACTGCCTTTCAGACGGTATGACTCGCGTGGTCCTATCATGTATGTAAGGCGGGAAAATGACGAAAAACTGGATTTTGGGGGTAAAAAAAACCTTCTTTTACCCCTTTGCCCCTCTGGTTCCCCCCTGTTTTAGCACTGACATCGGAACAAAAAATCTGGTAAATACTACTTGGTGGACTGAATGTTTGTGCAAAATTTCAATCTTCTACGTAGAAAAATAAGCCCGCCAAAAAATATTGAACATAGGCTTAGAAAATGAGAAAAGAAATTTTTGAGTTATGACGTCATCACCTCCTATGTCTGGACGCAGGACGGTCTGAGACCATACGTAATGTCTTCTACAAGGCCTCTGGACTTGGAAAACAAACAAAAAAAAAAACCGGACGAAAAAGCTCAAATAGAAGAGAAATAACGCAATGTACCACGAAAAACGCGTATGGTACAAATTGTACCATAGGATCCCCAAAGGGTTAATAGCAACCAAGGTCTCCACCGAATCGAAAGCTTTTTTATAGTCACTAAACACGGGAACGGAGTGACAATATTACAGTAAACATTTTGTAAATTGCAGGGATAAGACTTAGAGGTAGTACAGGGACAGGGAGAACAGGAATTGCATAGTACTTCTTTGCGACCTCTCTTATGCAACAGCATAAGCATGGAACTTATCTTTCTTTGAATTAAACCGCTTCGTAGACATTTAGAAAGAAGCTGCACTAGGATTTTTTCCCGCTTCTTCGCCAGCTTTCTTTAATATGTTTATAGCTATAACTGCACTTTTCTTCTTGCAAGGGTATCTCTTTTCCTCTATATATTCCCTTTTTTCACTTCCAGTTCATTGTTTGCTATAGAATTGTTGAATGTCCTCCAGTATTTCTTTGCGATTTTTAGTGGTTTTGCCATTCTCTTCTTTTTTTTTCAGTACTATGATTTGCTTCCGTTCATTTCGTAGGCCTTGCGAATTTTTTTTTTTCAATGATTTTCCTTGAAGTTACTGTTGAACTTACGTATATTTTCTACAAAACATTTGCGTATTGTCTTGCAAATTTCCACATACTCTGTTTTGGATATCGCATTGGCATTATTAAACTTCATTTCTCTTTATTTCATCAGATGGCGTGCTTCTTCGCAGATTCCCTCGCCAGTCTTCCTTACCATAGTATTTTCTATCTTCATAGTTGTATCTACCATAACTTTTGTTATCTCTATTTAGCCACAATTTAGATCAGGGCCGTAACTTGTGGGGGCAGGGGGCAACTGCCGTTCAAAGGGGGCCCACTTTAAGATAAGGTTTTCTTACTCCATATACGATACGAATATGAAATACATGAAGCATCAAATAGGTTCACTACATTACATAAACAAAACAACACACAAAAGGTAAATAAAACAAAAATAAGTGGCGGGCCCATTTCAGTAAAAAAGTCTACTAGGGGCCCCAGAAATAATATTTATTCATGTGGCTTTGAGATTTGTCAATATTGTCCTCTTAATTAATTTGTCATGTATGGAACGGGCCTAGGCGCGTAACTATCAGCTCCGCAGACCTTCCATGCGGGAAGGCCCACAGGCTCTGGGAGGCCCAAAAGAGTAAGAGAAAGATGGAAAGAAAGGAACTATTTTCGAAAAACAACTTTTTCAAGTGGCCCAAATATTAATGTTTGCCCGCCCCTCAAGAAAAATCTAAGTTACAGCACTGATTAAGGTCGTCCCTCAGAGGCTCAAACCCAGGACGAATGCGGAACCAATCGGTTAAAATTAATGACACTCAATATAGGGACTGGAAGCAAGTTTAGAAAACAGTCGTTTTTACATGGCTAAAATTTTTAATTCAACCCACACTTAAAGGTCTGATAAATAGGAGAAGTGTCACTATCAAAAATCGTTTGTGACATTCCATTGGATTATGAATCACAAGAGAATACCGGTAGTTATTGTAATGTGAGAAATTTAAATTTTCCTAATTAGGGCCTATATTAAAATACTTACTTTGATTTAAGACACCAATAGTATCATCAAAAGTCATGGCTTTGATGTTAAGTGAGGCCAAAATTGCCTCCTTATCTGCTAGAGTAGGATCATCATTACTGGGCACTTTAGCAGAAAGAATAACACACATATCGCACAGATTTACATTCACTGCACGAAGATCTGCTCTACTTAAAGGTGAACCCTGAAACATAGAAAATCAACTTATTTAAAACACATTACGTACTAGATCGTAAGTTAAAATATTCGCGGTGAGAAAATAAATGAACAATAACAAATTCTTAAATTACAGCCAATAGGGATCAAATACAACAAAAAGAATACGTATATAAAATATTCTTCAAATATCATTACAGATTTCGTTACATTAAACAGTTAAATATTAAAGAGGACTAGAGGACAGAGTAGTAAGAAAACAATTATTTTTTTTTTTTAAGACGACAAAATTCTACAATATTGAGCTGCCAATTATATATTACAGCATTCATTCTAAAGAAATTTAAAGAACTGTATGCTTCCTGATGATAAAAGAAAAATGTAGAAGATTTTGTTTTATTTATTAGGCTAATAAAGACTAAACTCTCTCACATTATCAAGGAAATATATCAGCAGGAAAATGGGGTTTTTACATAGTTAAGTACTATAAAATACAGCATATAAAACGAGGATAATTCAATATGTAAATCGCAAAATGAAATATCTTTGAATCAGTGTAATGTGAAATCAATGTATGAACATCACTCGTCGCTTTGATCCTTTCCGCAAGTGTAAGTGTGGGCAGTAACACCTCCATTTATCGTAGACAGCGCTAAATTTAGTGGTAAATGTCTTCTGTGGTGGAGAGTCATTTGAGTGTCAAGTGGGTAAGATGGCAAGGAGTTAGCTGATTGTAAGCGTGTCAGGCAACGACCGTAATTTGATTTTCGTGGCCCCAGAGCAAATATCCTGAGCAAGTGCACAAGGAAATGGTGGTTGTTTATGGTAACAAATGTTTCTCCAGGAAATCAGTTTTCAACTGGATGGAACATTTCAAACATGATCGAACCGCCGACAGTGATAGCGATCATCCTGGTAGTATAACAGAATTTCACAGTGGAGCTACTAGGAAAGTTTAAAACAGGATCTGGGCCAATAAATATCTATCTCCGAAGTGGCTTTACAGTTGAATTGCTCACAAGGAACAGAGTACAGGATTGTTAACGACAAATTTAATTGTAATTTTGCACGATGGATTCCAGTTTCTTCCAGACGTGTTTTTTGGGGGTCATTTCCCCCCGGAATTCTGAGAGTGCCCCCCTGGAGGAGACCAAATAATACGTCTATAATATAATAGTAAATAAAATAGTACCAGCAGTGCCCCCCGCAAAATACTAAGTGTGTCCCCCCGGAACATTTTGTCTGAAAGAAGAACTGATGGGTTCCCCGTGAGTTCACCGACCAACATAAAGAAACTAGAATGGTCCTATCATTACATCATCTCATGAGGTACGTAAGGTTTTCTGAACCGCATCGTCACTAGTAACGAATTCATCATTCACTCTGGAAACAAAGGGCATTAGTATGGAATGGAAACATCCCTCATCACCTAACAACGAAGAAGTCTAAGTTCACATAATCAGTAGGAAAGATGATGGTTACCATCTTCTGGGACAGTCAAAGCATTCTACTGGTGGAATTTCTGGCCCCTGCTTACACTCACTTTAGGCACGTATTGCCGAATCTTGACGAAGTTACGGTCAGCCATTCACAGAAAACGTCCAGGTGCTTTAAGAGCTGGAGTTCTGTTGGATGACAATGCTCGTATACACAGTGTCAATACCATAGTGGCTTACGTAAGTCTTTAGGTTGGAAACGACTGCAATATTCATCATACAATCCGGATTTGGCATCATAGGTCCTTCATTTCTTGGAACTACTGAAGAATCATCAGAGTAATCACCTGTTACAGGATACGGCGGAAGTCCATAAGGAGGTTAAAAGCTGGCTGCTACATCAACGACGAATATTCTTTGCTGCTGGGTTTATAGCTCTTGAAACGCCGGGACAATGCTTAAATGTACATGATTATTACATGGAGAAATAAATCTGATTTCGTCAGGTAATTCTTTACATTTTTCTTTCTATACCATTTTGCGACATCAATATTATTTACTACGAGAAGTATACAGTTCGAATCTAACCATAAAAGTTATAAGAATAATTATTTTATCTAGATGAGTATTTTATATAGAGCCAAATAAGCACTAACCATGTCACCGTGTAATTGCGAAGGATAGATAGTTCTTGCCGCTCAAGTGGTACCACATTCTTACCATCTACACATTTATATACTAATTATTTGCGATATAATAGCAAGGTTGTTCAGAGCAGTGTTGCTACTCTCGATTGATACCAAGATTATTGATCAGATTTTGAAATTGCTACCATTGTTGTAATTTAATCCCAATGAGTTAAAAGAAAAAGAATAACAACATTAAACGTTAACATTAAGAACATCCAGCACTAAATCAATTTTATAGACACTTCATTTCATATCATAATTAAGCTATAATTGAGCGCAATTTGTAGCTTTGCGTTTGTTGAAGAGAATTGGTACTTAATGATACAAGACACCGAAGCTGGTGATAGATCACCACTAGGTGCCAGGGGCTTGCCCTGATATATTGAAAAAGACTATAATAATAATAATACTACTACTACTACTACTACTACTACTACTACTACTACTACTACTACTACTAATAATAATAATAATAATAATAATAATAATAATAATAATAATAATAATAATAATGTTTCAGCCCGTAAAGGACTTTACCGACGAGGTGGCATATTTACAATTAGGTAATGTGTAGTCACTGCATTGTTCACATAGTCATTATTTACGCCTTTCTGAACCGACAGTTCACTACCGAGTAGTTTTCCAAGCCTTTACGATGCTTGATTAAGTCAGGAAATCCTGTAGCCCTGACCACATGCAGCAAAGGCTTTCATTGTTTCATACGGAAGCACCGTGTAAAATTTTAGAAGAGTAACAGACAAAAGAAAATTAAAAATTTCTTATGATTTAATGTTAGTTATATTTTTCTTCAAAATAAAAAGTTGGCTTTCAAAATAATTATTACAACAATAATATATTTTTAAAAAATCGTAGCTATCGAAATAAGTACGAAATAGAAATTTAAGTTTCGTAGACACTTTTGTATGTATAATACCAACAGGGGCGGATCCAGGACCGACTTCTGGGGGGGGGCGGTTGGTTGTCATACTGCTACTTTTAAGGGCTCCAAACTTTGGGATGGGTTTTATTTATATATATAAAATAAGAAAGTTTCCTCTTCTGGGGGGGGGCGATTGCCCCGATCGCCCCCCCCCCCCTGGATCCGCCCCTGAATACCAACAAATAATTTTTGTTTCTATAGTTTATATGATACGTATTTCGTTCGTTTCTTTTAATAATTCATATGGTATTTGGTCTCTCCTCATGGTAGAAGAGAGACGGTATGCAGTGGTATGCTATACCGCCTCTGTTTTTTCAGTGACGAAGGCATACCATCTCTGGTTTCTCAGTTACCAAAACATGCCGTCACTGGAGAGTAGATGCTAAAATATCTATAATAAATCTATTTTTATACACAATAATTGACGAATAGCTTTGCACGTAAGAAGATTTTAGTTCTTACCTAGAAATAATTTCTAAGTTGACAACACCAACATTTTTGTTATCTTTTTTCTACATTTTGTTTTTAAAATGAGGGATGTGCCATATTAAATGTTTGTTTCGTATATATATGTCATACGGAAGAGGACACAAAAGTTACCTTTTGAAACTTGTATCCATTGAGCTTCCCAATGAGGTATGGCTCATATCTCTGTATGTGCAAGCACTTTTTTCTTACGTACGACAAATAACAGTGCTGCCACAGTCCACAAACTTTAAAAAAATGTATTTTTATTTTGTTTATTATTATTATTATTATTTCGCCTTTCTCGGTTTGGCACGGGGGCCACGAAAGTTACCTCGTTGAAATCTGTGCCCCATAAGATTTTCAACGAGATATCGCTTATATCCCTGTGACAATTAGGAGCGCCGCTAGGGCTGCCAATGTCAGGATATACCAAAATATATTTCGAAGAATTTGTACAAGGTGATTCTCGTAGGAAACACGTTCGGAACTTAGTGTTGAACTTTCGCCCTTCATTTTTTTTTACATGATGTTCCCAACGTATGGCGTACACGTGAAAATATTTTTTCACGTGTACGACAAGTAACAATATTGCCAGCCCCTCCCAACTCTCCAAAAAACAAAACAATTCTCATTTTCTTTTTAAAAAATCTTTTTCTTCTGTGGGTTTGCAGGGGAGGCACAAAATTTAGCTCGTTAGAATCTGTGTTCCATAAGCTTTACAACGAGATATATTCTTGTCCCTGTGACAATTAAAAGCGGTACTAAGGCCTTCAACGTAAAGGTCCAAGATTTCCTTGAAATCCCTGTCCGTCCTGAATAATGCATATAAATGTTGTGTTTTGAGCATAGACGGATTTAGGGGTTGTCGCCTGTGAGGGCGGATCTTCCCACAGGAAATCGTTAATATAAAAACTCAGTTCTTGGGCATTTTCGTGTATAATTCTCTATAATATATCATAAGGATATATATATATATATATATATATATATATATATATATATATATATATATATATATATATATATATATATATATATATATATATATATATATATATATATATAGCCTATATAATTTTTTTCAGAAAGTTGTTGTCAGAGAATTAAAGTATTTCCATGTTCGTCCTCCCTAGTGTAACTACAGAGAAACTCTCCAATCGTTTTCAGTCATTATGTAAATAGAAATGCAATCTTTTAGGCAATATACCGTCACTGTATTTCAACATTTAGATAGCCGGTATGTCGAGTCAAAATCGTAATAAAACATACTGCCTCTGCCTGTTTTCCCCACTTCGAACACTGCATATATATATATCCTCTATTCCTTTCCTTTGAATGTGATTCTTCTTATTGCCGGGAACATTATAACACTGTAAGCATATTTTTTTACACAGTTCGTGAAAGAGAAAAAACTATTACTTACGTTAAGGACTGATATTTTAGGCAGATTCTGTAACATTTTCCATTCCCTGCGAATGTAGTCTACTGAACCAACAATGACAACATGTTTTAGCTCGTGGTAATGGAAATTGGAGGCACGCAGTGGCATTACTAAGTTCCGAAGCCCAATTAGAGGAGAATCTGGATCAGCAAATAGGCACACAACTACATGTCCATTAAGCACAGTCATCGCTGCCTGATTTCGGTCCTTTAGAATACAAAGAAAAATACATTAATATTTATAATGAAAAATGCACACAAACACACATATATATAAAGAATAATGCAATATTTACTTGTATTTCTGATGCTTGAAATAGCTAAAATTTTAAAATACAGTGGGCCATAAGTCACTTGAAATTAGCAGTTATTCAGTTCTCAACTGACTAGAGTAACAGTAGCTGATTGACTTAAACAACAAGTTAGTGTGTGATTCGTTAATAATACATAAGAAGTGATTTTATAAAGGATTTAAATCTTGTAACACCTGTAATTAAGTAAGTTTACAATGAAATGAACGCGTGTTTGTACTTCAGAAGTGGTGATTGCACGGTCAGAAACTACCAAGATATGCTTGAGTCATTTGTGCAGCGTTTTCCGAACACTGTGCCTCCATCTCGAAAAATAATTCAAATCTTGTAATAATTTTATAGTTTAGTATGTTTATAAATAATTAAATTCAAATGCATTTTTCTCAAGTGCTTATGATCCAACCTGTATTGTTGCAAGTTTCCACGAATATTGTCATTTATTAATTATACATTTCCGAAATTTTCTCAGATTTTCTCAGATTTGCCCAGCTCCCTTATACCTCCCGTGGATACGGGCCTGTTGCAGATACTTTACTTTGGATGTTATAACTATTTACAGATTATTCAGTTGTGGATTTGATAATGATTACTTCCAATCGCTTTGAACAAATTTGCAAATTCAGAATGTATCTAAATTCAGATGCATTTTAGTTGTAAACGATAACGCCTGTTGCTTAAGGAATATGCCGTTTGTAACAAGTTGTATTATTTCATTTTGAAAAAAAAAAAGTAAAATTTTTATCTCCATCCAGTTGGAGAGCAGAATTCTATTGAAGACATAGGTTTTTGTTTTTTTAAATAAAAAGAGATCTATGTGTATAGTTACATTTATCTAGTTATTGAATTACCAGGAAATAGAAATAAACATAATTACACACACTAAAAAGAGGTACACTGTAAGCTCTTTTATCTAAACATTTCATCAGGTAACTGACACACAATTATAGTCATACGTCTTGCAAATAAAATCAGAAAAATAAAAACACTGCTGAATAAAACTGCACTTATTTAATAAAAACACATTAAGTGTACGTCTGATGAGGATCTTGGCTAGAAGATCGAAACGTCACGTGTAAATGTGTTTTTATTAAATAAGTGCAGTCATGTTCAGCAGTGTGTTTATTTTTCATCAGGTAGGAGGGAAAGAAGTAGGAAGAAAAGAAGTATTTTTTTCTAATGTATTTGCTCATTGCAAGCACGATCCAGGATCTTCTTTGGGAGTCGACGTATATACGTACATTTATTATATATAATTATTCATGTGTAGAGAGTGGAAGTATGGAACCATCGCAATGAGTATGAAAAGTATTGAACATGAATATATTTATACACCAATACATTAAGCAGCTACTTTCAAAAAGAAAGAGCTCGCCGTAAATTTATTGAAAAAGTAAAGCAAATAATCAAATAAAAAAAAATATATATGGAAATTATCTAACTTACCATGAAGTCTTCCATGATACTTTCAGATATACAACTCTTCAGATTTTTGGATACAGATGAAAAACTGTTACTTTTTTCCTTCCACTTATAATTAAGTTTGTGTGCACTATTTACAATTACGGACACACTGACACTGAACAGTGTTAAATTCAATCACCTGCTACGTTTGGTCATTATGTTAATAACTTTTTTCAGATCAGTATCCTGGTCCCAATGAATTGATAACATAGCAAGATTTGTTAATCGCTCGTTCCCTTTTTGATCTTTCAAAAAAGTTTTTAAAATGCTCTAGGTTAGAAAATAATCTCTCTGCCTTAGCTGTGGAGAGGAATAGGATGGCCAAAACTTTCAAAAGCTGTGGATTGTTGGATACAAATCAACAGGAAATGAAACTAAGGCTGAAACAGAATCCGAGGAATGAAGTCTCTTCCAACACTTTTCCACTTTTGACACCATAGCATGTAGTCTGTTATTATTTGCGTTTCACTTATATTTTGACGTAAGTATATGGTCAATTTCTTTACAATCTCTTGCAGTTGATTTTATATTTTGGGGCAGTAAAATCTGAAAAGCAATCTCAGCGTATCCTTATTCTGTTCAAAACGCGATGTTAGATTCGAAATTAGGTCATCGATACAAGGTATAGAAATAGCTCTTTTGAAGTACTGCTCCAGTGTTTTTGGACAGTTCTCTCTTTATTTACTTGTGTTTTTCTTCTTTTTCTTTTTTCTTTCTTTTTTCTTTTTCTTTTCTTTTTCTTGTTTTTTTGCAAGACATTGAATTTTTATTTCGTTATCGAAAATATTTTTCGTGCTCCGGGATGCTTGTTGGAAGATATCGTTAATGTGGCTTCCATATTTCCTGTTCTTAAAATTTGCATTTGTTTTAAGATTTCTTCTGTATATTCCATTGCTGTATTTATAACATGTTTGGGATTTGTAAGTAAGTTGAAAGCCAAACTGTTAAATCAAGCAACTTTTCGTTTGTTAACAGAGAGATCAAAAAGGGAACTTTTCTCCTAAGCTGACAATAATTGCTGAGCAGAGTTGTCTTCAACATTGGAAGGCGGGCAGATTTGAGGCTTATTCTGGGGGGACATCAATTTCATCTCACTTTTCTCTGTGCCAATCAGACACAAATCATCACATTAAAAAAAAAAAAAATCAAATCAGATTATTGGGGGGAAAGTTCCCCAGTTCCAAGATTGGAGGGGACGTGTCCTTCTTATCCCCTCGGGATTTGCGCCAGTACTTACGGCAAGAAATTGCAAACTTACAATAACTGGCTGAAATAGTTCAAGAAAAACTATGACGGCATCATAGGGTTGCCATATTTCAAAAGTGAAAATCCAGGGCGCTACTAAATTACGAGAATCTTTGAAATACTTAAAATGAAAAGAAGTGTTATATAGTAATTTACTTTCTTTCATTAGATAAAGTTGTTCAAGTATTACGTAATCACATTTTTAGTCATTTCACTAGACCTTCTCCCTAGTTAGACAAGCGTAAGCAGATGATTTACCCATAAGCAGAGGATAATTATAATCCTGTAAAAATAAAATAAAATAAAATAAACTATAATATTCCCTTCCTTTCTTCTTGGCTGAAATCCGGTACATTTTTTAAAAATATTTTCGGAACGCCGAGACGCAGATCTCAATTCCGTGACGGTCTCGGATTTTCCGGGACGAATGGCAACCATGACGCTCAACAAATTTTGTGTCACACAATCTAGGTTTTTTTTCTGTTAATAGTTCTTGTATGCATTGTTTCAGCGCAATACCAGAAAAATTGTTATTTCGAAACAAATCGCAAACGTCTTTCATGATACCTGATGTGAGAGACACTCATGACAGAGGAAAGTGCTAGATTTAACTGATGATTTGTACAATGTTTTAAAAAGAAAGCCCTGGGGTATATTTCTCTCAGTTTTGACTTTATTTCGTTTATTTTGCCAATCATGGAAACCGCTGTCTCCTCAATATTCAAATCGCATAGTTTGGAAGTCTACCGTAGTTTCGCAACTGTGAAACGAAATTCACTTGTGTTTGGATAATTCTGTATATACACACATATATACTCTTATAGAGACTTACAAAATTATTTTGGTTATTTTATTCGTTCACAAATATTTATAACTAGTGGTTGTATGCACAGCAGAGATGAGTTGTGCTTATTTTTAAGTGAAAGGAAAGAGTGAAAATGTATTACTTTACCTGTAATCGATTTCAGCCCCAAGCAATGGTGTAATTCTTACGTTTCAAAGGAAACAGTCCCGTTTAATGAAAAGATTATTTTTTTCTAAATTATTCTGAAACATTTTCCTTATTCATGGATGAATCCACCCCCTACCCTCTTATTCTTGAT
Source organism: Thermobia domestica (assembly GCF_964235325.1). Lineage (NCBI taxonomy): Eukaryota > Metazoa > Arthropoda > Insecta > Zygentoma > Lepismatidae > Thermobia > Thermobia domestica. The sequence continues at coordinate 219,898,101 of NC_137454.1, read as the reverse complement.
CGATTAAAACCACATGCAGTCACGAGAGTTAGAGATAATTTATGCCATATTTAATTAAAATTGAATATTTTTTATTAAAGTTATCATGGGAAATCGCTGTATCATCAAATTATGTGCAAATTTCTAAGTTGGGAGTAAATTTATCCCTGTTTTTTTTTTTTTTTTTACGTTTCATACTTGAACTATTTCAACCCCTATTTGCCATGCTTCAAGAAAAGTACACTGCAGAAGGATAATTTAAAATCGTGTTAATTTACCTAAGTTTTCGTTAACAAACGGACGACAGATGCACTCACAAATAGATGATCGGTTCAGTACTCTTGTAAATTACATTTTTTTTACACTTAGAAGTCAAGGCAAAACTTCATGAAAAGACACATGACGATTCCAGTATTTCTTAACGTGACTATACTTAAATATAGAATTCAACAATGTCTTTTCTTGAATTATCGAGTGTTTATCAATAACTTCAGCAATTCTCAAACACATTTTCAAGTTTAGTTTCACAACAAAAGACGACTTCTAAATATAATAACAGGCAGACAACGTTGTGAGCAAAAGAGAAAGAACAAAGTTGGTATATTTAGTTTAAAATGCAAGAAGAATTAAAGAAATGCTTAAGGAAATAACAATTGGTTTGTGCAAATAGGAAACAAGACGACAGCATATAATAATAAGATAGATATTTTTTCTTAAGTACAAATATAAGGAATATGAGAACAAAAAATAGTCTTACTTAACTGTATGATTATTGTAATTTCATATCAGTAAGGTAGCTTAATTACAAGAGCTTTACTTCTTAGGCATTACTAGGTTTTGGTGCATTTCATAAGACACTTGTAATGTTTAAGAAGTGAATATTTAAAAAAAACTGATCTTTAATACACTGATTCAATTAATTCATTTTATATAAGTATTCCTTAACAATTTGATCAGTTTATGAGGGACAAACATATGTTTCGAGAACATACAACAGAGCATAGCTCTAAGAACTTCATCCTCAATTTCATACACTTCTCCTTCACATCATTTTAAATTTTTAAAATATTATATGCACATAATAAATTTTGCAAAAAAAAAAAAAAAAAAAAAAAAAAATCCAATCCATTTCATCAACTAAGTTTTGAACTCACTCGAATAGTGGATAAATCAGGCAAAAATTAATTACATACCAGTATACATTCCTCTAACGATTTCGCCGGACTCCAGTGAAACATTCCTGTGGAATCGTACTTCATTTCCGTCTTTTCAAAATCGAAATCTTTCGCTTGGTCATCTGCAATGCCCACTTGAATACTTCCGTTGTTGTTCATACTATTACCACCTGAGTTTCGACTAGTAGGCCTGGAAACAACACAATTCGATAATAAGTTGTATACGAAATGCACTTCCAATTTCGTGTTAGCATTTACAATGTTTATAATGTCAAGTTATACTAGAATCTACACCTACAGTGCTTCCATCCGTTAAATAGTGTGCCGATCGTTCACATTTTAGGCGAAAAAGAAAGGACGATTTCATTTTAGGAAAAACATATCGTGAAGCCGTTTTAGGATATATCTGATGTGTTCCTTCCTTCTTAGTTTCATAATCATTGACTACTTTCAAATTGTATTGTTAGTTTCACGTAAAATATGGTTTTCTTTATCTATAAATTATTTACTTCATTACTGTAATTTTGTATTACGAAATATTTTAGAGTAATTTAACTAATTATTCTTTTATATACATATATACATAAAAGATTTTTGGTTTAAAATCTACACCTATATTGTACTTAATTTCTATGCTTTATCTAACACACATATATACATGCTGCGAAATTAAGAAATAATTCAGGATAACTGAGTAAAAAGTTAGAACTCAGATATAGCTCTGTTCCCATTGTTTTTAGTCAGGATTTAGCTCAAAATTGAATTGAAATGAAATTTTTGAGTTTTACATCCCACGCTTATGCCGGCTAGGCTAAATAAAACGGTGATGAAGAGAAATGAATGAAATGGTAGAATGAAGAAAGTGGGAGAAAACAGGAGAACCCCAAGGAAACCCACGTACACGGTGTTTATCCACCACAAAGTTCATTTGGCGGGAGCAGGGTTTGAACCCGGTACCCAATGCACCAGAGGTGAACGCTCTACCACTGAGTCACAGCGGCCCTAGCTCAAAATTGATCCGTTTGTTACAAATATATAGCTTTATATTGAATCTGTTTGTTAGTCTTCTTACATTGTGGACAAACTCAAAACAAAACTATTCAATTGATTATTTATATTTTAAGATAGAAAAAATTTAAGATAAATCATTGAACCTTAAAAGAGTTGGGACAATATCTAATAGTTAACCTTAAAGAATAATTCAGTAGAACAATACTGAGTTGCTTTTGCTGGAGGTCTTTGAACCTTCCCTGGGTACAAAATGAAAGTAACTTACATTAACAAACTAATACAATCTTACTTCTATGAAAGAATCTTATTCTTGAGCTTGAACCTAAAATAGCTTCTTTAGCTTCATTTTTAATATGTCGTATGAGAATTTCGTTCAAGGCTATTATTAAAAAATCAAAAAGAGAGAAAGAAAAATGGAAACTCCACTTGATCTATTTCCGGATTTTAACTTCCTTGAAAACTCAACGCCCTCAAAACTGAAATTAAGAATCATCTCAATTGTTTCAAATTTTAATTCCCGAATACTTCTTGAATTTCCGGTCTATGGACGTTCTCTTTTAGCTTGTCCATGAGAGATTAAAATAGAGATAAAAAAATATCTGTGATATGAAAAAGAAACGGACTCACCGGAGAAAAGAGTTGTATTTGTTACTGAAGTTCACTCGTCAAATGACGGCGTAGCTCGATGTAAAATGTCGACATTAGGTTACGATTACAAGCGAAGCTTGTCAACTCGCGTTGGTGTTTTTATTATGTAAGTATTTAATGTATTGTTTAATTACTGTTTCTTGTTTAACCAATCTTTAATCCAGTTTTATATTTGGATCCAAATTAAATTCTTGAATTTATAATTAATGATGCAGTGTTTAATCTTATAATTACTGCTAATTATTTTTGGTACGTAATTGTTTCTGGTATGTTTCTTGAAAGGGAGTGAGTAATTGAAGTAAATAAGATGCATGGTAATAGCGATCTAAAATTAGGAAGTAGGCTAAAATATACAGAAATGAAAATTGAAGGCTAAATGTATGAAAATGAAAATTATTTGTATATCAATTCATAGATTGCATCATGATACAAAAGTGACTTTGTGGATCGGCATGATAAACAATTCCCTTAGCTGATGGCCTATCTTTTGAATTTTCGAGAATTCACTCTCCATGGGGGAAGAAAAAAGAAAAACTTTATTATTATTTGTTTCTCTTGAACAACTAACTTGCAAAGATAGATCCAAATTTGGTATACGAGTGTTTTTTGATACCGCTAATATGAATATCTCATTTACTTCTACGAAATCAATATAAACTGTTCAGATATCATCCAAATAAGATCTTTACCCGTGTTGTTTGTAACGAAAGATTGTATGATATATATATCGAATCGAAATCGAAATTAATGCAAACTTTGCTTCTATCTTTCCTAATATTCTGTGAGAAACTATTCTAATATCTAGGTAGATCGAGAACCGTTCATCTGTAGATCGATTCTCAGTTGACACACTAATATTTAGCAAGCTTTACAGAATAACAGTATAAACGTTTGAGCTCATACTATACATATTTTTATGTAAACAATTTGCATAGTGTTTGTCCATTATTGTACACTATTTATTTTTTAAATAAATGTTTGCTAAGAAAATTAGTTTTTTTGTATAGTTCACTATTTTCTGTCTTCTCTTTCACGTGTGTATTAGAGGAAACGTTTGCTTCCTAATAAATAATTTGGTGCAACGAGCAACGTAATTTTTCCGTACAAGATTATTAAGCATGTTGAGTTCAAGGATATTATTAAGTACGTTGAGTTCGAGCATGACTGCTTAATCAACCGTACGGCTTAAAATGTCAAAGTTCAAAATGTGGGGAAAAAAGATTACGATCCCATGATAAAGATTTGATATGACCTCTCCTCTTTTAAAATAAAATAAAAAAATATTTACATGAGATGTTTCTGTAATTCTAAAACGCCTACCTGACAGAAATGATTTCAGTGGCGGGAAAGATGATAAAAAGTTGGGGACAAGTCTGTTAGACATAGAGAGTGAAAAAGGTTTTCATATCCCAATTCACAGTATTTTAACTAGATCATTACTGGTGATGTAAGGGATCAAGCAAGCGTTAAGGATGCTGTGTTTACTCGTTAACGCACGCTATGCTGTTAGTTCATTTTTCGTAGATCGGAAAATAATAGTTCAGATTTAGATGTAGATTTTCAGTTTAGCATCCCTTTCAGCAGCAAGCCTATATGAGATGTGGACCTACGGCTTAATGTGGGGTCCGAATTATGTGTGTTCTCTCCATGAATCAAACCCGGGTCTCCCACGCCAAAGACACGTACGCTAACCGCTTAGCCACAAGGGAACTCAAAATAATAGTTCAAATTAGTGATTTAGCTTCTCTGAGAGACACGATGCCAAATACAAACACTATATAATCAGCAACAGTTTGTGGCGATCAAAGGTTTGGGTATCGCCCTGGTTCCTTAACAGCATATGATCTTTATCATGACAATTAATAACTTATTTTTCATCACTGGTAAAAGTCTAAAGCAAAATTCCTCTTAATTGTTTCTCAACTTAACAGAATTACATTTAGTTCGAATCGACGTGCCATGTTAATTGAAGTCAATTTATGGGTAGCCTATTTTCACCATTCTATAGGTACCGAATTACACTAATGTTGTGTACACGTAGTAAAGCACTAGGAATCACCTTCTACAACCTGCTTCGGAAACTCATGATTAACCAATGATGTGTTATCTGCGAAATTCGCCCATCAGCCACAAATGATGAGTTGAGAAGCAGTACCTATTATCTATATGTCTTGAAACTGTACATTTCAAATATCATTGTATCTATTTTGAAATCACAGGAAATATTTTCTCCATCCCGTAGATCTGTCTATTGATTAAATTGTGGACTAAATATTTGGATAATTTGAAAGTCTTTAACTGAAGGAAAATCTAGACCAATAAAAACCGAGATGCTTATACCTTTTATAAAAATCATCTGCATATGCACCCAGAAAAAGCTGACAATTGTAAGCGCGGTACAAAAGCAGGAAGCAGACTTAAAGCATTTTAATTGTGAAACTACCACAAAATAAGCCAACAGCACATGAAAAGATTACCTTTCAACACAAACATAAGCATATATTTAATTTACGTTCTCATTTTTTTCAAATATAACTTTTTATTTAATGTTTTTGGTATGGTTTCACAAGTGTGTGTGTATGGGGAGTATGATAATTGAAAACTAACATACATTTTTATTTCTAAAACAAATCAGAAAAATCTCCGAACTTTTCTCGAGACTAGGTAATGTTCCCAGTTTTCAATTGATTGTTGTGATACAGTCGTTCACGAAAAAAAGATTTAAGAGAATGCCAGATTGCAACATCCAATCTTTCAACTTTTTTTTTTTTTTTTTTTTTTTTTTTTTTTTTGTTCATGTATTTAAATACATGTTCATAATTACTGTACTTAAATATGTGAACACAATATTGAACAAAAATTATATCAATAAAAATCGTGTGTGTGAGTTTGGGTCAAACTGTAACTAACAACGTATGACTGCACAGTATTGGAAGAAATGCTAACAATAAATAGATTTCAAGTTCAAATTTGAAATCTAAAACTTTCATTAATTATTTTCAATCGGTATTTAGATGAGAAAATTCCCGTGTAGCTTAGTGGATAGCATACTAGCTATCTGTATGCGTGATCTTAGGCCGTATTCATGAAAGGTAAAAACAGTATTTGGTATTACTCAACGTTGTAAGAGCAAGTAAGGAGCTTGATGTGGGAACTGATTGAGCTGACTATACATCTGTGTGTATCATCTAATCGGACCGTATTTCATTTATTATTGATATTTAGCAGCGGAACAAACATTTATTCACAAGTATAAATTACGTTTTGTTTTCGCACTAATAAAAACAAGATTTGTGTTTGTAGTTGTAAAAACTAATTGCAAATTGTGGTGTAAACATACGAAATATAAAAGACATTTTATTTTTAAGTTACCTTGAGTCCTCAGATCTGAAAGATATTTTTCTAATTAATTTATTATTCCTTTCTCTTGTGAATTTGAATGTACGAGAATTTTTTACATAGTGTATTTCATTTGCGAAAAAATCAGAATCATGGAGTTAGTTAAAAGAAAGTACATCAACATATAAACACAAATGTTATAACATAACGAGTGAACTAGAATATTTTTACTCTTTGCTGCTGAACTCTTATGGAGGACCTCAACCCAAAAGGAGACCCTGCTTTCGTAGAATTTTGTTTGTTCCAAATACCAACACATATTTGGATGTGAAATTGTCTTCCAGTCCTGTCATCGGATCGCTAGCCACTTACGGATCACGTGAATGTACTCTCTTCTTTCGTTGTGACATAAGATAATTCAGTGCATAATTTACGTATAATTACAAAATATAGTGTTTGTAGTAACGTGTTATTTTTTGAAAGATGCACTTGTAAAATTAAAACAAAAGTATCGCAGTGAAAAAAGAAATAAAATTAACAACTTTTTAAACAATATTTTTATGGAACTTAATGTTCAATTATATAGTAGTATTACTCCACCTTTGCGCATTAGCATAAGCGGGTGGAGAAACAATCGCTTTCAGCAAGGGATGACGAAAGAAGGCCAATTGTATCAAGAAAAAAAGACACGAAAAAAAAAGAACAAAATTTTGCCAAGCTATGAGAAAAACGAAAACTGTTAACCTCTATAAACATTGGTATAGATAATTATGTGCTGCTAGAATTATATTATCATTGCTTCCTGAGTCATGCTTCAGAAACTTCCCCATGTTGTAAGTTGTGCGAGTCGACCTTTTGTTCGGTGCCACCTATTTTCTGTTTTAAAATGTGAAGTCAAGTGTAAAATCAAAACCGTATTCTTTTGTGAATGATAAAAAGGAGGAGAGAGAAAAAGAAAAAAAATATAAGATAAATACGTGAAAATTATGTTTTTTTTTTAACCAAAAGACCTCAAGTGGTAAAATGCATAAGTATTATTAATGTTAGTGAAACTTTATTTGGTCTGTGAAATTTAAAATAATCTCTGTCGGTATAGGTAAACACCGAAGAGTTAGCATGAAGTTCTTTTTTATTTATCATTAAATTATGATGCAATAATCATTATTTTCGCATAACATTAGTACGTAAAAATTTTTGAGTCAGTTCTATACTCTAATTTTACGGTTTTCCGAGGCTACCTGAAGATATTATCGGGAATCGAACCGGATAATTACTGGTATTAGTCTATATATGGTTCCCCCTTTCCTTCTTTTTCTATAATTGTCAGAAGCTTGTAATTAGGGTTTACCGCTAATTACCAATGGATAACTTTTGTGCTCCTGCATAGCGTACCAAAAACCAGATAACAGTATAGCTTACGTTTCTATATTTGAGTTCGTATCTCGGAACGTACAGCGATTAAATCTATACCTTTATAAATTGGCATCTCCTCTCAGGAACATATATCAATTGTATTCCTATAACCTTATAAATTGGCATGCCTTTCACAGGGACGAATAAGTGGCGAATTCTATACCCTTATAGTGTACTAATTTATACAAAATGTATTTTATTCAGGATGATAACTGTCTTTCTCCTAAACTCCATGGCTTCACCACTGCACTCAGGCGTTTAGAAACTCAATCAATTTGGTTTGCAAAACTTCCTGTTGCTTCAATTTCGTTACATTTTTATTAGTTTATCGATTATTATCTCTTTTTTTTATTCAAGTGATTATTGCGATTAATAGCTCATTCAATATGTGGATAATTATAGTTTATTTCTATAAGCCATGTAATATTTGTGGTGAAAGTTCTTATGGGAAGTGCATAAGCACTTCAGAGGGCAGACAGAGTTTGGACACTATGACTCGATGGCCTAGTTCTTTATGAATTAGTTTTAGTAATATAAAAACTAAATACTTTTTGCTTTTAAAAAAATGCACGATTGACTTCTTCTATGAATATAGCTGGAAATTGTTATTATTACGAAATAATGAAATCTAGATGTTTATTTAATAGAAGTAAAAGAGATGCAACTCAGGCAAGGAAAGTTAAATATTTGAATATTTTCCTTTTTTCCTTTTTTTTTTTTTTTTTTTAGATGAATGGCTGACGTTCTTGTCTAGCAAATGAGAGATCCCGGTTTGCTTTTTCACGACCTGTCATCTTGAATGAAGTTTCTCCACGTGTTTTCTTGGTTTTTACATATTGAATGCAGGGATGATCCTTTAACATATAGGCCCTAGTCAGTTCGTTCCAAATTTAGATTTTTAAAGAAATCATGGGTGGAAAGCAAGTAATCAGTTTGATACGAGTACAATTTGCATGATAAACTTTTGTAACATTAATATATATGTGTAGGGCGTTTTTTATCTTATATGCTTTGAGAGTATTACTTCCAATCTACATTCTTATGATTCTTTTTTTTTTTTTGCCTTCCTTTTGTATATTATTCATTATAGTCTTGGAAACATTCAACATGTATTAATAAACAAAACCTGACCAAAACACTAAATATATTTATAACACTTGTGTAACAGTTACGCAAGGTAACATTGCTTTTATCAGACACGAAGAACAATTCAAGAATAAAAACTTGCACAGAGATTGGTTCAGTTATATTGAGCCGAAGTCAATTTGCAACTTTACCGCGCATGCGCAACCCAATGCCGTGGTATTACCACAAGGCAAGCAACAGTATCTCATTAGTCACGCAGTAGAGCAGTGTGTTCAAGCGAAGTCTGATGCCGCCGAAACAGAACAGATTCTTGGAGGGGTTGATTGTGGCCCTTTCGAATGATATGTTCACGACGTCACCCAAAGTAAAATTGTGTCAAGTGCATAAATTTCGTGTAAGACGTGCCACTGTGTTCCATATTATAAAGAAATATGCAACACAGAGTCCTGGACCCACCACACTGACGCGAGCAGCTAAAAACCAGCCTGCAGGGAAGGGGACCCCACCGTTATTTCGTGTGTGGTTCGACGTATGGTGACCTCCGAAAATCCGCATACACAATATGCGATGGTTTGCAAATGCCACACCATCGCACGCGACAATCAAACGCGCCATTGACAGGGATTTACGCCTCATAGTCGTTCGCAAGAGCAGTATGTACACCCTAAAACCGTGGTACGTGGCTATGCGAAAAAGGAACTTCAGGAGGCTGTATGAATGTCATCTCGCGGATGATCGGTGAAAGTTTATTATTACCCTTGATGAGGCTTCGATTTACCTCATAGATTGAAGTAAAGTTAGTGTCATTACACATAGAGTTTCCCAAAAGGGTTCATGATTGGCCATTTTCTCGTACAGGGCAAACTAGGTCTTCGAAATATGGAGCGAAGCGTCAAAATTAATCCTGCGCACTACCAAACTAATGTCCTGACTGAAATGTACCAGGACGGAATTCCAGCATTGTACGGACAAGACATGAGCCAGATTGAACTGCACCAAGTCAAGGTATCAAACCACACGGCGAAAACATCGCTTGAATTCTATCGCCATATGGAACAGGAAACTGGAATTGCGGTAATTCTCTTCTCTAATATTCTTTTGAAGTGTACCCCAACGAACTATTGTGCTTTCGGACTTCTCAAGCCGTGTCGTCTCATCGTAGGGTCCGCACCGTCTCCGGCCTGTAAAAAGCCTGTAAAGAGGAATGGAATCCAATACTCGTGCAATGCAATCCAGCAGTCTCCATGGAAATTTCGATGCCGTCCAATAGTCAGTAGAGGTGGTCTGTAGATCGAAAAATGAAATGAGATCTTTGAGTTTTGCGTTCCACGGTTATGCCGGTTAGGCTAAAGGATACGGGTCTGTAGATCGAACAGCTAATGGGAACACGGCACATTACCAGGTACTAGGTAAGAGGCACGTTCAAGTTCGGTTCAATATAACAGAATCAACTTCTGTGTATACTCTTCTCAGAGCACTCTCTCTTCCCAGAGCAAATCAAGCTTTTCCCTTCACTCTTTCGATCCACGTACGAAACGTAAATTTTTAATTAGGTATTTGTTATATATTTTTTTCATTGTACACTTGTTCTAAAATTGACATACCTGTCCATGCTACAATGTTGATTGCATTTTTAGTTCTTTCCTTTTAACCTATCCTGTTCTATTCTGCCCAACACTTCACTCCAGCTTACTCGTCCAATGCATCAAAAAAATCCTTGTCATGTTTCTTAATCCATTGAGCTTCTTTCCACTTTCGTATCACACTTCTCTTTTCCATCTCCAATCCTTCTATTCTTTCCCAATCTTTTTCATGTCCTGTCTCTTTAATGTGATTATACTGGATTGTTGTCAATTCTTAATCTGACGTCTTTATCTTGTCTTATTATTTCTTCTAATCTCTTTCTTGTTTCTCCTATATATTTCATATTACAATTTTTGCAACTGATTCTATACACTACTCCTTCCTCTTCTGCTTTTATCTCTTTTTTTATCACCTTTCCCTTCTAAGTCTAAAATCCTCTTCCCTCCTTTCCTGTATGTTTTTATTCCTCCTTTTCTTAGCACAATCTTAAGTTAATTGAGAAAAGTATGTAAAAACGCCTAATTAAATATTTACGTTTTGTACAGAAGGATGGAAAAACAGTACAGGGAAAACCTCGATGGCTCTGGGAAGAACGTGCGTGTCCTTTTACTTTCTGTTTGTGTATAAGTTGTTATTCTTGGATTAACCTACCATAAAGTGTCTGATGAAGGCAATGTTACAATGTCGAAACTGTTACGCAAGTGTCAAATACAAACGATTTGCTCAACTGTGATCAGTTTTGGCTTATTATAACCCTTCATTTATTTTTTAAAACTAATTATAAAGGATAATATATATACTATTTGCGATATACGAAACTCATCTAATCTTGGCCAAATTTATTGACGAGTTAAGTACGCGTGTGAATTATTATAGTGCTTAGGCGTTTGGTTTTCGATATGGATCATCGAAACTGAAGTTTGGACCTAACTCAAATTAAGGAATAAAATCTAACCCTTATTTAGAACAAAAAATATTGTATAGGAAAGTAAGTAATGAGACAATTTATTGCTGCCATGTCGTAGATTCAATGTGTTCTTATAATAAAGATTGGCTTTAAAAAAAATGATGTAGAACGATTTTTTCCGCAGTAAGGAAACTTATTAGTTTATGAGCTAGTTATTGCAATTGGAAAAAAAAATTAAAGATACTATAGGCACACTATATCTGAGTTCCATACCACATCTAAAGCGTAATAATTGTCAATATTTTATACAAATGACGTACACATTAATACTTGGACACCCACATCTTATTGTGTTCGGACAAATCAAGTTAATGTGTTCTCAGGACATTGACCAATATTTTTTTCATTAAAATTACAAATATATAGAGGACACTATATATTTTGCACAACGAACTCTAAGTATAACAATATTTGTAACCATGTATATAAAAGCATTTGGATACTTTTTTTTTTTCAATCACAGGTAAGTAGCGTTATGGATACTTTTTTTTCAATCACAGGTAAGTAGCGTTAAAAACCAATTTCCTAAAACAATCGAATACGTTTTAGTTAATATGATCACCTCGTCCAAAATAATTACTTTTATAGGCAAAACATTATGGTTGCAACGGAATATCTATTGGATATGAGCATACATGTAAAGACTATCAATTATAAAATCATTTAAATTAATATATATATATATATATATATATATATATATATATATATATATATTGGGAAGATTTTACCGTTTACAATTAATGGACGGCATCAAAAGAGAAAAATCGTACATGAAGATGAAGAGATTAGCGGAAGACCGTGGAGCATGGAAGCTTCTCAGTTGCAGCAAGTAACCTGCCAATAATGGCAGAATACCTATGATTATGATGATTACCGTTCTTACTTTTTTTTTCAAATCATTGGACATGATAGTACGACATTTGATATACGAGGCTTCAGAGAATACGAGTTTGCAATTAACTTGCATCAATTCGACATGAAGAACATATAAAGAAGGGTCGCAATATGTTAACCGCGGAAACGTTTGCTAGTATTGAGCTATTGTACATAATGTAGTAAATACAGATGGAGAATTAACAAAATAAGAATTAAACGAATTTTCAGATTCGTTGCTTCGAAGAACATTCTTTGATCAGACTTCTCAAACTTTGTGAACATCGTAATATTTTCAGTTACATAATATTGATATGATCAATATTATGTACCATGATAATCTGGTTGAATTGTTATGCATTTGTAAACTGTACTTCCAGTTATTTTTCGGAGGAAATATTCTTCATACGAAGTGTATAAAACATTGGTTACTTGACTGAAGGCTCAGTAGAAAAATAGATGACAAAGTCTAATAAGGCAGCCAATAGACAAGAGGTTAAGGAAAGATAAGAAAGCACATGAAGAAGAAGTAAGAGAGAAGAAATTGAATCATCAAATTTACAGAGATACGGCTCTTTTTTTAGTTACACTAGTTGTATTAACTATGAAAATGAAAGCGAATATAAGAAAAGGAGGAAAATTAGGAATAACATCTAACCCTAAAACATTTTCTCTAGGAGAGAAATAATGTTAATTTATGAGGAAAGTGAGTGAAGTTTCCTTTCGGAGACTCAGAAGTTTTAGCTTCTGTAAAGGCTATTGTAGTGTTATTTTTCGAACATCAGTAGTTAGTTTAATTCTTTTGTTTTCCTTTATACTAAATGTAGAAAGGGCTTTTGAGATAACTAAAATGTTATTCTATACAGAGGTGGACGTGATTATTCGGTTAGATGCATCTGTTTAAGGTAATAATATACTATAAGCAAGTGGTCGTTGTTGGTGTTTCCTAAACAGAATTAATACCTTCTGATCTTCTCAATAAAATAGATGGGATAAATTGTAAAAAATTCCTATTAATAAAATTTTTACCCATGTTTCCAATAAGTGTCGTGGGAAACTGATATTTGGAATGCATTGTGAAGGAGATCGACACATGATGAATTATCTGTACATCCATGATTTGAGTTTACACAAATAATTACAGCATCTTGTTAACCTTTGTAAGAACTCGCGGCAGCATTTAAAATAGTTTACAAAAGAAAATAATAATAGCAACAATAAAACAGTGCAGAGTTTGGTGATTAGCGTAAGTATTCTATAATGTAAGTGTGATGTACAGAAAGACAGGGTGCAGAATAGAAACTCTTTATCAGCTGCTTTCTAGCGTTATGTAAATTGAAAAAAATCTTGAATGGCAAAGTACAGCAGCAGAGAAAACATAGAAGTTAAATTGTGGTTGGAATACCGTCATCTGAAATTATCATATATTTCCTTCATATTCATATGTATTGGTTCAGCAGCGCTACTAAGAAAAGACTATTTTTATAGATTTTCTTTTGTTAATATCTTTGAAATACATTGGCTATGTTTATTATTAGGTTATACATTCTCTTCAAGTCATATGAAACTTCATGAGAAACGGCACTTCCATTCGGAACTAACTAACACGATATATATATATATATATATATATATATATACAAACAGGGTGTTAATGAACAATACCGACAAACTATAAGAGCTGATTCCTCACATCAAAATAAGAGAAAAAGTTCATATGGACCTATGGCGAAAAGTGCATAGTTTCAGAGCTAGGCCTGTCCAAAATCGCGAAAAAGCCAAATTTCAAGAGGCCATATTTCGAATTCCAGACACTGTGGGGGGTTGTCCTTATCAGCGTAAAGGGGGCCACGCATACACCATTCAAAAGTGCATATTTCATCAATTTTCAATAGGTGTACAACGTATTCCTTACAGGGTGTAATTCTCAGATATGCTCTCAATAGAGTTTTCAGATATACCCTGATTTGAAGGAGGGTCTAAAATAGGCAGAAAATAAGCCTTAACAACAATAGACATCCAGTGTTTCGGAGGGAAGCTGGAAGTTTTAAGAACCGGCAGCTCCATTTTTTTTTTTTTTTTTTTTTTTTTTTTTTTTTTTTTTTGTGGTTAGGAATAACGTGTAATGCGATGTATTTCTTCACGCTATATTTCATGTTTTCTTCATTTATAAGCGTGAAAGAAAACGTTGCAGCATGCGTTTTCCGAGTACGCGAGACCGTGTTGCTTACGATCCTTAACACTTCCCACATCACACCAAAGAATTCCGTGTTCACTGCTATCAAGGCTTATCGTTTGCCTGCTTTAGATCTATCATAAAGTCAGAGCATATCTCAAAATTCGGTTGATGGCTTATCTGGGAATTTCACCCTGCATGTAATACTCTGTACACCCATTGAACATTACTGAAATATGCATTTTTGGATTGCGTATGCGTGACTTCCTTTACTCTGAAAAAGGACCACCATCCATAGTTTCTCGAATTCTAAATAGTGCCACTTGAAATTTGGCTTTTTTGCAATTTTGGAAAGCCCTAGCTCTGAAACTATGCACTTTTGCCCACAGGTCCACATGAACTTTTTCTCTTATTTTGATGTAAGGAATCACCTCTTACAGTTTATCGGTATAGTTCATTAACTCCCTGTATATATATATATATGGGAATATTACAACAGTCATATATCAAATTTAAATAATAAGTATCATAAATTCCTTACACCACTATTTCCTAATAACAGGAAAAACTTAATATATAGTTAATAATACTTTGAGGAAATATTAACTGAGAATTGTCAAAAAAATCATAGCTACTAAATTGTATTCATATTACTTTGATAAACTATTTATACGTATTCATTAATACACAAGTGTAATATTAAATTATATTATCAACATCCTGAGAACAAGGTTCGTCCACTTTCAGTTATAAGCTTTAATAAACGCTAATTGATATACTTTTCTTTCATACTACTTGTACACCACAGTACCAGGACAGCAAGTACATCATAGAGCTTCTAACGTTGCTGCGAACTAACACTGACCACAGAAGGCTGTATGAAAGCTGTAAGGTAAAACAAAGTAAGTAGCTAACATAGGTTTGGAGGTGAGGTGAAATCAGCGTGCAGTGAGGAAACGAGGAGCATTTGCTTACATAGGACTCCTATTAGCCATTATCCACGTGTTTCTACTTAAATATACACACATAGAAATATCTAAATACATCCATATGACAAAAATAATCTGCAATAAAAAGTACAGTAAATTTAAGGTGCTACACCATGCATTGTAGTACAATTCATTAAGTGACATGGAAGCGGAAGAACTAATAGACACAGAAGTGTTAAAGAGAGCAACAAGCATACATGAGCTTTTTCACTTCATAGGCAAGGTGATAGCCAGCGTATGTGGAGTCCTCTTGAGTCCTGCAACGACACGAAAATCACGAATGCCACACATTTGAACAATGAATTGGGAACCGCATTGTACGATATGTGACAAATAGGACAGTTAGTTCATTGTCTCCCACAGAGAACTAGGGATACATTCAAATATGTAAAATATTAATTATACAATTTCAAGTGGAGTGAATGAATTTCCTTTTCTGAATGTCAATAACGACAAAAAGATGCACTATTAAAAATTTCAAATATAATGAAATAAAATTTATCCCACCCAGCTTTCTTATAGACCCTTGGAAAAGAATACGTGGATTATCAAATATATATACACAACAAAGTTACATAACATGCGCCAGAAATTGTTTGTTGTATTAATTGAGTTTATGGCAATTCTCCATACTCATTGTCATTTTACTACCTGAAATTTCTATTTTTCCCGTCATTTACCTAATAATTTTCATATAATAATAATAAACCTAAATAAAAATAACAAAATTCTGAGGTAAATTTGGATTCCAGAAAATATAACAGTGAAAAGATTCCCAAATGTGCATGTCAAGCACTATTTCATAGCATTACAAACTATTTTTCAGTGTTTTTGCGATTAAATGCAACTTATTTCTAAGTTGGCAAAATCTTGCTGAAAGGAGTTCCTAACATTGAAGTGCATTCTTCAAACATATTAATCCAATTAAATAACGTATAAATAATATTTTAAGATATTTTGTGAAACATTAATTACAATAGAAATATATGACATTGTTCATATATCGCATAAACAAAATAAGTACTATTCCATATTTGTAATTTATTCGAACGGTAAGAAAAATGGATTGATAGAATAATTTGTGAGCTTTAATAATTTTAAAAATTTCACTAATAAAATGTTTAAAGTTACAATTTCAAAGATCTCTGGTTAACAAAAAGTAGACTAACGGACTTCTATGCTTCATAGATTGAATGTACAATAATGAATAGATTATTTTGATATTTTGCTTATATTTTCTTGCTTTTTGCTTATATGTTTTCGATCAACATATCCTTTAGTTGAAAGTTTAAGAGACGTCCGCGAAAATTCTTGAATTTTGTTTTTGAAACTTAAAATATTCCGCAACTATCAGTTCAACTTTCTAATCTTAAATAGATTGTAATTCAGCAACAACAAAGAAGCAGATGAAGAGATTTTCATGACGGTTGTTGAAATGTCAGTATCATCAGTAGAATTTGAATCTGCTTGAGACACATAAAGTTGCTTGAGATTCTGTTCTAAAGCAAAAATTTTAATATTTTCATGGTGGTGTAATCTCAAAATTCAGTTATTACCTCGAAAAGTAAAAGACTATAAGCGAGATTTTCTTTTTAAATGCATTCATTCTGATATCCGAGTTTGAAATACACCTATCAATTCTATATTTAGAAATGCGTATCGACTAATTCTGTATTAAAATTTGTTATATAAAATTGCTCGTTTAAATGTACCTATATCATTGAATTGGAATGTAACTAAAATTCTTTAGTCATAGAAAAATACCCTATGATTCTCTAAATAAAAAGGCATTGAATGTCAGACACCATGAATTGACCTATACGATTTTTGGATTATAAAATACATGAAAATTTTCCTGATCATTATTTTCATTTAACATATCAGGAAGAGAATAATTTCATGAGTTTTCCAGTGAATCAGATCAACATTATTAAATTACAAGGAAAAACAGTTAAACAGTATTCAGAAGAGTGATAAAAAAGTTATCAATTTATATTATATCATGCAACACTAAATAAGTGATAAGTGTTAATACAACACAGAAGCCAGTGACTTCTGAGCGGAAAATCAGAAAGAAACGTGTATGTGCTTTCCAAGTTAAAATGTGGTGCTGTGAGAAAAGCTAACAAATCAATTAATGTGACAACTTACTCACTCAGAAACCAAGTTGATTCTTATTATTATAAATTATTTTTAGTTTTTTTTCAGTTTATTCATTCACCATACAAAAAGTCATAATTATTAAAATTATAAAAATCCATGTTAATAATAACATCAGGATTAGTTTGATCAGATAGTAAAAAATATACATGGTTTATAACTAAATTGTACTTACAAGTATTTCATCCTGTTACCATTTACTGCACAGATTAATGTTTTTTAAGGTATTATTGTAAAACTGTAAATGTACTTGCCATTGTGAAATTATATTACTGTACTTCTTCTATAGTTGAGCCTAATATCGATTTCAAAGGGAACCATTAATACTATAGCATCTACTTAATTTTAATAGTAATCTTACCTGTTGTATTGATTTGGTGAATTAATATTATCGGAAGTAGTTTTGTTAGGTGTTGGTTTTGCTTTTGGTACTTGTTTCACTGAATTCATCATTGATTGTACATTTCTTTGGTTTCTAGTTCCAATCACTGCAAATAATATAAAACAAAATATATTAGTGAAAGGAACGGGATATTGTATTGGATTATAAGAGAAGAGAAAGCATGAAGCACAGCAAATAGTTGTAACATAGAGTCAAATTGCACACCAATGCAAAACAAGAAGAAAGAATGAACATAAATAATACACCTTAAACTCAAAATATTTTTTACTTAACAACATAAAAATCCAAACTTTCAAAAAGCCACACTTATTTAATGCAATCACAACCAAATATTTAAAATATCGTCAGCATTCTTTTGAATTGAAACTGTCAAGAAGCAAATGGTTTTCAAAGAGAATGTTCTAGCATCATATTTAAAAGATCTGCTATTACATTCTAGTTCATGTTTGTGAAAATGTATTTTATCTTTATACGACGCATGCATATTCATTACAAGAAACGTTGATAAAAATTTATGTCTGAATATTCCATTATGAAATCATAAAGATGAAGTAAAATAACATAGTGTCATAGACTACATCAATTAAACGGATTTAACAATACTGATTATAAAACATATACTTCAATAGTATATGTACATTGAGTTATAACGCAATGACGTAGTGTAAATAGAGAATAAGCCAATTTGACTAATACGATAAATGACTAAATACATCGGTTATCATGAAAGATTTTCAGTGGTTGTCTGCATTTAATAGCATTGTGATCTTTATATACAACTCATAATGTTTAAAATAAAATGTACTAATAGTAAGTTCTTTATAATCTAATCAGTATCAATATGTATTAATGACGTATACTTTCAATATTAACTCTTCAAATTCCGACCATTATTAGGAAGTTTGCTAATTAATGTTCATCATATGGACGTAGAATATTAGACTAATTTTGCGTTTCACTTTAATACAATTCTTCAATCTATAACGCATTTCTTTCACTGTTATTTATGCTGAAAATCAGTTCGAACATACACGTGGTTTTAGCGATATAGATCACCGTCATTTTGATATATATATATATATATATATATATATATATATATATATATATATATATATATATATATTGTTTGAAATATATGTATTCAGCTAAAGTTATTTGAGTAAAGTTGATACACAAATAATGATTATATCAACAGGATTTTATCTGGGTGGAACTTATAGAAATATTTCAGATTTCCATGTATTAAACTGTGCTCTTTCTTGTGAGTCAAAGGCTTCATGACAAATGATAGATAGTATAGACAAGTATAAATGGTTCATTACTTCAAAATCATTTTCGACTATATTATATAAAAGCAATTATAAAAATTCTAGATAAAGTTTCTAATAAGGTTATAAGTTTATAAAGCAACATCTTGTTTAAATTCGAGATTATATACACAACTTAAAAGAAACAAGTGTAGAAAATTCAACACGAAGTAATGTTATTTCTTATATATATCTGCTGTATTTACGATAGTAATAAGAATCGTGGCTATGCATATGATGAATATATTTATTTTCATGATTTTTTACACAAGTTATTCTATTACATGCAACCTAAATTTTCAGTTGTGAAGCTGCACGAACTGAGAGTATATATAACATTGCGTTCTCAGATTACTTACGAATGATAAAAATACATAGATAAGTTTGTAGCAATGAACTACTCTATTTATAATATATAAAAGACAATTATCTAAGAGACGCTGAAAGTTTATGATTAGCTTTCAGCCTGTTACTTGCAATTTTTTTTGTAATAGAAAAGAGAAGAAAGAAGTTCGCACGATCTCGATTTTGTAAAAATTAGTTCTATATTTCTATGAACATAACTATATATTTTTTATAATTGTGTATCTTTTTAATGTTAAAATAAGAAAGCTTTCATCACTACTTTAGTTTGTGGTTAGTCATGTAAAAGCATATGAATTATAAATAACTTATATAAAACTCAATTTATGTATCTAAAGGTAACAATATATGAGGTTCATTTATATATAGCTATTTTATAAAAGTTGTTTATTATACTATTTAAAAAAAAATTAGAATTATTGACAAGTTTTATTTTAGTTTTGCTTTATGATTGACAATTGTTAGCTTCAGCAACGACTGTAGCGGGTATACTATGTCTGTCTGTAATATTATTATATATTACATCACATTAAGATAAAGATTGGTCATATAAAAGAATGAAATATTAGTATAACATCACAATTACACAATCAATATGAAATAAGTATACAAACTTAGAATTAGCAAGTAAGTATTCTTAAAATGTTCATCATAACGAGTGGACTTCTAACATGTTAAATATAATAATATCATCAAGATAGAAGCTCCGGAGTAAATGTAGAGCTAAAATTAAAGCATAGGTATTAATGTTTTAAATAGCTGTTTTGAATAGTTGCAGAAGTGCAACTTGTAAATCTTTTACTTAAGGAAATACATAATTTTAACTAGATGTGGAACACTATTATAAGCACCTGGACAAACAATTAAATTCCGATATTAATCATACCTAGTAGAACATTTTTTTAAGAGCGAATGATATCAGAAATACGTCTGGCATGGAGGCTATAAATGTGGATGATGATCAGATCAATTTGAAGCCATTCTGTCATTAATTATTTCTACTGTTTGGGAAGGTTCCTAATGTGTCTATGGCTATGCTTAACCCGTTATTTTATGTGGTTCCACAGAGTAAAACTCAAGTCTGTGGGATTTGGTGGCTAGAAAAAGTGAAAGATTGTTCGTATGCCTGTTGTTTCAATTAGTGTCAGTTGTGTTCGATACATGTGGTAATTAACCGAATGCGCGTATCGTTCTTAAAAACTGTTATGTCCGCAATTAGGTTATCAGTGAAATGCAGGCCCGTATCCACGGGGGGCGGGCCCCCCTAAATTTTCAGTGGTCCCCTAAAATTTTCATGGTAGGCTTGCAAATGAACTATAATATGGTTGGGTCGGCCCCCCTTACATTTTTGGGCTGGCTATGGGCCTGGTGAGATGTTAGACAAAATAAAGCACTATTCGCCCAGAAGCCGCATATATCCCAGCTGGTTCGAGTGGATAATCAAATAAATGACCAACGAAATCTAGTTTAAGTTCAAATAAATGACTAATTAAAAAAGGCCAATTTTTGCACATGAAACATCTTCAACCATCATAGTTCCTCCCTTCTTTATACACCATCATGCTTTATACGCATTTCTCACGGTAGATTTTATGTAGTCCTTCAGGTGCTCTTTTTGCACTTTGTGTTACAAGTTAGTAGTCAGCCACTTCGTAGATGCAGTATCCTTTTGAAAGACCAAATGCAATTACACTTACGTCTCTCTTTCTTCCGACTCATCCTGTATACATGAAATATATGCCAGTCATGAAATACGCGTGATAAAAATACTCAGAATCATCTACCTCGTCACGTATAGTGACTTCAAACAGCGAAAATATAACAATTATATTTTATTTTGAAGGGATTTAATTTCTTGTTTAGTTTGCTTGCAAACTTTGGTCTGAAACTATATTTCATCATATTCAATTACCTTGTGAATTTAATAAAAAATATGATTTTCGTAATAGATATGTTAATTCAAAGATTGTAAAGGTAAAAAAAAAAAACATATAAATTTCAGTAACATTATTTTCTGCATACGTTAATAAATGTGTGGAAAGGTAAAGATAGCAATAAAATTTTGTAGATCAAATTCCTTACTTTTCTGAGATTTGACAATATTTAGATGGAATTTGCCTTGTCAGTAAAAAACAATGTACAAAATATAGATTAGGAATGGTTTATATTTTATGAAATTTCTATAAATAAGGCGTGAGGAGAAGGTAATGAAAGATTCTCAGGATTTATAAAATCAATAGCTCGTCCAATCTCTAGCGATTTTGTTATATGTTCAAAATAAAGTAATTTTAAATATGCAACACCATTTGGTTTTCAAGATACCGAGTTACATATTTAAGGTGAGATTGTTGGGTTATGTATTAACAATAGATGATAAAATTGTGTTATTTATTAATATATGGAAACTGATCATGTATCGAAGTCTTAACGTGATGGTCTTTTAGTCTTAAAATATTTTCCGTAATTTTTCAGAATTTTTGTTTACAAAGAAATGATACAAAGTGCATACTGTTTTCTACCCTACGGTTTTTTGTATATATATAACTGAAATTTACATGTCCGAGGGAACTGAAATTAAAATATGCAGGGCCGCGGTGGCTAAATGGTAGAGCGTTCACCCCTGGTGCTTGAGGTCCCGGGTTCGATCCCAGCCCCGCCAAGTGAACTTTGTGGTGGACAAACACCGTGTGCGTGGGTTTCCTCGGGGTTCTCCCGTTTCCTCCCACTTTCTTCATTCCATCAATTCATTCATTACTCATCATCACCATCTCCTTTAGCCTAACCGGCATAATCGTGGGACGTAAAACTCAAAGATTTCATTTCATTTTTTAAAAAAATATGCACTACAGAAATTAGCGTTTTCCACTATTCATCTAAAAGAGTTAAGTTTAAATCTTTCAATTTAACGTTCCACGTTACGCCTTTTAGGCTAAGGTAGACGGATGATTAAGGCAAGTGAATGATAATGGAAGAATTATTGGAATGAGAATGTGAGAGGAAACGAGAGCATACCGAGAAAAGCCACGAACACATTGTCCATCACAAACTCCGGAGATCGAATCATTGACCCTACACACCAGAGGTAAGCGCTCTACCACTAAGTCATCGTATTTTCCGGTTAAATTGAAATACTTGAAAACTTAGAATCGCCGAAAGATCTTAGAAATTATCTTTCCTAAGGACGAAATAATAGGAAAGAAAATAATATTTGGATTTGTATAAAATCAGGTAATAACTTTAATAAGTTGTATATGTGTCTATTTAAACTTTAGCTAATGAAAACAATTGTTTTGCGACAGGCCCGCAACTAGAAGGGCTAGGGGGCCTGGCCTCCCTAAACTTTTCATGGCCCCTCCAGACCTCAATACAAAAATCACAATTTAGATATTTGTAAGAACATTTTTAATGATTTGGCCCCCTATCTTATTCATGGCCTCCCAAACCTCTGTGGTTGGTTGCGGGCCTGTTTTGCGATAGCGGCGTAGTCCGTAAGGTCTCTACTCACCAACAATCCAGCAGTGACAGGATTTATTTATCTTTCTACTTTTTTTCCTACGTAACTTACTGATTCACCCAGCTTCTGTAAAATGGGTACCCGAGGAAATCTGGGAAGAAAAGACAATTGAAGATTGATGTTGACTACATCCCCCCTTCCCGTAGGTGTCAAAATCGATAAATGTGGAGTCTTACTTCCATAACTTCCATATCACCTATGAATTTCATCGACTTCTCCCGAATAGGAGGCATACTTTTACCTCTTAAGTTTTGGACACATTTTGTTTTTCCTCGCCGTCTTCTCAGTATTGATACACAATATACACATTGGTATTAGTAGCGACCTCTGTAATAGTTAGTAAATCTTGAATAGGAGAATGACTATGGACAAAAGAATGATTTTCAGTATCAGAATTTCTTTAGTCATTTTCTAGCCTGTTTTCATGCCTTTTTTACCCCGAACTTGTTTAATACCACCAAAAAATCGCTTCAAGTTGCGATGAATATCCAAAATAATCAACATCCGCGAAAAATGAAAAGAAATCTACACGTGATGCACTTATATACTGTATATTAGAGTATCTCAGAAGAAGTTCCTGCGTTCCTGTTTACCACAAAGTTGCGTATTTAAAGCGGATTGACAACACATACATTTGTCTATGAAGAATTGAAAGCAAGTTATTGGCTTAACTAATAGTGGACTTTGAAAAGTGCCCTTTGTATTTAATGAAGCCTGTCATTCGGTCTATGTTAAAGGGATTATTCAACCTAAGGAAGTTCTGTAATATTTTCGGATCATCAAATAGTCTATTCCTAAGAAGCATCGACTTACATGGACAAATTCAATTTCTAAATTAGAATTGTAAGCCGTTTGGCATCCTCCTCAGGAAGTATACCATATTGTTATTCTAAGATAATTGTTGCGTGCATAGAGTTAAATATCTACCAGTAAGTATTTAATAGAATAATGATAGTTCAGGATCTCATCTCAACTGCTCCGCAAAGTTTCTAGATTTTAATTTTATTGAAAATCTATGACAATATAGAACAGCGAGTAATAACCAATGTAAATATATACTACAATAACTTCAGAAGCTACTGCTGTATGAACAGCTGGAAATTGATTAAATGTATGTCCACAAACTCTTGAGATCCCTATCAGACAGATTAATGCAAGCAAGACGGATTATTATGCGCTATTATATATAATAAGCCAAGAAAGTCTAACTTTTGATCAGCTAGTTAATAGCTTGTGAAAAGTTAATTTATTTTCTTTGTTTTCAATAGATGAATCTAAAAAGGTAACTGCGGAATTATTTTTATAAGAACTGTAGCCAAGTTACTAAATTCAATATTATGTTATAGAATGTTAAGTTGCTTCTGAATTATTAGTATAAGCTAAGATTGATAATAAATAATTTTTAACTTCAGATACAACGTGTTATATCAAGGAAGTTATAGCAAGGAAGAGTATAAGTGCAAGCTTGAGACAAATATTTCCTTAGTTTTAAGAACTTTCAATTCCCAATACCATTTTCTGTCGAGATTTTCATAGTTGCTACTAAATTACTTCTAATGTTATTGATTACCCTAATGTTTTAACAGAAGAAATGAGGTTAAAGGAAGAATAAACTCCATAAGAATCTTATTAAAACAAGACTGTGAATAATATGTAATTTAAAATTGGAATATATCCCTTGCAAAGACCTTGGGAAGTATTTACTCTTTTTCTGATATACAACGTTAGCAGCGAGAATCTATATATTACATGATGCACCTCTTAGCTCGAAATATCAATCGACAAAAAAGATTAATAATTCAGAAGTTGAATTATCAACAACAAATTATAATTCTAAAGTTCAAGCAAATTCGTGAATTATTGATACGTCTCAGGAATACATGTATTATATCCAACATGTTAAGCCAGTGAAGCTAGTTTTCCAATTTAGATAGTTTTTCTCAAATTATTCTAATATAAATCCATGCACGATATCATTTCAGTTTTCACAGTTCGTTGCTCAACATTGTGTTCAGCGTACTGCGATATGCAATTGATTATTACTTGCTACTATTCTTTGTTCGTAGTCTGGAAATTGAATCGCATATGGTGTTCTGGTAATATTGACGGATTTTATTGATAACATAACAGTTCTACTGAACAGTTTTAGTGACATTAGGAACAGTTCTACTACGGAAAAAGATAGATAAGTTCTTCATATCATTGTGAAGTATACAATTTCCAGCGTAATATTGATATATTCGGTATTAATGTTAGACCTGAACGTATAGATACCGGTACTTTAAAATATAATACTATGTAATATAAAGGTAAGAACAAGGTGAACGCGTGTCAATTTGCGACGTTGATGACTATAGATTAACATTGGATCCAAATCACTTGTGTTCTTTCGGGAATCGAATCCGAGATCCCTTGATTAAAAGGCTACAAACGTATCCATCTACTCAGGTACTGGGAACACGTATATATGACTAAAATTTAAGAAGACAAAGGGCCTAGTGCTTTACAATTTTAATTAGATATTTTGTTACTCACAAAAATGTTACAAGCAACATAAAAAATGTTTATGTAAGATTGAATTTTGCTTACCAGGAAGTAGAAATTTTCTAGTTTCATCAATCAACTATGTGTGTTTACCAGAAAGCTAACACCTTTTCTAGATCCAAGTCTATCAATGTTAGGAATGAGAGTTTTTGAAGATGCACTTTTAACACAAAGGACAAACGTTCAACAAGTATCGATTTATGGGGGATTTTTATTTGCCTTTCTAATAGAAAATATTTGTTCACGAACATGCGTATTTCCAAACATCGCTAAATTTCTAGCAGCAAACTCGAACATTTTAGATACTCTTTTGGCAGATATGAGTAAAATTTTGTAACACTTCGCTATATTCTTCTTTCAACTGTGAATCACATTGTATTCCAACAATTTTCATTCGAAGATCTGAACTTGCTTTTTCAAACAATGAAAACTGTTCTTCACACACTTTGAAGTTTGCAAATCTATTTCCAAAATCCGTAAAAATTAATTTCAATTTGCAGAAATATTGATTGAAACTACAAGAAGATATTGATAGTTAGTAATCCTTGCATCTTGGAAAATGAGTTAAATCGTCATTGCATAGCTGATTCCCCTAGTGATGAAATTTAATTTTGAAAGGTTTAATACAGTCATACATCGAAGTTACAATTTGATCTCTCTCCTGAAGTTTTAAATTCAAAGCATTTAGATGGTCTCTTTTTCACAAAGCTGTCAAGATCATTTCAAAACATTATGGCAAGAAAGCCAGGAAACTTCTGCGTAGTAAGATAAACTTTGAAACTTTCAATGTCCAGAAATGAAGAAAATTAACGTTAAAAAGGACCATGCAAACGAATCAGATTTACAGTATTCTTGATGAATTTTAACAAACGATTTAAAGCTTTCAAAGAAAGAATTCCTTGATGTATAATGGAAATTATGCAAATTAGTGTCAGGATAATTGCTGGTCTGTTTATTTAGTAGTTTAGCTACGAACCTGGAGCGATTTTCTTTCATTACTGAAACTCCATCTGTAGCAAAACTAAATAACTTCTCTAGAGAAAGATTATACTTTTGAAAAATGACCTCCATTTCCCTGAAAATATTTTCTACAGTAGTTGTGTCGTGAAGTGAATAATGTCATTTTTTTAAGACAATGAAATCAAAATTACATTCCTGAATAAACACTGACACCACAAACATCCACACTTTTATAAATCACTAGCGAAAATGAAATAGAATTGTCTTGTAATTGTTTATCGATATCGCCTACTAAATCGATAATCCCTTATGCCACTGGGTTTCTCGATAACAAAACATTTCTGAATGAACTAACATTATCAGAGCACAAAATTTCAGCTGTTTTCAGTATGCAATTCTGTATAAATTCACCTTCAGCAAAGCATTTTGAAGTTTTGGCCAGTTTTGCAACTTTACTGCTGCTTCATTTTTCTTATGTACTTAAGTGAATATATTTTGTTGTTTTGTAAGGTTCAATTTAAAGTCTCTTAATTTATCTTCTCTTATTTTATACAAGAAGTTCCAAAGCTAGAATGAGTGATATTCTTATTTTTTCCTTTTAATTAGTCAAACTTGGCACGATGAATTTTGCAACAGCGCTTTATGTTGTACTCCTTCCGTACACCAATATGTTGCCCATATATTAAACTGGTTATCTTCCAATGCACTTAACAACAAAAATATGTAAGCTCCCATTTCACTTGAAAAAGCCCACGTTTCTCTTCTATTATTATTTTCTCATCCTATATGGCTTTGAAAGTGACATGTTTAGATGAAAAATTACCACAAATTGAAGTAAAATTTGTTCCCAAAACGCACTACAAAATTTTGCAATTTTCAGCATCGGGAAGCTGTATATGATAGCATCAGAAAAGTCTGGAAATGTATAGGAACAACAATTAGCGATAGTAGTCGAAACTAGCAACTTCTGTTGTTTATCCCCTTACCCATGCCTCTTGATCAAATTTGTGAGGGAAAGAAGAATAACTCCTTATACTTGTAAAATACGTAGGAAGCTAATAGTTCGGAACTTCGCGGGAAGAACTCACGAAGAAGAAACAAAAAAATTTAAAATGTTTAAAATACCTGCCAACGGCTCCTTTTGTAAGCTTTCCGATTGGACTCAAGCCCTTAGCTTCACAGATTGTTTACAAATAAGGTTGTGCAGCTCAGTTTACATTCCTCAGCAACAATAGCTCCTTCTAAAGCTATTTAGAACTGACAGGCCAATGGTTATTCTTTTTCTTTTCTTTTTTTTTAATCGAAAAGAACACTTTCTTTTCGTTAAATTTAAGAATATGTCTCAATGCGTACTATCAAAAGGTCAATCTGGTCTTGTTATTGGGAATCCGGGTTTCCTTGAAGAATAAGCATGGTGTCAAATTTGATAAGCTTCCATTCGTTTAATTCTATGAGTAACAGTTTAAACGTCGTTTAATTCTATGGGTAACAGTTAAAACGACCAACCATCATCTGTGCTTGAGCAATTGAATTGAATGGATGGGAGATGGACGGAAAAGCAGTTTGAAAATGCCCGAAGACGATTTCAGGATTTGTGTTGTGAAATTCATGTTATAGAAAAGTGATAGAATAAATTCGATGCTATTACGGTAGCATTAATTTTATCAAAGTAGTTTATTAATTTTATTTTTACTTAACATAATTAATCCAATTTGTAAAACCTATATTGCTTTCTCAATTGATTTCTGTCATAAGACAACGTACAAGGTATTGAATTAAGTGACGTTCTTAGCTTAACATCTTACAATTATGCCAGGTTGTCTAAACAAGGTGATAATCAATTTAAAAATGAAGTATATTATTGGTGAAATTACGTTATAGCCTGATATATAGAACTCAAAATTCGTGCGTATGGGTTTTCTCGGGGTTTTCTTGCCTCCTCCCACATTCTTCATTGTATCATTTCGTTCATTATCATCATCACAGTCTCCATTAGCTTCGAAGGATAATCGTGGGACGTTAAACTTAAAAAAAATAAAATCTTGTGCTCGGAAAGTGGAGGGATTTATCACAGTGTCCAAACGTTTCGAATACATATGCAAGATTTGCGTACGAATCCTGCCGTTCTTTCTTTTGAGAAGTTCTTCAGATGAATCCACATAATTTATACATAAAGATATGTAACTAAGGAAGTAATTTATATTGAAATGCACTATTGAAGTTCCGTTATTATATGTAGTGTTACTATGTGTTCAGTTAAGTGTTCATTGTGTCTATAAGTTGTTTAAGAAATATATTTAGAAAAAAAAATCTATGCATGCTTATAACTTATTGATGTAAAAATAAGTTCAATGAGTCATTTCAAAGCGTTCAAAATATGTGATAACAAAAAGGATTGCTTAATCTTTTCGTCGAATCGACTGACATAAAAAGAAAGAGTTTTTACTAAAATGTTCATCACATGCAGCAACTGAGGGCGAGTAAAACAGAAATAATAGATAATGGCGAAAATTACATCTTGTAAAACAATTCATACAGAAAACGCTACGATTGCGTTTCGTTGCACGTAGCGAAAAATAAATAAATAAATAAATAAAAACGAATTCATTATCAAAAATGTATATATTTTTTAAAAAAAAGGCGTTTCTATATTTGTGTTCTGGAACTTTCACTTACGTGCATCTTCTCGATCCCGGCCAGGCTCACCTGGTAAAAAAAGAATCATTTATTCACCTATTTTTGTAACAACACAAGTGTTTAATCAACCAGTTTTTCACCTGATAACTACGAAACGAACTTACACAAGTGTCTATCAGCAGTGCAAAATACGTGAAATCTCTTCAAGTTAACTTGTTTACAATTTTAAAAATCTTACTAGGCCTATTATCAAAAAACTATTCTTTCTATTTATATTTTAATAACAAACATTAGTAACAAACAAAGCACTTGAAGTTGTATATTTGTTAGCACAATACATGTATATTTCATTACAAAACAGTAGTTACAATGAAGCAAATAATATTAAAATGTTTCTAAAAGCAAATGATCTATTTTGTAGTTTATTGAAAAAATTACGTTGACCGCAATTTAATGAGATATGTGATATATATTTGAAGCTACTAATGATCTAACTACAACTTTAAAATGACAATTTTGTAACTGATACTTAAATATATATTCTAATACAATTCACTAATATATATATATATATATATATATATATATATATATATATATATATATATATATATATAATAAATAAATAAAATAAAGCATTTGCAGCCAAATAAAGGTTTATACTCATCTATTTGCTATTGCGTAGAAGTTGGAAACCACATTAAGATAACATGAAAAGAAATAAGACAAACTCGTTCCATATAAACTTTTTATGTAATCCCTTAAGTCAGCAATATGATTTGCTCTTCCATATTAACTAAAATTCCGTACTATTACCAGAGTATTTTATTTGAAATTATATTTTC
The DNA here is from genome assembly GCF_964235325.1 of Thermobia domestica. Taxonomy (NCBI): domain Eukaryota; kingdom Metazoa; phylum Arthropoda; class Insecta; order Zygentoma; family Lepismatidae; genus Thermobia; species Thermobia domestica. The sequence continues at coordinate 219,868,122 of NC_137454.1, read as the reverse complement.
TTCTGTTTTGATAGTAAATTTTAGAATATTATCTCTAAATCAACACATATGTATAGCAGCCGTGACGCATCAAAATTCTATCCGTTATTTCCTTGTTGTACGATTTAGTTAGAGGGAGTTTATTTAATGTTCTTTATTGGATAAAATATCACATAATGAATGAAGCAAGAAAATAATGGTAATTTCTTTCTCGAATGATATTGATCCTTTTCAGATCTCATATACCTTAATACTAGCAAGCAAATCTCATCATTGGAAGCACAGATAAATTTAATTGTAAATATTTTGAAGAACCTCAATGAAATGTAATATACAGGGTGTTTCAAAACAACACCGACAACATTTGGGAGGTGATTTCTGACACCAAGATAAGAATTATAGACCAATCTGGGTGCACAAATGCCTCCTTTCGGAGTTATAGAGTGCCGAAAACATAAAAATAATAAATTTAATGGTCCATAGCTACAATACTGTGGGACCTACCGTAGTATAGTGGAAGTTTGGCTACAGGCATATAATTTGAAGTACTTACCAACTACCTCTATACAAATTGTTGCGGAAGTATCGCAGGATTCTGAAACACGATGTTTGGATAGGACACGTACTAGTTCCTAAGTGAAGTCTTGACCCTACTACGGTAGGTTCCATAGTATTGGAGCTATGGACCTTTAAAGTTCATTTTTTCATGTTTTCGGCAGCCTATAATTCCGAAAGGAAGCATTTGTGCACCCAGGTTGGTCTATACTTTTTGTCTTATCGTGGTGTTAGGAATCATCTCCCAAACGTTGTCGGTGTTGTTTTGAAACATCTTGTATACTTAAAATAATACTTTGTCATAACAAGTGTATCTTACTAGTACTTTTACGATACTTGCTTGTTACTATTCGTACTTGTTTGATGTTAATAATAATATCGTTATAAGGTTTAGTAATTAACTGATATAAACAGGAATTCATATTAACAATGCAACATATTATTATATAAAACATATTACAATAATTTGCTGCTGCAGAAAACTAAAACGGTGCAAGGAATTAATATTAAAATTTATATTTTTTCTCTTCGTTAGTGAAATCATGTAAAGTGTTAAACTATGCATCAATCAAGTATATTTAGTTAGCTAACAGTATTTAGAAAGATTCTTATACAGTATAGCTTAGTAATGTATATTATCTGCATATTGTAATGTACCATGTGCTTGCGTTTATAAACATTATACGTGCTTCTGTTTGTAAACAACAACCACATGTATTTTACAATGGAGTACTACACCTCACATTGGATTGCTACAGAAGCAGACGATGGACCATCGGCACCATATACAAGTCACATGACGACAAGGGAACAGCAGCGCCTATATAACGAAGAGGATTCAATGGACAGCCACCAGTCTGCGATTTGTCACCCCTCCTCTAGCTTGCCTGGAGCTCTAGGAGTTACCCAATCTCAAAGCCTCTAGTTTGCTGCGGAACTTTAGGCTTCTCTTCCACCCGTTTTAACTTGCCCGGAGCTCTGTCGGGATCCTAACCTCAGTTGCTTAGCCTGCTCCAGGGCTCTGTGACTCTTAACCCCCCTCACTGCTTACTTCGGACCATTGAGGTTTCCTACTTCACTCTGCTTAGCTTGCCCGGAGTTCTGTAGAGATCCTTCCCTAAGACTGCACGGCCTTGGGCTACTTTTTCTCTACCTTACATTAGAGAAAATGAAATTATTGTAGTATTTCTGTAAATATTATTGTATTATATTAAAAGATTTTTATAATAAAAGCCAGTAGTGAGAGTCGATTTCGGACTCTGATTTATTCAACCAAGCTCTACCTACCCCTACAAAGGGAAGAACTTTACAATATACACGAGGTACAAATCATAAAAGTTATAGATGCCGTAAATTCATAGCATTTAGATCTTTTAATGTATATTATTGTGTGCTGAAAATAAAGCGACATCTAACTTTTGTTTAAAGATTGTTACAGCCAACTCTCTTGATGTAAATTACCTAAATTACACATAAAATTTGAAGTTAACTAGTATCATAGTTCCAAAAAAGCGAGAAAATATTGATTTTTCATTTGACTTTCCTTTCTGTTGTTCATTACAATTTCTTTTTTGAGAAGAAATTGCAATTAATCATGAAACATACAACAAAGCATGTGGGAAGCATTAAGAATTTTTAAAAAGAAGGAACACAATGTAAGCTAAGCTTAACGAGAGTTTTCTCCCAATGACAAATCCTGTAATATATGTCACTGAATATTTTCTAAGTCTTATTAACCAAAACCTCAAATAAATTTTCTTTCCTTTTTCTAAAAAAGTTTTTAACTTACTGAAAGATCTTTCATATATAACTTTCGTAACCGGTAGTACTTATGTTTTTATTTCGTTATTTAATACGATTATTTTTTAGACCTGATGGCATTAATAGATAATACAGTGTATATGTAAATTGCAGAGAACTGAAAGTATTTTAAAAACAAATTCAACTTAACAACACATTCTAGTACAGTTAAATATCCTTATAGTGATCAAGGATGAAAATGAGCTACGAATACGAGTTGGAAGTAAGTTAAATATTTTACTTATTTTAAAAAGTAAATAAAAATCTTTTGGTTATGTTAACGCAATAAAAAATCAGGAATATTACGGTTACGAGTGTTTCCTGTTTGCTATATTGAGCAGCACAACATCCTCCTACATGCATTATTTCCACTTCCAATACTTTCATTTTTATTGAAAACTTCAGGATTTTAGACAGACAGGAAGGATTATTCGAGGGATACTAAAAATTGTATTGTGGAAAGTAGATAAAATTATTCATAATTATTGTTATAGTTTTAAAGAAGGACCATGAAGTGAGCACACTGTACGAGTAAGAAAATAGTAAGACTCTTGCAAATGCGCTTTACACACACGTTTACAAAATGAAAGTACTGCAGTACATATTCTAAAGCTTTTGATTAATCTGACCATTCATTATTGCTGCAATTTCTACATTGAGTATAAATGTATACTGGGGAAAATGAAATAATTTTCGAAACAATCTTTTTAAATAATGAATGCACCCGAATACTTATAACATTTCAAATACTTGTTTGTGTTAGGAAAAACAAACAAACTAGCGGTACTTTACCTTTCAATCCATGTAGTTAAATTATAGTAAATATCACTTGATTGATGCAATGTTACCAATTTTGAGGAACCATTACAAAACTGTTGTCTGTAATTTACGAATTCTTTCTGGTTCTTATTAAAGCTTAGTGATGAAAATGGAAAATATACGAATCTTTTTCTTTGCTACAAATTTGTCATTTACAAAAATCGTTAAAATCACAAACAGAAAGACCAGTGATACTCGAAGTTTTCTTTCTAGCACTTTTAAAATTAATTTTCATCAAAATAAGACAGTTTACTGAATAAAGCTTCGTGAAGCGGTGAGTCTTCGTAGTTTCGAGAATAAGTATGATTTTATTTAATTTATTGATGACTTCTTAATGTGGAAAAATTATGACTGTACGTTAGCACATAACCACATACATACAAGAGCTTCTATTGTTTTTGAAGTACACCAATTTTCTAAAGAACCCAAACAATTGCAAAATAAAAACTTTTAAGCTCTGTATAATAAAATATTAAGAAAGAATAGGTGAAGAATATAAAGTTACACGAAGAGAGAATGCAACTAAAAAGCTAGATATTTTTATATATGTATAACATAATATTGAATAAGTAGACGATAATAAGTGAAATAAAGAGAGAATATCAAAGCCCAATATAAAGAATCCTTAGTTTACTATAATATGGTGTGAAAGATAATATCAGGAAGAAATCTGTTCAAACGATATTTTTCTTAACAACGAAACGCTGTTGTGTATTTCTTTTGCTAGTTGAGGTATTATTTTATAACTCTTACAATGTAATTTATATATGGCTCATGAATGAACAGAAAGAGATGCAAAATAAACTGTTTATTCATATTAGCAATGATGTGAACTCCAGTAAAAGATTTTGTAAAATATAATACCTGACTGATTAATTCGGGTTAAATTAATTAACCCGTTGATAAGCTATACTTGATACTGATTTATTTTTATGTTGTTCGGCTAAATGCCATACGTTATCCCTAACTTGGATTTTAGTGTTGTACGCACATAGCGTCTTAAAATCATGACGTGTGAAATTGCATATATCAAATTTAATGTTGAAATTTTGAACTTACAGAACAAACTGAAACTTGAATTTTAAACGAAAGGAAGTAATTTCTCCAGATTTCATATATACGTATGAAAAATAAGGAAATTCTAATTTTTTTCGTAAATGTCTGCCTTTCCCTTAAATTACATTGAAATGTAGCAGAAAAATACGCTTAATACATAGAGAAAGTTCTATGTTCTAAATGAATTGAAGAATCCTTCTTGTGTAAGGCTCTCATCATACTTTCGATACCCACGGAAAAAAGGGGCTTCTTTAGGGAAATGTATTTAAGCTAAAACTTTCTTATTTTCTTCTTCCAAACCTTCTGAATCTTAACAAAGACATACTCATACATTTTAACTTTAAAAAAGCTGCCGGTCTAAATAGTCTTTTTTGGCCAGTTAATAAAATTAAAAGTTTTCACCATTTTATAAGGTATTCAGACTATAGTTATCATAGTAACTAATATTTTGATAAAATACAATACTCTAAACCTTAAAAGAGGTAGAATACTGCCTGTATTTTTGGATCAAAAGATCCAATATATTTCAATCAAAATTTTTCTTGTAGACCTTATATCTGGAGAACTACATATAGTGTAGCCAAACCCAAACGATCACTTAGTTCAGTATGATGTGCTTATTCCGTAGAAAATACAAAAACTCGATTTAGGGGCCGTTCAAAAATTTTGTGGCCTCTTGATCCAAAAAACAATTATTGGCCAAGATCGCAATATTTTGATTCATTTTATGATCATTCCTAAAATTTTTGTTGAAGCTTATTTTCCAATTATACAAGTATTTTGAATGTTATCTTAAGAGAAAAAGAGATTATATTATGATATTAATAAAAAAAATAATAAAACGAAACTTTGTTATTGTCATAAGTACGTATCAGATTTGGATCAAAATTACCACTTTACATTTTAAAAAATAATGACTAGATTGTTCTGGAAGTCCAAAATAGCACTACTACATTTACATTTGATACATAGAATCTTATCTATATCTTATCTAGAATATATATATCTTGAAAATAACTATTACAATTTATACTGGTATGTGAAATTTTCAACTTCTGCAGCACAGACTGGAAATAAGATTTTTTTTTTTTTTAAATGGAACTTCATAATTTCTAATCCTGGCGAGTGTTTACCCTTCTCAGATAAAACGATCGGTAATCTATTTTTCAAAATACTTGTATTATAATTTGTAAATTGTATCAAACGAAAGCGCAAATTCTTGAACTTGTCCACGTCTTTACCTACGCGTGTAAGTGAAAAGGTTTTAAAAGTTACAATTGTTTGTTCTAGCAAGACTACATTTAAATTTTTAAAGTTAACACAGAAGAGCAAATCATGGATAAACGGGAACCACGAAAAGAATTTCATAAAGATAAAATGAAAGAATTGCACGGTTATGAATTGTATTACAAAAGCATTAATTTCAATAAATCGCGGATTTTGTTTTAAGTATACTTCATACAGACATCTTCAAGAGCTGATCAAATCTAGAATACTTGTTTTTCATAACCTAAATTGAATTTACGCATGCTTTTTGGCTCAAATGCCTTACCATTGATTAAAATGGAAGTTTCTGATCTTCCGTCAGATTAGTACTGAAATCGTATACTTAAAAGATAAACGAGTTAGTAATTTGATTTTTTAAATCCTTACAATTGAAAATGTATTTAAAACAGCTGCAGAGATGCTTGTTTCTATGTAGTTCGTATTGTAAAGAGAGAGAACAATTATTTAATACTTTTCAATATGATATTAACAAAATGTTATATTCAGGCAGAAGGTCATTTTACGCTAGATACATCAAAATGGGAGATGAAAGGAAATTTTTGCAAGAAACTAGAGCACGGCTTATATATATTTAAAAGTATCATTCTAATGTTCACCTAGTGGTACTACATACAGGATGACAAGCCACGGTATTCAAACTCAGGAATTTCAATTTTGATGCGAGAACCTTAACTGCTCACACGGTTAAAATGAATAAAATTACTGTGTGTAACATAAATAAACTCTACGATGATTGCTGTAGATATAAGAAAAAATGATTAGAAAGAAGAAAATCCAGAAAAAGAAGAAAAAACTATTTCAGATATAGGATAAGAGAGAAATTTTTGCTTAAACCATAAACCAACTAACATATCTCTGTATTATCCAACATATTAAGGACATTGCATAAGATTAATATTGAAATATACAATGGAACTAGTGGTATGTGAAAAGGTGTGAGCAGAGAATCGACCATAAGGTTTTCAAGTTATAGAGAAATGATTAACAGCTTTTTGGAATATTAAAAATTCTCCAGCTTCTACCCAAGTAGAGAACAAACCTAATCAAAACAAACAGATTACTTTGAAGTGGATGTAAACATTGGGATGTTATGATGTCAGTGGTTGAGGTGTTAGTAATGATAGCATATATTGTAGCAACTCAGGCTATTGCATTTATGTCCGAGAATAGGCAAAAAACAAGCTGTTTCTATTTTAAATTAAGTGAAATATACATAGTTATATTACAATGTTTATGTATGATAATATGCTTCTCACGATATCTAACAAGAGTAGAAATATTTATTATTGTTATTATGAATTGGAAATTAATCGTACATTCTGTATGCAACTTGATAAATCATACTTCTTCTACGAGAAGTATGAAAACCGATTTATATATATATATATATATATATATATATATATATATATATATATATATATATATATTAACTGGTCCAGTGAGGTTATAAAGATAATGAAAGATTGTGTGTCTTTTGGAAACAGTAGATCACAATTCAATTGCTTACCCGACTTGAATAAGTTTTCCCGTTTATTCGTTTATTCTTTAATAAGTTATTTTAATTTAACCAAATTGCTACATTAGAAGAAATAATCTTGTTTCAAATAGTTTATAAAGCAGTGCTTATTAAATTATTTTGTTCCTAGAATAAAACATTTATTTTTTCAAACTTCACTTAAATTCTAATTTGAGAATCACTTTTGAAGATGTATATAAGATATAAAGAAAAATTATTGCAAGATGACTAAACGAAATAATATTTTCCATAATCTATTTTAATACATGTTGATATTTATCTTAATGTGGCTACATCTGCACGTATACATTCATATACACACATACACATACATAAAGAAATAAACTTCACACATTAAATACATTAAATTAATGTTTAAGGAGGAAGGATAAATAATGTTTGCTTACATACAATCATCCAGGAGGGAACAAAATGAGTTTTATTTGATACTATTATACAGAAAAATAAACATAACCAAGTATTTGAATTATACGTTGATGGGCAGGAAAAGGACGCAAACATCAAAAAGGACGCAGGCTAACTACAACTACAACTAAATACCTCTACATCTACTGACACTACGTAGTTTTGCTACTGTCATTACTAGGAAAGCGTCATGAAAAAAAGGCCAACATAAGATGGGCTAGAAATTGCCTTAGAAAGAATCGTTCTATGGCCTTCACTTCATTTGAAATAAAATATTTAGATAATGCCTTGTTTCACATTGAATTAAGACTTTGTACACACAACAAATATTTATTTTTTTAAATTATAAAAATAAATTTATTGCGTGTTTCACGTGATATATATATATATATAGGTATACACACGATATAAATACCTAAATCATACAGAAAGTTAGGCATTATATTATTCTTTTTTCTAATCAAAAGCTGGTATAGATATACATATACATGTGTTGGGGTTTGAAGTGCACAAGCTTATAAAGGGGGAGGGGGAGGGTATTGTGAAGGCCAAAACAATCTTACTTGGTTTGTGATTAAAAGTGAAGCAGACAGAAATTGTTACAGTGTATACAAGTGCTTGAGTAACAGAATTGGAAGCAACTACTAAGTTTTGAACCAAGCAATGAATTAGATACTTCAATGCAGTGGGCCGGACTCGGAGGTCAGCATTTCTTACACTGGTAATCTAATATTAAAATATTTTTTAAAGGAGTAATAATAATAATAAATACGTAATTGGTCAGCTGAGGATCTCACTTTATCCAAAGCTTTCCCAATCTTACGCTGAATTTGTACACACAAATTAGAACAAACTATATTTCGAAAACAGAAATGATAAATAACAACACCGCTTGTTAGCCTTATTTATCCTCCGACCTCCAAGTCTGCGCCATGCTGCATGCTTTTGTTTATTTTCGTTTCTTGTTAGGAAGCAAATCCTATACCTCTGACGTGAACCTTCTTGGGTAACTCGGGTGGCGTGAACGTAGGGGGAGGATGGTGATCATCTGCAAGAAATGACACTGCTGACGTTACTCAACCAATTGTTCACTAAGCAGCATTCAAATGACTGTATATGAATGAATCCAACATTGTTTAGCTCTGAAAATATCTTGCATTACTGTAGATTACTGATACAACCATAAATATATATTTATATATAAAAGTTACTTGTTTTAAAAAATATATTATTTTCCAAAGAGTAATGCAAGTATGGATTTGTAGTATATGGTCTGCCTGCATGAGAGAAACATCTAATTTTCAGGTTTCTTAAAGAAAGTTCATAAAATTAAAAACTAGCACTTTTTAAAAGTAATATTTTGATATCTCTTTAAAAAAAAATAAATTAAAATACTAATGCACTATTACCACAACAACAGTGATGCTTCACTATTTACAACTGTGAAATACGATACAACATATTAATGTTAAGGAAATTCTACTTACTACAAATATTGGTATTACTATGAGAGAGACTTTTTTAAAAAAGATAAAGATACACAGAGAGAAGGAAAGATAGAGAGATAGAAAGAAACAGACGGTAATATATTACATAGTACATGGTAAAAGCTTGGATCATTCAAGCTATTATTATGAAGCTGAAAAAACTCTATGTTATAGATTTTATCGCACGATAATTATAATTAATAATAAATTTTCTACTTTAAAAATAAAGATATAGTGTATTAAGCACGATTTTTCTCTTAATGTCAAGATATCAAGCAGTACTGGAATTTACATGCTTAGAGAACCTGGGCATGCCATTCACCATCATTCCGCTGCTAAAAAAAGTGCAGTACTGCATATATATATATATAGATTCTATTGCTCAGGCAAGTGCATACATGCTTTTTATATAGAAAAAAATCAACTCCCTTTTTCTACTGCAACCACCTCATTACTTTCATGTACCATGCACTGTAAGAGAATTCTCTTTTTTTTTTTAAAAAAAAGGTTATTACTGATTTACTATACTATATAAGGTCATTCTGAAGTGCATTATACAGAAAGCACCCATCCCTCTGCTAACAGTGCCAAGTATTTAAAAAAAAGGATTGAAAAATGAATGAGAATTGTAGAGGTAGAAAAATAGACTACAGGTGAGAAATAATAAGAAAATAAAAATTCAAAATAAACAGAAATAAAAAAGAAGGTAAATCAATATTTAACGATGTGGAGGAAAGATAAACGTAGTGAAATAGAGAGAGGAAACAAAGGTGCCTAGCTGCAACTGATGAAAGTGAAAAGGTTTTCATTTTCACCCTAACTTACTTGCATATGTGTAATCCTCACCTAACGTAGCACGTTAAGAGAGGTAGAAGAAGCATTTTTTAGTTTTAAACAAAACTATGAGTAAAACAGACATTGAAACGGAAAGTATCCTGCTTATGACAGATTGATTTTTGCTGAAAAGATGATATTCAGACAAAAACAAATTCTCTTTATTTTATTTTTCTTTTTTATTTAAGTCCTGATTTTTTTTAAATTGATAAAACAAGAGAAACTCTGCATAAATTTGAAAAAATTGCAAAGAAAAATTTTTACTGTAGTTTATATCTGGGAATCTATTGTTTTTTTTTTAGCTTACTAGATCATATGTTAGTAGTAAGACAGAACTAAATTACGTATTGCAGAAAAATAGTTATGAAGAAATTAACAAGATTTCATATAATAAATGCTTTTCATTTATTATTGCATTGCACATTCTTTTAGTGTGAAGAAAGAAGCAAAGAGAGTAGAGTAGAAAGTGAACAAAAAGACATAAGAAACGAAGAAATGCAGTTAATCTTTTACTATTTGAATACAAAGTTTATCGAAATTCGAGGACTACCAGTTCTCTTTATAAATTTTAAAATACTTTTCGTCTTTATTCCCCTATTAACACTATCGTACTTTGATTTTCAAAATCGTCCGTTAGACCCAATAATTCGAAAACGTTGACATTTATATATTAATAATTGTTGAGATCACTGTATTTGGAGATTTTTTTAAAAATAAATAATAATAAAGCGACGACAAATCTTATTATATTGGATATAAAATGGAGGAATTACTGGCAGAAGTCTCACAATAAAGATTTTTTAAACCAACTTATCATTTTATTATTTACTTGTTAGTCAAGTTTTATGCATTTATGCTCACTTTCTGTCAGCAATTCCCTATTCTCTTTGCAAGAGGATGCAGGTGATTTGTGCTGAGTTCTGTTTTATAAAGTGTGAACTTTCACGAAAAGTGCAAAAAGTCGACAAAACAGTGAACAGCTGAGCAGTTACCTTTCCGATCTGTATACAATCATACATTCTTCGCCTTCGAAACTAAACCTATCTTGCAAAACATTATCATTCTTTAATATTCTCTTATCTTGTAACTGCTCGGCATAGATATATATAAAAAAACTGGCAGTGTGGTTCATATCACAAAGAATAAAAGTTAAAAATTTCATTTTTTCTTCATTTCATTTCATTTTTGGATAGACAACTTGAAAGATAACATTCAAATTGATAGTGTAACAATGGAAATGTTGATAGAAACAACTATTCTCTTTCTTTTTAATTTTTTTGTTTTGTTTTGGACATGCACACACAAGTGAGGAGTTATAACACTATATTGGGAGACAACAGGGCTGATAACACTGGAGATACACAGATTGGAGACAGATAGAAAGACAGAGAGAGAGAGAGAGAGAGAGAGAGAAATATATATATTTTGGACTGTTTTGTTTGTATTTTGTCTGTCAATGAGTATTGGTGTTTTGGTGACAGTTATGAGGGTTTCCAATCTATTGGAAGACACACAGGCAGGGAGAGATCGATACGTACTTGCCCTACCCACCATCTGCACGGCACGAACTCCTTTCCTGAACGTCGCCACTGTCCAGCAGAAGAGAAAAAGGGAGACGAATGTTAGTCGGGGAGGAGGTGGGTATAAAATTAACTTCAAAAACAAGTTTCTGTGTTTACCTGCTTGTTATAGGTGGGTGCAGATGAAACAAAAAATAATAATACTTTTTAAATATATATTTATGTATAATAGTAATAATAATAATAATAATGATATATGGTACTTGTACGTGAAGGCTGCAGCAGTTTCATACCAAGCCTGAACATATATGTGTGTTCCACTGGTCGCAGGCAATGCCTAGTTAACAACATATGAATAAATAAAGGCTTCAAAAAAGACTAAGCTTCATTCTGTCCTTCAAAAAAACTAGCACTTGCTACCTTAAACGAGAAATGACAGCGTCTATGAATTTGTTTTTAAGTCTTGCAAGCACCTACAAAACTGGAAGAGAATGTGTCCCTTTGGGCAGACAAATAAAACAGCAACAATCCATTCCTTGTCACATTGTCTGAATGTAATTGTCATGTTAGTAAGGACAAATAAAGAAATAAATGTAAATATATGTGTCGAGCACAATCAGATATTACATCAAGCTCTTATAATCTGCAGTTATCTTTTTGTTATTAAAAAACAAATCCCACCGATTCATTACACCCCATGCCTTCATCCATAGCTAACATATGCTACTGCGAGTACTTTCCAATTCAGGCTTAAAATTTAGTACCTTGTTACAATTGTTTAAAAAATAAATAAATAAAAATATAATTATAAAAAAGAAATGTTCTGCTAAATATTTCAATCATGCACCAAAGGACACATCCCCTAACAAGGCAGCACATTCTGGGAGCTAGCAAAGGAGCGCAACAAACGAAGGTGCGGCAGACAGTGAGAGGAGCAGAGCAAGCCCCTACCCTCCATATAGGTCTGATATGATGGAGCCAAGCCACCTTTCACCATGCCTGCCTGCATCATGATCATCCCAACATCTGGAATGGGAAATCAAGCAAATTCAGTTGACGACTCTTTTTGTGTAGTATTTGCTTTCGTTTGATCACTGAGATGAAAAAAATGTGCTGGTTGAATTCTTTGTTCCCAACCGTAACCACCACGATGATGCTGTGAGGAAGAGGAACTACTTTCTTTTTTTTAATTATTTGGTGTATTTTATTTAAAAAAACACATAATAGGAATCAAAACACTTTGTATGCAGTATATAACATTACCAGAAGAAACAGCTGGAAGCTGAAGATGGTACTGTAGCAACTCTGGAAAAAGACAATTGTGTTAGAAATGTTCTTTAATATTTCTTTTATTTAAGTTAATGTATGTTTGAACCTCTTGACCTGTTTTAGAAAATGCGAAATTTTACAGCGAAACATTTGCGGATCGAATTTAATACGTAAATTGTTTTACATCATAATTTATACGAACAAATACATGAATTATATTTTACTTTATATGGTTTTATTATTGATTTTATTTCACAATGTTTTTTATAGTTCAAAATATATTATTATTCGAATTAATTTAAATTTATGCAACAAAATAACAATTGAGACATATATATAGATATACACGTTATCTTTTTATGAAGTAAATTTAACATCAGCAACAATATTTGAAAGCGCATATCAGAAGTAACTTTAGATTAACCGCGTATCGTAGAAAAAAGACAAAGAAATTAAAGAAAATACTTTTTTTCTATAACGTATTTTTAAGGTGTTAATATTACCCTCAACTCTATAAGCAGAAATGTTTTGTATTATGCCCGACCGGAAACATTAAGGAGATTTAAGGAAACCGTAATTTTACAATACTTGCTAACGAAGTTAAAGAAGAAAACGGATGACTCACATAGGTTTTACTACTTCATTTTCAGGAGGAATATTCGACACTATCAATCGAATTAAATTCATATGTTTCTGTTATTATAAGTATAGTGGCGTACATTGTATATAAGATCTAGAACAAAATAAAGAACTGGTATCATGTTGAATAATGTGGTAGGTATTACAATAGGGTTGTTTTTTTTAACTAGATAAAAATATATAATCATCAGATTTTAATGTCTGTAAAAGAGACTTAAAATTTCTAAATAATAAAAAAACAAGAAGGAAGGCGTTTGTTATTGGATTAAGAAAACAATACTTATAAATTGGATAGCTTACTTGAACTCATCAATACCATAATTAAATATCAGGGTTGGAAAAACAAGTGCTTTAATGGAGGGAAACCATAAAGTGTTGTATTATTTCTTCTTTAATTATACTTAAGCACATACCAAAAGGAAATCATGCTATTTCAAACACTGTTCAACTGTCATTGGAACACTTTTTTTTTAAAAAAAGTATTTCTTCATATAATCCGCTTAATTAAAATAAGGTGAAAAGTAAAGCAATATCACATATATGCTTTATTTTAAGACACCACACTAAAACATGATTTCTCTTTCATGCACAGGTTAAAAAAATGTAACAGTTAGCAAAGAATGAATCAAAAGAAGAGTTTTACATAGATGAGCTTTTATTTTTGACAGTTGTTTCCGAGATCTCTCAACTTCTTTTGTTTGCACATCCACGAATAAGAATCCAGTACAAAATATCATCGTTAAAGTCTTCAACACCCAATAGAAGTGTAAATACATCTGGTTTACATTCAAAAATGTCTAAAACGTATTAATGATAAGGCTTATGTGTGAATTTAAATAGGAACATTTTTCTAAATTTTTTAAAGTACTATTCCAACAATTTATATAAACTATATATGAAATCGACTACATTAAACAGCCGGAACCTGATTTTGCTTCCTAAAACTTCCAATGTCCTTCATTGCATAAGTTTCAATGTTAACTTCATTTTACAGAATCATTTCAAGATAAGCGATCAAAGAAAAAGTCACCTTGATTCCATGTTAGAAATTACGCTCAATGTTGCGAAATGTTTTTATAAAATAATAAGCATGATACTATGAGATAATTGATTATTTTGGGTTGGGTTGTACTGTGTATTTATGTCACTTTTAGTTGACATATTTATTCAAGAAGCGATTAGTTCCCATATTTAAGGATGAAACTCATAACAAAGTACAATAATCTTATTGTGTTTTTCTTAAGAAGTATGTTACGGTATTTTAAACGAAATAGCTCAAATTTGAATATTTGAATTTTAAATTAATGTTTGTATATATATATATATATATATATATATATATATATATATATATATATATATATATATATTGTTTCATTCAATATTTATTATTGTATAGAAATACTATTATTTAAATATTCATATGAATTGATATAGGGTGACCACCTACACTGAGTAACTTCTACTAGATTTTATTTACAAATGACAAGTAACGAGGTAAGGCTCTATAGCTATATTGTCACTAAACACAGCTTGTTTATCTGGATAATTCAAGTGTTGCAGGAAAGGCACAACTAAATACTTCAGCAAAAGTTAATAGTTTAGCTTTCTAAAACTTTAGAATTAACCAAATTTTATCTTACGAATGAACTTTTAGACTTCTAACTCAACCCAAACATATCAAAGTTTTAGGCAGGAAACATCTTGGGAAGGAATTATTGCTTCTAAGATCTCGCATTTATAGACGTTTACTACTTGCAGAATGTGATTGAAATGTTAAATACATTTCAATGTGTTATTGTTTCGGCAGAATATTGTGCATAACACGAAATGAAACTTGTGTAGTGACGTATTCTAAGTATAACACAACATTCCACACCAAAAATTACGCGCACACTTTTATGAAAAAAAAAAAAAGAGTACATATACAGACACACACAGAAAAGTGGCTAACGAGAAATTCTTCAGAATCTCGTGAAACCAAGTGCAACAATATTAACAATCTTGGATAGCTACGCCATCTTTGCCCAATCATTTATATGGGGATTTATTTTTGTGTTTTCTTTGAAATGATTTGGAATTGTAATAGTTTAATTTTACTGACTTCTTCAAATTTATTTAAAAGACCCTTACTTCATGAATATTAAATTTTATTGACAGTAATTTTAATATTTAGTAATCAAATTTAAATTCAAGTAACATTAAATTTACATATAATGCAAATTTAACTTGAAAAAACATAGAACATTTAACTAGCTTTGAAGAAAAAATCAGTAAAATCACTTCATTAAATTCCAGTTCTCCAGTTCATTTCAAAGAAGGCAGGAAAGTAATTCCTCACATAAATCAATGAGCTAAATAGAAAAATGGTGAGTGAACATGTCTTCTTTGAATAAGTTTCACAAAGAGGTACTGTACTATCACAGGGAAACTTAATTTGTGCATGTTAATCAATTAATGTCTTGCTATTAATTTATATTTAATGTTAACATTGAGTTTTCTTTAGTCATTTTTAACTATCCTTAAGTGTTATTAATAGTCTCAATTACTTAACATTACGCTTTTAGAAACCTAACTATTATCTACAACTATCAATTTTATTTATTTGCAATATACTTTATTTACAAATCGTAAGTAACTTAATTGACATTTTTTTTTTACCTTGTGAACAGACAAATGAGTAATATATTGTTATCCTCAATAGTTTGTTCTCAACAAGCTACATACGCAATAAACTCAAGCGTAACTAATGAATAATGGAATTTGGTATACACTGAATTTTACAACGGCAGTACAATTTTGGAGAATGATGCTACTAAGTTATTTTATTTTATAACATTAACATCTTGTCAATTTTAATTAGTTTACAATAAACTATTTCTTATTTGTACACATTATACAGAGAAGATATTTTCTTTGATTACATGTCTCCTATTTATTCTACTTTCGTAAATTCTACCGAGTACTTTAAAATGCAAAGTTCTTCAGTATTGAATATGTTCTATTCTCTAGATTCACTATTGTTGTTTTCATCTTCATAGAAAGTGACTTCAAATAATTTAAACAATGATAAATATCAGGGCAGTCAAAAAATTCTCGGAATATTGCTGTAGTTTTGGCATTTATGATGTAATCACAATGAATCGTGTATGGTATAGTCCTTAGTTGTCAACTTGGGTATATTTATGAATTTAACAAGTGTGAACAGGTCATAACAGGCAATGTACGAGTGAAGTTGGACGGAAGACTGCGTGGTGATTAGTTATGCAATATCGCACTTCAAGCAACGCTTAAACATCAAATACATGTGAAAATTAGAGAAATTGCTTCAAAGACTTTGATAGCTTTAAAACAGCTTAAGGTAACAATGTTTTAAGGAAAAAATTTGCCTCAAACGTACCCGTTTTGCCACCGTAGAATACATCAAAACTAAATGTAACGGCTGAACTTCGGAAGATAAATAAAGAGGACTTTCATCTGTGTTTCCAGCAATAGCAGGAGCAGGGAAGCAAGTGTGTGTGTTCCGAAGATGCCTATTTTGAAAGCAATTAAGTAAGTGTGTACTTATATTGTGGCAATAAAGAGTGCAACATTGTTGTGGGAACTTTTTGACTTCCCTGATATTACCGAGATATTAAATGGTCTGAAATACGTATTTACAAAAATATAAACTTGCTCTAGGCTTCGTGATAATGATAACTTTCTTTTTTCGAGAACAGATGACTTCGTATTTTCATCATCTTTAATATTTTGTGTTTATGTTAATTATTTTTATTTTTTAACATTTTTAATGTTATCTAATCTAATATCAAGATTAGAGTATAAAGATAAAAAGCTTAAATTTAAGTTTAAATATTAATTTCGTATGATAGATATGTAAACGAAACTGTTATACTTTAGTTAAGTATATAAATCAATAATTTTATTTTAGACATATTCAACCAAGATATGTTCTTTTGTCAATACTTTCATATATTTAAGTTAAAATATCCATAACATTTTAATTTAAAATGAGCAACGTAAAATAAGATTTTGTAGCTACGTGTGCCGCAGCTTCAAGCCTTGTGTTTAAAGTGAAGTTGAATAGTTGTTAAATGTATTAATAAATCTAAATTGTTGTTATTGTTTTCATTGATTCACACATGAATCTGTTGAAATTGTTAACCGGTAACCATTTTTCTGTTAAAAGAATTTCACTCATATCTATGTTAAGTTCAAGAGATCATCCCATGATTTAATCGCGTAACTCACTTCGATTTGTGTTTCTGGCTATCTATAACAACACATTTCTAATAAAAGCAGGCATACAAATCGTCACCCAATCGTTTTACGTAGTTGACTGAAAGTCGTTCATGTATAAAAATAACAGCTATTTTAAATTTTCTTATGAACTGTATATGTATTTACTCATGGTATCCTTTAAGTAACTGAATGATACATAACGAACTAAGTTAAGTTTTTTATTTATCACAAAATACAAGGTTCTATAACTTATGATACTATATTATACCATCTATCAGATGTCAATACTTGAAGACTTCATAATATAATATTGAAAGAGCTAGGTCAAAACTGGTGTACAAAGCTATTCTTGGGTATTCTTGATGTATGTAAGTAGTATGACACATGCATTTAAAAACTTTATTTTAGTAATATTCCAACAAGAGACTGTCGCGTCAATATCTAACTTAATATATCCATGTTGTTTTACTTTAGAGTAAATAAAATGATTATGTTACTCTGTGTTTATATATATATATATATATATATATATATATATATATATATATATATATATATATATTGACGCATCTAGTATATATTGACTTGCGCATTACAATATATCTCGTTTGGAATATTTTTCACAAAGTAGTTCACAAAAGTTTCAACACTTAAACATATGACTTTTTAACGTTTGTTCTTTATTGTTTTTCATTCAAAAGAATGCTTTATAGCTAGGATGATCGATAAATATTTTTTGTAAGTTCAAAGAATCTAATGCATATATGAATTTTGTACAATATGGATTTTTTTCTTTAATTTTAGTTTTAATAACCTTCTCAAAATTTCTCTTTCTATAAATTCCTATTAACACTGCAGAGATAATTATCAAATAATCAATAAAATCATTAATTTTCTTTAAATTTTAAAGAATGTTTGGATTTGATTTATAAAAAAATACCTTTTTTTAAGTTATTTTAATTGCAACAAAATTCAATAATTCACTACTTAATATACCTATGAACAATTTGATTCAAGTTGTTTTTAATATTCGTAATTGCAAACTGAATTCAAGCCTGAGAGAAAAAGTGAGAGAGAAATAAATCCCTTATAGCAAAGTGACCACCTATAATCCTGATGGCAAAGTAAGTTTTAAATAACTATAAAAAAATAAATAAATAAATAAATAAATAAAATATATGTTAAATAATTCATTTCATGTGGTATTATCTCAAACAACACAAAATAAATTGGAAACAAATAGAGTTACATTAAAGTTGTTAAATTAAATTTCATTTCCTGAAATAGAAAATGTAAAGAGTTATGTTTACCACAAGAATTATGCACTATAAAATTGTGTTGCTTTGAAGTATGTATATTGAATTTATGTTGGAAACAAATTTATCATATTTGCCAACGCCGAAAACAAATACGCTTGAAAATTATGTCGTTGTAATTCTTAGATATATCCCTTGAACCAAAATCAGTTAGTAATGATCTCTAAGTACGAAACTTCCATATTTTTTTAAACATACGCCGTTATTATACAAATATATCATACTCGTTTTTACCAGTAGAAATTAATTTAAATATCCTTAGAAAACAGAAAAAGGATTGAACTCATAAAACGTTATTAAAAAGTTATATTGAGAAAAGCCTAAGAATTTGAGAATAGTATAGTATTATAGAAAATACAGATTGAACAAATAATAAAAATACAACGTAAGCACTATATATGTATTGAACTATACTATTAGTTTACTCTATTCTGTTTGTCTACACCCTATACTTAATATTTCATGCGTATTTTCTTCTTTCCACCCTGCAAGCTAAAGGATGACATTTTTCGTAACTATATTTTAAAGCTCGAGCCAAATCACATATGGGTCATCCATGTGATGCGGGCTCCAGTTTTCGTATTTTTTTTTAAACAAAGAAATAGATATATAAATATGCATGCAATGAAAACACATCCAGCGATAGCGTCACGATTCAGCCAAATTCAGGTCCCATGGGCTACAACTGCAGAGGGTGAAGGGGGTTCATCATCATCACCATCATTATCATCATCAATCCTTCAGAACGAACGAAGAAAGATGGGAATAAAAAAAAGAGAAGGCACATAATTTTAATTTCTTTAACATTTAAGAAAGGGGAAAAGATATTGTGCATAAGCCAGGAGAAATCTGAATAAATTTCATATTAAAAATGAACAAGGAAATTTTGAAAGAAATAACAACAAGCAGTTGATCTTTTTATACTCACAGTTTTTACATTTACACTTCTTGATCAGAGTTTCGTCTTTGATGTCTTCATGACATGCTTTACAATAAAACCATGCTCTAAAAAGAAAGAAAAAATGTTTTACTAAATGACACTTGGATATAAAGGTAATTTAAGATTAATTATATAAACAGCCATTCTAAATTCGTAGAGGTGCAGCGGTAAAACTCAACTCTGAAGCGAAAAGTCTTAAGATCTCAAGATTCAATCTCAAATCATCTGAATTTTCGGTGAGCATCGTATTCGTGGGTTTCTCTGGATAATCACATTCCATCTGTTGAATACAATGGTAATCTAAGATATACAAACAATCATTATAAAGCTGTGGTAGATCAGCATAAATCCGTTAACTCGTATGTGAAAAGCCTTAGATTCGATCCAAGGAAATGTGACCTTCCGGTAGAAAACTTCGAATTTGGGAGTTTCTTTCTCTTTCAAGGTATTCCCGTTTAATCTTACCATACTCCATTAGTTCTTTCATCACCGCTCACTTGCAAGTTTCATCAGTTTGTTTTCTTTCAGGATACTAGTGCCGAATAGTAAATTAACGATATGATTCAATTTATTGTGAGAACACTTCAATTATTTTTAAAATGTAAATTAAATACACGTATATTTGTAGAACTTTAGTGAAAAAGGTTAATTTCGTCCTTTGGTAGAGAAAATTAGATCGTACTCGTATTACTCAAACTTTTATTTTTATTTTATTTATTTATTTATTTAGTATTTTCATTCTTATTGAATATAAGTCTACACACCGATAACAGATCTGGTAATAATTTTGTGAATACATGAAAAAGAAGTTCTCAGTGAAATGATTATTAACACTTTATACAGCGTTTCATTTCTGAATAAGTTTATGTTTGTTCAGAGATTCGTATTTATGTCAAAAATTTTTGTGCTAGTATATGATGTCGAAATATATTCAAATTAAATATCACATTATAATTGATATACGTGGGCATTAAATATTAATTGCCTTTTGGGTTTTAAGGTAACTGTTTTTGAGTTTTATTTATGAGCTAATATTTGAAGCATGTATCCAAACAGGATGCACACATATACAAGTATGTAATGCAGAATGTACATTTTGAATTTTCAAGATTTGTCATAGCAGATCTTCATGGAAAGAATCCATATTGATTTTTATGTATATAGCGTTTAAAGATACGATTATATATATATATATATATATATACAAAGTGTGTTCAAAAAGTTTTGCACAGTGGTCTCTATTTTTTTTTATTTGTTGCAGGAGGAGAATGAAATTTTTTTTGAACATACTTGGAACATTTAGCTATAAGTTGGTATATAAAAATATTTTCTTTTATTTACAGGTGAGCCATAATGGACCGTGAAGTAGATGTCAGGTTGCGACAACGGTCGCTGATGGAGTTCCTCTTCAAGACCGGCGATGACTTTGCCACATCGATTCACAGGAAGTTGCTCCCTGTTTATGGGGAGGACACATTGTATCGCAGCAGTATCCAGCGGTTGTTGCAGATATTTAAGGAAGGTGATTTCTCTCTACTGGACAATCCACGATGCGGTAGACCATCGATGGTAGTGAGTGATGTGAATGGGATCAGTTCGGTGTCATTTCCATTGACTTTTTGGAACATGGCTCCACAATTAACAAGGACCGTTACTGTTTGTCATTGGACAAGCTGCGACGTGCCATCAAGACCCACAGACCACAGCTTCAGGTAAGCTCATCAGACTACACCATGACAATGCCAAACCCCATACAGCCCTTGTGACGCAGGAGAAAATCACGAAAATGGGTTGGAAAATTGTTCCTCATCCTCTCTACAGTTCGGACTTGGCTGCGTCTGATTTTTTCCTCTTTGGTCGTCTGAAGACCCACCTGCGCGGTAAAACATTTGATAATGAGAAAGACCCTATTTCCTGTGTCAAGCGATGGTGTAAAAGTCAATGCCCAGAATTTTACCAAAGTGCATTTACATCATGGAAAGAACGTTGAACCAGATGCGTCACAGCTGGCGGAGGCTACATTGAGTAGGCTCAGTGTATAGCTAAATGTTCCAAGTATGTTCACAAAAAAAGTCATTCTCCTCCTGCAACAAATAAAAAAATACAGACCACTGTGCAAAACTTTTTGAATATCCTTTGTATATCTAAACGTTTACAAGTGCACAAAATATTGCTATTGGTCTATAATTTTGAATATTATTATATCACTAGATTTCAATTACAGAACAAACCTGAGTTAATTCCACATGTTGAGAACGATCTTTGGACGATGGGATGATAATTAGGTGGTTGAGTATTAAGCATAGAGGTTTCATAAATAGTTCTGAAGGTCCTTTAAGTACATAAGGTTATATTCCATCAGATCGAGTGTTCGTTTAGATCTTAGTTTCTGTTTAGCACTGTTTTACTCTGAATCATTAATTTCACCCAAAGAAAGATTATTAGGATGTTACCAGTCGTAGTTATTAAAGACCACATCTGCTCCTACATTGTCACCATAAACACACTCAAAATATTTATCAAACAGTTTTCAATGTCAGTATTAGTTCTTAAAATATCATTTCCAAGTCTCATAATTCAGTTAACATATCTCTGTTTACCACTTTTTTTAGAAGCTAGATTCCAAAGGGCGCTGATTATTTTTAATTTTGAGATGTATTTCAGCAATATATTTACCATATGCATCACTTATCATTTTCTCAGACACCTTTGAAAGTTAAACATACAAATATTTATCATAATTCGAGTATTTCATTCTCTTACGAAGTAACCATTTTCTTTTCTTTTTAATTTCAATTATTTCGTTTGTAAACCAGCAAAGGTATTTCTTATTAATCTTCTATATGAAACTGTTTCGTAAAATATAGTGTTAGCAATCTGATAAAATATAGTAAGAGCATTGTCTACATTAGTACTATTTAATAACCTACTAAAATCTGCACGACGGAACATTTCATATATTTTAAAAGTCTGCTTGTTTAAAATTTCGAGTTACTATATATGAACTGTTAACACTACTGCATAAACATTTTGGTCGGAAATCTACATTTAAAGAAGAAGGATGAATATCTGGTGTAACAATGGTAAGTTGTCCTGAGTAACATTAATTAATACATTCTTTTATATTAGTCAATATCCAATCCAGTGTTTTACCATTCCAATTCCTCACACTACTTACAGACGGTAAAGTATAGATGTTTCACAAAATCAGACAGTTTCTTATCACAAAGATTATATACATCAAACCTACAATTGGAACTTGTAATTAATGGTATATTAAAATATTTTAAATTTATTAAATTACTGTTTAAACAAATTTCTCTTCTATATTAATGAAAAGAGGAAACAATCGGTTTGAACTTATTTTTACATATTAAATCCTTCACGTGAACCCTCTTTTAAGTGATCTTTCTCTGTTGTGGTTAGAATGAAATAAATAAATAAATATTGATTTCTATATAATAATAATAATAATAATAATAATAATAATAATAATAATAATAATAATAATAATAATAATTGTTAGAGATATCAAGACACCATCTTGAAAATGAATTCAGCATCCAAAGAACAAGTTCCCTCTCTGACCTTTTCCTCTGCCGAAACTGGAAGTTGTAAATGTATTATTTCTGGTTTCAGTATTGAATTTACGTAGTTTGAAAGCCTCAAAATATGAAACAAATTCATTTGTTTTCCTTATCTGTTATGTGACCCAACATGGCATGAGATTGCATTAACTTTAGTATTTCTGAATTAGTATCTTTGTTTCTTTCGTATTTTCCTCTTTAATTTCTTTCTGAAGATGATTTATACAGTGTTGAAATTTTGTAACAGTTATTTTGTGAATATTTTTACATATCAAGATATGATACAAACCTGTAAATTAAGGTGAATACTTACCTTTTTACTTCATCAGCAGACTGAGCGATAAAAAAGCCTTGAGTATTAGCCTGTATTTTTGCACCTCTAGGATTTATAGAAATTTTGCTGTCATTACCGTCTTCTGATTTGATTTCGATGGCCAATAAAAGAAGTTTCAGCTTGGTAAAACATAATCTGATAGAACAGATTAAAATAATTAATAGAACAATAATGGTTAAGCATAATGTAAGTATTAATTATATTGCACAAACCATTTAAGTGTTAATATCATATACAGTATATCAACACGTACAGTAAAACCCAGAAGAATCATTGTTCCTTTCATGTTATATATATTTTAACAAAAATATTAGTTTATTTTAAATTTTCAACACATCATATCAAAGTTCGTACAGCCTTACTTTCAAATTTTAGAAGAGATTATACATGAAAATGATTAAAAATTACAAGTTATAATACATGAAAACAAGATCTGAATATTAATGTAGTTGTACAAAAACAAATAAATAAATAAAAATAGATTTGATTGCCAGCATATTATTTTAGATAACTATAACAACAATTTTAATATTATTTGAAGTCTTATATTTAAATTAGCAAAAATGAGATTTCTTTGAGAACTTTATGCTACCGTGTTATGGTATTTTAGTTTTGCTCAGTAAAAGTATAGATATCTTTTCTTAGAGAAAAAAATATAGATCACGTAATAGAAATATTTTGATGAATTTTACGGTTTTATGACATAATTTTTGTACAAAAAATGAAAATAGGAATGTAATGCGTAACGGCATTATATACACCAAAAAATTAATTATTAAATAGTTTGAGTGAGCAGTTAAAATTTCCTTAATGAGTTCTCCCCTATTCGTTATGAAATCATGCAAATTTTGGTTGAGAACAGTTGAGCTTTTAGAAAAAGAAAACAAAACCGAAATGCGGCTTCCGGAGAAAAATAAAAATTAAACTCCACATTCTAACGCTTGCTTCGCTGCAATAATATAAGAAAAGTAAAGGAAGTACTGCAAATAATGAAACATACTCCAATACATATATGTATATTTTCAAGGTATTTTAAATGTCCATGTTCGAAAAAGCGATTCATTTCCCTAAGGTATTGATAATGATTGCAAATAGCATCGCCCGTGTGCTACTCGTTTGCTTGCTGTCGCCTTCTCAGGTTAATGGGTTTCCTAGTGAACCACGAAGAAACTCCCCGTTAAATATCCTACTTCCAGAAGTTTTATAACATTGACAAATGTATATGCAAAATTTGGCGAATTTGTTTATACTGCTTTTCTCCACTGAATTCTTATTGAGGATAGTGGGACTCTGCTTCGCTCAATGATTAACTGATAAACACGACGCAGAGATCTAATAAAAGTGGAGAAACAAACTTGCGTCTTTTTAAATTGGTTAAATAAGTTATTTTCTGAATTTTTAACATTTAGTTTTAACGAAATTCATTCAAATGTAATTAATTTTCTCGATGGCCTTTAAACTT
The DNA here is from genome assembly GCF_964235325.1 of Thermobia domestica. NCBI lineage: Eukaryota > Metazoa > Arthropoda > Insecta > Zygentoma > Lepismatidae > Thermobia > Thermobia domestica. The sequence continues at coordinate 219,843,051 of NC_137454.1, read as the reverse complement.
AAAGCACAAAAGAATTGTTCTTTTGATTTTTCACTAAACTATAAGATTTAAAGGAAATTGTCTACCGTATATGTATTAGCTATAGTCTGGAAAACAGCATTGTGAGGGTACGACCCCCTGACACACCTAGGTGGAACAGTGGGAGAGGGTGACATAAAAATGATCAAAAACGACGAACATTAGTGTTGAATTCATAGTTTTTGGGGTCTCTGAGATGAATTGCAATACTCCAAATGACGTTTAAGTCCAATTTAAGCCCCCCATTAGCACCCGGGGTGATGAAATGGTAACATGTGAAAATAATAGCAAACGCCCGATATTTTCAGCGTTACTAACCCAGACAGAAAATGCAGGTGGTTTACAGGTGCCTGTAAAATATGCATAAACAGGCGTATTTTTACAGGCGCCAGTACATGCGCCTGAAAATGGATCGCTTTTAAACGAATGAGACAGGTATCGATTTTTTTCACGATCATTGCATGTTCATTTCACGGAAACAGGTAGTTTTCATGTTGATAGGGTTGCAACCTTGCAACGTAAAAAATGCGTGTAAACAACATGTAGAGAGTGGAAAGACATGTACGTAACCGGCATATTCCATGTAGTTGACATATACGTTACCTCATGAGGATCTGACAGCAACTGCTTTTCATTTGATAAAAATGTAATTGACATGTGAAATACAGGTGTTAGCGAATTAGTTGGCGTGCTAGCGGAATATACATGTAAAGTAAATCGCATTATGTACTATACATGTCTCAGGACCTTGCATATGTGCATGACAAACTGAAGACTTGGTGCCTGAATATTACATGTTTTCTACACCTGTAACATTAATGATTCACTCCAATCAACCTTGTTCATTGCATGTACCTGTTTAACCCATTTATTGGCAATCATGATCATTATATTTTCCGTTTACCTGCACATTGCCTGTACATTGCATATAGGTGGGTTCACACTTCGCATGTACAATTAGATAATACAGGCAATGTATTCAATTGTAATCCCATGTATTATACATGTGTCAGGACCTTGCATAGCGAATGTCGAATTGGAGACTTGTGCCTGAATATTGCATGTCTCCTGTGCCTATAACGTGAATGTTTAGCTCCAATCCACTTTGTTCACCACACGTATCTGTTTAATCCATTTATTGGCAATCATGATCATTGCATATTCTCGTTCACCTGTACATTGCCTATACACTGCGCGTAGGGGAGTTACACACTTCGCATGTACACGAAAATGATAATTGTAAAATAATATATTCTATATCATGCAGTTTCCATGCTACACGCCGATACATGGTATTTGCATGTAATGCGAATATCACACATGTATATTACATGTTAATAAATAGGCACCTTCCTTGTACTTTTCATTCTTACTGTATTGTGAATGTTATCAACAATCCATTCGAGGTACTTTACATGCACGTATTCCCTCCATTTACTTGCATGTGAGTGACTACGTGTAAATTGCATGTTCTCATTTTAATGTACAGGCTCTGTACAACGCTGTTTCCGTGAAAAAAATTCCAACAGAAGTTTAATATTTTTTCGACATGCATATCACCTGAAGACAATGTGCCTGTAGTATTTTCTTTACATGTCTTTTCGCCGAAACAGGCGCCTGTATAATACCTGTCAAAATCTGACAGGATTTTACAGGCAATTCCATGTTCAAAACATTGCATGTTTCCTCAAAAATGTTCATAATAGAAGTTAATTAGTGTCAGTTCCGAAGACGTTGAAGTTCAAATTCAGCTTCCAGTGGAGATAACCTCTAGCATTCCTAGGAGAAGTAGTATATATATATATATATAAGAATGATCGAAATCGACCGATAATAGTGTCGAATCCAAGTCCATGTTTAGTCCCCATTAGTAACCGGGGGGTTGAAATAACGACTTAAAATTAATCGAAAATAATTGGTATTAGTGTTGAATTCGTAGTTTTCGAGGTCTCTAGGTTGATTGGTGACAGTTTCAGTGCTTTTAAATCCAAGTTCAACTCCTCGGGGAAATAAGACCTCTGCGCCCCTAGTGTGTAGGAAGGAGAAAGGTGTAAAAAGAATAGAAAATAATTGATATTAGTGTTTAATTCTTTGTTTTCGGGGTCGCTGAGATGAATCATGACACACCTAATGCCGTTTAAGTCCACATTCAGCCTCCATCAGCACGCCAGTTAATGGAGGAGAGCGTAATGTACAATAATCGAAAAGGATTGTTATTAGTGTCAAATCAATTGTTTTCGGGATTGCTAAGTTAATTAGTGTGGTTCTGATGCCGCTTAAGCTCAGCTCCCAGTGTGGATGAGACCTTTTAGACCTCTAGGGGTATAGGAAAGATGTAAAAGTAATTACAAATTGGTCGTTATTAGTGTTTAACCTTGAGTTTTCGGGTCGCTGAAATGAATAGTCACACTCTAGATACCGTTAAAGTTCACATTCAGTCCCCATCGGGGAGGGTGAGAAATACATTGTTTAATTGGACCGCGATTACTGTCAAATTCATCGGGGTCCATCGTCGATTACTGTGCTTTCGAGGTCGCTTAGCTGTTGGGGACAATCCTGATGACATTTAAGCCCAAGCGGGTATATCAACTGGCTCGGTAATTTACAGGTGCAATCCTGAAGGCATTTCCTTTCATTGTTCTACTCGGTACTTTACTTGTGATAGGGACAACGCTTAAGGCGTTGTTTGTTGTTATTATACACAGTTCCTTATTATGTGACCGTTATTTATTCTACTCAGTTCTTTATTTTTGGCAGGGTAACATCGAAGGCGTTGATCATACATCTGTAAAGATCTATGTGCATATTTATATGTTCCATCATAACTGAAACGAATGGTTATTTCAACCAAACTATATGATTTGCAACCTGAGAGAAATTTCTGTAGAGAAAGACATTTCTAGTTCTATTAGGAGAGGGGTTAGAGAGGAGTGAGGCAAAAATAATCCAAATTGATAGATACTAATGTCGAATAAGTAGTTTTCGGGGTCACTGATATGAATACTTACATTCCCGACGGCGCTAAGTATAAGATCAGCCTGCAGTGTGTTAATATGTGCCTAGCCTCCTGGGTGGGTCTAGAGAGGGGAACATGTCAAAATAATCGAAAATGATACATATTAGTGTCGAATCCATAGTTCTTGGATTTGCTAAGAGGAATACTGACATTCCCGAGGCCGTTTAAGTCCACGTTCTGCCTCTATCGGCACGATAAGTGAGACAAGTTGAAAAAGAAAATATCCGAAATGACCGAAAGTATGTCAAATTCATAGCTTTATGGATTTTTATCATTACATTTCCATTGAAATGAATATCCTAACGGGGAAGGGGATTCAAATATTTCCCATACATCTATCCTCCCCGTGTGAAGAACGGGTAATTCAGCTAGTTAACTAAATAAAATATACTTTTCATTATGTAAATACTTGAACTATAACTCAAAAGAGTTTTCAACAGAGTAAGGCTGTAATGAACAAACGAAACTATTCTAGCGTTTTGAAGTGAACATAGAAGTAGAACTTATATTTAAGGAAAGACTTTATATTTTAAGATATCTTAAATTCATAAATATAATATTTATAATTCTGTATTTATTAAGATAGAGATAATTAAAAATTATTTCTAAAATGCTATTTCTACTCTTAAAAATGTGCATCTATTTAATTTAAAGGTTTGAAGATACCATATAGTTATTTATACATCAGTACTTAAATGAAATCTACATGTTACAATCATGCAAAAAAAAAGTTCAAAACACATTAGTATCAATCTTATTTCAATGGATTTTAGCATTTGTTGAAAACAAAACTGCTGTTACAAAAATTACTATGATAGAAAATGTATTTTAGTACTAACTGTAAATACAAGTACTTATCTCGTGTAAATTTAGAACACTGAACACCAAAATTTATAAGATAGATAAAGAAAACTAGAAAGATTATAATAGATGCAGAGAAGTGTAGTAGTTGTTTGAAAATAATAAGGACACATTAGGTGGAGGGTTATTGTGTCAGCGTGCTCTTGAGGAGGGTTGGGACTTTCGTTTTGTATTCTTATTATATTTTAAAATTATTCTACTTATCAAACCGAGAAATATTAGTTTTTTTTAATAAATTTAAAATTTATATACTTGTTATTCAGATGAATTCAATTAAATATTTTTGCCCTCTTTAGATAAATAATCCACCTGGTTTGACATGTAGAAACATGAAGACCTCATAGTATTATTATTCAAACGCTTTCCACAGCATTTTGGAAGCAGCAAACACAAAAGGTCTTCATGTCTTGGCAGATAATGTATCTATCTACCTTAATTCAATTTCCTTCATAAATTCAAAACAAAATGCCTATCTATAATATTAAGCATAAACATTTTTTTTTCTCTTCAAATACAATTTTTTGAAACGCATATGGAAGATAAGCATATCAACTTCATACAAATTATTCTACAGCTTGAACAGGTGAACTCATGCAAGGGTGCATTAATAGCTACGTTATTCATAACAATTGTTACAATATGAATATATATATAACTAAACAAATATATATGTAATTTCACTACTAAAAGGTTTAGCAACAAGTTAATAACACACGTGAGAGGCCATTCGCACTTACTCGCTAGCCTGAGGAAATGTCATCCCTGTGAACGAGGGAGACAGAGTTTCTGTGTACATCTCACAGCCAGTGCCTTGAAGGTAATCATTCTGCCAAGCTTGTGTATCGGGGGACTGAAATAGGTAGAATTGTTTTTTATGTCTCTTTGCTTCTTCTTTTAATGAGTCCAAAACACCACCTTCTCCTTTTCTGGAAGGATTTACAAAGGGAATTTTCTCTTTGTTTTGGAAGGGATAAAAAGACTGAGGAGCCAGGTTTCTAAGGGCAATTTGTTCTGTAGTGACCATGGTAATTCGAAAATTGTTCATATAACGAACTAACATTTACAAGTATTTCGTGTTTGTAGGTAACAAGTGTGCTTGTCGAAAGTCCTGTATTTCTAGAAAGGAAACAACGTTTCAGTGTGTAGTTCAGTGAAAGCACTTCCTTATTTTTCTTCTGTCAATTACAGGCTTTCTCAGAGAATATTTGAATAAGGTGTAAGTATAACAGGTGGGAAAAGATTTTATTCATTGAAGTAAAATAAAAGTGACTTTTTTAAAAAATTAAAAACCATCTTGGTCTGCTCTTTCTTGTTCTTGGTTCTTGTCATAACCACAGTAAATTCCTTATTTAAACTTTCTCCGAAGAAGCCTGCAATTGGTGTGTTAAATGTAAAGGATTTTCCTTTTATTCACGCATCGGAATCCGGAGGTTTCTAATGTCATTCGTGCTCGCGTATACTAAATAAGAACTAATTTGTAGATTTGTATCCTAAGTACGGATTTATGTAACTAATATGAAAAAAGAAAGCTAAGGAAAGCTACTGTAATAGGAAATGTGAGTTAGATTCTTTTCAGCTTATTTAAACATCACTGAATATAGATTTGCGACGAACAAGCAAAAGAAAAATCAAAATTCAATAGTTAAATAAAATCACGAGACAACAATTTTATAGGTTATCAATTATCGAAGAGTTGAATTAAATTTTTTAAAAGAATATGTAAACAATAAAATATTCCAAAAACGAAAGTTTTAAATATTATAAACTTAAAATGTATATTTTAGAATAATTTAATATGTATATTAATGAGATTATAATGTATATTCTCTTTTTTTGTATCCTGTTTAAGTCATCAAACTAATATGATGTATTAAAAACAGTTATTTCAGTTTTTTTTTTTTTTTTTTTTTTTTTTTTTTTTTTTTTTTTTTTTTGTCCTGAGCTGTAGCAATTATCTTGAATTTTCATTACAGAGTATATTCCTCTCAAATAACTTTTAGACCTATAATTTGCATACGTTTCTTGCATGATACATGAAACTTAATTACAAACTTTTTCTTCATCTAAAACTATTATATACTGTGAGTATTCCGTAAATTTGAAGTTCAAATCTTTTTATTTTGTAGGTGCTTCAAAAAAGAATGAATTGTAATGTTTCAGCTAAAAAGCAGTGAGTATATCTGATGTAGGTAAAATGATTTTAAAAATATAGTTTACAGTTAATGGAATAAACCTTTTTAGTATTTTGGAAACAACTAACTATTTTTGTGCTAACTCAAATCGATAATGAACATGAAAGCCTTCACATTTGTAGATCAACTTAACGGATATAATATATTATACAAGTAAGTGACACAGATAAAATGAATGAATAAATATTGTGGAATTATATTCAAGAAGAATTTCAAAGTAAATGTCAGATTTTTAACAAAACTCTGAAAACTGAACTGAAGTTCTGTGCAATTTTGTTTTTCGTCTGTGTCTTAGTAAACTCTACTTATTTAATTAAAAAAAAGTGCAAACGAAATTACAACGAGAAACTAAACTTTCATGTTAATGACCTCTATAACGTTAGATCTTTTCTTTGTCAAATCTTGCGTTTCAAAGATTTAATCTTATATTAATAATGTGTGTAAAATTGATGCTTTAATGTGATTATGAATTAAAAGGTGAATAACTTAAGAAGTTATAAGTATTTCTTTCTCTCTTCCGAATGTAGTCTTTTTAGACTTCCTGGTATTTTAAAAAAAGAATTGCCATTGAAAGCTAGCTTCTAGTTCTGTAAATAATAAGTTATAGCAATTTTGAAGTTTAATTCAATTTCAATTTTATTGTTGAATAATCATGCAAACCACCTCATTTTGGCAGCGATCGGAAATCTACGAGTATATAACAGATTTCTTGTTAGCTATGCACTTGTAAACACAGAAAATAATTCTTCTGAAAGACTCTCATATATACATAATATTTTAAAACTTTAAGGAAATAATATTGTATAAATTGTAGAAGAATATAACATAACGGAGTTTTAGTGATAATATAACCGAAAGAACCGAGTGCAATAACATTGACTTATGTTCTATTAAATGTGTTTTACTTTTTAAAACAGGTTGGGATAGCACAGCTGACTGAAAAATGTGTGTGTACCGATTGGTAGTATATAAGTATATATTTACATGTTACAGGAAGGGTGTGATGCAAGATTGTGTTCTGTTTTCTTTAGGAATTAGGAATCAAAGGATATATGAAGGAAGTTATAGAAAAATAGAAGCGATTTTCTACGGCAAGAAAGGAGTACATAGGAAAGTCTAATCAAGAATATTAAAACAACAACAACAGTAAATAATTCAAGTAAACCTTCAATACATTACAATTAAATCATTTATATACACCGCAAAAATCCAATTATAGCTGTGTTAAAACATTATAATATAGTGTGAACGCTGTTAACGAAAAGTTAAATATGAATGTGTTATTAGAGTATTGAAGGTTTACAGAAACAATCACTGCATAATACCACAATGAAGCTATGAATCTTCTTTCTTGACATGGATACTGAAGTAGAGACATTGAGAAGCAGACATTAAGTTCAGAAGTGAGAGAAATAAGCAAGCATGGCCACTGGAATGTATAAAGAATTTAAACGTAAATGTATATAAAGTTTTTTAATATAATTGATGATGCTTATTAGAAGAGTATTTACAGAGTAAAATGTGTTTTCTTTTTCTGACAATTTATTTACCAAAACTAAATGAAATTCTGATATTGAAAGAAAGAAGTATTTGGAAAATTATGAATAATATTTTAAAATACAAAATATATATACATAATGAATTATAAAAGTGTATATTTAGAAACAGGAGTAGTCATATAGTCTTTAGCAAGTAATGTAAATAACGAGATGAAGCAATATAATTATAAAGCCGTAATATAATTCAAAAATAGTATAATATGAACTTAAATTAACTGCAAGATAAATAATCACGAATAAAAATATTCAACCCTGCCCTCTTTCTTTAAAACCTACTTTATTCGCTTTGTTAACATATGACTTCAACAAAACTGAACGAAGAAGAGAAATGCTCATGTAATATTATTGTGTGGCTTTCAAGGCAAAATGGGTGACCAAAATACTTACCCACATCTTTGTAAAAATGTTCTTTATTATCTTTGAAATGTTTGAAATACAAACTAATGCTTGTAAGTGTGATAAAGAACGAATTCAATTTCATATATCTAAATGATCAGACAAAAGTTTTATCGCTGATGTATTCTACTTCATGTGTATTTCAAATAAGCATCATCAGAAGGAAAAATAAGAGAAGGGATGCTTTCAATGCCCTTGTTTTGTTGAGTATGACCATACTTACTCAGTGGCCTGGGCAAAAGGCATACCCACGAAACTTGGGCTCAATGTCTCTGTGTACATCTCCATGCCTGTGCCACGTAAATAGTCATTCTGCCACGCCTGCATATAGGGGGACTGTACAGAAAGACAAATCAGTATATACAACAAAATACTCAGCATTAAAATTAGGGTAAACCGCAGAATTCATTTTGATCTTGCCATATGTCTTTTCTTCTTGCATACCAGACAACAGTAATTAAATTATAGCAAATAGAAATATTGGATAACACTTCTTTTATATTTCTGCATCTGATTGTTGTTATTTAACTGAAGATGACAAATTCCTAAAAACTTAAACATCTTTGCTTATCAGAAAATAACTGACCAAATTAGGTAAAATTCTGATATGACACTAGTGTAAAAGATATTTACTACTCTATCTACGGAGAAGTATTAACTAACTATAAACACCTGATTTTTAAAATATGTTTATATTTCTGTAATTAGTACAAAAAATTCATTTATCTTTTGTTGTATGACATATTTCTGTAAACATTTTATTTATGAAAAAAATAATTTTCATCGAATTTAAGCCTTAAACTGAGATATTGAGATAATTTACAAAGCAAAATCATTATTTAAAATATAATCAAAATTATAGATTGTTTGTTACATATGTAAAATACTACAGAAGAGATCCATTATCCTTCAAACACTATATCACCAATATGAATTCATTTCGACCTTTTTTTTAATTAATAAGTTTTTTGTTGTTTTTATGTTGTTTTAAGCTATTTTACTTAAACTTGCGCTCTGCATAGAAAAAAATATAATCTACAATAGAAGTCAGAATAGCTATTTTAAAATTTCTTTCTAGCTTACCCTTAAATAAAAGCTTAAAACTTTAAATTAATAAATGATAAGTATCTTAATAAATGACTGGTATCAAGTTTCCAGAATAAAGTTATTTCCTCAAGAACAATTAAAGAAGGATCCATGTCTGAAGCTAAGTGAACAAAAAAACATGTTTAGATTAATATATGGTTATAAGATGTAAACTGAAACAAATAGAAGATAAATATAAGTGAATGATGGAATCATATTTTACAAAGTGTGAATAAAAGGAAAAACTCCGAAAAATCTACAAATATTTTATTATCTATCATAAAATCCCATGATCTGGGATTGTACAAGGTTGCGCTTTATTATTAAGTTACTGTGTGTATCAGCTAATTAAATGAGCAAAAAAATTACGCAAGCTTATGGTACTATTATAAGCAATTTTACATTAAATATGAATAGCTTGAGCATTGATCTCAAGGGTAAAAATGTGTTGCTGATCAGGAAGTAAACTACGTAGTATATTGGTTCTCACGTGGAAAAGATAACTAGGAGACCTTAGTTGTTTTTTTCAGTCCCATCATACATTTTCCATTCCTTGAATTTCGTTGAATTTGTACATATAGGTAATATGGTATGGGAAAAATCAATTTTTTCCGCTATTTATCATATAATATGTAAAAATCTATTACAGTAATTTATATATAAAGACAATCATCTCCGAACAAGTACATAAGAAGCTGCTTCCTTAAAACACAAATATTGAGAAGCTCATTAATACATAAAACAAACAATATATTGTGTAATTCAATCATAAAGTCAACGTGACTGAAATTAAATTTAGAAATATTTGTCATATTATGAACGTTATAATTTGGGACGATTTTACTTATCATTATTTATATAAAAAATATCTTCTATAACGTTTAGACATTGCATTATTAGAATATGATATACCTAATTACATCTATTTAAATTCATTTAATAATCTATTCCTTTATTTTTTTCTGTTTTAACAATATATTTTGAAGCACAAAGCAGCAAAATTGAAATGTAGATCTATAAGATCTTTGTTGGTCAGAAATTATGAAAAGCAAGATTTTTTTTCATAGCTGCTTTTAATAATACAGAAAGTCTTTATGTATTTATATCGTTATGTTTATAACAATTATAGTTTATCATGACAATAAATTAATACACAACATTTCCAACTGTTTCAAAATAAGCAAGAAAGATAATCTTCCTGGATATTTGCTGTTTCTTTGAGCAAGTTCTGTTAATTTGCTGTCAAAAGATTATTGTCATAACCAAATTGTACATTACAGAGTTTACTATTCCAATACCTACCGTTTTAAAGGAACGCATGGCGAACAAATTTGCCATCATAGTAGAAAAGCCAGGAGCCAGGCAACTTTGAGCGATAAATCCCAGTTTGAGCTCAGCAAGGCAAATCACGTCGTCACCCTGCTTCCAGTCCCAAGATGGGATGTTTAAGAGGTAGGCCTATATGAAGAATATACATATTAACATGATTGAAAATTAAAATTACTCTTTTTTATTATTTATTTATTTTCATAATAAGATTGAATATTTCTATCTATCTATCTATCTATCTATCTATATAAATGAATGAATCTATCTAAAGGAGGAGCAAAGGGTCAAAATTAATGCGAAAAACAGTGAGTATCTCACGATCGTGTCAACTTAGGAAGATGAAACAATATATAAATTCTTCGTTTAAAATAAATGAACTCAACTTTTATCGAAAGTTTCGATGAAGTTTGGCGATCAATATAAATTAATATAATTTTGGTTTTAATAATTTATTTCAGAAATACTTTCATTACTTTCCCAGTAGATATAGCCTGCAAATTCCATGTATGTTGGAACAATTAACAATCTTTTAAGATTTAGAGTTCTGGGCTTTCGGCATCTATGGCTAATTAGAGCGTCACGTATGAGGGATGACATCCCTTGACGAGCACACTATCCGGGGAAAGGGAAGAAAAAAACGATTGGGGAAGGAAGAAAGTGACCTGGGACCTATAAGTTAGCCTAGTGTGAATGAGGAAAACCAAGGAAAAACTCATTCAGGATGGTTGGTCTGAAAAACCTTGTTACAATTTTTCGACAGAATGCACCCATCGGGAATCGAACCCGGGACAGTTCGCACCAAAGGCGAGAGCGTTAGCGACTAAGCTACGCGGGCCTACTACCACTAAAATCAGAAACAACAACAATAATGGGAAATTAATTGGAAGGCAGCCGACCAGAATCCATATTTAAACGTACATCCCGATATTAGCCTGGTAGAACTGAGAAAACGTCCTTGAAAAATCTCCTCATTCAGGTTGACAGCTAGCGAATTCGAACTCGAGATTTCTCGATTACAAAGCAAAAATATTATTAGGAATCTACGTCATTTGGTAATGTATATGCACCATAATCAAATTAATATTTAATTTTCATATTATTAAGTTAAGGGATAAGAAAATATATTGGTTCCATTCAAATTAGCTGTTAACAATCATCATCAAAGTTTGACTATCGTTGTTTTGATAGAACCGACCCTTTTTATCCTTGAGCACTGTACATATTTATGTCATAAAAAAGGGCTACAACTACTATAAAGTTTCCACATATAGTCTCAAATTGACTCTCTTACTATTGTTGGGAATCTGTTAGAAAGAAATGTCCAACTTAACAAGTTTAGTTCCATGCACGTGCTATGTGCGAGCAAGTAGTATTCTCAAAGCATCTTATTATACTTTTTAAACTAACACATATATTTCATAAATGTGAAGAAATTTGTCTATTTTGCTGTCAAAACTTGTATTGTAACAAAATTTTAATTTTCTTTATCAAACACTAAAAATGTTTGGGCTTTTGAGTTATCGTGTATTTAAATACCTTGGGACCAAATATGTTAAATATTCTTCTTCTATTTGAATCAAAGAATGCAATTGAATTGATCGAAATAATGATACTGATCGAAAACAAATGCACTTTAACATAAATTATTTTCCGCTTTCCGTCTAGTTTTCTAATATATATTAGAAAAATAGCTGAAAGTGGAAAATAATTTATGTTAAAGTGCATTTGTTTCCGATCAATTTCATTATTCTGGTAAAAATCTAAGATAATAATATTTGTATATTTTACAACTGCTTTACATGGCCTTTTCGACGACTTTACAGAATTTTGAAAAATTTTCCTCTCGGAGAGAGAGAGAGAAAAAAAACGAAATTTACATTTACGAGGTTATGTTAATTTTCTGTATTGTACAGAAATGTAAGCTTCATCGTTGATATTATGGGAGTGTATCCTTTGAGAAAAGCGTCAGTTCAGGAGGTTTGCTTGTGTACAAAATTATGTTTTGTGTAATCGATATTCGACATATCATATTAAGCATATCACATATGTAGCTTAATAAATCACTCATACAAATATTTTCACATTGATACAATATTGGATGAATAAATCTGAAGTGCATTTCTCCAGATTGCAAAGAATGAATGCAGACGAGTTCTGTTGTGCTTTGGTTTTGTTTTTGTAATGTTTAATACTAGCATTATCACAATACTACCCATCATTAAGGTATTGTATCAAACCTCATTAAGATATTGAATCTTACAGAAATAGCTTGTAAGCGTTTTTGTGGTTATAGTTTCCAACATACTCATTCTTTTCTCGTTATTTCCCCTGTAAAATTTATGTAGAAGATGCATAATCAACTAACTACGTAATCAAGGAAAGAAACGAGTCAGCACATACCTTGTTATGATACTGCATGAGCTGAATAATTACTCTAATATCATCTGAATAGTTCTTGATGGAGATCACACGCATGATGTTGGCTGCATCTTCTGCATCAGGGTCTTGGCAGTACTTATTAGCCAACACCAAACATGCATCTGCTTCATGAACCTAAATAATAATAATGATTTTAATATGATTAGCCGTTATAATATTTTGACAGAGATGATACTTTCAGAAATTAACCTGCGTTTTCCGGTGCGAGTTAAAATTATGTTATTTGAAAAGAAACAAGAGAATAAGCTCACAAAAATATTTTAAAAAAGAAAAAGAAACAGAAGAATTGTGAGACTGAAAGCATTAGGTAATATAAAGAATGATTCAAAATGCTATATATATATATATATATTCCTTTGCATGCATCAAAAAGTCAGAAGGAAAAAATATGTAATATTTTAAGATGGAAAAGTACTAGCAATATATATTGCTATCACAAAGGGTGATATAATAAACTTTATTTGCTGAAGAAGCTTCATTTGCAAATGTAACCACTCCATAGCTATACAATTACACCCTAAGCAAAATGCTGTAATGCTGGGATGGGGAGTGGGGGAAGTAATAAGATTTAATAACTATTATTGTTAAATCTTATCGTTAAGTATGAACACACAAAGAAAGTAAAGGAATAACAAGGAGTATGACAGTTTTCGAAGAATATATTCTTGAAAGCAAGGCGGAGCAAGACAGAAAGAGCACATCCAATAAACCAAGTCATACTGAAACTTTTGAAATTTTTTAAAGCTCTTGATGTAATTTCAGTAAACATAGACACACTTTAAACATATATTTTTTTATATAAATAATACAAACACAATTTATACTAACAATTTTATTTACTAAGTAACTTAGTATTTGTGAAGTATTATGAAATAAACTTTTGGATGATTTCATTGTTTTCCTTTAATTTAGGAACATTTATTTGTAAGTTATAAGGTCAAATAATCTGGAAAATTTCTTTCTCAACAATTGCATACGTAGTTCACTTTTGTATTATTTATAAAGAATTAAAAAATATAGGTTTTAAAGTGATAAGAGCCTTGAATGATCCATGCGTAGTGACGATTATAGTTATTAAGGAAAATGACATCGAGTAAGAATGTAGAAATAGAGAACGAATAAGAAACCTCTGGTCTCTTGAGTAAATTATTAAAATTATAAAATACGATTGTTGAAATATTATTACTACTATAACAGAATACACTGACACACAAACATAGTCAACGTCTTGCGAATGAAATCAGAAAAATAAACACACTGCTGAACAAGACTGCAATTATTTAATATAAAAACACATTTACACGTGACGTTTCGATCTTCTAGCCAAGATCCTCATCAGACGTACACTCTGAGAGTGTACGTCTGATGAGGATCTTGGCTAGAAGATCGAAACGTCACGTGTAAATGTGTTTTTATATTAAATAATTGCAGTCTTGTTCAGCAGTGTGTTTATTTTTCAGAATACACTGACAGGACATGCTTCAGTAAACATTGTTTTCGGGGTATTTTTTTCTAAAAAGAAAATATTTATTTAATGAGATACTTCCAAGTCATGTTCCAAATTTTATTAGTAAGTTAAAATATAAGTTTTTTTTCTTTTAAAAAAACATTTTCCTTTCATTATATGAATTATCTTTCTCAGTATCTCAAAATGAAAATTTAAGGCATGCTAATGAATCTTTGTATATTGAATGATAAGAGAACTGATTTTTTTTATATATAAAATGAAGCCAATAGGCATGTTTTATTTCTGTTTTCTCCCTCTCTCTTTACATTTCCACTCTCTCGTTTTGTATTACTGTTAAGTTTTTGGTATTGATTATGCAATGCTCTTTCTGTTCTTGAATTGTTGAGTCATATTTTGGTTTTATATTTATTTTGTATTACATTCCCTTATGTAATATTCATAAACATTCTAACACTTTATTTTTTTAAAAAAGACCATAACAGAAAAATGAACGAGCTGAAATTATATCTAAGTTGCATTAATAGTTTTATTTTTAAATATCCATGTTATATTATTTTTATATCCTATTCGCATGTAAACTATTTCTGACTGATTGCAGAGCATATTAATTGGAAGATTTCAATTGTAAATGATATCTTCTTATTTAAGGCAGAGTCATAAACTAAACATTTAACGTTTAGTAAACACATTACTGATATTAATAGATATTAAATGCTAATATTTTGTGGCACTACTTATTTGTTATTCTAATAATAATGAGTATGTGTTAGTATATAACTCGAAAAAGCTATGAGTTATAACACCATATATTTCATAAGAAATTATAATTTTACAAATCCTTTATATAGTGAAAATACATTATACCTTCGTTACGGCTTGCGTATTTCATATACACCCAGAAAAGAAAAATCAATAGCTAAGACTTAGAATGCAACAAAAAATTATAATTTATGTGAGAAATTGAAATGACATTAAAAATAGATATTTGGAGAAAAACATACACCTTATCAAATGTAGGATGAATAAACATTAATTATTATGAAAAGTATCGCATTTTCTTTCTACAAAAAATGTATTCGCTTAGACATTTGTTTTTGCAGGAATGAATCATTAAACTTGAGAAGCATTAAACTATTAAATTTGTAAATGCTTCGGAAGCAATGTAATATATTTAACATGCAGAAACATTGACACAAAGTAGCACGAGTAGCAGACATAGCCAGGCAAAAGATGAAAATAAGGAAACACTTACCACACAATAGAGATAGGAACCTACGAAGGAAGAACGGTGCCTTGCCTTGTTACCAATATTCATAGTAAAGTGAACTCTAAGCAGGACAAGAATGGTGGAGCATTGCCTCGTAGTTATTAGAAATATACTTGGAATATAATCATGTAACGCATATTTACAGACAAGTAAATGAAGTCCTACATTATAGATTTAAATACATAATTTCAAACCCTCTCTCCATCCCCAAATGAGACTGACTGTGCCAAACTAGTCTGTAGTTGCTGTGCTTTTATGCACATTTGATAACAATTTTATCCCTTCTTTTCAAATTTAATTCTACGAGTATATTAAACGTAAAGCTGGAAAATCGATATCTTTTTGGTGTGCATGCCTGCATATGCAGATCAAGTACTGAAAACTAATAACCAGTTGAAGTACCACGTTCTAAACCAAGTAGAAAACTTGTATGATCAAATTAATGTTACATTTGAATTTTTAGTAAATTTTCTGCCGTACACTACTATCTTTCTGAATTTTTATGCGTAACGAATAAGCATCATACAATACAGTGGAATCTTAGAAGTTTTTAAAATCACTATTTCTGGTTAGAATTCATTAGTATATATAATACATGAATTTCGAATTTCTTAACTACTTATGGAAGATTTTTTTGACGTAGTTAGGTAGTAACATCTACAACTATTAAAGGATCACCTTCTATAACTATTATGCTGTATGCTATTTTCCCTTCTTTGTAAAATTTAAGACAAATATGAGTGAGCTCAGCACTTTAATGGTACTTCTATTCTTTTTTCCTTTTTTTAAAAGAGAGAGTATTTCTAGGTAGTTAGAAATTAATTTCAAAATTCAGAATCTTCTTTCGTTTTTCATAATGATTTTATTATTCCAGTCCATTTATTATTCTAATTTATGTAGTAATTAACCAATGAAAGCCAAGTAAACAAACATTTTTAACAATTGAACAATCTAGATTATGTTTGAAATAATCTGACAAACTAAGAAATATAGTTGTGTTTCTGCTTTGTAGCTAATATATTCATAAACTTGGCTTTAAGTTATAAGTCTGTTTAATTTTCCAGTGCAGAAACATTGAATACCTGAGCGTATAGAGTCCTACTTGAAATGTAGTTGAAACATTAGAACAATATAATATTAGAGCTTAGCTCATGAATCTCTGCCGCGATTCTAATTTTCTTTTGCCGTCAAACGCGGCAGAGATTCGTGAGCTAAGCTTTAATTAATTAATACTAGTCTTGAAAGATGCGAGTTATAATTTTATTCTTGTTGTTTTAATAGTTACTTCATTTATTTATTTGTTTATTTATTTAAAAAAATATTAATATGTCAGATATTCAGGTTAATTAATACAAGAGTCTGAATAAAATAAGACTTAAAATGTTGTGAAAAACGTTCATATTTTGCAGTTTAATGTTACCGTACGCGAAATTTGATTTTATATAAAGAACTATTAAACTAAAATGTAATTTGAAATAGAATTGTAATGCAGATGTAGACTGTATGTAATTTATTTTTTAAATTGACACATAGATGAATAAAAAAAACTTTTATAAATTGTACATACTAATATTCTTAGTAAATTATTTTTGAAAAAGAAAATTAAATGTTTAATTCTTTCAAATACAAACACAATAGTATTACATGAACATAAATAAATTGTTCTTAGATTTACTTTAATGGCCACATGATGTTTCATTAGAATGTGACAAAATTTAAAGCAATGGCTTTGTTTAGCTCCACACTTAAAACTAGTTTTGAAGAAATATTATTCAAAAATTAGGGTGTTACCAGAATCTTCCAGGATATATGACTTATGTTCTACTAATTGTCTACTGAAAGGGTCTAGGACATAGGGAGGAGTGCATTGTACTTTTGTAAAATTAGTGAAAGAAACTACAAAAAGACAAACGTAACAATGTCGAATGATGAATACACTACAAAGTCTTTTCGTTGCTTTTTTCACGTGCTACAAATACAGTAAAATATTTTTTTCTGACTTTATTTGGCTATTGTAATAAATAAAGAAAATCTAAATATTCTATTCTGCTAAACTACTTATTAAGCTCCTCTCGCTGCAGAAGTATTGAAACCGAAAGTCAAGCGAAGCTATTTAATGAATTCTGAGAGATAAGTTTCATAATAATCATTTATTGGTGCTGATGAGTAACAGTTAACAGTATACTTAAAGTCTAAAAGTTGATGTAACAGTTTAAAAGCTCATTCTTTCCCAATTTTAAATCTGAACTTTGGATACTAAATCAGGGCAAACAACGAAAGATACCAGCACAGAAACATAGCTAGATCCTCACTTTATCCAAGTTCTGCATAAAGAGCTACTAATCATACGCAGAAGTTCAAATATATCGATGTATTGATAATTTTTGTAGTACATATTTCCTTGTAATTGTATTTTAAGTCCTTATGCAATAGCAAAATTATAAAGAATTGGAACTATCATTGAATATTTGTCACTAGAAATATATTGTGTAAATATTACGTATTCTCGTCTTCGTTGTTATGGCTCTTCAGAATATCAACATATAAACTCATTATCGTTGTTTAATAAGATAATTCAGTATTGATTCTGATTCAGAGTTCTTTTCGCATTTACTGTTGAAAGAATCAGATCTCAGATGCTGTACTTTCTGTTCTCAGCATTATCAACTGTTAAATATGAACTAATTAAATATCATATCGCGATAATCAGTGTGATTAACATATTTTATTGTTCATCTCACATATGTGTGTATTTTGAGAGAGAACCGTACTGCATTTGAAGTGCAGTACTTATAATTTGACTTAGTACATAGAAAACTGGAATAATTTGTTAACTATTTCCAAGCTACCAGATCTGTACTAGATCCGCACAGTTACTACTGACGATGTCATTGTATGGTTTATCCTCGGATTCAACCCACTTAATTCAACCCATCTTATTATTTTAAAGTTGATTCAAAAAGAAGAAAAAAAAAACTAGTCAAATAAAATGCACAATCTATCCTATCTTTGTCTTTATTTTGCATTGCTTAACTTCTTTCCTTGGATTTACGATAATGATGCTTTCTTCAACTTACTTCTGGAACCTTTAATAGCGAAGTGAACTAACAATTAATATCACCAATCGTTATTTATGATACTAATTGGTGTTCAAAAAGTTTATTTTCCAATCCCACACAAGAATCACATCTAAAATACAGTGCGGCGGTATGTAACAGACGTCAAAGCCAGTGCACCGCTGGTCAGAACCATTTCATTTTTTGCCATAATTCTTTAATTTTTTTCTTTTCAGCAATTATCAATTACCCCCTCACAAATTAGCGTACTTTCTGTGCCGTGCTTGTTACCATGGGAATTTTAACAAGGGGTAAACATTCTTCGCTATCTATTTTACGCAATATTTCTCTCCTAATTCCAGAAGATATGTTATCTATTGTATCTGGTTATTGTCAACCGAAATTGCACTTTCACTACTATCACAACGTATCATAATATTAAACTAAAATGTATATATGTCTAGAAAGAAAAGTATCTTGCCTTATCTGTATCAATTTGTGAAACAAATTTCAATTTGTGTCGTAATTAACGATTTCTGTATATAGAATTTTCGGCAGCAATGAAAATAGAAAATATTATTTATTTTACTGTTTTACGTGGACATGATAAATAAATATTTTTATACATAACGAAGCGTATGATAATTAACAGGAAAATAGACTAAATGTAATGGCATTTTTTTCAAAAGAAGGTACTAATGATCACTCTACAGCTTACCTTAATATGTAACTGACTCCATAAGGAGTATTTTAGTAAGTACGCAATCCGTAATGCTGTCAAGAAACAGGGAATTGATATTACGCAGCCCATGAAATGAATCTTTATTTTTATGACAAAAGCAAAATAATTTAATTTTACGCAAGTGTTGATTTCTTACTTTTATTCTAACCAAATGTTGTCCTGATCCAGTTTGTTTTTCCACTTTTTAAGAGTTGTAAATCGAACATTATTTTTCTTTCGCCACTTCAATAAAAAACAAGTAAGATTTAGCAAAAGTAAGATTTAGTAAGATTTCTGAGCCAATGCTATGCAATAATTGTGTAGATGTGTCATTTATGAACCCCTTACCAGAACTTGCAACAATTATGGAAAGATAAAAAAAAAAAAAAAAAAAAAAGCAGAAAAGAGAGTTCGCCTAACGTCCTGTGTTTTCGCTAGATACCTAATTTGAATATATGCTTTAAAATTTCAAAGTGCACATGGCTTTTTAGTCATCAATTCTACTGCCAGTTCGCAGTAGTATGGTGTGTGGTTCATAGGGGATTGGTATGTGATATTGAGAGCCTAAAAGACAACTAAAGGAAAACGTCGAGTTTTCGAGGGGAGATTTATCACAATCATATGTGAGCTCAAAAGAGAACCTTTTTATCACGAAAAAATAAAGGATACTGTACTGCTTTTGTCGTAAAAAAAATTCACTCATTTTAGTAATAAATTATTATTATAAATGCACAGCATTTTGATATTCAATTTTTGGTTTGCATATCGCATTCCGCTCCCCGTCTCTCTCTCAATATATATATATACATTGAAGCTTTGTACGATCTGACATACATTTCTAGTTTCTCGAATAGGGACACTACATATTTGAATTATTACATATTTGAAATCTATATCTTAAATGAAAACGTACAATACCACATTTATTATTCAGTGTTGTAAAGTAAGGACGCTATGGAATAACAAATATTCAAATTTTGGATGCCTCTACCCAGTAATAACACAACTGAGATGGATATGTCAATACTCACCCAAAATATCTTAATGTCGAATACTATGATCATGATACAGTGAATTCTAATAAACAGGAACAAAGTTACAAAGGATTGAGAACCTTCCTTTTTTATAAAAAAATGCTTTATTTCGAAAGCCTCTTTAGATAAATATCACAACCAATTATTAAATTAAATGAAATCTTTGAGTTTTACATCCCACGCTTATGCCGACTAGGCTAAAGGAGACTGTGGTAATGAGAAATGAATGAAATGGTGAAATGAATAAAGTGGAAGGAAACGGGAGAACACCGAGAAAACCCACGCACACGGGGTTTGTTCATCACAAAGTTTACTTGGCTCGAGCTGGGATCGAACCAGGGACCCTATGCACCAGAGGTGGAGGATCTACTACTGAGCCATCGCGGCACCTACACATCCAATCATGTTAGTGATTTTTCAATAGATATAAAGATGTAATTTGATATCTCAAACCGTTATAGAGATATCAAAAATCGTGGGTGGAGAGTGCCATATTGTTTAAAATGACGTATTTGTGGGAAATTATTAAAACGATGGTTGCTTTCATTTGCTTCTAGAACATAAAAACAACAGTTGTAATTATTACAAATTGTCAGAATTGCATAATTTTAAGCAGCGTTACTAACTTTAATGTTCAATGTTCAATCATCTACGTTATTGAATGTGGTTCTTATCTAAGCAGTTTTTCGAAATAAAAACCTTCAGAAAAATGTCAGGTTTTCAATCCGTTGTTACATTGCTCTTATTTATCAAAAATACACTGTAACATGGTCATAGTATTGGACACTAACGTACTTTGGATGTGCACTATCACGTTCACCTCACTTGTGTTATTACTGTTGTAGAAGCTTAAAAAATTTAGACGCTTGTGGAAGACAGTCATTAGTTTGTAAGAGTGAATAATAAGTGTAGTATTGTGAGTTTTCGTTTCATATGTAAATTTGAAATACGCAATAATCTAATGTAGTGTCATTTGAGAAAAGTGCAATTTTCTATTCGGTTGGCAATACTATTGATATGATGATATCGCAAAGTATATCAAACAATACCCCACTGGCGATATTTGCATTGTACAAAATTTTAGTGTTTTTTTTTAAACAATTAGTTTAAAAATTACAAGAGCGTATCGAGAGAAATGGTCCACCCTGATATACACATTAATTAGAACAAAGGAAACCCAAAGCCAGAACAGAAAGTAAATTACCAGAAAAGAGTAAAAGCATAATAGCAACACTGAAAATGTACACTATTATCCCTTTCACTAAAACGATTTGTCAGATCGAGAGGGAATAAAGTAGGAAGAAAGAAAATGAAACTAGTTGAGAAGCGACCAAGTGGGCTTAATGTACAAGGTGAACCACTTAAAGTGACCTCTCCGTCCTTGTAATTTCTAAACTAATTGACAGTAAAGGCTGAAATCTTGTAACAAGCAAATATCAAAAGCGGGAAGTAGTTTGATATACTTCGCGACACCACCAGGTCATCAGTTTTACCAAATTAACATAATGTTGTATTATTTCAAATGACAATGCGTCATATTATTACACTTTTTAGACCTATACGCAAAACGAAAACATTCAGTGTTACCAACTAAGGATACTAAAGTATTGCTAACAAGCAAACTTTTTATGGATTCTACAACGGTAATAACGCAACTCAGATTCACATCCAAAGTAATTTAATCTCGGATATTATACCATGATATGACGCCTTTCGAATAAATAGGAACAAAGTTACAAGGAATTCAAAATTTGGCATTTTTAAAAGGGTTTTATTTCGAGAAACTGCTTCGAGTATCACATCTAAGGAGTTATATAGTATTCAATTGACCAAATAATCATGATGCCATTTACAGCAATTTGATATCTCAAACAGTTCCGGAGATAGAATAAACATTGGTAAAGTTTGCAACACTTCTTAAAATGACATATTTGTGGGAAATGCTTAAAATGTTCCTTTCCCTTGCCTGTACGTATAACATTATAGCGATAGTGTTCGGTATTGTAATTGCAAAAAGTTTGCAATTACATAACTTAAAGTAGCTTTTTGAATGAATTTTCACCAATCGAAAGATGAAGAACGTCAGTACTTTTTCTAGTAGGACGAGGCAATCTGCCACATGTCTCAGAGAACACTTGCTTTTGCATATGAAATGTTTAGCGCTGATCTTAAAGTGATTACAGGTTTATGGCCGCGGCGATCATGGTCTTGTTGATATATGATTTTTTATGGGGAAAATTACAAGGAGAGTACATGAACAAAATCCACATATAATCTGCGAAGTCAAGGAGAACATGAGGAACAAAAGGAAGCATTACCCCAGCAGAATGGACACTGGTAAATTTAACTTGTTACACCGTGCACAGATGTATGTTGATAGAGATCATTTTTAACACATAATGTCGAGATTAATATAAGTAAGTTACTAAAGATAGTTAGTAAGTTAGTAAAGATAGATAGATAGTACTGTGCAAATGTTATTTATAATTCGACGGGGCCAGTTTTTCATGGCCCACTCTATAGAAGGCATTTAGAGAATTAAATATGTTGTGATGTTTCGACATTATGTGAGTTCTTTAATGGGATGTAATAAAATGCCTCATGTGATATCGTCGCATGAGAACCAGAGGAACGTAACTCCATTTTCGTAGGTTTACAGGCGAGAAGACAAAAATATTATTTACTTAGAAATATGTGTTTTTAATAAGATGGTAATTGAGCTGCATTGCCATAGATGATCGACAAGGAGGACAGATGGCGTTACGTTCCATTTATATCAGGTGGAGCTTTGAAAATTATGTCCAAACATGAAGAAAACGAAAACCACATTGTAGGAGTTACGTTTCCCTGGTTCTTATGCGACGATATGATGTTAATTGCTGAGTAATGTTTACCTAATCAATTATGACATCTGCAATCCCAGAATTTTATGTGATAATAAATGTCTTGAAAGGATTGAGAAATTCTTCTATAATGTCTTCTAACTAGTAGACCCTTATGTTTTAGAAATCATACTTCGTCTTTTCATTACTTTAAAAATAACAAACATTGAACTTACTTCGACCTCATCTTAAATGTTATTCTATTTACGAAGAAATCGTAAACAGTTGTGCAGTTCTCATATAACAGAAGATAGCAAAGACAAAACCAATTCGGTCATCATTGTGTAGTAGGTTATGTCTGAGAACCTGTCAGGTGAAAAAGTTTCCAGTCATTTTAATTGTCGTTATCTTAGCCATTCCAGGATACAAGTCTCCTTAATTTTTACTTCTTTTTCTCTCGTCAGGATGTTTGCTAAAACAAATTATCGTTTAGACAAAGTTAACCCGAGTGAAATTAGTGATAGGGTCTAAACGTATGTTCTTGTCTTTTCGATTTTTTAAATGAAGTTAATATCAGCCTGTAGGCACAGCTACTAATGAAAATGTTGTTTTGTTATTAAGTGTGCGTATATATTTCTCTTGACAACTTTGTCAGGACTGCACTATTACCCAGTAATCAAATTGGAAATAAATTACTATCAGTATGCTCATTTTAGATATACTTTTTGGCAAGCTGTTTAAACTAGTTATTTTTTTCATTGACCTAGTTTCATCAAAATTTTTAATTTTCATATGTGCAAACTGTAATATCATATGTATAATCGCGTATTGCTGCAGAACTGTCTACAATAGGTACATAGCATTAGTGATACGTTGCAAATTACGTTTCAAAAATAGCAAAATGAGTGCTATATCGGCTTGTATTATCCCAATAAATGCATTTCAGTAAGTTCGCTGAAAACTAGACTCGTCATATCAATTCAAACAAGAAAGAAAGGAAAAAATGAGAGAGTAAGAGAGAGACAAATGACAAATAAACGAGTGTGCACTTGGGCATTACGTCACTGGTATGAGTTCTGACATCCTTATTTGGGGTTCTATTATACTGTCTCAAATCATCCCAATTTTACTGCTAATATTATCAAGAGGAAGAAGAAAGAGGTCTTAGAAAGAAGTATTCAACTCGAAAAAAGTTTGTTATTTAGTTTTGATGTAGAATTATTCCTCTTTAGTTATTAATGATGTTGTAACGAAAGTTACCGTTTCTTCTTTCACCCGCTCTTATGGTTAGTGTCAATGAGTAGTTGTGTTACAAATATCACAACTTTGGTATTTATGGACTGAGGTGTAGTTTTCATTGTTAAAATTACTATAAATATATGATTTATGTCTTGCAATAAATTTTGATTGTGACTTGATTTTTATATATGAGATGAAGAACCTCTCCTTAAGCACTTTTATTTTATTGTTACATATTTACTATTTTCAAAAATGATTAAATTAAATTATTCAGTTTAGATGGTTATATTGTTTGCTGTTTTCTTTAAAGTTTTACTTATCTGCTTAAATGTGAAAAGTTCATCAGAGGCCGAAATAATCCAAGCTTGAATTATCCGCCTGAAACCAGTTTGCTTGTGTGTAAAGGTTAACGTTTATGATAAGTAACATTAAAGATATCAAATTAACACATTTGCACACATACTTTCAAACACACACTAAAACACAGTGAATCAACTGTTTGGAACTGGTGTTTTTTTAGTGTTAAAAGCTAAGCACAGTCAAGAAGGAGGAAAGAAGTAGCCACAGCTACGTTTCACAGTTGAAAATACAACATATTAACAGGACACATAGCTCCGCCAGACTTGGATTTTTCTCACCTTAACCCTTTGTAGATCAATGGGGTTCATTATTGAGCCTTGGAAGAATTCAACTGTTGTAAAATGCCTCTTGAACAGACCTTCCAGTTCAAGGTCGGGAGGCTTTCTGCTTGGCCACGACAAAATGGTAGCAGAGAAGGTGAATGATGGAAAAATGAGAAAAAATAAAATTAATATACGCTACAGTTAGAAAAAATAAACAAGATGAACAGCCCAAAAATCAGGCAAAAACATCCAAGGTGATATTTTATACTATCTCATGCAATTTCTGTGTACTCTAAATTGAAACTGTAACATTAGGACAACGTGACACTGTTTCCTAATTTATATATAAAATAAGAGTTTAATAGAATGTATAGTAAATACTTAAATTATAAAGAACTTACACCTTAGTTTCTTTAAAAATATTTAATTACAAATTGTTTCAATTGTGAATGCTGCATTAGTTATGCGAGGCAAAAATGTGTATGCTATATTAATAAATAAATTAATAAAAGTCTACAGTTCATTAACCAAATTCAATGATAATAGTATCAGTTTTACTCCAGACTTTGTGTTCAATGTTCGAAAGACTTCATTTACTGAAACCTAGCACCCTATAAATATCTGTCCTATTGTTTGTTTTTATTTCACTTGGGATCGATCACAAAATACTCTGGACTATCCCAGAAATTTCTCAACTATTCTACTTTACATCCTACCAACTTTAAGTTTATCAGAAAAATATAGCCAATTTCCGTAGTAAGTTTCACTCAATGCGTTGTGTTGATCTTTAGCAATATATGTTCGTTAAAGTAACGTATTGTATGGACTGATTTTTTTTAAAAAATCCCACACTAGAAAAGAGAATTTGGCTTGGCAATGAAAATTTCACTCACTGGACTACTAATGTCATAATTTTGAATCCCTGTTTGTTAGAAAACATTTCTAGATAAAATTGAATCATTCAACTGATAGTCCTCAAAAAGAAGCCTTAGTGAGCTTTATGACCTTTAACAATTAAATTGAACATACAGAACACTTTTTCAAAACTTAACATTCTACTAACCTTTGTGTTCCAACAGTGATGGTTCAATACTCATTGACTTTTTATCGATATGTCAGGCATAATGCACAAATACTTTTCGTCGGGATATATTCTAAGCTAAATTGTGAAAAGTTAGATTATTCACATCCTGGAATATAACACTTCAGTAGTTAACCAATCACTAGGGAGTCAAAGTAGTTCAGTTTGTTGCTACTAGTAATTGGTTTGCTACTAAAGTATTATATTCTAGGATGTGAATGACCTAATTTTTCACAATTTAGCTTAGAATACATCACGACGAAAGGCATTCATTTATTATGCCTGGAATATTGATGAGAAGTCAATGAGTATTGGATCATCACTACTAGAACACAAAGGTAGTACAGCGTTAAATAGTCTTTATTTACTATACTTAAAACATCATCAAAATAAATCACGCATTGAGTTTTGAAGCACAATATATAAAAATTATAGCGCACTGAATTTATCAGGACTTCTATTTAAGATGATTATTAGTTACATGATTCAGTTTTTATCATATTAAGCATTGATGCAATTTCCACTAAGTTTGATTTTTATTTTAGTGATTCATTATATACATTAATTAAATGTGTTTTTGATTCATATAAATTTCAAATATTTGCCTTCAAATTTGAAAATTTAGAAGTTTTGAATCTATCCATTCCATCAGATTATCCTCTTAATTCTCTTAAACCTTTCTTAAAATCTTTATGACATCAAGATGCTGTGAGACGTTTAATTCTTTTGAAAAAAGATCCTTAGTTACTAATAGTGTTTCATCATATGTCTAACAAATGCATATGACAATTATTTTTTAAAATAAAACCTTTTATTTCTGGCTTACTTGCTGACTTGGAATAAAATTTTAACTAAATATTATCTCGAACTTACTTTTTAATTTAACTATTTAAAAAAAAAAAATCCATTACCTTGTTTCATCTTAGATTCTTTCACTTTCCTTATTTTGGATGTTTTGGACTTTACAAGCTTTATTTTGGACAAAGAGTCGTATTTAACCGGTTTTAGAAAGTTTAGAATTATTATTCCTGTATTTGGGATTGCTAAAAATGTAGATAAATTGATATACACTATATGTTTATTTTTAATTATATTCACTATTAGAGATACTTCTTTGGTTGAGATTTCAGCTTTTTGGACAAAAGAGTGCTAAATATACTAGTATTTATTATTCTTATTAAATATTCTTGTATTATTATTTACTATTCTTATATATTAAAAATAATAAGAGTAATAATATTCTTACTATTTTCATGAACTTACAAGATATCTGAGTGATATATTATTAATATAAATAAAATACTATTTACATTAATTTCATTTTAGATATTAATTAACGACAATTTTTGTTTGTTTAAAATTATCTACAGGTGTACAGATATAAAATTTTATCCACTCAGAAGTGTTCGGTCTTCAAATGTTTTAAAATTTTGTGTAACACTTTGCTGTCCTGTTCCTTGCAGTCGGTTCAGCTAACATTATTCTGCTACAATTAAAGATTATTTTGTACTAACATTATGAATGGCATAAAGCTATTTCAAGTATGTCTGTACCAAATAAATGTTTTGGTGTACTGTAAAGAAACTGTATTATTTGTAACGTTTTAATGAACTAATAAAATAAGAAGATTAATTAAAGTTTAGATCTTAACACTGTCACAAGCATTAATTGAAGTCTTAATAAAGAATATGTTTAAAGCAATATCGCTGAACAATAATGTTACAGTTTCCAATTTAGATACAGAAACTTCTATTATGATGGAGATGCTGTCCGAAAAGATTGTAGCTGATTATGGGGCACCTTCAAGAGATTACCTTTACTCTTTCTAGATCTACAGCATTCATCATTGTTCCCTGAAAAAATTCCACTGTGGTGTAGTGTCGCTTCAGCAACCCTTCCAATTCAAGATCTGGCTCTTTCCTGAAATATAAGTTAGAATTAATTCAAAAGGGGTGGTGAACTGTAAGTAAGGGGTTAGTATGCTGTCTTTCTCAAAATATCTGCTGTGCTTTCAACCTCAATGCCACAGTAACAGATGCAAGAAAATAAATAAAAGGGGGAAAGTCCTTCATATTCAAATAATGTCGCCATGTGTGTCTCATTCACTGCTTTCTATGCAGCTACCACAGCATGCTGGTAATGGTCCACGATGACAAAATGAAAGCTACGAAAAAACAAAAAGTAATAACATATAAGTATATGGCGTGAGGCTATTTAAGCGTAACAGCCATAGATTAAAACCAATGGAGACAGGAAAATCTCATCTGACTTAAAGAGATACTTTCATCTCAACCTCAAATACTGCATAAGCAACTAATGATATTGTTTCGTTCGTGCACCTTCATGAACTGTACTTTTAAGGAGCTCATACGGGACTAAAATTCATTTTTAAATAAACATTATGCAACAGTAGAAGAAAAAAACTTATGATTTTTTCCTTGGCTGAATAAATTACTTAATACAAAATTCGATTTGTGTGTGTTTAATAAAAAGGTGGTATGAAGGACAATTATTTTAAAAAGTAATATACCGTACCATACAACAAAATATACTTTATGTTTAGTAATTTCCCACATGAATTAATACGGTAAATTATATTACATTTCAGATCTACTAAATATAATATATATTGGACTTATACGATATTCAACTTTTGAAAATGGAAGTATTTTTCTTCATACCGAACTAAATAAATAATAACGCTAATTCCACATTTAAGTTTTTCTTTAGTAAAAATAAAAATAGTTCTTCTTTTGTCGAGCTGAAACTGAATAATAACACAAGTTTTGCATCTTTTTTCTTAATGTGAAATGTTCCTGTCTCTTTTAAACCATGGTTAAAAATTAAAATAAATTATCATAAATAATTAAAAATCATATTATTTCCTCTCCGCAATAAATTGTCGGAGAACACCATGCTATGAAAAAAGTCTAAAGGGTAATTTATTGCAACAAAGTCATAATAAGGGTGTTTTCTAAGCTAGGGAATCATTTGTTTGGAAATTTATGTGCTAAGGATACATGCGATCAAACTCGCTACATATACAGCATATATGTGAAGAAAAGCATGCTGAAATTAATAACACACTATGTTAGTATCAATATAACTTCTATCTATGAGGGTTCAAAATTCTACTCTTAATGTTTAAATATTGAAAGAAGTAATAACGTAACTTAATTCGTACTACCTACAGTGTACAAAAGTTTCTAATAAATGCAGTAATCTTAATGTGCTAGAGGGGTAAGTTACAAATTTACTTTCATACTTAACTTCATTTCTACTTGTTATAAATGTGTTATAACCAGAGACCAATATCCTAATGGTAATGCTATTATTCATTGGATTTATTATATGTATTACACTAACATTAAACATATTAAATATCTTGTTTATAAGAGTTAGGTTTAAAATCAATTCTGAACTTTAAAATTCCAAATTTACTAACGGTATCTGGAAGAGTACCTAGCCCTACACATACTAACATCCTATCAAGAATTATAACAAACGTATGTTAATTTTTACAACAGTAGTAAATAAAATCCTAGTCACAACATTTTGTATTAAGTAACAATAAAAGATAATTTTAGTGGAAAAGGAAGATAGTAACTGTAAGTAAACACAGAATAACACATTACAACCATGCGGTAGTATATTCTCAGCGCTATTATAATATGTACTCTCAATGCAATTACGATGTTGCTTCTGTAATTTTGTGCCTTCTTTAATTTTGTAGTCTATTTATAAATGTATTTTTACATGATATTAAATAAATGAAAAAAAAGTGAATGTATCAATGTTTTCATTTGATTTAGATCTAGGGCAAGAAATTTCATATCAAATTCAAACGTATTTCTAGTAAGGTATTGTTGAAGATCATAATAAATAAAAATTGCAGAATATATCTATAAAGAAAGATAGAAGGCATGCTTAATTAACACATTTTTTCATATAGATATTTTAAGTTCAGAAACAAGATGAGGGAATAAAGAAGAGGAGGAAGAAAGAAAGAAAGAAAAAAGAAAAATAATATTTACACTATATTCGGAAGTTGTATTGCGATTCACAATGATTATCTTAAACACCATATTTACATTATCACATGAACGGCGTTGTGAAGTGTTACTGATTCCATTTTTATGCAGTTATACTAGCATGAAATTAAATAAAAACTTGTTACTTTATGCTGCGTTAAATCTTTATTCTTCCGGTATTTCGTCCATCTAATACCCTGCGGACATAATCGAAGTATCGTTTCTTTTGCAGGTAAGGTAAGTACGATTCCCCTACTCATCTTATTAATTTCCATCATCTTTTAAATTTATATATAAAAAAATTCTCTACCATAAATTTGTGAGAAAACAGTTAAAATGTTGGATACCTCCACTACTAGAATGTACCTGTCATTTCACATCTAACAACTTAAATTTCTTTGATTAGGTAAATAAGTATAATTGCCGGACAATTTATTAATACATACTTTGGTATCCGAAACAATTAGTTATTACAATGTAGTCGCGGAGTTTTTCTTAAATCAACCAGTGTCCCATAATATGCAACAAATTTAGTGATTATTTCAATACATTTTTACATCATTGAAAATATGGTGCCTTGCAACAGTTAACATAACAGATATAAAATGACAAGTACAGTAGTAGTGCTTATCAATGGTTTAAGTGTTTTCTCACAAGTTTATTAAAGAAGAATCTTGAGAACAAATTCAAAGAAGATTAGGAAAATCGTATTTGCTTGTAAAAAGAAGCTGAAACCCTGACAAAGTCCGCAGAGTATTAGACGGACGAAATGTTAGAACAATCAAGATTTAACGCAACATAAGGTAACAAGTTTTTATTTAATTTCATACTAACAAATTAGTATTTATATATTTCTGGTGTTAAATGAACACACAAAAATCTTGATATAAAAAGAGAGAGAAAAACCGTATTTAGTAGCTTTAATTTGCAATGTAATGTTACTTATAAATTAATACTCTAAAACATTTGTCACCTGCATAAATATTACCATATTCATTTTATTTCTTATGACAATGAAAAATAGAAAAGGATTTCTCATTATTAAAATCCAAAATTGAAGAATGTTTTGATTTTCACCTCTAAAGATGGAATACTTTCGTCTCCTCATTCAATCATTATATGACAATTTACCTACTATTCTGATGCAAGCACTTATTTAGCGTAGTAAAAGTAACCACGTATTTCAATTTAATATAAAAGTATTAATGTGTAGAAATGAAATTGTTTGAAACACACACACACACACACACACACACACATTTTTAAAGGTAAGTTTTCTTTTTTCTTTCTTTCTTACTTTCTTTCTCTTGTGTATATCTTCTTTTAGTTTTATGGATCAAGTTATAACATAATTCATACATTTACTAAGTTTAGTGCATGCGGCAATAATCATACCAGAAGACGTATTGTTTAAGTAATTATGCAATACCAGAAACCTGATCAACCTCAAAATATAAGTAAAATGTTGCAAGAGACCAGTGCATGGTAAAATTAAAAGATGCAAGGAGGTGACTTTCATTTCAGGCCAGTACCTATGATACTTCAAAGAAGTAAATTTCACTTTATTTTTTTTTTCAGGAGTAAAGAAAAAACTTCCAGATATATCAATAAAATAAAATAAAAGAGATTCCTCCTTAATGTGACATTTGTTGGAAGTTAGAAGTTGAGAAACAACACATCCTTTCGAATATATATACCAATTAAATGAGTTTCCTCAACTACTCAAGTACAATTCAATAATCACCACTATATTGAAGAACAAAGAGTGAAATTTACCTCATTAAGTATTTAAATTAGTTATATTTTCTTTTATTTACAGGTATTGAAATTACACTCATGCATATGAGCAATCAAGACGATGTAGTTTGTGCAGCACAGGGGGAGACAATTTATCAAGCTAAACGAAGTTACTAACCATTTCAATTCTTACCAAACGAAGTTATCCTATGAAAATTCTTATTTATTTCACCCTAAGTAAGTCGTAATTAGAACCACAAAAAATTAATAACAAACAAAGTATCCGTTATCAACTGCAGTCTCTTCATGGCAGTCACAGTGTATTACAAAATATAACATTAATAATGGATAGAAATATGTTTCTACTGAGAGTTAGTTATTTAGCTGGACGAATACGTGCAATAAAGCTGCTAGATGTGAGAACAGATCAACAGAAGTAAAAGATAAAAAGAAAATACGTGGGAGTATGTTATAATTACAACAGACATAATTACAGCTAATTACTTACGCAGTAGAAAGAGTACGTATTTAAATATTGATTGAACATAGTGTAGGCAATATATCTATATGCTGATCTTTAAACGTCAGAGTTAACGAACAAGTTTCAGCAATATTGTTTATTTCTTCATATATTTTTATTTTTTCATATATGGTACTTTCATGCTTCAAATGTTGCTAATATTGAACTAAGTTTTTGTTTTATTCTTATTCATATAAGTGGAGTTGTTTAACAAATTGTTTTTGCTCATAAAATATTAATATGGAACATGTCAAAATGATTTATTAACAAAATTTAACATATTTATCCTATATCTACCTAAGTTTCAAGAATATGGTACATTAAAAGATGTGCTTTCAAGGTTACTCTGAATTTCAAACACAAATCGAATTTTATGAGAAAGTTACAAAATATTCTAAATACACTAATCATGACAAGCTCGATCAATTATACATATGAATTTACTAAAGCACTGTAGAAAATGACTAAGAAGGTTTTCGAAATTTATTTGATATTTGATTGTATTTGACATATTAATTTCCGAAATAAATGGACGAAACTGTTTTGAAAATTCTCCATTAATAAGGAAAATTACTTTGAATACCATCTTTTCCCCAGTGCTTATTAATTTTCAAGAAATATGAACATGTTTGAAACAATAAATGAATAAATCATCGACGAAATATATATATCTTTGATTTCATTTATATTTTTTGATTCGTTGTCGAACTTGGTAAATACACACTTAAAAGATAAATAGCAGAATAATAAATTTCAGGGATAAATTTTTTCTTTAAGTACTCTTTTTTTTAATTTTTATTTTTGTGGGGAGAATACTAAGGAATTTAGATATTTATTGAAAACAAATTGAACACATCTTTCGCAATACGCACATTAAGGAGAACTTCTTAATTGTCTGAATGAAATATGGTTCATTCTCTCTAACCCAATAGAGAATAGGACAGATTTATGCAATACCCTTTCTACATCTTTCTGAAATTAGCAACAATGATAAAATTCAGAAGTTCAACACGAAGATAATGTTTATTAAAGAATTTATTCCCAATGCGTGTATAATCATTTATGATTCACATTATTGGTGCTAGTAATAGATATAATCTCCATTATCAAGTTTGATATGACTATGTAAATATGGATAGACCTAGTTTAGATTTGACATTTTTCTATATATTTTATTAATTGCTAATGATGATTTATGTATAATTAGGAATATTCGAAATGCTATCAATTTAAAAGAAGAATTCATAACATTGACTGTACTTAGTAACATAAATCGTTAAGAGGATTAGAATAAAAAATGCAACAATACATTGATATCAATATTTGTTATATTAATTCATTGTTTAATATCAAAAACAGAACGCAGAAGTTTGCGTATGTTTGCGTATTATGCACAGCATTTATAAAACTAAATATTGTCAAACTAATGATAATAGTAAAAAGATTTTACACATTTAAGCATTATAACATGAAAATTGTTACTTACTATTGAAATCGACACTTATATGTTCACACCTGTTTCAAGTTTTTCCTACCTGTGTAAAAATACAACTTCTACATCTACATCTTCCCTATCTTCATGCAGGAAATCTTTTAGGAAGTGTGACACGGATTCGTATGTGATGTGACCACAAACAACTATATGCCTGAAAAATGTTTTCCAATTATTAATATTCACTACTAATCAGAAGATACTAAATGACGCAATAATATATTATCATTTTCTTTGAAATCAATATTTAAGATAATTCATTATAAAATATATATGAAATTTAATTTTACAAAGTTACGAGATGCGCACAGTGCATTTATTTTGTAGCAACTCTGAACATGGAAAATCTACAATTTTCACTTTTTTTTAAATGAAGCTTTGGTATTATCACGTTTGTGATTTAGTTCACACTTTCTCTACCGTCCAGAATTATTGTCTAAACAGTCATTCTACACTATAATTTTCAAAGGCTAAAGATATAGTATTCGAAAAACATCAATATTTAAGTTTTCTAAGTGTTCAACTTTAGCATAAAATATTTTAGAAAATCAACACTGTAAATGAGTTGAACATCTCAAATAATATGAAAAATCTAAATCGTTTAATTTATGCTACTACTTACCTTTCCTATAAAGAAAGAAAAGAAAGAGTCAAACTGTACACTCGGTGTAGCAAAAGAACATGAAGATGAAAAATGTTGAAGTTTCCAGATTAATAATAATAATAATAATAATAATAATAATAATAATAATAATAATAATAATAATAATAATAATAATAATAATAATAATAATAATAATAATGATGATGATGATGATGATGATCCAGAAATGATAAAACTAAGAAAACTAAAAATTAATATTGAAAACTCTATAAGTTCATTCTGCTTAAAATTGAGTGGAAACTACATATTTTCAGAACAAAGAGATTACTTATTTCGTGATTTATAAACACTGATTTATAATACTCTAAAAATTGTCAATAAATAAATAAATAAATAAAATTAAAAAATAATCTATAAATCTGCCAACTCATTCTCTCATCACACTCATGAGGCTTTGTACAAATATTTTTCTTAGATCCTCGACTGTGAATAGGACGTTTACAAAATTCAGCCTCTAAAGAGAGGAAATGGACTCTGAAATATACTCTGTAACAAAAAGAAACAGATACATAACAGAATATTTGCACTAACGGAACTTAGAAGAAACAAACAAGGGAAAAGTTTATGAATGCGTAAACTGTTAGAATAATCCTGAGATTTTTCTAAACAGAATATCTATAATTGTTGGAAATCATCACCGAAACGGGTATTAATTCACTGTGTACAGAAAGAAGCAATCGAAAGGGTTTTGGTAATGGCACTGACTGTCTTCGGGATTTAGTCATGATAGACTAAATTTCTACTCCATTGTACATTTCACGCTGATTTATCATTCGAGGGTTGCGTTCATCGATGGTCAATTTCCTCGTGGAAACACACACGAGCTCAACAACATTATTATTAAATGTTTCACATTTATGTGCTTTGTTAATTATTATCCATTATACTATAGGTAGGTTATAATTATTACCGAGACATGGAAGTATGAATTAATCTATAATAACAATATGCTTGGACTCATATTTTTTACAAGTAATCAGTTATATTCTCATATCTCTTCTTCTGACTGTATACATTTTTTTTACATATAGCTGTAAACCCTTAATGTTTCTGTAAGGTTTCGATTATCTGACGATTTCTCAAGTTTTGATCTCAAAATTTGAAATGTCAATATCATGAAACCACTATTTCATCTTGTGACGCCAGACATATTCACAAGGAAAAAAAAGGCAATATGTAACGATAGCTGACTTCCTACCATCTCTTCACCCAAGAAGTTCTCCTAATGCAACTCTGTTACTAACTTAATCAATCTATTACTATGTTTGTCGTTCCCAGATAACATATTAGGTTAATAGTATATACGTATTTAAGGAAAGAATTAAGGTATGATTTTATTTTTGTTTTCATTTGATTCATAGCGCAGGTATTCCGTTTTGAACAGAAATACATACCTGTATTAAAAAATTCTCCCGTAACTATAAAATCAAAAGTAATATTTTATGTTTTTTCTTTCACAAATGGAAGTAATTTAGAGTTCAAGTATGTCTGGGTTCTTTTTTAAAAACATCAAGTATTTTTGATGAAATTTAATATGTGCACACTTAGTGAATAATTGGAGAGAGAATCGACATTCAACTGAAATTACTCTAGTATCTAGACTAATTTTTTATTCTAGTTTTTCTTTCTTTCTTTAAAAACTATAGTGTTACTATCCATAAATAAAAATAAGATCTGTGAGCTTTCATTTTAATTAGTCGGTTTCGTTGATCATTTGATTACTTGTAACATTTTGATGAGAAGAATTTTCATGATTGCGAAAATTCCTAATTCAAATATCAAAGAATTGATTAACAACAGTGAATCTGTAGCATTTAATGTTCTCCCTGTAATGACAAAAGATAATTTGAACAGAAAATTTTGGAGATCTAATGCTGAGCAACTTCATATACAAGAACATATAGAACTTTTAAATTCGAGTATTATTTTCCTTGTAGATGCTCTCTTTATACTAAAGTATTCAGTATGAGATTCTATTGAAATCAACATTGATCGTTGTAAAAATAACATTAGTTGGGACAAAGAGATCCTAAAATTGGAATGAACAATAAATTACTTACTAGATAAAATTGGAAAATATAATCAGTATATATATATAGTATATTTAAGACCTTTCGTTATATACTTTATCTGATAAGTATAGGAAAAAGTAGAAAGGAAAGAAAAAATAAAGAATAGACTCCCTCAAAGAAAGTTTTAATTTTTCAATTTCAATTTTTTTTCTTGTATTATGCGCATATAAATTTTCTTTCAACATTTATTATTCCTTACTTTCCATTACTCTTATTGACCCACGTCTCATTAGTTTTATCTTCCTCCATAAGGCTATCTACGTTCAGCCTCGTACTCTCATGTAACCCTTCATTGCAATATGGCGCCTCTTGGGAAGTAGAATTATGTAATTGTGATAATGTGTCAGGAATTTAACACATATTGTACTAGAATATGAGGTAGTTGAGAGATATGATCATGTTAGTAAATAATGACGTAAGATAGAAGAAGTATTGGAGAAACTACGATGAGTTTTGTCGTGGTCAATAGTAAAGATGAACACTATATATTGTAGTAATCGTGATTTAATAAAGACATATGAGTTTACGGAAGATACAATTCTGAGAAGAATTATTAGTATTTATGGTGGTTCTGTGAACAATGTACACTTGTTGCAAGTGAATGTCAGAGTTTATATAAATGGAGATACTAGGATATATATATATATATATATATATATATATATATATATATATCAAGTGGTTGGCTTATGTAATAAAGTCAATTTAAAAAACAAGACAAAAATTATTAAATAAAGAATTGTCATAGAGTAACAATAACTGAAGCAAGGAAGCTATTAAGAACCCAATTGGAAACACAAACAGTAGTCCAATTGGATGCAGTTTTCAATAGTGCCCACCTGGATGATTTACAGTACTTCCCTGTTTAGTAAGTTTCTTTTCTTCCTACTGCTTATCCTCCCTATTCGCTGAAGCGTTTACTGAAAATAATTACATTTTTTTTTTTCAATGTGAATATGTTGGCACTATTTTCTGGTAAGTTGTTCATTGTATATCGCACAAATAAGCCAATTAATGACCCATGTTTTACGTTTTACGCTTAAAAAAACTAGCATTTAATCCTTCACATGGCTCTTTCTAGAAACCTAATAGAAAAATCTCGCATATCACCAAGTATCGAATCTTGGTCTTTCATATATAATCAAAAAAATAATTTTACATAGTTCTTTCTTTTTTTTAAAAAAATCCAGTTCATTTTACAAACACTGAATAATGATACTACTGACTAGATAGCTACCTTAATTAGTTTTGTTTCTTTAAATATGTTAATTGGTTCTCTACATATACCTAGGTATGTAAAATTCTATTTAATCCTATCCTGTAAAAGTACATATTTAAATCCATTGAAACAATAATATTATAAATGTTCTGTTCTGAACAGGAGTAAATGTATAAAATTACAATATTTCCTTTAAATATCAAGCCAATTAAGTACTTAACATTTCAATAATGACTGACTAATTCGCTTGTCGAATAAATACTAGCAGATTTGTTCACATCAAAATTGTGGTTTATTGGAGAACAACGACACGAAATTATGACCAATAAGATTTATTATTTCTTTCAATATAACTTGCGTTTACATGACAGTGCTTTTTATTTTCATCAAGGAATTAGTATTCATAGAATTACATTTCTTCTGAGGTCTGAAGAACCACTATAACATACAAGTTTATGCTCCTTTTTTGACTGAAAGCATTTCCTCACACGTATTTTAAGGGATCAACAATAGGAAACTATTTTTCCAGAAACAGCTAGTTTGGAAATGTATTAAGAATTCTGTAGAGATTTGAACTTTGCCTTGGTTCTAATGATTAGTTAATTATCTCGAAATATACTTTAT
The DNA here is from genome assembly GCF_964235325.1 of Thermobia domestica. Lineage (NCBI taxonomy): Eukaryota > Metazoa > Arthropoda > Insecta > Zygentoma > Lepismatidae > Thermobia > Thermobia domestica. The sequence continues at coordinate 219,804,485 of NC_137454.1, read as the reverse complement.
GGAAACATTACGAAAATGTAGATAATCGTGGAAAATTGTTCTAGCATTTCCAATAATAACTTATCCACTGTTCAAAGGAGTCCTTCTATATGAATATTAACACTTTGTATAATTATGAAACCTAGATCTTATCTTTTAGCATTGACATGAACAGATCATGCTCTTGTATCGTTGAAAGCTTTTTCCAAACCATACTGTTAGTCTCCTTCACTTAATTCAGCAATTTTGAAATCTTCATCTCTGTTAAAAAATTAATTAATTAATTAAAAACAAACAAATATTAATGAGCTACATAGAGCCATATTAAGTTAATCATTTGTCAACTTGAATAATAATTAATAACAACCAATGACGTCAGTAAAAATAATAGATGAACCCTCTCTCTTTCCGCTAATCTAGTGGCTAGTGTGTGCGTTTCTGAAGCACGGGATTTCGGGTTCGATTTCCGGTGAAAGCATTGAAAATTTGAACGCATTATGGTGGTTTGGATTCCATTTTAAACTGTAGGTCCACGTCTCGTGTAGCCTTAGTGCTGAAAAGGGACGCTAACCTTTAATCAACAAACAAATACATGTACCTGCAATATCCAAAATAGCTTTTGGTTTTGAAATGAAAGACACCCATACCACTATTAACAAACACTACGATATACCCCTTGACCTGCGATTTGATTGAAAACTTGTTTAAGCTTTCGTGGGGACTTGAATTTGGCAGCTTGCACAGCATAATGAAAACGTGCTCGTTATAAATCTAACAGCAGGTTGATTATTGTTAAATATTACAACCGCTAATCATCATTTTATATGACTTTAGTTTTTGCGTGTATTGGCATTTAATCTGAATTCTTTCAGTTTAATCCTTTGTTTATCTCTAAATATTTAGAAAAGAAAACCGAACAAGGACAAATTACAGTATTCGCGCCGAGTAGTGATGCTTGACCTAGATTTACCGATTTCACCACCCAATAGAACGCGAGGGTGTGTACCGGTCGTCATCCTCCACCAGTATCTTCTCTTGCGCTACACGGAAAACATCTCCCGAGAGTACAGTGTTGACGGATTGGGGCCAAGTTCCGTTTTGTTAATTGTTTTTTTGTTGCATTATATTCTCATTATTACTATTCGTGTTTTTGTTACCGTTTTAGAATAATTGTTATTGTGGTTATTGCTGTGCAGTGTTATTATTGGTAATTTTTAAATGATTTTTTTTTTAAATACTCCTTTACACTGTCTTTAAAATTTGGCAACATTGTTGGCGAATTTTTTATTTTCCCCAAGTGTGCACTCGGGAAGCGGCTCCACGAACTGTACCGAAGTTTCCCGATGTATCAGAGCTCAAGCAATGATTGGTTTAGAGCTCAAGCTTCACGACTCGGCGCGAGTACTATAGTTTTTTGTTATTGATAAACTATATATGAACTAATCATCAATCGTACTAACTACTTCGATAAATCTTTTTAGCATCGTCTTGATATTTCAAATTCTAACAGAATCCTCTGCTAATGGGAAGAATAAAGTAGGCTATAAAAATAGTAATAAGAACAATTAGTAGAATAACTATACCAAATGATAGAATAGCTATACAAATTCGATTCAATATTAAAATTTAATTGTTATTCCATTATAATTTATTCTTACCCGGTATTAATTGCAATTACACCCTTACTAAATTAATAGTTAAAATACATCTTTCAATCATACGTTCCATATAGAATAAACACTACAAAACAGACAATGTTGTAATTTAGTTGACTCTATCGTTAATAATCAGCTGAATTATTAAGCCGATAAAGAGTTCAACTATACACCTAATTTGGAAAAAATATACCACGGAAGAGGATGTCGAATAGAGAGAGTAAGGTATTTCATTGTTTATATCGTTTCACATGAGTTAATTTTACTTGTGCTATGCCAACGTTTGGATGGAATAATGAAGAACACAGTTTTCCTTTGATTAGACTAGATACTGGATTTTCAATTTTCGAATCTTTGATAGACTTCATTAACGTTATGTTCATGATATATACAGTACTTCTGTGTATGTGTTTTTATATAAGCTTTTTAATTATACACACACTAATTATTTGCTGAGCAAAATCATATATTTTTAAATGAAAATATATGGTTTTTCTCAGCAAATAATTAGTGTGTATTTAATTATATACAAAGCAAAGCTTCTACTTATGGAAAATATCACAAAGCTTTTTAATGTTAATAAGTGACCAGGTAGTCGTACTGTTATATGTATTATCTGTGATGCAATTTAAATGTCTTGTTTGATATTTTTCTAAATTTTTACAGGCTTATCTCATGTGTGTTAATATTATTAATACCTTTAAAGACTTATAATGCTTTGATACACTTTCAAAGCTCTTTTCTGAAGATGATCATGTTTTACTTTATATATATATATATATATATATATATATATATATATATATATATAGATGGCTACTTTAAATTTATTGAACTTATTCATTTTTAAAAAAATAATCACTCCACTCTTCTCTTTAGAGCAGAATTTGAACATTCTTCTAAAAAGTTGTAGAAGAGTTGGACATATACGTACTTATGCATCAGAAACCCTCTGTGGTTTCCTATTCGCTTTTGAACACAGTTTGTTGTTATTTAGATAAACAAATAAATAAATTCAGAGAGGCGGATTGCTTGCTTTCCTTCTACTATTACTTTTATCTTTGGATGTATATTTACAAAAACTGTCAATAACTACATTATTATTTGTCTCTATACAAAATTAGAATGTCATCCACATTACATTAATATCGTATACATTTTAGAGATCATCTTTTAAAATATCTTGTTTTAAATTGTTGAACTTTATATTTGAAAAAATTGAGTAATAATAGATTACGCATTATACAGTATCTATCTATCTATCCATACAGGGTGAACCTGAAAGATGTGCACAAACTCCATGAGGTGACATCGAAAGAAGACAAAAGTCCTCTTGAATGTTGTCGATTTCCGAGTCGTGCAAGAGTGACATGAGTGCCAACTTGGAATCGAAAATCGAATCCTGACAATTGGAACGGAACAGAAAAGTATGCACATACTCGGGGGGTGATTCGTGACATCAAAAGAAGACAAAAAGTCCTCTTGCCTGTTGTCGAATTCCATGTTGTGTACGAGTGACAGGGGTGCCAACTTAGAATTGAAAATCGAATCCTAATATACACTAAGGTACAATTTTGCTGATGTTCACAGCCATATTTAACCAGTTTTGATCTTACGAATGGCTTCCCGCACTTTATGTATATCTTTCTGTTCTGTTCCAATTGTCAGGATTCGATTTTCGATTCCAAGTTGGCTCACCTGTCACTCGTACACGACGCGGAATTCGATAACATGCAAGAGAACTTTCTGTCTTCTTTTGATGTCACGAATCACATTCTTGAGTTTGTGCGCATCTTTCAGGTTCATCCTGTATATATACACATACTCTAAACAGAGTCTCTAAGGAATTCAACAACCGAATTAATTCTAAAAAGAGATACTAACTGGATTCCATAATTCCGTACATTTTATCACTAGATCCATCAGTAAAATGTAAGGTATCATTACTAAAAAATCTCTCTTATTAGAATTAATCATGTGTTGAACTCGTCAGATTCTGTTTAGTTTATTATTTTCAATTTGAAGATATATCAACATGTGTAGAATTTGCGTAATCCGTTATCACTTCTTTCAAAGAGAGAGAAAAATTTTGATCAGGATATTTTAAACTATGATCTAAGATAAGTATGGTATTATCATTAATGAATAACGTTCAAATTTTATACAGTGACGAAAAGAATGCAGTAGGTAACATTTTCGTAAATAATTTATCTAAAAATAAAAGTAATAGTGGAAAAAGAAAATAACAATAATTCAATATTTTGCATTTACTTGTATTATTTATAGGAAAAACAACAGATTCTCAACAAAGAGGCATAGGGAATGTGCAGTGAGTTGCTGATATGTGTGTTCTCTGCTCACTTTTTTCAGGTGAAGGCTATTGTTTGGAAGTTTTTTTAAAAAAAAATTAAGAAAAAACTTTCAACCTCCGTTTTAAAAAGTATGCTAAGCGGGAAGTTGGTATTTGTGGAATGAAAAAAGGAAGATAATATTAGAAAAAAAAAATTAGCTAGTGAAATGATTGAAGTTGTCATCTGTGAAAAGAAAAAACTTCTGTACGGGTACCAAATCATCATAAAATTATCAAACAAATAAAGAAGATACTTAAAACATAATCTAATATATTAATTGGTAGATATCTGAAGAAAACATCAATCAAAGTATAAAAGCTACATCATGGTTAATATGCATAAGAGCTGAGTATATTGGGCTAGGCTACTTACCCTCGTAAAAGAGTTTATATAGGAAACACAAAAAGAAACATTAACATAATGTAAAGGCATTATTAAGATTTCAAAAACGAAAAGCCAGTATCTGATCTGTCAATACCTAACAGGTAAATATTTCACATGGAACGAATAATATTAATTTTAGAAGGCAACTTCATAAGCCCGAAGAATTAGAATTGAAAATCTACAATTGGTAGTCTCTGGTTACTTGCATGAATTTAAAACAATCGTTTATTACTGTGTAAGTTGGATGGTAGAAAAGAAAGATGGCAATCTCACTATCATGCAACGCTAGAAGCACTCATACACATCGTGTTGTTTAGCTACATTATGTAACGGGGTTATCCAAACCAAGGTAAACTGTGAACTACAAATTTTATGAAAATTTCCAACGGATGATCTTTTGTTTCTTTGTTGTTTTATCGAACAGCTGTTCTTATTGCCAGTTCCTTTCTTTGTGAGAAACTCAGAGCTCGAAATATCAAGACGATACAAAAGAAGAAGAAGAAGAAGAAAAAGATTTGTTGATAAGCACAATTTTTTCGTTATGTATGAAACATTAATTTTCAATTCAATTTCATGATACGATCCTATAGTCATTTTGATTATTGATTGGTGCACATATGTCGTTTGATTTTTTTGTTGATAAGCACAAAAGAAGAAGAAGAAGAAAAAAAGATTTGTTGATAAGTACAATTTTTTCGTTATGTATGAAACATCAATTTTCAATTCAATTTCATGATACGATCCTATAGTCATTCTAATTATTGATTGGTGCACATATGTCGTTTGATTTTTATTTTTATTTATTTATTTATTATTTTTTTTTGTCTGCTGAAATCAAGCAAAATTATTTCCATTAATAATAAATGCACTGTGTCATCTTTGCATGCTCTCATTTCTCTAAACAAATTTGTAATAAACTAAGTGTAAATGCTCAATATTACATTAAAATTTATTTACAATTAAATTAATATACAGCATAAATAAGAATGTGAAACATTATAAATTTGATTTGTAACTATAAATTTGAGCATTTACTGTATTGTAAAATGTAGTAGTAACATCTTTTCAAATAAAAGCTTAAAAATATGTGGCTAATCTAAAGCAAAGGGTTAATAATTAACACAACTGTGTTACTAAACTATTCAGGCAAGCTTTCATATTCATATATTTTTTTCTTTCATTCCAAACGGCATGCAAAAATACTACTTGAACTAGGCAGGATGAGGAACCAACCTGAACTTTTACAGGGTTATTTCTAAACTAATTTACCTTGAGAGGCCTATGGAAAAAAATGCTACGTCCACTTTAGGTATATGTGTATTTGATCACACTTTCCGAGAACTTGTTGTAGGAATCTTCGTACACAATCGTGCTTTTACAGACTTTTAACAGTTTTTTTATTTGCTTTCTTTCTCTGTGACTATATCTTCTCATCTACTTTTCCTCTACTCGAACGAACACAACACTTTTTTTTTTGTAATATTTCTCTACAGAGCTCAAAATAGCACAAATGGTTACAGAATAAAAAAGAGGGGAGGAGAGAGATATTTCTAATATTTTGAGGTGACATCTTTGAGGTAGGGGCAGTGATCGTGACACTGCTAATCGCGATCGGGTGTCTGTGGTTGGCATCAACATTAATAACTGATTAAGAACTTCTCCTTTTTCAAAAATTGAAATATGGAGGTTTCCACTGTTTGAAATGGAACGGCAACTAATCCTCACAATACAACTTCCTCCTCTGTTATAAAATGTTATCTTCAAAAGAGTAGAAACTAGTTTACATTTAAAAAAAAAAATGTTGGAAAAGAACTGAAGAAAGCGTAAATACTGAAACACTGTGTTTTTGAATGCATCGAAAAATGATTTTATTGGTTATTGCACAATTATAAAGTGGAAAAAATTATAAAAGTTAAAAATTTTATTTCCATATAACCTTTTAACATGCTTATCTTATGATTGCAATTGTCTTAATATTCAATATTCAGACAAAACAATCTTAATTAACAATCCAGTTTATCTGATAAGAAATTTGTATAAGCGAATTACAAACCTTCCTTAAAGAAACAAATTTTAAAGCAAAACATGCTCAGAATTAGGCAGCATGCTTCTTAAATTTAATTTGAGAAAAAAAAATGATACAGTAAATGTATATTTGAAATACAGCTGTAGTTTTTTGCAATATAAAAGAATTTTCGGACAATTTCACTTGCAGTTATAAAAGTATGATATTTGCATAGAAGCGATAAAAATTAATAATATAGAGAAAAATATTGTAATATAAATACATTCAAAATCATTTTATTATTATAAATAGAATGAAATTTGGAATTTGAGAATCCATATGCAATATTTTTTGTAGAAAAAAGAAGCCACCTTTAGTTGATACATAACTGATTTGTTTAATGAAAAAGATGCATACAACAACGAATCTATTGCCATGCTTCGAATCAGCTATTGTGACTATTATTTACATCAGTCACACTGTGAAGTTCTTATGACGAAATTATTTAATTAGGTGTTATTGTTCCATCCTGCTATTTCAAGTTTGTTCTGTGTGTCTACAAAAAATTTGGTATTACAATGTAGCTAATTTTTAATTTATCTAAATGCACTATGAACTAACACTGTATTTTCTTGTAAAAAATACTTAGTGAGATAATAATGGAAAACAGGAAAGCACAACTAGCGATTCTGCCTACATTTAAAATTCACACGAAAGTAATAAAAAGAAAACAAATGACAATAACTACTATTTCTGATTCCTTTATTTATATTCTGTGTGTGAAATCGATTTTTTTTTTAAACACCAAATGTGGGTATTGTTTAAAAAGAGAGAAACACAAGGTATTTTCAAAGGTACTCTACCTTCTGCCCCTCTCGTTCTTCAATGTTCCTCCATACTTGGGTCTAGTCCCGATGAGATCAATAATTTCAGGGATACAACTTGCGAAAATGGCCTACACAGGTGAAGTGGCAAAAATTTGTCGCCAGCATGAGAAGGGAAACAAACAACGAATAAGAGGCAAGCATAAGAGGGTTTGTGTGGTGGGTGAGAGGAGAGGGTTTTGGATAAAATTTGTAATGTGCCTGATCCACATAAAGTGAGAGAAAAGGTGTGAACATTTATTTTTTTTAAAATTATTAATTTGTATTATTATTATTATTATTATTATTATTAAATAAAAGGAAAAAAGCATTAGAAGACCCACTCCCACAACAAGAGAACAGGCACACACAGAGAAACCCTGGCTTGTTAGATCCAAACCACACTTTTTGGTAGAGAAAATAATATTCAAGCAATAAAACATCACATCCACCAACGAGCCAATGTTTCTTGGTGCAGCCACAGACACCACAGTCTCGGAAAAAGTGCACCATTCATGGATAAAAAATAATCATTAAGAAATAAATGAGGGGAGATGTAAGTAAATGATAAAAATATTTTTAAAACAGGCAGTGTCATCTACAGAAAGGTTAACTTCACAGTGGACTAGCTCATATCTACTCTACCGTCCTATATAGCGATAAAGAATTTTTGTAAAAAAAAATAAAGCCTAAATAGTATTACATTCTTAGGCATGCCACCAAGAAACATTACAATGCTATGTACTTGGCATTTATTGCCTGGCTACAATGGTAGATGGACATTAAGTAAGAAATAATGTTCAGTCAATGAAAAAAAGTTTTTAACACTCCTCACACCCTAAGGCAAAAGTGTTAACTAGTGAAAAAAAAAGATCTATAAAAGTAAAAAAGACAAACTGGGAAGGGAAGCAATCGTTTTTCTTTTCATTTTAACCGCTGCTGCTGTACCTCCTGCCGCGTTCCTTTTTGTACCGGCCGCCATATTTAGAGCGGTTGCCAACCAGCTCGGTGATTTCAGGAATCCAGCTGGCAAACACAGCCTAAGGAATCAGGTCCGTTGAAAAGGAGTAAAGGGTTAACTGCCATTGTTTTTATTCACCCCCACTGTCCAATTGAAAGACCCTTCACAACTAATTTCATTCTTTAAAATTGCGTTCCATAACCTGGCAACTTTCACATTCACGTAAAATCACGAATAATATTAAAAAAAAAAAAAAAAAAAGCTTTTAAGCATATGATAGCAAAAGTAAGTAACCGCCTACATTTTTCTTTTCAAAAATTTTGGAATGACAACAACTCTTTGAGTATATATTACTATGATTTAAAAAGGATGTGATTTTCTGTTACAGCAAATTGTACTTAAATAAGCTCACCATTTGTGAAGTTTCTGAGGAAATAAATTATGTATTATACCTAGACATCTACTTTTGCTCATGAATATACATACTACACTACATATTTATTTCAAATCTTTAGTTTTCCCACATACATATATATTTATAATTTTCAAAAATGGATGTCAGCTTACAATTTTTTCTCTCAAAAACTTCCGAATAATTGATAGATTTAAGAGAGCTTGATATTGAGCACATGCTTTTTATGTGAAAAAAGTATTTGTTTAAATTATTTTGTCCTTTTTGAAGTTATTGAACGAAGACCTAAGGGGTATCGACTTCTGCAGTTATTGCATGAAGTAAGCTTAATTATAATAGAACTTTCTACTATTTCATATTAAAGCGCTACCACCTGAAACGTACGTCTTTCCTAGATATTTTCAATTTTCGGTATTACGTAAGCTGAGACTTCTAGGATATGACAATATATTGCTCAACAATAAGATATTTCTAGCAAATGATGAGTATTTGGCATCATAAAATTTTAAAAGTACCAAAACCTATGGGGGAGGGGGGGAATATTAATGTTTCTCTTGACCTTTTCTTTTCACAATATTTTCAAATATAGGAAACAATATAAGATTGTTTAAAAAAGAAATATTTTTTTTTTAAAAATTAGAATAAAAATTGTTTTCTAAAAATGATTCAAATTAATGTTAGAAGAATGAAGAGGAGGAGAAATTATTTGCTCCCTAGTCAAATCATAGTATTATTATTATTTTGGTCTTAAAATGACTTTTAAAAAGCCGTATTGTGGTGGAAAGTGAGCTAGGTATGGAACGCAAGGCTGAAAACAAAATTATATTTTTAAAAAAGTACTTTTTCAAATTATATATAGAGAAAAGCATGTGAATAAACAAATAAAATCTAAATAATATAAATAAACAAAAGATAGAAAGATGTAAAGAAAAAAAGAGAAAATGTGTATTAGCAGTTTAGATTAAATGATTATGTTATACAATCAGAGTAAGACAATGAAAGAGACTAAACAAAAAAACTCAAACAAAACTAAAGGAAAAAACAAATCATCACTGCATACATACTTTGTAGGAAAAAGAAAGTGAAGTAAAAATTCAAGGTTAAAGATCATTAGTGAAATAATCTTGCAGAGCTTCCAAGAATTATATTGGTTTCTGTTAGTTAGAGGTATTTTTATATTTCAGCATGACAGACAATCAACAACAAAGGGTATACCTCTTTCCGTGCTCCCGCTTGAATTCGCCACCATATTTGGATGTAGGTTTTACCAGCTCTATAATCTCAGGAATGCTACTGGCAAACATTGCCTACAAGGAAAAATGTTATCCACTAGTAAGCTGTCCATATTCCATCACCCTGATTTTTTCCCTAAGTGTTTATTTATGCTCCACGCCGAAGAATCAGACAAAAGTTTATTCCTTTTACTTCTGAAATAGCGTTTCTTTTCATTTTTAGGTAAACGAATAACTTTATTTTTTGAATAAAATTTTAGCGAAACCAGTGCCGACGTCGATATATTTATCAAGCATTTTTTAACATTAAAACACATGCTATTTGAATGAAAGCCTGCTTGTATATTTTGATGCTAATAATAATAACAATAATAATACTGACAATAGTAACTAAAAATAAATGATGGCAATTAAAAAACTTTAATAATAATAATAATAAAGTAAAGGTACCAGTGAAGTTAATAAATTTATTAAGTAACTCAAGGGCATAAGACTAGAGTCTGTTGTAATAAGACTGTTTTCTAGCTACAATGACAAGTTACTGGCTTGTGCTTTAGTGCATTAAGCAATACAAGCGATATAAATCTATAGTTTGTTCTTATGATCGATGAAATTTAGCATCACTTGAAATGAAACATTCACTGACAGGTACATTGTGAGAAAAGAAATAAACAGGACAGTATTTACAAGACAAAAGGAGTATCTCCTTTTTTTATTTGCTTTTTCAAAAGAGTAGAGCTACAATTTTACTTGCGAATTCAGTAGCAATAGAAACAAATGAAAAATACAGAATAAATAAGTAAATAAATGTAATAAAGTAATTTTTATGTGCTTTACTAATATGTGAATTTAAGCCATAACAGCCATGAGCTTATAAAAAGAAAATTTGCATGGCCAAGAAAGAATAAGGGTTTCATTTTATTTATTTTTTTTAAAAAATAAAATTTTTCTTAAAAAATGCGAGACAAATCACTTATTGGCTGACTTCACAAGCGGAAACACAGAAAGAGAGACAGAGAATAAAGGCAGATAAAGATACGAACGTAAAAAAGATCTTGGCTGAATGCAATAACATACATTAAGCTGCACGAGTACAATATTTGTTATTCAATGTAACACACAAAAACTTCGTATAATTTAGAACTTTTCGTTATAGTTATCGACAAATAACTCGTCAAGATAATGTACAATATTCTTTTTGAACAAAAAACAAAAATATTCAATTATAAAAAAAGTAAAATTGCATAAAAACAAAAAATTCAGCCAAGAAACATACAATGTGATACTTGACCTTCCCAGCTCAAGACTGCTATACCGAATATTTAGCATAAAATGATTTGATATTAATAAACATCTATAGATATTACATCTAAATATATGTATATTTTCCTAATAAATAAACAATTTATAAGAATATTAATGAATGGTTGACAGGACATTTTTTATAGAAACAAACAATCAAACAAAAAATAGGAACAAGAAACTACAGAAAAATGACAAGCAATAACATTAAAATTTACGGGAAAAGAAGTGGCAGCGTTGAAGTGCCTTTGGTTTAAAAAGAAATATGCCGTTAAAAAGCATGAAGCGATCATACAACTAAACTTTTTCAATTTTTAGGTTAAGGTATGTTTTAATTCCACCTCATTTCTAAATTTAATTTGTGACCAAGAAAATATGATTATTCTGAAGTTATTGGGTCAACTGTTTCCTGCTCAAATTTATTTCACGTATTTCTTCAAAGATATGACATAAGCATAAAATAAGAGCAGTTTGAACAGTTTGATCAGTTTCGTTACTTCTAATAATATAAAGTAAATATCAGTGCAATTTTACTTAAAATAAAGACTATATTTATATGTGAATATTAAAAAATAATATGATTTTAATTATGACAAAACAACCTTTTACATTTTGAAAATCTATTTATTGCACGAAAATGCATTTTTTCTCAAGAGTGAATTCATATCGTGCTGATGAGTTCATCCAAGGACATACACAAAAATTGAAATTACAGCATTAGTGAAACTTTACGAAATGTGACGTCACTAGAATATTATTTAAAATTAATTTCACGGTTGAATTATCAAATTGTGTTTTCATAGAAATTAAATAAATAATATTCAAAAGGAGCGTATTTGAAAAAGCAAATACGAATACAGAAACCTCACAAAAAAGTTTTTATGTGCCCTATGTATAAATAAAAATACCGGGGAAAGAAAATATGTATGTTTAAGTTGTAAATAAAAATACACGTAAAGGAAATATATATGATTTAGTAGCAATAATAAATTTATTTAGTCAATTATAATTGACTAGTTTAGCGTACATTAATTCCATGAATTAAAAAAGTATAAAAATCCATATTCTCAGAGAAAAAAAATGGTATGAAGTAATATATTCTAATTTCAAAATTTAGAATATATATTTCCTTTTAAAAAAAGAAAAAAGAAAAACTACGTTCATCTTTGAGTTGGATTCTTATATGTCGTTGTCATAAGTAGGCCTGTTCATCTATGTTAAATATTTCATAGAAAGGAATATAAATCGAACTGGTACTTTAAGACATAATCGTGAAAATTTACTTAGAATCACAGACCAAAATCTTAGTCAATGTGATTAATCTCATTTGAAGTTGAACCTTAAATACTAACGAAGTAAATAGCTTGTATTATTATGTACCTACATAATAATAGTGCATTCAATATCATTAAACCAAATTAATACATTTGATCTCTATATACTGCAGTCGAATATTAAAACCTATCAGGATGCTCGTACGCAAAAATATTGGTATTACTTCAAATTTCAACCGCTTACGAAGTCTCAACTACACTATACATATAATGTCTTAAAACTCAATTTAATGTATTAAAAATTACATCTATGACAAAGATGTAAACATGGAATTTTTCTTATATTTGAAAAAAATTCTGAATAAATTTTATTAAGCTGGTCCCTATCGTAAGAACAACTACATTGCTTGTAAAAAAAACTTCCTCTAACTCACACTTCAAACAAAAATTTATATATATATATATATATATATATATATATATATATATATATATATATATATATATATATATATATATATATTAATATATATATATTAATATATATATATTAATTTCGTTTTATGAAATATTATTTAAATAAAAATGTTTACATTTTAATTGTGAATGTCCTTCGTTATTCATATTTTTCAAGTCATTGAATTGTGGTGATATAATCTCATTGTTCCACACTACATTTAGAAGGGCAGAGTCACACAGAGACGTTCACGAGTTTGCAAGCTGTGTTGTTAAGTCACAAGACAGGTAGGAAAGACTATCAACACTGCCAATTCCATGCACGAGATATCTTTACACACGCACATACATACATACATACATATGTATCAAAGAAGAAACAGTAAACAGGAAAAGATAGTTAATGACAATATATTTCTATCAAAACAGAAAGCACATATTGATATATATACATATATGTAATATAGTCACACAAAAGTAAAAAAAAATGATACATTTAAGTTTAATTTCGTCACTTCTGTTCACAACCATTTGCTGCAAGAACCTACTAAACTAAAAAACGAATTAATTTCAAGATTCATCTGAGAAATATAATAATAACAAAGCTAATTTTTCTTTTTTTCTTTCTTTTCAACAAGAAGAAATGCAAAAATTATTTGGAAAAATTAATATTTAAATTTTAGTCAAATACTACAACTAACGGAGATTGAGGCTAGTATTCAACTCAAACATTGAGCAAGGAAATTCATATTATATATATAGTATATGATATAAGATCAAGATCAAACTGAAGATATGTTTATTCAAAGGGCATGAACTTTGAAGTAAGGCATGAAATTACGTGATCTTATGCTTATTGAAATGAGATAGAACTAGATTCGACATTAATAGTTTGTTGATCAACAGTCAAATCATTTAACAATTATCAATTTACAAAACACAGTTATAATTTTAAAAATGAAATAAGAATTAAAGTATTCCTATGTTTGAAACTAACCTCAATCTTTATGCTATTGCTACATAGGACATTTTGTTCAATTTGTAGTCGTATATAAATTGAGCTGAGTTTACTACGTTTACTAATTTTCAACAATCTGGTTTTATGATTTAGAAAGATCATGAATTCTAACTGGTCGGTAGACTTTTCTATCAGCTTTTTTTCTTATAGAAACTACATAACTTTCACCTTTCTCTACATTTTCTTTTCTTTTACTTGCCAGGTTTTCAGGTACTTCTTTTTCATTAAAACTTATATTGACATTCTGTTAATAATATTAATGGTTCTGAATACTGTACGATCTTTGCTCTTTAGCCAATTGATTTATATATTAACTATATTTGTTTCTTTAAACGAACTGGAATTTTATTTTTTTTTATTTTACTGATCTTTACTTTCTTCAAATCTATTTGAATTTTCCTTACTTCGTGAAAAGTAAATTTTGTTAAAAAACATTTAACATAATCTAATTTAATTTAAGCAATGTTAAATTTATGTATAATGCAAATTCATTTTAATAAATCAAGGGACATTTAAAGACTCGAAATAAGTAAAATGATATAATTAAAATTTCAGTTTACTTACAAAAATGACTTCCTATATAAATCAATGAGCTAAAAAAGGAAAGATGGCGTAGGTACTCAACGCTGTTAACAAAACGAAATTCAGAAAGTTCAATAGTTGAAATATGAAAACAAATGAAAGGGGAAAGCCAATCCATGTAGTTCTTAATATCTTTTATATGACGAAAGAATTTAAGCAATGCATGATTATTTGCAAATCAAATTAATATTGTAATCAAGAAAATTAATATTGTAAAAAATACTTACCAAACCAACAAGCAGAAAAAATACGAGGAAAGTTCTTCCAAGGACGGTCTGACAGTAGATATCACCATAACCTACTGTGGACATAGTAACAATAAGGAAATATACACACGTCCAATACGAGAGACGAGCAGGGTTATCAAATTCCATAGGATCACCGGAGTTTTCAAGCTATAAATAGAAGAATGATAAAATTTCTATCACATATTTTAAGACAAACACTTACTTAAAAAATAACATAGCTTTAATTCGTTTAAATTATATAACTGTACTTTTTTTTAAAAATATTTCTACATAAATTGTAATCGAATCTTTTTTGCGGCCAAGTAGTTGATGCATGTGCTTTCTGTCCTCACAGCACCGAGTTCGATCTCTGGAAGGGTACGAACAATATAAACTCAAGTATGGTCTGGATTCCACGTTAAACAGAAGATTCCGTCCCATATAGCCACTGTGCTGAAAAAGAATTGATATCAGGGTGAACCACAAGTTCGATCGTTTGAGAACTCATCCAAATGTATCATATTGTTCCTGTTACTTGGAAGTACCGAGCAAAACCATGAGTTAATATGGGGTATGGAGCGCACATCAGTTTTCATGTATACAGCGCCACTGTGCATTACATTTAAACTGAAAGAGTCAAATATGGAGCTCGATCAAGTGACTATTCGTATAGTTCTAAGACATTATTAGAAGAAAGAAGTGAAAGGTACGGAAGCTGCAAAAGAAACTGTGTGCTCTCAAAGAAATGATGTTGCTTGTGAATATGTGGAATGTCTTAAAATGGTTTATTCGATTCAGGTCAGTCTGTAAGAGTAATTAGGACAAAACTCGGGCCGGTAACCAGTTGCCATGAAGACGGGCTTCGTGGAACAGATTACGACTATCGATTCACTTACAATGTATGTGAATTGAAAACACAGGTGGAGTTTTCCTAAATACTGTGGTCTTCACCTACGTCAACTGGAGTTTGTTCTGTATACAATCTCTATTTTTGTGCCATGAACTGACAACACAACAGGTCGAAAGATGACCCAACATGTGTGTCAATAATTTCTACAGAATCCTCATGCCGACAGGTTTTAGTATTTGATCGTCCAGGTGTTGAAATATTGTTATTATGCCAGTATAATCAGTGATTACCACCAAGCTAAGAGGCACTGCTAACAATTTAACTATGTAATGCTATGAAATTTAACTGTCCAAAGGGGAAGATTTGAAACAAAGATCAAAGGAATTCGTTCTAGACGTCCGTGTTTTGAATTTAAATCCCTACACTAAACAATTGCAGGGAGTTGATGTTATACGACAGAAATACACGACTTTGATTAATAGGGTTAGGGTTCCGGTTCAGCGTCCCATGCCACTTGTAATGTGTAATTATCTAGAAACTCTAGAAATTGCACGTATTTGAATTCGTACATCTTACATACAGCTCAGTTTTCACCCTTTTTTCCTATCATTTGTTACGCTCCCTTTACCATTTCCTACTAGGAGAACGGTTTAAAACATTTGATGATGTGAAACACGGGATGTGTGAGTTTTTGGCTCCCAAATCCTCCGAATGATATCAACATGGAATTGTATTTCTGGTGAAATGTTGGCAGAAAGCTGTTCAATGCAATGAACTTACTTTGCAGGATAAAGTAAGCCTTTATACTTTTTATATGGTGCAAGTATTTTACACGATAAGACGAAGGAACTTATGATTCACCCCGGTAAAATCAAATTAATCAACCCACTAATCAATTATAATAATTATAAAGTCTGGCAGCTATTGGGTATTAGGTAAAGCACAATTTAACTCACAAATTAGAAAGAAAAAGGATATTAATCAGGTAATTTTATAACAATTCCAAATAGATAAACAATTTGGAACTATTATTAAGTATAAAATCACTAAATGTTTGTCCATCCAGTAAATATTTGTCACCGATAATTTTACTTATGAAATAAGATTAGAAGATTATACTGTATATATGAAAGTGTATGAGAGGAATAGGTGACTCAATATATATTATAATTAAGTTCATACAGACTTAGTCACTTTTTAACCAAACTTTTGAGATGATTGTGTCCAAGATCTTTGTTGTACTATAGATAACACACATGCAGCCGACAATAATCTTTCAGAAGGACGGTGCTGTACCACATTGAACCCTTCAGTTCCGATATTTTTAAATCTCACATTCTCCAATCGTTCGATTGGCCATAGCGGACAATTTTCTTGGTCTCTACATTTCCCGACACTACCCTGTAGCGTTTTATGAGAGTGTGTCAAAAACAAAGTGTACGCTACAAAAGTTGACATTATACTGGACTTTATCACATAGGAGATGTCATAAACTCTGTCACATTAGAAACGCTGCACAACATATACTTGAAATTAATTACAGGTTAGACATTCTCCGTGCCACCACAGGCTCTCATGTGCAACTGTACTGAACTGAAATGTACTAAGTTGTGTTACACTAAAACGTTTTCAGTTACGTTATCATTTTCATGTATATTAATGATGGAATAGGTATTTTCTTTTTTCCTACATTTGTTTGCTATGTTGGAGTCTCACGGTAGACACCCAGGCATATCATATTGGTAAACTATAGCTTTCTCTGTAAGTTAATCACTGTATATTTTGAACGATATAATTTTCTTATGATCGGTTCATATCTACACACATGCTTATATTGAAAATTTAATTATATACTATGTTTGCAAATTAAAAGTATGAAGTTCCCTTAATTCGTAACTGAACTATTTTTTTGCCTTAAAATAAGTCTTACAGAGAACGAATTAGACAAATATTTCCAAAGTTATCCTTTTATTTTTTGCTAGAAAAGAAGGAAGTGAGAAAAAACCCTCTCAGTATATACAATGTCATAGTTAATAGTTATGTAACGCATACATAGTAACTTCATACTGTGCACAACAAGATTTTTGATTACAACTTTAAATAAGTGTATACCAATTCACGGAAGTTATCTGTGCACTTCATTTATGCAAGGAATATACCGTAAATACTCTGCATTTTGAATAGGGTAGAGGATATATCAGCGAAACAAATCACCACTATATAAAGTATTTTAAATCAGAAGTGCTAGGTTAATAAAAGACTATTATCTATCAATGTTATAAATGAATATGAATATCTATGAATGTTATAAAGGATTTTATAAACTAGTTAACTGAGTGAATTGAATGTATTTTTTTTAAGAATCAATGAACAGAATTGATTCTGATTTGTTATTAATAAGATAAATACACAAAAACTGTGAAGTAGTTTAATTTAGTAAAAATAATGCATTTATTTTATTATTACTCTTGTTCTGCTACCATATAATATAATTCTTTAAAAATATATTTGTCAGCAAAATTATATAAATATATGAATTCCTTCAAAGGATAGTTGTATATCTACTACTACTAAGTGTAAGGACTCACCAAATGAATAATCCCAGCCGCAGTAAGCCATACGGAAATAAAGATGGAAACCAGCTGAGCTAATCGTATAGAGCTGGAAGTCTTAAGAATATTTAGGTACTGCAGAATGTCTGGCACTGTCATCAGACGTAAAGCTCTCAGAAACCTCAAGCCTAAATAACAAAAGAAATATAGATATAATTGTTACTTTACCAAATGACTTCTTCAATAACAATGTCTTACGTTCTTTATAGGAAAGATGATAAACTATGGATACAATATTCTTACCACATACTTTTTACAACAGCAGGAATATTCCGACAAGAGACAAGGAAAACATGCCCAATGTCTTGTTTCTCGGAATGGTCTCAATCTATCAGCATTATTTTACATGCTAGATGATCTTTGTCATCATGCTTAGAACTCCTTACAGAGCTTCTTCGTATCTAAAACACTAGTTACTTGCCTTAAATATGGCAGATTATTATTTCTACTGTAACTATTTTCTATGGAAAATTGAGCAAATTCTTAAATTTTTGTGTGAGCTCAGTATGTTGAAAAGGTATTATGGATTCTTTTAAGAATGTACAGAAATCTTATTATACGGGGAATGATCTAAAAAAAGTTACAAAGCATGTAACTTTTGTGTTATTCAGTGTAGCTTAAAGGACATATATTTGTATATTAATAACATGTTTTCTTGTTTCAGGTATGAAGACTTCGATTCTGACCATATATACCACAGAAAGGGACAATTAAATTGGTGACTCGTCTGTAGAATTCGTTAGGAGTAGAAGTGAGGTTAGCGGTACGGTTCCTGTGAGCCAGAAACAGTACACATACATTCATGCGCAGATTGTGGAGATGTTTGGGGGAGAGTTCAATTTCAAAGCAATATGTAGCGAAGTGATGTCGTGTATTCAAAGAAGGAAGGGCCAGTATTGTTAATGATAAACCTCGGTACAGCGGTAGGACCCAGTGCTTAACCACTGACGTGAACTATGCTCGTACGGATGAGTATTCATATGGACAGAATAAAACATTACGCTCAATGTCAGCTGAGATGGGACTACAATATGGTGTTGTGTAGAACATGGTGGTAACGTACAGAAAAGTATAACGTATAGAAAAGTGTGCGCGAAACGGATCCTACGAGCACTATCCGAGAGCCATAGGACAACCAGAATGGCGAAGTCGCTGAATGTCCTGCAGCGTTACACAGCAGAAGGGAAGAATTTTCTACACCGGATAGTGACTGGTGGTGAAACAATATTACATATTTTCAATCCATCAAGGAAGTAGCATTCATGGAATGGAAATATGCATTTTCTCAACGGAAGAAGAAATTCAAAATGGTTGAGCTGAGCGAGCGAAGCGAGCGAAGCTCTAATACTCGGATTAGCCGTTTGGTTGTCCGCGAACTCCTCCTAGACCGTTTGGCCGATCTCAACCAAACTTAGCACGCTGATAGAGTATATCGTGCTGAGTGACAACATAGGTCGAAATCAAAAATCCGATGTACCATCGAGGAATAATGATCGAAAAACGCTTCCTCCTAGACCGTTTGGCCGATCTCAACCAAACTTAGCACGCTGATAGAGTATGTCGTGCTGAGTGACAACATAGGTCGAAATCAAAAATCCGATGTACCATCGAGGAATAATGATTGAAAAACACTTCCTCCTAGACCGTTTGGCCGATCTCAACCAAACTTAGCACGCTGATAGAGTATGTCGTGCTGAGTGAGAACATAGGTCGAAATCAAAAATCCGATGTACCATCGAGGAATAATCACCGAAAAACGCTTCCATAGACTTAACATGGGGAAAAAGTTTTCACGTGATTTTTTTGTCAACAATTAAAATCTGCGCGTGATTTTGAAAAATTCCGGCGAAGCCCTTTTATTTTTTTTAGCGTAAAAATTTACAATTTTAATCACAATTTAAAAACAAATTAACGATTTTTTAAACTTTTTTTAGCCGGAACAAAAGGTCAAGACGAAGAATTGTGCGATTGTTATGAAAAATACTGATTGTTTTAAAAAGTCACAATAAATTGATTACGTTGCTTAAGCTCGCTCAGCTCATTTCATTGCAATCGAGTATATCCATTGCATTCCTAGTTACTTCGTCTAGGAAAGTTTTGTGTACTGTATTCTGGGATGTACCCGGTGCTACTGATCGATTATTTGAAGTAGAGAGAAACCATGAATTCTAAAAAGGTATTGCAGGAAATTTCTGAATTTGTCATCAGACGTAAACACCCTGGTCTCCTCCACTGTGATTTGATTTTACTGGATGATAATGCAAGACTCCATTCGGCACAAAAAAAAAAAAAAAACTGTTGAGTATAGTCAGCGTTTGCGCTGGGAACGACTATAACACCTCCGTACAGCTCTGATTTAGCCCCAAGTGACTAAACTTTTGCTCTAAAGCAGAACATAGATGACCACCATTATCTGACATGTGATGGTGTCAAAACCGCTGCCTCACGACGGCTACCAGAATTTGATGCTGATTTCTGTGCAATCGGTATGAAAAACCTCATCTACCATTGTGACAAGTGGTTAAACAAAAAATACGATTATATCGAGGACTAGTGTTGAGTGCCCTCAATCATCAGGTGCATTCATCTTCTAGTTATGTCTCACATATAAGCCATAATAGGCTTTGTAATCCTTTTTTCCAATCATCTCTCTTATTTTAAACTTCAGTTATTTTTTACGCAGTTCTTCATAACACTTACGAAATACATTGAGAAAATATTAAAGTAGGAAGTTATTATGTTTTCTAAATGCAATGCACAATTTAATATTAAAAAATAAGACTACTATTTAGTGTAACATTTGAAATTGAAAGATGTTTAAAATTGGGACAATAATTTGGTTAAAGATTATTGAAAATCGCGTAAATATAGATAATAACAATGTGATAATTTGTATTGTGTGGTATACAAATAAGCGATATAAATAACATAACACTTACTGAAAGAAACACAAGGAACTTGTTAATTGAGTGTAATCAATCATTTAAATTTACTGATTAAAATAAACAAAAATAATTTGGTTCTGAATTACCACTGAAAATACTGAATTACCATTTGAAGATTTAGTAAAGTATATTTGAGGGTTAGAAATATATTTAAAATATCTAGGTATAGTAAAAAATGTATGTGACATTCTTAATATGCTTATAGTATCTTTTCAGTAGCGAGCTCATACAAAAATATGACAGTTTGTACAATGCTTCACGAAAATTAGCTACAACAGAAATAATCACATATTGCATGTAAGGCACTAGGAAGCTCAGTAAGGAGTTTGAAGCATGGTGGAAAGGACCATCTGACACTTATTGAGACAGCCCCGAAAAACAAAGTGATGGATGTGTTTTCTTAGTTTAGTTCCGGAGTACCTCTGTTGTTGCGTGCAGTATATGAACTACACAATCCTGTATCCCAAAGATCACGAGAAGTCACAAAGCATAGTTTGTTTTATAATACATTTATAAGGCAAAATAACAAGGTAATATAAAAACACACTCCAGAAAAAAAAAACAATGCGCTAAATAATATGAACAATGCTTAGGCATGATAGAATCAATGAATTGTTACAATGTTTCAAACTCGGGTGGACCTTTATGATTTTAATCGTGCCAGATTCATACATTGTCCTCAATTGGATAAGAAAGGGTGTTTGAACTTCATCAGTGAATGTAGAGTAACGTTTAAAAAGCTTCATGGTAGTGGTTGGTTTTAAGTTACAAAATAAAGATACGCCATTGAGCAATTAGGCTGTTAGATTGAAACATCACTTCCGATACAGTAAGCCATTTGATAATCAGCCTAAAACAAACTCGATGCAAAACAAAGTCTTACAATACTACTCAAAATCAACAGATATAGGCATGTCATACGTTTAGAAAGATAATCCTGAAATTGTGCTCCTGGTTCATTTATTCAACATGAACGACCCCTGTATTCTTATTTTTTATAATAATAATAATAATAATAATAATAATAATAATAATAATAATAATAATAATAATAATAATAATAATAATAATAATAATAATAAAATTTGGCGTATGATACAAAGTAATTCCTAAAAGGCGCCTTCATTTGTGTGATGGAGTTTCATCATTCTTATAAAGTTGATGCTGGTTCATCTACCAGATTTTCAGTAACTTTATTGAAATTGCGGTCGTCATTCGTCTATTGGAAGGTCATTAAGAACGTTTTCTGATTCAGCTGTTAGATTTTCAGAAACGATTCCAGAAAGATGCCCTGGTTCATCTACTGTATGTCCTACACGAAACCTGAAAGATTCTGATTTATCGTGGTCCTTTTTTCTTCTGTTGGAGATTCAACTAGAATCTTTTATGATCTTTTATGTAGAATTGAAATGACCTGATATTGTAAGGTTGCCAGTGAGCTACATGTTACTTTCCATATTTCACCTGAAGAAAGACAAATCAAGGTAAAAACGCTTCTTGTGATATTTTGATATTGGCAATAATAATATTCTTCTAACTGACAAAAAAATCTTCACAACAGATGAATTGTTTACTTATGATTTGACGATGAAGAATCAATTCTATTGTTTTAATCCCATTTTGTGGTAATGGATATCAGTACTGAAATCATTACAATTCCCATCAAAATTTAGCATGAGTCCATAATGCGATAAGCAGGCAAGAATTCCTTCAGGTGATTTTGAAAATAAAATCTCTAATCTGAATGGAGTATGTGTTTGTTGCAGATTCGATCCTGGATAGCAATCAAAACGCAGGTCAAAACATTCTACTCTTAAGCAGCTAATTCTTGCTTTCGGCTGTCAAACAACAAACATTAACAACTTATTCCATAAACAAAACATCATGAGATCAGACTTTGTCAATTTCGCTTGTCACCTAAGAGTACTTTGTTTACCTGAACAAGTAAACTCGTTCAAGTACAATAACTGAATATGCTTTAATTGTACGACAAGTGGTTGTATGTATGTCTGGAGGTGTTTCGTTCACTCTGTTGATTTTAAATATCTTGCAGCAAGATAAAGATAAAACTGCTGAGTGTCGAAAACAGAGTCTGAAGTTCTGAATTCGAATCTTAATGCTTTTCATAAATTGAACTGAAATAAACAGAGCTAAGATATCTTTATTCTATATTATAGCTGTAGTTTCCAAAAATTATGTCATAAGAATATTGTGTAATTTCTTCCTGACTTCCAGAAAGTCAAATAAAGTGAAGCTAACGAAGGAAATGAATAATAAAGTGAAGAAAATGAAATGAAATCCCATGATTATGCCCTTTAGAGAAGAAAGACAGATAATTAAGGCAAGTGAATGATGATGGAGGAATTGGTGGAGTGAGAATGTGGAAGGAAACGAGGATACTCCGAGAAAACCCACGAACACGATATTGCTAACCACAACCTTACTTGGTCACGCACCAGAGGTAAGCGGTCTACCACTAAGCCACTGTACCCCATAGAAGTGAAGAGAGATCGATCCAGACTTATTCACTGTTACTGCCGTAGGCATTGAAAAACTGTAGAGCGATTGTGTAAGATCCCAACTTTACTAACTGCGATGAGAGGGTTCGTGTTAACGATCTATTTAACTCCTTATAAATTTACTTGGGAAGGAAATTTTTCCAGTAAAATATACCAAATGCAGATAGTTTGCAATTGATTCCATCTTTGTAAACATTTAACCTAATTTCTAAAATGGAAAACAGATATTAGTGTAGTTGTAAGGAAATAAATGACGTAAAAATTGAAATCAAGTCTTTCTTTTCAAAAGAAATACCTTATTCACATTCAGATTGCTGTACAGTATGTGTTTTGTATCTGTAGCAACGACATTATATTTTTTAGAAATCGATTCAGCGACCACCCTTCTTAACGACAGGTTTTCAATTAAACAAGCTGTGTTAACTTAATAGAATTTTAATGTGAACTGAATTAAATACTATATCAGAAGCAGAATCTGACAATGAAATACGGTAATGAGAGAAAGAAAACGAACTTACAGTCAATATGGTTACGTACGCATGAGTTGTGGAAATTGTGACATTTCTCGTTTTACAACTATTTTGCTAAACTTTCCCCGTTTTTAGTTAACTTTAAAACATATTCTTACAATATACATTTACAAGTTACTCTAGAATGAACGAGCCAATGTTTATCTTTTTAAACCATGGAAGAACATATGATTTTAGTTAAAACTAAATAAAAAAAGAAAAGAAAATTAATTTATTCATGAATAAATAAATTCTGAATTTTACAGCCCATTAATGCTTTTAAATACTGTAACTTTTGATTAATATCAAAATCGATATTTCAGTGTGTGATTATTATTTATGTATATACAAATATTTTTTATTCGTGAGTATAACTAAATATGATTTTATTTCTTGTATTTTTTTATGAATCTTAAATTACTTTTATGATTTGGCTAGATCAGAAAATATTATAACAAAAAAATATTAGATTAGTGTATGGATCTATATATTTCAAAACTAAACATGATTGTAATTACCGTGTATTTTCATAACTTACCTATCCACGTTCTATTTAAGTAAATTGAAACAAAGGAAGGAGGAATAGTGAAGTAATCTACAAACGAGTACATCTCCAGCATGAACCACAGCTTATCACTGGCTGCTATAAACTGAAAAGAGAAAACAAGTATTTTAAATCTATTTACACTTTGCATATATATGTTACATACATATATTATGTTTCTTGAGTTAAATTATATCTGGTTATTAAATATAGAAATAATTTGACACAATTTCTTAAGTAAATATGACTAACCTTACAGTGACACAGTTTCGATCTTGCTTATTAATTCACAAAATGTATAAACCAGAGGCGTGATAGTGAAGCAGTTGTTCATAATGTTCACAAGGTTATACGGTGCTAAAATCTTTTGTTGGAGTGAGTAGTGGATTAGCTAGAAGTTGTGTTTCGGTTATTTAGATTTTGAAACAATTTTTATAGTACAATAGAGTGGTAGGATTATATGTTGGACAACGTATCATAATTTAGGTTTTATGTAATGTTAATTAAGGAACCATAAATATGTGAGTTTAGTATATTGGAAGTCTTTTGTATTTTGAGTGATTTGAACTCTTTTCGAAAATATTTTTGTTGAAATAAATACATTGATAAGGTAACATTAGTTGTATAACTTGTAATCTTATATCTTATTTATATTTAATATTTACCTATTGAATGTATCCTACATTATCTTCAAAGAAAGATACTCGAATTATATATTCCTTTCTGGCTGTCGTCAGTGAACAAAGCTGGACTTAACTTTATGATCAGTAGTTTATTACCTATATAAGATATAATATCTTATATTCAAGCTTATTTAATGAAATTTCAAATATTGTAACGATTCCAATCTTTTTCTTTTGAAACGTGTTTTAGATTTTATTTTTACATAATTTATAAGAACTGAGTACAATAATTCATTTTGATGTAGTAAATTGATTTTTCCATGTTAAATTTAAACTTCATTTTTTAAATTTAAACTATCTCAAAAGTTTCATAGGGCAGTTTCAATGGCTATTTATGATCACATGTGTGGTGCGTGTGTTTTCCTAAATAGAAATTAAATAAACATTTATATTTAATATTCCGCAGTTATATAATTTAAACTTGGAAGATAAAGTTGAAATAAACAAGCTGGCAAACTCACAGAGTTTCTTTATAACAAAAACCACACAGTCAATTAAAACGCACAAATCACTTCTCTAGAACTAGACGCTCTTCTATGCCTTTGAATAGGCAAGATTTCGCCATTTAAAATTATTTTTTTTTCAATTCTCGCGAAGTCAGTTATATTACAAAAAGAGTGGACAATATTTTACTGAATTGAACAGTCTTACGTCCTTTACAATTTCTCAATCGGAATTTTGTTTTAGAGTGGCCTAATATAAAAGTTAAAATTAATTATAAAGTGAAATTAGTAGGCAAAAGGAATTTTTTCCATAAGCTTAAAAAAGACCTCAATAAAATTTAGAGCGGGTTAATTTTAGGATGTCCAAATGCAATATATATTAGATAAGCTACAATATACATTAGATGTTAGAATATATATTAAATAAGTTCAGGTGCTACTAAAGGTCTTCCTCAGTTATTGAGTACCAATTAAATTATTACTCACAATTTGTTACATTTGATTCACCATGAGTTTACATATGATATAGCTTTACCAATATATAATCTCGTTAAGATATACAGTTATTAAAATCTTAGATCTTATATAAATTTACAAAATTCAATTACAGTGAAACTTGTTAACTTGTTCACCTCTACAAGTTGGACTAATGCCTAATTTTGCCTTATGTTCGTAGGACCAGCATTTTCCCATTAGAAATGCATTACTTATTACTCTGTAAGTTGGTCATTTGCATATTTCGGAACTTGGCCACATTGAAGCAAAGTTATTCCTATGTTGTTAGTGTTAAATTCATCTCTGGATTTACGTGACACCTGCGTGATCATAAGTTAAGTTAGAAACCCTTTCTTTTACTATGGTATGTTTCTGAAGATCAATTAACACAAGAGAGAAAAGGGGAAATATATCCATTGAAAGCAATTTCTCCAGAAAGCTGTGGTACCGAAGGTTGTGGTACTGTTTAGTGCTGTTATATCTATTGTCGTCGAGTGTACCAACAGAGCGATGTCATTTAGTCTTTTTATTCGTATTCTACATTGCAAGAGAAAGACATATTTATGTTCTGTAGGGCTTGCAGGAAATTTATAAAAAAATAATGATCGGATTTATATTGCGAAGTGTTAAACATATAGATATCAAGAACAGTCTTTTCTCCCATTTTTGCTGATTACTAGTCAAGACGGAGAATGTAGTTATTTCTAAATGCACAATAGAACAGATTATGGTATTTTGCTGCTTAGAGTGTTGAGACAGTATGGAGGTTTGAGAATTTTCTGAATCCGACGATCTTACCTGTGTTTGTCATCATTTTGAGAAAGGGAAAAGAAAAAAGAATGTGCCGTAGCGTTTTGGAAATACTTAGCGTGTTGAAATTCAATTTAAGGCATAGAGTCCAAAGACAAACTAGAGTAGATATTCAGCATATACGATGTTTTTACTGTATATTGCAAATTTTTAAATAATGTATTATTTATAAAATACAAATTAATACATAGATAATAACTTGTTAATACATTAGAAGTGCTTCAATACGACTTATAATAATTAATTTTTGCTTGAAAATACATCATTTTCTGTAGGTTGATCACTTTTCAATGGAGCTAATGGTTGCTAATATAGGTAGATTTTATCCTATATTTTTCACAAACTTGCTGTTGCATAAACCAAAGCACAGTTCATAAGTACAAAGTTCAATTGTGTTCTTTGTTGGTTTTCGAAACTTCTTATTATAACCTTCTGCATTACGCTTTTATATTTAGAATGTAGGGTTAAATATGTAATTGCAAAATCTTTAACGTAACTGTAAAATTAAATAAGTACCATTATTACAGAAATGAAATGTTGTTTTGCTTTCTGCCTTTTAACTTGAGGAGTATTCATCAGCAACATTCAGAGCATAATTTTTAAGTTCTCTATTGTGACCAAATCTATATTATAAAATTGAAAGTGACTATGTTTGTGACTTAATCTCTTGAACCGCTCGACCGATCTCGATCAAATTTTCGACGTAGATGCGGCTCTGGCCTGGGAGTGTTTTTAGCTATTTATTTCACGATATAACTTAGGGGAGGGGGAGAAGGGGGACATAGAAAAAAATAAATAAAACTTAACTCTTGAACCATCTGACCGATCTTTATCAAATTTTCAATGTAGATGAGGTTCAGGACTGGGATGATTTTTATCATTTTACTTTGATGGAGCAACGTAGGGGAGGGGAAGGGGAAGGTATACAAAAATCAATAAATATAAAAATAAAAGTGACTATGTTCGTGAATTAATTACTTTTGAACCACCCGATCGATCTCAATCAAATTTTCAACATATATGAAGTTCAAACCTGGGAAGTTTTTTATCAAATCATTTTGAAAGGTCTTAGGGGAGGGGAAAGTGGAGGGGAGGAGGGGAAACATATGAAAATGAATAAAACTTAACTCTTGAACTACCCGACCGATCTCGGTCAAACTTTCAACATAGATAAGGTTCGGGCCTGGGATGTTTTCGTTATTTCACTTTTACAGTGGAACCTAGGGGAGGGGGATGAAGAGGGGAGATATATGTAAAAAGAATAAAAATAAAAGTGACCGTCTTTGTGACTTCATCACGCTTTAACCGCAGGACCGATCTTAATCACATTTTCAATATGGATGAAGTTCGGACCTGGGGAGGTTTCTATCATATCACTTTGACGGTAGACCTTAAGGGAGGGGGAGGGACAAATATATGAAAATAAATAAAACTTAATAACTCTTGAACCACCCAACCGATCTCGATCAAATTTTCAACATAGATGACGTTCGAGCTTGGGATAATTTTTAACATTTAACTTCGACGGTGCAACGTAGGGGAGGAGGTAGGAGGGGGAGATATAGAGAAATAAATAAAACTTAACTCTTGAACGATCTCGATCAAATTTTCAACCTAGATGAAGTTCGAACATGAGATGATTTTTGTCATATTACTTTGACGATGTAACTTAAAGAAGGGGAAAGACATTTACAAATGATAAAAAATGACCGATATTAGTGTCGAATCTACAGCTTTTGAGGTCGCTAAGATAAACAGTGACACTTCTGATGCCATTTAAATCTAAATTCAGCCCCGTAAAAATTGTGAGAGGGGAGGGGTATATATATAATCAAAATGACCAATATCAATGTCGAATTCATACTTTAGGGGTCGCTGAGATGAAAAATGACACTTCCGATGCCGTAGCCCGCAACATGGGGAGGAGAGATGATATATGAAAACCATCGAAAATGACCAATATCAAGGAGCGCTTTAGTAATAGTAAAAAGTGACTGACTAACGAAACATATTACTATTTTTTCTTAATTTAACCCAGCGAAGCGGGTAATTAACATTATCAACGACATTAGAAGACTTCTATGTTAATAATTATTAATTTTGGAAGGCAAGCAATTTTCAACTAAAATGTTTTGTGTGTACTTTGATGAAGTTTCATTATAAACACGTTTCAATAAATAACTTAATAAATGTTTAAATATATTGACCACAATGGCATAAAAGTTGTTACAATCTCTATTTTTATGTTAATTGTGTATTATGTAATAACTTTTACCGAGAAAGTGGAATAGGATATTTATATTTTGTTAATATCTAAAGTATAGTTCTTTCTTTCTCATAGCCAATAAATAAAATATAAAAAGTTTTGCTTATTGGATTAACATAAGAACTTTTGATGGCTTTTTACCTTTTTATTTTCTCAAATAGTTTTCATTTGATACTTAGAAGAACAAGAATAATATTAATGTATTGTTTATGGTAGAGTATAAATATTATTAATATTGCAGTAGAATCGATCAGAGACAATAGCATTTTTCATTAAATATATTTTTCAGTATAAATACACTAGTGCTTACAACTTTAGCATATGTAATGTGTGTGCTGAAAGCAAGTTGTGACATAAATTCTTCACTTATTATTTATTACGACCAGTGAATCTTGATTTTCATAACTAAATTTTTGAATGACTGTCTATGCAGATACATTAAGAGCAGCAGTTATGTTATACTTGTCGAAATAGAAAGCATATTTTTATGGACTATTCTAGAAGGGAACTTTGATTGTAGGAAGTCATTTTCATCAGACGGGAAACAGGATAAATGAAATAATATTCCCTGTGAGTGAGAGTAATAATGGTGCTAATAAACATAAGAATGTATTAAAGTATGAACTTGTGGAAACTCTAATCGAACGAATTAAGACCTAGGACATGAAGGATCTACAATTATACCACATGAAAATATTTAGTAAATGAAACAACAACATATAACAAAATTAGATAGTATATGAAAAAGAAAATAACAGTACAAGAGAAACCATGAAAAGGGTCACGGAGAAGGCTACATAAACATATGAAAAGAATACAGAATTTTGCATCATGGGGTTATATTTCTCTTAAGTTTTCATCTCTGAGGCAAAGTTGAGATGTTGAAATTATAGTGAAGAAGGATTTTCTTTTATGTATCGAAGCAACAATTGAGTAATCCATAAATTAATATTGATATAAAATGACTAATTCGTTCAAACATATATTAACGATGGAAGAATACACAATATTGAAAAAGAAGCACCAGCGTTACAAACGAAAATAAAAATAATTAATACCCTGTTTACGGGATTATCTGCCTAGTCTAGCTATAACCGGATGCATCATGCATTTTTATAGTTTCTATTTTCCTTATCCTGATTGTTTTTGCTATGTTTCTACTAAGAACCCTTGTGGCTTGAAAGTTCGGTGTTTTGGTTTAAAACTCGATATACAAGGCGATTCACTTTATTTTATTGTCTCACAGAATGAATTCAAGGTGTAATATGAAGCAAAAAGTCCATTGAAACGTTCTTATGTCTTATGGAAAGTTTCATCTTATAGTCAATCACAAACTTTCAATTATTATAATTGTTCTTAAGTAATTAATAAGTAAAGCCTGGAATTTATAGTAAAATTCCATAAATTTAATATTTTGCCTATAGAAGAAAATGCTAATTTGAAATTTTTAATGAAAAAAATGAAATGAAATCTTTGAGTTTTACGTCCCACGTTTATGCCGGTTAGGCTAAAGGAGACGGTGATGATGAGTAATGAATGAAATGGTGGAATTAAGAAAGTGGGAGGAAACGGGAGAACCCCGAGAAAACCCACGCACACGGTGTTTGTCCACCACAAAGTACACTTGGCGGAGGCTGGGATAGAACCCGGAACCCCTAGCACCAGGGGTGAACGTTCTACCACTGAGCCACCGCGGCCCCTGAAATTTTTAATTCATTAGTTATTGCCCTTTTCTCTCTCTCTTTTTATTGTCTATAAATGTACCAAATTTCAATTATAATCTGGAGAGACTAAGGAAAGAACAAGGCTTTAACTTCTAGGTTATATCATCGTGTTGTTAAGAGGTATTAAAATAATCGCTTCGTTATAGCGTATAATAAGTGTGTTTATTTTTAATAAATGCATTGGAATACTGAATGACAAAATAAAAAATAAAACGAAGCACCTTGTAGTTGCTCGATTTTATTCTTAAAATGGTTTTACATTCATTTTGGTATATTTTTTGTTTGTTGGAGCAAATATACTTTTGCTACACTATAAAATTCTTTCTCTTCCACTCAACAGGTTGTCTGCTATTAACTGTGATTCCCTCTCGTGAGAAAAATAAGAAGTGTTATACAATTGACAAACTACATGTGGCAATGAACTGAAAACAAGAGAGTGAAACCTACATGACTAAGAAAAAATTTATCAAGAAAGAAATATGAAAGACTCGAAGGTTCGTTGATGTAGTTTAGCTCCCTTCAACAACGAATATTGTTGCTATAATCTCAAAAAATTTCTTCCAATGTGCTGGTGTAATTGTAATGTTATTTCAATGTCTGTGGTACAATAAACAATAACTTTAATATGCAAATGAGGCAAATGGATTAATGGTGATTATAATAGTTATTAGTTTACATTGTATTTCGTAAGTAGACAATATATAAATCCATCTGGAACATTCCATCTACGGAAGTAGTTAGAGTGTGTTAAAAGAAAAACATTAACAAAGGCAATGGGGGACAAGACGTGAAAGAAGATAAACACAAGGTAGTTATGCTCAGCTAAAAGTATTAAAGTTTTGTAAGTTAATAGTTATCATCTGCATACGAAGGTGTAAAATATCACGCAAAATGATACTAAGACATAATGCATAAAGCTGAAGTAAAAATATCTAGCTATTGAAGAATTTATTTCGTTTCTTCTTTCATAACGACTTACGATTTATAAAGGAGCTTGGGTATAAATTTATGATAACATGAGTTTTCTGATACTAGATAATATAGATGGATACTTTTTATGTGAAAATACAATAAAGTATGTCAGTGATATTTTACAATAAATGTATTATTTTCACTTCATATTTAATTAAAACAGGTAATGCAAATGATCACTAGTACCTCGTGATGGATGCAAGCTGATGCAATCTTACACTGTTTGAGCTAGGAACCTACATTCTAGGTTTGGCTTAGCTTATTGTTCTGGTCCGTACTCTGACCGAGTAGTGTTCTTTGTTCATAGTTTTTCTTTCTGTTTTTTAATAAACACTTGGAAGACTTTACCAGCTGTGGTCAGTTATTTGCTCCGTGGATCGGTACACTCTTAAATAGGACCTGTTCAAGAATGTGTGTCCGGATGTAGCTGAGGAGAGTGGTCTAGCGTCCGGAGATTACTCATTACTGAGAACTGTGGGGAAGCAAATACTATTAATGGCTGTCTCCGAAAATGAGTCTAATACTTAAAACATGTGGATCAGAGGTTGATATTTTTAGATTTAAGAGGTCCCCCAGAAAGGGTATTAAATCATTGTTCCTGGCAAGAAACAAGGGTGTTTCCTGAAAACCAACAAAGGATAATAGCGATAACCTTTAGCTAACCACAATAGTGTTATTAGTTTTCCCAACGTTTTGTCTGTACTTAACAGTTTAGTAAAGTCTTCAAACATGTCGAAACACGCCTTTCTTTGTATAGAAGATGGAAGAGTTTGTAAATATGTACAAGAAAGTTTTAGAACGATTATTTGTTGATTCTGTTTAATTTCTAGTATACCGTAAAACTGATTTCTTTTTCATAACACAAACACTACTTGTAACAATAAATTAATTTATTTGACTGCACTTTTGATTTTTAAAAGTATGCTTATACGTACGTTTTATGTTTTTTAAAGTATGTTTTTATGTCTTTTAAGTATAAAAAACATGGTAAAATATACATTTCAATATCGACCATTATTTGAACTTTCTTTTGCTATTAAATCAGAGTTTTAATATTATAAGAAAACAATGTACATTACGACCTTTCTCCTATACTCGTACGGCGCACGATAAAGATATTACAATAAGTAGAATCCAAAATCGAACAAAAGCAGAAATCTTCTACAATAAATTGTTGAGTTGATTTTGAGTTTAACATCCTGTTCAACAGCGAAGCTATATGAGACATGGACCTACTGATTAACGTGAAATCCGAACCACATAAGCTCCCGCCGGGAATCGAACCCGGGTCTCCCACGCCAAAGGCGCGTACGCTAATCGCTTAGCCACGAAGGAGCTCACTCTATAATAAATTGTGTAATCATTTCGAAATATATCATTGACTTCATCAGACACATTACTTGATGTGTCTAATGAAGGCAACCATTCATCATCGCTGAAACTGTAACATAAGTTATGAAATCCAAAAGTAGAAAGAGCGATATATTATTATACTAATATTGAAAATAATCAAACATATAAATAAATAAAGTAAAATTAAATAAAATAAAAGATGGAAAAGTATGAAGTATTATTTTAACCAGACTATAAATATTATGCACAATGGATATTATTAGAAAAAATAAAAGTATTAACTAGGGATGGCAAAATTTTCCGGAATCGAAAATTTCACTTTCTGGATTTCGGAAAAATTTCGGTTAAGATTCGGGTTGCGGAAAAATTTCGGAATTTAGAAAATTGTGGAATTCAGAAAAATTTCGGAATCTTTCCGATATCGGAATTTTCTAAATTCCGAAATTTTTCCGGTGTTACTTTTCGGATTCTGGAAAGCGAAACTTTCGGAATTGCCTATTTTTAGTATTAACGATTCTAATACTACAATTATCAATTGCTTCAAATAGCTTATTTAATAGTAAGAAAGTAGTAGTTTTGTAATGTTCTAATATTTTAAGCTTATTATTTGTTATTTTTCATACTACTAAAAATGGAACTGTTTAGGAAAAAGCTAACAAATATTGTAACTTATTACATGATTAATCTATAGTAGTATAATTAATTCTATTTTGCAAAATGTCTCAAGAAATAGCTTAGATTAAATAATTTCCATTAAATTAAAAAAATACTTACACGTATAAAAAAGTACACCATAAAAAATATATTGAAGGCTAAATCTATTTGCTGGGTAATGTTACTGCTCCATGTCTGGCACTTCTCTACCTCATCACTGAAAACGAAAAAAGAGAATAATTAGAACATTATTAATGTATTCCTATATCAAAATTGTTTAGAAATTGGTAATTCAGTACATATTATCATGATGTTATATAACATCATTGATACGGCAAAGCTTCAATTGTTTGTTGGTCTCTAAATGTAGAAGTTTATCTAAATAATTTTGAAATTTTTTCAACATGACGATTATTTTTTTTCAAGTAAGAAAGTGTGTAATAATCATAAAGATCCTGACACATATTTTTCATCCACGTACAATAATACCAGATTAAGTGTCAATTAATTTTATCTAATAAAAAAAATAGTACGCTCTTTTCAATCATTTTCTCAAAACATTATTGATTATTAGATGTATTCTGATTTTTGGATTCTTAGTTTAAAATAATAAAATATGTAGCTGAAAATTATAAAATAATAAAATTTTAAAATGATAAAATGATAAATTCATATTTTTTGTATACTGTAAGTTTAGATAACTTTTTTGACAAGGAATGGAAAGAAACATGTGATTCTCTTATAATAGATATTTATAATAACAAAACAAAACGTATTTTGTAAACGTCATATAATAATAATAATAATGAAGTTTGCGATGACAATGATAAGATGCATTGTTTATATAAATTTCTTAAGTAAAAATACACTTACATACACATCTGGCTTTCGGAACTTGATGCAAATTCCGGAAAAAGACGATAATATAATTTGCAGAAATTTTATGTTCTCATCTTTAGAAATAGCTATCTTTCTACTATGATATTCAAATTTTAACGGAAGATAAAATTAACATATTTTTCTAAATTACTTTTATGTTTCGACAATTGACAAATATATTAAAAGTTTTCGCAAATTTTGCCTTATTATTTAGTTGCAAAAAGTACTGTTCAGGAGAAATAATACCCAAATAAAGACAATTACAAAATTGATTACGCATCCAACTTTTGTAATAATCTAGTAGAATATACTTTAACAAAATCTATTACATACCAAGGAAGCTATAGAGTATTCGAAGCATTTGTAATATAAACTGTAAAAGCAGATGTTTTTTTCTCTAGTAGATTTTACTCTATTGTAATTTTCAATGCACAATTGTTGATTGTTTCAATCCTTTTCTTTTTTTTGCAAATAATCATCAAAGGGAAAATGTGTTTTGTCAACTTCTACTATTACAATGAATAAAGTAATAATGGATTAACGTTAATATATCATAATTTATACTATAGAAAACTGCAAGTTAATATTATCTTTTTTCATTATCATATTATATATATATAATTTGGTATCGGGCCACTGTAATATAAAATTCCATTTTTTGATTAAATACTAATTGAAGTGTATTGTCAAACTTCATTTCATTACTTCAGTACTGATTATTTTAAAAAAATATATATTTCATTTGAACTTTATATTTTACTTCTTTTGTCAGTATTACTCTATTAAATGCACATACAATGAACAGAGACGAATCACGAATCGGTACTTGTATAGCATTCAGTACACTACAATTATCAACAGTAACGCTCAAAAACATGGATTGTTGTCAATCAGCAGCAATACGCACACACACACACACACATACACACATACATAAACACTTCTACGCATTCTACAACCTTCTTTCAACATTATGTGAGAAAACATTACATTCATAATGTACTGTTAACATTATTCAACAAGAAATATTTGTTAAATATTAATCAAGGTATAGTTCAATTTATAATAAATTCAAATTGTACTTGCATTATTTTTCAATTCTAACATGATTCTTTATTCATGCAATGATGCAACAAAAATTTCTTTCATTTCAATTTATATAAATATCATACCTTTATTTGTGTTTGACTAAATCAATGTATTAATTGATTAATCTATTTAATTTTGAAGAACAGTGGCAGTATAAAAATATGTAAAATATACTTACACCATATGGTTTTCACCATTTTGAGTATTTTCCTAGTAGTATTTACAACAAATGAGAGATAAAGTTTATGAGGTTATCAGAAACAGAAATAATATAGGACTACTTGTTCAATTTGAATCCTGCGTTGATTGTTATATTATTTTGTAGTGTTATAAAATGATTTTAGCATCAAAATTCCAAGATGTTTCCTTGAATTATTTTGGACAATATGGAACAGATAAAAGTACTTGATAATGCTTGATGTATATAACTTAAATATTGGCAAAGTATAAAACAGTACAGATTTCTATAATAAAATATATTATTTTTATTATAAATTATCGTTGAAATTTTAAAATTTATACATACATACACACAATCACTGAACTACTTTAATGTGCTTGTCATTATAAATTTATAGCAATCTACAGCGAAGCATTGATTATAATATACAACAAATATAGACATTAGGGATATTACTCCCAGTCAAATTGATTCAAATTTTATAATTTGTTATTAAATACTGACGAAAAACTCATTTTTGCTGTTAAAACATTGTATTTTTCTTCCAGTGATTTTAATCTTGTAAATGATGTTAATAAAACATCATCTTGAAGTTCGTGAATAGTCGCTAATTCAATACAACATAAGCATGTAGAGTTTGGCATAATATTTACAGAATATTTTCAAACAAGACAGATGTGGAAATTACTTTTTAGAAACTAAACGAGAATGTTATTGCGTTACAGAAAAGTATTTGTAACGAATGATGTAAATATAAATATTTGTAAAATAATATAGTGTTTGTGAAAAGCAATATATAGTCTAGCACATGAACGGAATGCAATAAATACGGACATTTGGAATATTATTCCATTAAATGTAGTTCAAATTTTAAATTTGTCATTTAATAAGTATGAAAGAAACAAGTTCGTTTTTGTTTTTAAAACATTTTATTTGTATTTCAGTAAACCCATATTGAAAGTATATAATTTTCAAATTCGTGAGCATTCATTTTATACTTGAATGCTTGCTGATTCAATGTAACGTTATCATGTATGACTTTGCATAAATATTTGCAATTGTCTTGAGGCAGAATAAAAGGTTAAATAATTTTACAAGTGTAATAAAAATGCGTATATATTGCAGAAAAAATATGACCGAATGATGAAAACAAATTTGCAAGGAAATTATCTTTGTAAAAAGTAATGTTATTTTTACTCGAAACTGCAGAGTTATTGATATTGCTTACAAATTCATTGAAAATGTGAACATTACACAGCAATGCATGGCTTATGTAGAAAGTCAGTAAATAATAAACGATAATTAATTAATACAGTATAACCCCGATTTTACGTTCCCGAATTTAATGACAGATTAATTTGGCCACCCAAAATAACCCTGTATTTATAAAGAATTTAAATGAACAACAATGAAAACAATATTAGCAAATTTTCCGCATTTAACGAATAAATGCGAGAGAAACGAAAAACTCGATTTCATAACAGTTCGCGCGTATTTCGTAAAGCAAAGTTATGATTTTTTCGGATTTCTTTCCTATGGAAGCTGTTTTTATTATTAAAATTTTAATGTTGGCAATTCTTCAGGTTAATATTAATTTTTGCTTCAGTATGTTTGATCATTTTTACTCTGGATGTTTGTACAGTATATTTCATACTTGAAAAGCTGAAAACACTGATAGTGTACATATTTTAAACACTAGTAGCTTAAATTTTGTGTTTCTTATTTAATAACTTGTTTAAAACAAGATATTTTATATTTATTTATTTCCTTTAATATTAAATTGTAATCTTTTTAAACAAATGATTCTTAAAAGTGTAAATCAAAATCATTCAAATTTACTGTTTCAAAAACACAAATATATTAAAATATTAAAAACTTATATCATACATCTCAGTTCAACTCCCTTCTATGATGTGAACTTCTTTCATATCAAACCCCTATTTAGTGGGAAACCCTCATTTAAGGAAAAATACCAAATTAGTTAAATAGGTGTAATACTGTATCAATTTTTATTCATTATCACTTTTCTTCTGCTAGCCTTCTTTGTTGTATATTGAATTCTCTGGCCTTGTTTAACTATGCAAATTCTGACGCCTTGAATTAACGTGGGTATGTTTCAAACGCTAATAAGAATAGTAAATGTAGCAAAAATCTATATTGGGTAAAATAATATAGTGTTAGTTGCAATTTCCATTTATTATGATTATATACCTAAGTATATATATTACGATTATTATTATAATTTATAATTATGCTTATGATTATATATTTATATATATATATATATATATATATATATATATATATATATATATATATTAAGACATTATTAGAAACTGATGTTAATATAACATCTTATCTAGTAATCAATACATTTAATGAATAGCAATGAAACCGCTAATGTTCTACGTTTGTGTTTGCAATATGACTATGTTTACATTAAGTGCATCGCAATGTGAAATTTATTTTGAAATAGCTTGTGTTTTCTGAAAGCTAGTTTACTTTTCTTTCCATATAGTATTTAGAATTCTTCTTTTTAGAAACTGGAATTTAAAATAATAAATGTTTTGCAAATTTCAACTAACTATTGGCTAATGTATTTTTTAAAATCCTTTTATGTAATATTTTTAAAAAGTTGTATTTATTTTAGTGTTTGCTCTACGACAAAAATACCTTATTTAAATGAAGAATAAATAAAAACATCTAGAAGCAAATGCAACAGCAGCAGGCATTTTTGTTCTACACAAATAAAGCTCGCATAAGTGACATCATTGATCATTAAGTTTGTATTTCAAAAACAGAATATGAACACCTTTTCCTGCCGATATTTATGTAATTTCTAAACTATAGAAATAAGGTAGAAAGAAAACATGTATACATGTATTAAGATATAGATTTTTACAGAAATATAACAACTTGGTAATTTCTTCAATGATTAGTTATATTAAGAACGGAGTAATTAAAAATAGATATCCATTATTCGTATTCCAATAGGAAAAAGCTTTGAAGTAAAATTTAAAATTCAAATTCAATTCCAATCACGCGTCTTTCAGATAGCAGTCTTCTGAAATGGATTAAGTATTTCATGTATGGGATATAATTTTATGCGATTATATTCTAGAGGCATGAAAAGTAGTAGAATGACTAATTACCAACGTTAAATTTAATAAAAATTGAAATTTTAACATTATAACACAAAGAAGTTTAAATTTCGTACGAAATTTCGAAAACAATGAATTATACATTTCAATTGCATTGAATTTTATAAACGAATTTTCTCTAAAAATTTCTAATTCAACATGTTTGTTTATAAAAAGATAGATTAAAACATCTATTTACGGAATTAGCATATTAAGTGATGTTTCCTACATTTTGAAGTTGCTGTCATAATCTTTTGTAATGTTAGCAAAGAGGAAAAAAGAATATGGATAAGAATATGGATCCAAATTATATTTGGATAAGAACATACATAGACGCCGAGTACTAATTAGTTATGCAGAAAATGTTTAGAAAAATAAAGACGAAAATTTGGTGAAGCATTTTATAATTCTGATTTAGTATAAGTATAGTAGGAATATAATTCTGATTTATAATAGTTTAAAGTTTCATAGGTCAACCACGAATATAGTGTCATAGAATGTATTTCTACTTATACTGAAAAGAATTGTTACATTTAGAAAAGTGGATAATTACAAGTAAGAGAAACTATATAATTTTCAGTTTAATAAATCTAAAGACAGAAAGCAATTACTACATATGAGAGTTATTTTTGAAAATGAAATTTATTCATTTAAAACTTCTTTCTTCCAAGTTGAATAACAATATATTTGATCTTTCACGTTCACTGACTGTTAACTTGCCAACAATATTTGGAAAACATGAAAAAATATTGTCTCTTTTGAGGGTTAGTTTAAATTAATGATCAATGTTTTTGTCACATGATATTAGCTTGTCCGAGCAAACAATTATGTGCAAAACAACTAAAGTCAGAAATTTATTCGTGTCTATGACAGAAATAAATCTAACACGAAAAAACTTCTGCTTTCACAACAATTAAAAAAAACAAACTGTATTCCGTAGGCCGATGTCCGTGACACCGGCCGAACACCGACAGCCTCGGACAGGCTGTTGATACTCTGGAGCATCCCATTCTCCTGGTACTCACTTGCTTCTGAGAAAAGAAAAAGGGGAAAGAATACTTAAAAATACATATAAAAAACAAACATTGGGTTTGCTAATTTCAAATTATACACGATGTTAGAAATCAAATAAATGCACAATATAGGTTTTAAAATGAAGATAAAAAATAGGCAGGTGAAAATAAACATTAATACCAGGGTAATTTTTTTAAAAAAATAACCCACAACATTGAGTTTAATTTTTAACTTAAATATTCGAACTTTCATTTCTTACTACAATTTATGTACAGCATAGTAATTTTCATGCTAGAATCTAGGAAGCTTCTTTTCCAAAATAGAGAGATACTTATATTATAATACTACATGAAAAATGTATTTAAATATATTGAAAACGGTAGTACAAAATCTGGTATTCTTCAAGTTTTGACCATTAGTAAGTTCATATTTTTGAGTTTATGTTGATTCTCAATTATATTTTCAATAGAAATAATCTTGTGTACTGTTGATATTAGCTTTGAACCTATCTATAACTGAAAAAAATAACAAATAACAGTTAGAAATAATCTATATCACTTGTCAAGTTTCTTATATCATTATAATATAAATGAAGAATCATTACGCATAATACCAAGGAATCAATTTCAAGTTTTTAATAATTGTATTTATCATCCTGTACTTCTTTTCTGAGTACGAGTTGTTTATTAAGCTCTAGTGGATACATGTTCATTTTTATCTTCTGTCGGAGGACTTCACTTTTTCTTATAGTAATTTTATACTTGTCTAAACCTTATCATACATACTTCTAAAGGATATGACTTTCATTAACCAAACAATACCAAATCATTTCTCTCTTTCTTTTCTTTCTGTACGCATGATGACAGTACTGATATATTCGTTACTGAAACACTACTTTCCTGTGTTTTTATGGTTTGTGGTATACTATCAAAGTTGTCAAGAACTCAATTTTTCAAGAATATTAGTACATTATTTAATTTATAAAAATGTTCACAATGAATATTTTATATGAAACAATGATAGGATTATTCCTTAAGCTATCCTAGTTTTTTTTTTAATTTTATAGAATAAATTAAAGACAATGAAGAATATAAACCAGTTAAGAATGCTCGAAGATTATTGACAGAACGAACTTAAAAAGAATTAATTTTTCGAAATTTATATAAAATTATATATTAAATTTATTTGATTAAATTTAATAGATAATACACTTACATATTTGGAACCTGGCATTAGGGGATCTGTTGAATTAGCTATATTGAGCTGTCACGTTTTATCACCGTATATATAGAAAATGCAGATATAACCAGTGGCCATTGGTTACTATTTGGTACCAAAATGTTCAACATCCTCTTAGCTATTGATCAACATCAATATAATCTCTCTATGACTTACGGTTCCCGAGATATGGCTCCTTAAATCTCCCAAAATCGGAACTTTTTAGCCAATATTTCGGGAACGCTAAGAGTACGCGAAAAATTCCGTTACTTCTTTCAGATGGATTTTGATGTTCTATCGAATGGAGGGCTCAAAATTGAAAAAAATCGCAGGCAACAGACACACACACACATACAGAAATCGAGAATTCAGTAACGAACGTTTTAGCATGAACTAACAATTGTTTTCATGCTCTTTCGTATAGTGAATAAATTTGAGTGTCCAACAATTATCAAATATAAACTGCAAACCCAAATGTCTGGCCGATAAGCAAAGATTTCAAAACGGTTATTGGTTTATTTTGCAGATTTTACCTGACCTACTTTCTATGTTTCTGACATTCTTCATTGTCCTTAAGTCATTCACTAAATTAAAAAAAAATATGGACAAAGCAGAAAATAAGTTATTGCAAAAGTAAACCGATGGCAATGTAAAATGAATGTTTTTCATTAGTAGTAAAGGAGTAAGTTAGTAACATCAATTTATTAATTTACTGCAAATATAAATTTATGATATAAAGAGGATACAGGTATGATTAAGAGTTGCCATTCTTTTATAGAGTTGATCTTTTAGAAAACTTAAGTTTTAGTTTGGAAAACATTTGAATAACAGAATTTAGAAAAACATGAATTGAACTGTGAATTCATTATATAGTTGAATTTGTATTGCTAGAAAAGATTATCAGTTTTTTGAGAATCTTTTCTTGCTATACAAATTGAACTATATTCTTTTGTCCGAAACTAACATCGACCTACATTGATTTTATATATATGTAATTTTACCTGAAGAAATATTTTTTATTGAATCTTGAAGTTTGATTATAATTTTTTTTAGGAGAAAATGGTAGCAATATATTATTTAATTTACATTTCTTTACATTTTGGTATATGGATTAAACTCTCTCTGAGCTCGCTGCTTTCATACGGTAGAAAAGACTGTTCTCGGTAAAGCGTTCTATACATTCTATTGTCCATTAACAGTACATCGTTGTTTCATACTTTAAATACATTAGATATATACAGGGTAGATAGAGTGTATACCAGTTCCTGTGTAATTCCTTAAAACGCCTGGGATAGGCCCTATAGTTTCTAAGGGAGTTTTGAAAAATGATTTTTCGAATTTTCAATGGATCATAACTCTGAAAGGAGGCATTATTCGGCCCATGTTTATTAAAACTTTTTTCTTTCATTTCGTATAAGGAATCGCCTCCCAAAGTTTGTCGGTGGAGTCACCTACCATCCTGTATCTATCTATCTATCTATCTATCTATCTATCTATCTATCTATATATATATATATATATATATATATATATATATATATATATATATATATATATATATATATATATATATATATAAAATCTACCGATATACAAAATCATGTGGTACTTGCGAAAGACATAAAAGGAGAACCGAGAAGGTAAAAAAAGGAAAAAGAAAAAGATAAAAGAAAAATGAGAAAGCAGCATATTCTGCATAATTAGTTATAAAAAAATTCGCCAGGAGGTAATGTACCTAAAATGGAAGCCACATTGCCTCTCTGAACTGCTATGCTGATACGTTGTATCAGAAAATTAGTAGTCCGTTTGCCGCCAATAGCGTGTACAACGTATTGGCCTACTTCTTTGATGAAATTTAGACCTCCAAGGCCCCAAATGCCGCTCGATTCAATGGCTCGAATATGTATCTATCGAGTATTTCCTTATGTTTTCTTCTTTTTTGCTTTCTCTGTGGGTTGAAATAGCTCTTTCTCGTGATGAAGAAAGAGTAAGGTTGGATCACGCGAAAGTGTCAGAGCAGGTGAAATCCCAGAGAAGAATCTTCCCCCTCTTCCATGCTACCAGTGTCATGGCATTTGGTCTTTTGCCGTCAGATCTGTTACACCCCGGAGATTCACGAACAGATGGAAATTCCGCCGTTGTGAGTGCTTTCCAGATAATGTCATTCACGTTCGAATGTCTCACATGTTTTCCGGAACTACTTATACAAGAGAGACCGAGTAGACCTTTCTGGTTGACTGATGTACCACATTTAGAACAGTTGTGTGATTCACATGTGTGATTCACCCCTAGGTGAAGTGCAACTTCAATACAAAAACTTTCATTTCTAAAGTGTAGTCCTAGATTTTGTGAAGGTAATGCCTCTAATCAAGCACCTGAAGTTGGAGATGAGGAGGCGGGAATTCCAGCCTTGTCCTCTTGG
This sequence comes from Thermobia domestica, assembly GCF_964235325.1. Taxonomy (NCBI): domain Eukaryota; kingdom Metazoa; phylum Arthropoda; class Insecta; order Zygentoma; family Lepismatidae; genus Thermobia; species Thermobia domestica. The sequence continues at coordinate 219,760,462 of NC_137454.1, read as the reverse complement.
CTGTCTGCTTCTTGTAGTAACACTGACTGATGTAATTTGATGATCGGGTTGTTCCAAACTGATTGTGAAATTCTGCCAGTTATTTCAGGAGAACTTAAACCACATGTTAGACCAGCCAGATATGCAGTCGTGGACATCAAATTCTATGTGAGGCTCATTTTCTTGATTGAGGAGTATCTCAATGGTATGCCGGGATCCATAGAACGACGCTAAATATGCATGATAGGCCAAATCGACAGGCCGACGAATACCAAGACCTCCAGAATCAACTGGAAGGGACGCCTATTTAGGTTACATTTTAGTAACGATTCTAGTCCACTTTTCAGAACAGTGTCAAACTTCTCTAGCAAATCGACTTCACGCCAAGAAGGAGAACAGCGTAACAAGTAGATTAGTGTTGGTATAGAGATCGACGCACGAAAAAAAGCTGAATGTGCTGAGACTAGGGCCAGACATGACAAGAAAAATCTTTTTTTTTTTTAAGTTTTTCCGACTAACAAATTACGTGCTGTCTCAGGTGAAAGGGCTGCACCAAGAAGAAAGGCTGAAGAGATTGTGATAAGTTGTATTCTCGGTGTTGAATTTTTAAATTGTGAATATATATCAAAGTAGTTTCGATGTCACCCCTAGTTTTGGACGAAAGAATTTGATTCCCGGCCGGAGCTCATGTGGCTCGGATCCTACGCTAAGCTGTAGACCCACGGCTTACATAGCCTCATTGCTGAACGGAACGCTAAGCCCCAATGCAACTCACCAATCAGATGAAAGAAGTCAAAGAGACAGTTTAAGGGCATGATAATTGGTAATTACAAGAGCAGGATAAATAACAATATACCTTTTAATATTCTTGTTTTCTGCTAAATCATACGTTAAGTGAATGGAGTAATTGTCTTCATTTTGCATCGACTTCAATTTGGATATAGAACATATATTTATATAGAGTAACGGATATTGGCCAGATTTAGTTCTCCTCAATGACTGAAATTACTTCAAAGACTTTTAATACCTTTAGTGAATTAATTAAGGAAGACAAGTGATATAGGTTGTCTATTTGACTCTAACATTTAAATAAATATCTATGTAAAAATGAGTATTAATCCTAAAACTGTATTTCATTTGGTAAGAATTTTTTGTTGAAAAAGTAACGAATCAATGTACAAATAGGTGCATATGTATAAAATATGAAATTCACAGGCTACAACATGTAAAGAGCTACACATTTCTCTTATAGAACTAAAATAAATAGGTAACATATAAATCAGGTAATTACAGTCAGAAATGACATATTTTTTGAGCTGAGCAAGGAGTTCAGTTTGTTTCATTCATCGCTTACAATCTTCGCACTGGAAAATGAACAATATCTAGATGTTGCTCATGATAATGGACTTTGGTGATAAGGGGTATGAATAAATTCATTTCGGAGTAACGATGCCATTCAGAAAAAGTAGCCAAAACCTTTATTTGATTTTGGAAAAGCTGATATTTGGATTGCTTTAGTTACGTGTAAGTAACCATGTAATACATTAGTGTAATATTAGATTACATTACAGGGGGAGAGGAATATATTATTATTATTATTATTATTATTATTATTATTATTATTAATAATAATAATAATAATAATAATAATAATAATAATAATAAACTTTATTTTACGTGCTGAGAACAGCTAAAATACAGCAAAAATACAGCACTTTGTCTTATTCTACATTATTTTAGCAATGAATATATTGTACTAGTAATAAAATTATGTTTACATCTATATCATAAATTATTAATAATAAAAACATTGACAGTGTAGTGTACGTCAATCATTAAAACAAAGAAGTGTCAAAAATTAAAAGTAAAAAAAAAATAAAAGTAAAAATAAAAACTACTAAGTTATATTTAAAATTCTAAAATAAAGTCATATTTTAAGATATGCATTCATTATAGCTTTCTAAAATCCTACAGATTAAAATATGTTTTCTATTATGCGGTTGCAATAAAATTTTTGCCCTTGTACCATATGTTGGAACTTTAAAATCAACATTTTTAAAAATATAGTCTGAGGTATATTGGTTGTCAAGTAACTTTTCTACAAATACAGATTCAATCAATTTTCTCCTGTCAGCCAGTCGTTCCAAATTAAAATATGTTATCCAATATTCATACGTGCTAGAATAATAGTCAAGTCCTAACTTAAAACAAAGTATTCTAAGAAAACATTTTTGCACCATCTCGAGTTTGTTTACGAGAGTTTTTGTTATGCTGTTCCAAGTCACTGATGCATATTCTAGTTTCGACCTTACCAGTAATTTATATAAGAGTACATATGTATTTGATTGACAGAAAGCAGGCCATTGATTAAACAGGTAACCGATTATTTTTCTTGCTTCATTACATACATTTTGTATATGATCACCAAAGCGTAGTGACCTGTCAAATGTTACACCTAAATCCTTTATTGTGTCTACTTTCTGTATTACAGTACCTTGTATTTCGTATTGACTTACATAGTATTGCGATTTGTTACTGTAGGTCATGCACTTAGTTTTCAGACAATTGATATTCATACCGTTATCCTTGCACCACATAATGATTCTGTTTAAGTCATCTTGTAGCCTATCGTTGTCCTCAATATTATTTACTACACTAAAAAGCTTAATGTCATCAGCATAAAGTAAAACATTTGAATGATTTAAGACTGTTGGTAAGTCATTAATAAAAATAGAGAAAAGTAATGGGCCCAGAGGAGAACCTTGAGGAACACCGTTACTAATGCTGGCTGAATCTGACATGACATTTCCTATTTTAATTTGGTATGTTCTACCAGTCAAATAGCTTTCAAAAAATTTTAGGTACAAGGGTGTTACACCTGTATTTGACAGTTTTTTTAATAGTAATCTATGGTCAACAGAATCAAAAGCTTTACTCATGTCAATGTATATGACATCAGTTTGTGATCTACTTTTCATTGCATAGTAGATAAAATCCGTTATTTCACAAAGATTGGTTACAACTGATTTCCCTTTATAAAAGCCATGCTGTGATTTTTGCAATATATTTTTTACATTAAAAAACAAGTGTTTGTGAATGATGGTTTCAAGAATTTTAGAAAATATGTTCAATAAGGTTATCGGCCTGTAGTTGTTCGGATTTAACTTGTCATTATTCTTGTAAACCGGTACCACATGTACATGTTTCCATTTAGATGGAAATGACCCTGTTCTTAATGAGGTATTGTAATAATAATAATAATAATAATAATAATAATAATAATAATAATAATAATAATAATAATAATAATAGCATCGAGATTGGTTAAAACATCAGTCATGAAAATTAAACTTTCGTAAAACTATAAAAGAGACTCCCTTACTCTATTTTTAACCGAATTTCAATGTTAATATGTCCGATATTAACATTTAGCGATAAACATAACACATTGTTTCAACAACCGTCATGCTCCTCCTCCTGGAATTTTTCGTTAAGTCAATAAAAAAAAAACACCACACTTTTGAAAATAAAGCCCTTAATACTTGCAAAATGCCATGAAATATAGAGAAAAAGACTTTTGTAATATTGGAGCCCGTCATCTATAAACTTATCATCTGCGCTTTGGTATTAATGGACTACATGAGAAAAGTATACAGAATAAATATTTTATTTTATACCATTTTGTAAGTATGAAATAACACTTTTCAAAAGTATGATAATTTTCACAGTTTTGAAATTATTTAGTGACATTTTCTTTTAAAAATGGTAAAGTGTAACGATAAATAATTCTTGATATTATCAACTCATAGAAGATTATTACATTATTTATACTATTGCTAAAGGTTTACAAACCTACGCTACGTAGTGAGATAATTTTGAACAATATAAAATATATTCGCAATTGCTACTTGTGTATTTATTTCAATTATTAAACATTAACTGATTTTTAAAGATTAACAATCGGTGTAGTCACATATTTATTGGTAACTTTAGTACGAATTTAAAATAAGTACAATTATTTTTCACAAAATGTATAGTTGAAGAACTTAGACGTCTGTGTTTTACAAAAAGACAAGCTTCGCATATATTATTTTTATATTACATATAATAGTATAAGACTAAAATTATAATAGTTAACAGAAAAATATTGAAACTAACGTAAGTCAAGTAAAGAATTTATGGTATGTCTTAACAGAATGCAAGACCAAATAACGAAGAAACCATTAGTCTAGATCGTGGATTTTTTAATGTATGCCAAAATGTTAGTTTCCTAGCCCATTTTGTTAAGTTCGGTAAATTTAACAGGTAAACAGTTAGGCTTTAGTGTATTTCAAGATAACATGTCAACATTTTGTTACAACATACTGTTACGAATAGTTATACTAAAATCTAATTATTTTGATTCTTGATCTCTGCATGTCTTTTTAAACATTGTTGATTTTAAATATATTCAGATTATTATGACGCAAAAGGAAAAAAAATGAAATCTCTGAGTTTTACGTCCACGATTATGCCGGTTAGGCTAAAGGAGACGGTGATTATGAGAAATGAATGAAATGGTGGAATGAAGAAAGTGGAAGGAAACGGGAGGACCCCGAGAAAACCCACGCACACGGTGTTTGTCCACCACAAAGTTCACTTGGCGGGGGCTGGGATCGAACCTGGGACCCCAAGCACCAGAGATGAACGCTCTACCACTGAGCCACCGCGGTTCTTGTATTTCAATACAGAGTGATCAGAAGAAGATCACACAAGAGTGCTCGCTCCCTTTTCTTCTCCATAAGATTTTAAATCTGGCCGGAATTTCGTGAATCTTATTAAGTTCCATTGTAAAGAAGTCAAAGAGAAAAGGTACACGATACTAGAGACCAAGTCTTTATCTATCTTGGACACATATGACTAAAAGATATATATATATATATAAGTAAATCATTTTAAAACTATTACAAACGTCCAGTACAACGTCAGATCATTGGGTAAGGGATTTCTGAGCCCTACATTTCTATTCATTACAACCTTGGTGGATACGATATGTGTGTAATTGCACTGGGCACAAAATATATATCCTAATAGTATCAGTAATTCAAGAAAGAATGAATCGACTTTAATATGATTTTCTACAAATTAAAGACAAATAATCATTTTTTAAAAGCCAAGTATTATATTATATACCAGCAGAAATATCCGTTATTCGCACGAGTAGAATAATATTTATGCAAAATCTTTGAAACTAAAAAAAAAATGCGTGAAATATATGATATAAAAAGTGGGCCACGAAACGTTTAACACAGCAGAATGGCGCGGATTGCCTACCTCAGACGCACTATAGTTCACTGTACTACCATGAGCAAAATAAATGACGCGTCTCTTTATTTTGAAGTTTTTTGAAAATATCTCCGTTTTCTTTATATGTTCGAAATTTCGGAAGGTTTCCCCAGCAGGACAGGTTAATAACAAACCCGTTTTTAATATTTGTGTTAGATATTAGCTTAAAATAAAGAAATTAGAAGCAAAAAACATTAAATCGACAGAAATCTCGAGAATTACCAACTCTGCTAAAGTGGGAAATTTTCAAGAACGCGAGGGAATTCTGCATTTCAACACGAAGCAGCGACATCTATGTCATTGAGAGAAGCGTGGATTAGATCTACAAACGAAAATTTTAACGAAATATTTCTAGTATGTCTTATTATATGCATTATCAGCGAACTCCAAATATATGAATCTATGCTAAGTATTAACGTATAGATAGTGCAAATAGTGGAAATTACCTATGGAAAAAGACGAATTGTTAGCCCAATCGTAATGAAAAATCGTCTTTACTGTAGAACAGGTGCAGCTTACGTAAGAGAGCAAATAGCTCAGTTAGATAAAGCAACGAGTTTGTATACCGAAGGTAGACGGTTTGAATCCCGTGGAAGTACTGTTATCATTTTTATCACTAAGGTTATTTTTTTATTTGGGAAAGAATCAAATTGTAACATATGTATAAAACTCATGACGATACCAAAAAAAAAAAAAAAAAAAAAAAAAGAGAGAGAGAGAGAGAAAATATCGTCGCATTTGCATTAGTGTCTCTAATTTTTGTTTGCAAACAGATTCGTAATTATTTCCCCTGTGCTCACTGATGCATAACGAATGTTTTCCAGTAAATGTTAATTCTAATTTGGAGAATTTTATAGTTTCACAATGTTTCTCAATGTTTCACAATGTTTGCTCGTTTTGGTGCCCCTCTTTCTCTGGCGCCCCGGGCAGTCGCCCGGCCCTTAGTCCGCCCTTGAAAGTACGGACGCATAACTAAGGACTGCGGAGGAGAGGTTAACCTTCATGTTATGCCACTGGTTTGACGTGTTTGAAATGTTCAGTAAGTGATCGGTTAGTGAAATAATTTCGACGGTTACTGATGTTTAAAGTTTAGCTAAGACAAAGCTACCTAATCAAATACATTTGATATCGCGATGTCACAATTTGATTTTTCCTCACATAAAAAAGATAAAAACAATAGTAATAAAAACCCTTACTCGTACTGGGCTCCTAACTAACTAACAACCTAATTCTTACAGACTAGTTGCTCTGACCAACTGAGTTTCGATTTCTTACGCGAAAGAAGTCTGTTATATTAAGAGGCATGCTTTTCATTATCAAAACTGTTCGAAGTAATACGAACATGGCTTGAGAACAGAGACGGAACTGAATTACCACTCGATTGACCTTGAGGGCAAATCACCAAAGCGTAGCTATAAACGTAAGTTCAGCATGCATTTCTCTGGAGCTGTGTTCAGTATTCCTATCTGCCAGTCATGCTTGTTCGTAGGAGTAATATGTTACAAACCTAACCTTTCGATAGAGCACAATGACAGAGAACCAACATTAATGAATTCTTGCCCTTGTGAACTTGGGATATCACCATGTGCAATAAAACTGTCGCGTCTCCTTGAAGTGATATTTTATCGAAAATAACTCGTTTTCCTTTATATATCCGAAGTTTTTGAGGGTTTCAAAATGAGGAAACGTTACTGACAAACAAGGACGCATTTAGGGGTGGGTCCAGGTGGTCCAGACTCCCCTCTGAAATCCCAACTTTTCTGTAAATTTAGCCTAAATTTAAGGATTATCTTTTAGATTTTATTATAATTTATCCTAATATTGAAGTCGGAATTCTCCCGAAATAAATTACTGCATACGTGCCTGCTGACAATTTTCAATATATTCGTTAAATAATAAAGTAAAATAACCAAATTAGGAGCAAAAAGGTTCAACACGGGCTAACTTTTGTCCACTGCCAATATTGTTAGAAGGGATATTAATAGCAAAAACTGCTAGGCAATGCTGAACCTTGGAACTTCACTCCAAACAGCAAGCCTATTATTGAGAACTACATATGAAACATTTTATCAAAACTTATCTAACTTTTACCTGGCATGAAATTATTATATACACCAAAATTCACTCTCCTAAAATGTGTATCTAAACATTGCTCTACGTATCTACGAAGCAATGAAAATTATTTATCGAAATATGTGAGCAGGGAATTCTAACAGCCAGCCATTTTATTTAAATCGTAGTAAACCCTGTAACCGGGCGTTAACGTGAAGACAAAGCTTGGTCCATTGGTAAAGTGTTGGAAGAATATAAACTCAATGTTAGTAGGTTCAAATCTATTCACTCACTATAACATTTTGTTCTTATGTGTAACGATGAAATAAGAAGGAAAAAATGTATAACCGTTAAGACAAAACTTCAACCAAGTCTGAAGAGAACAATACTAAAATAGTAACACAATGACGTCAACCAAAAATTATTTCATGTAGCGTTTGGACGAAATTACAGCTGTTAACAATTGCAGAAATAAAAACAGACTGATAGCTGTAATGCAGTCTAGACTTCTGAATGCATTTACTTCCTGAAAACTTCCGTCTCGTCATTGGTATGCCGTTAATCATTGTAAAACCTTTCAATTGGAAGTGAAATGACACAAACTAAAACAGTTTTAAATCAATAAATGTCTATGTGTAAAAGTAGGTGTCTTTTATCTGTAGTTCTGAGTTCCTTTTACTTTGAAGTGACAAATGAGAGAAGAAAGTATGGTGTTCGAAAAAAATAATCAAATTTGAGATTTCAACGAATTTACACGTATTATAGCCCCTAACACCGAAAAAGTTATTTGTCGATACATGTCTATCTGTTCGTCCGTCCGTTCGCTACACTTTTCTGTGCACTCGCCTAGAAGACATACCGTTCAACTTATCTGCACCAAATTTTAGTTTAAGATTTTCATAGTATTTCCTATAGTTTTTTATTTCTCTCCTACTCCCGAAACAAGGGTAGTTTCCTGTACGATGAAAATAGAAAAAATATATTTTCTCATAACTGGCTCTAACGATCTTGTTTTCTTTCTTTTTTTATAAATCAATATTTAATTAGCAACCTTATTTTGTGGTATAAGGCATTTATCTGAGAAAAATCTACAAGTTGTAGTTTATACTAAGGGGGTGAGTTTTTTCTCTGATTTTCTCAAAATGGACTCAAATTTTTTCGTTCATATTTCATAAATAAAGATTTCATTAATAACTTATCAATATGGCATAACTCGTTTGTCCTAAAAAAAAATGCGAGGGGTAGTTTATTCTTGGTGGAGTGTTGTCTATGCGATTTTCTCAAAAACGACTCAAAAGAGTTTATTCATATTTCAAAAATAAATATTTCGTCAATAACCGAACAATATGGCAAAACTCGTTTGTCCTGAAAAAATATGCGAGGGGTAGTTTACTCTTGGGGGTGTTTTTCCTCCACGGGTTTCTTAAAAATGAGTCAAGCAATTTTGTTCGTACTCAGAAATAAATATTTCATTAAAAACCTAGTAATATGGAATAACTCGCTTACCCTGAAAGAATCCTCAAGAGATAGTTTATTCGGGGAGTTATTTTTCCCTCACGATTTTCTCAAAAATTACTCGGACAATTTTATTGATAATTCATAAATAAGTATTTCATTAATAACCCTATATTTTAGTATAAGTCATTTCTATGAAAAACAATTACAACGGATAGTTTATTTTTGGGGTCAAGGTTATTTTCCCGACAATTTTCTCGAACGACAGGCGATTTTGTTCAAATTTCGCAAATAAATATTTCATTAATAACCAAAAGTATATCTTAACTCATTGTTCGAAACAATTCACAAGAGGTAGGTTACTCCTGACGTGTTCTTTTTGAACGACTTTCCCAAAGTGACTCATTTGATCTTTTTCATATTTCATAAACAATGATTGCATTAATTGGTCTATTATATGTCTAATGAAAATGTGCTCAAAGTGTGAGTTAGTTTTGTAGTATGGATTTTCTTCAATCGAAGTTTTTTATTCGATAATCTGACATTCGATGTATTTGAATAATACGATAATTTTATTCGTATTATCCAAATACACACTTCAGTAACAACTGCGGCCTAACACAGTTAAGAAATTGAATTGAAAAATTTTAGTGCGGTGGGCCTGTAATTGAATATTTTTTGAGAAACTCCCTAGCTTTTTGTGGTAAACTCAGGCTTTTCTTTTTCGAGCGACAAAAGAGAGAAGAAAATATAGTGATTGTGAAAATAATATCAAATTCAGATTTCAACGGATTTACATGTTTCATGGCGTCTACATACCGAAAATGTGACTTTTCGACACCCGTCCTTCCGGTCCGTCCGTTCGGCACACTTTTATATGCACTCGCCTAGAGGCCATACCGTTCAACTTATCTACACCAAATTTTAAACTTAGGGTTTACTTAGTATTCTTACAGGAGCTTTTCCATTTTTTTCCTACCACCTAAAATAAGTGTGGTTTACAAACAGCCGAAAATCGAAAAACGCTATTTTCTCAAAAATGATTTTAACAATTTTGTTTATTTTTCATTAATCAATATTTAATTAACAACCCTATATTGCAGTATCAGATATTTCTCTTAGAAAAATTTACGAGGGGTAGTTTATTCTTGGAGGTGACTTTTTCTCGACGATTTTCTCAGAAAAGACCCTGGCGAATTTTGTACACACTTCATAAATAAATATTTGACCTTACAACATGGTATAAGTCAATTGACCTGAAAAATATATGAGTAGTAGTTTATTCTTGGACTTGAATTTATTCCCAGTGAGTTTCTCAAACACGACCAGTTGGCAACCCTGTATCTCGACAACGAAGCTGAATTCGAAAACTGCAAGAGGACCATTTGTCTCCTTTTGATGTCACGAATCACCTCCCGAAGTTTGTGGACATCTTTCAGGTTCACCCTTAATGAAGCTTCTTTTCGAAAAGTTAACTATTAACTTTAGGCATTGTTTATCTTTTTTTAAATCACAAATGTCGTTATTAATTTTAAGGCAGAGAACTACTTCTGAGAGAATAGATCTTGAAAAATAATTTTAAAACTTAGACTTTTGTTTTCGAGACATTCCAGACAAGACGAGACATTTTACAAGCTATCTCGTGTCCAAAACATTTGCCTCGTATTATCTTGGATGTCACAAAGCGAGTCTTGTCTCTTTCTCGAGACATGTCTTATCTCGTGCGCATTCGTTAACACTTGGGAAGGATTATCTTTCTACTCAAAGCATTGTTTTTATATTGGTTGCATATTTATGATAATTGCTGTCCACATAAATTACAGTCCTTTCAGTTGAATTAATTTTTATTATTATTATTATTGAAATTGCAATATCTAGTTTCACGTTGGACGATTATGCACCAACGCTAAGGGAGAATGATGATGAATGAAATGGTGAAATGAAGAAAGTGGGAGGAAAATGGAAAATCTCAAGAAAACACATACCCATGCACACGGTATTTGTCCACCTCAAATTTCACTTGGCACGAAGTGGAATCGAGCCACGGACCCCCTGCACCAAAGGTCCCTGCAATGCTTTATTAATAATAATAATAATAATAATAATAATAATAATAATAATAATAATTGAAGCGAGCTTAACGAGTTTCAACCGTACGACTCAACCAACGTTTGGGTGCCTGTTCGTTCGTCTGCTCCTCTCATAAAAGACTTTCATTTTAATGAAACTAGTAAGTGCCTTCTTTTAGCTCTGCGAAGTAACTATTGCTTGGAATATGAATCTGCAAAACATAAGAGGTAAAATTAACCAAATGGTGCAAGTTTCCACTTATATATACAAAACAATTTTGCAATATCAACTACGTGAATCTTGTCCCATAAAGAAGCCGAAACCCCTACACCGAAGAGCCCTCCGAGATTTGATCATTGTCCACACGGACTGAAATTGTCATTTGAAGCCAAGACTTTAATATGAAGCCAATAATTACTTTAAAATAGACGGAAAATTCGGAAGTTATAAGCATTTTCATATTTTTGCCTTTTCCCATAAGGGAGCCGTAGCCCCCTATACTGAAGACCCCTCCCCGGAGATTTGATCATTGTCCACTCGGACTGAATTTGTCATTTGGAACCAACACTTTAATACGAAGCAAAATATTTCTTTAAAATAGACGAAAAATTCTAAAGTTATAACATGTTAATAATTTTGCCTTTTCTCATAAGGGAGCCGTATTAGCCTACACTGAAGAGCCCCACGAGATTTGATCATTGACCACTTGGACTGAAATTCTCATTTGAAACCAAAACTTTAATATGAAGCCAAAAATTAAACTTTTACATCAATTTAAACTGACTGGGTTCCGGTTCCCCCCACTATTGTTTAGTTTAGTTAAGTGGTAATTTGTGACAGCTTCACATCATCAAAGGAATGTTTCACTTCCCCTCCCCTCCCCCAGAAGTTCGTGCTGGATCCACCACTGGAATCAATAGACACTCTTCCTATTCTTTTTGTCACCCTTGATTGTGTAGGGGCTCCCTCGTACAAATAAAGAAGCGGTAATATTACAATCAAGGGGCGCTATATATTAGGTATTTTTTTAGTTACCTACCCCTAACCGCACAGGGCCATCTTTCGTAGAATAAAAAATATTACGTGATATTCCAATCATGAAAGGGGAGAGGATGCTGTAAATATATTTCTTATTCATTTTGTCTGTCCTGCTTATCAAAAATTACTTTCTGTTGGAAGGGTACTGAAATGAGAGGGGCAAAATAAAAAGTCGTACCCCCTCCTACATGGTTGCTCAAATAAGTACTAAAGAAAGCATTTTAAAGTAAGTTATTTAAGATTTAAACTAGGAAACTAAGATATCCTTACATTAAGTAAGGATGGCATATTCAGGATTATTATTATTATTATTATTATTATTATTATTATTATTATTATTATTATTATTATTTGAATGTTTTTAGAGCACCGAAATTTTGTGAGACGAACAATGATATATAGAGGTTTAAGATGGGTGGTCATAGAGGAGGAAAAACCAGAATTTTTCTCTGTCTGACTCTCTAACGTAAAGATTATGTGCTGAAGGTAAGAAGCATCATCATTCTACAATAGGTTGCCTTTACGTAGAATATCAATTACTTGAGTTCTCCTCCTTCGGTCTACTTACCTTATGTAGTCAATTCAATACAAATACATTGTAAAACTTTTCCGTAATTAAACATCTAGGGAAAATTAAACATTTAATAGGGAAATCTGTTATCAAAATATCCAAACACGTAGATAGAAGACTATCTAGTGAGAAATATTGTGAAACTTTATAAAATTCTCCAAATTAGAATTAATATTTACTGGGAAACATTCGTTATGCGCCAGCGAGCATATGGTGAGCAGCGAGCACAGGGGAAATAATTACGAAACTGTTTGCAAACAAAATTAGGGACGCTAATGCAAGTGCGACAACGGCATTTTTTCTTTTTTTGGTATCGTCATGAGTTTTACACATACGTTACAATTTGATTCTTTCCCACATAAAAAAATAAATAAAATAACCGTAGTGTAGTGATAAAAATGATAACGGCACTTCCATGGGATCGAACCCACTACCTTCAGCATACAGACCCGTTGCTTTAACTAACTGAGCTATTTGTTTCTTTACGTGAACTGAGCCTGTTCCGGTAAAGACGATATTTCATTACGATCGTCCTACCAATTCGTCCTTTTCCATAGATAATTTCCACTATTTGCTCTATCTTTATGTTAATACTTAGCATATATTCATATATTTGGAGTTTGCAGATAATGCATATAATAAGACATACTAGAAATATTCGTTAAAAGTTTAGTTTGTAGATTTAATCCACATTTCTCTCAATGACATAGATGTCGCTGCTTCGTGTTGAAATGCAGAATTCCCTCGTGTTCTTGAAAATTTCCCACTTTAGCAGAGTTGGTAATTCTCGAGATTTCTGTCGATTTAATGTTTTTTGCTTCTAATTTCTTTATTTTAAGCTAATATCTAACACAAATATTAAAAACGGGTTTGTTATTAACCTGTCCTGCAGGGAAAACCTTCCGAAATTTCGAACATATAAAGAAAACGGAGATATTTTCAAAAAACTTCAAAATAAAGAGACGCGTCATTTATTTTGCTCATGGTAGTACATATACGTACTATAAAGTTTGACCCTCCAATTCCTCTTCGAGTCGAAAATAGAAAAAATGCTTCATACGGGATTAGATCTGGTACACACCCATTCTTTTATTTATTAGTCTCTTCAGAAAATATTAATATAAAAAATTGTGTCAGATGGGAATAAGCCATTTTATTTTGTTTTGAAGTGTAGAAAATGCTTTGATATTTTTTAACACTTACAGTTCCGAGGAAAATTGCTTTACTCGACTTTATTCTCAGTTATGATCTTGAGAAGATAGAACATGATTACCTTGAATTTTATTAATAACAGTGCACTCGAAAATTATACCTACAGGTAGAATAAATAATCGATTCTTGTATCAATTTATAAATGTGATACTTCACTTAAATTCTTGTTATGATTTTTAACAAACTATTAATTAACTTGTAAGATTATCTAAAATTTATCAAAGATATTGATTGTAATAAAATTTACTAACTAAGATATATTTCTTCTAATTTTTTAAAAAAATATTTCTAGTAACTTTTTAAAATATCGTATGATGATTTAAATATATTAATCTAAATAATCATAGAAGCAAAGTAAGGAAATCGATTTTGCTTACAGCATGTTTACAAGCTGGTAATAAGGAAAAATGCATAACATTATTATTTCCTTGCTATAGCAAAGAGCTCAAACACTTGTCTTCGGTGAAACACCAGATCAAGAAAAGAGAAACTTCACTGAGGACGCTTTCTTAAAATTCGCGTGTAAAACCAGAATTCCCTTTTGGGTCTCTGAAAGTCTTCACTTGCTTCCATTAACGTGCAAAACTCACGAGATAATCAGCGGAGAACTTAAACGTTCGTGAGATCACTCAAGAGAATCGTTCTGTCTTAAATTTATCATTTGGGTAAAATCCTCTCTATTGTTTTCTAGAACTCACACCAAAGTTTCTAAATGCAAGGTCCTTAAAGAAGATATTTTGCAGTGCAGTCCAGTTTGTAGTACTTTCATACTTTTAGTATTCCATTTCAAACAGAACTATCTTTGGTTCCATAAAATTTTATTCACCTAGATACACTGCAAAGTATGTGAAAATTCCACATTCACACATATGTGTGAGTGGAGTGAAATATATGTCACAGATTTATTATGATAAAGAAATTATTACAATTTCAGAGAAACACATTTAATCTTGATTAATATGTAAAGCGTGAAGCCTCCATTTGCTGCAATCAGAGCTTCAACGAATTGTTTGCTAGCTAAGCGTGGGTTAAATGAAAAACCCGGTTACTACTACCGTACCTGTTTTGAAAAAATCCCCTGGGTTACTAGTAACCGAGTAGTATTCAGTTAAGCTATGCTTTGCTCTTTTAACCTATTTCTTCGCTACTAGTTACCGTTAATATTTTTTAACCAATTGACTCGGTTAATTAAACCCTTTAAAATGTTTGGGTCGAATGTGTAAAAAAAAAAAAAAAAAAAACCCTTAAGCAACAGGATGGAACCTAAGTACCAAGTTTCACCTAAACTGGTCAGTTTTAGAGGATTCTAGCTGTGTTGAAATGATCGAAGTGTTCCCATTATTACATTCTTAGTAGAGGAGCAAGAAATGACATAATTTTCCATTTTCGACGGCCATATTTTGGCCGCGATATTTTGTCCATATACCGAAATAACACGATTCTTTATTTGACTATACAAATTATTAACAGTTATTACGTATTTCAGATTTATATCTTTATACGTATAGCAAGTCGAATTATTTAAAGAGGAGAGAAAAGACTGGATTTAAGACGTTAGCTACAGCGTTAGTTTGAGATGTAAATTGATCATCCGATGGAATAACTATATCAATTCTTGCTCGTTAAAAATTTCCTTTCATTCACTGCTATTAATGAAAAATAATTAAATTTTATCTTAACAATTGGCATTTTCCCCAATGGTACTCTCTCCTGTAGTGTTCTTTTAGAAATAAGAAAAAAAAAGCACTATTTGAAAAATAAATAAATTAACTGTTTCTAATGATTGTTGTGTTAACATCACCTAACAATACAAAAGAACTTGTGGTGTATCGCTGTGTGATGGACTTCTGAAAATTGGTTCTGTCTCCTGGGACGGAAGAAGGTGAAAGGACACGCCACCTTTCGTGATCTCACGAAACCAATTCCTAAATTCATGTTAAGTGTTTCAAAATGTGGGTCGTAATGCCATTTAAGCATCAATAGCGAAATCGTCACGTTTTATTTTTGTATTAAGTTTTAAACATATTGAATAAATATACCTAATTCTAAAACAAAGATCTCTCTAACGTGATCAAGGTTACTGGAATATTGGAAAATGTAATGTTTTGAATGGAATTTTCTTGAATATCAATAACAATAATAAAAAGGAATACGATTTTCTTTTCAGATCTACATACAATTGAAGCTAACAGTGTGTGCCAAGATTAAAGCACGAACGTTTTTTAAATCGTACATTTTTTAATTTATGATTTTTAAAAGCAATTATATTAGTACCACCGAATAGGGTTGACAACGAGAAAAGAGTTGAGTGGGACCATAGTCAGTAGTACTGGTGTTTGGGGTCCCTGGGACGGTCCTAGCTCGCACCAAGTGGAATTTTGTGGTGAACTAATATCGTGGTTTCTCCTGTTTCCTTCCATCTTCTTCATTCCACCATTTTGTTCATTAATATCGACACCGACAACAGTGATTAAAATCAACATTAACATGACTCGGAACAAAAATTGCAATGACAATCGTGGGACGTCAAAATAGAAATTTAATGTTGAATTTTTCCATAATTAATTACCAAAACTTTTCATCCGTTTTCTTTAACATACTGGGCATAAACGTGGAATGTTAAAGTGAAGATTTAATTAAATCAACAAATTTCAAGCTCACTTATGAATATTCTACATACAGTTGCTAAGTTCATTTGACATTGGGAATAACAAAAAAATAGAAATATATTTTTTGAAGAAAATACATCAATTGTATAACGTATTTGGAGATACTATTCCAGTATTCGCTTAGCGGGGCTATAAAAAGGCAAAGAAGGACAATTGGCCGCATGATTCAAGGACTTCTCAGTTGCGAAGTGAAATGCTCTCCGATTATCGAAGTCTGCCCAGTTTTCAAATTTTAGGATAATCGACGAGCTAGGTCCGTCATGGAACTAATATCCAGTAGGACTAACAACGGGCATAGCCCGCCCTTTGTTTTACATTTTTATTGCGAATAATCTATCAGCTACGTTCACAGCCTGTCTCCCGTCCACATTTATTGGCACCACTTTCTTCATTTGGGCCGCTAGACAGCATGGATACAGAATAGTGTTTTGTACAAGAGAAACTTACTTGAACACGTGTCGTGCTCACGTTTATGCTGTTAAGAATGGAATTGAGCAATTTAGATGCTGATTTGATTTTGGATCTTCTTTACGAGGATTCCAGATATGATAATTTTCTAATACAATCAAGGATATACGAGGCGCGTCCAGAAATTTCCTTAGGACGGTAAACACAAAAGAACTTACTTTCAGAACGCGCTTCATATATATTCAATTTTTAAAGATATTTTGCATCAATTATTTCTATATTATTAATTGTCATTACCTGTACAATAAGTTTTAATGTCATATTTTCTTTCTTCCCAGAAAGAGATAACGAAAAATATTTCCAAATGTTAAAATAATTATTGTAAGAACAGCAAGTTATTTGTCATTTGAATGATTTACCTTTGTGGTTTTCATAAAAGTCTTTAAAGAAAGAACTACTTAAACGAATTGTTTTCTTCGAATATTTGAAATATATATCTTCCGTCTGCTGGGAGAAAATGGTATTTTAAAGTCCGTATGCAAAGAGTTAATATTCCAGTTACTTCTCATAGTGAGTGTAGTATTGGCCTATTCACATACAAACCAACGTACTAAATTTACGTAGTGCTTATCTTGAGCTAAATTAAAATGTATTAGCAATAAAACTTGGGTTTTTCCATTTGTAAGAGGTTACCCCTTTTTTTTCTATCAAGATAGGCTGTTGGCGATGTTTCAGTAAATCTGGATGATCAGAATGCCCTTTTTCTTTTGCCAGTTACTTTTGAAAAGTCCGTCAATTCTTTGTGAGTTTGAATATAACGTCTGTATCAATCCATACATGTTATATTGTATAGCCATTTGGTAGAAATGTCACACGAGACACACATGTTTTCTTTGGCACATACATCATAACATTCTCTGGTGTATCTCTAATTTTGCTGCGCTATCTGGCTATGACATACAGTACAAAATGGCATACACGTATTTTTACGAACATAAAGCATTTGAACAAACACTTGTTGCCTTCTTTGCATGCATGGATTTTAACTTACCAAAGAATTTTCAACGTTTTATATCTTCCAGGACTAGCACATACTGCAAGTGCACATGGAAGTTGTATAAACTCGATATATTTGCATTTGTCTAGTTGCATTTAGATAAAAATATTATGTAGTATGTTCATCAGAACTACATACAAAGGATCATTTGATATTTCCGCTACCAAATTGACTGGTAGTTGTTAACTACTAAATCGCGGGAGATAAATAGTGAAGATAAAGATTTCAATTATTTTGAGAGGTATCAAACTTACACAAATAATAGTCAAATGGATATATTTAATCATAAATATTGACACAGAAGTATTTGCAACTTTTTGTAGATATAAGCAATAGTTTGGTAGATATAATCTGCATTATTGTTTGAATGCTTCTTATAAAAATATATACATTTTAAAGATACTTAATTCTAAAGGACCCCTTGACACAAGGAGATCAAAATTGAAGTGTCGAATTTTTGCAAAACTCTGGTGCTATCAGGAAGGTATAGGGCTGATACATCATGAAAAAATATAGTTTCCGAAATAAAGTAATTATCATGGCAGACAGGGGCAAAATATCAAAATATTTTATAATGGAGTATATGGGAGACTACATGTGACAAATGGATTTTTTTTTTTTTTTTTTTTTTTTTAGGTAACTTGAGCGTGTAAAGTATAAACACCGACAAATAGTTAAATACCACGGTGGAAACTTTTATAGTTTTTGACTACTATGCCGGACAAAAAGTGGGAAATGGAGCGTTTTCACTCATGGAGTGCGTAGCAGATGACCAATTAAAATTAATATTTTCTTAGGATTCTGGTCATACACAAAAAATGACTAATTGACAGCAAACCAAACGATAAACAAGAACATTTCATAATCCGTGTGACACATGGGTGAAATAAAATTACACTGACTCCAAAAATGCATACAGTTTACACCAACTAAAATTAGTATTTTCTTTGAGGTCTTGTCATTAGAGATGCAAAAAAGCCGGCTTTTTTGAATCGATGGTTTTTTGCACATAAAAAGCCGGCTTTTTGGGAAAAAAACGAGAATTTTGGAAATTTTGGCTTTTTTCATTTTCATGATTTTTCTGTTTAAATAGCTTTCTTATAGTATACTCTAAAGTTAAATAAGATTTCACGACCTGAATGCCATATTTCGCTCAGGAATTCACCATCATGATGGATGGAGTGCATGGTTTATGAATTAAAGTAAACATAAAGTATGTAGTATTTGAGGGCAATTTTAGAAGCTGTTTAACCTTATTTTAACTTCTGAATTATCCACATTTTTTTCTTCTCTAGATCATTTCCTTTTAGTCATCCGTGTTTCATATCTTGGAGCTTAGAAGCCTAGCTTCTAGCACATAATTAAACTTATGTCTTTCAATATATCCATATGAGCGTACTTCCACATTTCCGTTATACTGTAGCTGTGCAATGATTTAACAATAATCTTCCGGACACAACCTTGAATACCATTTGATAGAAATAATCAGTATCGGATTTAGAAAAATATTTGGGAGGGTTTTTTTCTGAATAATGTTTGTTTTTTTTCTAAAAATTCCTAACTTTTATTTAAGAGGAACTTAAGTTTATGAGTACAGGCATAACAAATATTTCGTTTCGTTTGTATATTCAGCTATAATATTTCAGATACAACCTTGAAGACCATTTTATACTGATAATCAGTGGCGGATTTAGAAAAGTATTTTGGGAGGGGCTATTTTTTATTAATACTTAGTTTTTCTAAAAATTCCTTTTTTTTTGTTTGAGGACAGCTTGAAGTTTATGAGTAAAGGCAAAACTAATATTTAGTTTGTTTTAGAAATTCCGTAATTTCAGGATAGAGGCTTCAATCCGAAAGACATCCCCACCCCTAACCCTCTTTGCAAATCCATCAGTGCTGGTAATTAGTAATAACAAAGATTTAAAAACGATTAGAAAGGAAATCGGCCAGGGCACACAGTACACGCACTATCTCTACATTCACAGATGGGATTAAGAAAACGTTTGTCAAAATGGTCGAATGCGGGGTTGAATCCCGGACTTCACGATAGAAGCGCGAAAGCTAACCACTCACTCATGTTTGTTGCGCTTAACTTAAATGTATTCTCTCTCTCTCTTTCTCTATGACCACAAAAGCTCTCCATTGATTTCTGTCCTTATCCAATTCAATCCAGTTTCTACTCTGTATTCCTATTTCTGCTAAATCCATCTTAATATTGTCCTCCCATTTGGGTCTAGGTTCTCCTAATGGACGTTTCCCGATTCGATTTCCAGTTAAAACTTTGAAAGCGTTCCTACTTTCTTCCATTCTGACTACATGACCTGCCCACCTGAGCCTCCTAGACTTGATGACTCTAACGATATTTGGTAAACCGTATAAATTATGTAGTTCCTCCTTATGAAGTTTCCGCCATTCCCCATTCCCGTTCCTCTTGGGTCCAAATATTCGTCTCAGAATTTTATTCTCAAATAATTTCAGTCTGCGTTCTTCCCTCAGCGTAAACGATTATGTTTCACAACCATAAGGCATGATTATCATTTTATATATTTTAAGCTTTAAATTCCTTGACAGAATTCGCGACAACAAAATGTTTTGAACTGAATAATAACAAGAATTTCCTGATTTCAGTCGACATTTAATTTCTTTGTGGGTATGATTTTGGTCTGGTAATACTGATTCAAGATATTTGAGAGTATCCACTGTGTCGAAAGTATTAATTGATATTTTAACGCACTCACAATTTGCCATATTACGATCCTTGTGAACTTCCTTGTATTTAGATTTCTCTGCATTTACTCATATTCCTGCAAGCGTTTAATAAATCCTCTGCATTTCTTTCGATTGTTCTCCTATTAGATTTACATCATCAGCATACACCATAACCTGGTGAACACCATTCAAGTCTAGGTCCTGGTTCCTATCTTTGATTTTTCTTATAGGGTACTCCGGAACAAAGCTGAATGATAACGGCAATAACGCATATCCTTGTTTCAGGCCAATCTCGACGTGGAAGCTCGCATTTTTCTACTTGGACTTTACTCTGGGATTCATTTAAACACTTAGTAAATCTAGCTTTTTCGGTATTCCAAATTCGGTAAGAATGTTGTACAATGTTTCCCCCTAACCGAGTTGTAAGCCTTTCTAAAATCAATAAACAGTCGATGTACTGGGTAATATATTCCCATTTCTTTTCGAGTATTTGTTGAATGGTAAATATCTGATCGATTTCGACTAAATACACACTGATAATCTCCAATAATTTCATCTGCGTATGGGGTCAATCTTATTAATAAAATGTTGAGAAATGCCTCGATAATTATTACAATCAATTTTGTCTCCTTTCTTGTGAATTGGAACAGTGATTAATTCTTCCACTCTTTTAAAATGTATTCCATAGTTTTTTTTTTTCGTAAAAAAAAGTTTCGTAACGATATGTTGAATTTTCTTGTTAAAAATTCAGAAACCTTCAGGACTGGGTAAACGTGATGGTTGTTATATATCCTACAGCCTAGGAAACCATATTCGCAGATGAACCGTCTATTACGTATATGATCCATGAACAGAAAATTCGGTACTTTCCCGATTCTGAACAAGCTTAAGGAACAGTCAGTGCATTACAGAATTTGGAGCTTTACCGATTTTGCAAATCCGAAGCACCTGATAGGTGGTAACAGATTATTACGTTTGTGATCAATCAGTGAAAAATTTGTTCGAAATATTCATACAATGTATATAAAAGTTAAAACTTAACTGAAAAATTTCAAGAATGTACAGAGCTACCCGAAACGAAGCTCTTGATGTGCATATTTCTCTCATGTTTTATTTTTTATTTTTATTTTGCTTCAAAAAGAGGGTGTGTGATATTTTGAAGTAAAAATACTACATACAATTTTGCTAGTTATTTATGTATAATTTTTAAGTACTTATTGTATATAAGAGGCTAAAATATTATTACATATATTGGTTAATCCTTTGGAATTCATAATGTAAAAATGTTAAGAATTAAAAAAAAAACTTTTTGAAATTCATGGTTTATTTTCGAGGTTTCATATTATTATCTGCATCAACCACTAATTAAATGAGTTTTTTGTTGTAGAGAAGCGAAACAAAGTCTGCATTATCAGTTTAAAGCAAAATTTTCAAAAATGCTCAAAATTTCCCAAGCAAAAAAGCGAAGCAGAAAAAAACGATTTTTTTTTCAAAAAAAGCCGTTTTTTTTCGGGCCCTTGCATCTCTACTTGTCATACACATCCGACTAATCGAACTCAAACCAAATGTTAAAAAAAGGAAAGCATTGTATAACCTTTATGACACATGGATGAAACAAAATGACACTGACTGGAAAGATGTGGAACATTGTATATAAACCAACTCGGTGCTGTCAAACTCACAAGTCTTTGGTGTCGACGAAAAGATTAAATGGGCAGCAGAAAAAGTGAAAGGTGTGCCTGGCTATTGCGAAGTACCATAAAACAGAGGCGATATGGGAACAATCACCAAGAACCCTTGTTCCACTTGGGCACTTACAATACGAACCAGTAATGGCTCTTGACCCAACTTGGATGTTATCAAATTCTACAAAAAGAACGTAACGTAAGGATTGCAAATGACTGTATTTTAAACCTCAAAATGTTTGGAACAACTGTATTATAAAATGAGGTGAAGCTGCCATCACTTTTCATGTGTTCAGCCGCGTAGGTCTGAGCATTCTCGATTTGGTAGATACCTAATATTATTTCATATAAATCATCTGCAGTTAGACGAGGAAATTCAGTGAGTGAAGTAGCATCACATGTGTCCAAACCTGCGGTTTCCAACTAGCAATGTCTTCCGAATCAGTATGCTTTTGTTGTAAATGATTTGGCAGATTAGCACGTGATAGCATAATAGCAAATTCTTGCAGTTCATCGGAATCTTCAATTAGGGACGCGCGAACTGGTTTTCCATGGAGCAAGCAATCAGAAGATATACAAGAATGTGTGTCAACGCTGCTATGCGGACTCTATTTCTGAACATTTTGAGCTTCATCTTGATGTTTTCCTTTTTGACCTCTACTGGCCATCTGCCTTTGATGACTACACGTCGTGAAAAGTTTACATCAGCTGCTTCATGTTGTTTTCAAACCTTTCGAATAAGAGCAGGCATGTTTGCAAGTATTCCTGCTTACTGCAATACAGGTATGGAATCCCAAAATCCTCGATTGATCAGAACGCTGTCACCAGGCTCTATGAAGTCGTGTAAATTATTATAAGCATCTCTGAACAAGAGTTGGTAATGTTGGCTTCGTTATTTGCACCTACGAATGGGCCTATAATATCGACAATAAACCCAGACGGTGTGACAATCATCATTGGCTTTACAAGAGGACGACATTTCTGTTTACTATATAAGTGCCTCTGAACACTATAATTATTTGACTTTTCAGTACAGATGTATAAGTACCATCCATAACGAACACAAGTTTATTTGCTGGAATTCCATATAATTGTCTACTCCACCCCGAAACTTTGGTGAGAACGAGATTGCGATCTATGTTTTAATATCTAGAACAGTGAGAACAAATCTTTCTACCAAGACCTCGCGAACAGATTGCAGTGCTCTACATACTCCACTTTTGTCTTTGAATTTAAATAATGTAACTAGAAAACTGTTTGACAAATCATGTCGCAGTTTCATGAGGAGCATTTCCAATCTGTTATCGATACTCGTGTTGGCACTTGGTCACAAATGGGAGCAGAACTGACAAAGATGCATAAACTGTTCATTTTTTGCACCAGTGAAAGCAAATAGGTCATTGTCAAACATGTGACATCAATAGTGTATGAACATAGTTAAGTTTGTACACCACAATTGATCATATCCGCTTCAGTCACAACAGTTTCTTCACAAGCACCAGTAGTCACTGGAACTTCCTTAAGCAAATTTCTGACTTTGCACCAACAATTTGTATAGAGATAATTAGCTCCCGCTACAAAACAGAGATTTCTCAAGCGAACCACGCAAGTAACTTACGGCCTGTAACTAAATTTGACCTGCAATGGCTTGTTTCCGTTTGCCTCGAAACCATTTTCCACATACTCCACACCCTGATGGCTGAACACTCGCCATTCTCGCTTCATCAAATGTTACAAACAATTGTACGAAGCGAATCAGCGATAGAATATCCTTGGTGCCTGACGGTCATATCACAGAAATGTCACTCGAAATGGTAACTCTCAGATTGAAATAAATCAGATGCAAGTCCTGTAACAGACACCATGAACATTTTGTAGCATTACTCTACAAATAAGCGATAGCACAAATACGATTTGCCTAAAGTAACGTAATCGACCAATACGCTGTCTATTGGTGGTTTTCGTTGCTGCAGTTAATTACGCTTGCACTATCCTCTCTCCCTACACTGGCTATACACTAGTGCTGCGATGATGTTGCTCATCTGGTGGTATTCTGTCTGAAGATAGGTATTTGATTCGAAGGTTCTTTGCGAAAGACGAACTCACAGGAATATTATTATATGCGACATATTCTTCTGTACGACCCACGTAAACATTCTCGATTTCTCACTTTTTTTGGCACAGTAGTCAGAAACTATAAAAGTCTCCACCGTAGTATTTAACTATCATTTGCCGGTGTTTGTGCTTTAAACGCTGTCCAAAATCCAGCTCCCTAGGCTGAACCCAAGATACCTAAATAATCCATTTGTCAAATGTAATCTTCCATATACTCCATTATAAAATATTTTGATATTTTGCCCCTGTCTGCCATGATAATTACTTTATAACGGAAACTTTTTTTTTCATGATGTGTCAGCCCTATACCTTCCAGATAGCACCAGAATTTTCCCCAAAATTCGACTTTTCAATTTTGAGCTCCTTGTATCACGGGGTCCTTTCTTCAGTGTCAAACCATAACATGACTAATATTAGGTTTAATAATTGAAGAAACCAATGAGTTCAAGTCAGTTCAGAACTTATCACTATGATTGCGTTTCCTTTCTCTCTGTTTAATTTTCCTTTTAAAAATGAAATGTTCCGATGTTTGTTTCTCAATAATACTTCAAATATGAAGTAAAATGCTTTGGTCAAGATTATTATATTTCTTTAGACTCGTTAAATTACTTTATCGCACATACATACATATATAAGGTTGGTTTTATTCTAACCAACACGTCTACACCATTAAATACAAAATTAATATAAACTAGCAAACACGCACGTCCTGCGCAAGCGCAGGACACTATTGTTGCCTGAATGATCGAATATGATACAAAATTAAAAATATTTACTAAAGCTCTCTTTGATATTGGTCATTTTCGGTGATTTTTATATATCACTCTCCCCTCCCTATGATGCGGGGCACGGCATGATAAAAATTATTCCAGGCCCGAGTGTCATGTATGTTGAAAATTTGATCGAGATCGGTCGGGTGGTTCAAGAGTTAAGTTCTACTTATTTTTATATATTAATCTCCCCTTCTCCCCTCCCCTAGGTTCTATAGTCAAAGTGAAAATATTAAAAAAAATCTTTCCAGGCTCGAACGTCATCTATGTTGAAAATTTGATCAAGATCGGTCAGGTGGTTTAAGAGTTATTAAGTTTTGTTTATTTTTATATATCTCTCCCTTCCCCTCCCCTCCTCCTACCCTAAGTTCTACCGTCAAAGGGATGTGATAAAAACCATCCCAGGTCCGAACCTCATCTATGTTGATAATTTGATTAAGATCGGTTCGGTGGTTTAAGCGTGATAAAATCACAAAGACAGTCACTTTTATTGTTTTTACATATACGTCCCCCTCCCTCTACCCTTCATTGTACCGTCAAAGTAAAATGATGAAAACATTCCAGGTCCGAACCTTATCTATGTTGAAAGTTTGATCGAGATCGGTCCGGTGGTTCAAGAGTTAAGTTTTATTCATTTTCATATATTTACCCTCCTCCCCTCCCCTCCCCTAAGTTCTACCATCATAATAAAATAATAAAAAGCTTCCCAGGTTTGAACTTAATCTAGGTTGAAAATTTAATTGAGATTGATCGGGTAGTTTAAGAATTATTAAGTTTTATTTATTTTTTATAATTCCCCTTGCTCCCCTTCCCTAAGTTCTACCGTCAAAGTGAATAGCTAAAAACACTCCCGGACCAGAACTCCATCTACGTCAAAAATTTGATCGAGATCGGTCGGGTGGTTCAAGAGATTAAGAGTCACAAACATAATCACTTTCAATTTGGATCTGAAGTATTTTGTTCACAGACACCGCTATTAATATATAGATTTTAATTATAAAATTAAAAAAGAAATAATCCTCACTATTAATTACGAGTTAGTGTTACGTCACTGTTAAGATAAATTAACAATAGATTCAAAGTTTTACATACTAGTATATATTTTTCATATATAGAACATAAATAAGAAAATAATTCATTTTTCAGGAAAATAAAAAAGAAATCAAATGTATCAGATTAGGAACGTTAATGCCTCAAAATGAGTTTTTCTCGATTATCTTGAAGAAGACTTACATAACGATTTACCTTCAAAAGCATGTCATTTTTTTCAGCTTGATGTGATTTATCGATTGATATATTTCTTATCTTTTTGGATGAAAAGATCCTATATATTTCAGGCAAAAAAAATATATAGGCCTTATATCTAGAGCACTACATATAGTGTAGCTAAACCCAAGCTATCAATGATGTGCTTATTCCGTAGAAAATACGAAAGCCCGATTTAGGAGCCGTTCACAAATTTTGTGGCCCCTGATCCAAAAACTAATTACTGGCCAATATCGCAATCTTTTGATGCAGTTTTTTGGATCATCCCTAAAGTTTTTGGTCAAGATCGCAATCTTTTGATCCATTTTTTTAGATCATTCCTAAAAATTTTGTTTGACAAATATTTTATAGTTAAACAAAAATTAAAGTTTCAGACTTAATCACAATTTTGGTCTACTTTTCATTTAACCATATGCTATACTTTCGTCTGGTTACTGTCATAATTGAAAAAACTTGATTAAGTATTAGAGTATCATCGCTATCGGTCGTATGATAATCGTAGTACAGCATCAATTTGTAAGTTTATCAAACGATTCGTTTTCCTCGATATTCCTCGAAAACTATACACGAGGAATTACTATTATCCATAAAAGTTTGTTTAGCTCAATGAAACCTATTGATTCGTAAATGTCTTTTTGGACATTTTTTTTGTTGAATGCTAATAATAATAATGTGGTATTTTGTTGGTATATACTCTAACTGCTATTAAACAAGGTTATAGGTAGTGTGTATATAAGGTCACAAGTAGTAAGAGCATCTGGTCACTGTTAGGAAAAGAAAAACATATATATGCTAGTTATCAATGTATTTTGTTACATATACAGTGCATAAATAAATAATTCCTTTCATGCCAACGAACGACATACTTTTCAGCGTTACATTTTTTTTTTTCGGTTTTCTTGAAAACTACATATGTGAATTTTATCCTCAAGTGTGTTATCTCCTTTACGTCCATGTGATCTATAGGACAATATTTTAATGAAACAAAAATTAGTACAGTAGAGCGTCGATTATCCGAAGTAATTGGGAGACATGGGTGTTCGGAAAACGGGTTTGTTCGGATAATCGAACTGTACATGTTTATTTGCCAAAAAGAAGTGTGCTGATTGTTGAAACACAGCGACTGGCGGCTTGGCCGGTCAGCAGCGCCTTATGAAGGCCCCATTAGAAGCAATGTTCCACCAGCGGTGGCTCAGTGCGGCGACTACTGTGGGAAACTTGGTTTGGGAGTGAGGGGGATGATGGACGGTAGGGTGGGAGAGTAACAGGTGCGAGCAAGTACACAGTTCGGTTAAGCGGTCGTTCGGTTGACCGACGTTCGGATAATCGACGCTCTACTGTATTTAATAGTTAATACCAATTTTAGACTGTATATTACTAACCATACTATGTAAAGTTGTCTTTCAAGCATCATAATGAAAACGTTAAATAACGGTATATTTCGGTATCACTTTCACCTATAAGTGATTAATCAGAATCAATTTTTTATGTTTAAAAATTAATTGTTTTTTCTTCATTTTCTCAAAAAGTATGACTGAACTTTCACACTCGTACCTATAATTTTCTCCAATTTAATGGAATCTACCGATTGGTACGTCTCATCTTTAGAATATAAACGCTAGTAACATAAAATTGATTAAATTGTACTTCCTTTACCCTAAAGTCTTCAAATGACACACACATTATATATACACAGGGTGTCCCAGGAGGAAGGAGCGATACTTCGGAAAATGGTAGTATGGATGATTCTAAGCAAAAAAGTTCATATGAACGTAGGTCCTACTCTCAACGGTTTGAGAACTACAGGTTGTGAACCATTTTTTACTTTATATTGCGTATTACTCATCCTGTAGTTACTCTACAGAGGTGGTACTCTACAGAGCGGATTTGAAATGTGATGGAATATGTGACTGATATCTTTGGAAGATAAGTTATTATGGAATATTTTGGAATCAATGTTGCCGTCCAATTTCTTTAAATAACCTTAACTTTCTCAAATTTCCCCAATAGTTTCACTTCCAAAAACAGCACTGCCACATGCTGCATACCGTTGGAAAGGTCATTTCATTACCTTTCAAATCTGCCATGTACCACCTCTGTAGAGTACCTACAAGGTGAGCAATACGCAATATAAAGTAAAAAATGGTTCACAACCTGTAGTTCTCAAACCGTTGACATTAGGACCTACGTTCATATGAACCTTCTTGCTTAGAATCATCCATACTAACATTTTCCAAAATATTGTCCCTTCCTCCTGGGATATCCTGTACATTATATATATAGCATGTACATCCATATAATTATTAAACTGTGTCAAATTTTGCATAAAATGTCCCTTTTATTGAACGAATTTAGAAAAGGAGCAGAACTTTCTTGGTAACTAAGCAAATAGATCCAAGAAATGTGTTCTCTTTCATACAATTTATTTTCTCAATGTAACTCCTTAGTAGATATATATTCACTGCTATTTGTGAAAATTGCACTATCAAAGAAAACAGGTACGAGGGGAATAAAATTTATACTATAGGTTCGCTACATGACTATTCATAAATGATTACAATTTCAAAAGTCTAACATTTCAGCAGCATTACGGTATCACATCGCAGCTTGTTACACATCATAGAATTGCGATTCAAACAAAAAATTACATCGCAAAACGCATTTATGACCATAATTTATTATCCAAAGTGAGCTATCTTTTCAAAAAGACAGTTTTCCTCTCAATATAAAAGAATTCTCTTTTGACCTCATTCCTTGAATACATGACGTTTTCCTTTGCGTACCCTTTGCTTCTCAAGAACACATATCAATCCATTATGACTACACACAATATAACTGGAAACTAGCCTTAGAATTGACGAAAAAGAGACCCTGTGGACTTCGACATTTTATAGCATATGGAAATAATGCCCTTGAATGGGCTTTCGAAATTCAAGGCCTCAGTTTACTTTCCGGAAATTAGGTAACTAGTGAAAAAAAATGAACTTTAGCAATACTCACTTTACTTCACTTTGTTTCAAGATCTGAGATAGGGAGTTTATAAATGACACATCTGCGTAGTTATTCTAAAGCATTTACCCAAAAATATCCGTTTGCTATCTCCTCTTGTTTCTTCATTGAAATGGAGAGAGAAGAGAAGTATTCGGTTTACAAATTTAAAAAGTGGAAAAACAAACTTGGCCAAGGCACGATGTTGCCCACCAACGACTTACTTGGTCGGAGAACCAACCAGGAACCCCAAGCAATAGAGGTAAGCGCTTTACCACTGAGCCACAATGACCTTTTCCTGACGTGTTGTCTACCAAGCATATTGTTGCGATACTCGTATAAGTGCTGCAATCAGTATCTGCACATGACAAAGTATAAAGATATTTAAAAGAATACAAAAAGAATAGTGTATCATGTGGGTTGTTCTTAAATTCAGATTACATACTTTTGCTGGAAGTATTTGTTGATAGTTCTATATTTTATAAATATGTTTTTGTTTGTATCAGTTTCGAATGGAATTATGGATTGTATAAAAGTATACATTCGTATTTACAATTTGGTAATGATTGGTTTTAGTGGGATGGTATATATGTGGGAAAATGTATATGTCGTTAGGCCTAACTGGTAAGCCTAACGTTGTAAGTGAACGATACGGCTAAAGTGTACAATGCAGCAGCCAACACAAACAATTATCATAGTTGCAAAACATATGTTGGTTATGCTTCGTCGCGATTCTCCAGCAGACAATAGCGATGCTTTGTGGGCTTGCATACAAGCAGGGTTGTAGGTGAATTCTCAGTGGCATTTCATTCGATGCCACTACTTATAGAGGCTCTGCAGTACTTAGATGGTTCACACCATATTAATTTATCAAAGTTAGAGAAGTTACAGTTTTGAAATTGTAATCATTTCTGAATAGTCGTGTAACGAACCTATAGTATAAATTTTATTCTCCTCGTACGTGTCTTCTTTGATATTGTAATTTTCACAAATAGCGTGAATACGTGAAAATACGTATCCTTAGTGAATACGCATCTACTAAGGAGTTACGTTGAGCAAATAAGTTGTATAAAAGAGGATGCATTTCTTTGACCTGTTTACTTAGTTATCAAGAGAGTTCTGTTCCTTTTCTAAATTCGTTTAATAAAAGGGACATTTTATGCAAAACTTGACACAGTTTAATAATACATATATTTCTGTAGATCAGTTAATATTATGTAAGAAAGAAATGACAAAGAAATTGTTTAATGAATTGCAATATACTTTATGGTAATAATAGAATTTCCATTGAAGGGACAATAAAGTATCATATAATGGAATTTACTGTTCTTGCACGATAACAAAAAAGCGAGGTTAGATTTAATTTGTAATGAACTCGTCTTTCTTTCTGAAATATAGAAAAAGAGTACTACTTCCTGTCAGTCACTATCATGTGTTATACAAAAGTTCCGCATGAGGCTTGAGAAAATAGATTTAAACCGTTTAATCATTGATGACAGCATCACGAACATATCCTAACACTCACGCACGGCCTTAATTATTGAATGAAACATATGCTGAATTGTGAAACGAAAACATTCTTTATGAAATCACAATAGTAACCAGTTCATGAATGTATCAATTCTTTTTCTTTCGTTAGCTCTTATAGAAAGCTCCCTCGTGGTTAAGCTGTTGTCACACGCGCCTTTGGCGTGGGAGAACCGAGATCGATTCCCGGCGGGACCTCATGTATTTTGGATCCCACGTTAAGCTGTAGGTTCACGTGTCATATAACATCGCTGCTGAATGAGACGCTAAACTGAAAATAAACTTAACTCAAGACAGATATTATATTAACTATACTGCATTATCATGCAATATCATTTCAATATATTTCCATGACTAGAAAAGCTGATTATAAACCACTGGCAGTCATGTTAATACCCACCCTATAATCCGAGAGCTGAATATTGAAGGTAGGCTACTATATGAAGCCTGTAAAAAAAAGTTTCACAATCTTGAAATTAAAAAAAAAAAAATGAGTTTCGTTTCACAGTGTTGAATTACAAAAGACTTTCGAAGTATGGGGATCCATTATTGAAACTGGAAATTATACTACTTTCGGCTTCAGTAAAATGATAAGGATGGAGATGGAATCTTTTTTTTTTTTTTTGATCCAGAATCCATAATGAAAACGAAAGAAAAAAAGTTTCTCGATATCTTTTATAGTTTTTGCTCTACGCGGATCCAGCCCTAAAATTAGAAATGGTTGAATCTACGACTTATGGTTAATACAGGGATAATGGTGGAGGTGCGACTTTGAAACCAAATTAGAAACCGTTACTTACTAATTCCTACCGATTTTAACTCTGAAACCGGACCAACTGGGATACGGACAAACAACAGAATTTTGCTATAAGATTTCCCATACTTATGCATAGCATATGTAATAAGCATTATTGCTACGGAACTTGTTTAGAACTTAATTTCAATGGATTGGAGTTGGTGGGACAAATACCCTGGACGCCAGAGGGTACAAAATTCCATGCCGGAAAAAATGACAGCTAGATTACACATCATTAGGTTTATATATATCATTGACTCGGTGTTGTCACATCCACAACTGCCTGATTCCTTTCTAAAATCAAAGTGATCAACTCGATTGACTTTTATCTTCTTCTGTGCCAGATTTGTACTTAGGCATTCCTTGTTGCTATAACAGAAAGCTCGCTGCCTGTTGCCAATGATAGTGTCCCGAAAATGCAGAGAAACGTAACGAGCTACAAGGCTGCAGTATGTTGTCCAATCTTGTATTGACGGTGCTAATGACAAGCATTCAAAATCAGTTTTTTTTTTTTAATTACAGAAGATCGTTTCATCCCTTACGGTAGTGAATTGCACGCCCCGCCAGGGATGTTGCATTTGTGCCAGTGCCATACTGTACATGTTACACGTGAAAGACATTGCTATCTACAAGCTAGGAGAGATTAAAGATCTTTTCTTAGGACCCTCTTCCAATATGTGATTGTAAACTTCGTCTTGGCCAGTCACCAGTGGCGTATTTACGATTTTGTTTCGGGGGGCTTTGCTAACTTTTGCGGGGGGGCTTTGCCTGAAAATGTGAAAATTCTGCTAGATATTTCATATACTTCACTATAGTAAATAAGATTTCGGCGGAGCTTAAGCCCGGGAGCCCCCCCCCCCTAAATACGGCACTGCCAGTGCCAGTCACAATTCAATTTTCGGAAAATGAAATCTTGGCTTATCCTGTCATGATTAGTGAAACAGATTTCTAGCTATTTTTTAAAAATCACCGTGTTGGCCAAGTTTATTGGTGATGGAACCCCTGTCCGCCTTCCTTGGCTAAACCTGTACGTTTCACCGTGTAATGGAAAATTCCATTCTGCACGACTGGGATGTGCAAGTAAGATATTTGATGGTAGATCCGACCAGTTCCACATATATGCAACTGGTTTTTAGCATCTCTTTCTTGTGAGACATTAGACACCCTTTGCAGGCTCTCACAACACGCCATTCAGGTGAAGTGCAAGAAATTAAAGACTAAAAAATTAGAGAGTTCAATAACAGAAAATAATTATCTAAATATTAGGGGAAACCGGGGTATTCGCGAATACTGAGGTAATGCCGAACACCCAAGTTTACGTCGAGGGAAGCTTGTTAGAAAACAAAACATTTTGTTGCACGCTAGCGGGAAGACTTGGAAAAGTGTAGCATAAATTTGGTGAGAGCCAGTTGAATGGATTGCCAGGAAGAATACGTTATAGAGTTCTATTGTTTTTGTCGATTCATTTATAACGTTGATTCAACAATGTGGGCAAAGTAAGGTGGCTCTTATCTATATTGTTACAGACGAGGCTATATATTCCCCTATTTTGGGCATTAGTTCTTTGTAATCTTACTAGCCTGTATGCAGTCAACAATTAGTTTCAACTTCGACAATAAAATGGTGTCTCATGGGGAAATGCCAGACAGAATTTTCGTCATTACATGTGAGTTTTCCTGATTGCATCATGGTGTGAAATAAATAAATAAATAAATAAATAAATAAATAAATAATAATAATAATAATAATAATAATAATAATAATAATAATAATCTATATTACAAAATTGAAAGTGACTATGTTTTAATCTCACGAACCGCCAGACCGATCTCTGAAGTAGATGCGGTTCTGGCCTGGGAGTGTTTTTAGCTATTCACTTTGACAGTAGAACTTAGAGGAGGGGAAGGAGGGGGAAATAGAAAAAATAAATAAAACTTAATAACTCTTGAAGCACTAGACCGATCCCGATCAAATTTTGAACATAGATGAGGTTCGGAGCTGAGACGATTTTGTCACTTACTTTGACGGCTTAACGTAGGGAAGGGGGAGGAGGGAGATATATGTACAAAAAATGAAAATAAAAATGTCTTTGTGACTTTATCCGTCTTGAACCACTAGACCGAACTCAATCAAAATTTCAACATAGAAGAGGTTTGCACCTAGGGTTTTTATCGTATCAATTTGACGGTAGAACTTATGAGACGGGGAGGAGAGGGGAGATATAAAAATAAAGAAAAGCTAATAACTCTTGAAGCACCGAACCGATCTCGATCAAATTTTCAACATAGATGAGATACAGAACTGAAAATCCTTTTATATTTTCTCTTTGACGGTAGAACCTGGGGGCGGGGGAGGAGAGGGTGAGAGAGAGATGTAAAAATAAGTAAAACTTAATAACTCTTGAAACATTCCAACCGGTCTTGATTAAAGTTTCAACATAGATAATGTTCAGGCCTGGGATAATTTTCATCATTTTACTTTTGACGATGCAACTTAGGAGAAGAGGTGGGGAAGATATGCATGAAAAAAAAAATAAAAAATAAAAATGAAAGTGAATGCCTTTGTGACTTCATTACTCTTGAACCACGCGACCGATCGCAATCAAATTTTCAACTAGATAAGGTTCAGTGCTGGGATGGTTTTTATCATATCACTTTCACGATAGAACTTAGAGGTAGGGGAGGGGAGGGTGAGATACATAAAAATAAATAAAGCGTAATAACTCTTGAACCGTCATATCACTTTGACGGTGCAAATTAGGGGAGGAAGGAGGGGGAGAAACATTTACAAATGATCGAAAACCATCGACATCAGTGTCGAATCTATAGTTTTCGGGATTGCTGAGATGCCCAGTGACACTTCTGATGCTGATTAAATCCAAATTCAGCTCCGGAACTTGGGGAAGAAGGAGGAAGGAGATATATATAAAAATGATCTAAAATGACCAATATCAATGTTGAATTGGTGGTTTTCGGGGTCTCTGAGATGAACAGTGACACTTCCGATCGCATGTACATCCAAATTCATTCCAGCATCTTGGAGGAGGGGAAAGGAAAATACATAAAATTGATCAAAACTAACCCATATCAGTATCGAATCCATAGTTTCTTGGGTCGCTGAAATTACCGGTGACACTTCCAATGTCGTGCCTGAAAAATGGAGGAGGCGGGGGAGATACATATAAAAATGATCGAAAATGGTCGATATTAGTATCTGATCCATAGTTTTTTGAGTCCCTGAGGTAAACAGTGACACTTCCGATCCCGTTTAAAACCAAATACAGCCCCACAACTTGGAAATGGGGGAGATACATAAAAATGATCGGAAATGACCAACATTAGTATCGAATACCGGTACATAGTTTCGGGATCGCTGAAATGAACAGTTATCTTTCCGATGCCGTTTAAATCTATGCCACTTAAAACTAAAGCAACATACAGTATTTTACGGGTACCAAACACATGAGATACGGAGTTCTGCATTTAAATTTTCATTTTAACCCAGCAAAGTGGGTAATCGATGCTAGCAATATAATAAATTGGATATGGCGAACGAGACAAACGTACAAAGCTCTTACTAGAATTCACAGAAGTTGAGAAGATTTACGTTATAAATTCCCTGAAGGAAAAGTTCTACAAGCAATGGACATAACGACATCCAAGTCGAAGGACAAGCAAAACGGACTATATCGTGTCAAACAGAAGATATATAGTTGAAGACTGAAATATTCTGAATAGGTTCAACACAGGAATTAACAATCGAATAGTTTGGTGTAAGCTTCACATCTAACTGTAAGAATCAGAAAGCCTCTAAATCAACAGAAACATATATAGAAAGAAAGACTCTTCAAAAGTTGTGTAACGTGTTTTAAATTGGGACTGAAATAGTTTTGCCACACTCGAAGAGAACGTGAACATTTCAGAAGCTATCAGGGAGATCACAAACATTCTGATCGATACAACTTCGAAAATAGGAAGTATTACAAGAAAGAAAAATGATAATGTAAGCTCGACATCTAATAATAAAAAGAATAATAATAGTGACGATGCGACTTATAGAATATATGAGGAACTTGTAAAACAATACATTACAGAATACATTAATGAAAATACCTTACTGAAGATACAAAAAAGTTTAACAACTATCGCGTAGGAAAAATTGAATACAAGGCAGAGCCTAAGCAATGGACTGAAGTAGATAGAAGCGCTGAAAAATAGAAGACAGCACAACCACTAAAAGTCATGAAGAAATAAGTACTGACGAAGATTTAACTATTCAACAACAAATTACATTAAAGCGAAAAACCGGAAGCAAAAGAAATCGAAAATAAAGAAGCAGAAATACTCCAGTGGTGCAAGAGGAAATTGAATTTGACATAAGGAGCATGGTAGGAGGGAAAGTATCAGGAGACTAAGGACCTTATGCAGAGTCTTTCTGACGCGTGATTAGTACCATACTAAAGAGTTCGACTAACATTTGTTTCCTGCAGTAGTCAGAAATTTTGTATGATGCTAATCATACGTCAAAACGTCTCTGTATAAGGCGGTAAGTTATTAGACATAGTAAAGGAAAATGACCAACGTAAGAACCGAAAAAAATTGTAGCAAAACTTTATGCAAAATGACTATCAAATGAAAGTTTTCTAGAAATGGAGAACTGACATGATCAAAAAAGGAAATGAATTATACCTACAGACTTATAGACCTATAAATTCTTTTCCTGAGACTTACATTTTTTTTCAAACTTGTTGACGCTCCTATTAGATAAATTAAAACCGCACCCAACCAAGAAACTATGCATTTAGAAGTGGTATAACACAGTAGATCATATTCAAGTGATGGGGAAACTGATAGAATGGTTAAACGAGTATAAATTACCCTAATATACACCGTTCATTGACTATGAAAAAGCTTTCAATTCCGTGAAGACCTTGGTAGTAATTCACACAGTTAAAACAAGTGATGTCGAAGAAGCTTACATAAAAGTTACAGATAATGTCTATAAACATTACAGATAATGTCTATAAACGGCTACTGCAAATATCCAACTGTTTGACTGTTGAAAGAGAGGGAGGTACGGCCAGGGTGATACTAGTTTTTGCAGGCTTCTTCATAAACGAACTTCAATATGTTTTTAAATTTCTGAAGTAGGAGTACAAAGGGATAAATATAAAGTAAAACATCTGACCCTCATTCATTTCGTTGATGGCATCGTTCTCTTTGCAAACAAGAATGGAGATCTGCTAGGTATGATAGTTTCAAGAGAAATTAGGGTTGAAAATGGATATGGGAAAGACGAAATTGATGTTCAACAAAACAACTTCACACGTAAATTAAGGATTGAAGCTGAAAATGCGGAATTAGAAGTTAATATCTAAATCTATCTGAGACAGGGGATATTCATGTGAGGTAACATTAAAGAAGAAATTACCTAGGTAACAGACGTAGGCTGGAGCCCATTCGGAAGGAAGAACTTCACATTGAAGATAAAACATCAGTGGATCTAAAGCGTAAAATTCTTAATGAATTTTGTTTGGGACATGGGTTAGAAATGTGGAAACTTACAAAATTAGGCATTCACTATCTCCAGACTACAGAACGAAGAATAGAAAAATGTATGCTAGAAATCATCCACAAATATAGAAGACCATATGAATCAGTAATAGTATAAGAGTGACGGATATTTTTATAAAAATAAACGCATTGAGGCAATGGGCCTGACATAGCCCAATAAGAAATTATGGTCAATGGAGAAAAGCAGTTCAACTGGACACTAAGAGATAAGGAGAAACTAGGAAACATAATCGTATAAGATGGTTTGACAAAATCAAGAAAAAGTTTTAAATTGAAAAAGATAGATATAGTGTTATTCAAAAAGCGCGCTGGTTTTAGATCGTCTGGGAAATTTTTGTTTCTCGGTTGCCGA
The DNA here is from genome assembly GCF_964235325.1 of Thermobia domestica. NCBI lineage: Eukaryota > Metazoa > Arthropoda > Insecta > Zygentoma > Lepismatidae > Thermobia > Thermobia domestica. The sequence goes on along the minus strand of NC_137454.1, from coordinate 219,722,845 downwards.
CATCGTTTTGGATTGTTGCTCTACCCACAAACATCCCGATAGTCGCCTTAGTACGCATTTCTTCAGTCTGTGCCATGCAATGGAGCAGTTTACTATAGCGCAACGTGCTAATTGTGAAAACTTTTTATCAGAACGAAGAAAGTTATGCAGCAATTCACAGGCGACTTCGCGCGGTTATAGGGCGAAATGAGGCACCGAATGAATCAACAGTTCGCAGACTTATGAAAATGTTCATTGAAACGGGTTCAACAGTGAACATTAAAAGTCCTGGGCGTCGTCGTAGTGGTCGACGAAATCAAAGTGGAAACTTGTCAGGCGATCATAGTGAATTTCAAGAGCAGAATTATTGCATACCAGCGAAGTAGAGGAAGTCATGCCCGACGCCATTAGTCATACCTGAAATCGGAATGTGTGATGAACATGTTTATGAATTTTGTTAGTGTATTTTGAAAATAATAAAGTTCATAATTTGATGTAACAAAATCGGCACACTTTTTGAATAACCCTATAGTTATGAGACAAAAGAGTTGGGATATTTTCATCCATCAGTGGATTGATAATGATTGCCTGCAAATATATGAATCACGCATGTATAGTGCTCGAAAATATTCTTCTGATCTAGGTGCCAATTCTCAATACTAAGCACCATAATAGTACAAATCTAATATAATAAAAAATCCTAAATATTTTGCCTTTAAAATATTTAGGCGTCAAGCTCGTATTTCTAGTTGTCATGGCGACCTAGCCTCGGGCTTATTGACGTTCATCGTTCTAGTGATCACCCCTCTCCCCTCAAATAAAACTTCTGGATGTACTAGTACTCTCAACTCACACTGCAAAAATTTCGAAGAACGAAGAACTTCTCGAGCTCATAGTGAAGTACGGAGATGAAAGTGACCTTCAATCTGCAAATTGACTTTCAAAATAATGCTAACCGTTTCCGTTGCTAGCTGCGACAATTCATTCAGCACTTCAAAACTAATTCTTTCATACTTATGGGCATCCATGATTCAAGACAGAGTACATTCGTTTGCCTGACTAACAATGAGTGTTGAAAGATAACTGAAAAAAATTAACTTCGAGGATATTACAGACAAGTTTACACAGTTAAGGTAAAGAAAAATAACTGTAATTTGTATATAGAAAAATATGGTAAATGGTAAGTATATATGGTAAGTATTTAAGTATTTAAATAATTAAATATGGTAAGTATTTAAAACTAGATAATGTTAACATTTTTTCAATCATTTAACATTTTTGGATTTTGTCAAAAGATTGGATTAGACTGAATAAAGTATTTTAAATAATTATATTTTCTCCACAGTCAAGTCACAATCATATTTAACAAATAAATAGGAAGGAAAAAAATAGAATTAAAATAATATGAATAAAAGATGGCAATATTGGAAGGAAGGTAGGGAGCACTATTTTCGCTCTCATTCTAGGCACTGTATGTCACTGACCTTGCGTGAAACATCAAAAATAATTTCTTATACCTATTTTTTTTTAAAAAAAGAAAACTTTTTTGTGTTTCTCATATAATATGGTCATTTCAGACTGACTGGCTACGCACGCAATCATTCTAGAACAAATCGTTTGATTCGGATGGTTCCTTTCCAATTCGGACAAATAAAATGAATTCTTCGAAATGTAAATGTTTGAGTTTGAGGTTATTGCAAAATGTTTTTGTGCCCCTGAGTTTCTTCAACTCGTCAACAAATTGTCTAAAGCAGAAAAACAATGATTAAAAAAATGCTTTCATCATTGGAAGCTCATATTATAATTTACTTGTATTAACGACAGCAAAGAGAAGTTCACAGAATTTTTCGCTCTTTGTGAAAAAGAGTTTCGGTTTCTAAACTATAATTAAAATTAAATTCTCAATGTTTTGATCTTTTTGAAATAGGTAAAGTTGAAATGAGTACTCTTTACAGAAATTCTGTATTTATGTATTATGTAGCATTATCTGTAACCTATATCTTCCTATTTCTAGTCTTTGAGTTTTACGTTCTACGGTTATGCCGGAAAGGCTAAAGGAGACGGTGATGATGAGAAATGAATGAAATGGTGGAATGAAGAAAGTGGGAGGAAACGGAAGAACCCCGAGGAAACCCACGCATACAGTGTTTGCCTACCACAAGGTTCACTTGGTGGGGGCTGGGATTGAACCCGGGACCCCAAGCACTAGAGATGAAGGCTCTACCACTGAGCCAACGCTCTACCTCTTCCTATTTCTAATCATCACTAGTGTATTATACACATAATATTATCTGTAAGCTATATTTTTCTCATTCTAATCGTCATCACGTGTGTATAAGACACAGCTACATCTGTAAAGCTACATCTTCCTCCATCTAGTCGTCTTCACAAGTACATATCTCCCATTAATTTTCATTAAGACTAAGTATTAGAACTTAAATAATCCGTGTAAACAACAAAGTAATTCCGTAGAGTACACAGAATTTTAAAACCAAAGGATCAAATGAAATTTCCATTTCTCCCGTCCTAATTAGGATTACCTACGAGACAAAGAGTCCATGCTGTCTCATCTGTAAAAAGTGTTGTGAAAATTATATTTCGTGTCACAATATGTTTCTACTGGAAGAGCTCTCGTCACGAAAATTCCATCTTGTCTCGTATTGTGGGCAAGTCTAGTCTTAATGAAACCTTTTCAATTCATTTCACTGATTATTACTTTTTTTTTTTTTTTTTAAAAAAAAAGGTGACTCGAAATTATGAATGTGTAGGAAATGTGCAGTAATGTGTTAGAGAAGGTGCAGAAATGTATAATATTTAAAATTAAGTCAAGGTTGTAATGGTAAATACGAAATACAGGAAACTTAGATGGAATCAACAATTCCTATTATACGAATTCTGACATAGCATACCATAAAGAATATTGAATTTTGTCAATAAATAATTTCATTTTTATAAAAACGAAAAGACATGCAAGAAAAGCTTTAATTAATTGCATACACACAATTTGTAGACTAGAATTAATAAAAGAAGTAATAAAAGAAATAAAACTCATTTAGAACTTTCACTGAAGCAGAGATCTCGTGTTGAAGTATTTGAAACCACGAGAGATTCTCCCTTGTTCCTCCCCATTAGAGCTATTTGCTTGGGACGGAAAATTGGCCTCAATTAACATTCATTTCATTTGAGGCACAAGCATTATGTCATGTTTAGTTCTCTCTATTAAGTTGTACAGAAAATGAATTAAAACTACGTCATAGATCAATACCTGGTCTGTCACACCTGCACTGAAGTGAAAAACAAGAATATGAACCTAATTTCCGTTTCAGCACGTAGGTCTACTTCAAAGAATTACAACAGTCTAGAAGATTGTGCTAATAAACTCAATTACTTGAAAATTCTTTATTATTCGAGTAAAAAGAAAAAGTTCAAACATGACACACATACCAATCTATAGGTCTTATGAAGCTAAGCAAAATGATTTGGTGATATGGAAGAATCAGCAGGTCAAATACTGTATTGCCAGCATAGCTGTCGAACGGTCGATTCCCATGGGGCCACTCGGTCGAAAAAGTATAGAAAGCTTTTTGAGGCCAGTCATTCTGAGTGAAATTTTGCTCATTCACATCAGCTACCTAACATAATGGTACAAGGCTACTTCCTTCCTTCAGCGTTCTTGTCTTTCTCCCCAATTCCCTGTGTAGTGTGATCGCCGAAGGATGTCATTCATTATACGTGACGTACTAACATGGTCATAGATGCCGAAAGGACAGAAATCAAATTCTTAATCCTAATCCAGCACAGTTGCATCATAGATCACTCTTGAAGAAAGTTACAGCGATTTACAAAGAAAAAAGCTTTCATCGCTTCAAAGTAAGGGAAGAAAACTTACCTTATGTCCCAATTGCTATACTTTTAGGTACAAGAATTAAAACTTTACGTAAGTTTTCTTTACGTAGTAAGTTACGTAAGTTAGTGTGAAGCGATACAAGTTTTTTTAATTTTTTATTTTTCTTTTCCTTTCCCTTTTTTACACAAGTAATTTTCCTCGTCAGATATCATTGGTCAGGATAAAAACTTATCGGATCTCTTTTTGTAAATAAATATAGGTATCTCTCGTTATGCACGATATCATTTTACGTGTTTTCGATAAAATAAGATTTCGGGAAAAAGTGAGGAAAATGAAAAGTTATTTTGCAATCACCCTGTACGGTTCACTTTACGATCTTCGTGGTACGTGATAATTTCTGGAAACTAACTAATCGCGTAATACAGGAGGATAGGTGTAGACTTTATTTTGAAAGGAAGATCTTCTCCACCTTTGCGTGACGGAAACACGTATGAACTACACCATAAACATACTATTATCAACAGAACATGTTAATTGGAAGCAGATCTGCCAATACTTTCAATTCATTATTTAGCAATTCGGCTTGTATTTTGAACTGGTATGTCGAGTACTCGGTTAGGATTACCATGAAATTTTATGGACAAAGAGATAAAACAGTGCGAGAATTATAGCAAAGTGCCTTAAAATTATAATATTTCTTGAAAGAGTGTTACCAACCGAAAACGGTTCAAATGAATACTTTTATCAATTTGAAATAAACCAGTCTTCAATTTAAACTAAGAAGTTTATATTGCGTATTAGCAAAACATCCATTTCTATGTAAGAATTATCATATACCTATAGCCTCGATTAAGATAAATTAATGTAGTGCCCCTGTATCACTAATAAAATCTCAGTTTTGTTGGCTGTTGTAGGGAATGAACCCTAAAACCTTTTGAATATAACAAATGAGTTTGTTTCCACTTACTTCATCCCCGTCATCGGAAGTGTCCATTATTGTCAAGTTGCTCTATAATAAATCTTTATGCTCCATAAGAAATTAATTCAATGTAACATAGTAATATAAACGGTTTGAAATTGAAAGACTCTACATACACGCGATATTTTCCTAGTTCGAAGTACATACATTATTCAATGAACTTCAAAAGGTAACAAATTACAGTCATGCAAAGCGAAAACTAATAAATAAAATCTTCCAACCTTCACTCAAAGCTTCAACATTCGATTACAAACTTTAAGTTCGCCCGAAACAAAGTAAAGAACGAAAAAGATTCTTCAATATTTATAGAAAGTGCTCAGACTCGAACTCGCGCATCACTGACCTAGTAAGCCAGTCAAAACTTTTACAACAACGTGTGGTTCTTCTCTCTCTCTCTCTGTCTGTCTCGACTTGGGGCACACGGAATTTTATTATGCTACTTATCTGAAGTCAGGTAAATACACTGTTTGAAAGTTGATTAAACCACAAGATTAAATTCAGAGGTGTTCCAAGTTGCTCCTCTTATTCGTTGACTGACAAAAGACTGGTTGATAGATATTTGCTTCAATTTTATACGATAGAAATAAGTTATGCTTAATATGTCCTGCCAACTCTAAAATCATATCTTGTCTTAACCCTGATTAACTCTGGGTATTGAACTCTACAGAACAGAAATACAGACACTACGCAAAAGTGACGAAAAACAATTATAGTCCGAGCAAGGAAAGAAATGAATTGACATTTGGAGGAGCATTTGTTGTCCTTTTGCCATGTTTTGAATATTATACTCAGGCGTTCTCTGTTTCTCCTTTCTACCTCTGATGACAAACATTTCTTAACATATTACAATGCGGCAACATTGTAATGTTATTCCTATTTACAGAAACCTTCCACTTGTAACTAATCATCACACCAAAGATATGATTTACCCCTTCGTTGTGACCTTAATAACCCTGTGTTATAGCTTCCCCTCTCAACACAATCTTTCGTATGATTTTGAACTATCAATTCGTTCCGAATTTTGTTTCATGTATACAGGCTTTCGAAATGGGTATATGGAGAAGAATGGATTGGTTGGTTCAGCAAAAAGGCTATACGAGGCGTGGGCCCACAGCTTAATATGAGACCGAACCCATGAGCTCCCATCAGATCTTCCGCGCCGAATGGGGAAGCTATTAAGAGAAAATATTAGTTGATGAAATTAGCTGAGTCGAATGAAAACTCAAAGAAGAATTCTAAGAATAATAAGGGAAACAAACACAATATTAGATAATTAAAAAGATGAAAAAGAAATTGAATTATTATCTAAGAAGCAACTATTGTGTAGGATGTGATTGAAGAAATTATCGAAAAAGAAGCTATAGAAGGGAAGGACAGATGGGCCCAAACAGACTGTAATGGGTGGATTACAAAGGGACAAAAACTCGTATCTTGTAAACACGAAAGGTTTATCTGCAGACCACTGCGTATAGAAGCTTATCAGTTTCCGGTAAGCGATCTGGTAATAATGGCAGAGTATATATGACTATTATAATAATGTTAAATTTAAAAAATTAAAAAAAAACTGAAATTGTAGCTTTGAAATCAACGTGGTTTTCATCTTCTTTATACTTACCATACAGCCTGAATGGTAATTAGAGAGATTAGGAGGGATCTGCATCATAGAGAAGTTTATTTACTTGTTTAGAGTTTTATCAACTTTCAGTCCGAAGATTATGTACGAGATAAGGACCTACAATTTAACTTAGCAGTAATGGAACAGGTCGCGAACTCGTGACCCACCAGATCCAGTGAGAACAAATCATCATCATCTATATGAAGAGTAAGTTTGAGGTTATTAATTAGCGTTGCCTAGGGATATCTTCTCTGGAAAAGTGTAATGAAAATGCTTTCTCTTCTCGAAAAGTATATTAGTTTCTTTGGAAGAGCTTTGTCTCATCTCGTTTCTTGTCAGAGAACACTGTCTCGTCTCATGGCCAATGTGATTCTAACAAGTATGATTCTATCCTGTCTCTCTTTTCTAACCAAATATATTATTTTCCACCTCTCTTGTGTGCATATGTTTACGTATGTATGTCAGGGCACTACACGAAAAGACAACTGCAGGTTTATTCAAGTGTAAAAGCATGAGAATCACAGAAAAAGAAAATCAACATGGTTTTCATATGAGGGATATCAAAGCTTAAACGCAGGAGATGAAAGTATGGGCCGTTTCAATACACAGTCATGATATCTGTATGGTGGAACTACGAGGGGACAATTCACTTCGACGTCCATCCTAACGGTCGTACCATCAATGCTGACCTTTATCCCGAACAGTTGGCGCGGCATTGGTGAACCGAAAGTGTGCCCTGTTGCAACAAGATAACGTAAAAAATCATTCGGTCGAAATACGCAATAAAAATGGAAGGTTCCTTCCTGTTCTGCCTAATGACTCTCCAGCACTTTTTAACACAATTTTTATCTAATCTTATCTTTAGGCAGAACAAGAATTCCTGTTATGCCTAATTCATGTTCTGCCTAATTCACGCAAAAGGGATATTTAAATTTGAGGGAAATTTATTAGTACCTATTTCCCCTTGATTTTCAAATAGCATTCAAGAATTCTTTAAATAAAATTTTAATGTACGAGTGAGGGTTGGTTAGTTGGATTGAAAACGCGAGTGGAATGAATTGTTTCATGTGACCAAATACCCCCTAAAAATAATTTTTAGTATAACAAATGTAGTGAAAGTGCCCGGTATAATGTAAAAAGCAAACCACTACAATTTCGTTGAGTAAAATGATTATAAAATTTATTAGAGATAAATACTTCCAAATATCTACAAAGGAAACTTTAGAAGGACAAAGTTTGGTCTACAATAACAAATTAAAATATCGGAGAGGAAATACAGTTTTAACTTCTTAAAGTCACATATACATCTTGTCAATTCGAAAGAACAAAACTTCGAAACTTTAAAAATCCTACTTATTATAAGCACATACTAAACCCACACTAAAGCGTTATTGTTATAAATCTAAACAGTAAGCTACAGCGTCTACATAGAAAATCTATTAATACGGTATAAATGCCCTTCATAACATAACATTTTTCCATCATACTTTGAATTCACAAAGACTGCCATTCTGACTTTACACTGTCGACACTAATATTCAAATAGTACACCCTCAGAACTTTGACTGCGTTTTAAACTTTTACCCTGACTTCACACTTAAAACAATTTCATTTTAAACTGAGAGTCATAGGAATTCCACTATTTTCCATTGGTAAAATCACTTTCCGAAAAAGTATGGTGATCTGTGATTAGCTGGAAACGCTGCCTCTCCAATCAGAGTTTTTTTTTAAAAGTACATTAGACAGAAATACAAATAGATAGATATGTCATTATTGAACCGCGAGTTCGTGATTGAGGAAAGAAACTTCATATAGACAAGACATACAGACGAGAGCTCCAAAACTTTTGTTACCTGCGGCAGATAGAAGATTTCAGTGGCGAAGAAGATATCACCGGCCGAATGAAGATTCAGCAGCAGCAGTGACAGAACGAAGAGAATGTGTCACACTAGTAGACCTAAACATTGCAGTGTTAAATGAGGTGCTGTCAAGGGGAACGGACAGAATGGCAGGGGACATAATGGCAGAAAATAATGGCAGGAGGACGAAATGGCAGGGAACAAAATGGCAGGCGGACGAAATGGCAGGGGAACATGAAGGCAGAAAGTATAATTTGAATTTTCGGGTTTTAAAGTATTTTGTTTCTTACTTGGTAAATGAAGACTTCAACATAAATTTTCGATTTATTCATTATGTTCCAAAATTCGAACTGCTAATAATATTTCAATTCTAATTGACACTCATTTACAAACACCTTACTATTGCAAGCTTTCTATTCATACCAGCAGTGTCTTAATGAAAGAAGTTAGTTTTAGTCGTCTTCTTTTTATATATATTATTTAAGATTTTTTCGGGTATTACGAGAAGTAAGCAGCTTTTATCTTTATTTCTCACTGTGCTCTGTATTAAAAATTATGTTTGTAATCATTAAAAAGTTAGTGGAAAAAAGTGAAATAGATTTGAGGACAATAAAAGTGTGAAGTTTGGAATGCTCATGAGGCAACTCTGTCTAACAACCCTGGCTAGGTCCAGATCTCCTCGCTGAAGTTGTAGACGGCCAACAGATATCGTGTAGATATACTCGTAGTAAAATAATAGTTGTCTATGATTGCTAATTTAATTTCAGAGAAGCTGAAACGATATAAGAAAATCAAGAGGTCCTGAAAGCAACTGGAATTGTCGGGAAAATAGTTAGTATTAAATTTCCTTTAAATCTAAATATTCCTTTTTGCGTGAATTGGGCAGCACATGAATTAGGCAAAACAGGAATTCCTGTCCTGCCTAAAGATAAGATTAGATCAAAAATGTATTAGAAAGTGCTGGAGGGTCAGTAGGCACAACAGGAATTAGGCAGAACAGGAAGACACCAAATGCAAGGACTCTATTTCATTGGACTTATGTCACACCCAGCATATAGTCCTGACCTCGCTCTTTCGGATTGCTACCTGTTTCGGTCTATGGCGCACTTCCTGAGATCCTGTTGCTTTACCAATCAGCAGGAGATGGAAACAACATAGACTACAGAGACTTGCTTCAAAGGACAAAACGTGATATAGAGAAACTGGCAGGAAAGAGGCTGCAAACAGTCCAACACGAGGAGCTATACTTCGAATGTTAACCTGTTTTCATTGTATTTTAATAAATACAGTATGTTGTGATACCATGATATCGCAGAATGTATGACTTATCCTTGTATATGGATCACATGTACAACATTTAGATATGATTTTTTTTTTACTTAATGTGTATTAATGTTTTAAAATTTTGTGTAGTTTTTCGTTGTATAAACTTGAAAATTTTAACAATTTAAATATTATAATTTAATGTCCTTATAATATGTAGCTGTTGATGAAAAGGAGTTGTGGATAATAAAAATGTTTTTGGTTTTGTATATTCAACTGAGTATTATGATTTAGGTACGTTTTTTTTTTTAAAAAAAAAAATTGGGTTATTTCCCAGCACAATCAGTAGCATAATATCAAGAAATAATGTTCGTTTGACACAGATACGTATTCTGTTGTGTAATTGTAGGGGCCGCGGTGGCTCAATGGTAGAGTGATCACCTCTGGTGCATGGGGTCCCTAGTTTGATCCCAGCTTGCGCCAAGTGAACTTTGTAGTGGACAAACACTGTGTGCGTGGGTTTTCTCGAGGGTCTCCATTTCCTCCCACTTTGTTCATTCCACCATTTCATTCATTTCTAATCATCACCGTCTCCTTTAGCCTAACCGGCATAATCGTGGGACGTAAAACTAGAAGATTTTATTTCATTTCATTTCTGTTGTATAATTATATTAAGTGTATTTGTTTAGTTGTGTAATTGTCATGTGTGTTGTATACATTTAATTAATAATTTATGATTTTTCATAAGTTGGACTTAACAGAAATGAGGTAGAGTGAAAAAGGAAGGTCTTGATCTTGGATCTTATTAAAATTAGACATATAACATTTGGAATTTGGATTTTGCATTGAAAATACTTAAACGAGTGTTTTTGTTATAAACTAACAATATCGGGTTCAAATATTTTAACCTTGTAACACTTTAAAGAAAAATATCGCATGTCAAATATCGGAAAGGGACGTCCAAAGAATACAATACAAGATTCTCCAATAATGTTAGTCATTTTGTAAATCTTTAAAAACAGAAGAACAAGTAACATATGATAATATGTTATGTAAAACTACAAAAATGAAGTGGTGGCAAGTATTAGTAATATTTGACTCAGCAATATCAAAATAATAATAATAATAATAATAATAATAATAATAATAATAATAATAATAATAATAATAATAATAATAATAATAATAATAATAATAATAATAATATCATCATCACCATCATCATCATCATCATCATAGGAATTCTGTCATTATTGCCAGGTCACTTGATGCAACTGACAAGCTTCCATGCTCCACGGTCTTCAGCTAACCTCTTCGTCTTTACGTACGATTTCTCTGTTTTGATATCGTCCATTAGTTGTAGTCTCCTTCATTCCCTCCCTCTTTCCTGCCACCATACCATCTAAAACGTCCCTCATGATACGGTTCCTTCTTATTCGATGTCCCAATCAGTTTCTCTTCCTCTTCTTAATAATATCTAAAATTGTTCTTTTCTCACCTACCATTTCTAACATCCTCTCACTCCTTTTCCGCTCGACCCAGCTAATACGCTCCATTCTTCTCCACACCTACACTTCGAAAGTTTCCAGTCTTTCTCATCATTTTTACATTATGTCCATGTTTCTGACCATACACTACAATACTCTACACGAAGCATTTCATGAGTCATTTTCTTAGCTCTTTATTCAAGGTCCCACAAAATAGTATTTTCTTCCTCTTAAAAGCTTCTTTCGCCATTCCTATCCTTGCTTTTATTTCACGTTCCATTTCATATCATTATTAATTATTTCCAGTGAGGGCAAATTTCTAACCGATAGAAATTTAATAATGGATTAAATTATTATTGTTACGTGAATTCTAATGTTTCATTACATGGGATATAACGTACTTAAAACCATGGTTCTCTCTAGGGAAGGAAGGGTGACAGAGGTAAATTGCTGAGGGCGGCCCTGCATCTAACATTGCTGTTTACAAAGACAGAGGGCAGAAAAAGGGGAAGGTCAATGTACGAATAAAAGTAATCCTTAAATCCAATATCGTAGCATTAAGAGACGTGCTAATCGATGAGGACAGATACCTGTCGCGAATATTAATGAAGACTTTTTTTCTTTGTTTATTTCCTCTGGAAAGAATTGTTTTTAAAACACTTTGCCCCATCGTCTATAGCAAGCTTTCATCCATTATTTTCATCACGTATTACATTCTGAAAAGAAAAGCGTCTATATGAAAGTACCATTAACCAATACAGTGATCTATTCTGAATATCATATAAACGTTATGCAGCAATAGATCGATTTTCCATAATACTTTGTTTCAGGATTGTGCACAGTATGCTGTCTCCTTCCAATACAGCTCTATTTAACGACCGTTATCAGCTATGTAAAGGCATTAAATTGAGTCACATCCTTCCAAGTTCAATGGTGGTTGGGAAGAGTAAGAGTTATGGTGGAAACAAAACTGTATAGAAAATGAAGGCAGAAAACAAATCTTCGTTGACAGTCGCACAAACTAACAAAAAGAAGCCAAGAATAACAAATGACATTTAACATCTGTTAGTATTTGAAACAATGATTATTATCAAAGCCTTGCTGCTGATGGTGTGGTCTCTCTCTCTCTCTCTCTCTCTCTCTCTCTCTCTCGCAACACACGTCAAACCACCATCATGCACTATTTAACTGAGCTGACATCAGATAAACGCTAGTTTATGTTTGGCTACAAAATACATGCGCAGAAATGATGACAAGTAAATCAATAGGTAATATGACACTCACCTGGAGGCATCTATGAAGTAAATGACGAGTGAAGCAATACTAAGAATAAACACCAACACCACCTGTAAATAATAACAAGAGGAAAAACATGATTAAAATAGGAGTATACCACACCCAACTCCCTGAAAACAAGATAAAATAGAAAACTACTACTAGTTCTATTATTTAGAATGTTTTATTACCTCGCTTTTCTGTTTGTGGCTTGTCAACACACATATAGGCATTAAATTACATGGAGTTTGCTGTGTATTTTTAATTATGCACATTAATTAGACACAAATATTCTATGTGAAGTTTTGCTCATCCATATCGGTACTAAACTACGATTAAATAAATTTCATGTAAGCTATGGTAGATTCTACATACTTTACACTAGTCAATATACGGGGAAGATACAAGAGTATTTTGAAAGCAAGTATTAAAAATTAAGAGTCAGTTTTTAATGATTTTCTTGAATACTTATATATACACTCTCATAAACACTGCATACAAATTTTTTAAAAAAATACAAAAGGTAGGGTACTTTATTGCATTTCATGTTTGTTGTAGGTAAAAATACGAAAGCATTGAAATGTGCTATGATTTTTTTAAAGTTAAACGTCCCACACATTATTCTCCAAGGATAGGGGAGACGGTGATGATTGTGAGCGAGATGATGGAAAGAAGAAAGTGTAAAGAAATCAAGAAAACCCTGAGTAAATACACGCATAGAGTACTTGTTAACCACAAAGATAAATGATTAATTGTTCCCATTTAAACGTGACAATTCCTAGCAGTCTATTTTACTAAATGACAGTTGAATAGCCTTATTCAACCAGAAAAAGTTCTTATTCTTTTCACATATTACCAATCTTATGTTTGAGGACGAAGCATATTGTGGACCACTATCAGATAGCAAGCCCAAGTTTTTTTTTTTTTTTTTTAAAGTATAGTAATAATCAGTGGTGTATTTAAGAGGGGAATTCCAGGCTTAAGCCCCCCGAAATTGTATTTACTATATTGAAGTAAATGAAATATCTTGCAGATTTTTCACATTTCCAGGAATAAAGTTACCAAAGCCCCCCCCCGAAAGAAAGTCGTAAATACGCCACTGGTAATAATATAAGTTAGACTCAACAAAATAGAGAAATAACGATTATAATTCGGACTTTTCTGTATGATAGCGTGTTGAAAAAATAAAATATAAAAACAGTCGACATAATAAAATGAATATACATTATCAAATATTTACCGCATTTCACTAGACGAAAATTGTAACGGCAAATCCAACACGCTAACACACAAAACACTGAAGTAGAATCTTTCTTTCTTTCTCTCTTTTTATGTAAGACTAATTGATAGTATACACATTTTTAACTTGGATTTATTATCTGATAATGGCCCACAGAAAAAACGCTAATCATGTACACACTTCAAAAAAGACGTAAGTCTTTCAGACTTTAATAGACAGTATCATGTACTTCTCAATACGTCAGTTCAGGTGGCCATGATACAGAAGTAAATTTAACATTAAAGGCAGAAGAACTAAGATATTCATTATAATCACGTTTCAAAATAGAGAGGTAATCATTTTACATATAACACACTTATGTATACCTTATGTGAAATTACAGGCCTTAGAAAAGTAAGACCAGGTTAGAGCATGTCCAAGTTACAGAGGTGGCCAACTATACGCATTATCTGTATATATACTAACACATCAGTTAGAGTTAGTCCTTGACAGAACTAATTCTTTCCAGTAATTATGGTCATCTGCAGGAACTTTTCATGTACCTCAAAATCTAGAAACGTTCCAGGACTTGCTATCCCATATTGTTCGATTCGTTTCTTAAATCTATCGGAATTTTATACCAGACTATATAATGAGTGTGATATGTTCTGGTATAAAATTCCCCTGTAGTCTTTGTATGTTCAAATTTCATGCTAGACTCAAGTTATAACCGAATATGTATCAATTGCACCGATATAAACCTTTGTACATTACAAATATTTCTACCGTTACAACTTTTCGTTATCTGGCAAGACAAAATTATTTTGTTTTGGAGGTGTTCATATCAAGTTTATAAATAAAGAATATAATAAGTATTTGTGAATATTATTGTGACTTTTCTCCTACTTTATTGAATTTGGGGTATCAGGCAGATTGGTTTGAACAATATAAAATAATAATGTGTCAGAAGTAAATAATTTAGTATGTACACTAGTTTCAAAATTATATCTCCAAAGAAATGAATCAGGATTCCTATTTACAGGAAAATTCAATTTTATAAAACATGAAAATTAACTTAATCCATTAAGCACCGCTATATAATGAAACCAAAATTATAAAACAATTGAAAATTTTATGTAAATAGGCGTTCTTTATTGTGGATCAGAACAATTGTCTGAAAATATACCATTTTTTAAGGAGATGTAAGATGCAAGTGAAATAGATATATTCTGTTACTGTAGTGTAAAAGCAAATCTCTAGAAAGCAAGATGTTCTAAATTTCACATTTATCTCAATATTTTACTTCACACAGAGGAATAATGTCAATGCAAAATTGGCTTTGATGTTTCTTTTGCCTCAGATTACAGATTTTGCATAACCCAAAACACTTATAGGTAATGAACATAAAAGAAACAAAAGTCAAGTCTCTGGAGAATTATGTTTTCACTAATGGTGTTATACATATAAATGCAGCTGTGTAACTACAAACTTGAAGCTCAGAGGCCATTTCATACTGGATATCTAACAACAACAATAACAATGGAAAGGATTTGGGAAGGTATCGTCCAGGGCCTGTTTAGTAAGTACCATCCCGGCATTTGCCTGGTAGGACTGAGGAAAACCCCAGTCAGGATGGTCGGCAGCGGGAATCGAACCTACGACCTCCCGAACGCGAAGCCAACTCTTTACCACTTGAGCTATTATATTCTCATTAAGCTTTTCATGATGATGCTAGGAAGACAACAGCACAGCATGGTTAGTGAGATTTAGCTTAATTTTCTGTGGAATAGAAAGAAAAAACAATTTACACCACTAAATTCCTGAGCTCAAGCTGTGTTATTTGATATGTCATACACCCCCTTCCCATTTAAAAAAATGACTTGAATCCAAAATGGCGGATTTCAAGATGGCGGCCATGAATGACATACCCTCCAAAACTTGCGGACCCTCATTAAACCTCTGTTCCCATCATCACTTTTTCCTTTTTCCTTCGAGTTTCAAACTTATGCAGGTGTCCAAGGACTTTTGACTCACCATGTATTGTGCAAATACAACAAAAGGATGTAGGTCGATATATCACATCGAGTGAACAAGATAACATGCTTGAGGGTAAATTCTAATGTGTAGTTTTCGAGAAAAAAGAAAAATTAACTTTTATGACGCTAAAAAGTGTCATTCCTTTCCAATAATAATTGAAAGTCTTTATTTTTTAAAAAAGAAATTGTTATTTTTATAGGTTTATTGTTCTGTACTATATGTTGTCTTTTTCTAACGATGACATACATGCTCTTTACGCACATACTGCTTGTAAATGTTTCACTAATAACCTGACAATATGACATAACTTTTTTCCCCTGAAAAAGCTATAAGGAATAATTTATTCTTGGGAGGGAGTTTTTGCTGAATGATTTTCTCAAAACGAATCAGGTGATTTTGAACATATATATATTTCACAAATAAATATTTTATTAATAACCCTATAAGAATGCATAAATCGCTTGTCATGAAAATAGTTTTTTCTTTCTTTTTTTAAAGATAATTTCCTCAAATTCGTGCAACATTGTTGATAGTTCATAAAACAATATTTCGTTAGTAAGTCTAATAAATGACATAAATAAAATATTGACAAAATAGAGAATGGGTAGTTTACATTTGGGGGTGAATTTTCTTTGAAGAAGCTTTCCGGAAACGTCTTATAATTTTATTCTTGTTTCAAAAATGTCTCAGTAATAACTGCAGCATAAATTGATTTAGTTTAAGAAATTGAAACGAGATAGTTTTGTGCGGTAGCCCCTACCTTTTAAAGTTATATTGTTTTCCAATGCATTTGCTTACTGGTCGTTTTACAACTCGATACTTGTAGGTTATTAAAATGGTCATATTATATATATATATATATATATATATATATATATATATATATATATATATATATATAACTGATAAGGTTCCTGAAGTTGTAACCATCATTTGCGTAAATTAACATTCATCGTGTAACCATATCATTACGTTTTTTTTTTTTGTTGTTGTATTTTCGCACGTTTTAAGGTCGATATGATATGAGTAATAATTTGTTCTTGTGTGACGATAAAATAGGTAATATATTTAATGTTTCATTTGCAGAAATCGAACATATTTTCTATACTGAGGATGTGATCTCTTGTTGTTTTTCTGCGACTGGGTTTACTTACTTCACGCTTTCTTGTGTCTCGTACTCCATCGCAGACATTCTTCCCATGGCAAGAGACAAAAATCTAGTCTAAAATCTGTTTTGTGGTTGCAATTTTTTAAAATTCTTATATTCGATGTCATTTACATCTGAAAAGTAAATGAGCGACACATTGTCCTACTAACTGTACTTATTCTTAATTCAATTGTAATAATCAGTATCGTGTTTTCTAATGCTCTATTAATTTTTTACTCCTTGTAATACTTTATTTAATACTTAGGAGGTTATGTTCTACCTTATTACTGTAATTACCGATTTTCTGGTTGTATAAACGAGTTTCTTGGACATTATTCTTTCTTTAGAAAATAACTAGCAGCGTTCACCCCGCTTCGCTGGGGTCACCCCGGAACGCAATAAACTTTGTTACTTAGATAATTTTTACTTTTTCGCTTTCAAGTGATATGATAAAAACCATAGAAGAATGGAGTAAATGTTAACATTATATCGCCTGTCATTTATGTTAACCCGCCGAGTGACACGGTCATGTGGGTTGCATATAAATACGGTTAGATTTAGCTATGATGAGCTAACAAAGGATTTGTACGTTATGGACACTTGAATGGTCAATTATCTCAAGACACTGGTAATTGAAAATTAAAGTGATATGATAAAAACCATCTAGGGTCCAAATATTAATAACCCCCCAAAAATGAAAGAAATTGGTTCAGCCGTATTAGCGTGATGAGCTAACAAAGGATTTGTACGTTCTCTTTTATATATATAGATATATTTTACCCTAATATTTCCAATTGTAATTCAGACTATTCTCAACCTGGACCATTGTAAATATATTTAGTTGTTGGATCATCAGAGCGTGGTTTCTTTATGTTGAACGTAGCTCAAAACAATTGAGAGTGAGGTGAGAGCGCTCCTTTTTAAAAGCACACTTGAGCTGAGCTAAGCTCGTTCTAAAACTAAGCTTTTAGAACCCTTATATTATATTATATATATATATATATATATATATATATATATATATATATATATATATATATTGAAATAAGATATGATTTTGTATCAATCATATGCTGAACAATGAATTATGTCATTATAAATGAGAGTATTAATCTATTAGTATGCATGAAGCAACAGAAACAGCTCAGGAAGATAAATAATAAATTACTTTTACACTTGATTTTCGTGTAATTTTTTTCGTAAATATTTCAAAGATCTAAAATTAAGTTTGGTGTAGTATCTGCAGTATGGAAGCAATATAAATATATCAAAGTGCTCTGTAACCCTTGTTTCTCCTACATTGCAGCATAAGCCCAATAAAAACAGATATGCCTGTTATTTTCCGCGCGCTTCACTCCACGAGGATTGCTGCAGCAGCTATTACCAATGGTAACGCAAACTGGAATCACGTGATCATCAAATCCTGCTGCTGCTGCTGAGGTCATTGAACTGAATTTGACCTCGTCCTACTTCCCCAGACTCCTTCACCTTTTTCTCTCCTGTGCCCCCTCCCTTCCATTTAATTATTCCCTTTTGTAGCATTCCACCCCATGTTTTTGTGATTCATGGGAAGGGATTTAAATGCTAAGGAAGTGGAAAATTTTCTACGTATTTTATGTAGGAAAGGGACAGAAAGAGAGAGAAGTGTTGATATGTTCTGTTCTTTCTGTAATTTGTTCCATATTCTTCTCAGAGTTTCCTAATTTAAAGCTGCTTTAAAGAACTACAGCGGAGAGGAAGCCTTACAATAAGCCACTCAAAGACTTTGATCTAGCAATATGTTCCAATTACCACACCGTTATTGATTAGGTCAATATATAAAAATCGATACAGGAAGCATTGACCGACTGCACAAATAAGAGAAAATGTACAATGTCACTTCAAAGTTCTTCTAGTCAATATTATATATATATATATATATATATATATATATATATATATATATATATATATATATATATATATATATATATATATATTTCAAATTCAGATATTTGCTAATTTCGTTAAATCAATATAATGTGATCTGAAAGCTTTTTAGAAGAAACTTAAAAATACAATTTTCTATGATGGTTGAATATTCTGTTGCGTTTATAAAAAAAGTACAGTATTGTATTTTATATGGTAGATCTGTTTTATTTTGTTGATTGAATTACTGATTTCAATTCATTTCAATCTATCATCATTATTGTTTATTTAGATCGGTTATTTACGGAAAGTCAAATAAAGAATGGAACATATTCACACAGAGAAGTACTGGCAATGCTTTTAATTTTTATTTAATGCCCTTTGTATTCTGTGCGCATTTCATATAATGAAAACATGTGTGAAATATCTAATAACAGTAATGTCAACAACTTAGAAGAAACAGTATTAAAAGGTATTTAATTTTTGAAATAGAACAGCAAAAAGTAGTACTAAAGTCAATATTTTCTAAATTTTGAAAGATCAAAAAAATGGAATCTTATTTTCTATTTTAAAAAATGGAATCTTCAAGTTTTACGTCCCACAGTTATGCATTGTAAGCTACAGGAGACAGATGATTAATGAAAATAGATAAACCTGAAAGGAACTGGTGGAATGAGAATGTGGGAGGAAACGGGGAAACCTTGATAAAATCAACGAATCTGATGTTGTCCACTACAAACTCAAATGACTTGGAATCAAACTAGGGACCACTACACCAGAAGTGAGCGCTCTACTGCTGAGCACCGTGCCCTCATTCCAAATTTTAGTTTACAATTGATTTTGTTTGGATAAAAGTAAAGAAACCTGGAACGGTAAATGTGTAATATATATATATATATATATATATATATATATATATATATATATATATATATATATATATATATATATATATATATATTACGTAATAATTAAAACAATACATTTTTCTCTAGACATTGCAACAATTCAAACACACATGTAAGCCAATCGTATATAAGCCATATATATCTGTGCTGTATTTGTTAGAGATATAGCACATCTGTTTCTGGATGTAGCATGCCATACATCGAAAGTCATTCATCTATTAGATGAGGATAAAGAAAACACTATAATGGAAATATAAGAAAATAGCTGTATTCCAGTGATGATTTTAGGGATAACTCTCTGGGAGCCCAAGCTCCAATTCTGGCCAATATACATTATCAATATTTTTGCAGTACTGCTTTTTATCCCTCCCCCTCCGCCTTGTATATTGAAAGTAGTTTTCTGAAGGAAATCTCAAATAAATACTTCTGTATTTTTATTTATTCTGAAAAAGGCACGTGTAATATTGAGCATGTTCATTATCTGTAACTTTCAAGATGTCATTATTACAAACATATAAAATAATAATTATAGTGAGATTCATAAAATACAAGAAATACATACAAGTGATAAATAAAATTGGATGGTGTAGTTCAGTATGTTAAAGAAGTGTACATCGTATATTTCAATGACGAGTTCAAATCTACTGAAGTCGCCGATAATTCAGATCTTGCTATAAAGGTAGCCAAGAGAGTTCTGTCGCTTTTTGTGGAGGTCTGTGTTCAATTGGACCTCAAACCATGAGTTGAACGCAAATGGAGATAAGGCGAAGGTCAGTTGTTGATGTGGGTATATCCAATATACTATTTGGTTGTGGCAGTTCTGTTCCTCCGTGAACTTGCGTAACGACAGAGTGAACATGAGACCTCCACAAAGCGTCATAAGGGTGTGTATTCTGTACAAGTTCAATGGGGTCAAACGCCGCTGCAGTGGAACGGAAGATATGCCACGCTTTTGGTGAGGGTGTCGAGACTATGCGGACAGTGCAGCGGTGGTTTAATAAGTTTAAGGACGATGACAAAACACTCGAAGACGCACCACGTGCCGAAGACCATCACATGCAGAAAATAAAGGTCTTCAGGCAGCAATTCAGGCGAACAGTGGCCAGACATGTAAGGAACTGATACTACAATTCAATGTAAGTGGAGAAACCATTCGGCAGTACCTCCATCAACTTGGGAAGTACTACAAGTTGTGTCGATGGTTTCCACATGATTTGACTCCGGCCAGAGTGCAACGCGAGCAGACACTTATGTTTCTTTGCTGTCTCGTCTGAGGAAGGAATCATTTCTAGACAGCGGGTTGACATGTGATGAGAAATGGGTCCTCTACGAAGCTCCACGGCGCCGTCACCATTGGTTAGCATCCAATGAACCGGTTCCAAAACAGCCGAAACCAGCACTGCGCCAGAAGAAGATCCTCCTGTGTGTTTGGTGGACTGCTTGCGGCATTGTTATCAGGAACTGCTACCAGCTGGTCAGAGCATCAATGCAACTGAGTGCTGTCAGCATTTCAGCCGTGTTCAAGAAAAATAAAAAATCTGGAGCCAGCACTTCTGAATCACAAATGGGTCCTACTGTTACAGGAAAACGCTAAACCCCACGCGACACCATTCTACGCTTTGGATGGGAAACTATTGCATCTACCATACTCCCCGGACATTGTACTCTCCGATTATCACCTGTTCCATTCCTTGGACAATCAACTTAGAGGAAGCCAGTTCAAGTCCCTAGTACAGGTGCAAAATGCACTTGATACTTTCTTAGCTGCACGGCACACAAAGTTCTACCGCGATAGAAACCATGGCCTTCCAGAATGTTGACAGAAGGTCGTCGATGCTGATGGATACTATTTTTGATCTTCCAGGTACGTCTTAGGTGACATATGGATGTTTGAAGGTGTTGGGTGAAAAAGCAACTTTCTTGGTTATCTTTATAAACAACGGATGTAGCAAAAGGCAAGAAATCGAGTTAATTGTAAACTGGAAATATATCTACAGCTTTTAAAATAATCTCTGCAAGATCTTAATTCAAACTAGCTGAACCTGCGCTCTCTACACAGTGCATCACTCGCATATGAGCATAAATCTCCTTCTCATTTCTCACAACATATGTACATGTCCCTTTACAGACACAAGTGAAAGACGTCTTGATTAAAAAAAAAAAAAAAATTGGCAAGGGGTATCATAAAGGGGAGATTTTTTTCGATTATTTTTTCTCAATATCTCGCACCGTTTGCAAGATTTGAGCCTACTTCCAGTTGGAGTTTCTAATTCATGTATGACCAGTGATTTCTTTCTTCTTGCATGCAGTATGTAATAAGCAAATACATTACATATACAATTAATTATAATGTCAGTTACATATGGTGTTCATTGGGCAAAACACTCAAAAAATAAAGATTTATCTTAAGACTCGAGAAATGGTTATCCTTCCTTTTTCACTATTATTTGGCCATGGAACAAACGCCTGAGACATATACAACCCCAATATACAACATTGTGGTGTTGGAATGTATAACACAGGATATGATGCTTTTTTTTTTTATTTCAACGCTTCCAGCGTACCCTTAAAAATGTAATAAAAAAATGGCCATGTTTTTTTAAATATTCAATTAGAACTGGATAATCTACGCAAAGTTTCCAATCGATCAGTGAAAACGTCATCTTTCTAGAGCCTATAGTTTCCGAGATCTCATTGTCGAAAGGAGGGCCACAAACATATAAACATAGTTTAAAAGAACTCGGAAGATGGAAGCACAACTCTCATGCATTGATTTTAGAGAAGGTATATTAAAATACAAAGGTTTTCAACAATAATTTTATATGATAAAGTTTATGAAAAAGATATAGTTAACTAATTTAGACTATTTAAAGTACAAATACTTAAAATGTTTGTCTCTGTTAAACGTGAAATCACACATAACCGTAAATGAAAGATTTGAAAGCTAAAGTTATAGTTGGAGCTCAGGCGCTTTTAATTGCTATTGTAGCATTTTAATAGATAGAGTTTTTTCAATTAACATGACTTTTTTTCTTCAGATTTTCAATTTACGGAATAGCTGAAGTATAAATCTTCCTTATCTAATCTTGCTAAAAGCCTTCCTTACCGAATACTGCAAATTATGTATATATTAATATATCAAATAATACTTTAGATAAAGTGGATACTTGAAACTATCAAGGATGAATATTAACAGACCAAAACCAGATCCTACAAGAATTTAAATGCCCACTGAAAGCAGGAAATTCGTGTTATTATTCAGTTCAAGCCCTTTTCGCGACTTCTATAGAAAAAAAAAGAACTCGGAAGTTAAAACATATAAAACTATAATTATGCATGGTTGTGAAATATGGAAGCTTATTTTGAGAGAAGACTGCAGACTGAAAGTATTTGAAAATATAGTCCTGATGTTTGTATTTGGACTCAAGAGGGACGGGAATAGAGAATAGGGGAGACTTCATAGCGAGGAACTGCATAATTTATACCGTTTACCTAACATTGTTAAGGCCATTAAGTGTAGAAGGCTCAGGCGGGCAGATCATGTAGCTAGAGTGAAAAAAAATAATAATACTTTCAAAATTTTAACGGGAAACTCAATCGGAAAAAGATCATTAGGAAGAGCTACGAGCAAATAGAAGGACACTATTAAGAGGGATCTCTCAGAAATAGGAATAGGCAGAAGTAGAAATTTGATCCAGCTGGCGAAGGATAGAAGTCAATAGATAGCTTTTGTAAAAGCGGCATTGAACCTCCGGATTCTATAGACCATACAGTTAGTTACCTATTTTAGCTCCTGAGGTAAGAAAGAAATATTGTAGGAGTACGATTTAGTAAAGTCATCTTGAGTGGCATTTTCTTATTTTACTTACCCTTGAAAATAGTAAGTTTGTAATATTTTGTCAAAAAAAATGGACAATTTTTTCCTTCTGTTCCTCATTTTACGATAACCCAGGGAGAAACAAGAAAGGTGGGGAATCTTAACTAATACACGATGTATGTCGCGAGACTGAAACACTAGGTTCACTATTTCCTTATGTTCTATTACGTCAAGCTAAAATTAGTATTGCAATCAATATCCTATATAAAATTAAAGTAATCAGGAATTTGTGGCAGCATCACTCAAAGACTACATTTTAACAGATATTTAAAATTTTTTTGGTATGATTACTCACTTCAGTCCAATAAATATCTTTTACATTGCTTTTATTAGCTTACTTTCCTGTTAGTTTGTTAGAGTTAAACCCTGGAGCATAAGAATAAGAGATTGAGAGTGGGTGCGTTATACTATAAAGGTCTTTTTGCACCCGTCAATATTTAATAACTAACAGTTCAGCCATGAAAGAAAATATAAGATAGAAAATATGCATACACAGTGATAAAAGCAATCGTGTAAAATTACAGTGGGATATTAATCTTCTTTTGCCGAGGTTGCGTGGCAAAAGTAAAGAAAGACTCAAGTTAATATGAAAGACGAAAAAAAAAGTCAAATATTTGTCGAGATTATCAATTGAACTGGAAACAAAAAATGCGTTTGGTAACAATAGACAGGGAACAAAAGCATAGGAGAAAACAAGAAATGAGTTAAATATAAACACTTGGGCAATCACAATACGATAGAGTGGAGATAAGGAAGAAACACAAAAGCTTAAGAGATCGTTTGTTGGTCATCTTCGAGCAGCACTGGTAAGTCTGCTGATAAGACAAAGTCACTTCGAACTGAACATGAGGTGCACAATGCACAAGCAAATATTGAATAATTTGTCTAGCTCCACAGGCCGCACATAATGGTGGGTCCTTGCTACGAAGTAGATAAGCATCTGTTAAGTGTGAATATGTAATGTGAAGTCGAGTTGGAATTCGTTCCATCTGTCGAGAAGATCTTGAGCTGGTAGTTTAGATACCAAGTGAAAGTTTGAGTATACGCAATCTATTGTTGACGGTCTGGTCCCATTCGAGCTGCCAGCCCTGCTACATATGATCAGCGAATAGAGAATACAGATCCGTGCTGAGTATTTGGAGATGAAGCTCTCTTTCTACATAGGCAGCAAATTTCGCTGCGCCATCTGCCTCTTCATTACCAGCTATGCCAACATGGCTCGGTATTCAGCAGAGTTTTATTTCACATCCTGTGCTAATAACTTATGACATGATAGGAGGAGTTGCTGGACGAATACCTATCAAAGAGGTTACTCATGTCTCAGCACTGAGATCACAATAGATTAAGATACTGCGTGTACGATATCAGAGACACACCGTAAAGTTTGTAAAATTGCAACCAGTTCAGCAGTGAATATTGAAAAAAAAGGGCGTGTAATTTAAAATCATATCGTCGTTTAAAAGCACATGTCGTTGAAAAAAAAAAGACATCCAACAGAAGCAGCATCTTTGGAACATTAGTAAAAAATTGGAACATTAGCAGAGTCTTGAAATTGCTGTAACAGGAAGCAAAATTCTTCTTGAAATTCGTGAGGGGTTCTCCTTGTCTCTTGTATTGGACCAGATGGAAGGAAATAACCAAACGAAATATCTTCCATGGGCATGTAAGTAGAAAGTCCAACTAACGTAAAGGAAAAATTAACGTTTGACGGCAATGTCATCCGAAAGTTCCAGAGCATGAATTCCAGAAAGCTTGGTAGCATTGGGTCGTGTCTGATATCATTGATACCGCTTTCGGCTTCCAGTGCAAAAGATGCAGGATTGCAATGAATTGATTTTAGATCCCAAGAAATGTGGAACAACTCTTTGCAAAGATTGAATGTTCTTAGACAGCGATAATTTAGTTCTCGTAGATGAAAAGCCCAAGACAGCTGGTGATCAAATTGAGGGTCCAGAAATCGGATGTTGTCAACAAAAATAAGCAGGTATGGTCCAGGTACAGATCTGGATGATATCACAGTTACATAAGCAACAAAAGTAAACACAGTCTTGTCAATCGAGAAAGTAAATCCAGTGATCGTTGACCAATCTGAAAGCCTGTTCAGAGTGAGTTGTAATCGTTTAAGTAGCAACATGGAGATCATAAGAGCAGCCAGTACCACATACAACATTCCATAAACTGCAGCTAGTACCAGTGTCGTAGAATCACTTACCGTCATAGCAAAGGAAATAACACTTAAGACACTACCCTGTAGAACGCCCCTTTCTTCGAAGATGCGGTCGGATCTTGCAACTTACGTATGTTCCACGAAATTCCATACGAGCTAGCATTCTGAAATTCTTTACAGACTCAATGACAATTGTAACAAAAACCGCCACTGAATCTGAGTTGGAGAAAAATCGTCAGGACGACTTTTATTACAAATCAGAAGAATTAAAAATAATTTAATTTATATTGTAAAACATCGAAGGAAAGAGAGAAAAATTGTTGTAACATTTTTTTAAATTTTTGAAAAAGTAAAGATCCTGGCGATTAAAAAGAAGAGAAAAATAAAAGGTGATATTGTCATAGTATTTCCAGGCAACACTGATTTCTTCTTTCCTCCGGGCGTAGCGGACTCCCGGCCGGTGAGTTGCGCTCGGAATTGTAAGGTGTGAAGATGTCTAATGGAGGCTAGTGTGAACAAGAGGAAACGTGATATCGTAATACGAACACGAGTTTGTGCAATCGGTAGTAACTTCGTGAGAATTTTGCATGTTTGGTTCAAAGGAGACAAAGTTTAATAATTATTAATAACGGTTATATCTGGAAGTAAAAAAAAAAAGAAAGAGTGAACCGAAACACTCTCGTAAAAAAAAAAATAAGTGGAGCAAGAAAGTTGGATCGTGAAAATCAAGGGATTGTTTTAATTCCTTGTGCAATTCAATTCTGGTATTGAAAAGAAAGAATTTAAAGTGAATGATTTTATGTATAACTACATATTACCAGATCGTTGATTGCAGCAAGATTCGATATAAATTCGAATACTCCACTTTATTCCGTTTACTTAAATACGTTATTTGATTCCTTTTGAGAGGATAGTCTTACGTCTTTCCTTACTTATTTGTGGTATTTGGAGTTGGTTTAGTATGCCAGGCCGAAGGTCGATTTCCATTCAGAGGAGGACAGCGAAACAGAGTTGGTAACGATAGGTATAAGACCATTTTTGAGAAGGTAAGAACTATTTCAATTTTACTTCCTTGTGACCCTCGTTAACTGTTAGGGATATGTTTCATTAGTTCTTGTTGGTTGTCTCGTAGTATTCGTTCTTTAAGCAGGATTCTTCCGTTGTTCGATAAATGCGAAGTTATCTGATCCGTTATCGTATTCAATTACTTTTTTTTTTTTACTATAAATCTCAGCTCGATCCTTAGCAATAACGTTTTCAGCATTGGAAGAAGGAGAAACATTACATTGTTGTCTGGAAATACTACGTTTGTATTAGAAAGAGAGTAATTGAAAAATTTAATATTAATAAATTGACTGGATCAATCTCAGCACCATTCGATATTAGTGTGCGGCGTGACCGCTCATATATTGTCTCTTGTCTTTACAGTCTTGATTTGCTTTTCAAATTTTTCAATAAAAGAAAGAAATTAAAGTTCAATTATATAATATATAAGGTTAGGTGGAGGTTTCCCCCCCCCCTTATTTTGTGAATCAGTATCGATTGACATTTGCTTGTTTCAGATTCTCACTAGATAGCTTTAAGCACTGTTAAGAATTCGTATTTATTCAAAGAATTAAATAAAAGACTTAAATTTCTCCTTAAATTGCTGTTGATTAACGTAACGTTCAAATACGTCATATAATATATATATTTATTAATCGTTGAAGTTTTTGTTGATTCACATCACATTCAAATACTCATTTTGCTTATTTGTTTTTTTTATTTTAATAATATATTTGTTATCTACTTTTGGAATATAATAAAAACAATAAAATCAAGGATTTGGTGTGATTATTTCCTGAATTTGTGTGTATGTATGTTTGTGTTATGTTTTTGCAGCCGAATGTTTGTACGGTATTTTCTACTGAAGGTTTAAGGAGAAAGAAACACTGATTGAACCAATAAAAGGTAAGGGTTGTTGGGGAGGATTGAGCTGAGATCTTGTAAAAAGGAAGATTTAGATGTCCCGCACCCAAAGCGCCCGATTGATGAAGGTTTTTTTTTCTTCCCGCTGACCGGATTCTTTACGGGCGCGTTATAAGTTAGTTCCGAGCGCAACTCCGGTTCATTCAGTGAGTTTTTTTTTTGATTCATTTAGTAGTAAAAAAAAATACGAGTTTATATAGAAATAGCGTTCAATATTTTTTCAATATAAGATTAATTTGTACACTCAACCGCATAAGTGTTTACTCCTTAGTAGAGTTCGGTTGCTTTGGACTGTGATGTTAAGTGAATAGGTATTAATTGTTAATAAACAGTTTGTTTACGGAATTGATAAACAGAAACTTGAATAAATAAGTATTTGGACTTAATTTGCATAAATATTTATGAGAATTTCATATTTATGAACGAAATTTTTGATCGCAGTCATAGTTACTCTTGTTCAGTTGATATTGAGTGGTGTTGCTGGTGTAGTGGTACTATCTCTATAGTGTTACCGTACTTTAGGTATTTTGTTGATAATATATTATTTGTTTATATTAATATTTATGTATAAATTATTAGTTATATTATTAATCATGTGTTCTTCGCAGTTGAATGATTGTGTTATTGATATTCCTGAGGAATTTTCGGAATACGTTACGGTTGATCGTACTGGCTTTCCCGATAATAGTAATAGTAATATTGGTGAAATATCAATGTCTCTTACACCTCCATCGAATATAAGGGGGATTAATAATTATTCAAGGTTGGGAAACGTTAGCCTTAATCTTAGTGAGCATAATACAGGGTGTTCTAATTTATCAAGGGCAAGTCGAGATGTCAATGCTTCATCTGTAAATAACGTTAATCCCTATTCTAGGCGAGTTGAATTTGAAATGCCAAATCAGAATAATACGAGTAGTCAGACACAAGATCATAGATATTTAAATATGCGTAATTATTATCAAAGAGTAACTCAGATTAGGAATTCAACGCCGAAAGGTTTTTCTGCTCACACTACATTCTTTAACCCTTTGACATCCAGATTTCCCGAGCGTAATGATGTTCAGTTTTCACAACCTAATAATTTACAATCAAATGAAGCTGGAGTTTCTAGGCAAGATTTATATCAAGGTATTGAAGGGAACTTGATGTTAAAGTATACTTTTAATAAAACTAGTCAATATCTTGAGGAAAGGTTCCGGGATATTAAAAATTTTAATGGTGATGATAGTTTACAGACCTTTGAGGTTTTGTATAGAATTGAAGAGTTGTTGAATTCCACTAGTTATTCAATACAAATGATTCTGACTGTCCTTATATCGAAATGTGATGGAGCCTGTTTGAGAGAAATACAGTGTGCCCTACAAAATCATTTAAATTGGGATCAAATTTGTAAGAGATTTACCTCATTATTTATGACTTCTGTTTCTAAACATACTTTAATATCGGAGAAAATATTTCGTAGGCAAGGTCTTTCGGAATTAGTAGACCATTATGTTCGGTCAATTATATATTCAATTAAGGTCTTAGGATTTGTAGGGTCTGAAGGAGAATTAGTTGAGTTAATATTGAATGGTATGAACCCTTCGATACGTTTTCGAATGTTAGATGATTATGTTCCTAAAAGCCGATCAGAACTGATTGAAATTTCTGAGAGATATGTATTAAGACAACGTAGTCAATTAGACTTTAATAGAAGAATGACATCTAGTAAAGGTCAAAACAATATTATTCCTAGTTCTTCTCGGAAATTTGATAATAGAAAGTTTTCAGGACATAATGTATTCTCCGTTCATGATTTTTCGGGGTCAGATAAAAATTTTGTAAAACCTCAGAGACAAATGATCGAGTCTGAAGTACCGTGTTTTCCAGGTCGAGAGATTATTCCTTCCGAACGAAGTGATACAGTAGCTTCTTTTATCGATGGAATTATAAATGGACAGAGAGTTGATTGTTGTTTGGATAGTGGGTCATCTTTTAATTTAACAACATATAGGCTGGTGAAAAAGTGTGGTGCACTTCAATATATTAGAAAAGTTCCCGAACGAACTGTAGATGCAGCATCTGGTTTACAATTTTCGACGAATGCGGAAATTATTTTATTTCTTAATTTTTCCGGACACTTTGAAAAAATTAAATTTAAAGTGGTGAATGAATTGCCATGTGACTGTATATTAGGAACACCATTCTTACGTGGAACTCAATCGAACATAGACTATGCATCGAATTGTTTAGTGCTTAGGAATGGCAGTAAACGTCTTCGATTGAAATTTAAAAGAATTAATCATGTGGATGGTGATTATGCAGGATTTAGATCCGGAGATAGGGGTGACCAGTCAAGACAGAATAGTAATTCCGGGAACTTTAAGGTTCCGGGAACCTTAAGACAATCTTCATCGGAAGTTAGATCTGGCGATCGGATTGACTATCGGGATCCGCAATCTGGATTTAAATCAGGAGATGTGGTAGGCCAATTTCGAAAGGATAGTTCTAAAACATCTTTTGGAAGTTCTACGAAATTTAAATCGAAACAGAGAAATTTTTCCAGATTACCATCGGGTGATCGTGATGGCCAACGTTCGGATGGTCGAGTTTCAGTAATGATGGATAATAGAGAACGTCGTAAGGATGATGGACATGTAGCTATGAAAGAGAGTGATGATCTCTTGTACTCACATCCTGGTGTATCCTATGGCGATGAAGAACATATGGTTTCGTTGTATCTTCGTTTGGAGAAGAAATTGAATCGATTTCAAAACATTGGGGTGCAATGTGAAATAAGTTTAGATGACGTTGAATGGAAATTATTGCATATTACTGCTCCAAGTGATTCCAACTTTAAAGAACTTAGAGATCTGGTTCGTAATATGGAGGAGAACCCTATAGGGGATCGAAGTATATGCGATAATGGGATTGAAGCAGACGTTTGTAACATTTCAACTAACACATCGCATTATGGTTTTGCTTCAGTAGTCCCAGGCCGGATGGAAGATCTAGTTGAACCCAGTGGTGTTGTGAACGTCAATCAACGTGAAAGGGACCAGGCACTCCAACAGGTGTTGTCACCTGTTGAGAATATGAATATTCTGGAAGAAGATATAGTTTCTTGTGTTGAACAGAAAAAGAAGAGGAAAAAGAATAAAAAGAAGAAAAGGAAGGTTGAAAAGAAGAGTGATGATGTCACCTGTAACCAGATTGTATTAAAGGAGAATCCATTAACACAGAGGGACGTTTCTCCGGTGGATAATTTTGAGAGTGATTCGCAAGCTTCGGACATTGATCTAGAACAGGCTAATAACTTTTACAAATTATTACATCGAAATAAAAAGTATTTAGACCCGGAGTTAACTCACAAGGGGAGGAACCAACCTGAACTAAACACACAGGTGAATAAACCTACTAAAAGTGATTGTATTAATACACAGGTGAATAAACATACTCAAGAGGAAGATAAACTTAAGACTTGGAAATATTCGGGTTCGGATATTGAGGATTTTGTATCTGAGGTTAAAACATCTTATAATGATGTTATAAATAAAAGAGTTGGATGTATTAAAGACTTCGTTGGTCGATTATACTTGAAAGAACAAAAACCTTTTAAAGAAACACCATTTCCGATTCCTCGACAAAAGGAACAGATTTTTGATTCTCAAATTAAGGAATTGATTGATCAAGGGATTTTAGTCGAAGTCGATCATTCTAATTATGCCAGTGCGTGTTTCCTCGTGAAAAACAAAGACGGTACGCATCGTCTAGTCGGGAATTTCTGTAAAGCGAATTCATTGATTGTTAATGACGTATATCCTTCGCCTAATCTCGAGGAATGTTTGACTGCCTTGGCGGGTAATACAGTGTTTTCCAGACTGGATCTTAAGAAAGCATATCTACAAATCTACCTCCATGAAGACTCTAGAGAAATAACTACCATAGTAACACCTAAGGGTAGTTATCAATTTACTCGAATTCCGGTCGGAATTAAGACTGGAGGTAATATACTCGCCCGGGCAATGGAAAAGATTCTCGGAGATTTGGTTAGTGAGGGTGTACGCATATATTTTGATGATGTCCTTTTAAGTACAAAAACTATAGAAGAACATAAGAAATTGATGATTAAAGTGCTTGATCGTTTTCGAAAATATAATATAACAATTTCTCCAGAGAAGAGTTTGTTCTTTTATAGGAAAATTAAGTACCTTGGCTATATTATAGACGGTAGCACTATGGAAATAGATCCATCTAGAGTTTCTGCGATAAGAAATATACCTCCACCCAGGAATAGAAGGGGTTTAATGAAGATTTTAGGACTTTTTTCATATTACTCTAAATTTGTTCCTCAATTGCAGGAAATTATGGTTCCCTTAAGTGAACTTAAGTCTATTAATAGAAAATCTACTTGGACAAGTGAGGAACAAAAGATTCTGGATAAGTTGAAAGATCTGTTGATTAACAATATAGTTCTTAAAACACCAGATTTAAATAAAAGGTTCATAGTTCATGTTGACGGGGGAGGACGTGCGATTGGAGGGGTCCTCGCTCAGAAAAACGATGAAGGTATAGCTGTCCCTGTCGCATTTTATAGTAAACGACTCTCGGAAGCAGACAAACATAGGAGTATTTACGAGATTGAGTTTATCAGTCTCGTAAAAACAATTTCAAGATATAAACATTATTTAATTTCAGAATTTGATATATATACCGATAATAAAGCCTTGAGTTGGATCCTAAACAACTCAAAGAGATTGTTGAAATATGGCCCTTTGGTAGAGACCTTGTGTCAATTTAATTTTGTTATTCACCACATCCGCTCAGGAGATAACATTATAGCCGATTTTTTAACACGGATGCATGATCCTTTTGAGTTTAATATTTGTGACAGTCCTATTGGTTTGCCTTCATTTAGGAATAATATGAAAATAGCAAATACTTGGCGTTTGCCATTAGTTAGGGAGCCAATAGATGTTTTGCAAAAGGAAGATCCTGAACTATCGAGAATAGAAAGACTAGAAACAGGTGAACAAGTTACAGGTTATTCTTTAAATAATAAGATTTTGATGAAAAGAACGAATTCTGTCATAAATCCTTTCAAAATAGTGATTCCAAAAGGACTACAACGTATTATTATTGAATATTTTCATGATGATCGACTTACGGGCTCTCATTCTGGGGCTTTTCGAACTTTAAGGAAAATCATGAAAAGATTTACGTGGAATAATGTCGTGATGGATGTAAAGCAATATGTGAGATCGTGTGATATTTGTCAGCGTGTTAAGGAATCGAATCAAAAGAAGATGGGTCCTTTAGAATCTAAAATATCAAAAAGAATAAATTCTTGTTGGGCTTATGATATTATTGGTCCACTCCCATCCTCACAGGGCTACAAGTTCATTTTAATAGGGGTCGATTATGCAAGCAGGTTCGTAGTCTTAGAGAAAATGAAGAAGATTACTTCCACCTTGTTAGCTAAGATGTTTATGGACATTTTCAGTCGTCTAGGGTATCCGGAGACTCTAGCAACTGATAATGCTTCGGTTTTTGTATCGGAGTATTTCTCTAAGTTTCTCTTTGGACTGGGTATTAAACATATAAGAATTAGCCCATACCACCCAGAGGCGAATCCAGCGGAAAGATTCATTAAAACTCTGAAATCGGCGATGAGAGCTTATTGCTCAGACAAACAAACACAATGGTCAAATCTTATTCCAGAACTCCAGTATTCTTTAAACATCTGCGATCATTCAGGACTGAAAGGTGTTCCAATGGAACTTTATTATGGACGTCCGAATTTTACACCATTAGAAAACCGTTGGCACATTTCAGATCTTGATCTTGAAGTTAAATCAGGTAAGGAGTTATGGCAGAAAGCCTTATCCAATATGGAGAAGGCTTGGAATAAGAGGAAAAAACTAATGAATCAACGGAGAAGACCAGTTGTTGTTCAAGTTAATGACAGAGTTTTAGTTAGAAGTCATGTAAAATCGTCCATAAGAGAAAATATATCTAAGTCGCTTAGCGACAAATGGATCGGACCTTTTGTGATTAGGAAATTCCTTACACCCAATACACTTTTACTTTCGAATGAAAATGATGACCAAGAGTCATATAGAACGGCTCATGTTTCCGAAGTGAAGAAGTATTTTCAGAGGAGAAACCAGAATGATAGTAACGCTTAAATAGACAGCAATGCTCGATATCAACTGACAAAATAGTGTTTTAGTATCTTTGTGTGTATTAAATGTTTTTTATCTTTGGCCAAAGATAAACTTTTTTAAAGGCATCAGTATGTTGTATTGTGTAAATAAATATTTCCAAAGATAAACTTTTATTAAGGTATACGTAAGTTGTTGTATATTTCAAATAAGTCTTTCCAAGAATATTACCTTTAGTAATAATTTACATATAAAAAGATAAGTTTGACATGTTAATTATAAATAAATGCAAATTTATTAGTCGAAATAAGGTGCTTGAAAGTTTTAAAGAATAAAATAAATTTTAATGTGTTTCTCTAATTTTTAACAGAAATTTCTAATATATGCAATATAATAATGAGAATTTTTATGTTCCTAGCATTGTTTTGTATCCTGAGTTCATGATGCTGCCAGATGTGTCTTTTTTCCCTCGAGGTGGGGGAAATTGTAACAAAAGCCGCCACTGAATCTGAGTTGGAGAAAAATCGTCAGGACGACTTTTATTACAAATCAGAAGAATTAAAAATAATTTAATTTATATTGTAAAACATCGAAGGAAAGAGAGAAAAATTGTTGTAACATTTTTTTAAATTTTTGAAAAAGTAAAGATCCTGGCGATTAAAAAGAAGAGAAAAATAAAAGGTGATATTGTCATAGTATTTCCAGGCAACACTGATTTCTTCTTTCCTCCGGGCGTAGCGGACTCCCGGCCGGTGAGTTGCGCTCGGAATTGTAAGGTGTGAAGATGTCTAATGGAGGCTAGTGTGAACAAGAGGAAACGTGATATCGTAATACGAACACGAGTTTGTGCAATCGGTAGTAACTTCGTGAGAATTTTGCATGTTTGGTTCAAAGGAGACAAAGTTTAATAATTATTAATAACGGTTATATCTGGAAGTAAAAAAAAGAAAGAGTGAACCGAAACACTCTCGTAAAAAAAAATAAGTGGAGCAAGAAAGTTGGATCGTGAAAATCAAGGGATTGTTTTAATTCCTTGTGCAATTCAATTCTGGTATTGAAAAGAAAGAATTTAAAGTGAATGATTTTATGTATAACTACATATTACCAGATCGTTGATTGCAGCAAGATTCGATATAAATTCGAATACTCCACTTTATTCCGTTTACTTAAATACGTTATTTGATTCCTTTTGAGAGGATAGTCTTACGTCTTTCCTTACTTATTTGTGGTATTTGGAGTTGGTTTAGTATGCCAGGCCGAAGGTCGATTTCCATTCAGAGGAGGACAGCGAAACAGAGTTGGTAACGATAGGTATAAGACCATTTTTGAGAAGGTAAGAACTATTTCAATTTTACTTCCTTGTGACCCTCGTTAACTGTTAGGGATATGTTTCATTAGTTCTTGTTGGTTGTCTCGTAGTATTCGTTCTTTAAGCAGGATTCTTCCGTTGTTCGATAAATGCGAAGTTATCTGATCCGTTATCGTATTCAATTACTTTTTTTTTTTACTATAAATCTCAGCTCGATCCTTAGCAATAACGTTTTCAGCATTGGAAGAAGGAGAAACATTACATTGTTGTCTGGAAATACTACGTTTGTATTAGAAAGAGAGTAATTGAAAAATTTAATATTAATAAATTGACTGGATCAATCTCAGCACCATTCGATATTAGTGTGCGGCGTGACCGCTCATATATTGTCTCTTGTCTTTACAGTCTTGATTTGCTTTTCAAATTTTTCAATAAAAGAAAGAAATTAAAGTTCAATTATATAATATATAAGGTTAGGTGGAGGTTTCCCCCCCCTTATTTTGTGAATCAGTATCGATTGACATTTGCTTGTTTCAGATTCTCACTAGATAGCTTTAAGCACTGTTAAGAATTCGTATTTATTCAAAGAATTAAATAAAAGACTTAAATTTCTCCTTAAATTGCTGTTGATTAACGTAACGTTCAAATACGTCATATAATATATATATTTATTAATCGTTGAAGTTTTTGTTGATTCACATCACATTCAAATACTCATTTTGCTTATTTGTTTTTTTTATTTTAATAATATATTTGTTATCTACTTTTGGAATATAATAAAAACAATAAAATCAAGGATTTGGTGTGATTATTTCCTGAATTTGTGTGTATGTATGTTTGTGTTATGTTTTTGCAGCCGAATGTTTGTACGCTATTTTCTACTGAAGGTTTAAGGAGAAAGAAACACTGATTGAACCAATAAAAGGTAAGGGTTGTTGGGGAGGATTGAGCTGAGATCTTGTAAAAAGGAAGATTTAGATGTCCCGCACCCAAAGCGCCCGATTGATGAAGGTTTTTTTTTTCTTCCCGCTGACCGGATTCTTTACGGGCGCGTTATACAATACAATATTTTCAAATAAGTTTCACTGGAAAATTAATAAATTATTACATTGTATTCGGATGATTGCGCATATGTGTAAGCAACGTTAGTTAATTAACCATTGCTTCAATACATGTCAGAGTTGTTCACTGCTGGTTTGAAACTTCTATGTGATGTCTATAACGACAAAAATAGCTATTGCTTTCCACATGTGTTCATTCACTTATTCGAAGCTAATGTTCGTGCGTATTATGACTGGTTAATATTTTAATAGTATATTTTGCAAGAAAAAAATGATTACGGGTTGGTTCCAAGATATTGAATAAAGACTAAAACATAGATAATAACCCTAAGAATAAATAAATAAAGTAAAATAAAAGTAATAATTTAGTAAAATCCACTAAAAAGATGTTATTTTTTAAAAATTTAATAGGGTCACGAAGTTGGACTTCTAAGATTGTGCTGTTAGTATGTTTGTCCATTATTCCTTACGATAACTCTTGAATGAAAGCGAATTTTTGAATCTTGTTTTTCTGCAATAGACAGGTAGAGCAACAATTTCGACCGAGTTTGGTAATGGAGAAATCCGTTGACATCTTAACGGATAACGATGACTTTAACGGTGACTACCTATAGCATAGAAGCCATAGATCTAAGTGAATTTTTGAATTTTATTTGTTTGT
Organism: Thermobia domestica; assembly: GCF_964235325.1. Classification (NCBI taxonomy): domain Eukaryota; kingdom Metazoa; phylum Arthropoda; class Insecta; order Zygentoma; family Lepismatidae; genus Thermobia; species Thermobia domestica. The sequence goes on along the minus strand of NC_137454.1, from coordinate 219,686,133 downwards.
TTATTTATTTTGCTATAGGTAGCTAGAGTAAGTATCTTGGTCGAATTCGTTAATGGAGTAAGTCCGTTGACACTCTAATGGGTAACGGTGATTATAACGGTGGATATCTATATTCCATATATGCAGTGGTGCTATTCAGCCTGTTTGATACAATAGATTGTTAAAATATTTTGATTTTCCAGAATCGTTTATTATACCCAAACACAACAGTAAAGTTTACCGAGTTACACGCAAGGACAGTAAATTTTACTTTAGCTATCTTTGGTTTTAGAAATTCTAGCAACTACAGGGTTAAACATAATTTCTCAGAATAATGTATAAGCGTTTATTTCTTAACCTCAAATGCTGACAAGTAAACCTTACGTTTGGGTGAATCGAGTTGCTGACTGAGACACATATGACAAAGTAGTACTAAATGTGGTCAGTATTTCAGTGAAGTTGTAGGTGCGAAGCTCCAGGGGTTTAAGAGATACAGCTACCAGAACATCACATGGAAGTACAGAATAGTCTTCATACAGTTGGAGGTAAAAGCCCTGTAAGACCTCTTATAACGACAAAAGATGAATAACAAATATATGGGTACATATTAGGACTAGGGGGAAGTCATATAGTAAGGGTATACCTGACGGCGGCCATCTTGAAATCCACCATTTTGAATTAAGGTTAAGTTTTTAAAATAGGAATAGGGTCATGTAATACATGATTTAAGGCGCAAATTTAATCAGAAGAACAAGGGTGATGTTAATCTTGATTTACACGCAATTGGTAAAAAGTTACAGGGAAATTAAATATTGTTGCAGCATATGTATTAGTCCTTTACCCCACCTTGTAAATTTTATGTTAATGATAATAATTAAATAAAAAGCAGATGGATAAATATTAGGTCTATGGTAAGTGTTGCCTTGATGGCGGCCATGTTCAAATCCGCTATTTTGAATCAGACAAAAGTTTTAAACAAAACGCATAACATTGACACTTATTAATAGCAAATTTTACCATAAATCCAACGGTATAACCATTTTTGCTTTATCATTAACCATCATTTGTTATCGCATAAACAAGTTGCTAATTTAAGGAAAAATGACCAAAATGGAATTGACTCATAATTGAACTTGGGTCTTTCTTCCAGAAAAGTCCTCAATTAGTACAATCAATATGTAGTTCAGAAAAGAGTGCATGACTTGCACAAATGCTCTGCTCACAGTGAGCACACCTGACAAAGGCAATCGAGTTATACTTGACACATTTGTCGTTAACAATTCCGTCAAAGCAGTAGTCGTAAGGAGCGATCCATTTAATTTTGTGCTGGTTAATGATAAAGCAAAAATGGTTATACCGTTGCTATTATAGTAAAATTTGCTATTAATAAGGTGTCACTGTTATGCGTTTTGTTTAAAACTTGTGTCTGATTCAAAATGGCGGATTTGAACATGGCCGTCATCAAGGTAACTCTTACCATAGACCTAATATTTATCCATCTGCTTTTTATTTAATTATTATCATTAACATAAAATTTACAAGGTGGGGTAAAGGACTAATACATATGCTGCAACAATATTTAATTTCCCTGTAACTTTTTACCAATTGCGTGTAAATCAAGATTAACATCACCATTGTTCTTCTGATTAAATTTGCGCCTTAAATCATGTATCACATGACCCTATTCCTATTATAAAAACTTAACCTTAATTCAAAATGGCGGATTTCAAGATGGCCGCCGTCAGGTATACCCTTACTATATGACTTCCCCCTAGTCCTAATATGTACCCATATATTTGTTATTCACCTTTTGTCGTTACAAGAGGTCTTACAGAGCTTTTACCTCCAACTGTATGAAGACTACTCTGTACTTCCATGTGATGTTCTGGTAGCTGTATCTCCTAAACCCCTGGAGCTTCGCACCTACAACTTCACTGAAATACTGACCACATTTAGTACTACTTTCTCATGTGTGTCTCATTCAGTAACTCGATTCACCCAAACGTAAGGTTTACTTGTGAGATATCAAGAATGAGAACTGGGACCACATGAGTGTCGTAGTGAGGGTTATTTATATTTGAAATGCATACATGCCAATATCAACAATTGTCGATCCATTGTTGGATTAAGGTCTTTCCAATACTTCTTTGACAACCATCTATCTTGGATAACTCGTTTCCGACATATTCGCAATGCCACCTAATTTCGTTACACCATCTTGTATTAGGATGCTGTGTAAAAATGAAATGAAATCTTTGAGTTTTACGTCCCACGGTTATGCCGGTTAGGCTAAAGGAGACGATGATAATGAGTAATGAATGAAATGGTGGAATGAAGAAAGCGGGAGGAAACGGGAGAACCCCGAGAAAACCCACGCACACGGTGTTTGTCCACCACAAAGCTCACTTGGCGGGGGCTGGGATCGAACCCGGGAACCCAAGCACCAGAGGTGAACGCTCTACCACTGAGAGGATGCTGTGTAGATCTCTGCTTGTCACTTGAAGTATCCATCAAAAACTTTTCTTTTGTCTACCTTATACGGTTTGTTTCCTAAGAGAGTTATATCTATTTATTTACCTATCCATCTACTATCTTTCTTTCTCTCTCTCTCTCTCTTCCTATATATATCAAGCGAAACTTACATGTATGGGATATTGATAGCTTCCATTAAAGTCATCATTACCCGTTACGATGTTAACGAATTGACTCCATTAACGAAGTCGGAATGGATAATTGTTCTATCTATCTGTTTGCAAAAATAAAAATAAAATAGAATTCAGAAATTGATTTATATATATATATCGATTCTTGGAAATATTTCTATCTGTTGACCACAAAGGAAGTATAATAGAGTTTGATAGGGATATATATAAGTCAATTTCTGAATTCTATTTTATTTTTATTTTTGCAAACAGATAGATAGAAGAATTATCCATTCCGACTTCGTTAATGGAGTCAATTCGTTAACATCGTAACGGGTAATGATGACTTTAATGGAAGCTATCAATATATATTAAACGTAAGTTTCGCTTGATCCTCTTTACTGTTTCTAGAAGAATTTATTTTAATTTATGAGATAAACGGGATTTAATGTTCACATAACTACTACTACTTCACTCGTAGGAAGCCACTTCAAGTGATTTTATATTATCGACCACAATATGTAGATTATAGAGAATCACTTCCTTTATATTCATAAAAACTTGGTACAATTTGTTCATCATACCCCACGAAAACATCTACCGTTTAGTGCATTTTATACAAGCACTGTTTATTAAACGTCTTTCTAACGATTATTATTAGTATTTTTATTCTGGCGATGGCAGAGCTGCACGTAAAAATAATTTCTTTTTATTTTTTCTCCATTTAATTGTAATTACTTCAAGTTCGAAATTCCTGACAGCGACAGAATACTCATAGATTTCCTGAAGATTAAATTAAATTATATTAGATTTTCTCTATTTAACCATGCATTCAGTGACTTTCTAAACAAATATTTGGCAACAAAGTTTAGTCTCCATTGGTAATATATGAATTTAGCGATTTTTAAATTATTACTTAGTAACAGTGCTGACAACCGTTGGCTAGGCTTCGCTTTGAGGAAAGGGGAAATTGGCAGAATTTTTTTCTGGGGCACATTCATTCTATAGTTGGCCCTTATGATCGAAATATTATCATCTGAGATAATTAGAGATATACCAGATTGACTTGATCCCTAGTCTTCCGTTGCAAGCGCTGCTATCGGCTGAAGGAATTCAACTCGCTTTCTCTCGCTTAGCAACAGATGAACCCTTATTGGCTCAACGCGTGGGTGTGTGAGGGTGTGAGCTTTAGTTCGCATTTTTGCCACGGCTCAAGACATTTTGGCAGCACAATAACTACTGTTGTTTCGATTTAAAATGTTGTGTTTCACGCACCTTGTTTTAGAGTTTATATTCTATTTCTAATATTTGTTTAACACCATTATACGAATGATTGTGTCATGCTTTTTTCTACCTTAAGTATATTTTTACCCAGAGAAACAGGCAGGCCTTGCTAGTCTTCAAAACAAAACAGAGATAAAATATTACACTATTTGTTGGATAAGCAAGTGTGCTTGAAGAAACAGATTTGGTAAAAAGAAAAATAATAATTACCCTTACTTATTTAACATATCAGCACTACCGTGGTGGAATGAACTTTTAAAACTCAATAATGTGTACATAATTCATGAATTTGGTTGCAGCATGCACGTCACGCGTAGGTAAGTGACCGTAAGTAACTTATCCTAAACATGCAAAGAGATGTTTATATTTCTTTTTTAATTGCATGTACTAAAATGCATCTAAATGATTTTCTAACAACTACAATTGATCTTATGCAATTTATCAATGTGATACAATTGGTAAAATAAATTTAATTAATTTTTGAATCAACAAGTATAATGTATTAAATTCGGAAGTTTTTCTTCGCATCTTTCGCTGGAAAGAGAAAACATTGTGATAGTTTCTAAATGTTGTAGATGCTTTCATTTACTTTAGCCTAAAAACAATCCTGGGACGAAAACTTATATTAAATTCCATTTCAAATTATACGCAAACTAGTAGAAGTTCTAATTAAATAATATTTCAGTATCTGAATAAGGTTAATAAGAAAACTGCGCATCAGAAACAATTTTCGAATCAAAATGAAACATCTTGCAAATTACGCTTAAAAACTTCTAGGATTTAGGATTTACGAATTAGATTTCGGAGCTTTCGGTATCTATGACTATATTAACCCGTCACGTATTAAGGATGAAATACCTCGGCGATCACATTATCCTAGGAAAGAGAAGGAAGAAAGGATTGAGGAAGGAAGGAAGCGGCTTGGGACTTATATGTTAGGTATCATTCTGACATTTACGTGTTGTGAATGAGGAAGTCACAGGTAAACCTCACTCATGATGGCTAGCCTGAAAAAGATATTTACACTTTTTCGACCAAGTGCACCCACCGGGAATCGAAACCGGACCGCTCGCACCAAAGACGAGAGCGTTAGCGACTACGCTACGCGAGGCCACTTTAAAAACTTCTACCATTTCCTCATATCAATATCAGACTTTTAGTATTACGTATTTTCCTTTTTCACTTTAACGCTATTATACGTTCTCAGTTTTATGCAACCTACAAGACACAAGTTTTATCGAGGATTCGTTATTAGACTCCACACAATTTTGATACACATCAAGATAGCATTTACAGTAATTTGTGTAAGTTTATAGCACGATTATTTATAAAATAATTTTCAGATAAACTTTCTTAAATTTACAAGTTTGTAAGGACCCGGGCAACTAAATGTTCTCTTTTACACAAGCATGTCCTTCTTTCTAAAAGTAAAATGAGTGTCCGGGCAGATTACATTTCACAATGAAATTGAGAAGATTTTCTAACAACTCGAGAAAAATGGTAAGTTGAAATAAATATCTCGATTCTTGGAAATATTTCTATCTGTTGACCACAAAGGAAGTATAATAGAGTTTGATAGGGATAGTCTACTAAAACTGCAAAGGAAAGAGTTATAATTTGTTCAGCAATAACGCTAATGGATGTGTATAACGAATATCGATGTGTTATTTAAAATATATTTAAAGTTATACAAAGCAGCAGGTTCATAACCAACGAAAGGAGAGGGGGCTAGGTTTCCTAATTTTTTCTGGGCCCCTCAGACTAGATGATGTCATTATTTGCTATATTAATACAAAAATACGATTTAGATGTTTGTAAGAGATGTTTTTTTTTTAATTCATTTTAATCTCTTTAACAAAATATACGATGATGAAATGTAGAAAATGACTAGGAATCAATGATAGAATTCTTATAGAAATTTCTTGGTAATTCTTCAATGATATCGTAGATAAAATCTAGCAAATGAAATGACTGTAATTGTAGTAAGCAGAATGACTCAAAACACATGGATTTAGATTAGGTCGAAGTCAGAGAGGATACAAAACAAGTTTCCAAGCCCACGAATTCTGATTGAAATTGGGATGTTATTTATGTGTCTGAATAGACATTTAGGATTCAGCGTGGGTGAAGTAATTGACAACTTAGAGAAGCAACATTGTTCGTGTTTCTGTTTTAATTGCTAGTGAGTAGGAAAATGGGCATTACTGTGTCGATGCTACAGTCGGACGCCAGCCCAAAACGTTTGAAAAAAAAATGTTACTTTACCAAGAAATAGCGTTACAGCACTGGAGTTGTACAGATTGATATGACTATGAATGCACAGTTTCGGGAAGGCTACACAACACCGCGTTTCTTTTACTTTTTGTAAAATCAATAGAAGTGGATTTTCCACATCCTTTGTACGTCTGATCCTATTTTTTATATGCTATTTTATTTCTGTGTAGATCCCGAAAAAAAAATCGAGTTCGATATATCAACGGATTTACACATTTCATGTTTTCTATATGCCGAAGAAAGGGATTCTTGGATATTTGTACATCTCTTTAACGATCGGGGAGCCACGGTGGCTCAGTGGTAGAGCGTTCACCTCTGGTGTTTGGGGTCCCGGGTTCGATCCCCGTCCCCGCCAAGTGAACTTTGTGGTGGACAAACACCGTGCTTGTGGGTTTTCTCGGGGTTCTTACGTTTCCTCCATTTCATTCATTACTCATCATTACCGTCTCCTTTACCCTAACCGGCATAACCGTGTGACGTAAAACTCAAAGATTTCATTTTTTTAACGTTCGTTCCTTCTTGCTGGTGTATATACATTCGTCTGGGGGTCATACCGTTCAACGTATCCAGACTGAATTCTAAACTTAAAGCTTCTATAAGATTCTGTAGAGGTAGTTTTCAAATTTATTTCCTACCAATAAAACTAGGAGAAGTTTACTGGAAGGTGAAAATCAAAATTTGCTATTTTCTCTTGAACAGCTCTAACAATTTTGTTTATATTTCATAAAATAAGACACGTTACAAGTCATTTTTCTAGAAAATATCCAAACGAAGTAAGTTTTTTTTTTGGACGATATATTTTCTAAAAAATATTCAAGCTATTACATTTTATAAACAATTATTTCATTACCCGACATATTATATTGGTGAAAGTCATTTCTCCTAAAAATATCTACAACTGTTAGTTTACTCCTGTTTTCTTTTTCGGATGAGTTTTTTCACAAACAACTGAGACAATTTTGTTCGTACTTCATAAATAAATATTTCATTAATTATCCTCAGCCATTTTCTCTGAAAAATTACAAAAGTGTTAGTTTTTTTATTTGGGGTTGAGATTTTTATTTTTTAAAATGATTTTCTCAAAAACTGTTCTAACGATTTTGTTCATATTTCATAAATATATATTTCGTTAACAAAGCTATAATATGGCATGAGCCGTTTTTTCTGAAAAGGAATAGTAGTCGCTTTTGTTCATATTTCAGAGAGAAAAGTTAAAAATTCTATAATATTCTTCTGAAGCTATCTCTTACGAAAAACAAGGGTACTGCGTTCTTGGGATGAGTTTTTTCAGACGGTTTTATCAAAAACTGTTCAAGTCAAATTTTTTCGCATTCTATAAATAATTTCATTTATAACCCAATAATGGGACAAAAACAGTTTTTTTTTTTTCTGAGGATATCCGCATAGTTTGTTTTGGAGGACAAGCTTTGTTTTTGGAAAGGTTCCTTAGAAACTTCTCAGATGGGTTTATTTACATTTCATAAATAACACTATAATGTGGGTAAGTCCTTCCTTCTGAAAATATTCACAAGGGATAGTTTGTTCAGGGGCTGAGATTTTGGCAGACAATTTCTTAAAAAAAAAAATCAACAAAAAGGCGATTTTGCTAATATTTTATCAACACAATATCAAGTTATTTCAAGTGGAAAAAGAACAAGGAATAGTTCATCTTAGGGATAAGATTTCTTCCAAGTTTATTGAAAACTCCTATTATAATATACTGAAATTTCCGTAATAAATGTTTTCGTAATAAATGCAACATGATTTGATTTAATTTAATACTTGAAAACTAGGAAGTTTTATGCGGTACTCCGTACCATTTATTTCATTCTTCTTTAAATATGCATCTTAAATGGTTTTCTCGGATCTTTTTATTCAAACAGTTTTAAATAGTAAAGACTATTAATTTATGCTTACTTATTTTAGTCTAATCTATCTCAATTTTGCAATCACTAAATTAGTAACAATAGTACTAAGAGTTCCGACATTTACCTTGCCCAGATGAAAGATACAACAATTTAATGATAGGCCTATTTGAGGTGAGAGAAATTATTTAAAAAAAAAAAATAAAAATTAAAAGGTTGGTAAAGAAAATCAATAGTTGCATTACGTTACTAAAATTAGTTACAACATATTTCAATAAATAGAATTTCATTATAGGAAACCTCTCAAGAATCCCCATACAACAGGAATGCTAGTAGTCTTAGTACACGCTAATAACGCTTTTGAAATATTCATTATATTATTGTTATTATTATAGTAGGTGGCTTGGGTGAAAGTATATAATTAAAATTGCACTTACCACACGTATAAAATCACAGTTTAGACCCTATATAGAGCGGTTTAAAACTTTTAGTAATTTGTGTTCCCCCCAATTATACTTATGGCCCAACCAAACTTCTGTAGCTGGTTGCAGGCCTGTAAAGCAATATAGAAAATGTTACTTAAAAGATAGAGGAAATATATATACTTGTTTATTATTCTTCAAGAAATTTAGTAATCATAGTAAGGACGCTTTTCTTGATCCATGTTACTAACTTCTTCATAGTTTCGAACTAACTGAACTTTTTTTCCTTGTCCGGTAACAACAGCCAAGTTTAGTTTAAAATATTTAAAACATATGTAGACAACCACCGGGAGTTTCCTTGTATCTAAATGGTTAGAGTACACGCCTTCAGCACGAAAGATCTGTATTCGATTCTCGGAAGAAGTGCACGTGGTTGCGATGATTGGATTCAATCTACATTTCCCACCTAAATATAGCAAAACCCAGAAGTACCCACAAAGAAAGGAGTGATCATGACGGAAAGTACGTCACCGTAATTTTAGGGAGATAACTCGCGAAGAATTTTAAAGTAGTTAACAAATAATAATTTGTAAAAACGGCATTTTTACAAATGCCGTCATCTGTTGAATTGGTAGGAGTTAAGCGTCTATTTTTAGCACTGAGTCTATATAAGACGAAAACCTACAGTTTAGCGTGGAAGTCAATCACTAATGTGTTGAAATGCGGAATCAAACCCGTGAACCCGTCCATCAAATGTTAGCGTGCCGTAGATATAGATCAGCGGGAAGAGCACTCTTTTGTCGACGTTGTAATTCCTTGACAGTATGACATATTAGCTGAAGTGTATAAACCATTACCTCTAACTACAATTAAACAGTTATTGTATATATGGTAACCGTAATCCAAACACAGCCTATTCCTCAACTCCTACACTTGATTTCCTGTTTCCATAGCAACTTTTTAAACCATGAGAAAGGGTTTGGCCGCCCCACCTTTGAACTACTGACTTAGTAGCCCTATCTAGTTACGTTAGAACACCTGGGTAAGAACTTGCTTCGAAGTAGAACATTCAGACAAAAAAAAAAGTAGCTAAGGGAAGAGGAATTGGAGACCAAAACTTTTCAGTAAATTTAAAAGTGGTCTTGTGTTTTTGGAAGAGGCAAGTCAGCAAAAGAATCTAAGGAGGAATCATTGTGGAAAAAATGGTCACACTCGTAAAGAAGTGGTAGTGTCACGTGTACACAATTTGCAGGAGCTTGATTTGTACGCGTGATATTTGATCAACTAATATCGAAGCCGGAAATGATAGCAGATTTCTACTACTTCCGATTTTAGTAGAGTGACCGTTTGCAGAAATGATTGATTGCAGGAAACCGCTTCTGGTGATCTATTGTCGCTTTTACTCTACATTGATCAACATTAAAACTGCAAGTGATTGATTTCCGTCACTTCAGGTTTGAATAGAGAGATAAGAGAGAAAACAGTAATTAGTTTTAGAATGTTAAATCGATTAAAAGAACGCTTTTCGTTATCTCTTATCGTTTTTGTTCTTATCCATCAAAATTAAAACCAGAAGTTGTAGTTTATTTCTATTTGTTCCATTTTAATTTAGAGTTAAGGATGAAAATGCTTCTCGCTATCTATTACCGTTTTTGCACTATAGCGATTCGATTTGAATATCACCTCCGTTCCTATGTAATTTTTGACCCCTGTATTCCAGCCAAAATTGATGGTTCGACTGATAGACGGGCACGCATAGGGAATAAATAGGGTAAATATATATAAAGGAGTTTTGGTAAACCAAATTCCTTAAAATTTTTTGAAGTGGCTATTATATATGTTTTAATTTTGTCGTATGTTTAATGAAAACAGTATAGAGAAAATATAGATTACATGCAACAACCATCATTTGTTTACATTTTTTGTAGTTATTTTCTAATTCTAAAATGAGACCATGTGTAATTATTGACTTTCCATGCATAAGTACGCAGTCGTGACGTCATATGACACGACATAATTTACGCTCATGCACTCTCACTTGATTACATTCTACACATTCTAATGTAAACACATTTTTTCTTTTAACTTCAAACAAAAACTAGTTGAAAATTAAATGAATAAGCCTAATTATTGCACCCATGTTTTCTTCGAAAAACATAGTCACAACAGGGAGTCTAAATAGTCCCTTTGGCACTGGTACCAGCTTTGGAACTTTATTTAATTACACAAGTTTGCAGCAATATAACCATAAGTGATACTTAGAAATAATCTATTGTACTTTCAATTATCACCTTGGAGATCGACCACGCCTAGTCTTAACAAATACCAGTTAAGCTTTATGTAACAAAATATAGGATTCAAGCATTAAAAAAGTACCTACAATAACTTAAAACAAGGACATTTATGAGCACGCAATACTGTTTGTGCTAAACAATGTTTCATGTGCTTATTTTACAACCCAACATAATTAACATTATAATGTCTAGTTTGTGTCAAGGGACAGAGAAGACACTGATGCTATCTTTTGTTGACATATGCTACTAGTTGTATTAGTTGTCGTCTATCTGTACTTTCCATGAAAGCAACGAAATGCAACTTTAACAACGCAAAAATATAACAGATAAACCCATGTATGAGAAATACTACAATCCTCTTCCTTTCCACATCTCTCTTTTGGCGCTGACCTCCGCAATTATGTAGCTGCTTGGGATCACTATTCCCAATCTCATCCGACCATACACAGTTGTCCAGGTCATGATGTCGAAAATTAACGATTATTTTTTTCTTCTGTAAAACATGGTTTGAACCTTAGTGGATGGTACTAGTTTAGGAATAATGTCACACACACATATACAATATATACAATATATATATATATATATATATATATATATATATATATATATATATATATATATATATATATAATTAGTTAGATAGAATAGGTATACAGGGTAATGATGTGTACGATTAACAACGATTGTGAGATGCATCAACTCAGAAAAACAGGAAAAAATGCCAGTAAACGTTTACTTGGAATCACGTAGTTTCAGAGTTACAGGCTATCGAAAGCGTGGAAAATGATCTTCAGAGGTGAATATCTCCAAAACTACAAGCCATTGAGATGAGAAGGGACGTTATCGTCTTAGACTTCTGATGTGCTCTATCCAAAATGCATGATTCAGAATCTTGAAGTGGCGGCGCAAGGGATTCATCACAGGAAGTGAAGGGTTCTCGGATATTCCGTTAGGATAGGTGGATCCCATTCATGACGTATGGGACGACGTCCCAGCAAGTAACAAAAGTTTATTGACAGAACATCGATATCTTGATCAGAATCAAGATGAGGAAGAGTTTTTATATGTTGTGCGTGGTTGCACAGGGAATAATTATAGTTGATAAAATGTATTTAAATAAAAACTTCACTTTAATGTCTCACGATCATACGATGTAGCGTAAAGAAGACAGATATTTATGATATTTAATGATTTTGAAAGAATTCAAACAACGATGATGTGCGAGAAAATGGGAGTATTTCCAAAATAAAATACGGACACAATATTCTCCCACTCACTTGACCTTGTATTCAAAGTAAGACCTCTTGCAGTAGAGATGAACGCTCTACCACTCAGAGGTGACAACTTTGACCTAATCTCACTCAACCACACGCTCAAAAACTCATTTTGACCTCACGCTCATAAACTCGTTTCGACCTCACGATCACTCAACCTCACGTTCACACCACCAGTCTGACCTCACGCTCACAAACTCGTTTCGACCTCACGATCACTCAACCTCACGCTCACACCACCAGTCTGACCTCACGTTCACATCACCAGTCTGACCTCACGTTCACATCACTAGTCTGACCTCACGCTCACTCAACCTCACACTTACTTCGTGAGGTTGAGGTCGAGTGAGAGTGAGTTCCGAACTCGTGAAAGCCGATTTCGTGAGTTCGGGCACAGCTCCTCCCGCTAGCCTATTGGCTAGCACGCGCAACTTTGGTGTACAGGGTCGTGGGTATTACTTGCGATATTTCGATGTATCGATCGATAGTTTAAAATGTAGGGATTTTTCGATGTCGATTTTTCGATAGTTTTCAGTATTTGGATAGTTTCGATGTTTTCTTGTTTTCAATATCAAGGTATATGGATACCAGTTTCTCAACATAACGAAAACTATTCATATAACACGACCTAGACTTTCAATACTTCAACGTTCTCTGTTCCACAGGATTACTGCCTAATACAACCAAATATGACAAACACACGTCGATTTATCAGGATCACTCAAGTGGGATTTACAATATTGGGTACGGGTGGCAGCTCAAGGTTTCAGATTCGAAAGAAAATTACCACATTTGCAAGAACTGCAAGGAAGTAGAGGCACACCTAGAAGAGGAATGAATCAGAGTATCAGTAGCACTCAAGCACACAAGAAAACTTAAAGATACGTGGTGATGGAATGAAGTAGTCCAAAGAGATGTGAATAAGAAGAATGAATAATACAAAAATGGCAGAACTCTGACAGTCATCAAGACCTAAAGGATTAGAAATAAGCCAATATATAAGCACCAAGAAAGCAATTAGTGTAGCCGAAGGCAAGGATTATGAGGAGTTGTGCGACAATCTGAAAACAAAGGAGGGAGAAGACATGATTTACAAGTTTTCGAAGGTAAGAGACAGGGGGAAAATGCATGTGCTCTGAATCAAGGATGAATAAACGAGGTTTTGGCAAATGAGGGAAAGATAAAGAAGCAATGGAACAAGTATTTCCAGAAACTCCCCAATGAAGAAAATCGCAACGAAAATTGCGAAAATTAACTTATGAATCAGGGACTGGTTTGGTATTGGACTATGGTAGAAGTGGAAAATACCATGAAAAATAAGAAAAGTGGGAAGGCCTCATGAACAGACAGTACCCTCATCAAAGCATAGACATCTTAGGTAAAGAAGTGCAATAGTTTATTCGGCTTTTTAATAGGATATGGAAAACAGGAAGTATGCCAAAAGACTAGAGAAGCAGTTATGTTGTACTGGTTTTTAAAAGCAAAGGAGATGTGTAAGAATCTGGAAACTACAGGAGAATAAAACTTATGAGCCATGCAATAAAGCTCTGAGAGAGTGTAGTGGAAGCAAGATTGGGAGAAGAGACCGAAATAAGAGAGAACTAATTCGGGTTCATGACAGTACGGTTGACAACGGATGCAATATTTGCACTTAGGATGCTAATGAAAAAGTACGGAGAATACAAGAAGGACTTCCATATGATTTCCATCGATCTAGAGAAAGCGTATGATAGAGTGCCACCGGATTTTATTTGGTCAGCACTGAAGAAAAATAATTCAAGATGTATATAATGGGTCTAAAGTAGGAGTGAAGAGCATGTGAAATAACAGAAGAGTTTACAGTTAAAATAGGACTTCAGCAGGGATCGAGTCTTAGTCCATACCTTTCTGCATTATGATGGACGAGTTTACAAAAGTTATTCAGTAGTTGGTACGACATATGCTATTTGTGGTCGACACCGTTCAGTTGAATGTGACCAAGACAACACTTCAAAAAAACTGAATACCTGAAAAAGGGCTTAGGATTGGTAAAATCAAGACACAATATTTATATTTGCCATTCAATAAAAATGTAATCGAAAATACAAGAGTACGACTGGACGAAGAAAAAGTGGTAATGATAAAGAAATTCAAGTGCTTGCGATCAATACTGTAAAAGAAATGCAGGAATAGAGGAAGATATAATCAGCAGAATTAGTAGCGACTGGACAAAACAGAGAGAAGCAGAGGAATATTGTGTGGCCTTAGGATACAAATACGCCTTAAAGAGAAGGTTTAAAATACAGTAGTGCGACCTGCCATATTATACGAAGTAGAATGTTAGGGGACGAAGAAAAGAGAGGAAGTGAAATTGCGTGTTGTGGAGATGATGTGTGAAATGACGCAGAAGGACAAAATTAAGAATGGAGTGATCCGATATAGAGTAAAGGCGAAACCAGTAGTAGAAAAAAACTGCAAGAAAAGCAGACTTCTATGGTTTGGGCATGTAAGAAGAAGACTTTCGGAATATCTAACTCACCGAATGGATGCTATAGAATTGAATGGGAAATAAGGACGAGGCGAGGCCAATTAAGAAAAATGGGAGATTGTGTGAAGAACGATATGATTAGTGTAATGTCACAATCGCTATGATACAAGTTAGAAACAGGTGAAGGACAGGGAGCCTAAAATCATACTTCAGCTAATTGGTTGAAAAGGTTTAGAAGAAGAAGGTTTACAAACAGTTTTAGAACTAAATTTGGTAGCACTATAATTCTAGTTAACCAGAAAACACGAGGAGGTATCGTGAAGTTTTAATTATAACCAGGAAGTTATTAAGATATGATGACATTTTGTCAGTGTTATGTTTGGTTCTTATGTGCATGATGTTAAGGAAATTAGCTCATAATGAGTGTTATTTTTTTTACAGGGTATGCCAAAAGTGCAAGATGGATAAGATTGAGGCTCGCAGTGTGATAATGTTGCTGCATTTGAAGGGTAACAATGCACGCAATGGATTCTTCATTTGGAGAAACTAGAAACGTCACTGGGTGCGAGTTCGGGAGAATACGGCGGATGCTGCAATACCTGAAAGCCACACTCCCTTGCTATGTCGACAGTAACTTGAGATAAATGAGATAGTGTATTGTCAGCTAGGAGAAGAACGCCTTTCGAGAGCATGAAGCAGTGTTTCGTTTTCAGAGCATCGCGCAAATTGTCCAGAAGATTGGTGTACTACTTCCCAATGACAGTTTGTCCTTTTGCAAGGTAATTTGTGAGGATTACCACAAGAATCTCAAAAAACGGACAGCATGAACTTCTCCCCTGACGTTTACCTTTTTGGGAGGGGGAATCGGCATGCTTCCACTGCATGCTCATGGTTTTGATCTCCGGATCATATATCCATGTCTTATCCATGGTTATCAGACGTCCGAAAAAATTGTCTTCATTCTCTTCTAACAGCGTCAACATATGTTGGGAAAGGTCATGCTGTGCTTCCTTCTGAAAAGGTGTCAGCAAACGAGAAACCCAGTGCGGAGATACCTTTAGACACGTGAAGTTCGTCATGGATATTTTTTAACACACTATCATAACTAAGACTAGTCTCATTCATAATCGTTTGGATGGTTACACGTCTGTCTTCGGGATTAAAACACTCCATTTTCTTCACAGTGGCCGCATCGGCCGTCAGGGATGGCCTTCCAGGTCTTTGATCGTCGGTGAGGGACATATGACCAATTTGGAATTTGCTTTTCCACTTTACAATAGTGTCGTAAGATGAACAATCATCGCCATACACAATCTTCATCTCGTCATGAATTTGTCTGGCATATTACCCTTCAAATGCAGGAACTTTATCACACTACGAGCCTCAATCTTATCCATTTTGCACTCTGGTCACTTTTGGCGTACCCTGTAAAAAATAACGACCATTAGGAGATAATTTCCTTAACATTACGCAGATGAGAACCAAACATAACACTGAAAAATCTCATCATCATATCTTAATAACTTCCTGGTGATAATTAAAACTTTGCCATACCCCCCTGTTATATTACTGTTAGGAAATAATAAATTAAAACTAGTTGTATCCAATGTTCTAAAAGCACAACTTGGGTTGTGTTGTTTTATTATAATAATCACTGCTTTTCTCTGCAAAGAAAGAAATGTAATGTTACAAATATATTGCAATGTGTTGTATGCACTTGGCAAGTCCAGAGTAGATTACATACTACTGCGGCCCTAATTGGAAACAGCCGGTCCAATCGGCTTAAGGCTGACCATGACTACAACACAACCATCAGAAGAATGCGAGCATTTGAATTCATAAATATATTGTGACAAACTTACATAGACGAATCAAGTGTTTTGTCTGGAAGTGAGCCAAGATTAATAATTTCCATTCTTTTACTTTTCAGAGCAAGTTTATTTTTGTGTCTCATCATACAGAAAAGCATGCCAGTATGAATATCACTAATCTGAAACAACGCAACAATAAAGTAAAATGTATATTGAGTAGAAAGCATATGTTCCATGCCAGAGTATTTAAATATTGCAACAGAATCAATTTATGCCTCTAGTCAATGTGAAAGCTCTCTAGGAATGACATCAAAGGAATAAAATACTCGAAGCTTAATTCGTTTAGTAGCTGGCAGTATAGCCATTTCATCTCTGACACACATGGTCTTTCTCTCTCATAGCGGCCAGAGGGCAGTGAGGCTAAAATATTGATTGCAAGATGTCAGCTCCTTTTATTCTAGCCTTCCATCAGACAAAGCGAAACGTTCTACTTAAGTGACTTCAGGCAAAGAATAAAGCAAACTTCACTTCTCTTTCTTGTTTGTCTTTTTTTTATATTCCTTCCTTTGCTTCCCTCGTTCAAAGAAAAGGACAGACAACTATAGAGAATAGGCATTGATGCCAGCCACTTTGAAAAATCTTATTTTGCCCCTGTCATAATATTCCATGAGAAAAGATTCTAAAGCTATTTGAGAAGTAAACGAACAATGAATAGGCTGTATCTAGTTGCCGCTAAAGACTTTCAGCGAAAAAGTGTCTTTCTCGTACGAGGAAAAGAAAACTACTGAAAAAAAATAACTAGAAGAAACAATCGTGGAGAATATTTTTATAGAAATGGTTCTATGAAAAAGAAAATTGACATTTCTTCCGCTCAAGATTGTTAAATTCACTGGCACATGAAATTAAATTTTGAGGGCCTCTAAAGAACAGTTAACTTCCTAACAAATTATGAGGGTTTCTGTAAAACTTCATTGTCTATACAGACCGTGAAAATTGTAACATATCTGTGTCTATTTAAAGCATCTTGGATTCAATTACTGCTAGTGGTGAAACCCTAATAGATTGTATCCATGATTAGTAATACAGTAAAGTGCAAGTATTACGAAATTTCGGGGACCTCCGAAATAACTTGTTATAGTGAAATTTTGTTATATTGAAATAAGAATTTACGTGTTATATGTACTGCATTAATTAAACATTCATTATCATCATCATCATCATTGGTATTCTGCCATTATTGGCAGGTCACTTGTCGCAGCTGAGAAGCTTCCATTCTCCACGATCCTCCGCTAACCTCTTCGTCTTCACGTACGATCTTTCTGCTTTTATATCGTCCATTAATTGTAACCTCCTTCGCCTCCTCTCTTTCCGGCCACCGTATCCTCTAGCACGTCTCTCATGATACAATTTCTTCTTAGGCAATGTCCCAACCAGTTTTTCATGTTCATAATAATATTTAAAAGTGTTCTTTTCTCTTCCATCATTTCTAATACTCTCTCATTCGTTCTCCGCTCGATTCAACTAATTCTTTCCATTCTTCTCCACACCTATATTTCAAAAACTTCCATTCGTTTTTTTTATCACTTTTGCGTAATGTCCATGTTTCCGCCCTGTATAGTACAACACTACACACGAAGCATTTTATGAGTCTTTTTTTCAACTCTTCATTCAAGGTCCCACAAAACAGATTTTTCTTCCTCCTAAAGGCTTTATTCGCCATTCCTATCCTTGCTTTTATTTCATGTTCGCACTTCATGTCATTACCAATAATACTACCCAGGTATCGAAAACTATTCAATTGTTCTATTTTCTCCCTTCCCATTTTATGTTTGATATACACCGCTTCGTCCCAATAATCATGGCTTTTTGTCTTTCTAACATTTATTGTCATACCATATTCTTCAAAATCCTTCCTCAAGTTTTCTAACATCCTATTGATTTTCTTCTCAGATTCTGCAACAAGTGCCATATCATCTGCAAACCTTATACATCTAACCATTGTACCTCCTACCGAAATGCCATTTTCATTATTAGGCTCTTTTTCACTATCTCTTCTAGATAGATATTTAATAATATTGGCGAGAGGCAGCATCCTTGTCGAACTCCGCTTCCAATTGCACTCTCTTCTGTCAGTTCCTCCCCTATCCTCCCATAATTCAACATTAATCTATATTAATTAGATTAATACAACGTATATTTACAGACACAAATTGTGAAATGTATAATTAAACAACGAAAGCGTGTAAGTGTAGCAGCATGAGGTGTAGTCGATTCAGCATTCATTCTTCCATCCATTTATTGTCAACTGTTTGTTTTATGTAAAGGTACATGCTAAACAATTCTTAAGGAGGAATGTTGCGTTAAAATCAGCATACACATAATTAAAATAAATCCTTGACTGCAATTAATTTTTATGCAAGTTACTTTTCCAAATCATCTTTATATATTTACCCTGTCTGTCCGGGAGACAAAAATAAAATAAAACAAAATAAAATAAATCAAGAACTAAATGATGAATCATACCACGAAATTGGATAGAGCGTCAAAAGTTAGGAATCGAATTCGTTGATGGAGACTATACCGAAACCGGAAGTTGTAGAACAGGGGCGTCATTTAGGAGGGGTCAATTGCCCCCTAAGAGTATGAGGAATACATATACTTTAATCGATTGTCTACTAATATGCTGGTACAACAGTGAGTCTTATATCGGTGGTGCTCTTGCCTTCCCTTCCCTCAAGCAAAGTCTGAAATGACGCCCCTATTGTAGAAGTAAGTAATTTCTGGATTATACGAAGCTCACTATAGAGCGAGCGAAAATGGTAACACACGTAGATAGCGGGAAGCGGTTTTCTGCAATG
Source organism: Thermobia domestica (assembly GCF_964235325.1). Taxonomy (NCBI): domain Eukaryota; kingdom Metazoa; phylum Arthropoda; class Insecta; order Zygentoma; family Lepismatidae; genus Thermobia; species Thermobia domestica. The sequence goes on along the minus strand of NC_137454.1, from coordinate 219,666,960 downwards.
AATCCAGCGTTCCAAGAATACTCTCCATGGCTATCTTTAATTCTCTACTAAAACGGAAGTGTGAAAAATTAATTGATTGTAGAAAACAGCTTCTCGCTATCTCTTACCGTTTTTATTCTACATCGATGAACGTTAAAACCGGAAGTAATCATCCCAAGAATATATTCCATTTCCACTCTAATATCTTTACTGAAACCGGAAGTGGCAGAAATCAACCACTCCTAGTTTTAACGTTGATTGTTAAAGGACAAAACGATGACAGATAAAAGAAACTGGTTTTCTGCAGTGAATTAAGTGTCTCAAGAATATATTCAATTTCCACTCTAATCTCTCTATTAAAACCTGAAGTGGAAGAAAATAACCATTTCCGGTTTTAACGTTGATTAATATAAATTAAAAACGACAGTAGATAGAAAGATGCGGTTTCCTGCAATCGATTAAGCGTCCGAAGAATGCTTTTCATTTTCATCCTTAATTTTGTACTATAAACTGAAAAGGCAGAAAATAAACCATTTCCGGTTTAACTGTGATCGTTATAAAGTAAAGGCAATAATAGAGAGATACTGTTTTCTGCAATCAATTAAACGTTTTAAGAGGATATTCCACCTCCACTCAATCTCTCTATTGATACCAAAAGTGGTAGAAACTTTAACTGAGAAAATGTCAGGACAAACAAACCAAACTATTTTACGTAGTGTACACATGACATTTCTCGTGAACGTTTTATAATAAGAGTAAATCTACCTTGGACATGACTTAGTTTCTTATTTTGCGCACTGAAAGATGCACAAAGCTTATTTATTGGAATAACTCCTTAGTTACTTTGAAATCCTGCTCTGCTTGATTGTTCCTGTACGTGTATAAAAAATGGCATATCATCCGAATAACAGGATAATGTAGTAAGAATAAATTATATTTTGAAAGAAGAGAATACATAGGCAAAAAATCGAGATTTTTATTCGTTATACTGAAAGTTCGAAATGCATTAAAAATAAAATGTTTTCAAACACATAAAATATTTTCACAATTCAGAACATTTCGTTTTACTGACGTTCGTTAGACTTATATTTTACTGCATCCGTCACATGATGAGTTCTATATTATTAGAATAAAAAGCACTCTCTTCAAACAGAAATTGAAGCTAGAGATTGATGAAGACCTTACTTAATGTTTATGAAACACCTGCAACCTTGGAATACAGATCAATTCTAGGTGACTGCGCAATAGATTGTTGCATTTCCAATTTATGGATATTTTACAATATATTCAAGAAAAAACTTGCACTTCGATTCTTTTTATCATTAGTTCTTGAAGTACGGTTTGCGAATATTTATGAATAAGCAGGGGCGGATTTAGAGGGTGCAACGGAGCATGTACACCACACTCCTAGCTGTAAATATACACTATTTAAAATGAAGCTACAATGAAACTAGCAACACTTTAGGAAACTTTCTGCCATCATGTTTCCGTTTAGGGCTTAAAAGAAAGCGAGGTTCTGCAAAAGCAATAGTTTAAGTCGATTATCTGAAGACTGAAGAAAACGGGTTCACCAAGCAAAACATATTGCTCATTCACACCACAGATGCCTAAAGACATTTAAAAAAATTCAAATTTAATTTAAATGCAGTGGTAATTATTAATGCACACCCGTCAGAAAATCCTGGATACGGTCCAGTGAGAAGGAAAACTCAGTTCACGAAGGTTGCTACAGTTTGTTTCTAGACCATATTTTATATGACGAGTATGTCCGTCTGTCTCTCTGTTTGTCAACAAATATCAGAGCAGAACCAGTAAGAGATATCGAGAAACGTTTCTCTCGAATCGATTGAGCGTCTCAAGAATAGGTTCCATCTAATCCCCTAATCCTCTGTGTTAAACCTTAAGTGGCAAAAGATTTCCGGTTTCAGCGTTGATCGTTACAAAACTAAAACGATAATAGATAGCGACAAACTTTTTTTTGGCAATGACTCAACATCTGACGGAAAGGTATCACCTCCATCTGTATCTTTCTACTATAACCGAAAGTAGTGGAGATTTACAACTACTTCTGGTATCACTACAGATTTCCATAGACCAAAAACGAGAAGCAATTTCTTGCATTGGATTAAGCGTCCGAAAAATACGTTCATCTTGGATTTTATTTCTCTGGAGGAACCAAAAGTTGTAGATATTTACTGCTACTTCTAGTGTGCGTATTAATCTTCATAAGCATAAACGGTAGGAGATAGCAAGAAATGGCATTTTGATATGGCTTCAGCGTACCGTAAATTCCGTCCTAACTTTATTCGTGTATAACAACTGGAAGTTATAGTTAAACTACAACCAGTTTCAGTACTGAATTGGCGTAGTTTGGAAAGTTTTCACAATATGAAACGGAATTCATTTGTTTAGCTATTTATCTATAAGTTTACACCACTGGAATTAACATTCTTCAATCTTCCGTATATTTCCCTATATCTGTATTAAATTTACAATATTAAAATTTCATACATAATCTACAGTGATTTATCATTACACCATTTACATCTATAGAATTACAGTTCTTATCATTACATATTATTATTCTATAATAGTATATTATAAATCCAACACATAAGACAAGCCTACTTTAAAAGTACACCAATTTCTTAATTTCCCCACAAAGTTATAAAACACACAGGAATAAAGGGACTGTAAAGCATTTTTCCAAGAGTTAGAGCGTCCTCATGACTGATAATAATACAATCCGAGATGAACCAAAATCAGAAGCATCCGGCGTGCAAAGCTGTGAAACACAGTATTGTTGCCGAGCCAAGCCTGTCTCTGGCCGAGTTCGGCCATCAAAGTATAGCAATATTTATTCCTCAGATGATGGCTTATGTGACAACCAAGTTTGGTTCAGATCTTGCCAGTAGTAACTGAGAAATAAAGTATCACATACAAGCCGAGTTGAGCTCAGCCACCAAATATAGTGATCTTTATTCTTTAGACCATGTTCTACTTGCCCAGCAAATTTGGTTTATATCTGGCCAGTAGTTACCGAGAAATAAAGTATTACATACAGGTCGATCCGAGTCGAGCCCAGCCAGGCCAAGCCTGGGCACCAAGTACACCGAGCTTTATTCCTTAGACTAGGGGCCTCTTGCACACCAAATTTGGTTTAGATACGGCCAGTACATTATATATACCAGAAGTGAAGTTATAAACTTCTGTATAATTACGCCGGGAGTCAACAAGGCGCTGCTTTATAACGGGAGACAAATTTAATTACGAGTGCATGCAATATAATGACTTACTTTGAAATAATTATAAGTAATTCACTTAATATTGTCGCTGTATTATAATAATGGGAATCTCCTCAGATACTCAATAAGATGTTATATAAACGAATCTTACTCAAACCTGTTTCATTAAAAAAAATGTTACGCAACTACAGTGCAAAATTTGACAAGCAAGCATTTCTTGATTAACTTAGTGAATGTAAATTTGTTTTTAATACCGCACTGAAATAATAATTATGTATTCTGTAAATTATTAAGATACTGAAGATAGTATTCATACTAAAAGTATTCCTATAACATCCTTATCAGACCAGATCAGGTGCAAAGTAAATTTTATCACGTTTTTTCTTGATCGTGAAAAGGCACTTAAATTTGCCTAAGTTGAAAGATTCCGATGTATACAACGTAACTAAAAGGTTCAATGTGAGATTTCATACACGCAATACGTTTAAATTATTTAAATAGAACTTCACTATTAGCACAAACGGCACTGTCAATAACATTTTCAGAAGTTAACATGAACAAATTTTATATCTACTTGTATGCATTATCAAATTATTGGTTATTTGTGATTATAAACACACATCACAAAAATAATAAAAACTATGTGGCTGTTGTGGTCATTATGTGAAGGACGAACTTTATTTTACACCTAAACTGGATTAATAAAGTTATTAAAGGAATATTAACACTGCTTCTAGTATAAATTATAAAGATTTTAGCGTGACGGTAAATACAAATTTACATATAGTACAAATTGAAAACTTAACTATGTGTTACTGTACAAAATGTATTAGTTGTCAAGATATAGGTGTGCTATTAGTTTTAAAAACGTTAGCATTAATCTATATATTGAAAGTCGTAACATCACATTTGAATGAAGAATTCTTATAAATTATACCTCCAGCACAACCCTGTCAGACGGTAAATCCCATGGCTTTATATATATATATATATATATATATCGTTGGAAATGTAAGGATTAGCGTCAAGAACATGAAAGCCATTGGCAATTCACCAATAATATTCCTTCAAACCGATGCAATATGATGTGCACGGTTGCATACGAATAAGGATGCAACAACTGAGTCCAAGTTGGAATTGAGTAAGAAACTGGGAAAACTAAATGAATGTCACTAATAGGATCGCATGATCGATATTGAAATGTGGCCAATGTCTGTGTTGATATCAACATGTAGCTAATGAACAAATGTCAACATGTCCCACTACTGCCGGGACATCGTCCCACGTGCGAAAAATAGGAAAATACCTACTCGGGTCTTGAATCTGAGGCCGTGGGCTCAAAGTAGGATTGGAAACTGCGACCACGCGAGGAAAAGCGAGCGCTCTAACCCTGAGGTTGGAAGGAGCCTCACTTTCTCTGTATTTATTTCTTTGAGGAGTACCCACTTTGTTTGGCAAGCCGTCTTGTACAGCCTCCCGACATACTTGTGTGTTTCATTTTGTTACTCCTACTGCACAGTTATAAACAATCAGAGCTTTAAGACATTTCTTCATATTTCTCATGTCATTTTATTTTCCATATGTATGGTGTTCCAGCTGTAGTGTTAAATATGCCAAATCGGTTCATTTTCATCTTTGTCTTGGCATGTGCACTGTGTGTAAGATACGAATTTCTGGAAGTATTTTCCTATATTTCGAGTACGTCATATGTCTCAGAAGACGTGGGACATGATACAAGTTTGTTATTTTCACGCTCTATCAGAATTTGAACCATGCACTAAGAGATTTCTTTTCATATGATTCGACTGTGGGACAATGTCCCAAACAAATAGGGACATTGATACAATCGTGTTCTAGTTACGTTCTACCAAAAGGTGCACCAGATGTAATAGCAGAATGTACGTTATTTTCCTAGTTTTCGCACGTGAGATGGTGTCCCAGCAGTAGTGCGACATGTTGACATTTGTCCATTAGCTACATGTTAATATCAACACAGACATTGGCCACATTTCAATATCGATCATGCGATCCCATTAGTGACATTCCTTTAGTTTGCCCAGTTTCTTTGTGAGTCCATTGAATAATTTCAACTTGGACTCAGTTGTTGCATCCTTATTGGTATGCAACCGTGCACATCATATTGAATCGGTTTGAGGGAATATTATTGGTGAATTGGCAATGGCTTTCATGTTCTTGACGCTAATCCTTACATTTCCGACGCTTTGAACTCACGTTTACTGAGTATGAGTGCGTTTCTGGGCATTTTTCGTTAAGTGTTTCCACACATGTGAATCACCCTGATTCATCTGTTATGCTCTACCGACACTCCAGATGTCTTTCTAGAACATTTGAGTACAAATTCGCTACAATCAATACTCTGAACGTCACTGTTGGCCAGCATCCGTACCTGGCGATTATGCAACCACACACAACGGGTATAAAGGTGTCCGCCATTTTGTATTTGTTCCAGATATCGACTTAAGACAAACGAATTATTGTTACCTGGTAGAAAGTCTATCAATTCATATCCATTTAGACCAAGTTTCATTTGGCAGATTATCCGGGACTCCCTACGTTCCTTTGGGGAATCCCTTGCGCGTGCATTGTAGGATTGTGAAACATGCAACATTCAATAGAGCAGGTATGACTTCTTCAGTGAATTTTTTACCCGCCTTCTTTACGTTGAATAGTTTCCGAACTATTGGCGTCCGAAAGTCATATTCCCACACTTTCGGCACCTTGTAGATCTGAAACTATGTCCGATAGCCGAAAGTTGAAGAGAACTTTTTTTCTTGTCTCAGTGGCAGGAGTCACCTCCCAAGAGTTGTAACACTTATTTTGCAACACCCGATATATATATATATATATATATATATATATATATATATATATATATATATATATATATATAAAACTAGATATTAGATTAGATAATAAATTACTTCCTCTATATGCAAAATAGAGGATTTTTACTTACAAGTAAGTTCAACTGAGTTCAGAGTTTTTTTTTTAAGGTAAAGTAATTTATTTAGCTTAAAGTAATACATATCAAAAGAACATACATCGACTAATCCTAAAGGTTAGCATTACAAGAAGGAAGAAGTAATTTACCGATCATCTTAATCTGCATATTTAGTTCTCTGAGGAGGAAGGAACACTCGGAAGAGTAGAAGAGGCGCCATATTTGTCGGGGAGGAATGATGGATGATCCTTTTAGGTAAACGCAGCAGTAGTGGAAGTCTCCTCGGCCTCCTCCTCCTCCTCCTTATAAAAAGGGATCAAAAGTGCAATTGGACACGAGGATTTACCTCTGCCTGGATAGTAAAATATCTGACGTATCGGAAATCGAAGAAGAGCTCTCTCTAACAGTAATAATAATAATAAAAGGTGTCGTAGTGGGAGATTAGATTCTTTCTTGAATAGGAGACAACCATCGCCTTTTTTCGTTAAAATAGAAAAAAGCGGGGGGGGGGAGGCAGAAAATCCCAAGGGCAAATATTTGCATCTGAGTGATCTTATTGGGAACTCACATTTTTTCTTTCCTTCCTTCTGCACGCTTTCAAATCATTTCTTTATTGAATTCTTGTAGAGGTTCTTTTTTCTTTTTTTATGCTTTCCTTTCGGGTCATCTATCCACTTTTTCTTCATGAGGGAACAATACGCGAAGGTCCTCTGACTGATTCAATGAGTTCCGTAAATAGGATCAAGGAGTAGTTTTTTTTTCTTATATTACCTCTAACCTTCCACTTAGTTTCTTTTATTATCCACTGACGTCATTTGAGCTATCAAATTCAGCTCTTCTACTCTCTGTTTCTAAACTCATTTAGAAAAAAAAGCACAAAAGAGTGCTAAGAGCTTTATTTTTTCTCTCGTAGTTACTCAAATTTTAATGTCATTGGTGTTTTTATGATGCTGAAGATTTACATCCTTAGTATCTAAAAGTAACTGTGCGTTTCGTTGGCTTACGGATCACGTTTGTCTTGTAATAAAGCACAATATATCGAAATTTAGGAAATCCTTCACTTATGATGATGTACCTGAGAAGGTAACTTGAATTTAATTTCTAGAGTTGACTGATACCTCATAATGAAGCAAACACGTAAATACTAAAGATCTACGTTTAAAGAATTATATCTTATTTCATAGTGACTAAGAGTTATCTATATATTCCCTCTTCTCATTACAATGATTTTTCCCTACATTTGTTGCATTTCTCATTCTTCTCTTCAGGGTAAATGACAATCATGGGACGTTAAAAATATTTTTTTCTACCAGATTGCGGTATCAGTGTCAATAAAGACATTAAAAATAGTATTTGCGATAAGTATTTCAGATTAATTGAACAAAGAAAAAAAGCTGGCTTATATTTGTGTTCATGGATATGTTCTGAAGTAACGAAAAATATGTATTTGGTCTAGGAATTAATTCGTGCGGGTGGACAAGAGATGGCGCAACGAACGGAGCGTCCCACAGTTCCGTGTATCCACACATGTGTTGCAAACCCCTGTCATTGCGTATCGTTCGTAGTATAGGGCAGTGGATTAAAGCGTCAACAACACCAGTTTGTAGTTGTGAACATGGCGCAATTTGTGCCTGATAAAGTGTTTTTGCGGGGTGTCCTGCTGCATTACTTTAACATGCAGAAAAGTGCGACTGAAAGTCATCGTATTTTGGTGGAAGTGTATGGTGACCATGCTCTAGCTGAGCGAACGTGTCAGAAGTGGTTTGCACGGTTTAGAAGTGGTGATTTCGGCTTGGCAGACCAAGAGCGAGCTGGACAGCCAAAAAAATTTCAAGACGAAGAATTGACAGCATTGCTCGAGCAGGATTCGTGTCAAACGCAGGAACAACTTGCAGCAGCATTAGGCGTTGATCAAACAACAGTCTCCAAACGCTTGAAAGCCATGAGAATGATTCAAAAGATGTCACATTGGGTTCCACATGAATTGAAAGACAGAGACGTTGAAAGACGAAAAACCATTTGCGAATTGCTGCTTCAACGACAGAGCAGAAAGGGTTTCTGCGTCGAATTATTACGGGTGATGAGAAGTGGATCCATTACGAGAACCCTAAACGACAAAAGGCCTGGGTGAAACCAGGTGAACCAGGTCCATCACAACCAAAACGAGATATTCACTGTGCAAAGGTTATGCTGTGCATATGGTGGGATATGAAAGGTGTGGTGTACTATGAGCTGCTGCAACCGGGTGAAACTATGAATGGAGAACGTTATCGACGACAATTAATGCGTTTGAAGCAAGCTCTGGCCAGAACACGACCAGAATGGGAGAACAGACATGATAAACTTATTGTTCAACATGATAACGCTCGCCCACATGTCGCAAAACCGGTCAAAACCTATTTAGAAAATGTCGGATGGGAAGTTTTACCCCACCCGCCGTATTCACCAGAGTTGCTCCTTCGGACTACTACTTGTTCGATTGCATGAACAACAATTTGATTGGACAGCGGTTTACTTCTTCAGAAGATATCGAAACATGGGTCTCTGACTGGATCGCTTCCAAGGATGAGGACTTCTTTCGCCACGGAATCCGTACATTGCCTGACAGATGGGCGAAAGTGGTGGCTAGCGATGGACAATATTTTTCTTAAGGTATTTATGTATTTTGTGTTTGTACTACAGCTTCAATGTGTGCGTACCAACCGCACGAATTAATTCCTAGACCAAATATCAACTGGGATCAACTGGGAAGAATTATTGCATAGACAGGCATACTGATCATTAAACATCTGAAGCCCATTAGAGAGACCGATAATCCTGGACGTCATAACAGACACTTCACAATTAAGAATTTTGAAAAAGTACAAGAATAAATATGATTTTTTTCTACATATTAAAGATGTGGTTATTGGAAGACGAAATCCAACTTACATTAAGTTAGACTTATACAGGTCGTTTTCTAGTACTAGTGTATCGTAAGTTTTCTAGTACTAGCGAATCAAAAGCTTCAAAGAAAACTAAGTTTATTCGCTTGTCTTGAAAAACTCTTATATAGTAAGCTCGTAACATACAGTTCAAGTCCTGATGACACCGAGTGAGCTTTGTAACAGACAAGTTCTCTTCCTATGTGTATGCACTTCAGTTTCATTCGTTAGAAAGGGTATAAAAGTATAAATACAGAACGCTATATTATATTGTACATCTGAAATTTCAAAAGTCTCATATAATTACCCATTTATAGAAGAGAACTTTATGAAATAAAAGAAGAAATGAAATACAGAGCTTATTTCCCTGTCTTCTTTGCCACTTCTTTACTTTGTATTATTATCTAATCTTCCAAAACTATTTTCATATAAGTAAGAGCTTTCTTTATCATAGGAAAAGTTATTGCAGTTTTAATTTAAAATTGGTGTATATTTAGAATAAACTGCCATAAAAATATTATACAATCATCAATTAGACTTGCTGATGCAAAAAGTCGAAATACCTTTGACATGCCTACATGTACAAAACCATTCATCATTTTAGCAGTTATAGTTAAGAATTACCAAACTAAATATTGTTACTATTATTTTTAAATCTATCAACGTATTTGTACAATTAATTGTTGGTATTACTGATGAACTCTAAAATGATATTTAAAAAATGAGAGGTTAAATCCCCATATCGTAACATCAATGATTTGTCAATCATTTGCTGTTATTAGGTTTATTTTTAAATAATATATTATTACCTTTAGTTTGGAAATTAACTCATTTTTATTATTGGTTTATAAGTGTAATTAATCAAAGTAATAGATCATTCCTGATATTTTCATGTCCAAGGATCACAACTGCAGTGACCATTATTCATTGGAGCACTTGACCACTCGTCAAACCATTAATCACAGATATCGTTTATTATCATGTCATTTGTGATTGATCATGTCTTTCAGTTATATTCTACTCCTATCCTTCGACGTTGTCTTCTTCCTCTTATACAGGCTCCAACTTTCCTAGGCAGTACGGTTGCTACACAGTCTACATAGATCGCATTGAAAGAAGTTTTAATGCAAGAGTAAGTAGCTACTCTTTAAATACGTATTAAAAACTTTATTTCTAATAATAATGGTGTAAATGTAAAAATGTCATTAAGGAATCAAACTGATTAACTGTATCCAGTGGCATAACTACGTAAAAATTACATTATTTTCTCTTAAGGGTATCTACGAGGTATGTAATATTGGAATCCTCTTCTTCCTAGCCTTTTTAATTTCACATAAAATGTCTCAATGTCATTTGACTTTACCATTTTAACAACACGATGTTTTAGGTCTTCCATACTGAATTTTATGTGACACCATCATTTCTGAAGTTATACAAATTATCCATTCTTCATTCACCGAGTTCTAATAAGCTTTAGCTTCGGAATACAGAAATTTACGAACTTACGTAACATAGATGTGTATGTAAAGAAATATCTATCTACATCGTAAATGTCGCTTCTAAATAAGAAAAACTTCAACGAGGATGTATTTGCTGTATATATATATATATATATATATATATATATATATATATATATATATATATATAGTGTCAGTTGTAGTGAAGTTAAAATTAATAAAAGCAGGAAAATAATTTTGATCTCGAATTCATAAATCAACAAGAACTGTGCTGGAAATTTTCTTGACTCGCAGCAAAATAATTCCCAATTACAATATTAAACCTTGTATACTAAGGTAGCCATAAGCAGCAGAGACTCATTTGAAATTCGGATATTATATATATATATATCCCGAATTTCAAATGATTCTCCTGCTGTCGAAAATCAACGATAATGGACGCACTTTTCAGGTTTTTATACGAAAAGGTACATACACACCTCAGTTTCTTAAGCAGAGTCAGTAACATAAATTCATATATCCGAAACCAGCGACTATAACATAATTTCAAACGTAAATTATATAGTGGAAGTATTCATAATTGTAACTGCATTTTATTTATTTAAAATTTTTATTTGATATTTCTATAAATGTGTTTTCTGTATACATTTATACTTGTAAACATATAGTGTACGTGTATCAAGTTAAAATAGATATTTTTAAAAAAAATATTTTTGTTCATATTCATTAAAGTGTTGCTTCTCATTACGTTTAAATGGTATTTTATTCAGGTTTAGGTGGGGTAATGACTACGGCTGAATCTCGCCTTCTACATAAATTCATTGTGTTTCATTCGAATTAAGTAAGATCTGTATTGAAAAAGAAACGAAATCTTCGATTCTTATCTTTCTCGTTATCTACTCACTTTTAGTTAGATTTGCACTACTCAAACATTTTTCAAGTCGGGATCACTGCTATTAGTAAGAATATTGTACAAATCTCCCTCCTCTTGTCCCCTTCGAAAGCAAATTTATAATTTTCTTAATGTTTTGAAAACCTATTTTCGGAATAGAATTAAAAATTTTTTTAGCGTTATATTAGTAATAATACGTACAAGATAATACACATTAGTTTTTTCAAATAATACGAATATAAGGCTATCAAGAATATTTTATTGTCGTGGTCTTTTGACATAGTTAAACTTTTTTTTAAAAAAAAAAATTAATGTACTAATAACGTAATGCTTTAAATCTGCAAATACATTAGTTATGAACGAATATGCGAACATTTGTAGTACGCAAATATGATGAGATTCGCTAATAAAAGTAATATCATAGTGTAATTCCAATATAAAACAAGAGAGAAGCGATTATTTGAATAAAAAATAAGAAATTATCTTAAAAATATATGATTTTATGATATGTTAAAGGTTATACAAGCTGTATTACAGTCTACTGACTCTTTTAAACTAACTGTCCATTATTGGCATGAAGTAAGGTAGCTTTCCGTCAGAAAACATTGGGGGATAGACCCATAAGTAGTGGCTTTTCTTAAGAGGAGATAATCTAGAATAACCACTTAAACGCTTCTATATGGTAAATTTTAATACTTATGTATTTAGCAGTATGCAAAATTGCACCAGTTTCGTTATCAACACTAACAATTATAACTGACAATACTATAATGATCGGTTGCCGTGAAGACTACAACCAACAGAATCATAATCCTCCCAATTATGAAGAGATACAAATCTCTTAATGACTACCGTTACAAAAATTTTAATTATTTAGTTTATACTAGTTTTCTTTTATTAGTGGATCATGATTATTTTAATTTTGATTTGTAAATACATAGTATATATATATATATATATATATATATATATATATATATATATATATATATATATATATATATATATATATATAAAGTCGGGGCCATGGATAAGCGACTATTTTTCCTGGAAGAAGGAAGACTTTCCTCTACCCCCTGTGGCTTAGTAACCGCAAACTGCACTGGAGGTCACGAAGGACTCAATGATGCCAGATTTCTAAACTGAATGAACTGGTTCCTCTCTGTTTTGAAGGTTTCCATTCCAGATTGTCATATGGGAACAGCAGAAGTAAAAAAAAAAAAAAAAAAAAAAAACTTATTTTTTAGTTCAACCTAGACACAACTTGCATTATGTTAGTATTCGAAAGTTTTCGATAAAGTGATATGTTTATTTATTGCCCATAAAAGATCTGTAGGGAAAATGAGCTAACGAAGTATCTCATTTTTTAAAAACGGATTCTATTTTCTTCAGGATGACATTTTTTTAAAGGAAAAAAAGTATGGAAAGGGAAAAATTTGCGCACTTAAAAGGTAAATATTTATTCTCAATTTCTGCAAGAGCCTAACTTTTGGCGCTATAGTTTACAACTAAAGGCAGGTAGTAGGGTGATTTTCCTTTCCCCCCTTTATAGTTTTCCGATTTTTGCAAGCCATAATAAAATTAATCATATTTGTAAATTTAAGCATGATTTTTTTGAAGTTTATATATATAGAAGAAAGAAAGAAAGAAAGACAGTATGTCTTACGTCTTCATCCACGATTGAGTAACAACACAAAAAGAAGTTAAAAGTTAAAACGTTTTTTGTATTGTTTTGCAAATTAAAGAAACGAAGAGAAGGAAGTAAAAATCTTAGCTTGGAATACTTTCTCAAAAAACTTCATTCCTTATAGAACGCTTCAATTTATTGTTTATGACCATCAATGTTTTTCATGGTTGTCAGTTGGTAAGTTTTAGTTCTCTACTTTCCCTTGAGATTTTGTTCGAAGAGATTGTAGTATGCTGGTGGTGTCTACGTATTTTCTTGCTGATTGGAAATGTCTAATTTCTTTCGGCGGTACCAGATGATAAGCAACCTAGTCCTTCTGGCCAGAAAAGTCTAAGTAACAAATAAAAGAATCATGTACTTGGAAGTGAAGCAAAGCAGAGGATGCAAAATATGAAAGTTTCAGGGGGCTGAAGGTGGTCGGTCGAAAGGGGCTCAAACCCTAGCTACCCCTAGCTAGGGTCTGGTTTCGATATGAATATTGGTTAAGAAATCCGGGCGATATGTATCTTTTTTTAATTAATGCTAATTATTCAACACTTATCCCCACAAAGCATTTAATTTTCTTATTACTAAGTGCAAAAATTGGCGTACATTACTCTCAAAAGTCAAGGATATAAAATTACTTAAAAAACGAGAACATTTTCGAAAGAGAGGATAAAGAATTATTTGAGAATCGAGACAAGACGAGACTTCTTCAACCTTAACAAGACGTCTCCTCTCGTGGACAACACTAGTCAAGGCTGAGTTAAATAGTTTTTGCGCGTCCCAAACCAGTGACCTTACTTTAATCAAAGATCACATATCGGAATAATATAAAATAATTCTAAACAACATTTATTTAATATCACCAGTTTATTGGTTTCAATGATGAAACCATAGACCCAGCCCACGTCACTAACCTTAAGATACGTTTTCATGTAAGATACTTGCACTCAATTGAATTACATTGATTTCAATACAAAAGTAAAGTATTTACAGATATCATTCTCAACAGCTTGTTTTCAATTTTATTTTAAGTTTTGGTACTGACAGATTTATCAACCAAGCGCTAATCAAATTTGCAATTTTGCTGACATTTTTCACTAATCTTTGTTTCTAATTACCTGAGGATATTTCTTTAGTAAAACTAAAATTATAATATTATAGAAATTGACCCCATTTCCAATTCTCAGGAACAGAATTTAAAAAAAGAAAGAAAGAAAATCCGAGGGCGCGGCCTGTAATTTTTTTTAATGAGAAGTGTATGTGCTGAATTTTACGCCTTCTTAAGCGAATCCTCACATTGGGCATTTTCTAAACAAATAATCGGAAATTTGAATATTAATAGAAACCCCCTCTTTCCCCCTATAGGAGCGAAGTTTTTGCAATCATTGAAACGTGTTTTCTGTTAATTTTAATGAAGAATTTATCCTTTAGTTCCATCTTCTTAACTTCAAGAATTTATGATATATTCTATTTTTAGTAAAAAAAAAAAAAAAAAAAAAAAAAAAAGAACTCTCTTTGTCTCCTATAGGACATATATCTTTAAAATTGTTTCATTAGCCCTTGCCTTTTTGACAAAGGAATATTCTGTACAAATCCATGTTTGTATCTATAATAGTTTGAGTAAGGTATTGATGAGTAAGTCACTTTAGATATAATCTTTTTTAATTTTTTAAATATAATAGTGTATATATCTTTTTAAAAACTCATAAATAATTCGTGTTCAGTTTTGGTATTTTCGCCCTATTTGAATTTTGTTCGCACTCGATCATAACATTTTTCTTAGATCACTTTTTATTACACAATTCACGAGTCAATACGTTTCTACTACGGTTTTCTCAATGGCTCTCTCTAGAAGAAAGAACATATGGTGTCCAGACATTTTCAACAAAAAATGTGACAACCTTGTCCCTCAGCACGTGCAGAAAACACTTTTGTGGTCACTTGTGGTCATGCTTGTGGAAGGAGCTGTTTCTTACGAAGGGTATGGGTAAGGGTCGCTTAACGGTGGCCGCGACTTTATATATATATATATATATATATATATATATATATATATATATATATATACAGAGAGAGAGAGAGAGAGAGAGAGAGAGAGAGAAAGTGTCAACAAACAATTAATGCTTTTAAAATCTCTCTCAGTACTATCTACTGGGCTCCAGAGCAGGATTTTATATTTGCATAAGGTTTCATCTGCAATATTTTTGTTTTATTTTATGAAAAATTGAAGTTTTCTCATTGGCAAATAAATTTACACAACATTATAGTACCTATATATAAGCTATTACAATTTGAATAATCTTCACCTCATTAAGTTGAATAATTTAGCACTATTGAGATTCTTAACTATAGTATTTGATACGCAATTCATTTAAATTTTATTTTTCTGTCTTTTTCGGAATAATGTACAATATAGAAGGAGTACAAGAACAGATCTTGTGGACCATAATTTGAGAAAAGCTGGGTTAGACCATTACTACGTATTGTGTATTATGAAACTGAAGATAATTGTGTGAATTGCAACGTGATGCTAAATCTCTTGCTATGAGAACATGCTACTGTGTAATCTGAAGCACTTAGTAGTAGTGACTATTATCTTACATTCTGACAATTTGTATTGAACCAAATGGTAGTAGTACAGGAGAAGTTTGTAACAGATAGTATGCTACATATCTCGATTATAAAACAAATGAGGACTTTAATAGAAGATAGAGATAGCAAGAGAAAGAAATATTTTATGGTAAGCAGTTGCAAATGAAGATCAAAGAGATCAACAAAGGGAGAGATAATAATACGAACAATGATGACTTCATTGAGAACATCTGATGTAAACAATTCGGAAGTGGTGAAGGAGATCCGGTTTCTATGATGCTTGTCGATAACTAACGGAAGTAATGAAAAACTACGGGCTCCTCAAACTGTGAAACTTCGGTTTTAACAGGTAACCAATAGAGAGAGAGAAAGTATATATGTGTGTGTGGGTGAAGGAGTGGGGGTGAAGAAGTCAGCTAACTATTGATTTTACAGTTTTAGTCTCGCGTTAAAACAAGGCCAAATTGCTTGGATAACGTTGAAATTTCGATGGCCCATATAAACGCTAAATTTCTCCCTTCATACAGCACCAATTTACTTGGCAATTATGGCAAGAGTTGTTTGCATAAATCGGTTACAATTATTTTCAGGTATTGAAGGATAAAGATTTTCGAATCTTAAACGTCACTTAGTTTAATACAAAAATTTATTTATTTATTTATTTATTTATTTATTTATTTATTTAATGTATAAAAAGTTATTTTAAATCCTTATCGGAGATTCTTGTCAAGAGTAAAAGAAAAAATTTGAAATATATTTAGGCGTTGTAATAAAATATTAAAATATTTGATTTTTTAAAGCTAAGTATACATAAGCGAAGTTGCTCAAGTGGTAGAGCGTTGGCTTCGCATTCGGGAGGTCTCGGGTTCGATTCTCGCTGCCACCCATCCTGAAGAGTTTTCCAGGGATTTCCTCAGTCCTACCAGGCAAATGGTATCCTACCAACAGTGCTGATACCTTCATAAAAACCTTGTTAAACAGGATTTTTTACAAATATTCATATACATTTATAGAAAAATTGTAACCTATACATAAATATGTATTCATAATAGAATTATTTAATATATTTTACGTATATTATTATTATTATTATTATTATTATTATTATTATTATTATTATTATTATTATTATTATACTGGCTTCGTTCAACCCAGTTCGCGGGGATATACTAAAAGAGAAAATTCTACATGTGAATAAATGCATCTATTTATATATGAAGATAATAAATACCAATAAAGAGGTAACCTTATATAAACAGAATACGCTGTGGAGTCTGGAACAGTTTATTACAACTATATTGTATGGGTTATCTAATATTCCATGGGTTTACATATTTTAGCATCCTACTCAATGGATATTTTGATTACCAATTATCTCAACTTGTAGATGGTTCGATATCAAGGTGAAATGATTATAATCCAACTCAAATAAAGCGTTAACTAAGGAGTTCTATTTAATAAGAGCTCGTAACGGAAAAATATGTTTTGATATAATAACGTGTAAATATTTGAAACTAGATATCTTCTGTATTTAATATTTGTACATATGTTTATCTAACAAGAAAAACACGTTTATTGTCTCCTATAAATAACAAGGAAGTAAGAGTTTGTCCCATTGTAACATAATTATGAATGTGTGTGAAATAAAGCGTACATCCCTTCTTAGGCCCTTCTTAGGGAAAACGATTTTGTATGATCACGCGTACATGTATCTTTGCAGTCGAATGATACATTTTGCGGAACTGAAGGAAGAACGTAATACAAATGAAAATAAACACAACACAAAACAAACAGAACAATATTTTTGTAAGAATAGAAATGCAAAGTAGCCTATGCAGTGTGTACAAATTGGATGTTGGGTATGCCTACGTATGAAGATAATTCTCTGTACCCCTCTCCTTATCTGGCTTTTGATTTGTTCTTCGAGCTTGACGGAATACTTCATCTAACCAAACCACAGTATCTTGATCCAATAAACGGAAACACACAGCAATTGGCTTCCTAACAATGTAGTTTCAAGATTCACGTCACAATCTGATTGTGCAAATTACCTAAAGAGAACGTAAGCACCAGTATAGGTATTAGCAGCTAGAACACCACCTGATGGTGTAAAGCAAAGTCGTAGGTATGTTTGTTAGATGTTGAGCTCCTGTTGGTTTAGTTCCATTATACAGTAGTTTTGAATCCATTCTTTCACCGTATATTTTACCTTAAAAGTTTTTTTTTTCAACTTGTTTCAATAAATCTACGTACTTGTCAAGGATACGCACTTTTCTTTTTTGTCTAGTCTTAGGCGACATAAATCAAAATTCCTGTCATACTGGTTGAAAGTATGACCCCTGACAGGATATTTGACTTTAACATCAATTTTCATTGCAATCAAGAAACAAAATATTACCAAGAGCATATTTCTCTCTTGGCCTCCGGTAGCGTCAGACATGAAAATTATCTCTTGTACTTTCGCACCGTTATTGCTCATTTTATGTCTAATAAAATTGTATATACAAGAACGAATATACACAACTGGGGTCTTACTTTAATTCAGTCTCTAGGAAACAAGGAAACACTACTATCAATATTGCCATTGTGAAAGTGAACATTAAACAAATGTACTCACAGAAGTCGTTTATATAATTGTGCAGCTTCACATGTTTCAGGAATGGCAAATTCGGTGTGTAGTCAACTTCAACACTATAGTTTTGTCGTTACTCTCTTTGTAGCTCATAATAACATCGTCCTTATGTTTCTTATATGCATGAACTTTTCATTTGTGCTCAGGGAAACGCACCTTTCACAGACAATTTGAATTGTTTTTCAGTTTGACAATGTTTTCAGAACAGTAATCATATACACCAGTGTGTGCATATGAAATCCATAGTTTGTATTTTATGTAAAATATTTATGATATATTTTATAGTTTATTTTCAACACTTCCTTATTTTTATCTTTATAATACTTTTTTAAAAATAGAATACATTTTCACAGTGAGGTTAGGGTTTTCAAAAATACTGTTTCTCCCGGGATCTGTGAATACTACAATGGTGCTGGTGGTGTAGTATCTCTGCTAAATTTTACATAGTCAACTTACATGTATTTTTTACTATACTGAAAAGCCTACTATAGTGTTACCCGCGCATATCAGAAAATGTTACACCTTCCAACATTGTATTTTAAATGATCTGAATTCGTTTTACTGATATCTGGTACAATTTTGTTACAAATGAACAACAAACGGACCCGATTAGTACCGTTTACTTTTACAGAATAAAATCAAATATTTCTCCTCCTTGGAGCGCCACCGACTCTATGTTAATGCACATCTGCTCTACAGTAGGCCTCACAATAGGGCATCTTGTTCTTTTGAACTACCTCGCTACAACTGAACAAACAACTCTTCTTGTTCATTAACTCTCCAATCCTTGATACATTCGTCTTTAGCATCTGTCCTCTTATTCGAATTGCTTTCCAGGAATATCTTTACCAATGTTGGATATATATATATATATATATATATATATATATATATATATATATATATATATATATATGCTTATTAAGTTCTCTTTTAGTTTCTTTGTATCACTCACTTTTTGACTGTCTCTTCCGTTTCTTCGGACTATCAGCACCACACTCTGAACTCGTGCTTCCAGATAGCGATATTTTCCAATATTCTTGTATACAACTATCCCACTAACGTAACTGAGGTAGTACGAGTCGTATGACTACTTCTGTTCTTTTACTGTAGCAACATCAAGGCTTGAGATATAGAAATGAAACTGCAATTATATCAGTCTAATAGCAAAGAATGTAAAATTGCATCTCATTAAAACAGTCTATGTCGGTATGCAACTCTATTGCATAGAACTGCTCAACTATCTTCAAAAACTCATTTCAAATAATCCAGTCAATTTGTCGGGAAAAGGCGACATTCAATATCTATTTCGTTTTCATGTATAAAAATTAGAGAAAGTGTTTGGATTCTGAAGATATTCTTAAAGAAAATAAACATCAGCTTTTATACTGCCATAAATAAGTTTTTTTATAACAAGTAAGAATTTAGAAAACTAATTCTTCAAACTGGGAGCTCGAATATACACTCGCCATTTAAATGCCTACCTCAGCGTTTCCCAACCTTTTTCAACTTGCGGCACACTACGGGTGTAACTTGAATTCTCGCGGCACACTCATAGATATATTATTATTATTATTATTATTATTATTATTATTATTATTATTATTATTATTATTATTATTATTATTATATTCGTAAATATAAAATACCTTGGTATTTTTTTTTCTGTTATTGCTGATCTTCTTACAGGGAAGAAAGCTCGATCGCTGGTTTTCCCCCCGTGATAAATTATTATGCTTATTTTTCATTCTCATTTAAAAATAGAGAACAATTGCACTGAAATATAGAACTCAGGTTTTTAAAAATACCCTTTCTTTTTCGAAAACTGTATCCAACCTTTCACTAAGAAGGGAGATCACTAAATAACGAACGAACAAACTAATATCTTGTACTTTAATAACACAAATGTAGTTAATTTGTATACATGTTTGCTTTACCGAGAGGAGTGAATGATATTTTAATATTTCAAGTTACAAAATATTCTGTAACAATAAAGAAGCAATAATGGTCATAACAATGATAACAAATACTTTTTTCAACATTAAAAATGTACAGAAAAGTAACACAGTATGAAACTTATAATTTATTAACATTGTTGATCTACGTTACAATTTTTAAATATTTTATGAAGGTTAGAAATGTTCAATAATATTAGTAATGTAACATTATTTCAATAATATCTATTGAAGGCTGCAATTGATTAATAATAATGTATGAAGGTTACAGTTTTTCAAAAATAAGTGAAACAAGTTGGTGCAAAAAGCAAAATACTGCAACTTGAGCATGATGTTCTTTCATAATCTTCTTCAATTGTGGACTGATAGTTGTTAAACACATCCTCATGTTGTGTTCCGGAGTTAACTGTTGTGACCCGTTCTTACACTTGATTATGTTCATTGCAGAAAATCCTTCTGTACTTAAGTAGGATATAGAAAAGGGAATATGAACTTTGTAGAAATAGCTGGATATTCTCTCCGGAGAGAAATCCAGAATGATGCCTTGTCTTCTTGTGAGTGCTGGAGCTTCAAACCTAGGTCATTCCTCACATCGACCAATCCACTTTTTTCCTGAACATTTAATTCTGCTGACTGTAGGATAGAAGGCGCAAAGTAGTCCCTCACCCAGTCCAATGAAGCGTAGGAAAACTGAAGCGTAGGAAAATACTTCTCAACATTGGTACACAACAAAAACAATGTGTCAGAAATGAGTAGAGAACTGCGTGTATGCGGATATCCGCGGATATCCACATCAAAACGAGTATCTGCGTATATATATATATTTCCATGCGGATAGAGGATAAAGTTGCGGATGTGGTTCCCTACTTCTTTTCCCTACCGAAAAAAAACTATGAAATTTATGATGATGGGGGAAAGAGCACTAGGAAATTTGTTTTGAATTAAAAGTTTTAAAACCGGTTGAAAAATAACTAAAATCAAAGTAAGCGTGTTTGAAGCTTGTAACTCAGTGACAGCAAAAGGACAAGAAATGACACGAAAGAGTTGTCCTTTTATTGCTATTTTCAATAGGTATTTAAAATGTGTTTTTAAGAATTTTTCGAAATCATGACTATTATAGAACATGTAAGTTGTATATATTTGCCACCTTATTATCTGCAAATGCGGGTGCAGATAGAGATGCTGCGGAGTTTCTCCTTAAATGAGCAAATTTTGTCACTTAAGGTTAGGATATTCTGATTTTTTCCCTGCATGCATTTCTTCAGCGTATTCAATGTTTGGAATATGTCGGTAAGAAAAGTAACTTAATTGCACCAAGAATCCTCACTAAGGAAATCGACATTTTCACTTTCCTCTGACAGAAAGAATAGAAGTTGTTCTTTAAGAGCATAAAATCTTGACAACACACGACTACGAGACAACCACCTCGATTTCGTCGCGGCACACCAGCGGCCCATTCGCGGCACACCGGTTGGGAAACGCTGGCCTACCCTATGGGCAGGACCCAGGGCAAGCACCCCCTCAATGCAACCTATTAAACAATTAGATATTCCTATAACATCTATAGAGTTTTCTTTATATTTTTATAGAAACTTTAAAGTCTTAGTAGCAGGGAGTTACTTAAATACCTCCATTAGATTAGAAAATTAGTGATTCAAATCTCGACTTCAGGGGTTAATAGGCTACTCAATTTATATATATATAATACTAGGCGTGCATACGTATATTAAATACTACATTGTTATTGTATACAGAGTATTTATTTAATTTTAAAAATATACTTTTGATCGTGACAAATATTAGAGAAGACTTAAAATATTTTATCTTAATTCAAATAAACATTTTATACAATCATATTTTAATTTAACAAAACTTTTACATGTTACATTATTTTCTTAGAGTTACTTTATTGTTAAATTATTATTATTGTCGCTTGTGGATCACAATTTGATTCCCGGAAGAGAATAAAATGTATTCTTCGGATCTTATGTAAAACTGTATGCCTATGTTTATTCAAAAGGCTCATTAAATTCAACCAAATACACGCCTTCATTTGTAATAAGTGACACTATAAATTATCGATATTGTTGCTTTATGTAAAAAAAAAAAAAGTCATAATCAGAGTGTCACTCAGATATTAAAATTTCTCTTTTACAAAATTTAGAATGTTTTAAAAGATTCTCATTTTAAATTGTATTTTAATTAAGAAACATCAATTTACTCCCGTTTGTTTCTGCATTGCAATTTTGTACTTTGTCAGTAATGATGTTGTTCACTGTAGAAATATTATACATTCATTTCACATACCATGTGTATAAAATGATAAGAATAATAGCATAAAATAAAACTATAAAGCTCTTTAACTCAATAATTCTGGTAATTATTATAAAATGAAGTTTCATGATAGAAAATATAATGTACAAAAATAAATCAATATAAATTACATAAATAAATATTGTTACAAATCAATTACAAATGAAACTATATCTCAAACTAATAATATGTACAATGATAATAGAATAGAATAATAGAAAAGTCAAACTGACAAAGTTTTATAGGTAGTGAAACTCTTATAAATCGTAAGTTGGGTTTATTGTGGAATTGGGTCAACTGTTCCAGGAACCAAGAATCAGGTTAATGATTCCTGGAACAAAGATTCGACGCTACATTCCAAAAGCAGGACACGTAGTATAACAAGCAGCTTTCTTGGAACAGTTTGCTGAATCAACAGAAAAAAGGTAGTTGCCAAAGACGAAGTCAATATATATCTTAAGATTAAAGGTCAGGTCACATAAAGATTACAACATTGTGGTCAAGTAATTGGACCCGACAATACAATAGCGCAGAGGTTCCTGTATAGGAAGAGGAGTAAAAAAATTGGATTAAACTTCATCTGCTGATTACTTTCTATGAATACACGGTATAAAGTTAAAAACTTTCACATTAACACAAAATGTATATGTTTACTGTAATGCATTGATGTTATAAGCACAACTTGCTCATATATTGAAGGAATGAACCGCTTATGTATTGAATCGCTGTTGAAGCAGAATTAGTATTAGGAAAAGACTAATGATTATTTATTTATTTATTTATTTATTTTTTTAGAAATTCAATACTGAAAAGAAGAAAGACAGCATGAGCAACCTATGATTCTATAGTTTGTATGTAGTAGATATTGTATATATATTAGCTTTTGTGTTCGAGTTGTTCTGAGGTTGAGTAGTTTTATTTGAGGTTTGCGAGCGAGTTTTGCTTATTGCCTTTACGTTTAAACCAGTATATTCAGTGGTGTCTCGAAAAATACTTGAGATGTGGAAACCACTTTTGATCTAAACAATATACATATGTAATTTTCAAGGATAATCGAATAATTACCCATCTCCTCTGATAGAACATAGGCCTTACTATACTGGGTAGCTGAAACCTTATCACTCCCACCGCCATTCATGATTATACGTTGCTATCACCTGTGCATGAAACTCGAGCACTGAGCAGTGATGATGGGTAATCATGATATGTCTGATACGCGAAGGACTCCAATAATCCTTTCCCTACCTATCACTGGTTTGGCAGACCTGCAGTGAGCTCTTTACCCACCTCAGTTACAATCTTTCACCCATGACGGGCGCTATAAACTCTATCACAAGTAGGGTAATGGGATAGCAGCCAATATACGAAAGGTCAAAACCAATTTTCCAGTTGAATCTATTGATGGAGGAAACAACCCTATGCAGTGAGTGTCTGAAGGAGTCTCTAGTGTTGGTACCAGATCGTTAAAGCAAGCTCACACACCACTTTCGGGACCCGAAGGCACCACCAGGTACAGAATTCCACGGTATGATCTCAATTAGTCAGAAACTAATCCATTTCTAGGATACCCCTGGAATTCTCGAGGAGATTACCGATCCCAGCAAGCCAATCTCAAGAAACGTTCAAACTTGGGTAATATGACGCCACGTACACTCTGGGCCCAATGTCATGTTAGTCGTCCATTTGGCCTCTTTCGCGGCAGGAACGGTCGCAAGTTTTCAGTATACTTCAAAAGTAAGTCGAGGCCGTGGTGGCTCAGTGGTAGAGCGTTCACCTCTGGTGCATGGGGTCCTTGGTTCGATTCCAGCTCGCGCCAAGTGAACTTTGTGGTGCACAAACATCGTGTGCGTGGGTTTTCTCGGAGTTCTCCCGTTTCCTCCCACTTCCTTCATTCCACCATTTCCTTCATTTCTCATCATCACCGTCTCCTTTAGCCTAGCCGCCATAATCGTGGGACGTAAAACATAAAGATTTCATTTTATTTCAGAAGTATGTTCAACACACCGTGCTGTGGTATCACGTACATTTCCAGACTCAATGTAACATGTCAGTTGCTAATTTGTGAGACAAAGAACGGACTCCCCAAAAGGATAACGCTCATTACCTTCTCCATATGTACAGTATATGTGGGCCCAAGATTGGCTCAAGGCAGCTATAGACATATCTATGTTTCATTTTGTTCATTATCAAGTACGATCAAATAAGTGCCACTTTAGCTTTTATAATCTATGTAAAAAGGCTCAAAGGAGATACAGCCCCTAAGACTCTCTTATATCTACGTCTACGTCTAAATGTATGATATCTTCAAATATAGGGCTTCCTAACTTCTAGAACACAGTTGTTGTGATTTAAACTAAAAGAAGTGTTTCGAACATTTATTCTGACATAATAGCGTCTGTGAGACAAATTTTTGTAGAAGCATTTCTAAGTAATTCTTTTGTTTTTGCACAGCCTGTTGATATGCTTCCTATGTTGCACTGTTGTTTTATCTTTAAAGAATCTACAGACATTATATAGAGATATAGGTTTGCAACAGAAGCAAATCCTAAACAAGTCACTGATATTTTCTCAGTTACTACAAATAAACTGAAATGTTACCTTTTTCCTGAAGACATTTTATCTAAGTGAATGAAATACACATGAGGAAGGTTTGTATATTCTTTTTTCTTATACTTTAGTAGATGCATTTGTGCCTTGACTGGCCATAAAAAAAGCGAAATCCACTTCCTTTTTAGATCTCGTTCGCCTCAACCCATACTTCTGAATTTTCAAAACAATTTATTGGCCATTTCTTGTCGTTTCCTTAGGATCTGGATCATGGTTGCTTCACTTGGCCTCGAAATCCTGTAATATAGGGCACTGGGATTCGTTCTCTCACAATGTGGAGTCAATGTTTGACACGGACAAAGTAGACAAAATCCAAGAATATTTAGGTTGTAGTTTTCTATACGAGAACTTGAAGTATA
The DNA here is from genome assembly GCF_964235325.1 of Thermobia domestica. Lineage (NCBI taxonomy): Eukaryota > Metazoa > Arthropoda > Insecta > Zygentoma > Lepismatidae > Thermobia > Thermobia domestica. Next base: position 219,641,368 of record NC_137454.1, on the reverse strand, counting down.
GAAAAGTTGAACATAAATACAAACTTTTGTCTGTTTTCATCTATTGATTGGAATAGTATTTCCATTCACTATTCAATATACGAAATATCAGATCAATAGTGAACTTAACGCAAGGTTTTGATTTTTGAAAGAATACAGTGGTATATATATCACGATTAAGAGTATCTATGTCACAATTAGGAATACCTATGTCACAATTAGGAATAATGCGTTACTATTAGGAGTACCTATGGTGTGTCACAATTTGGAGTATTGAGTCACTATTAGGAGTATCTATGTCACAATTGGGAGTAATGAGTCACTATTAGGAGTACCTATGTCACAATTAGAAATATTGTGTCACTATTAGGGTTGTGTGTATCACTGTTGTGACACGAATAGCACTATAATCTGTTTCAGCAGATTATTGTTTTAGATATTGTGTAACAAACAAACCACAAATAAACAATGTCACAGTAGAATTAAAAACAATCAATCAACTTATAATGTCTACGAACGACATACATTTTACCGAAACTCCATCTTGAAATGAAATCTTAAGTTTTACGTCCCACGGTTATGCCGGCTAGGCTAAAGGTGACGGTGATTATGATAAATGAATGAAATGGTGGAATGAAGAAAGTGGGAGGAAACGGAATAACCCCGAGAAAACCCACGCACACGGTGTTTGTCACCACTAAGTTCACTTGGCGGGAGGTGGGATCGAACCCAAAACCCAACACACCAAAGGAGAACGCTCTACCACTGAGCTACCGCGGCCCCCATCGATCTTGAAAATTAGCCATAACAATTTGCCACTAAGCACGTCATTTTGTTCTGCTCGACTTGATCTATCGATTGATATTCTACGCCTTGTCTTTGAATAATATTGTATTTAAAAAATACATTTAAGTTAATCAGTATTTTGGACTGTATCTTGTTAATTATACAGTGTACTGTCGTCTTGCTAATGTCATAACAAAGAGCTTGATGAATTTATACATCCATACTAGTTTTTTTTTATTATTATTATATGACAGTTTCGTACAGTATCAATATTTAGATTTTACAAAATAAGATACATATGTGGAAGAAGAGTGGACCAGAGTATCAGTCGCACTCAGAGAAACAGAAAAAAAGTGTGAAAAACAAAAGGAAGAGAGTTCAATGATAGAGAAACGTGGTGATGGAATAAAGAAGTTTAAACAACTGTGAAGGAGGAAAAGATACGATACAAAAAACTGTCAGAACTCAGGCAATGAACAAGAACTGAATGATTACAAGAAAGAAAAAAGAACGCCAAGAAGCCAGTTAGTGTGAAAAAATGGCAAGACTTATGGTGAGTTGTAACAACCTGAAAACAAACGAGAAAGAAAACATGATTTACAAGCTTTCGAATGTAAGAAAGAGGCAAAAGAAAGATATTTCGTAGTACGTTGCATCAAGAATGAAAATAATGAGATTCTGACAAGTGTGATGATGATTTTAAAAAAGCGGTGAAATGAGTATTTCAAGAAACTTCTCAATGAAGAAAATCCGAGTGAAACTAGCGAAAATCTACCCATGAATCAGGTGGTTCGGCCTGGACTATGGTAGAGGAGGAAAATATCATGAAAATTTTGACAAATGACAAAGCTACAAGACCGGTTAATATCCCGATCAAAGCATGGAAAAGTTTAAGAAAAGAAGGAGTGCAGTGGTTTACTCAACTTTTTAATAGGATATTGGAAACAAAAAATAGTCAAAAAATGAAGAAGCAGCTACGTTGTACCGGTTTTTAAAAACAGAGGAAGTATGCAGGAATGTGCCAACTGCAGAGGAATAAAACTTATGAGTCATCCAATGAAACTCTGGGAGACGGTAACAGAAGTAAGATTGTGAAAAGACCGAAAAAAATGCCAGGATAGTCGAAAACAGGTCCAATATTTGCACTTAGGATGTTAATGAAAAAATACAGAGAAAAAATGAAATGAAATCTTTCAGTTTAACGTCCCACAATTATGCTCTTTAGGCTAAGGGAAACGACGATTAAGGCAAGTGAATGATGATGGAAGAATTAGTGGGGTGAGAATAAGGGAGGAAACGGGAGTACCCCGAGAAAACCCACGGACATGATGTTGTCCACCACAAACTTACTTCATCGGGACTTGAACCAGGGACTTTACGCACCAGATGTAAGCTCTACCACTGAGCCACCATGTACTCATATAAAAACAGAGAATACCAGAAAGATCTTCATATGGTTTTCATCGACTTACCAGTTAGAGAAAGTGTATGATAGAGAGCCATTGGATGCCACTTGGTGGGCACTGAAGAAAAAATGCAACCGGAGCACATACATTTGTATAATTCAAGATATGGATGTAGGGCATGAGTGGGAAATGCGTTGGGAATAACAGAATAGTATACAGTTAAAGTGGGCCTTCATCAGGGATAAGTCTTAATCCGTAACTTTTTTCAGTTGTGATGGGCGTGTTTACCAAAGATATCCAAGTGTTAGCACCTCGGATTATGCTATTTGCGGACGACATCGAGCTGATGAATGGAACCAGGCAACACAAGAGAAATTGGATACCTGCAGGGAAAAGGGCTTAAAATTAGTAAAATCAAGACTTAATATTTACATTATCCATTCAGCGAAAACATAAGCGAGAATATGAGATTACGATTGGACAAGAAGAGATGGTAATGACGGAGAAATTTAAATACTTAGATCAATACTACAGGAAAACACAGGAAGAAAAGAAGACGTAAACAACAATATTAACAGTGATTGGACAAAATAAACAGAAGCTTATATTAGGAGTATTGTGTGATTATAGGGTTCCAATACACCTTAAGGGAAACGTTTACAAACAGAAGTGAGATCTGACATATTATACGGAGCTGAAAATTGACTGACAAAGAAGAGAGAGGAATAGATGTTGCAATGGATGAATGGAGTGACAAGGAACAAATGTAAGAATGAAGTGATTCGAGGAACAGTAAAGGTGAGACCAGTAGTAGAAAAACTGCAAGAATGTAGACTTCGATGGTATGGACACATAAGAAGAAACCTTTGGAGCACGTAGTTCACCGAATGGATGCTATAGAACTGAATGGGAAACAATTGCGAGGGCATCCAAGGAGGAGTGGGGAGCTTGTGTGAAGAACGACATGGTGCAGTGTGGTGTAATAGTGGATATGACACAAGATAGAAACAGGTAAAAGAGAATGATCCGTAAAGCCGACTCCAGCTAACTGAGAAAAGTTTTAGAAGAATACAATTGTTATTCTTGATTTTCTCGAAACCTACGCATAAGGATTTACATTCACCATATTATTTTGTTCAGTTTGATTAGATTTATTGATTAGTATACATCTTTGGACAGAATTCTTTGCGTTCAGTGCTAATAATAATGTAGAATTTTTCAGAAATATTTTTTTATGAAACCGAAAAGGTATATTAGCACCTCATAAACTATCATGTTATATGAAATATGGTTATATATGAAGCTTAACGTCTCTTTACAGAATTAATGCTATGTAAGACATGGTCCTACAGTGCAAAGTGGGATCTGATCTACATGTACTACGAGAGGGAACATGATCCGAGTCTCCCACACTGAAGGATTAGTATAATAACAGCTTAAGCACAAGAAATTTCGAACAAGCTTTCTATATCATTTGTGATATACATAAATTTATAGAATAATTGCCTTTTATTGTGAGCAAAATGTAAATGAAGTGATAGAACTTTTCAAAGTTTTGTATGCTAGTGTTAGCTTAGAGGCTAGGCTGACTTCGTGAATGATCCTCGCCTATAATGTATAGTTTGCTATACCATCTGTTCAGAAATTCTGTTAAATAAATAAAGGGTGATTGTTTCTATTCCCAATTACGCACAGAAATACAACAAAGGTGACAATTTCACGACCCACATTTTTCGTAAATTAGACTATATTGAAATACGTATGAGGAAGAAATAATGGTAGGTGGATACAAGATATATACCGATGATACCTTACTTTTTGTGAGAGGTCTTCTGGCGATTCCCTTGTGAACGAACTTGCCTTGACACCACATGATAACCTGAGAACACTTTAGGGATGCAAAAAGTGCTGCATCGGAAAAATGGGGAGAAGAAGAGAAAACGTGCATCGTGAGTGAGGCGAATAAAGTGAAGAAAGAGGGTCAATGAAGGTAGTTCAGTGAGGCGCGCGGAAAACCGTTGCCATAGAGACAAGGACCGATCCAATAGCCAACACAGAGACATGATAGGGAGACCAAGCGTTTGTCAGCGTTCAGCTTCTGCCACTGCCATTGCTACTTGCTATAGTTTTATAGAAAGTTTACTCAATGGTAAATATATATTGTAACTACTGGACATGCCAAACAAAAATATGTTAGAGTTTGTTTCAATACTAACAAATCTTATAAAATAATTTACTTTACATTTTGTTATCTCACTTTCTGTTTTTTTATTTAAATGCCATGTAAAACCATGGACATGTAGAACAGCAGAAAATCTAATAATCTCTTAAGTTCAACTTTATTATCGTCTATAGAACTTTATTTTAGAAGAAATTAATTGTTTATTCTAGAATGAATTCTTAACCCTAAAAGGCATTTTGATGCCAATTGGCATCATAATGAATCAATAATAGTAATAATGATATTCTTAAAATGTGTACATTAACGAATAGCGCACGCTGATGCCATGTGGCACCAATGGAGTTAAGCTTTCTATCACACAGTTTTCGTCTAGAGGTCCCTCGTGGCTAAGCGGTTAGCGTACGCGCCTTTGGCGTGGGAGACCCGTTCGATTCCCGGCGGGAGCTCATATGGTTCGGATTCCACGTTAATCAGTAGGTCCATGTCTCATATAGCCTCGCTGCTGGAAGGGACGCTAAACTAAAATTAACTCAACAGTTTTCGTCTAGTGGCATAAGTCGGACAGAGAGTGTCAGAGAGCGTCAAAAAGTATAGAAAGCACAAAACGTGCACATTTTACTTGTAAATTTTTCACAAAATCTTTTCTTGTTCTCTTAACATTAAAAAAATATATATATAATTGTTTCACAATCTTCCATACCACATGGTTTCCGCTGATATTGTAACTAAGCTCTGTTTTCACTAGTGTAATACAACTATGACATCTATCCTGTAACTTGATACCTCAGAAGTAAAAAAAATCATATTATTGGATATTATTTACATTTATCTACGTAATTCATAAAAGAAGAAAGAAAAAAAAACTTCAACACGACCAAAATTAATTCGTGCAATAAAGGGTTAAGAGCAGAAGGTGGTAGTACGTTGTATATTTCTTGTGGGATGGAAAGTTCACACGCACAAGAAGAAGGGCCTTCAGTGTCATAGTAATGACCATAGATTGACAACAAACTAACTAATCACGATCGAGAGTACTCTGAACAAATTATCGAGTTCTTTCTTATGTAATCGACAAATATGCCATTAATGAGGGTACATCCTGTGTCAACTTTCATTAAAATCTCAGGTTGAACATCACTCCATTATAGCCAAATAGCAAATAGCTCTTTCCTTTTGCTTAAAAGTGTCAGACCAAACAAAGAAATCAGAGAGTATGGCATCTCAGTGATAAAGTGCTCACCGAGGGGTCCTTGGTTCGATCGAATGCTATGTGATAATGTGGTGGACAACAACGTGTTCATTTGTTTTCTCGGTGTTCTCTCGTTTTCCTCTTACAACCTTATTTCATCAATTCTTTCATAATCATTTACTTCTACTAATAATTTGTCACGTTTTGCCTACAGGACAGAAGCATGGGGCGTGAAAATGAAAGATTTATTTATGTATTTCATTTTTGTTAACAAACAAAAGTATGAAAAATATCAATGGTGAAGATACATAAGATCATATTGTCAACAAAGGATCAACCACAAGGTTGAGTTCGTGCACGATTTAAATAGTACTGGCATTGAGATATATAATCTTCCCTAGGAAATAAATTAAAAGTCGTTATTGTGTTCTGCAATACTTCTACTATAAATATGTAGCCCGCATACTAAAGACTGAATGATATGCAACAACTTTCAGTTTAAAAACTCATCTAGACCTTCAACATGTTATGAAGGGAACTTTTATTATGGAACAAAAGCCATTACTTCAAAATATGTGTGATAACGAAAATGTATAATCTTGTTAAATATATATATGTATGTAACTGTGGATAAATGTATTTCTAAGGAACAACACTGTAACTAGGCCTAGAGCCTGTTGTATTGAATAAATAAATAAATGACTTTCTGGGATCACTATTTAGCACACATTTTGTCCTTTACTGAGATTTTAAAAAAATCTGATATCAAATTTAGAAGTTTAGCTTAAAATACAACATTATGGTGCATGTAGAAGTAGACGTTTGTCAGACTTCCAGCGTATACTTCGGAGGGTATTATCAAATTTATCGCATTGGTACGCTACTGTTTTAGTTAGTTGAATCAAAGATCTATAGAACTATTTTATTTAGTTGAATTTAAATTCTGTAGAGCTGTTTTATTTAGTTGATGAACTTTAACATTTCATAAGCATTTTCATTTAGTGCTAACTTTCCTTGCTTTAAAACAGGACTAATCATGTTCTTTTAAATAAATGCAACTGTATATAACCATCCAAAATCCGGCATTTTCGAAAATTCGGCACTTTTTAGGTCCAGAGGTAGCCGAATATCGTAATGTCAACCTATAAAGCAGTTGAATATGATGCATACAATAAGCATGTTAATGACAAGCATGAATACAAGTAAGTGTACTATGATATTGAAGTGTAGTTTGATTGACATTTGAGGACACACGCAAGCTTCAGCTTAAAGGTCAATGTTCGACCTCAAGTGAGGAAGGAAGGAAGAAAAACAGATAATGGTCTGTGTAAAGTACTCTCAATTACACTATCTTGCGCGTGTACACTGAACCAATGAAGGATATCGCTCAAGTGTACACAATTATTGTTACCATTCATGCTTCAGAATAGGGCCTGTGGGATTACCCTAACATATTGATTAACAGAACAGATAAAAAAAAATCGTTAGCTTTCTGTAAAACAACAGGTTGATAGAACATAATTCATTCTCTGTAGTTGCTTCTCATGGTTTTCCTGGATTTCTGATTAACTTACAAGATATGTGCGCTATTAATTATTTTTCATATCTTTATTTACGTTTTCTTTATTCGTGATTTTTCAGATACTGTTGGAGGAAAGTTTTTCAGTGAAGGATGGAATAAAGTATTTGGAAATAAGTTTGATCATAGATTACATTTTAAAGGTATTATCACGACTAAGGATAATCCTAATCAAATGTACAATCAGGATATTTGGCCGAAAGATTTGAATCTCGGACTTTCCATTTGATAGGCTAGAATGGAAACTAATTCAATTTAAATTTTCTGGGGAACTAATAATGTAGGCTACTTAGAACGTACTACAAAACAAAAGAATGAAAGTATTTACAAATTTATAGTCAAGAAACTTATATTCTTCTCAGTAGCGTTTATTTCAGAAACAATACCATTAAAACATTCATTATTGCTGGCAAATGATCAGAATCAGAATCGTATTAACGTACAAAGGAGCCAATCTTACCTCGTTTAAAATCGGAAGAGGTTGAAAAGGTTTTACTTTCAAACCGTTAAGGCATGTTACTTTTGCTCATGTGAATGATTCTCTTTTCATGCTGTATTTAATAGTGAGCCCATACTGTAAGAATATTTCCAGAACTCTTAGATATTTTATGATTAACAATTGTATAAGTCTATATAGTATGAGTATATATAGTTATGAAAACAATGAGAGAGCCAGCTCAAATCTATCTACTTAAATAGATTGATACAAACCGACATTCGACTACCTTATCCTGTAGTATAGCTTAAATACGTCGCGGGATTGAGGCATATAACTCGTGAGTCATATCCAAACGAGTTAATATTAATCACGTCGTGCAGCAATCAGTTATGTTAGCAACGCTAGAGAAAGAATTTTGCAGCAGACCCACTGTTCTAAAATAGATCTTCAATAGTGTTACAGTCGGGTCAGGGAAGGAGGTGAAATTCATCCTGATAATATCAATCCCATCTGAAAAGATCTAAGTGTGTTTGCTAGTGCAATATTATCTTGAGGCATTGTGTTGTTTTAATGTACATTCATGTCCAAAATGATTGTCGCATATCTATAACTGTCTTCTTGTAAGAATATAATTTGATAATGATTTTGCAGGGTACTTTTAATACTGATACTATGTGCATAATCGGGAATGTATATTTGCAGTAAATTTCATAGGAAAAGAATTATAAATACGAAAATTAGAATGAATAATACAGAATGTTGCTAAATGGACAAGGAAGTTTTATTTTCGCTTTGTCATTCTTATTTGCTGCTCTTTTGACATGAAATTTGCCACATGCATGTCTTTGCCGATTATACACATACTAACATTATAAGAAATACCGGGCGAATTTGTTATCAAATTATATTCCTACAACAACATGTTTATAGACATGCGACAATAATTTTGGACATAAGTGCACACAGAAATTCTACTAATTTTACTCGCGTAGTACTCACCATCATCCAACGCTAGAATAACACGAGACAATTTGAGTGTTTGAGTGTTCACGAAAACTGTGTGTTCTGTACACTAGAATTTCTTATCCTGAAAACTATCAGTATAGGTTTATTGCTGACATAATCTAACAATATGATCCAATCTGAAATATTAAAACTTTATCACTATTTCGCATCTTCTTTCCTCATACTAATTAAGTTTTAAGCATTATTTATTTTCATCAATCGATATTAACCAAAAGAAAAAAAAAGCGAATGTCCCGGTCTCTGTGCCATGCTAATGTATGTCACTAGCTGCGTCATCACTTGCCTGCTGACAATAATTGATGTCGCTACGCTACCTGCGGTATTATGTGTTACAGTGTAGATGCAATTTGCCAATTTAAAACTACTTGTACTTAGTAAGTGCATAAGTATGTGCAGACAATTGAATAAGGGAGGAACGAAACCTTGATGAGCAAGCCATTTAATTTTTTTTACACAATATTATTTGGGTTGTTTTAAGTTTAATGTCTTTGTCAGTGTCGGCGGAATGTACGACGTGAACCTAAAGGTTAACTCCATGAGATCCCGCCGAGAATCGAAGCCGGGTCTCCCACAGCAAAGGTGCGATAGCAAATCAAATGTTGAAATGTTACAAACAATTTGTTCTTGAATGAATAGTGAAGCAATTCAGGTCAAAAACTCTTATGGTTGCAGCAAGAACTTTTGCTGAACTTTTTCTTCTTATGCACCACGCCGTTGTTTGTAAATATTAAATCATCATAATTGCGGGACAGCTAGAAAAAGCGCTGGTATTCCTTCCTTCATACGCACGCCTATGACTGATAACAAGAAAACACGAGTTATTCATAACTTTTCTGTGCGACGCATAGTGCAGCTTCTCAGAAGAAAATAGAATAAGGAGACTGAAAGAAGACGAAAGTTAAAAAAAAGAAGAAGAAGCTGTTAACTTAACAACGCATAGGCTTCTGAGATTAAAATGTTTTCTCGGTCAGTGTTTCTGTCAACAAAGCATTCAAGTGCCAACGTAGACACGGCTTTTATGAGGCATAATGAAAAAGGAATCGAGGAAGGACCAAGTTAGCGCTTGGTCTTTTAGATTAGTTTCCTTCTTTTAATGTCACCATTTCTGCTTCACTTTTATTTTTTATTTTTATTTTTTTTTTCAAGAATATAGATGAAATTCAATGTGTTTCATACTTTCCAGCTGATAAAAGGTAAAACATATTGAACCAAGTTTTCCTCAAGATTAAACGATTAGCTTCCCTACCTTTCAATGCGAAAGACCTGATTTCAATACCCTTTAAAAGTAGTAGTTCATGCCATATTAAGTTGTAGCTCTACATCGCATACAGCATCTATGTTTTAAAAAGTACTTTGAACTCTGATTAATCATCAACACGACTAATGTCGTAAAATTCACACACTTTTAATGCATAACAACTGTTAGTTAGTGTTAGTTACAATGTTGCAAAGACCACCTATTATATTCCAAATTCTGACGAATATACTAATAAATTCAAATATGCCATATTGACGAATGTAAGCAACTTTATCCAGAATAATGTGCTACGGGTATCAATTTTTTATGTTATGTATGTAGATTCCAGAAACATGTATTTAGCCAGCATCTAGAAAAAAAATATTTTTGGAATTACATTTATTGCGTTTATCAAAAATCATTTTGAACAATATTTTTGTTTTCATTAATACCTACTTAAACAAATTGGATGTTGTCAAGATCAAACTTAATGTTTTTTCTTTCCATGTAAACAAATTTCACTAAAAGAGTAATTATTAGTAAAACTTATAAATTAGTAAACTCACTGTTCATTGACTGATTCACTTACTACGAGATCTCCAAAACTGTTAGCCCCTAGGAACTTGAAGTTTTGTACAAATGCTTTTCTATAACCGTAAGTTGTGGATAAGACTATAGGATAAGATAAGATTATAGGATTAGCATAAAGTTAATCCTATAGGAGAAAGATTAAATATTTCTCACGCGTCGTCAGATCTCCAAAATAGGTCAGCTTAGGAAGTTGAAATTTTGTACAAATCTTTTCCTTGAACCTAGGCCTACAAGGAGTTCTAAAAAAATCCACCAAGATGGAGTAGAGAAGGTTGTTAAAATATTTAGCCCTGTTATTTAAATGCTAAACGACATATGAATATCTTCTGTTTCTGACGAATATATATATGTCATTTATATGTAAATTTTCGAAATTCCACTCCGAAGAGATAGGGAGAAAATTTACAACTGTTACACTATTCTCTTGAGCAATGAGTATAAAGACATGCTATTTGGCGTATGGAAATTTCTTGCTGCAGTGAATAAGAATCCGTAACTTAGTTGCATGAATAATATGAGTAAGGAGTAAAGTAGAATAGAACCATGACGTACATGTCTCAACTTTAAGAGAAGTTATTTACGGATCAAGTTCGCGTAAATTTATTTCGGAATGGCTCAAAGTAATTTTTCCTAACAATTACATCAATATATGGCGAAACTACCATTTTTGGATGTAAGAAAGCAATTTAACTGAAATCTCGACTTTGACACAATGTAATTTAACATTAAATTTGGGAAAATTCATTTTAAAGAGAGAGCTAATGATGTTGCCGAGTGATATACATGAAACGAGGTAAACCTATGCTTTTCACGCGCAATAAAAACGATTTGAGTACGTCTAGAAATTTGCAAAAAGTAATGATAATTTGTTCTTTGAAAACCCCGAATTTCTTCGCTTCTGAATCGAGGCATTAAAATACCTAGATTTTCTTTGAATAAACAATTTAGACAAGACTATCATAACGCATAGGCCCTATGATCACTTGACTGGCTTCCGGCGAGCAGAATTACATGTAATACACGTAATACACATATTACATGTAAAAATTTAGTCGTAGGTGCCCCAGAAAACTGGTTTGTCTATAGACCTATAGTGCTGTTAAGACGTACTAAATTAGGTCATTATTTTAATTATTTGTTCCATTAATTTTAAGGGTTATTTTCAAGATTACTCAGGTGTCAAAAATTACTAGATTCTGATAGGATTTTTGGGACAAAATTAGATCTTACTTAATAAAATACTGTATACTAGTAAGCATAGATGTAGTGTTATAACTAGAATTGTAGTGTTATAACTAGTTGAAGTTTTAACGCTTATGCAAAAGTGAGAGAGAAGTACGGTGGATCAGTGGTACAGTGCTCACCTCTACACTGCCGTGCCAGAAAAATCAGCGCCCGGGCCGAGAGCATACGACGGCGCCTCCATACATATATTCCAAGTATTTTTTCCTTTTATCTCCCTAATTTTGTGCTCCCTTTACTTCGGCGCCCGGAGCTATTGCCCTCCCTACGGCGCGGTACTGCGCCTCTAGAATGAGGAGTCCCTGGTTCGATCTCAGGGCATGAGAGTTTGTGATGGACATAATGTTTGGACTTCTCAGTTTTCTTCTAAATTATTATTCAACAAGTAATTTTATAATCATTCAACTTCAATTATTATAACTATTCTATCAGGCCTTGTTTCCATTTTATACTAATACGCAATAACACACTGAGCATGACTATGTGATAATATGTAAAAAGAGTATCACGTAACAGTTTCAACACAATAACTGTGTCTTCATCAGACTTCCACTCCTTCTGGCTTTTTGGGAGTTGGTCATCACCTATATATACTCTTTTATAAGCGGCGGAGCCTAATTAAAAGTTGATCTGCGGAGAGTATATATAAGTGATGAACAACTCCCAAGCAGCCAGAAGGAGGGGAAGTCTGATGAAGACACAGTAATTGTGTTGAAACTGTTACGTGATACTGTTTTTTTTTTTTTTTTTTTACATATTATCACATAGCCTTGCTCAGTGTGTTATTGCGTATTTCAATTATTATCTGTACCCTTTATTCAAAAGGCATAACCGTGGGACGTAAAACTACAAATTCACTTCATCTCATTGCAAAAATCGGAAAAATGCTTTTAGAATTTTCGAATTACGTTAAAAACACATGTTAAGCGTTGTTTACATATTATTATTATTAAGTTCATAATATGTCGTTTTGACGAATATGAAATGACGATTCCTTTTATATTTTGTTGAAATTGCTAATAAATTTTGCTGTTTTAGGTGTAACTTGATTCTTTTTCACATTTTGTTGAAATTAGCACAAGAATGGAGCAAATTCTATTATAATATTATTGTATAAAAGTTGATAATTTCTATTACAATATTATGACTATGTTTTAATATTAATGATATCCCAATTTAAAAACTCCAAACACTGTTAAAAATACTTCCTTAAATCTAAGAAACCGTTTCTTATATGTGCACCGAGAACATCTTTTCTTAGAAACAGGAGTTTGAAATTCTCATTAATGAGAAATGAAAAAAAGTAGAGGAGATTTTATAAAGCAGAACGAGACACTATACTGTTGCTTTCTTTATGTATTAGAATTGCTAAATCTCATTTCTACGAAAATATTGTCTCGGTGCACAGATAAGAAACGGTTTCTCAAATTTAAGAAATTATTTTTAACAATAAATATTTCGCAACTTGAAAATATTTTTCTTATTAATTATTTTTGAGCGGAAATACACCTTAGTTTTAAGCAGGTTTTCTAGAACTTTTCTATTAATTTTTTATTGTTAAAGTTTCAGTTTTTTTTTAAAAAAAATAAATAGAATAGATCGAAACAATGATATCAAACATCAAAGCCACTAATAATGAATTTAAATACCGTACTAGAGTCTGATAAAGTTTTCTTTGCAAAAGCTTAAATTATAACGTAATGTTCTAAGAAAAGAATGTTCGTCAGAACAACGTAATAGGTGTAAGTACGACTAAAAGTGCGGAACAAAGGAGACTTATTCTGAAAAAGAAGTTTTGTTTTTGTTCGCTGTTGGAACAAGTTTCCTCAAGAAAAGGAGGTTTTTGATTAGACTTCTCGTTTAAAATCTCGTTCCGGTACGAATTAATTTATGTGTTACAGGTGCTTTCTTCTAGTATGTAGAACAGCAAGTACCAATGAAATTCTAATATTAGTGAGGAACACTTGCTGACTTTCAACGTTTTAGTGTAGTCTTAATTGTTTGCTATACAACAATAAAATGATATTGTAAGTATCAACTTCAAAAGGAAATCTGTTTTTTTCTTTCTTTTTAATTTTATAAACCAAATATATTAACATGTTTTCTCGTATTATTCTTGACAAACACTTAAACGAAAGTTACGCACGTGTGCCACTTTTTTCCCATTATGCTCATTCAAGTTGCAAACACCGCGTGCGTGGATTTTCTCGGAGTTCTTCCGTTTCTTCCCACTTTCTTCATTCCACCATTTCATTCGTTTTTCATCATCACCGTCTCTTTTAGCCTAGGCCGGCATAATCGCGGGATGTAAAACCTAAAGATTTGCCCCATGATTAACTCAGTCTGACAACATGCTCATATTTTTAGTTTTACGTCCTACGGTTATGCCCTTTAGGTTAAAGCAGACGATTGATTAATGAAAGTTCTTGATTGTGAAATTAACTTAATGTTCGCTCCCAGCAGGAACCGAACCCGGGACCGCGTGAAACAAAGGCACACGCGATTGCCACTAGACCAACGAGGAAAACATGTTCATTTAGTATATCATTGTCGAGGTATACAATAGTAAACTATTACGTTTACTAAGTGCAAGTTACCGATGTAATGATGCTCTTACAATACAACTTTCAGTGTATGATCTCTACTGGATTTGACAATGTCAGAGATGGTATCACGAAAATAAATTTCGATCTAATTAGCTTTCCATTTTACATATTAATTAATGCATAATTAATTCATATTTATCTTGTAATTAATGCGTATTTATGTTCAAGAATAATTATTAACGAACAAACTTGCACTTAAGATTACTACATTAAGATTTAATTAGAATTGAAAGTTATAATAGTAATAATAATAATAATATACGGAAATCACTAACAAATCTTATATTAATAGCCAAATAAATCTTAAGAGATCAACACTTATTTTTGTAGATTCTAAAATAATAAACCCAAAAATTGATTCAAATATACCAAGTATTGTAATAAATAATGCCTTCAGATTCCTTCACATTCCGTCAAAAATTAAAGATACTGTTTCGATACTAATTATAAGAGAAAATAAGTGCCTATTCAAAAAATATTTTTTTTTTATTTTTGTCCTTAATTCATTTTTCTAAATTAAAAATCAACAATATTAATAACATTTAACAAAAGAAGTTCAAACATGAGACATCGATCATAACGAAATGATATGGATGAATGCAAAAGGTCATGCTTAGTTTTCGGGGGGGAAAAAATGAAGTCTTTTGTAAACAAAAAAGAAAGTGATGCTGTATGAGAATCACGTTACCCATTGAGATAGAGGTCTGCACTGGCTCGGACCGAACCGGCGGGCCGGACTCGGGCCTACAAAACATATCACTTCGGGTTCGGGCCGTAAAATTTTAAATATACAACTATATTTCTCGGGCCTTTTTGGGCCTAACTTTGTAAATATACTGTACAACGATATTTATTGGATCGTCCTTTCTGAAGAACATTTAAAGCATAACTGCAAAATGAAACCTCTAATTGCTGTAAATGAAAATACAATCTTGCGTTTCTGTAACTCTTGCTTATTTCGGGCTCACTTGATAATCACATGGACTCAGGCCGGGTTCCGGCTAAAAATTCCGGCCCGTGCAGACCTCGTCATTGAGGTGAAAATGATACAGAAATATACATACGCTCCACATTATTATGAAAAGTAAAATGAAATCTTTCAGTTTAACGTCCCACGTTTATGCCCTTTAGGCTAAAGGAGACGGATGATTAAGACAAGTGAATGATGGGAAGAATTGGTGGAATGATAATGTGGGAGAAAACGGGAGTTACCCTGAGAAAACCCACGGACATGATGTTGTCCAGTTCCACCGTTTTTACTATCACACTAGCAAGATGACAGTGCGTAGTGTAGTTAATAAGATATAGTCCAAAATTACGATTAACATTAAAACTTTAATTTCTGTTTAACTAAAAGAACGTCCAAAGTTGATACACATATGAATCCATAGATGACATTAACCTGAACAAAATGACACGTTAAAGGTTAAGCTTTATCTATGATATTCGAGAAAACTGAGAAAAAATTATTTTTAGGGCGTTAGAAAGCATGTTGTTAATTGAGTGTGTTTATTTGCTAGAAAATATTGCTTATTTATTTCTGCACTGGGTAGGTAAAAAAAATAGACTATTGGCTAACAGATTGTATCTATTATTGTTTCGATTCTCCTAATGGTAATACTCATACTTCTAACAATGACGCAGATACTTACATCAGTTTTGTCCATACTTCTTGGAAATCAATTACAAGAATAATATAGAGCTCCCTCGTAGATATATCGATAACTTTTCGTCCTTGGTGTGGAAGACCCGGTTCGATTTGCGGCAGGGGCTTATGTAATTAAGATCCCACGTTAAGCTGTAAGTCCATGTGGCATATACCCTGCTGCTGAACGAAACACTAAGCTCATATCCAATCCAATCCAAACAAGAATAGTATATATCGTGCGCGATAGATAAAGCTCATTCAATCTTGACAAAAACTTGGCGTGGTAGCGGACCTTGACAAATTTCCATAGATATCTGAATGTTATGATATACAGGCCTTTGTTCCCGAGCTATTGGTCATGAAATTTGGGCTTTGAACTCAATCAAATTTTTGCCAAAAATAAGAAAAAGAACATTTCAGCTATACAAAGAAAAATACATTGATCAAACCTGTTACTAAAAGTTAATTTTAAGGGATAAGAAAGTAAATGATCAGACAGTTGATTGCGATGAGACGAATGATGAGACAATGTAAATGCGGGGTACTTATAATAAAAAATTGCTAGAAAGGAGTCAATGAAGCACGATTTTTTCTACAATAAGGAAACCTGTTAGTATTTTGTATGCAACGCACATTTTAGGCTAAGGTAGACGCATACTTCTATCCTCCAAGTATAGTACTAAAACAAGATAAACTGAAGCTGCAGACTACATTACACAAATTTAAAGGGCTTCACGACTCAGAATATGCTACGCAACTTACTGTATTGGATTTCGTTTCAGGAGAGTACAGATAATGACACATTGACATTTCAAAATGAAGTTCATGACGTACTGAAAACAAAGCTGACCTTTTCGGTCTGTCTGATACATAGCGAAACAGGCATTAAAAATCGATTTAGAACTTTGATAAAAGTAAAGCAAGATACATTTTTGTATAAATTAAATAACGAAGTGCCCTAATCAGAGGATGAGAGTTATGTTTCGTTATTAAAACCAAAGTTAAAAAAATACAAGTCATGTTCAACATTTAAAATTGTAATAATCAAAAAATAAATAACACAGAAATTAGACAAGAAGGTCAGTTACTTTGTATTTGGGTTCATGTTGAATTTGTGAATTAATAGGTTACATTATGATTTTTTTCTAAATCTAAAGGAACATTATTGGGATAAGAGCCAAACTGCCATTAAAACTCTAATTTTGTGTGAGCCTATTTTTGGGTTATGATGACTACAATGAAATATGTTTGCCAACAGCATTTGCAATCAGCAGTCACACCTCTTGTAATAGCAGGAAGTAACCACTAACATAAACCAAGTCATGCTCTTGTTTTTAACTTTCTTTCTTTTCGTTTGTGAATATAAATGTGTGTGCATGCCTGCATTGCAACACAACAGAGACCATGCAGCACGCTCCACCTCATCAATTAGTCACAAAGCTACATTGCGAAAGGGAGTTAAAATCGTTATTCAGAACCTCCCCAAAAGTAAGAAAAACAAGAGAAATGAGGAAAAAATGCTACATCCTGCAGTATATGCAACAAAAAGCAAGATATTCTACACTGAAAACGTGAATAAATTGTGGTTATGCGCGTTTTATGGTCGCATATGATCAAACAAATATAATACCTTCTAGCGCTCTGACTGCTATGCTGATCCCAATGGATCGCATGGACGTTATCGGTTCCTTGGACGGACACAAGTTTTCTTTCCTACAGCAACCAACAATAAGTGTTCGGTAAAAATTTCGCATAAGTTTGAACTGAAGCAGAGCAAACAGAAAAGAAACAACAACACACACTGAAAACTCTTTGTTTTTTAATACAAATAGAAAGTAAATTTTGTCACGGCTACATGGTCCAAGCCGAGAATTTCACGTGAAAATCAACATAAAAGAAAATATATAAACAAATAAATATTGCAAATAAATCCTTATTACGCACCTAATATATTTATGCAGATGACAAGATTGTGACGTCAGGCATATGACAGTCTTGTCAGATATACTGTTTTTATGTGAAAATTTCTTGCATGTGCATAAATTTTCCAAGAAAGCAAAAATTATAAACTGAATTTAATCATATTTATATAAAAGCAGCCATATACTTATTTTAAGTAGTTTTGCGTTAAATATTTAACATAGGGCCAAACATTATACCATCCAGATGCCTACTAACTTAATTGTCCTACGTGAGAAAAGAACTTCAAACATTCAACAATATATAAAAACTATTTAACATGGGATAAAACATTATACCATCCAGATGGCTGCAAACTTAGTTGTCCTGTATAAAAAAGAATTAAAAAGTATTAGCATTAATATGTTATACAGTGTAAGGTTTTTCTCCTCCATAAAACCTCAATACTGTATTTATAGTTCTCCTAGTATAGGACCGAATTACTTTATGTGATACGTTTTTTTTATGTTTCCATTTTTTTTCACATTGCAACAATCACTTGAACAAGCATATATAACGGCAAAACAAAACGAAGACTGGACTGTGTCTACTGACTTTTATTATCCCTATATTCTGGCAACCCTATACAGTAATGGAAGAAAAGCATTCAAGTCTCCCCTCTCAACAACAAACTTTTTCCAAACACCACAATACAAACATAACAGCAAAACAAAACAAATTCACTAACTCATCAGATACGTAGTAGAAAAGTTTGACTCAGAAATATGCGACATAATAATTCAGCAATAACAGCCAATTTTCTACTGATTAATTCGGACTAATTACAAATCTTGGTATACTTAACGTTTGAGATCTATCTATATCCATGCTTGATATAATGTATTTCTATATTTTATATAAAATTTGAAGAAAATGGTGACCTAAAAATCTGAAATACTATGAATAGAGTGGTAAGCATTTTAGACATGCCATTTTCTGTTTTCTCACATCATAAGGTGTGATAAACTTTTTGACTTATAAATTAACAATGTTAAAAACTCCTTCTAATCGACTCCATTCGTTCTTAAAAGCTACATTCCACAAATTTTAATACTACATTTTGTCCTGTAATTGTTTTAAGAATATAAAGTAACATGACATTTACTGAGAATGACTGTTAGCGATTTGCGATCATTATATTAGGGAAATAATAGTTGAACTTTAGACTTTAATACTTGAAACGGTACTAAGTTCTTTATATACCCACAAGCTTCACAAAGTTTTGTCGTAGAGAATAAAGGATAATTGTGAAAAGACAATTTGATGTTTAAGTTGAAATTATGAAATGCATAGGCCATTCTGGTTAAAAGAGAGGTTAATTAATATGTTTTAAAAAAGAAATTTACGGCTATATATGTAAGACTTTTTAAAAATATTTTGTACGCCGAAAGGATATAAATGACACTATCTACCTAAATAAAACATTATGTTTTGTAGAAATTAGAAGAATAATGATCAATGGTACAGGATTATATATAACAGACAAATGAATTCATTGGCACTCAAGTCACTATTAGAAGATATGAGATTAAGATTCATGGTTACGAAGATGTATCCATGTCTTAAATTTTTTTACTTTAAGCCAATAAAATCAGATTTGTATAACCTGTTCTAAGCACATGACAACATATATAGAAGAAGAAATCTCTGACTCACACGTCTCCTCTCTACAAAAGAGAGAATCCAAGAGAGATTTCTGAGGTCCTATCGTCATATGATTTAAACACTGAAATACTTCGCGTGGCCAAACCTTGTCATATGATTCAGTGGGTCGAAAAAATTCCCTGAGGTTTTTTTAACATCAAGTTTATGAAATTGCGCATATTGTTCAATTCTGTGAATTTCACGCTTTGCTTAGTTTTTCATGTTATTTTTAATGTATTTATTCCTTCGTGTTTTGACTTCCTTTTGCGATTAGGAGCAAACAAGTTAGGTAATTACTATATTAGTATTTAGTTTTCGAATTTTATCTTTTGAAAAAATGAAGTTGTTGATCCTTATTAATACAGTGCATACTGACACAGGATTATTTTGAAAACTCTAGCAACCATAGAAAGCACGATGGAAGTTTTGGAAACATCGTTTTTCTTATTAAATCTCTTGTATCTAAAGTATAAGACTTGTAAAAGAAAGAAAATTATTGTATTATAATATTCTTCTCTTGGCATTAAATTGTTAAAAACTGCCCTTTTTGTTTCAATGTATATCAAATATTTGACTTAACATTTGAACCATACAGATATGAACTTGTTTTAATTCTGTTTAATGTTTAGCATCATTATCAGGGATCATACTTAACAATATTTTAAAGAGAATTTTCAATTCGTCAGAACGAAGAATTAATTTTGATACATCATTATAACCTAGTACATTAAACTTCCTCTTAAACCATTGCAATGCATCCAACTAATGCCTTGGGTTGATAATTAACTAGTTTTTTTTACGTGCAAGTATTTATGGATATCTGTTTTAATGTACTTATACAACATGAATGTGTTACTGAAACAAAATTTAATAAGACATTCTTATTTATGCAGCTGGATTTATAAATACAATGGTTTCTAAAGATCTCAATAAATTGTTCTAAATGTAAAGAACACGGTTTATAGTAAACATATTTTCCAAGCTATATATACTAAAATGAAGTGTTCTGACTTCTTGATAAAGCAGAAACAGAATTTGTTGTAACTGATAATAGTTCAGATTGGAAAGTACTCAAAATCCTCGAGCTTCTGAACTCTGGATTATAAGGACAATTATTTTCCCATGACTTCTGAATATGATTAACAATATTTCACTTCACAATAATCTTTTCAAGAAATTACTATTATCCCCAAACACGAAGCACTAAGTTAATGTTATATCGCATGGAAGATATGTTTCCTTTTAAAATGATCTCTAGCAAGAAACTTTACACAGTAGCTCTGACGAGATTTCGGATCAAATAGTACAAACTGTGACATAAATGAAAGTTTGAAAAATATATTCAATTCGTAATTAAATTAGGAATACGTATATAAAAAACACTTCAATTCTAGAACAACTTTCTATCTTAGAAGACAACGCTAGAATGTATACATTAACTTAAGGAATCATGTTATTATTTTTTTTCATAGTCTATTCAAATGCTAATCGAAAACTTTCCAGTTGAGTTACAAACAGATTTAATCAGCTTAGAGTTATGCAATCTTCTATTGAATTCAAACCAAATACATTATTTCCTTCCAAATATTTATCTTTTGTTTTTCGTTATATCTAATGTCAACACTGAATGTACTCATGTGTATATACTCTGACTTCATATTCAAGGACTTCATATAAATAGCGTTTAGTCTATAAATTACTTTCTCAGCTCGATAAAACAACCCAGAAACATCATTGTGATATTCTAAGAACGTTTGTTTAATAAATTTCAAACAAGTCTAGACTATTTGTTAACAGAAGCTTGAGAGAGTGCACTTGATCAATTTAGCAGTACACACGAACACAACTGTAGCTGTTATAGTTATGTGCCAAATCAATCCATCAGTTGCTTGCAGTTAAGATTTTGTAGCAACAGCAATTTTGTAGTTGTTTCAGGAATGTATCTCTTAGTTTTACTGTCAGATGGCAAGGCTATATCACTAGTAAGTGTATATGACTAGAGAATTACAATACTTTGCCTACTTTTGTAATAAATTACATCAATCTTAAGTACAGTAGATGTACGTAGACTCAACTTCCCAGTGACTAATATTGGTACTCCTGAACAATATCCATATGACTATTGTAAACTTCCATTTGTCTTCATACAAATGTATTGTTACTGATAGAATATACAACTTGTGACTATTTTCCTAGCATACACTTTAATTTATAGCATACTTCAATTCTTCAAGTAATTTATTTAAATACTTGTATACAGGGGGGAATCAGGAATTAGATTTTTCGGATTTCGGAATCTATGGCCATGTTAGTCTGTCATATATGAGAAACGACGTCCCTCCGCGATCACTATGCGAGGACAGGGAAGGAGAGAAGCGATCTGGGACCTATCATCCCAGCATTTGCCTGGTGTGAATGAGGAAATCCCAGGAAAACCTCACTAAGGTTGCTCCTACCGAGAATCGAACCCGGGACCGCTCGCGCCAAAGGCGAGAGCGTTAGCGACTACACTAAGCGGGGCTACTAAATACTTGTACTCAATTATCTATCATTAAGTATAGTGTTTCATACTTAGGAAATGACTGTTGTAATTACTTCCTGGAGATTAAAGTTTAATAAATGAAACAGAGAGAAGCACAATATAATAAGTTAACAGTGTTGATTTATATGGAAAATTATTTTTCTGCAAAATGAACTGGGCTTTTAATGGTTTGCTTTTACTAATTTCCTCTTCAAATTTATTTAAATGTTCCGTATTTCGTGAAAATTAAATCTTGCTATACGTAAACAATTGTAATATTTAATTGTCAAATATAATTAATAGTAAATTTGTATATATTATTATAGCAACATTAGTCTCTGCGACACCTCGTCTATTGCATCAAATTTTCAGTAGACCAACTAATTCCTCGTAAGACAAATTATATTATTATTACTATTATTATTATTATTATTATTATTATTATTATTATTATTATTATTATTATTATTATCGTGCTTAAATAATACATTCACAAATGCATCATACTCGTATATGGTGTGTTCAGTGTACAAGGGAATAAAATCCACTTTTTGGGTCGTTTTGGACATTATTTAATCTTTAGGATCTCTATTTAAAGCTAGTTTCGGAGCTTAAAAGATTACGTCGAGATATAAATATATCTTATAATGTAGATCATTATATTAAGTTTTGCATGTATTTAAGCGTACCGTATAAACTTTATGTTTATCCTTCCTCAAAATTTTGATAATTGGATTCGATTCCCTTATACCAGGGTTTCTCAACTCGGAGGTTTGACCCTAGTGGAGTCGCGAAAATAAGCGGAAGAGATAAATATAATTAGAATCTAATACCGGAAATATTATTTTGAATTTTGTTCTGATAGGCAATTTTTATACATACTGTTAAGAACAACAAGAATATATCTACTGAACATTTTCAACAGATGCAGAGTTGTTTAAAAATCAATTTAAATGAAAAACATACGATATGAAACTAACGAGAACTGCATATTAAAAAAGCAGAAAAATACAAATGCAACAAAACCTGCATATTGAAATACAATTAAAATTGAAAGCTAGTGAGACACCTGAGCATGGTGTGATTTCACTAGTGCAGCAATGTCCGGTTCAATCTTTGTGACGCACATTGTCAAGTCATTTAAAATACTCAATAACTTTTTTTATCAATTATTTAAGTTTTTTTTTAAATTAAAAATAACTTTATTTTTTATCTTGTGATCCAAATTAAGGGAGTTATGAAGTTTTAAAATTTTCAAACGGCCTCCATTTCGAAACAGTATGAGGGATCGGTCTTGATATTTGTAATATGAATGAACTGATCAAACTTAATCCATTCGCTTTTAGGGAAGTTACTTATCCACCATATATATCGACTATTATAGAAATAGATCGTGAGATCTCTGCAATAGATATATTAAAAATCTCACAATAGCTTATTACAAAAGAAGAAAATACAAGGGGGTCGCTGGCAAGAGGATGAGATAAAATAGGGGTCATGATAAGAATTAGGTTGAGAACCACTGCCTTATACTACGAAAGCTCCATATAAGTATCTCAAACTCGTATCTGTACTATAAACTTGATCGAGTAGTCAAGTACTTAATTTGCAACCTTTCCAACCTCCAATACCTGACGGTAATATTACACATGTCTTTTAAGACGACACTCGTTAACAAAGACATTATTTCTTTTATGTCACTTTGATGTTGTTTTAACCGACTTCAACTGTATAATGCAAATTCATCTTTTTTTACCAAAAAAAAAAGAATGCTAAACTAGTCTTGAAGAAGAGACCAGGAAAATCACATCATTATAAGTCTAATTTATTTAAAAGAAAACAGGAAAAATAATTCCCCATAGAGATCAACTGGCTAAAGAATGGTAGAAAGAAGAAGGCATAGATAGTCAACACAATTAAATCCAAACTTATGTGTAAGTATTCTTTAAAAATTTAGTTTAGCAGGTGGCGTTAGTTTAGCTGCCTCTAATAGACTATTATTTGTCGATTAAAATTCTACCATCAAATCAAACAAATACAAACAAACAAACTACTTCAAAGAATGGCGATATACTTCGTAATGAATAAAAAGCGAATAAAATTTGACACATTCATTTATTTGTTATACATAAGTGTCCAGCTGTGTCACATTATTTCTCCTGTAAGCACTTTCTAATGGTATACCTTCTAAATATTTTGTAATTGTAATTAATGTCATTCCTCATTTTTACTAACTAAAAAAATCTGACCCATATTCTACGTAAGTTAAAGCAGTATAACGGTCACTTAGTATTATCTTAAATAAAATAACATTGCACTTCATATGTTAAAGATGATTGACGTTAGTTTTCAACGACAGGTTGTTGTTAGGAAACATAAGTAATTGAGTATTTCGCAATAACATATAACGATTTGCCTTCAAGGTGACCTCAGAATAGCTATGTTAATAATAATATTGAATAATTAATCTATTTTTCGATCGAATATATCTACTTCAGTGCGTTTTACGTTAAATCGTCTACTTCTTTGATATGGCGATAAGATCAATATATTACAGAAATATGTTGGAAAATGCTGATTACTGGTAAATAACTTCTAGCAACTATACTTCGAAGGCAGTAATATCCTGGAAATTCACCCAGTAAAATATATAACAAGAGAGTATTTAACTTGTAATAATTAATTTATGTTAAAAATTAATACTATGCAAGCAATATAGTAGAAACACTAAAGAAGTTTCACTTTTTGTGAACCACTATGTAAATCTTTCAACAGCTTAATCCTCGTAAGTGAAAAGAAATCAAAATGAAAATGGTAATTTCTAATAAACGATAATATGTTTTTCTTCAACAGTTCTCGTCTATGTAAAATAGATTATGCCGATTTGGGGATATTTGTCTCACTATTTTGTCCGAAAGTAGTTTCCAATCCATTTATCTGTGTAACAAGACAGAACCACTAAACTATTAAATCAAGCGTACAGTAGCCAGTTTATTGTCCTTGTGGTTGAAAAACTTTTAATCGTAATTCGTTAAACAAAGCTATAGTAGCTAGTTAATGTTTCTAGTGGTTAAGAATTTTTATCATAAACTGTTAAAATAGGGGTACAATAGATAGTTTATTTTACTTGTGGTTGAAATACTTTCTATCGTAAACCACTAAAACAAGGGTACAGTAACCAATTTATTTTCATTTTATTTTCTATGTTGTTCAAAAACTTCTTATCCTATCGTGTAGACCAGGGGTTCTCAATTCTCAATAATTTCCATTGGTGTACCTCCAAAGCATCGTACAATAAGTCGTACGTAACAGCAACAGCACCTGGCATACCATCAATGGTACGTGTACCATAGATTGAGAAACCCTGATGGAGACTGACCCTGTTGTAGGATGTTGATTTACATTTTGGAATCAATTTTGAAACTACGATAACACACAAAATAAACAAATATAAAATACACTTGAATATGGCTAATAAATCGAATAAGCACCAGTTTCGCAAAAAAACTTTACTTAATTTTTCATTGCACTGAAAACTATCAACAAGTTTGATATCAAATTATGGCAAAAGTGTTGTTTTTTCAACTTTGGTTATACGTTATTTCTATATTTTCTACAAAATTTTATAACAAACTATGAAATGTTTACTTTTTACTTTTAGTTTAACGTCCCACATTATGCCTCGAGTCTAAGAGAGACAACAAAACGATAATAGCAATGAATGAAATGGTGGAATGAAAAAAGTGGGAAAAAATTGAAGAACCACGAGAGAATCCATTACACCGTGCTTTCCTCTCACAAAGCTTACTTGGCTAGAGCAAAGTCGAATTAGGGACCCCCACACGCCATAGGTAAGAGCTCTATCACTCAGCTGTCTCGGCCTCAAGTGTTTACGTGTCCTGTGTAGTGAAGCAAAATTAATCAAATGACAAATATGAAATTTCTTCGTAGTTA
Organism: Thermobia domestica; assembly: GCF_964235325.1. Classification (NCBI taxonomy): domain Eukaryota; kingdom Metazoa; phylum Arthropoda; class Insecta; order Zygentoma; family Lepismatidae; genus Thermobia; species Thermobia domestica. The sequence goes on along the minus strand of NC_137454.1, from coordinate 219,615,380 downwards.
CCTTTAGTCACACAAAAAGTAGTCTATATAAAAATGGCTTCGTTATTTTATCAGACTGTGTATGAATCTGCAATGTTGCAGAAGCTTATACATGATCTAGTAATTTAATTACAAAAGTTTCATGGGAAGAGTCAGGGACAGATTTGTAAATTAGTCCAAGATGGATTAAGTATAAAAGCTTTCCATTTTAGTAGTCAAGAACACGCTTCATTTTGGTAGTAGAGAAAGAGTACTTTCTTCCACATAGATTCAATGTAAAGTTAAATATATTTCTGTTTTTAATCTTCTAGGGAAGTTTTCTACTCGATAATAATAATACTCGTAGAGGACAGAGCGCACACCTCTGGTATATGCAGTCTCTGGTTCAATGCCAGCCCGTGCCAAACAAGTTTTGTGATGGACAAACACCGTGTATGAGGAGTTCTCTCGTTTCCTCCCATTTTCTTCATTCCACCATTTCATTCGTTGTCATTACGGTTTCCCCCAGCGTCGTCGTTGCATAATCGTCAGACACTAACTTAGAAATTTCATATCATTTCAACAAGTACTCGCAAAACGAGTTTGAATGGTTTAATATTTTTGTGGTGTGGATAGCTTGCACAACTTCACTATGTGATTTTAATAAATTATATTTGACTTGAAAAGTTTTTTTTTTTTTTTTTTGTTAAAATGAAGAAATCTAAATTTCCACTAAAAATTTCATCGTACCGCCTTCTATAAGTAGAGGTTAAGACCATCTCATATCATGTGAAACAGTGTTAAGACAATTGCTATCTATAACATTTACTTTTAATACATCGCACAAAGCGAATTTTATTTATTTATGTAGTATAAACTTTCAGAACCCACCTAAGAGGCCAGTTTACGCTGAAATGAATAAATATCAATAAACATAACAATCTATCTATTAAAATGCTACAATAACAATTAAAAGCGCCTGAGCTCCAATCTATAACTTTAGCTTTCAAATCTTTCATTTACGGTTATGTGTGATTTCACGTTTAACAGAGACAAACATTTTAAGTATTTGTACTTTAAATAGCCTAAATTAGTTAACTATATCTTTTTCATAAAGTTTATATAAAATTATTGTTCAAAGCCTTTGTATGTTAATAAGCCTTCTCTAAAATCAATGCATGTGAGTTGTGCTTCCATCTCCCGAGATCGTTTAAACTATGTTTATATGTTTGTGGTCGATCCTTTCGACAATGAAATCTCGGAAACTACAGGCTCTAGAAAGATGACGTTTTCACTGATCGATTGGAAATTGTGTGTAGATTGTCCAGTTCTAATTGAATATTTAAAAAAAAACATGGCTATTATTTCTTTATTACATTTTTTAGGGTACGCTGGAATCATTGAAATTAAAAAAACTAAAGCATCATATCCTATGTGTTATACATTCCAACACCACAATGTTTTATATTGGGGTTGTATATGTCTCAGGCGTTTGTTCCATGGCCAAATAATAGTGAAAAAGGAAGGATAACCATTTCTCGAGTCTTAAGATAAATCTTTATTTTTTAAGTGTTTTGCCCATGAACACCATATATAACTGACATTATAATTAATTGTATATGTAATGTATTTGCTTATTACATACTGCATGCCAGAAGAAAGAAAACACTGGTCATACATGAATTAGAAACTCCAACCGGAAGTAGGCTCAAATCTTGCAAACGGTGCAAGATATTGAGAAAAAATAATCGAAAAAATCTCCCCTTTATGATACCCCTTGCCGATTTTTTTTTTAAATCAAGACGTCTTTCACTTGTGTCTGTAAAGGAACATGTACATATGTTGTGATGAATGAGAAGGAGATTTATGCTCATATGCGAATGATGCACTGTGTAGAGTGCGCAGGTTCAGCTAGTATTAATGAAAAATGAAATGAAAGTCAGCCTCGATATTTGTGTCACAGAAGTGAAGAAAACTTGGCAAAACGTATTACTCTTGCTATCGGATAGAACCCGAGATTTCTCGATTAGGAAGCAACAATGCTAACTACTAGATTATGGTTACGGTAGCTGCGAAAGAATTCCTGCAAGTGATTACACGTATATTTGCATTCTCTGAAGCAATTGACACATATACAGGGTGTTTCGAAACAACACCGACGTTTGGGAGACGATTTTTGACTTCAAGATAAGACAAAAAGTAAAGACCAACCTGATTACACAAATGCTTCTTTTCGGAGTTATAGACTGTCGAAAACATGAAAAAATGAACTTTAAAGATTCATAGCTCCAAAATTATGAAACCTACCATAGTCGGGTCAAGACTTCACTTAGGAACTAATATGTGGGCTATCCAAAAATACATGTTTCACAATCCTAAGGTACTCACAAAACAGTTTTTGGAGAGGGAGTTTGGCTACGGGCATATACTCTGAAATACTCACAAACTACCTCTATAAAAATTGGTACAAAAGTACCGCAGGATCCTAAAACATTGATATTTGGAAAGGGCACATACTAGTTCCTAAATAAAGTCTTGACCCGACTGCAGTAGGTCCCATAGTTTTGGAGCTATGAACCTTTAAAGTTTATTTTTTCACGTTTTCGGCAGCCTATAACTCCGAAAGGAAGCATTTGTGCACCCAGTTGGTCTATACTTTTCGTCTTAGCTTGGTGTCAGGAATACCTCCCAAACGTTGTCGGTGTTGTTTTAAAACACCCTGTATATCTCAAACATGATGTTCTTATGTTCAAAAGTTCAAAAGAAATACGTGATATACATCTTTCTTCCATCTTTCGGGTGGAATTTCTAATTTAAAAAAAAACGAGATCCAGCAGAATCACTTAATCGTATCTAAACACTATAGTGTAATCTCATTTCATTTTACAGCACGTTACGAAAATCTGACCAATTTTCTCCATTTTTTCTGATGTTTTCTATGGTTGAATTTCCCCCGGAACAAGATTCGTTTAATCGAACCAGAAAAATGGTATATTATCCTAGTTTAATGAGTTAGAATCACCTCAGTTTATAGAAATCGTAAGCCTCTGAGTTCGAAATAAGTTTCACCAAAGCCACTTTTGACAGAGGTCTTTCTGCAAAATTTAGAATTATTAGTTTTATAGTTATTAATTACATTTATGAACAGTTGTATGATGTATTTTTAGAATTAGAAAAAAGTGAATGATGGATCTTGCATATTCCTATTTGAAAAAGAAACCTAGGTCTCACGATTATTCAATATAGGCTAAAAATCATCATTATTAGTTATCATTATTGGTTGACCACATTCCGCAACTGAAAAGCTTCCGTGGAACATGGTCTTGAGCTAACTTCTTCGTCTTGACGTAGGAATTTTCTGCTTTAATACCGTCCATCAACAGCAGGCTATTTCGCCCCTCCCTATTTTGCCTTGCACCGTACCTTGTAACACATCCCTCATGATACAGTTCCTTCTTAGCCATTGATTAATGTTTTATTCATCTTTTTTAATTACATCTAAAATGATTTTGTTACATACTATTTTTAACCTCTTTTCTTTCGTTTTTCGTTCGACCCAGCTAATTCTTTCCATTCTTCTTCATACTCACATTTCGAGAGTGTATACTAAAAAAGACAAATAATAATTAATGAAAATAGACTATTATACAAGAACTAGAAAATCTCGAGGAAACCTACAGACATGATGTTCACCACAACCTTCATGTCCTTGGATCGAATAAAGGATCCATGCAATTGTAATAAGCCTTCTACTACTAAGCCACCGCAATCCTCTATGTTTCTATTTGTTTTAAAATCAGCTAATGCAGTGAAAACGATAATCCAAAAAAGCGTTTGAATGATAACCCTGTTGGAATTCATTAAGCTCCAGCGTTCAAGCAGTATTAAAAATGGGGTTCTTCGAATATCAAACCATTAAAAAAAACACATCAAAAAGAGTATTCATCATATATAATTTATGCTTCATATTACCGACGACTTGTATTCAATTACGAAATATTTTGTCGTCTTAGTTTAATGCTCCCAATACGCATTATGTGATACGGAGAAGTGGTCATTTCTTTTCATACGACAAAGGGAAAGAAGAAGTTGAAATGTAACAGCACGCAAGAAACATTAGAGATCAAGGAGAATATTAATATCTTTTGAACCGTGGAAGTTTTCTCCTTTCTCTGTGAAACGACCAGATTGCACGCGATAAATCAGCCTTTTAGATGTTTTTTTTTTTTGGTACTACTCCGCTTTCAGTCCCTAACAAGGCTTAACTTATTGTAGAAAGCACAGACACACACCAAGGAGGAAAATAGGAGGAGAGATGGAATATTCTTTTCATTCATATATCGTATATATATCCTTTCTTTTAATTTTTTTTAGGCTACCACACGAACACATACACACAGGATGGGTTCAGTGCCTTCCTAACATTCCTCAAGTCTTAAGATTTACGCAAAAGCTACACTAAGCTTCTTCTCTTTCTTTTTTTTCTTCGTCGAAGATAAAACGTTAAAGCGCAGCGAAGATGTCGGTTTCTTAAAAGCCTTTAATAAATTAACATTGTCTTCCTCGTTTACTTTTCCTCTCTTCAAGCGTAAAATTACGAAAGAAAGAGGACAAAAGAATGTTCTAATAAAACGCAAGGCAATTTTGCAGTGAAATGCATTAAGATGAAAGGATACTATAAGTTTCCTTATATTCTCTTATGCATAACAATAATATAAAATTCATGTGTGTAATCTGCAACCCCCTAAAAATTGCAGATGTACAGTAAATTCTTCGATTATTTTCAATTATGACATTGTAAGTTTGTTTTACATGTACATTTGAGATATGTAATAACCTGATGTAGTGTCATATATATATATATATATATATATATATATATATATATAATTTTGTATTTGGTTTGCAACATTTTTAACATGATGACATTACAGAGTATTCTAAACAATATCCCTCCATGTATTTCAGCTTTTCTTGCCTGTTAGTTTGAAAGTTACAAGGACGTTTTAAGATAAATGGTCCACCATATAGAATAATAATAATAATAATAATAATAATAATAATAATAATAATAATAATAATAATAATAATAATAATAATAAAATAGCTCAACAAGTTACCCAAATAATACTTTTAAAACAACGATAAGTTACTATTATTAAGAAAAATTGTTGAACTTTTTACCAAGCCAAACAAATTAACGCCTAATATAACATTATAGTTTGAACGATGATTTTATTAGGCATGGGATTTTTACAGATAATAGTAAGTTTATAGAGCTTATTTGAGAAAAAAAATATTATTTTCTGTTTTTAATGCTTTTGTATTAATTTCTGCTTTTAGTGTTTCTTTTAAAATCAGTTGAAACATATTTGTAATTATTTCATGTAATAGTCTCAACTATTTGCTCATTTTCCAATGAGAACTGTAATAATAATCCCCTAGTCTCATCGCAGAAATGTGCAACACGCTTACGCTATCTGATTGGTTGCTTACCTGGACACTCAACACTCGCCAGGGTTATTGCTAAAGCGTAATCGAAATGTCTGTCCTGTTAGAGGTTATTGCTTTGAAAATACACCTACACTATGAACGCTGGTGTATATTTCCAGTCTCTTGGGTGCGTTTATACTTAAGCCTACAGAAGATTCAGTTGCTATGTAAGATGGAAATAGCAGGTTGGTATGCTTTTGTGCTGAAATGTCTTTTCAGAACGAAAGCTATATGAGACATGAATATTGAGCTTAACGAGGGACCCCAATCACACGAGTTTCTGCCGGTACTCGTAATTAATTAATTTAACCCGGATCTCCTGTGCCAGAGGCGCAAATACTAACCATTTACCAACTAGAAATTTGGATATGGATACATAGTGTATATCTTCTATCTGATTCATTGCGGTATGAAATTTCTGTCGTTAGAGAGGAGTTTCATTAAATTTTGCTGCAGATTATAAAGTAATATGGGAATTATCTACCGTTTTAAAAACAAAAGTAACACAACTTTAGTAGTGTTCCAGCTTAACAGAATGACCAGAGGTTTGTCTTTTGGATGCCAGGTCCAAAGTTCGATTCACGTTGCGGAACATATTTGTCAGTGTTCATTCAGGATTGAGATGTTAATAGGATGAGGAAAGCAATCTGAATTAAGAGATAGGGAACTCCAGCCTACGGAGATAGAAACGACGGCAATGAGAACCCATTTGTTAGGTATACAAAAATCTTGTAAGACAAAACCAATCATAGACTGCAATGTCAGGGATTTATTATATCATATATTTTCGAGTTAGTGACAATGACCTCAAAACTTGATGTATTTAAGGACTTCAGTAATCATAATCCACTGTTTGTATCATATAAAATCCAACAATACTCAAGCACAAGATCATAAACATTGAAGAAAGCCTTTGTATTTCGAGAAAAGTTGATTTATTATTGTTTTAAGTAAACTTTTATCACATACTGCAGAGTTCAGTACTTGTTCTTGAATAGTTCTGTCTTTCTGAAGTTCATGTATAATCAGGGGTAAAAGTGAAGGGGAACGCGGGGGCACGGCGTCCTTGTACCTCCAAAAATATTTACGGCGTCCTCCCAGTTCCTACAAAATTACTATGGGTAAAGATAGGCAGGGTGGCGGCGTGACGTCTTGCCGGTACCTACCGTCCTCCTACCTTTTCAGATCCACTTTTACCCCTGTGCATAATAGTAGTTTCACTTGAAAACTGTTCTTTAAATAATTTCGAGTTGCAAGTGGGTTAAAATAATAACTGGATAGTAGACTAGAACTAGTCTGTGATTTTGAATTTAAAGCAATTAGTTGTTTTGCCCGAACTTTCTGCTTGATGTATACTGCGAGGTTAAAATCATGTTCAATTAAAAGCTCTGATAGTTTACATTTAATAAGTTTACTTTTATTTATTTATTTATTTATTTTGTTTTTGGAGTTTACCTAACAACCACCCCAACTTTATACCATATTTATGCTATTATTCAAGAGTTTCGTTATAAATGTATGCGACATCTATTAGCGTGACTTATTATTACGATTATCATGACATAGAGACTGAGGCGTTGTCTTTTATTCAACAAATGTACTTTATCCAAATGAATCAAATGAAACGAAATACTCGAATTTAATCTCCATCGGCTATGAGCTTTAAGTTGAAGGACACATATATTTGCTAATTAATACATATGAGTAATTATGAAAGAACTGGTGTAATGAGGCAGCATCACTTCAGGTTTTACTTGCGAGAAACAACGTACTTAATTTGTTTAAGTAGAGTTCACGTTCAATTAGCATATTACTATAGGTACTATTGATTTCATACTCATAGGCCTATAACTCAGAAGTGAGCAATTGCCTCCAAACATGATTATCCCGGAATGAGGATGTGAAGATAAAACAGGAAAATCCCTCGAAATTCCATAAACCCTGTAGTTCACTCAAACCAGAGTACAACACTCAACAACTAAGCTATAGTATTCCCCACGACTATGCTCATAAGGCTAAGGGAGACGGATGAATAAGGCAAGTGAATAATAATGGAAGAATTGGTGGAATGAGATTGTGGGAAAAAATGAGAGTACTCCGAGAAAACCCAAGGACACGATGTTCTTCACCATAAACTTACGTGGCTGGGGATCGAACTAGGGATCTAGGTAAGCGCTCTACTACTAAGCCACTGTCCCCCTTCCATTATGAAAAAATAATATTTTATTTGAGTCTATATTTGATCTAAATATGAAGGTACAACCATGGAAGCCTACCAAATTAGTTCAAAATAACACTTCATGACCCGTCTCTATGGATTTTCCACTCTTGAGAGAATAATTCTATAACCAATAACTTATTCCGTTCTTTGAGAAAGTTCTTTTAGATTGCCACAAATTATTAATAACAAATGCTTGATGAATGCACCATGCACCACCGTTTAATTGCATTTCGTGTTGTTGTTGTTGTGCATAACAAAAATGGTATTTTAATGTTTAGTGGCATACCATATCCTCCACGCAGTTCCAATGACTAGTTTTACAGGCAAACCCACACAAAATTCTAATTTCATTCACACAGCACGCATACCAGCTCCGAACGAAATACCTGAAATACTTCATAAACTCAACGGAACTGGACGTAGCTACATCGCATTCGTGAATTCCATGCACACACATTCAATTCAAGTCATATTTACGCCAAAGAGGAAGGAAGAAAGGAAGGAAGAGAGATTCAATGGCTGCAAGCTGAACGTTTTACTCATGGATCACTTCCAGAACCTACCACCAGGAAAGAAGAAAAAAACACAGTGAATGGAATAAAGCTCTGTGGGTAGCAATTCATTATCAAAGCAAAAATTAGTGAATGCTAATTTTAAACAACAGACTAGTACACTATGTTCTATATTTTAAACTATTTGGTTTATTGATAATGTTGCCAAGGGGATAATGACCTCATAAATTCACCACCACGTGAATTCCCAGTAAAAATATCACTGAAAATCATACTGCAATGTTTTGAAGTAAAAAAGGCTTGAAAAATGTAAGTTCAATATGAATTCAAGCTTTTTTATAGGTCTAGACATGATGTTAAAGAGAGTCAAAGAGAGTGATGTTGAATGCACAAAATAAATACGATGGGTTGATAATCCTTGAGACATGTGGCAATTTTGATGTTAAGTGAAAATATAACTGAGGAACATACATTATCTTCTTCAATATTTATTCAGATCATTCAAATTCAATATATGCACAATTTTCCATCTTGATATTCAGAAAAATGTCATTTCATGCTTTTTGTTGACAGGATTCCAAAAAATGAGGAGTGCGCTCATTATTTACTTGTTTATCAGCACTAAGGCTATATCAAACATGGTCCTACAGTTTAAGATAGAATCCGAACCACCATAATGTGTTCAATGCTCTCCCACCGGAAGTCGAACGCGTGACTATGTGCGTCAAAAACGCGTGCTAGACACTAGACCAGTAAGGAAGGCTGCTCCCATTACTTATATTATTAAACATAGATAACTTATATTATTAAACATAGATAAACTATGGCCAATAGACAGAAATATAGACTCATTGTAAAAGCGTTCCGTAATATTGTCTAAACTTGAATAGAGCTACATATTTGGAATTTTTGCAAATGTAACACTTTAATATTTTAACACAGTTTTCAACTAAGCATTTCTTCTATTTTGTATATGTGTACACCATTTTGTGCATACAATGCGAGAAATGCAATCTGGTAGACGTAACTATTGAATGTACATTTCTACTGAGACTTAAGCAAATAACGTTAGATGTACTGCCTGACTTCAGAAGATAAATCCTGAGTTAGTTGACAAAAAATTAAAGTTGGAAGACAAGATCACAGTGGGATTGTCTATGCTATTATGGGATACTAGATTTTGTTTACGTCTAGAAAGTACCTTATTATTTGTTTTTGCTTCTTTTCTTCACCCTCCTGGTAGTGAAATGTTTCTTTTCAACCTTTTTCTATGTCTTCATTGATGTATGTTGAAAAAAAATGTATTATTGTCATAGAGAAAAGCTGAATATTAACCTAACACCAAGCTATTTTTTTCTTCTTAAAAGAAAACACGTCTTTTAAGATATTACAAAACATTAATTTAATATTAGTAGATATGCGAGTAGATGTAAATATATACCTAGGTATATAAGCAACGTATGATGTAAATAGTCCATGCTTATTCATGCAAGATGACGATGTTTCGAAAAAAATATTTACCGCAGAATGCGTTTTAACGGGTGTTTCACTAACAAATAGTTTCGCCAACTACTAATGGTAATGGCTATAAAAGTTTCCACCAAAACCTGAAACATATTAACACCGCCGTGTTAATATACTAATAATACAATAAACTTTTACGTTCGAAGCAATCAACAGTCGTCGGAACATAGGTACGAATATACTGCACGTTTTAAACAGCACATATGCTTTTCAGATGTTATTTACTGTTTCTTCCAATTCCATTTAACAATAATAAAATCTAGTTTGGAATCATGGTGAGCACTAAGGTAATAAAACAAATAAAACGAACATTTGCAAGCAAGAAAGAAAAAATATGTTCAGTACAATTAAGTCATGTTTGTTTGAATTTTGTAATGCTTGTTTATGTAGTCTCCGCTTTTTCTGTATTTTAAGGCATGTGTATGTGGGCATGTGGCCAACGGGAGTAATGCTGTAGTGGCTTTAAGAAGGAAGGAACTGGGCTAATTTCAGGTTAACGTCACTCTTCGGTCGTAAAAACACGTAAAAAGAAGGAAGAAAAAAAGGTGTTCTTCCGTCTACGGAAACGACAAAATCGCTATCGGAATTACTTATGAGCACGATTTCACAAGTTCTTGTCCGCAATGTTCTATAATTTGAGCCTTCTTCATAGTCCTTTTTTGATAAAGTTTATATATTTATGTTAATAACTTGTTTATTCTCCAATTTATCATGCCATATAATCACTTCATAATTTTATTTTAAAAAGGATGTTCCTATGTTTGTACTAATGTTATATCACGGCTCTGAATTTAAGTTATCTCAAGCAAATGAAAAGTAATCATGAAATGGGAAATGATGTCAGTCATTGTTTCTAGACAGTCAACATATCACCATAGACCAAGGTAGATAATCATCAGTGACTCATCATATTCATTGCTCAAGTTTTGTGTGCTGCCTTTAATGTACTATGCATGAGCTCTTTCCAACAACATTAGTTTTCTTCCTTTTAGTTCTCGAAAACGAATCGATTTTGCGAGTGCATTTTACGAAATGTCCCTTGGTCACTGTTGCTATCTATGATCTAATGGTCTAAAATTCACGTACCAGATACAACATGAGTGAAAATAATATTACGTCTATTTTAAGATGGGAAATCATAATCTATTATGGTCCAACTTAATGGTAGATGTAAAAATCTACTATTGTCTGTTATCTCCTAGTTACATATATTACCTTTTATCAATACAAAATTATATTTAAAATAAATCTACTTTAGGAGCACAAAGTTTTCGTGTTGTAAAAGAAAAGTTATTTCTAAAAATACTCCTGAAAATGCACCACAAACTAAATACATCAATCAATAACAGTATTTTAAGACTAGCAAACAGTAACATGTCACGTGATAAGCAACAAATTATGTTTATATTTTCTCTCTGTGTTATATTTAAACACAATATTACCCTAACTTTCATACTATAATAGTTACCTTTCAAGAACTATCACCAATCTGTGTGCAAATTAATAATTTCATAAAAAAAACTATTTTCCTTTCATTCATTTAAGAAGAAATGCTACCTACTAAATGAAAGTATTATATGTCCAAGAAAACTCCATGAAAATGAGTTGAATTTTCGAACAAAATAATATTGGAATTGTTTGAACATTTTATTCGAAGAAACAAGTAATTATTCGAATACGGAACAATAGTTTGAGAATTGAGATAACTAATTTACTTCTCAGTTAATTAATCAATTGACAGAATGCAAATTATTTAAACAAATATTCCAATTACATTTTTTAACAACACTTTATTCTACCCTGACCTAAAGGAACATTTTGATAAAAAGTAATGAATAAAAGATTTCAGAAGGATAGAAAAATTCCTACATAGGTAGAATAAAGATGCCGCAATCGTACTGCTTCCTAAATGGTATTGCTAGGAAGTTATGAAAAACTCATACTAGTTTTTTTGCATTAGATGGAGTTGTTATAAACTACCTATTGTAACTATAATTCACTACAAAAACGTACCTCCATGCAGTGTAAAAAAAATTAACAAGAAAGCACATATACACCTATAAGAAAGTGTTATTATTGTGTGTGAGAGAGCGTGTTATTCATTAGTCTAGTCCCTGTCCATAAGACCCGTAGGAAAGTCATGTCTGACGGCTGTTCTCTTCAAATCCTGTTAGTACATGTCTAAACAAGTGTAAATCACGAGGGTAGACTTTTTGACTTATGGGCAGTTTTTTTCTACAGGGGCGTAATCCTATGGGGGCGACGCCCCTTTTGAGTTGTTGCTGACTTTTCTTAAAATGATTGTAGCTGTCATTGTGATTGTAGCAGAACAATGAATGAAGAGTGTTTTCTTTCTAAATGGTCCGCGAATAAACCTAGATATAGATTTTTGGCGTAGCCTTACAAATAGAGGGGGAAAAGGGGGGCAAAGTCCAATTTTGGCTATTTTTTTAAAAGTTGTTTTTATTTTCTTTCCATAATGTCCAAACGGTGATAACTTGTGTGACAACGATTTCTTGGCCAAGACTTACAACAATCCTCTATACAATTTTTGACAAAAATCTTCCAAAAGTTATCTCCAAAAAAAAAAAAAAAAAAAAAAGTAATATAGTCAGATGCGCGAATTTTTTAAGAATGTAAATTTCCGTGGTTTCGTGTTTGCTTCACTACACACGTTTCAATTGTAATAGAAGTAGAAAATTATTAACACATCTTTGTATTATTATTCACGATTCTTAGAATAAACAGCACTGATAATGTTCTTGGGATCAAGGAGACATTATTCGAGAGGGATGTTTTCCTTTTTGAATGATACAGTATGTTGTTATATTATTGGAGAATAATTACGTAAGTAGATCAGGTGAAGAATTACCTCCTTATAAATATATGAATACAGTATTTAAAATTTTATATTTTTGTTAACGTAATCACCCACCTCTGTTAAATGTGTTAAAGTAGCTAGAAGACATTTTTCTATCGATTTTCACATAATTCACAGCACTTGCAGAAGTCTATGCAACACACAAAGTTGGAGATACAGCGACAACGTTTTGTACATTTCATTTTGCAGCCACAAGTAATCAAGAGATCTTCTGGGAGGAAGTTTAAATGAGAGTCTGGAATTATTGTACCGTCATCATCCACTGACCAACCATAATCTTCTGGTAACAGTGACGCGTTTGAACTCAATACGGAAGAGCAAGTGTAAACCATGAAAAAGCTACGCTGAAGATGTGCACTTAATGAAAAGCTTGTAGGTGGTAGTGATAGCAGATTTGGAGTCTTTGAATGTGAAAATAGTTCGAGCCGTAGCTGATCAAACGTTGCAGATGGACTCCCAGGCTTTAACACCTGTACAAGATAGTTTTCTGCTAATCGAAATGTATCCGGATTTGCAGGTAATTGCTGGCCAAAGTATAGAAGGTACTTTTCAGGATTTGCTTTCAAGGCCGAAAACTTGGTCCCCACTTTACTAGTGACGTCCGAACCTGTGAGAAAATGCACTGATAGAATAACGTCACACAATGTGCCAATTTTTCGTGCTAACGTGTGAATTGGTATGCACTCTTTTGAAGATTTTCGCAGCCAAAGAGCCTGAAGACCTTTCGTTTGAAAGAACTTCAAGAAGTGAAGAAGAATGACAAGTACATCTGTATCATTTGATGCTACGATTACTTGCTGGTAGCCTTCTTTAAGTGCGTGATATATATGTGGAATTATTCTCAAATCTGCTTCTTCAATAGGCTTCATTAAGTCTTCATCCGAAACTTCATTGCACTTGCCAGATTTGATTGTTACAGTCGGAATTGGTCCTCTATCACGTACTTCACTACTTAGAACAGTAGTTCCTTGCAAAGAAAGTGAATGTTCTTGTAGATAATATCGCAAAGCGCTCTGAAGCATACTTTTGTTTTCAATGGACGCCCAAAATTTGTTCATTTGAACCGGTAATCGAGTAGAAGCTGAAATGTTAGATACAGTTATTGGTTGAACCTTAGCTCTTCGTTCCCTTTCTCCGCTCTTAATCGAGTTTGTTACGTAACTATCAAAGACAAAATCCGTTCGTGACTTTTCTTGGTAAATGGAACTCATTCTTTCAACGAGGGCAGCAAAAAGGTCACCGAAAGTGTTAAATTCCTTTAGAGGCATCCTGCGGATTTGGTTCATAACATCCACTATCAAACACGTCGGTAGATTTTTTTCAAAAGTAGAACTGCACTCGGAATCGTCTAATTTCCTTATCAAAGCAGTCATCAAATCCGATTTATGCGGTTTAATGGTTGCACTGTTTTTATCCATCAATGTTGTAACTGGTAAAATGTCATAACTTAGAATCTCGCTCAATAACATGCCTCTCTCCTTACAAATATTAACAAGTCTTTGCGCATAGATGATATATGTAACTGAATTAGACCTGTCATTTTTTGCATCCTGTGAACCAACAGAATTGAAAGATGGCAACTTCACTTTGTGTATGGGGGCAGATAGTGCTTTTGATTTGGAAACAAACCTCTCATTCCTAAATTCAAGATAAAGTGCATTCCCATTTGCAGCAAAGGAAAGTATTGATTTTGCATTATGCGGCGGTACAAGTTCATTTGTCGATAGATTTTGGAGTTTCATCGTTCCAGTGGTATCATAAGGATTTTGTCTATCCTCAATATAAGAGCACATCATCTGGATGCTTGCTTCAAGCTCATCACTCTGTTTCCCTATTAATTCGTGATGTATCTGAAGATCGTAGTCAACCACTGCAACGCCTATTAATGACCGAAAAGCATTTCTTATTTCAAGAATCTCGTGGTAGATTAACTGCCATTCCACAACGTACTCTTTTCTTTTTGTTTGGCCAATTATTCCTCCTTGTGATTTTTGGGATCTATTTATCGTCTGCTCCAATGCCATGTCCAAACCAACCGCATTGAATTTTCCTGTGGTTCTTCGGACTACAAAGAATCCTTTCATGAATTTTTCAAAAACTTGTGGATGTTGAAATTCCAAGTTTCGCATCTGCTCTAAATACAGGGATGCCCACCTCAAGTAATTGATTCTATCAAAAACGTGAAACACTGGAAGGAGTTGTTGAACGGTATTCAAATGAAGAAGCCAATTACCTTCTCTGTCTGCTCGAATAAGATTCTTCAGAAGAGACACAAGAAACAAAAAACCTTCCAAGTACTGACACGTTTCTGATCGCTCCGCATTCATCTGAGAGAAGTCTTTCATCCCTTGGATTAAGCTTATAGAGTTGTTAGTAAGATCTTGAAACAGGAGTTGTGCTTTTTCAATATCTTTATCTGTAATTGCTTTCAATGTGTCGGTGGCTATTTTACTAGGTGCACTGACATTACCTTTCAAAAATGTTTTCCATTTCAGCCTTTCAATTACTTCAGCAAGCATGAACATTGCTTTTGTAGAACGAATGTAGTTACTCCCTTTCAGTACACTTTCGACTACTCTTGGTCCAAATACTGAGTTTTCAATAAGGATGTTTTCTAATCCACTTCCTGATATATATATTTACCTATGCACGCCAATAGTGCTTTGGTCATATGGAAAGATCCCATCATCAGAACGATGTCCGGGAACTCGTTTGAAGTAATTTGGATTTCTGCAGCGATGTGGTAAACTCCCTCGTCGCAAGCTATAGGTAAAGTGGATTGATGAAGATGATTGAGAAGGTACTGGAAATTTTTCATTGCAGAATAGACACTGTCGTATGCTGTAATAGGGTATGGCAATATAGGTAAGAACCCAACTTGCTGAAGAGGAACTTCAGATTTCGATATCACTGCGTTGACAGCTCCCCAGGTTACATTAACGTCCCTATCACTGAGTGAATGCAAAGCTTTCATCATGCTGATTACAGATTCCCTTAATGTCACTTCACTTACATCCGCATCAAATAAATCTTCAAACGTTTTTAAATTCTGAGGTACCATCAAAGGCAGCGATTGCTTGCGATAATGCTTTAGGCTTTGACATGGGAGTTGAGACGTCACACGTTTGGAGAAATTCTTCTCAACAAAATCCAGCGAATAGGACTTTTTTGTTGCCTCTTTAGGTTTCTCTTGAAATACTACCAGAACAGTGTCATGACTTCCTTGCAAACCTGAAAGTGTAGCTTCTTCGTGGTCGAAGTTATCCATCGCACCCACTGTAAATTCATTACTAACAAAGTGACTTGGAAGTGAAATACCGTCAGAACAAGACTTGACAGTGTATTGGGCTAATTTAGCACGTGCATGCATAACTTGGTTGTAGCTTGCAGATACACCAAGTTTATTGAAAGATGTTATCAAACTTTTACTTTTACATTTTTCATGTATAACATGGGCTGTCATAAGATGTAAAGGTGTTTTTTTCTTGCCTCTATGTACGTTATAGAAGAGAATCTGAAAAATTGACTTAATTCTACAAGAAAGAGAATTTTTTGTCAGTACGTCATCTTCAGCTTTATCAGTGGTCTCACTATCAATGACTCCATCGTCTTCAAGTAAATCCACGTCTTCCGTGGAGCTTGACATAAGAGACAATCGTCCTACTTGGAAAAGTTCTGATAAAAAATCAAGCAGTGTTTGTGGAACAGGGGTATTGATCCATGACTTCTTCAGATCCTGAGCATCACCAATTGTTTTGTCAAGGTCAAAGTTGCAGCTTTTAAGGGAGTTTCTTATTAATCTTCCGGCATCTCTTATAGCATTGTGGTTCCGGACGGTCTGTGTTAGTTTCTCAGTAGTCAAATTTGATGAATAGGCAATAAGAGACTCATTGGTTTTAGTAGGCTTAGAAAATTTAATCGTAGTTCCAAAAATCTTCAGTAAAAAATGCTTGACCTCTTTGTTGCTTATCACGATTCCTGTCCCTTTACCGTTTAAATAATCTCGTATTTCTGACAAAGTCACACCACAGCCATCTTCCAGAAGCTGTTTGATTACAGGTGAAAGTTCTTTCATCATTTCTTCTTTAGGCGACTTTCTTTCAGTGCTTTTGTTTTCCTGTGAACTTCTTCTGAATTTAGTAAGGTAAGTTTCTAGACATATTTTATGATAGTATAAGTCTGCTCCAAAAACTGATGACTCATCTTCTAGATCACAAGTTCTCGTATACACATCGTCTTTAAAAAACATTGCTGCCTCGAGGAAGACAAGAGCTCTGTTACTTTCACAAATTCTGTGCTTCTCCCTGACACCAGCGTGTTTATTTAGACCACACACTACGCATGTTACTTCGTATACTGGATTTTTTTGACATGACGGTTCTGTACGGGATAGTGTGTCTGAACGTAGCTTTTTTGTAGATTGTTTAATTGGAGATTCTTCATCCTCACAGTCTTGAATCGTAGCGTCACTATCTCTTTGTAATTTAAGTAACGATTTTTTCAGTGTGTAAGACTTGTAGCAGGTATTATTGCAATGGTACACAAATTCCACTTCAGAATCCATTGAACGAAGTCTCTGGAACACTTCATCTTGCCTGATTTCAGCAGCATTTTTTATATTATTTCTACCAATTGCTGAAGTTGTAGTCTTGTGACTTTTGTCTATCTTTTGGCAAATCACACATTTTGTAAGGTCAAAATCACTACTAGTTCCTTGTGTTAATTTCACTCCACGTAAAGAACTTTCCACACTTGATGCCATAACTACTTCACCAGAATAACTTCAAATCCTTTCAGAAAATTATTACATCAGTGATCTGCAAGAAAAAAGATAGGCCATTGTTACTAGACTAGACATGAATACATTCATAATTATTCCTGCAGCGAAGATAACATCACCACCTGAAAAGCATAAACATTTTTTTAAGTGGAGATAGCAGGCAGTAAGGCACACTAAATCAGTACGTTTGTCTTCACCCTTTCTAGCAGCTACTGTAGAGAAAACCTGGAAAAATTCACATACGACAATATTTCTATTTTAGAGGTAAAATTCGAGATATTTTACATTGAAACTCATTATTAATTCACAAAATGAAAACAAAGTTATCCACAGTTAGCAAAAGGTTCACAAATAAAGCCACTTAATACCAAGAAATATTCTTGTACATCATGTACTTTTTTGAGTAGGAATATCACACAGAATACGGTGCTGTTTATTCTAAGAATCGTGAATAATAATACAAAGATGTGTTAATAATTTTCTACTTCTATTACAATTGAAACGTGTGTAGTGAAGCAAACACGAAACCACGGAAATTTACATTCTTAAAAAATTCGCGCATCTGACTATATTACTTTTTTTTTTTTTTTTTTTTTTTTTGGAGATAACTTTTGGAAGATTTTTGTCAAAAATTGTATAGAGGATTGTTGTAAGTCTTGGCCAAGAAATCGTTGTCACACAAGTTATCACCGTTTGGACATTATGGAAAGAAAATAAAAACAACTTTTAAAAAATTAGCCAAAATTGGACTTTGCCCCCCCTTTTCCCCCTCTATTTGTACGGCTACGCCAAAAATCTATATCTAGGTTTATTCGCGGACCATTTAGAAAGAAAACAATCTTCATTCATTGTTCTGCTATAATCACAATGACAGCTACAACCATTTTAAGAAAAGTCAGCAACAACTCAAAAGGGGCGTCGCCCCCATAGGATTACGCCCCTGTAGAAAAAAACTGCCCATAAGTCAAAAAGTCTACCCTCGTGATTTACACTTGTTTAGACATGTACTAACAGGATTTGAAGAGAACAGCCGTCAGACATGACTTTCCTACGGGTCTTATGGACAGGGACTGTATTACATATTTAGGACCTATTGCTTTAGAAAGTAAATAAAAGCTATTTCTGACAACACATGAGAATGCAAACATTTTACTTCGAATTTAGTTAAGGTCAACTATCAAGATCAGGTTTAATGATATTATGGCATGTTTTACCATTACAAGATGTTTCCTTGAATCTTGATTTTGGGAAGTTTGCCAAGATCGTACAGACAACTTATTTCTCTTGTTTCTTTGTTAGTTACACTTAGTGATCAATGAAATTTGCCAAAACTAGGACCCGGAATACACACAAATAGATTTGGATGACTCTCAGGTTAAAAGTAATGGGTTTAATGGAAGTTATCTAAAAATATTATAAATATCAAAATTATCATTTAAAGGACGTGTAATTTAGACTCAGAAGCTATAACTTATTTGCTGATTTCACTGGATTGTTTCAAAGTTTCTAATATTGTTTAATTAGGTATTATATAAACATTCTTATAGTAGACCTGTGCTAAGTTCTCGATCTGTTTTAGTCCTGTGCTAAAACCTAGAACGCAACACAATGACATATCCCTGCTGGGCGCAAATCCAGCTTTACGCTGAAAGCTAGAGAAAGTCAAAACAAACGAGGTGTAGGAGGCGAAGGAATTAGTTTTTTCCTAATGACACATGAAATGATGAGTACTCTCGACCTCTTTAGAAAGATATACATCCTTTCTGTTACCTTCTTGTTTCACTCTGAATAATAGGATGATGGATATTGATGTTAATATTAAAAATATATTTATAACATTCTTACTAAATATTTTCACCTGGTATATGTAAATTGCAAACAACTCTGCTGCAGCTAATCCGGTTGCTGTTGAACGTAGTAGCATTATTCCAAACGCCTAAAGTACTTTACCAACAAAAAGAACGAGAGTGTATGCATGACGTGGTGAATGACAGTTTCTCGCCATACATTTTCCCGAAAGCAGAATGTTCAAAATATTACAAATTTCCTGGTGACCTACTGTGTAGCTGCCATGTGCTTTCTTTTCCTTATGCAATTAAATTGTCTTTTTGAATTTTGTGGAATATCATGTGGTCAGTAGTCGGAAGACGTCATGTTAAAATATGAGAAAATGCAAGTAACACACGCTGCTCATTTACACACACTATATATATATATATATATATATATATATATATATATATATATATATATATATATATATATATATATACAGTGAAACCTGTCTATGTTGGCCACCATCGGTTCCATCGAAAAGTGGCCAACTTAGACAGGTGGCCAACTTACAGAAAATAAGTGCGATTTGTGTATTTTTAGAATAGAATTTCTAGTATTACTTGATTGTAAAATTTTAATAATCAGTGGCACGACACATACTTATAAATAATGTATATAGAGTAATCATAAAAATATACAGTACTAGAAAATATTACTATAGTATGTTTAATATATGTGCATACCTTTCTCTTCCTGAAAACTAGTCTGGTACATTGAATTATTCGGATTGAAAACACAATAACACAAACAACCATGAAATAGAAGCGTATGTACACAGTTTATTGAAGTTGATATTATAACACACCGAGTTATTCAGATTGAAAATAAGAGAAGCTGTTATAAATTGAGAAATTCATATGCAATTTATATGATTTCTTTTTAGTTGTTACTGAATGGTGGTTCATTCTAGACGTATTTGTTTTATTCTTTTTGGCAGATATGCACATTCTAATATTGTAGTTAACTACCTCTTGTTAATGAGCTAGAAGTGTTTCCCTCGGAGCAAAAGATGTTTTGAGAAAATCTTCAGGGAATTCATACCTCAAAAACTCCGCTATCTTTTGACAAGCCTACAGGTGCCAACAGTTGACAATTGAGATGGTTAGTTTTAACCTTGAGAATTTTCCGGAATTACTAAAGCTCCCAACTGAAGAGAGGAGTTGATATAGCAAACGGTTTTACCAAAACAGACAGGATAAACAAATACGTACAACCATTTCCTGAATTCCTGTACGTGCTTTTCCTTATTCACACCTTCCTTCACCACCCCTTTATGAGGGTAGTGTTCTGGCCATTGACCTCCAAGAACAAATCGTGCGAATCTATGCTTCTTTGTGTCCAGTCACAAATACAAAACATCTGCTTCTCATATGGGAATTCGAAAGAGTTAAGAAAAATAACAAAATTGCATTTTGCGTGGCCAAGATACACAGGTAAATTTATCATTATCATCATAGGGTAAACATTGCTTCAGTGTGGCCAACTTTCAAGATAGACAAGTGGCCAACTTATATAGTAGTAAGTAATGAATGTCTTATGGGAAAATACAGGTTCAAAACGAACTAGGCCAAGATAAGCAGGTGGCCAACTTAGAGAGGTGGCCAAGTTGACAGGTTTCACAGTATATATATATCACGTGAAAAATTTTGTACTTTAAGGATGATCTTTGTAACGGAACGTTCTGTGCAAAATCTGCTCGAAATATCTCACTATGTGTAAGTGAAGAGATTGTTTTCAAACATGTATTCTTATGGATATGATAATCGTGTTACATCACACACACGTATGTCAAAGGAGTGTATAAGTATGTTTTCTTTTTAATTTATGGACGACAACGTGCCATTTCCAAATGACACTCCAAACGACAAGGTTTTTTAAAGTAATAGATATAAGTTCTAATCTTCTGAAATTGGTACGTTCTGAGAATTCATGTGCAAAATCTCTGATAGCATAGAGCCTAATACACATAATATTGTGTAGGGACGAAAACAGATTTTTACACGGAAATTATTGCGTGTGAAATATACAATTGGCGTTCCATACACCACCAATCTTTCAAGGAAACATTACATCAACGAATACATTAAATTACTTACCTTTGTTTAGATAATGCATGTAGAGATTCTACATTCTTATAGTACAAAGACTGCTATTATAAAAATTGCGAAAGAAAAGAATGTGCTAGTACAGAACCATCTGAAGTTTTAGATTTTTATTGTACGTGATCAGAATACCCATTTAAGGCTTAAGTTTTTAAATTATTGAGAAAACTTGCTTCAAAACAAATAATACTTTTTTCCCCTCTTAGTTTGGAATAAAAACGAAATTGATCATAAACAATTCTAATCATTGATTTAGGGTGTCTTACCTTGTCTGAATGTATTGCCTGAAGGCAGGTTTAGAAATTGTTCGCCTCACTTGCTAGACAGAGACACTAAAGCAGTAAAAGAAGGTATCTAACGTGTTTCCCCTGCGATTCAAGAGATATAAGGAAACTTAAAAACTGGAAAGCAATAGAAGGGGTGAACTGAGAATTACTATTACGCATATCACATGCATGAAGTAATTAAGTAGTACAGTGTTAAAATGTGAGGTAACTTGACAAATTGTAACTCAGACAAACAAGAAATTAGCAGCAAGAAGGTAATGTTTCCAGTGCTTCACTAGAGACTATTATATACTTATCACATTTAGAAAATGAAATCAGAATCCAATAAACAGAAAACTTAAGTCTTTTGTTACAATGTCTTATATTATTTCCCATAGCGGTTGGAGACTTCTTCAGCCGCTATGGGGAATCAAAATTTCACAATGCGGCAACGTCGCAGATTAACTTGGAGTCTTTAGCATTACTCCACGAATACAACAAGCAGTTGAATCGATTGCTACACTAATAAGTGATGCTAGTGTCAATCAATATCGACTTCAGATGCCATCTGCAAAGAATCGATATAACTATTTGATAGATTGGTAGGTCTAATTTATGGTTCTTTATTTGCGACGCTGCTACATAGCCTCATTTGTGACTCCAGACGAGAACTCGAAAGATATACAAATATACAGCATATATATATATATATAAGAAATTAAAATTTCTGGAAGTTTGCATAATCCACAGAGTTGAAATTAATGTATAATTGTTAATTTTTTTGTTTATTTATTTAGATCAACATGTCGAAGTGGATTTGTTGATCGAAGCTCAACTTCATAATGAATAGATATTCATTTAAAGGCATCCCAGCGGTACTAAAAGCCTTATCGTATTGAGCGTGTATGAACACATTTAAGTTGTTCCCAGAAAGTGCTTATATCTCTCTTAATACCAGTTAAATTGTCACAAGTTTCAACTTCAGAGATATAATTAGAAGGAAGCTGTTTCAGTTTAACGAGAAAATGCCAACTACAACAAGATTAACTCCAGTCGCGTGTTCTCTGCATTCTCTCTCTAAATTAAACGATTCTTCATGAATTTAAAAATCAATACGATAGAACTTCACTCACTGGTACTCACAATTATCTTCAATTTTAATAGTTCTGTTTTTACAAATGTTAAGGTTTAGAGGGAAAGGAAGATAAACAATTGAGTTAATTTTGTTGTGTTTGCCTCATACTTCTAAAGATTAACTGACTCTGAAGTCAGTCTTTGTCTGACAGTGAGTGTACTAATCAAATATAAACTTACTATTATATCTTCCTCAGACGGTTATTGGAAACTATGAAAGACCGCGGAGGACACTGCGTGCTCGTGTGTAACAACAGTACCAACACTTGATAGATTTTAAAAGAGGGTCGGCTACTCTGCATTGGATCTACATGTGGTCGGCTAGTCGAATCGTGCAATATCCAGGTATGCAGGAAATTTGGACGTGACATTCGCTAGATGTTGGACTGAATGGGAAATGGGGAAAACCACACACGTCGTCAAGGTTCCAGTAGACCAAGTTTGACAATGCGAAGGAAGGATCGATGTATTGTGCCTTGAGCACATCGTATTGTACGTATTTTCAGTAATATAATGCCTCTTTGCTACAGCATTCATATTACAATTTTGTTAAATAACCATAAGAAACAGCAAAATTAAGCATCCATTCTTGGCTTCTTGTAAATCAATTATGAATTGATTAAATATCTTTTTATATATTTTTTAAATACTTCCAACAACAATGCCAACTCTTCCGACAGTAGAAAAGAGTCAATGATATTGATAACCAAAAGCTTAAAAACTAAGAGTTTCGGGTAATGTAGAAAGGGAGCAGCACTTATTAGTCAAAACATGTAGCATATGTAAATTTTGCTAAACCTATATTGTAAATGATCATTACAGATAGTTTTATTCATAATTTCACGGTTTATTTCTGTCAGTAGCTCGCGTCCCCTTAATCACTCTTCACGCACCACTGTTTGGAAATCACTACATTAGAGACTGAAATCATGTTTGTTTTTATTAAATTGGTATTGGAGTACTTAGAAAATCACAAATATTTTTAAAATGTGCACGAATATTCACTCAATATATTATGCAAGAAAAATGCATCTTCACTTCGTGATAAAAGCACGTCGGTTACAATAAATGCTGTGGCAGCTCGAAGTCGTGACCTATGTTAAAGATGACTTCGACCTTCATCAAACGTGAATTTTTGAACATGTTATTAAAACTCAAAGGTATTGATGAAAAAACCTTTAAGAAAGTGTATCAATATATGCTATGAACATCTCTTAGAAATCTATAATTGACGACTGTTGTATACAATTTCACGATTAAGAATAAAGTTGAAACAAAAATTGTTTCATAATCGGATTTAGAGAGAGGTGGCAAGAGATTAAAGACAAACGTTTACTCTTAATTCATAATTTACTTCTTGCCTCTCAAGAAAAACTGAGTAGTAGGAGCTACAAAATTAATTCAAAGTGCCATCTTGTAACAGATTGCACTTAATTACGCTGACTTTAAAATTTGAAATTTTAATGTACTTCTTTAATTTAATTTAATCAGCGCAATGATCCGTTCACTTGAAGGAGATCATTTTTACTGTAGTTTTTTTTATTACTTATTAACATTTTCCAATTTTCCAAAAAAAAAAACGATATAGAAAGGTCAAAGCATGCTATTTTCTTCGTGCTGAAAATAATAAAATAGGGTGTTAACCTTCATTCTAATATTTTCTCTTTGTCCAAATTACAATATTTCATTTCAGGAACTAGCTTTAAACTTACAATAAAACTTCAGTCTTTTCTTCTTAGCATCAAAACCAAAAAAAAAAGGAGCGGTCTTTTTCATATTGAACGGAAAATGAGTACAGTATTTAAAGATCACATGATATAAAGGAAATGCAACCTTAAACTCTACACCAAAAAAATTATCAAATTTCAAAATAATGCTGTATGTACAGAGAGCATGGTATTGGCACGTCATCTTAAAGACTAACACGGTAACTACTTGTTTACAAAAGAATTCGTGCTAGATTTGAGCTAGACTTTTCTTGATTAAACTCCAATTACATATCGTTGGCTTGAAAAAGAATAAAACCACTTGCAAACAGTTGAATTTTGCAATTTTTTGTATTTTGGTCAAACAATTGACACACAAAAATGTAGAAGATTAAATTTGGGACTGTAGGTATTATTCGTTATTATTATTATTATTATTATTATTATTATTATTATTATTATTATTATTATTATTATTATTATTATTAGGTCTATTATTATTGCTATTACGAGAGTATACGATTATTGACACGATACTTTCACATTTTCAATCACATTTCAATTCGATATGGCTACAACAATTGAAGGGAAGACATATCCCAAAATTTAAAATTACCAACGTGTGGTTGAGTGATTCTAAATATTAGCATGAAATTTGGTGAAATTTAGGATACAAGAAACCAATTTAGCTAGGTCCGGATTTGAGAAAACTCATTTCATGTGTTTACTGAAAAAGTGTACCTGAATTAATAAATTGAACAATTTTCATGAAATTTGGAGAATTCAATTTTTTGTACGATAAATGAATTTATCTGATTGAACTTGAATAAAGGTTACTTAAAAGCGCGCGTAGAAATATTTTTGGGCGTCTTAAATTTATCTCGACAACTGTTTCGATCGTTCTTACCGTATTTGACTGAACGCGATTTAGCTACATTGTAACTTTTGTGAAAACTAACTTAGGTTTGTCTGCGGGAAAACTTTGTCTGGAGTCCTTAAACAAAAAATGTGTCGGATCTTCAAATACGAATTGAAAATGATCGGGACGACATTCAAGAAATATATTTAAAAATCGTGTTAGAGCAAGAAATTGTTCCCGCTAGGTGTTAACTTTGGTAAATTCATAAGGGATTTCTGCAAATGAAACTTATTTCGGGATTCCATTTAATATGGCTCTAACGATGTTCATTAAGTTATGTGAAAAAGAACGTATTGTGTTAAATGTATTAAACGTATTAAATGTTCATTAAGTCATTGGTTAAGAATGTATATTTATCCAAATAGTAACTTTAGGTAAATTCATTTAAGAGAGTTTGTACCCTAGTACTTCAATTAAATTCAAACCAGATTTTATAATTTTCATTAAATGTGCCGAACCCTCGTTTTTGGATGTAGGAAAAGATTTAATTAAATCTCGATTTTGTAAATCTTACATGTACGAGATATGACTAGAAAAAGAAACGGATTGATTTAGCTACTGGCAAAAAACATGTACATGAAGGTAAAGCTATGCATGATTCTATAGCATGATACCCTGCCTACTGAATGACAGACTACCCTGGATGCAGGTCAACCAGTTTTGATGTGATCTTTCTACAAAGCGGAACGTACGCCTGTGCTCCGTCGGAAAAATGCTAAGTGTTAAAATGGAACAGGTGCTAATGTGAAGTTTCTGCGCAAGCTGGGAAATTCCGCAACAGAAACGTACGATATGTTAAAATCAGTGTACGGAGATTATTGCTTATCACGCACAAAAGTGCTTGAGTGGTTTAAACGTTTTAAAGAGAAGAAAGCTCGAATGAGCAAGTCGAAATTCAAAGCCATGATGATTTTTTTTCGACATTCGTGGGATCGTGTATGTTCATTGGGTACCTGAGGGTCAAATTGTAAACCAACATTATTATCTTGATGTTCTGACAACCCTTCGTGAGAGAGTAAGAAGACGACGACCTGATTTGTGGCAAACGAAGTCATGGATTCTGCACCAAGACAATTCTCCTGTTCATACGGCCTTATCAGTTAAGACATTTTTGGCTAAACATGGCATTCCAGGGTTAGATCACCCGCTATATTCGCCGTATCTTGCTCCGTGTAACTTTTTTTATTTCCCACTGTAAAGTCAGCCCTGAAAGGAACCAGATTTGAGACAGTAGAAGCTGTGAAAAGAAAAGCGACGGATGTCATGAACATGCTTTCAAAAAATGACAGGCAACACTTCTTCCAGCAGTGGAAGAATGGTATGGAAAGATGTAAGGATCATGAAAGTGAGTACTTTAAAGGTGATAGAGTTCCCATTGTGCAAACTTCCAATGAAAGATTTTGTAGCATCAGTCCGGGTTTTTTTCTAGCCACACCTCGTATTTATGTAGAAGTATCTGTATAAAAGCTTTTTTTCAGAACGCGCAAAGTTTAAATTGAAAACAATTGAAACGATTATCATGAAATTTGACAAAAACGCATTTCAGATGAGCGAAAATAAATTTTGCAAGGTTTTAAGGTATTTTGAAAGCTTATTTAGAGACATATGTATATCAAATCATTTCAAAGCCGCCTAACAATTTTGATAACATGGAATATGGCTACCCTTTACGGACTAAGGTATCATACAATAAAGGTTACTTAGTTGCATATCAAGAAGATTCATCCAATGACAGATTTGCAAAGACTCATTTAGAAGGTGATGATTTCGTAAGATGAGTAGAATTTTTGGTACTAAGAAAATCTTTATGTAGTATCGTTTTTTGATAAAACTAATTTAGAATCGATTTTGATAAAACTCATTTGGGAGGAAACGATACTCAAGACTGACAGTGCATTAATGGCAAAATTAGTACATATATCACATACATAAATGCTGCAAATTCATGAGTGGTTGGTGCATCAGATTCCAATGGTATTACGCATCTCAGATCGGAGTTCGCTACGTCTTAACTCAAGTTATCTCATGATTCCAAGCAAACGCCAAAAGATCAATGCTTGCACCGGCATTCGAACTTAGACCATATGAACATATTTTGATGATGATTATACACAGAGTCCTTAGAACGTATTTTGTGTGTCCATTATTACGAGGAATGTTCAACAATTATTGTCCCTGACATAGGAGGAGTTGAACAAAAATATCATGCTTGTAGTATGTTGACTCTAAAGCTTTAGTAGTCAGTGCCAAAATAGAGGGAAACGTCATTGATATTGGTTGTGTTGTCTGTTTTGCACGTAGCAAGTGCGTCCGGATTATGAAGTCGGACAAAATTGAAGTGCGTGTCATGATCAAATATTTTCAAACGAAAAGGCTAACACCGACGGAGATGCAGACTGATAGTGTGTTGAATGATAGTGGCCCCTTCTACCAAGTAATAAAAGACTGGTCACGTGAATTTCGTTGTGATAAGCAAAGCTGTGCACGAGCAAGTGGTGCTGGTCCTTCAACAATAATATGTACGCAAGAAAACTTAATGTTGTGCATGATCTGGTAATGAATGATAGAAGAATAACAATGCGCAAAGATAAGTGAGACTACGGGTATATCCACCGGTTCAAAAAACATGAAAACTCTCAAAAATGTAAAGTGTGAATCAAAAGCGCCAACGAGAGCGTACATGAGAGACCAAACCCTGTTCAAACGGAATCCTGAGAACTTTATTGCCAGATAAGCACTACATAACCATTGATGAGACATGGGTACACCATTTTGAACATGAAGGGAAAGACCAAAGCATGCAATGATGGCACCAAGGATCTCCTTCTCGCACATTCAAAGCCTAACTATCCGTTGGTCAAGTTAAGGCCAAGGGATACACTATCGCGGGACGCTGTAATGAACACGAACACACTATCGCGGGACGCTATTACGCATAGTTAATTCCGAAATTACCAGTATACATCGTGGGCGGAAAGGAGAGGCGTATTACACAGAAAAGTTCTCTTGTATCAGGATAATGCCCCGCCAACAGAAGTCACTACACAATGGCAGCAATTGAGGCTGCAGAGTTTTAACTACTTGCACATGTTTCTATCGCTTCCAACGACTTCCATTTGTTTCCCAAGTTAAAGCAGCATATTCGCGGGAAGAAGTTTGAAAATTATAAGACTGTACACACGCTGTGGAACAACGGTTTGCTGACCAACCGCCATCTCTTTCTCTTTTTTCTTTTGGTGGACGAAATCCATTTCTGTAATGGGTAAATTTGTGGAAAAATAAATTTTCTTCTATCGCAGGGACAATAATTGTTGAAATCTTTGAATTAATGTTATTAATTCACAATTTAAGGAGGCGAAAAATCGACGTGTAACTCATATGCAATATGTTATGAGTAAATCCGTTCCATGAGACTTACACCTACAGACTTTGATCTCGTAAACCTACACGTAGTGAGACGACATGCTAACAGATGTTCTCATGTCCGAAAATAACTTACTGTGAAGGTTTATACAAATATGTACTCACACACGCACAAATATAGTACACACATAAAAGTGAGTGTACGTGTGTGTGAAAGAAACAGAGAGAGCAAAGAGATTATAAATAAAGACCAATTTCAATGTTACATCCTACCCAATTTTTATCATATTCTTCTTCATCAATTGTGGTCTCTCTCTATCAAGAAATTTTCTCATTAATCCAAGAAGGAAAAAGAGCTTTTTGTATTTCTGCACAATCTACGTGATTCATAAAAAAAAATGTCGATCTTCTGCTGCATCAGCATGTTAAAGAACTAACGCCTTATTTTCAGACAGAACTTGCACAGGTGACAGTGACAAACAAAACGTTAAGTATAGTCTTGCTGAAGAAATCTTCAGCAGTTCCCTTTTTTTTCCCAATAACATTTTTATTTATCTTTCAAATCTCTAGTGGAAATATGATAGATGCGAAACACATTTTCTGCGATAAAAGAAATTTTAAAAAATGTTGGTACAACGTCTCCAGCCTAATGATATCTATAAGTCAACATAATTTTTTTTATAGTAAAGTTAATTTTGTATGTAAATCCTTTCAGTTCTCAAACTGATTCTACTTACGCAAGAAAGAAAATCTGAATGCTCTTCACCTCGATACGAACGTCTGTCTTCTAATCCAAAGTATTATTAAATAAGATGAATGATATTATGATTCAAAATATGATAGATGAAACCAATGTCTTCATCGATTTCATACCAGCGTACGGATGTCCAAAAAGCTTAGAATATTATATATATATATATATATATATATATATATATATATATATATATATATATATATATATATATATATATATATATATAGGCTTATTCAAAATTCTGAATTTAATTTTTTAGAAAATCTTACCCCACCATTAGTCAGTAGGTGATAGTGTATCAATCTCTAAAAAAATGATAAAGAGCTCTTAAAGTATCTTCCTCACTCTGATATTTTGTTTGCTCAGTTCTTAAGTTAGAATTTATCTTTAGTAGTCCTGAGTTTATTTTTTGAACTTAATCATGTTATATTACATTGTAATTTGATTGTTTCCATGTTTTTTTTGTTATTAGTGAAATTAAAATCTATTATATATAATGATTAAAGTATAATATTGTTGGGAACAGGATTTTTTCACCTCTATGTCGGTCTTGCAACCTAATTAATCTGTAAACAATGTTTCACTATCCCCTAGTTTCAGAGGACGTTGCAACGTATTGGTATAGAATGAGATTCATTTTGCAGACATCATCTTAACTACCTTAGACTGTATATACAATTGTGAATAAACAACAAAACACTGAAACGCTTATTTTTACATTCTACTTCCTAGAGCGTACGGAATGACTGATACATTTTCTTCAGAACACAAAGTGACGTAAACCGCATAATGCATTTTTGATCTCAATTTACAACATGGAGAAATTATATTTTGTTTTGAAACACTCAGCATTAGCATTTATTCCATGTAATATAAACAGCATCACATGTAATAAAAATATGTATCTAAACATGCACTGAAATGTGCGAACGAAAAACCCACTAATTTTGTTTTTGCTCTCTTAGAAAAGTTTTGAACAGTTGTTTACTGACCAATCCAGGAGTTTCGGGTGTGACATTCCTACGCTTGAAAACAAAATATTGAAAAAAGCAAAAACTGTTAGCTCGTTCCTGTCCTCGTTACAGTATCGTAATAACTGAATTTTACTATCTTCAAAATCTCGACTTTCAACTCATTTTTAATTTCGTGCAAATCAGGAAAAATCTGCGTTCCGGGTGTGACTCAGACAGGCCATGAAACCATTTCGAGATACCATTCTTCAATCGCAAAACCCTTTGATTATTTACATATTTTGGATCAATCAAAAATTTTAAAATAAAGGGGAGATCGCATGGCTTCGTATTGCTGTATGATGTAATACATTACTACAAGTAACAACGTAACAGTATGAATTGCATATTTTGAGGAAAACATGTTTACTATTTACTTTTACGAAATTTCAAAGAAGTTCCGGGTGTGACCACTCAAAGTTGTGGGACCTGTATGAATCTATATAATACAAACAAAGTAACCTGAATTTTTTTTAGAATTTGCAATTTCAAAAGAAAAACTACCGTCCTTATAATCACAATTTGAAATATATTTACTTTTGTGAACAGTGGCGAACATAAGTCCAGTGGGAGGAGTTCAAGCTTCGCAGTTCATATCATTTCCAATGATTTTATACGGTAAATGTTTATTTTTGCATAATATCCTTATCAAGAGAGAGGTTAAAACCCGGAAATCCCCTTGTGTACATCACTATTTCTGAAAAATTACATGAAAACTTACCTAAAGAAGTCACATGGAAACCTAAATCTTCAAATACAAATAAACTAAATCTGTTTCTTATTAAACCATAGAGAGAATCTTAAAGTTAACCAGTTTATTAGTTTAGTTAAAATTGTGAATATTAAAAAGCTAAATATTAACCCTTTAATTATCAGTCTTTTATTAAAAACGAAAAAAAAGAATGGTTGCCTTAAAAATCATCTAAACCTATGATTAGGTATTGAATGACTTATTCGGCAAATTAAATGCAAAAGCGGCTTATGGATCACATCCTTTTGTCTAGATGTGATCGCCTTTGAGGGACGCCGGGACCGACATGGTTAAATACCACAACTCATTTTAATGGAACGTTCGTCGTGTGTTTATATGCCACTCCCGCCTCTAAAAGGTTAAATTTGTAGCAGATTCTAATGTTAAATAGTGAATGACTCACCAAAGTAAAGTATATATAAAAGTAGAATCACACATTGCAGTTTCTGTGTTAGTTGTTTAACACAGGATTTTACATAAGAATTTTCTTGACAGAAAAATACTCTGTGTAAGTTTTAGATCTTAATTAATTTTCTAACTTCATTCAAAGGGACCACCCACACTGTAAAAAATCGTTATGTTATTTCAACGACATGCTTATGTGTTAACACAATTGTGTTAAAATATAACACAAACAGGTGGTTAAAACAACTCACTCTCCATTTGGAGTTGTGTGTCAAATGCCGGTAGTTGAAACGACACACAGCCTGTGTGTTAAATTAACACAAGTGTAGAATCTTCGGTGTTGTTTTTTACGTGATTGCCACATATATTAGGCATCTAATTATAAAGGCTTATGAATTGAAGCTACAAACAAACGCAGTAGAAAGAAATACTTAAGCAAATCCAGGTATACGCAAAATTTCAACATGCAAACCGCGCGATGTGATTTCAATTGTTTTACGTAATGTTTCTGAAGAAATATGTCAACAGCGAGAAACAACTTCGTATTACTGCGTCACTTCTACACTGCATTAGAACTCACCAGTCAACACCGGGGATTGGGCCTCAAAAATGGCGGAAAACAAGTAGAATCACAATTAAGAGGCAAACATATTATAAGGATATAGGTAAGAGTTTTCTATCATTCTTGAACAAGATGTTGGTGAAAGTTGTGTTTCGCACCATCAAGAAATACTTCAAAATAAATGTCGGGGAGGATGACAAAAATTTTTATGAAGATTTTCTATATGAAGTGTTCTGTAGTTCACTATTCTTATTTTAAAATTAGAATCTTCGGTAAGCGTCAGCATGCACTCCACGTGGTTTCCAACAGAAAAATGGTTACATCAACACTACACACGGAGTTATTTCAACACCGAAATAGGTGTCGTAGTAACTCAGAAGTGGAGTCAAACTAACACCAAAAACGGTGTTAATCTGGTGGTCTGACCTTGAATTGTAACACAGAGAGTGTTGAATTAACACCAAAAAGATTTTACTTATACGGCTTTGATCTTGAATTACGACACAGATTGTGTTGAAATAATAAGAAAATGATATTGAAGTAACACAGGGACAGTGTTATATTGATACTTGACATGGTGTAATATTAACACAAAATAATTAACACACTACACACTGTGTTACTTTCTTCGTGTTGGTGCAACACCGCCACAAGTAACACTCAACACTTTTCTCCACACTACCGACCCTGACATGATGTCGCATCAACATTGAAAATACTAACACAGATCTGAATTTAACACCGCTCAACACCGGTTGTGTGTTAAAGACGTAACATATCCCCTGTGTTAAACGCCAATACCGCGGGGTCTGTATTGATCTAACACCGCATAGTGATACTCACGCTGGAACCACTGCCCTGTGGAAAAATTGAGTTGAATTAACATAACCATTTTTTACTGTGCACTTTTCATTTCCAGTTGTGTATTTCGAACTAGGCTCTTCAAAAGCCTTCGGAAATATCACTTTTATCACCTTTTTTGTTAATTTTGTCACTATGCAACTTCACCATCTTGAAAATAACTATCTGTAAATCACCCTTCACTTACTTCAATGTCGGAAGAAACAGAACAAGTATCAAATTCTTCGTCTGATACTTTGTCAGAATCTAAGACAACATCTACGAGGTCCACGACTGAAAAGTTTCTTGTGGGGAAACTAGAGAAAACAAGAAAGCCTTGGGCGTTGAAGAAAACTTGAATTCTCCCTACGGAAAGGGAGATTTTGTCATTCCTGTAGAACACGTGGAGTAATTTTAAACTTTCGATTGGATGCAAATTCTTCCAGAGTTCGTTGAGTTCCAGCTTGTAGGTGTGAATGACTTATTTCGTAAACAGAAAGCAGGGAACATCTTTTGTTACTACATTAGCACATATCGTAAAATAATTTGTCATTAACTTTATATTTTTCGAACGAATAGCATTCCAAACTGATCTTTTACAAGCTCCATCAACTGATTTTTACTATGGGATGCTGCGAAGGAAGATCAAGTTGCTATGATGTCTAGGTCTCCTTATACAAAGCACAAGTTTGATAACGAATAATGTTTTTTTTTCGTTTGGAATTAGAAGGAAAAATATGAGAAAGGAATATACATTGGGTTGTATATATTGAAATAACATACTACATTTCATATTTCTTCCTCAGAAAGAGACTAAATATTGACCTATCAAGAAACATTAGTTGCAATTGTAATGCCCCACCTTCGGTGATGTCATTACATATCTTAGATGCTCATTGGTTGTTAATAGTTATTTATTGTTATTATTATGTTTGAAAGTTGAATTACATAGTCTGAACGTATTTTACAAAATTACTGCTTGCCGACATATTCTAGATCTGCACGAAACGAAACATTCGATTTATTGGCAACAATAACCTTATTTTCTACGCCTGAAAGCAAAATTCTTAAGAAGAAAAAGAAAAATACATAATTCGACTTATAACACATAATGTATTGAAGTGTAAGATCTAAATATGAGAGTTAATAATATGGAGGGTTAATCCAAGAAACCCACTCTGGGTTCTCAAATGCTTGCCCATCCTTCCGATTTTAAGATTATGTTTTGATTTTGATTTCATCCCCGTCAAAATTACAAGTGAATATGATGAATTATCTGTATGTATGCTGTTTAATGTTTGTCCATAGAACACCAACATGGCAGTGGATCCTGGTTATTGCTCACAAATAGATAGTAGAAAGTTAGTGAAAGTTTTGGATGCACATTCATGTCCAGATTTACTTATCAGCTATTAGTGGAATATGTATGTATTACATTGAAGTTTATAGAAATGAACACTGGTACGTGTTAATTTGAAACCAGGGTTGAGATTGGATATTCCCATTTGTTGATGCTACGGTTGAGGTATGGTTTCATTGATAAATATAATAAAGGATAATTATAATGAAATACAAAGGTAATTTAATATACGAGTAATAATAATAAGAAAGATTAATGTCGAATTGTGAGTAATGCTACGAGAATGAATTAATAGATAAAATGAAATATTAAGTTATAAAATAAAGTTATAAAGAATAAAGATATATGCAACTGTATACTCACCGAACATCCAACATAATTAATCATAACTGATTATAATATCCAAGTACTAGTATTCATTCTTATAGTCTAAATATAAATACATTCCGTTGAATTCAAATGCTACAAATACAAATATGGATAAAAAAAAATGCAAAAACAGGAAGACATCAATCCACTACTATCTGTAATAACAACAGCCTTACTTACTTACTTTGGAAATATAATAAGGAAAGTACTAATCTGAAGACCGAGATACATCATCACCTCTGGAATGTCGAACTCGAGGATGAGAGAAAATAATATAAAATGTTATTTGATTATGTACAGATAATTTATTTATGTATGTTATAGTATATTATTTATTACACTGTTTCATTTTCCAGTTTTGGATGTATTAATATTTTAAATTCCAATTAATACCTTGTTTATTTTTATGATTATAGTAATTAGTTAAACTACCGTCCTCCATAAATATCGATTCCTTGAGTAGAATGTTTTTCCACTCCGAATCTGGAAAGCGTTATCTGTTTATGTTATTGTTTCTGGAGCTGCTCTCCAGATGGCGACCCATATATACTACTCCACAGAAGGAGAAAGAGATATAAAAAGGGCTGTTTCACAATTACACGAAATACTATAGTTTTGGACTTAACCCTTGTGGCTGATTTATTTATATGATGAGGCAAAGAAAGCTATTCAGTTCGCTTTCATTAAATTCTGTGGTAAAAGTATAACCTCCTTGGTTTTCAAGAAGCAGAACTAAATACTGATTTTGAGTAAGAAAGGCACGATGGCTCAGTGGTAGAGCACTTACCTCTGGTGCGTGAGGTCCGTGGTTCGAGCCCCAGCCAAGTAAGTTTGTGGTGGACAACATCGAGTCCGTGGGTTTTCTCGGGGTACTTTCGTTTCTTCTCACATTCTCATTCCACCAATTATTCCATCATCATTCACTTGCTTTAATTATCGTCTCCCTTATTCTAACGTGCATAAACGTGGGACGTTAAACTGAAAGATTTCATTTCATTTTGAGTAGACATGATTAGCTTAGAGATGTGAATATTAAAGATACACACTTACATTATATACTTCAAAAGATTTTAAAATGTATTTCCTTTAAGGAAACCTCTTCTTAGTAAGTCTTTCGTACAAAGAACTGAACCTGGTGTCTAACCTTCCTTCGTGTTTATATTGGTCTGAAACATATAAATATGTAATTCCAGAGGAGATTTGAAATCTCCACTTGTCCCTGGCTAATTCATATGAGAAACGTATACTGGGTACCCAAATATTCAAGACAAGGTTTATTTCATACGTTTATGTCGTTCAGGCTTTCAACTATTGTCACAACATATAATATAACAGGCAGAAAACGCATACAAGTAAGAGATCATATCCGGAACTTAATATATTGGTCACACGCGGAACCCTTGTAATATTTTCCATAAGTAGAAGCTTTGCTTACACAAACAAACTATTTGCTGAGCAAAACAATATATTCACATTAAAAAACTACATACATGTGACAGTTTCGCTAACTAGTACTTTGACTTCATCAGACAGATAGTGTCTGCAATTTTTTAAATGTGAATATGTATTTTTTTAATGTGAATAAATTGTTTTGCTCAGCAAATAGTTTGTTTGTGCGGAACCCTTATTTCACATTAACAATGTCTTTATCGAAAGATTAGTCTTTGGCATAGGATTGGAGTGTTATAGAACTACTGTAACTCTCAAGTATTTGTTGCGAAAGTAATTTATTGTTTTCGTGTAAACAAAACTATTAAAGCAAAATTTGGTTCCAAGTGTGACACGTACAGGCTTGTCACTTCAAATAGCTAAAATTGTCACTTTAAATAGCTAAAATTTCATAATAGTGCACCTCAACTTTCTAAAACTCGGAACGAAGAAACTACTAATATAGCTACGTGACACCACACTATTTTGATGTGAAGAAAAATGTTATATGTTCCTCCCAGTGATATCAAACCAATCATATTTTTCTCCTATAACACGAACCTTGAGCTTGTGTGATACAAATTCAATAATTTTAAAAAAAACTAATTCCAAGTTTGGAATTTTATGGTTTGTCATCAAACTAGAGACTTAGATCTTCAGTTTCCAGGGAAGTACTTGATAAGGTCTCACTGAATTTTTAATGCGAGAGGATCACTTTATCCTGGATTGGCTGTTATGCCACTTTCACTGGCGAAATGAAAGTGCACTAATTTAAAAATAAAGAACAGTGGATTCTTAACAACATCACATGGAATCCTTTATCATATATCTACACATAACCTATTAGAAAATGAGTAGAATTTATGAACAATACACTACATAACCATCTTGAACATATACGATAAAGTCTAATACATGCCTCGGCAATAGTCCAGTCCAAGTAATTTTATTCAATATTTCAGCGTGAAATCTCACCCACAATTGCCGTGAATACTCTTCCACTTTCTTGCAATTTAATTAGATCTAATAAAACTTTTCAAAATAAAGTTTCAGAAAAAAATCAATGAAGGTATTATTGTTGCTGTTAATGTGAATAAAATATAGAAACAACATTAAAACTAACTTTCGTACAACTAATCATACAATGGTCTCATAAAAGTGTAATAATGGATAGGAACTGCCACAAAAGTGCAACTGAAAAGATCAACAAGTATCAGATTCTGATTGGCTGAAACTAGATAATATCAATGAATTCTTGCTAGTAATTTGCTAAATATTTCTCCATATCATTTAATCAGAACTGTTCTACAAAAACAGTTTAAATTTATTTTTTAAATGGCCTTCCACTAACAATAAATTTAAAATAAATTTTACTTTTTTCTATTGGAAGCAACATGAAGAAAATATTTGCTATATTTTTCTAATTAATAGTCACGAAATGAGTAAAATGAAGGAAATATGCCGTAATAGACATCTTATTGAAATTGAGTTGACGTACAATGCGTATAAAAGAATCGAAAGAAAAATCTGAATGTTTGTTCACTCAAAGTACAGTACGTTATAACTGCTGCACCCTACTGTAAGACTAATTAGTATTGCGTTTACTACAAAACTAGTATTATAAAAAAACAATTTAGCGAGTGATTTAAAACGAAGCAGTAAACCACCATAAATTGTATATTAGGAATATCTGAGAAAAAGTATTCGAATTTGATTTTTTAACATTTCTTAAAATGTACCTTTTATCCTCCTCACAAAAGAATCTTGAAATACAATTTTAATTTATTTTAAAAAAAATATTTTCCATACCGAAATTTTATATTAGATATGTTATATCCAAGAATAACTTTTCTCAAATTTGTTGAAATTTAGAGTTGATAATTTTTCCCCGAGATAAGAATTTGTTTATAAATGGTTATAAAATAAGCAACCTTTTAGAGATATTACAATACATACCAGAAAAAGTTTTTCCAACCTATATTATTTGAATGTGCATAAAACTCAAGTGGATTCAAAATGAGTCAAATAAAATCGAATTGAACCTAACAGATCCACATGGTTTCAAATGATGCGTCTTTCTTAAATATTTTTGTAGATAAAATGATAACTCTATCAATGGCCGAATCTGATATACTTGAACTGAAATTTTCTTCATCGTTGCAAATTGAATGGCTGCAAACGATGCCAAACCTTTTCAAGTGAGTTTGTGTGGATATTTTTGATTGAAATCCGGGGGAGGAACAGCTACAAACGCAAAATACTCTTTCTTATACACGCCAATTTCGACAACTTTGTGAGTTTGATATTGAATTGTTATATAAAAACGTAAGACTTATTCTCTCCAATGTCACTCCTGAGAATTATAAGAAATCAATCATTTTAGAATTCTTGCTCATACTATAATTTCAAAAGATTTCGAGAAATAAAATCAACTGTAGAGCAAATCTTTTTCATCAGTTTCTTAAAATCTGATATGCATGTAGTTTATATAATTATTTTTCGAATAACAGTGCTGATATTTGCATTAAATCCGAAAAGCGCTCATGAGACCACTTTGATCAGATTGAATATAGCATTATTCTTTTGTCTTAGAGCTCGAAATAAAAATCCACGGAATGCAAAAGTTTTATTGAGTTTCCTTGTGGCTAAGCGATTAGCATACCTGCCTTTGGCGTCGGAGACCCTAGTTCGATTCCCGGCAGAAGCTCGTGTGGTTCAGATCCCACATTAAGCTTTAGGTCCACGTCACATACAGTCTCGCTGCTGAAAGGAACCCTAAACATCAAATCAAATCCAAAAATAAAATGAAATTTTTCGGTTTAATTTCCCATGTTATGCCCTTTAGGCTAAGGGAGACGATTATTAAAGCAAGTTGAATGATGGAAGAATTGGCGGAATGAGAAAGTGGGAGGAAACGGGAATATCCCAAGTAAACCCACGGACACGATATCGTCCACCACAAACTTACTTGACCGGGATCGAACCAGGGACACCACGCAGAAGAGGTAAGCGCTCTACCACTGAGCGCTCTACCGTGTCTTTTTTTAAATCAAATTAAAATGATGTAAATATTTTATTTGTCTGTTTATGTACATTATTCCAGATACAAGCAAAAGATTTTTCTATATGTTTGTTTGGGATAGGGAACAAATTGAGAAGGAAGTTTGCTAGACATGAATAGAATAATCTTGTTAATCTAAGCAAACACTAAAAAAATCAGTGAGAATGGACAGTCACAGGACCCGAATCTACCTTCCAATTACTATATACTAATTAAGCACGAAAGCCAACCGTTCATTTATTCTATACATTCAGCTCAGTTTCATCTGAGAAAAAGAATGTAGCATAATGATAAAAGTTCAGTTGAAGTTTAACTAAAGTGAACCATTAAATGATTCAAAATAAACCAAACAACGGTTTAGATGCCATTTCAAAATAAACCAAACAAGATGACGTAACCTTGGAGTTAACATTGTCAATTTGATTCCCTCACTCCCACATCCATGAACTATCGCGGCTAAAACCGAACTCCTGTTCAGTTGACTTACTTTGGGAGAGCAGAGGTAACGCACGGGAACAGTAAACATTCAATCAATAAATCAATAGTTATGCAAAAGCTGTTGACAAGAGTTGCTGCATGATTTGATGCACCACAGTAACTAACTATATATAACAATCATATGAGTATACTGTGCAAAATTAGCTTCTTTCATTAGACTCTACACCCGAAATTTGCATCATGATACGATGACTAAGTATTATGTAAACTAAATAGAAATAAATAGACCAAATCTTTCAAATGGCGTGCACAAATAAATAAATATCAAATTGGAAGATTATGCAAGCTTGATTATATCTTTTTGCCTGAAAGTGGCCTTTGAATAGGTGAGCAACATTACGTTCATAACAATAAAAAATGTTTGCTATCTTCCAACTACACGCAATTTTATAATATCGTTTCATACAAATGCAATAGCATTTAATATATTTCTCTTAGCCGCTATTTCAAATAGTAACAAATATTAAGAAAATTCCTTCATGAGTTGACAGTCACGTTGAATATGAATATTACCAATTATTAACAGCGTAAGATATAGTGAGAATAATTTCTAGTTAAGTGTGTTCATTCGACCAGTTCACAACCTTTCATACAGGAGTCGGTTCATATTATTACCTTTTATACCGTAATTATGCAGTGATTCAGGTTACCAAACGTTAGAATGTTTGTATTTGGTTCCATTACAGAAAAAAAGATGAATTTCCAGTTGCTGGTATGCCACATATGGGTAATTAAAGTCTCTTGAATCATCAAGATCCACACTCACATAAAAAGAAGTAGCTAGGGGGGAGCGAATCATCATTGAGGAAGTATTAGAAATAGTAGTGAAAAACAGAACATTTTTGGATGTAATTGGAAAAGAGGAAGCGAAAGTGATTGGGATATTGTTTAAGGAGAAGTTGTACTATGATGAGAGACGCGATAAAAGATTCAGTGAAAGAAAAAGTGGAGAGATGGAAGAGGTTTCGCTTGACGGACGATACTAAAAACGAATTATTACTACGTCAAGATGGAAAGGTAGTGAGTATTTTAGTGTATTGAACTTTCTCAGATTATGACAACTGAACTGACACTGTTAACAGAATACATATTATGATGACAATAATGGAAACAGTTCCAAAATTCAGAGATTTTCAGTATGTGCAGAATAAACGTTATGTAGCTAGTACGTAACATTTCCAAGTAATAACGCTATCGAGTTCTGCTTAAAGTGATAGTTCCGCGGATTCATTTCTTTTATAAATACCAAAGTAACGGATAAATGAAATATAATATCAAATTTTCAAGTTGTACAGGGGGAAAGTAACAAGATCGGTGTTGTAGTCATTAAGTGTTACTGAATTAGATAGATGAAATGCATTACCAAGCCAATGAAATCTTCTTCACAGCTTACTGTGGAATAATTTGTGAGCTAATAATAATCACAGGTAGATAAGCAGATCTAAGCGCACAGAAAAAAATCCTTTTATGTATACACAAAAAATATTGAGACCTCGAGTACCCATCTCCCATCAATGTCAGGAGCAGTAACAGTTTTTAATCAGATGCTCCAGGTTTTTGCACCAATCACTCGTAACCAAATGACGTCTGTCAACTCATGAAGAATGTGCTTCCAGTATTAATCACAATTCCTGAACCACTATGAAGATGATTCCACTACAATATGTAAATTGAGTGATTTGTAAAAAAAAAAAAAAAAAAAAAAAAAAGATAACTAGAGTTTTATGGAATGATTCTTTACATATTCATGATAGTTCAAATTAGAGGTAATATACCCCTTAGGTTTTCTGTGGGTTTTACTTGTGAACCGAGTTTTCTCTGGATCCGGATCGAGATCTGTAAGTAGAGCCTCACAAAAACGAATTGAGCGTCAGTATTATTACTTATCCAAATTACTCTGAGTTTGCTCATTCAGATTCATTTGTACGGATCATCAAAAGCGCACTAATTGTATTATTCTTTAATTTCTGAATTTATATTTTGAAATGAAAAAGTGGAGTAAAAGCTCAATGAATATTCATAAAAGCACTTGATTTAGGCACCCATGATGGAGTTTGAAATGAAGGGAAAGTTTCGTCGTATTTCTCAAGTTTCTAACATTAATTAAACATATTTCTTTATTAACATTTCGTTAGTACACACGATTACTTATTTTATTTTATTCATTGTTTTCACTTTTTGTATGCAGCTCGTTTGCATTTAAAAATGAAGTTTCGAACTTGAAGGGGTATCTTGATTCCTTGAATTGCTTTTATCATCCACCGTGGGCTGTATTGGTTGCGTACTAATTGACATTGTTTTCTGTGTTACATGATTACATGGTTTGTGGGAATACAGGATTCTTATGAAAATTTGTGCTTTAGTATTGTTCCGTAAAGGAACATCTAAATTAGAGAACACAAATAGATCGAATGTAATTATGCGTAAAAAAAATTAAACATACAAAGATAATACAGTATTAACCATTTCATATCTGCTCCTACGTTACATAATACGCGGTGAAATCTAATTATATAGATTAACCTAACTACACGAAATAAATTTCATTGTGCTCACGTTAAATTCAGTTGATTTTGAGTTTAATGTCCCTTTCAGCAGCGAGGCTATATGAGACGGGACTTACTGATTAACGTGGAATCCGAACCACATGAGCTCCCGCCGGGAATCGAATCCGGATTTCTCAAACCAGAGCCGCGCACGCTAACCGCTTAGTCACCAAGGAGCTTCTTGTGCTCAACGTATGCAAAAAGGAGTAAAAATACAAATTTCATTGAAGTCGAGAATTAAGTAGTGTTTCTATCTTTAACATTTCTCGTATATTATTCGTATTAGTTGTAAATAAACTGAAAACAATGATCATCACCTAAAGTTGATTTGAATACTTAACGATGTCGAGCACCAAACGCCATGTTTGTTTTTTTAGCCAATTAATTTATATTACGAATTATTTTTTCTGTTTTTTAAAAGTAAACTGTAATTTTTATGATGTGATTTTACTCAGTTCTTCAAAACAGGTTGAATGTATTTTTTTAAACTGAGTTTGGATTACATCTAAATTTAATATTACTTAAGCTAAAATTGATTATTAAATATTAAAAGTATACGAGAAGCAGTCACATTTTCCCGAAATTTCGTTGTAAGTATTTATTACCAAAATGTAGGTATACATTCATTTAGTCGCTTTCAAAATAGGCTCCTTGAGAACACACACAATTGTTCCACCGCTCCTGTCATTACTGAAAACAATGATGAAAGTCCTGTTTTTTTTTTTTTTTCTGTTTCAAAGTTCAGCCGTCGTGTTGGTTTGGATGTCTTCTATGGTGGCAGAACTGTTAACTT
Organism: Thermobia domestica; assembly: GCF_964235325.1. Taxonomy (NCBI): domain Eukaryota; kingdom Metazoa; phylum Arthropoda; class Insecta; order Zygentoma; family Lepismatidae; genus Thermobia; species Thermobia domestica. Next base: position 219,572,305 of record NC_137454.1, on the reverse strand, counting down.
CGAGGCCCTTTTTGATCTTGCGAAAGAGCCAGAAATACGCTGATACTAAGTTCGGTAAGTAGGGAGGCTGGTAGAGAAGGGGAATGTTCGTTTCTGTGAGCCGTTTTGTCACTGTAGAAGACATTCAAACCAATACGAAGGCTGAACATCAGAACATACCAAAACAGGGCTTTCAGGGTTGTTTCCGGCAATGGAAGAAGCGGTGGAGCAAGTTACTGTATTCTCAAAGAGCCTATTTTTAAGACGGTTAAGTGAATGTGTACCCATATTGTGGCAATAAAAAGCTACAACGAAATTCCATAACTTTTTTGACTGCCCCTCGTATAACAAACAAAACTAACTTTATGAGCTAGGGAACCCGCAGGTTCAATGCCGCGTTCACAAAAGCTCAACACTGACTTCTATCCTTAGCTAACTGCAACCAGTTTCTACTTTGTATTCCAGTCTCTGCGAGATCCATCTTAATATTTTCCTCCCATCTGCGCCTAGGTCTTCCTAATGGTCGTTTTCCGATGGGTCTTCCAGTCAAGACTTTGAAAGTGTTTCTACTTTCTTCCATTCTAGCTACATGACCCGCCCACCGAAGCCTCCTAGACTTGACGACCCTAACAATGTTGGGTAAACCATATAAACTATGTAGTTCCTCCCTCGTATAACAACAAAACTTAATTTTCACGAATTCACTAAGGGACATTTAAATAGATTTGAAGAAGAAATCAATAAAATCAAGTCATTACAAATCCAGTTTATTTCAAAAAAAAAAAAAAAAAAAAAACGACAAAAATTCTCCCATTTTATAAATCAATGCAATAAAAAAAATGTTGCAGGTATTTATTATCGTCAATTGCAAGTATCGGGTTTAACTCAGGTTATCAAAGTTTCATCTAAAGTGACTGTTTTCTCGAATAACGAACCAAATAAGCTAGAAGTTGTCCTTATTTCTTTATTTTTGAGTACATAATTCATAAGAAATAGAAAAATTATTTCACCTTTGCTCAAAACATTGCTTTTCAACAACACCAAAACGCCCTACTCATCTGAAAAAATTAAATTCTGTAATTAATTTCTTTTTAGCCATTGTATCCTACCGAGTATCTCACCTTCTAACACTTCCAAAAAATGATGTTTTAACATTTCTCAATATCAAACCTCCCCTAGTGAGAAACAAAATTTCTGACCTAATATTTTTGTATAAAATTGTAAATGGCCATATATCATGTGAAAAGTTATTAAGTCAGATCAATTTTCGCGTATCCGCTAGAACAATATGATCTAGTGATTTCTTTTACACTCGAGCTGCGAGAGTTAATATTGTCCAAAGGTCTCTTCTAAACCGAATTGTTAGCACTATAATAAGTTACCAGAAACTGTAGACGTTTTTTCAAATGAGCATACATTCAGATCGTCTATAAGTAAACTATCTTTGTAATGTTGCCATTGTACTGTACTATCTTGATTCCAAATTGTTAATCTATTGTTATGTTACATAATTGTTAAAATGTTTCAGTGTAAAATGGCCCAGTGCTGTATCTGAAACCTATTATAAATAAATAAATAATTCCGGATGAGACTAAATTTAGTAGCATAAAATTATTATATTGAATTTTAAAGTACGGACACAATAGTACATAACTGATATTTCTCCGCATTCAACTGCGGACAGAATTTGTCTGAAAGTAGCACAAGATTATAAACTTGAATATTTACCAAGAACGCGGTTGCTTCTAGTTGAATTTTATTCGTACCGTATAATACTAAGGTAAAAATCATTAACACTACTAGGTAGAAAACAGAAAATGGTTGTGCGCTGTTATAACGTAATAACCTTACGACAATAACAGTCATTTTAACATTTTATATGATAGGCACGAGAACACTTCCATGTAATTGATCCGTGTTTTCCTGGAATCCTCTATGTTGAATACGACAACAAACATAGGATCCTATTATGATTCAAAGTTTTCTGAGAACTCTTCCCTTCAAGAGGGAACATTTAATGTTCATTATATGTTCTGCTGTGACAGTTAGACACAAAATATGTTGTACACAAATGTCAGGCAATAAACCTTATAAATTCATTTCCTCATCTTTTCTCATTTGTATTATTATTTTCAAATGTCTAGCTAGAGGGTAATTTATGTTGTTCTTAACACGTAAGATCTTCGGAAATCGACACTAATATAATAATTCATTGCAAAAACATGTAATTACCTACATACGAGAGAGAGAGAGAGAGAGAAACAAAGAAAGGTAACAGATAATATTTGTCATAACTTTTATTACAAATACTAAAACTGCACCAAACAAAACTGTAGGTCATTTGCCTCACTAATCTATAAAAAAGGGCTGTTTTCTTCTAATAGTTTTATTGCACCGATAGTGTGCTTAGGAAATGCGTTGTCACAATTTAACCTGTAGATGTGTGCAGATGATATATTTAAATCAAGTAACACTCAATTAATTTCTAATTTATAGATATTGTATTAAAGAGAGATATAAATAAATGTATCTATATAGATATAGATTTAAGTATTGCAATTGTACATTATATATATGTAGGTGTTATAATATTTTGAGATTATTGATTACCTTGAAATAGACGGTCGATTTCTGCACGCTCTTTTGCCATATTAAAAGAGAAAATTGTGCATATATATTACTTTGTTACATAAAACGCCAAGATGTGTGAAAGATTCTGACAAAGTCAGAATATTTTAGTAAATTGTGTGCATAAAATGAATAGCTGGATAGTTTGGAATTTAACGTTTTCTTTCACCACCGAGGTTATATGAGAAGACATCAACGGTTTAAAATGAAATCCGACCATTATTTGGGCTTGTATTCGAGACAAGTACGTCTACAGGGATTTGAACTCAGGATCACGCGAACAGAAATCACGTAAGTTAGCTACTGGGCTTCGAAGGGGAATAAGTATTTTTCTTTTTGCATCTTGTGGTAATCATGATGGAACATTTGTTAATGTTTATTTCAAATAGGTTACTTTTCCATACTTTAGTGACGTTGTTGAGTTAGTCTAATAGGTTTAGGTACAATTGTTTCAGAATGCAGCAGTATTACTCTTGTCACATGCATTTGCTGGAAGAGCAGCAAGAAGAAACATTTTTATGCAACTATTGGTTTTAGTGTTCTATTTACTCTAACTATAGATCAGGCCAATTTCTTTCCCAAATCCCTTTTCCAAGCTGAGCCCTTCATACTAGAAGGCCACAAATTACAATTCAATTCAATAATCTCGAATTTTACAAATAATCGTTCAAAAGACAAAGAAAGTGATTTTGGACATTAAACAGCAATGTTTTGCGCTGCTGAAAAGTCGCTCCCAATGACATCCATACCAATTTTTTCTCCTTTGGTACAGTAATTAGTCAATTAGTTAGATATATCTACAGTTTATAGGTAATATGTCCTTTCAAATGGATATTGTACTGCGAATGGATATATATGAAGTTATGTACATTTCATTTATCTGTCTTCAATTCAAACCGTATTCGTTTCAAGTTTAACACCACCGAAACGGAAGTTGTTCGGCATAATCGTTACAGGATTAGTAAAGGATTACTAGTCATCAGTACTTCGTCTCTGAGATAAGATTCCGCCCCCCAAATCAAGACCATATCAGGATTGGAGCTGAAGTGACAATAGAAAGCACGGAACTGAATATTCGTCATCAAGATATACCAGGTGTGTGTCAGAGAAATCTGTCTGTGCTAGCGTTTTCAGTGCATAAGACAATTCACTAACACACATAAGTTCACATTCTAAATTAAACTCTTTTAATATTGATATATGAGATTTCATTTTTGTACTTCTCGCAAAATACTCCAAGCTAGAATCTATAAATAACATAAATCTTATATCAACATGGTGGAGATGCAGGCGTTCTCGATTCCAAATTTATAGAGAAAAGTAGCATTAAGTATGCATCAGCATGGTGCAGGCTTGTAATGTCAGGCTTACGCCTACTGTTCGATCCCAGAAAAACAGTAAAATGAAAATGAAATCTTTGAGTTTTACGTCCCACAGTTATGTTGGTTAGGCTAAAGGAGACTGTGATGACGAGCAATAAATAAAACGGTGGAACGAAGAAAGTGGGAGGAAACGGGAGAAACCCGAGGAAACCCACGCACACGGTGTTTTCCACCACAAAGTTCACTTTGCGGGGGTTGGGATCGAGCCCGGGACCCCGAGCACTAGAGGTGAACGCTGTACCACTGAGCCACCACGGCCCTTTCCCAGAAAAACAGTTCTACAATGCTTAAATATAGTTATTTCAACAACTCTAGCCAATAACTTACCACAGTTAGAGAATACCATGAGACTTATGCATTTTTCGATCTTAGGAAAATTTCAACATGCAGTTAGAGATATTTTAAAACCAAAACCCGCTCACCCTTCATTTGTGGCCAAGTAATTTTAAGGTGTTTTAGATTTTTAAGCCCGGAGACATTAGATATTAGATGAATTGTAATTATTTACTAGTAACTAGAAGTAAGTTAGATCAAAACAGTACTATGGATACTACTATAAATTTACATTACCCAATTGTAAGAAGTGATGGTAAACAAGCAAGACCTGAATAAAAAAAAAAAAAAAACAGGTACTTTAAGCTGCATGCTTGCAGATTTCCTGCTGCTGCTGTACCTGTACTCTCCTAAGTACAAGAATTCTGTTGAAAATGAAACCAGGAAAAGCTTATTCAATAAATCTACGTAGTTTACTGTTGAAATTGCACCTAGAGATAGAGACATTGCAATTAAGTTTGAGCAAAAAGTAAAATCTCTAGCGACAGTGACAAATCTTGTAAAGGCTTGTCGAATTTTTGAATTTACTACAATGTTCAGTTAAAGAAAAAGACAGCATAGTTGCTATTTTCAGAGCTTGAGTAGATCAGAGTACGTTAGACAAGTGGTTTCAGATACCTAGTTCGAGATTCGATTTCGAGCCTGTAGTAAATGTTGTAGGAATATTCATGAGATGTCACGAGCGATTGGATTTCTCAATACCACCTGAAGTGGTCCTCTTAGATTTATCAGTTTATGCACATATCTATGAAAAATCATTCTAGGATATTTTCTTTAAAATAAAGTCAAAGAGAGAAATTAGAATTAGAAACCTAGTATCGTTACATTATGTATATAGTGTATATAGGTTAAGAAATATTTAGTTATTTTTATTTCATTTCATTATCGCCTAGACGTAGTTTTAAGGATTGCCTTTTAGCAAGCAGCTTTATGAATTCATCTTTTAATTCATCTATTTTAACACAGTTTCTAACATAACAGAGAAGTGATAGGAAAAGGAAGCAAACATAACAGCTCAGCTGAAATGCTTCTTCATGTCTTCATGACATGCAATAAGCAGAAAAAGAAAGCTTGCTTGATTTTAAAACAACACATAAACCAAAGTTAAGAAAATAAATATAACAACTAGGTTATGAAGGAAATAAGAATTAAATTAATTGCATTATGAGTAGGACAAGATAACTAGCAATAAGTTTAGAAAATGATTGAAGTGCAATACCAAGGGTATAAAGAAAATAAAGTGTTTTTGCGTTTTGATTTAGCCAGTTAGACGAACCGCTCCCAAAACTTCATCGAGATTAGACTAAATTTTAGTATCTCCATTTTTGAAAGTCAAAACGTAAAAGTACAGAAAGAATTACGATCTGACAATGATAATATTCGTTAGTGAAATACTCAAAATTTTAGCAAAATTGAAACTGGACAAATTAGGCATGTTTTTTCATAGAATACTAGTTAGGAAGGAAACAAATATTTTTTTATCAAACAGGAAATTAGAAGTCCGTTAGGCCATTTCCGATGACTTCGCTATGACATATTTATTTATTTAAGCACAGTTAGATTTCAACGACAAACTTAGTGAAAGGCTACTGAAGTACAGCGCCCATAAAGGATAAAATTTTTAAAAAGCCTCCTTTGATCGTCTGTAAGCATGTGATTTTTTAAATTGTCCATTTAATGCTATGATTTCTATCGAATTAGCAAATATCTATGGAAATACGAAATTAATTATTAGTGTACAAACTACTTATATTTAATAATCATTTCTCAAAGCATTGGAATAAATGTTAAGTTCTTTTACTATTACATGAATTTTAATATTTCATAATAGACTAGGTAAATATAAATGTAAAAAAAGATACTTACGTACTGCAGATACTTATATACTGTATATAATTCGACAATGAATCCTAGACGCAGAAATGTACTTACCTGAAGAGAGAGAAATATAATTACAAAATTAGACAAGAATAATCAACGGATTTCAAGACAAGAATAATCAATAGATTATAACTTACTAGATAAGATATTTATTTCTATAAGTATATTATAATCAATGCTGTCATATACTAGTGCATGAATATACGAATATATGAGAATATTAAATATTGAATATAAGTGTTTACGCAATTTTAATATGATGAATTTAATTATACGAATAACTGCATAATGTTGGTTAAGATGATTGCATATAATAATAAATATATACGCCTAAGCAAGAATTAAGACTATTCAAAGAGAGTCGTAGGTATATGACAGTAAAAAAAGGAAATAAAAAGAATTGTTTGGGGTCAAAGAAAACAATTCAAAGAATTGTATGGTATTCCCAATTTGCCGGACGGATAGTTAAAATAAGATATGATTTTATTATAGTATAGCGCAAAGTGCCGACTCGGGATATCATATCACAGCTGGGTTTTAATAATATTAATATTAGATTAAGACTTGATTTTGCACTTGATAAGTTATTTTTTCATGATCTTGACGAAGATATATTTTCACGATTATACCTAGGTAGGTAATATTTTACTCCTGAAAAGACTTAGAGCGCTCAGATATAAGATAACTATTATATACTCTAGTATGACAAATAATTTCCAAGAATTCAGACTATTAAGTAACTTTTTAATAACTATGCCAACTTTACGGGTCCTAAACTATGACAAATGTCTATAATAACTATGATAGATACATTACTAAATTATGATGGAAACAAGTACTACAATATGATTATTCAATCTAGTTCTTAAAATTTAATCCAAACAATGAATCTGTTTGTGCTAGGCTGTAAAATGCATAAGACAATTTACTAACAGGCACAAAAATTCACACTCTAAATTAAACTTTATTAAAACTCTTTTACGATTGATGTATGAGATTTCATTTGTTGTACCTCTCGCAAAATATTTCAAGCTAGAACCTAGAAATAATATCAAATTTTTATCAACAATATATAAACGTTGTTCATGAAAATTGCAACACCAAGAAGTACAACAGTGTCTTGAACGAAATTTATACCATAGATATTCACATGAAAACACAAAAAGATTACAATTCCAGAATTGTACGGCATCTCTATCTTTAATAAATAAGTATGGAGTGAATCTTTCACGTACTGGAATCAGAGCCTCATGTCAACGAATCAAAGAGGGATTGGATGTTTACCCGATTAATTGTGCCGTGCTACTTCTATTCGATTGTGCACAAGTCACCGATACTAGTTACCGGTAGGCCGTGACGAACAAAATACCGGCACCATATCTTACATACGTTTGATGGGAACATAAAAGATTGCCGTGCAGGACATGAACGCAGCGGAAAACTTGCACATTCCGAAATGCATATGACTGGGTATTGTCCTGCTGAAATATGGCATTCTAAGTTGTCTGAAGAAAGAGTATAATGTGTGTCCTCGACCTCTACAACTTCCGTGATGTAGCAATTACCGCTGAGGCTGTCATTAACGTGCGACAAGGAGATCACGTATTGTAACCAATGATATCCCACCCCATTAGACAATTCCTGTTCCGTTGCTATGATGTTCCATAGTGCAGGCTGACTCATTACGTTCAGTATTAGAGTGTCTAACAAGTATGTGAACATTACTGTAGGAGGAAGTTGTCCTAAAATACGGCCATTGCCACTCTGTGCACTAGCGACGGTGTTTATGAAAAATGTTAAGCACTCATTGTAATCTGAAGTATTTGCAATCCTAAGTCAATAGAAGGCAACAAAAAGGAATGTGTGTCACTACTCTAGTGTACTGTAGACACTTTCTATCCGTCGATGTAGACAACTGCACACCCGGTTTCGTGACCCGGTCTCGAGCTAATACTATGAGCGATGCTGTACGCTCCGTCATGCGAATGTGAATAAGATGTTTGTCATTCCGTGGTGTGATAGTTGCTATGTACGGCTCTCTTCTGTCCATTGTTTCACATACTAATCACTGTCGTGGAGACATGCCCTGCATGCACACCAAGTTTGAAACGAGAAAAAACTAGCCCACTAGGCCTTTGCACAGACCAACCATACGATTCTGCTCTAACCCAATCGTTTACAACGTGTCCCTTAACGTCGACGAGGTACATATACACTTGCACACATAATTCATATTCCAATATTAACAGCATTTCATTGCCTAAGTGCTGCATAACTCGTCCCATCATAGTACTACTTCACGAATCGAATAGAAGGCACTGCTCAGTCGACTCATGCGCCATTCCAGTCTGCAATTGTGATCGCTCATAGGTCGTACATTCCTAGATAAAACTTGTGAGTTTTAACATATTCTCGTTATTCCTTCGTAGTGTTTCAATTTTTATAAAGAGTACTGTATTAAATCAATCTATAAATTTTAGAAAAAGAAAAATTCATTCCAGAATGCAAAAAGTAATTCTCGAAATTCTCCAACTTTTTTCTGTACTTAGGGAAAACTGTTCCAAGGTTTCAAAACAGAAATTGTCTTATCATTTACAACACGAATAAATATATAGTAAATAACTTAGCTCAAACCAAAAACTTCAAACCTTATATAAAATGTGTATGTACGTATGTGTAAAGACTTTTTACATGTTGGATTGAAAAAGTACTATTGAAATATTTAACTACCAGAATAGGAAGGTTTAATAATTTCCTTGAGGAAAAAAAAAGATTAACGACACAAAAGAAAGACTATGAAGAGGGTAATAATAACAAAAGAAGATTATGGCTGTGTGTAGGAGGAAAACGCATTTATAAGATATTATACTTCTGAAAGGGGACAGTGAAATTCATCATAGAAGATAGGATTTAAGGAGAAATCCCTCGAGCAAAAAGAACAAAGTGGAAAAGGCGAAATGTGTGGGAAAGATAAGAAGGAATGTGGGTTAGAGTCAAAGCACACATGAAACTGTATATAATGGAGGGCTGACATCAAACGAAGAGACAAAGATCAAGCGCGGAGTTTAACCATGCTTAGGAGATATTTCAAGGGACATGAGAAGGCCAATTTATAACAGGATTGCCAAATGCAACCAAATGCCCACAACGCCTTTCTTAGTATATTCTTCAGCGCCCTTCTTAGCTTATTTTACTTATAAGTTACAAAGTATAAATTCATTTTGGATACAAAATTAAGCTAAGTGAAAGAACATTTCTTATTTCCACCACCGTGCAAAATTTGCTTAATGAACGAATTCAAACTGTCTCTGAAACTAGTTTCATCAGGAAGAATAAGAAATTTACTTCTTTAATTTGCAAATATTAAATAATGGGAAGAATAATTTTGCCCACAATTTCTCAAGACTATGATCACCTCACTTCAATCTGGTGCAACAGGTCTTTGGTTCGATCCAGTAGATGTAAATTTGTAGTGAACAACATCATACCCATGGATTTTCCAGTTTCTTCCTAAATTCTCATTATACATTTTCTTCCATATAATCACTTTCATTACTCATGCATCTCCTTTAGACTACAGAGCATAGCATGTGACGAAAACTATAATTTCATTTTTCAAAACTATCTGTAATATAACTACTATCGTCATTCATGTTAGGCTATTTTTCTTAAATACCCTAGAAGGGCATGTTACAAAGGAAAGCAAATACATATAAGAGCTTCGATCTTTTAACTCAAACAGAGAGAAAAATCCTTAGCAATAACTTTTTATCTTCGTAGTTCTTGCTTACTTAGGTGGTTAATAAAACTAGGTTTTGAAGAGGAACTTACTAGTTTGAAGGGTACACAATTTATCTACTTTAATATAGCATTACCTGTAATTGTCAAGATAATGCAATTGAAAAGCAGGTAGCTTCCATCAGGAATAGATCAATAACGGAGACGGAATCGAATAAATACGGTGACTGGTGTATCAATCAACCAGAATAGTTGTCTAGCAAAGCAGAATATATTTTTATTAATTGCAGTTCATCGTATATTTATTAGAAAATAATTAAAATGCATATTTTTAATAGAATAAACAAAAATCAAGAAGTTTGAACACAATCAGATAAAATAAGTTTAAAGAACATGGTATTTCTGTCTTGATATGTGGTTCAAAACACAGACAGATGAATTTGTTTATGTAGATTCGAGTTTGTTCACATATAATAAAAATACGAATTAATATCAATATGAAAATAATTATATGATAAATGCCATTATACATAAGATGTCCGATTTCAAACCAAACTCAATCATAATTGCACTTATGAATAACAAACTCACATTAAATAAGTTTGTTACCTAAAGCTTTTTGCACACATAACCTAGTTTGAGAAATTACAAGTGTATATGGAGAAATGAGGAAGAGCGTTAAATTACTATTATAATTACCGTCAAAATTTTGTAAAATTTATTGAATAATAATTTTCATTTTTGTAATCAACAGGGTTATGTTCAGCTAGAATCGTAGTAATAGTATATTTAGAAATGCTAATATTTACTACAAAATTTGAGAAAACGTAATTAAGAGAAATACGTTGCCAACTACCGTAATTTCTAAAGTTTATCAACATTTGGCCTTGCACAAATGTTAGATTGGCAGCAATTTTACAAACTCTAGAGATGTTTAAGTTAGCACTGCTCTATAATTTATCCACTTCTATAAATGAGTCATGTTACTATGAAAAGAACGGCACCCAATAATATCATGATTAATTGACTTGATTTTCCAAGATGATAGTTGGGTAAGATAGTCATGTTCCTTTCGTAAGGTGTATATTTCAACCACTGTTTTAAATCTTCAAGAAACGGTAAAATTTGAACAATATTGTAAAACTCAAAAGCAAGTTACAATTCTCAAAAGAAATTGGTACCACTATATCTTCACAGTTAAAATTATTTGATGATTAAATGAACAATAAAAGAAAAATACAAAGAAATTTAAATATAAACATTTTCTATTCAGACGAGCAAGCTTATTTTAATATTTACTATTAAAGGCCAAGGTAAAGTAATTCCCTGTCATTTCAATTTTTCTGTAAATTATTCAAATATTAATGTACTATTCGAAATGACTATTATTACATTTATATGTCTACATCTTGACAGAGAGGAGTATTGTCGTTGATTCAGCTTCAGTGATATTCAGTAGTGAGATAACAAAACGCAAAGAAACATGAGAGACCAGAGATCACCAATAGTATGATCATGTTCACCACACTTGCTCATGGTCTAGGGTTGAACAAAGGGCTATCATCACAAGTCGTGAACGCTCTATTAGAGAGGTACTGAACCTTTCTAACTTTGAAAAAAGATTAATCAATAATTCTGTTCTCTATTAATAAGACGATACGGAATGACATTTCTAGTTTTTTGTCTCACATTATGGTTTGTTGGCTAAAGGAGACAGATGAACAATGACATGAATATGAAAGAATTAGTAGAATGAAAATGTGGAAGAAAATGGGAGAACTCCAAGGAAACCCATGGATACGATGTAGTCCATCAGAAACTCACATTGTCTGAGATCGAACAAGGGACCCCTGGAAACAGAGGTGAGCATTCTACTACCTAGCTACCGCGCCCTCTGCTAAGAAGGAGAGATATGACTTCGAAGTGGTAATAAATTTTGTTCTTAATCGCATTCATATTTAAATTTGAAAAGAAGTGGAGAAAGACGATCAAATAAACTCACATAGATCCTTAAGATCTCCTAACCATTTTGATATTTCTACTGATTTTGTGTTTCATAAATGTGATGATGACCTAAAGACTGAGAAACTATAATAAAATATTACACTGTTGAGTGTAGTTGTGAAGTAACTGACGATAGTAGAAATATTTAACATTTATTCTCAGAAAAAGTATTCTAATAATATTATTAGCTATAGTTATTTTCAGTTCGAAGGCTGCTGATCTATTCTCTATCTCTTGTCTATATTACTATACGTAATAAATATTAAACTTAATAAGTATTAACAATATTTATGTCATCAATCTTGGAGACTCATCAATAAAAATACATTCTAACTTGACTATGCATACATTGCTACTGCTTCTGTAATTTTCAACTATGAGCTAGTGATGAAAGCAAAGCAGATATATGAAAGGTTACTTTAAATTAGGACTACATTATAGTAAAAGAAAGAAACAAGAATATGGTAAGATGGGAAGATTAAAGGCCAATGGATCCGAATCTTTCTAGAACAACAAAAATAAAAAGAAATGGAATGTTTTCTTTCTTGAGAAACAGTTAATCATGAAAGACAGTCATTAGAAAATTGTTTCAAATTAGGGGACTAGAAGAAAGACATTTCTGATTATACAAGAAGACAGTTCACTATCCATAAATAACTCAAACATGAAAAGAAAGGAAGAAAGAGAAAGTTCGAAGTGGCCTTAGTAAAGAGTTGAAAATCTTTCATTTTTTCTGTTTCCTTTTTTCTTTCTCTTTCTGTTTTTTTATGGTGTAATGAGTCGGTGGCGAGGGTCGAACCAAACCGACCGACCCCGTTTGCTTGGTTTTTCTGTAGCGACGCAGTTCCGTTCCGCGCTTGCCCGCCTGCCTCTGCATGTTGGATGCTGCACTGGACCACCATCTCAACGCTGATCGATAACAACACGGGTTTCTCTTTTTCCCTCTCTCTGATGTACCTGCAACAGCAACCAGCAGCTCAGTCAGTTGGAGAAATAGGAATAGGAGAACGCTTCAGATGGATGAATTATAAGAGGAGGAGGATGAAAGAGAGAGAGAGAGGCGGAAAATGGACACATACATACACACATCCAATATTACAGTTTCAACTTGTTGCAAAGCCCCTGACATATTACGTGACCCAACTAACTGCAGTGTCATTACGGTTGCATAATACAAAGGGAGAAATTGTTCTCGAAGCTTACTGTTGTATGATGATGCTTGAGTTTACAATATTGTTAAGCTTCTTTCGAATACTTGTTTATATACAGCACAAGAAATTCAAAGATATTTTAATTGCTTGATTGCATACATAAACATCTTTAAAGAAGAGTCTATAAGAACACAACTTTGTTATTAAATTTATTTGTATTACTATAATATATATCTGGGAAAATAAGGGTGGTTCTTGACTCATCTTGAAAGAAACTGATTTTCTCCATTTCAGTAATAAGTAACTAACAACCTGTAAGTTGAAAATGAATTCATTGATAGTTGGATTTTAATGTTTCCTTTCAGTGTCCACATTATATGAAATAGGAACTACCCTTTAAATAGAAATTCAAAACACTATTCGATTGGTATCCGAGTCAAGTGCCAACACAGGAGATCCAACCTTGCACAATATATACAGATAATACACGTATAACTCATTTGGCGACGAACGGATCTAGTTTCCATGTTGCTCACAAAATTTGCACGAATGGACTTTAACATAAATAAATGTGAATTTCCCACACTATTCTCCTTTAAAGGTTTTCTTGCTGGTCTTAACCGATTGTTGTCCATTTCTTCAAAAAAAAAAAAACTTTAAAAACGAAGAAATTTACTACAAAATGTAATGAACTTTCTATTTTTATGTTCTACAATTATGTCCTATACGATAAAAAGAGAAGAATGTATAATGAAAGTGAATTACTATGAAAGAATGTGGAAGAAAATGATAGAACCTCGAGACAACCCATGGACAAAGTAGTCATCAAATCCTCACATAGTTTGAGATCAGATGTAGAAGTATTTTCGATTCTTCATATTGTTAGATCACTTAAGTATATAAGATCATAAGTTACTGAAATAAATATGCTTTAAAGATACTTTAAAATAGTGATGTTTTTTGCATTACTTAAAAAAATTTAAACATAACAACATTGATAATATACCAAATATAGTTTGTATACAAAACTAGACACATTATTCCACAGGAAAAGAAGTGAAAATCATTTTTTTTAAAAATGACATGTCACAGAACAAACATGACCCTTGGAAAAATCTAATACAATAAGTAGAATGATAGATTGGTGGAAACTTTTTCTTTACTATTAAAGATCATACATAATATTAGCTATCTGCATTATTACTTTTTTTGGTAGATTTTAAAGTAGATGTTTTTTACATTTATTAGTGACAATTATCTGTTATCTTTAATACATATTCAGGAAGTATTTTGGTACGTAATCCTCAGCTGAACTTTATGATGTCTTGATATTTAGCGCAAAGGAGAAGTAATTATTGTGGAAAATCTAGCAAGAAAGCAAAAGATTCTAACATGTGTTAGATTCTAAGATAATAACAACTGAGTATAAGATGTTTGTAAATCCTTGTTTGAAATATATAGATGTATTCTTGTTTCCTTTCATCAATAATGCAAGTATTATTTACTTTCTATTAAGTACTTCCGTAAGTTTTTAATGTGTGAAAACTTTGATTGCATGCTAGTTATGTTATTATTATTTACTCCACTTCGTAACCAGTATTTATTTTTGTTTCTGCTAATTAAGAGAATTTAATTTTAACTTGATATATATTAGTATCATTTTCACCTCAATAAGTAGCACGTTCTCGATCAATTTTTATGTTTAGACAAAAAAAAACTAAGTTTTCGGAATTTTGTCGAAAACTACGCATGACCGTTTACACTTACGCATATGATTTTGTTCAGCTTAAAAACATTGGTATGTATTTAATCGTTGGACACTTTCATTTCATTAAACGCCAATAGAACTATAGAACTTAATTACTCGAAAAACAGACACCAGGAGTACACTGACAACTATTCCAATTCATCTTAACTTCTTATCACATAAAGAAACCTTAGCAACTATAGCCTGATGACAAACTTTAATTTATTTTTATGGATATTTTTCATTTTAAAAAAGTTATGAAATCGTTAATTTAATGACAATCGGCTATGCCCTTTAGTTTAAAAGAAACGAATTAATTAAAGTGAATGATTATGGAAGAAATGGGAGAATGAGAATGTTGGAGGATACAGAAGAGCCCGGAGAAACTCACATGATCTGTGATGAAACCAGAGAAAAACTGTTGTAAAATTATACACGACTGCATACTGATCACAATTGAAATTCCTTTGGATTCCCGGCGGAAGCACATGTTGATCGGATCTCACGTTAGACTGTAAATCCATGTCTCATATAGCCTCGCTATTGAAAGGGACACTAAACTCAAATCCAACTAACTAATCAAATTCTTTTTATCTTCTTATCACTTAAAGATACTTTGGCAACTACGCAATAAACATATTTGTATAAACTTTATTTATATCTTGAGAATGGTATTTAAATAATAAAATTATAGATATGCAGCGCACATATAAAAATTATCAAACTTCGAGAAAACAAAATATCCCTTGCATCACAAGATAGTCTAATCAAAATTCATATGCAGAAGCGTAAAAAAATCTTGGAACTCGTGTTAAGTATAATTTTAATTACACGGGTCATGTGGATAGGTGTATTAAAACTCTCGCTGCAATATATTCTTTAATAAAGTTTTGATATACTTTTCAGCATCACCAAACATTATTTGCTATGTCCTTAGTCCTTTCTCGAGTATTACTGTAGTATGTGATTTATATTAACATAAAAATATGTTGACAAAGAAGTTCATTTGAAAAAAGCTCATTCGTACATACTTAGAAAAGTACTAATTGATAAATAAAGAGGATGCTGAAATTTAAACGCAAATGAATGAAGAATGCGTTGTACTCTTGTATCTTTCTTTTGCTGTCAGATAGGTTTGTTGTTTTTAATTAAATCTTTTTGCTTAAACCGACTAGTTTCCAGAGAAAAGGAAGCAGTATAAAGAGATAATAATATTGTCCATCATATTCAAGGGGAATAAAAAGTACTTGTGCTACGAAATGTAAACCAATGTATTTAAAGATGACAGAAATATACACACAGAAGTAGAAAGTAACCATAAACTTTGTCAGCCAGAAAATTGCCGTTGACCCAAAAATCAGAATAATTCGGATCTAGCCATCAATTCAACATCCCAATTCCTTATCGACGCACTCCGATCTTTAGCGACTTCACGTGAGTTTTCAGTGAAGTCTAAACAGAAATACTGGAATAGAGAGGTTAGCGACATGTCAATTCTTCATAAAAATTCCACACAAGGGCGGAATAATAATCATTTCAACAATTCTTGCTCATCATTATTATGCAGGATCCGTTTTATTTTATGAGAAATACTACTCTTGGATGTTTTATTTTTATGTTGTATGATTTTTCTTTCTTCAAGATAAGAGAGTTGCTCAACTTTATTTATGCACTAAAATATAGGCTATGTAATGACAACTATTAAAATTATTCAGTTCTCTTCTTGCAAATATTTTCCGGATTTTTTTTCCATAGGTTCCTGGTAAAAATTAATCATGATATGCAGCTTGAATTTTTAGTTTTTAACCGATATAACCGATGTACATTATATTTTATGCGTCTTTACTCTCTCCGCAGAAGATATAAAATGTAGTTCAAAATTGTGGAAGCAAGGACGATGTGTTTTCAAAGATATTTTAGGACAAAGACATACTTTTAAAAACTTTCACATACAATTTCAAAACTAATTTACAAGAAACAACTTGTCACGAGCAAAAACTTTAAAATGAAATACTAACGGACTTCAATAAAGGCGCTAAAAAATAGAAAATATAAAACCGCTAAAAAGCAGAAAATGATAATAATAAAAGCTGAAATTAATTAATTACCATTAACTATAAGAATTTTTTGAAGCCAATACCGAGCCAAACAAATTAATGCAACGTAAAATAACCATTCAAACTAATTTTATATAAGGCGTTAATTTGTTTGGCTTGGCACAAACTTCAAACTTTTTATAGATAATGGTAATGATTTAATTTCAGTTCTTAAGCGATTATTATTTTTCTGCTGTTTAGCGGCTTTTTTATTTTCTACTTTTCATAACTTTTGTTAAAGTCAGGGGCCGCGATGGCTCAGTGGTAGTGTGTTACCTCTGGTGGGTGGGGTTCCTGGTTCGATTCCAGCTCACGTCAAATGGTTATTGTGGGGACAAACATCGTGTGCGTGTCTTTTCTCGGGGTTCTCTCGTTTTCATCCACTTTATTCATTCCATCAATTCATTCATTTCTCATCATCACCGTCTCCTTTAGCCTCGCCGACACAACCAGGGGACGTAAAACCCAAAGATTTTATTTCGTTTTTTGTTAAAGTCAGTTAATATTGTTTTTTGGATTTGAGTTTAAAGTACGTTTCAGTGGCGAGACTATGAGAGACGTACACCTACAGCTTAACGTCGGATTCAAACCCTATGAGCTCCTGGCGAATTCGAACCCGGGTTTCCTGTGCTATACATATAGACACAATGGAGCTCAATATTGCCTTTTTTCTTTATTAAAAAGATTTTTATTTCCTGATTTTTAATGTGGTGTTGAAGTTTAGCTTGTTTTCCTTTTAATTTTATTTTGATTTTTCCCAGTTCTTAGTTATCCTCATTAATTTAGTTAGACACCTAAATTGAAGATAAGACACCAACTTCCTATATAATGGGGCAGCATATGAAGACTGTGTGACCATATATATTGGTCTACGTTATGGAATTGTAAGTGAACATACATAAAAATTAACACTATTATCTGTTGAGGGGTTTCATGGTCCAATTTCAAAGACTTCAATTACAAAGGTAACTAAGAAAGTTCTGTCGCTTTTTCACCCACGACATTCGAACAGCGATATGTCACCTAAGACGTACCTGGAAGATAAAAAATAGTCGACATCAGCACCGACGCCCTTCTGCCAATGTTCTGGAGGACAATGGATTCCATCGCGGTAGAACTTAGTGGACCGTGAAGCGAAGAAGGTATCAAGTGCATGTTGCGCCTCTACTAGGGATTTGAACTGGCATCCTGTAAGGTGATTGTCCAAGGAATGGAACAGGTGATAATCGGACGGTGCAATGTCCGGGAAGTATGATGGATGAAACCATGTTTCCCATCCAAGGCGTAGAATGGTGTCCCGGGTCATCCTAGCCACGTGCGGCTTAGAATTGTCCTTTAACAGAAGGACCCCTTTGCGATTCAGAAGTGCGGGCTCCAGAGTTTTGAGTTTTTCTTGAACACGGCTCAACTACTGATAGTACACAGTTTCTTTGATGCACTGACCAGCCGGTAGCAGTTCCCAATACACGATACCGCGAGCAGTCCACCAAATACACAGCAGGACTTTCTTCTGTTGCAGTGCTGGTTTCGGCTGTTTTGGAACCGGTTCATGGGATGCTAATGAATGAATAATGACGGCGCCGTGGAGTTTTGTACAGGACCCACTTCTCATCACATGCCAACACTCTGTCCAGAAATGGCTCCTTCCTCAGACGAGACAGCAAAGAAACGGGAGTTTGCTCGTGTTGCCTTCTGGGCCGGAGTCAAGTCATGTGGGACCCATCGATCCAACTTGTAGTGCTTCCAAGTTCATGGAGGTGCTGTCGAATGGCTTCTCCACTTACACTGAATTGTAGTCCCAGTTCCTCAAATGTCTGTCCACTGTTCGCCTCAATTGCTGCCTGAAGACCTTCATTTTGTGCATGTGTTGGTCTTCCGGCACGTGGCGCGTCTTCGAGTGTTTCGTAAAAGTCCTAAAACTTATTAACCCACCGCTGCACTTTCCGCGTAATCACGACACCCTCACCAAATGTCTGGCCAACCTTTGCCTCGTTGCAGCGGCGTTTGACCCCAGTTTGAACTCATACAACAAACACACACTTATGACGCTGTGTGGAGGTCCCATGTTCACTCTGTCCTTACGCAAGTTCAGGGTGTAACTGAACTGCCACAACCAGATAGTATGTCGGATATACCCACATCAACAACCAATCTTCGCTTTATATCCATTCGCATTCAACTCACGGTGTGAGGGCCAATGGAACACAGACCTCCACAAAAAGAGACAGAACTTTCTTGGTTACTTTTATAGATTATGATAAAATTTGTATGGAACCTGCGATAAAGTATACTGTTTTAAACTAAAAAGTAATGATCAAAATCGGTACATCTATGTTGAATTTATGCGTGAAAATACAAGGAATGAAGTCAATTAATTACGATGTTAACACTGCCAGCACTTGAAGAATTTCATAGTCTAGCTCTAGAAACTATAATTAGATCCCAATGGAATTTATAGGGAATTACTGCAAAGCATACTCTTTCAAACAATGAAAGAAGCATGAAAATCGGTGCATTTATGTTGAAGTCATGGATGATCATACAGACAATTATGAATGAACACTGTCAGCTATAGTTATATCCAAAGACTATAGTTATATCCTTTTGAAGTTTACACGGCACTACTAATAAAGAATACTCTTTCAAACGAAAATAATCATCAAAATGTGTGCCCCTATGTGGAAGTTATGGGTGACCGTATGCATATTAAAGTCGGTTAATTACGCTTTTTACACTCAACTTGTTGAGTTATTTCATGATATAACGCCATAGGCCATCATTACATTCTAATGAAATCTATATCGCCAAAAAATCTTCAAAATCAAGAAACGATGTTGAAGTTGTCAGTGAACATCTACTACTTATATATAAAGGAGTGGAATTGAATTTCTTGAAATCGGTTAAAAAGGGTGTAAATAGATTTCCTGCCGCTTAAGTAATTTTTAATTGAACGATAATGAATATTTCAACGATGCGTTTCAGTAACTTACGAATAATTTGTTCTTGTTTCTAATATAAGTCTAAAATTGACTTGCATCTCTAATATCACAGTATATCTAAATTTAACTGTAAAAGCTGTATACCCCTCAAATGTGAATACTGTTCAAAAAAAAAAAAAAAAAAGGAAATTAAACAATATCTATTAGAAATGAAATGAAATTAAACTTTTCAGTTAATGTCCCACGTATTACCTATTAGAAAGAATTCGAAATAACTTAAATGCAATTTTATGCTGTGTAAACATGAGACTTTCGGAGAAGAGTGTTCTGATCCCAGTATTTCTCCTGAGTATGACCTTGGATGGATAAATAAACAAAATAGATGAATTTTTTCTCAAAATAAGTTTTTTAAAATGTTGAAGGAAAGGAAATGTTGCAAAAACTGTAGCCAGCAACTGACTTCCAAGTAATAATAATGAAAAAGCTAACTAAACAAATCTTACAAAGATAGAAATGACATAAGCAAGAAACACATGTTAGATGTTTATTATTTATTTTTAACTAAACAAAGATTCGGTTCTTAGTTCCGGAAAGAACGGAAGCAATTTTCACACTATTACCACCACCATGGTTTCAAACATCTCGAGCTGTTCTATATCATTTAACATAATGTCACAAATGACAGCAATGTGTATGCACTTTTTTCAAAAGTTTTTTTACTTACATATTAAGAGAAAACAGAGATAGTACAGACCAGCAGATGCTCGAAGAGAGAAAATATTATGACATGAAAGACAAATCTGTGTGATCTCATTATAATTTTCTCCAAACTTTATTTTAGTGCATATAACTACTTATTTATTGTAGTGAGTTACATATATATATATATATATATATATATATATATATATATATATATATATATATATATATATATATATATATATATAAGAGATGTAGAAAGTAATTATCATTGTGGCATGTCGAACAATTTAATTTATTTAGATATTAAAATAATCGAAGCTAATACTTATTCGTATTTTTTACTTCATAATTTATATCTAAGAAAATGTAAAACGTTAAAAAAAATTGGAACATAAATCATAATTACTGTAATACACATTTACTTCTACTTGTTCTGTGTTTATAGTTTCACTTAACTTATGGCTAAAAACTAAAGTCATGGTGCAACAGCCTTCAGGCTTACCAACCGGCTTGTGGCATTCATAACTTTGGGCTGATATGTAGTCGCCGCTAATGCAGTCTATCTTTTCATATCAGACGGTTTGTCTAATTTGAGTTTAGAATCCCTTCCAGCAGCGAGACTGTATGAGAGTGGACCTACAGCT
This sequence comes from Thermobia domestica, assembly GCF_964235325.1. Lineage (NCBI taxonomy): Eukaryota > Metazoa > Arthropoda > Insecta > Zygentoma > Lepismatidae > Thermobia > Thermobia domestica. The sequence goes on along the minus strand of NC_137454.1, from coordinate 219,551,078 downwards.
TAACATGGAATCCGAAGCAAATGAGCTCTCGCCGGGAATCGAACACGAATCTCCACATCAAACGTGCCTAATCTAACCGCTTACCCATGATTGAGCTCCTTTTCTAGAGCAAAGTTAGCTATTTCTTTCTTTCAAGTGGCTCCTCAATTGTTCTCACGACGCTAGGCGGATACCGTAATACCAACACCAACTGGTGAGTACGAACGGTCACCCATCTTTTCTCTTACAAGATATGGCATTGTTTGACTTGGCTGATCTCACGAGAACTCGTTATACAAGTACGGCTAGGGCGTTGGCTCATTCATGGCTAACATTGCATAATTTTTATAACATGTTTACTACGATTCGTAAAATATCTATTTAATCATTGGGATACATTTTTCCATGAAAAGAGCTATAGTAGAAATTTCCCTTCATACAGTCAGCGACAAAAGTTCCTTCTGTTTGGTAAAATTTACTTTGATAATAACGGTGGTATGGCTGGAACATGCAACAGTGGTATGACTCGAACGTACAGAGAATTACATTCTTTTTAATTTACCAAAAACTGTACTCGCATTGTCCTTCCATTTTGAAGTTATTTACGAAACTAATTTCATCAAACAGAAAGAAGTTTTGTCGCTAACTGTACAAGATAGGAAGCTAAGGGAAGTTTCATTTGAGATTTCCATCCAAGTTGAAATCTAATTAAGTATATAAATCGTTAACATTTATTTCCTGTACATAACAGTTTTTGCAGTAGTTCTTAAGTGAAGGGTAAAAGCAATGCGTAATATATAATGCATTTTTAATAATTAAACAGATAAGGAGTTTCCAAATGAATAACAGAACTTAATATAAGAAACATTACACACAGAGTAGACAATGCCTGAAGAATATTTAATAGTTGAGTAATAAGATTCTTAATATAAATTTACAGAATGAAAAAGTGAAAGAGTCGTTTCATCATAAAAGAATAACACTCTTCAGACCTCAATTCTTTCGATTTCGTCTTCTGTTGTATGTTAAACACAAACATTTATTTGTGAAAATGAATCACTCGAAAGCAAAAATAGCAAACGAATGTTATAGGATCGACGCAAATACTGCACTACTGCATCACATTTTCATTAATTTCCGCAATGTTTGTCGAAATGTACACCATTAATGATAGAAAACATACTGAAAATGTCATTAATTAAAAGAGTACTACATGTCTGTTTTCATGTTGGACTTTTTTATCCTTGCAAAGCAAGAGGTAAAAAAAATGTAACAGGATGTAGCTGGTATGTATAAAATTTTGACATAAATTTAGTATGCGCTGCGGTTTTCTTTTTTGTTGTCATATGTTCGATGATATTCCAATGTTTCACGTAAATGTTTATGTAAGTGATCTTATAATGAGTGAAAACCTTTCTTTAACTGTAAAATGCGTCACACCATTCATACTTTTTGTTGCATCTAATATTTTGTACAATTTGTATTAATGTGGATTCTATGAACATGGTTGATTTTAAACCAGTTTAATTTTAATACTCATCAGCTAAGCGTTGCAATTTGCGTCAAAGTACGATACTAATATTAGGCAACGAAACTTTTAAGTAAAGTTTCTTACAATATTCTTATAAATATCATAATATAGTGTATACATATCTTGTGGATCAACCGTTATTGTTCGTTTCTTTCGTGCACTTTGTCATAGGTTCGATTCCCATGGACGACGATGTTGATCCAACATCATGAGATAATTGGACATCTACTTGAATTAAGATATAGTGGACTCTTATCTAGAAAGCCATAAATAACAGATATGAGTGTCAGTATGCAGACAACATATCATCGAATTAAAAATACCTGACAGCCATAGCAACTCGTAAAGTGAAATACCATGAAGTAAATACTGTTCTGTGAATACACCATCTTTGCTTTTTCACTCATTGTTTATAGGGGAATTATTTTTTTCTTTAAAATAAACTGGAAATTTTAATAGTTTGATTTCACTGATTTCCTTTTCAAATCTAGTTAAATGTTTCTTGGTTTTTCAAAACAGAACTGCATTATATATAAATTTTGTACAATAAATTCTTTAGTAAAGATTAAAATTTGATATCACAAACTTTAATTTTCATGAAGTAATTAACATTTAAACAGAAATGAAGTAAAAACCACTAAAAATAAACAAACTTCTATTTCATTTCAAAGAAAAAATCATATAAATGAATAGGCTAAAGCAAAGATGGCACACTTATCCAACAACTTTAGGTTTAGGACACAAATAAATCAGAACTAAAGCAAGAGAGAATGTGTAAAAACTTTCTATTTGATGGTTACAGGTAGCTGTAACAAAGCACGAAGTAACTGCTTAATTATCAAGTACAAGAGATAAGTACATGTTACACTTTTAGGGTGCTTTAGTTCAGGAACAAATCAATTTATCACAAAACCTTATGTTCTCAGTTGGGGTTGTAAGATATGGAATGAGTCACTCCGTCTGATAACGATAATTGTATTGGTCAAGTTCCGGACTACAGCCCCTTTCAACAAAGTGGTAACTGCAATCACGCAATCCTTCTAGAATCAACACATCTATTATTTTCTCCTTCTCTTCAACTTAGATCAGATAGCCAATGCAACAAGCAATACGGAAATAACACCAAATAGGTCACTTCGTTTCTCTAAATCCCTAAAGACATACATACATACATTATCTTAGCTTAGAGTTTATTTTTTTTGTGTGTGTGTGAAGAGAGATTGTGAGAATGAACGCAATGTAGGACCTGAATCACATGAGCTCCGACCAGGTATTGAACTAGCTACTTCTTGATGAAATACGGGAAAACTTATTATTTAGCTATGAGAAAAGCAAACTTACATTAAAAAATCTTTTGAGTTTTACGTCCCACGTTATGCCGGCTGGGTTAAAGGAAACAGTGATAATGAAAAATGAATAAAATGGTGGAATAAAGAAAGTATTAGGAAACGGTAGAACTCCGACGAAATCCAGCACAAGGTGTTTGTCCACCACAAAGTTCACTTGGCGCGAGCTGCGATACAACCAGGGATCCCATGCACAAGAGGTGAACCCTCTACTACTGAGCCACCGTGGCAATCTTACATTAGAGTAACCACAGAAAGCAAAATAATAGGATTATTATTAGTAGTAATAGCATAATGGTAAACTTACATGCCACTAAATGAATGATGTAAAACCCCCGAACTTTGTTTGGTATTTTGGCATTGTGTTTGAAAGCCAATTTATGAAATTGAAACATTTTAGGATCGATCAAATAAAGTAGAGTAAATATTTTTGATAGATTATTTCTCATATATGAACTTTATGAATAGATACATAAAGGTAATTAATATTTTTGCTTAATTTTTAAATGATTGTCTTATTGAAACAATAGTCAACTAGGTCTTCTCCGTTGCATTTACTCAATCTTTCTTTTTTCACAGCTGGAAAGAGTTAGAGCCTTCAAGCTTTAAAAATATCTTAGAAGTCAAGGACTATATTTGTTGTGCATATTTACTTTCTAGTTACCTTTCTAGTAATGAAAGTGGAAGATAAAGTTTTTAAATGCAAAATTGAAATTCTTCAAGGTATAATGTCTCAACTTGAAAACAATAACAACAACAACAAAAAACTCTCTGTTTTTTGTTTTTAGAAGTAATAAACACCTAGTAATAATACTTAGCTGTTTCACACTATGAAATCCCAAATTCTTCAATAAAATACTTTTTATACCGTAGAATTGGAACTTAATTTTTTAATTTCCTAGGAAAATCTATCTCAATTTGATATAACAAAAAATATATCGTTCCGAGCTCGATCGGAGATGTTGACGATAGAAATCGATGTAATATGCTTTGAGATTGATGCCAAATATGAACAGAACACATGGGCTATTGAAAATAATAATCAAACGATAACATGCAATAAAAAGTAAAGATACGTGATTATCACTAAAATTCTCTTAGTACCTGTTTTGTCTTTACGGAAATTATTGCCACCAAAGTCTTCGGCCCGCTGTACTCTATAGGTTAAAATTGTATTTAATTAAAAGTTACATCATATTTAAGTAAAATCATATTTAATTAAATTTTACATTTAACACTTTATTTTAAGTTTCCCAACGAACCGCCCCGTACTCCATACTATATTTTTCTTACAACAATTCACGGATTTTGCTATACAGAAATATCCCTCTGATAGCGACATCTATTAGCGTTAGATAGAAGAATGATAGCGGACATAGTGACATCTATGAAAACACGAGTATTATCGCATAGATAGACGGGTATTATCGCACGTAGGGACAATATTAGCGTGAGTGTTTACCACCAGGAAATAGTGTGAGGCACTGAGATGTTTGTTGTTTGTTAACTACAACTAACAATAAAATAGGCAATTTTACAAAACATTCTAGGATAGCGCAACGCACAGACTAACATGTTTCCCCCTTTTATAATTAGGATTATTACAAGACTAACCGTGGAGATCAAACAAAATAAACTATCGATTATCCGAGGTCCTTCCTTTCTTTCTGATGACGATAAAATACGTTCGTGATGATTAGTTGACAAGAAGAGGTGTTTTGCACAAAAAAAATGTTGACCGATTTGTGTGTGTGTGTGTGTGTGTGTATGTGTAAAAAAAAGAAAAAAGTAAACCTTCAACCTTGTAAGTATAGAGAAGTAGTAAAAAAATGAAATCTTTGAGTTTTAGAACCCACGGTTATGCCGGCTAGGATAAAGGAGGCGGTGATGATGAGAAATGAATGAAAATGGTGGAATGAAGAAAGTGGGAGGAAACGGGAGAACTCCAAGGAAACCTACGCACACGGTGTTTGTCCACCACAAAGTTCACTTGGCGGGAGTTGGGATCGAACCCGGGATTCCATGCACCAGAGGTGAACGCTTTACCACTGAGCAACCGTGGCCCGCCGAGAAGTTGTAACTCATAATTGTTTATTAATTAAAAATTGTAAGTGTAGACTCCTACTATAAGGAAAAATTATTCAAAAGCATTTTTGTTGATTTGTGTCCTTTTTCGGTCATCCGCGGAATTCGCTTACTCATGGTTGCCGCGCCATGACATTCCGCGGATAACCGTGAGTTTACTCTACAAACTTATGCTTAAAGAATATACCATAAGATCACTCAAGAATGTCAGAAAATTTTGGAGGGTTCTAAGTCTAAAGAAACTATGGCATATGCAGAACGCAAGGAACATAAAACAAAGTTTAAAGGTTCACTATGCACAAATGAAATATGTTTTGAAATGTTGAATAATATTAAATTCAAGCAATAATGCACAGAAACATTAAAACTGAAATATCTAAATACGTTATTCGTTCAAACGTAACTTTTCTAGGAAGGTGCATGTTGGTTTAGTGATAGAGGACTCACCTCTGGCGCGAGAGATCCATGGTTAGATACCAGGTTTTGTGCATTTGTGGTGTATAGTCCGCAACAAAAAAACCTGCAACATGAGCATGTAAGTTTATTATGAAACGACGAAGTCTTTTTCTCCAAAATAAGTGTGCAGGGGAAGACGCCGAGGTTTGTCCTGGCGTGATTCGTGCCACTTAGACGTTAGGTTGATTCCCTGCGCTGTTAGGCGTAGTTTCATAATAAACTTACATGCGCATGTTGCAAGTTTCTTTGCTGCGGACTGTACAACATCGTTTTTGTGAGTTTTCACGGAGTTCTCTGGTCTCCTCCCCATTCCCATTTCAGCAATTGTTTCATAATCATTTAGATTTATTAATCAATCGTCTCCTTTACCCTTAAGAGTATGACGTAATAAGCCCTCATGTTGGTCTAGTGGTTAGTGAGTGCGCCTTTGGTATACATGGACTTGCGTTTGATTCCCGGTGGGAGAGCATAAGAAAATTTGAACACTTTACAGTAGTTCAGATTCCACCTTAAACAGTAGACTCATGTCTCATATAGCCTCGGTGCTCAAAAGGGATGCTAAATTTCAATAAATAAACATACATACATACAAACATAACGTAATATGTATTAAAAAGTACCAAAATGACCTTTAACAAATTTAAAATTATGTCATGCTAGTGTATTACATGTTAAGGGTATTTTAAAAACGTTTCAGATCAAATTCTTAGCTTACTTAGAGATTTCGGAATTAGAAATTATAGTTTTGACCATTATTGGCTTCTATGGTATATCTAATCCCATCACGTATGAAGGGCGACCTCTCTTGGCGATCACACTATCCGAGGAATTGGGGAAGGAAGGAAGTAGTCTTGGAAGATTGTGTTTGTTATCATCCCGGGATTTGCCTGGTATGAATGAGGGAAACCCATGAAAAACTTCACTCAGCATGTTATACATGAAAAACTTTTTACATCTTTTCAACCTAGTGTCCCCACTGGGAATCAAATCAGCTACCACTCACTCCAAAGACGAAAGTGCTACCAACTACGCTACGTGGGGCCACTTTAGCATACTTAGAACAACAAAAGTAAGAGTCCAAATGTGTTGTCTGTTTGTATATCTACCATATGGAGATTTCTTATTGTATTTAAAAATCCCATTACGCAAATACTAAACGTTATCTTTTTAAAAATCATTTTACTGTTTATTGATGTGCGATCACTTCAATCTTTTTGAATTGATTTTTTTCTCTCTAATATATCCTTGAATTACTGTTGGATGGTCTTTCAGTACTTGAATTTACTCTTATTAAGATTTGAGTAAACAAAAATTGCCGAAGCTCATTTGATGGCAAGTACCCAATTCGACAATTTGTGACTCATCTTGGCACCGGGTAATCACAGAATTTGTAAGCTTCATTTTCTCTAATCTCCATTTCCCTCCATGTTTACTCTGTTGAACATGAATTATAAACAAAGACAGACAGTCTCGGTCGGTTTTGTTAGTAATTTTAGCATCTTAAAGACTGTTTGACTTTACTCATTGCGCCTTCCCAAACACAATCTGAATCCATTTCCAAGATGTGAAATTAAGATTGAACAGTAGGTGCTCATATAAGCTTACAAAAGTCTTACTGTTAGTATTATGGGACGGTTTGTAAGCTTACAGGCGGTACATTCTTTATCAAAGACACTTTTCTCGTGTAGCTGAATATATTTCCTCACTAAACGGCGCCAAACACAAAAACAAAATCCTCTTTTCTGATAAGATTCATATTATGACACATTAGGTATAAAACTTTCATGTAATACGCTGAAATGATATTAACGTTAAAGATTCTAGAAATCAATAAAAATCCTAAAATCCCACTCTTATTAAGCTTTCATCATACTTAATTCAATAAGTAAAATTTCAATCCACGAGAAATTTCATTGTTTATTATAATATACACAATTTCAGAATATATCAGAACAACATCACTACAAATTGTAAGATTGCGTTGAAAGAACAATCTTGTACTACTCATCATATTCCATATTTTTATTATCAGAGTAATAACTTAAATACGACGTAGTTGGATGAAAAGATCCAATGTATTTCAATAAAAGATTTCCTTGTAGACCTTATATCTGGAGAACTACGTACAGGGTAGCCAAACCCAAACTATCAGTTAATTCAGCATGATGTGCTTATTTCATAGAAAATACGAAAACTCGATTTAGGGAGCGTTCAAAAATGTTGTGGTCCCTGATACAAAAACTAATTATTGGCCAAGATCGCAAGCTTTTGATCCTTATTTTTAGTTTTCCTAAAATCCTTGTTTAACACTAATTACGTCTAAAATTATCCTTAAAAATATGTTCTTAAAAATATGGCAGATGTCACTACAATCAAACAGCATAGTTATAATCAGCTTCTGTTTAAGGAAATAGAAATTTATGTTGAGTTGAAATTTAAAGAAGAGAGGTCTTGCTTTCACCTCTGAGCACCCACCTCAAAAATAATAAAATATGTGGTCCACCGCGCTAGCTGTCTCACTCAATGCTGAACTGGAATATGCTAGAACAGGGTTTCGCAACCTGGGGGTCGCGAAAATAAGGGAAAGGGATAAAATATAATTAGAATGTAATACCGGAAAATATTTTTAAATATTATTTTGAATTTTGTTCTGATAGGCATATATATATATAGATATATATATATATATATATATATATATATATATATATATATATATATATATATATATATATATATATATAGATAGATAGATAGATAGATAGATAGATAGATAGATATACTGTTTAGAACAGCAAAAAATAAGCAAAAAATAAGTCTACTAAACATTTTCAACAGGTGTTTAAAAATCAATTTAAATGAAAGAGATACGATATGAAACTAATGAGAACTGCATGATATCTGAAATTGGTTTATATTAAAAATCACACACAAGCTTATTACAAACCAGAAATTATAAGGGGGTCGCTAGCAAGAGGATGTGATAAAGTGAAGGTCGTGAGAAGAATTAGATTGAGAACCATTGAGCTAGAAGATTCTGCAGAGGGCACAGCCAGAATTTTGTTCTAAAAGACTATACCTTTGATTCCATATGTCTACATTAAAAGTAAGCATATTTTTAAATTAAATCAGGACATACAGTAGATGATAAATCATCAACAAAATCGTAATATGCTTTTACGAAAAAAACCTCAACAAAACTCTTCAATCAATGAACTATTCTTCCTATATTTTTATCTAGAAAAATAGACCTTACGGTATTGTGTATTTAAGAAGTATTTTTGAATATGACCAAAATTATTATAGCTTTTTCTGAGAAGAGTGTCCGAACGAAATAATTCCTAGACTTCTCAGGAAGAATTCAACTGAATAACTTGGATATAGCTACACCTAGAATATTTACAGTCTTTAAGACTTTGGGCTATGAATTAACATAATATTATATTTAATTTGTATTTATACAAATTTCAAAACACATAAGTTAACATCATTTATCATGAGCATGTTTTACATTTATAATGAGGTTCTTTTTTTGCAGGATTATCATATCATTAATTACCGTATTTTAAGTACTTATAATGTCAGTAATGTAACCTATACTGACATGTATGTATATAACTTTCAAACAAGTGAAAATAAAAGTATATATTTCTGAGATCACATTGTATTTTTGACAAATGAAGACTGGAACAATACGAGTGTTAAAACTAAAGAAAGGACTGTCCATATATCATACTTTCGCTCTAATAGGTTGTTGGGTAGCGTTAACAATCTCTCAAGGATATGTCTTGCTCTCCAGACCTTTTAGGTTAGAACCATCCATGGAGCTCAATTGTAATGACTCAAATGTCAATTCAAGATCTCGGGTAATTTACTGTTTACACTTGAAGAAAAATTCCTCTTCCTTTATTTTTACTTCTCATAGTTTTGACCGATATTAATGACGTAATCCACCAGTTGTGAAACTGACATTAGATCATTGTTTACGAACACTCACGTCAAGTAAGCAATACCAGGCTCTAATAGGTTCTAGACAAATGCGCAGGAGACGACAAAATCAATTCAAACAATAATAACAGTAATAATAATAAAAACGGATTTATGTACAACGCAATTACTTTCAGGAGGTAATTTGAAGTTTGGGTAAACATCATTAAGAAAATTTTATGAAGCAGATATTATCTCATAACGGTCTAACAAATGCTGGAAGAAAAGATTCAAATAAGAACTGGACATGGACGACTGAGAGATAAGTAAATGACATCAAGAAAGAACGTCGTACCAACAAATAAAATAACAAGACAAAAAGAATTAATCAGTCCCTGTTGTGTGGCCAACTATGATTCAGAAGAGAAGATAATATATGTAAAACAATAAAATGTTTATAGCAACAACATTAGATCATATTATTCTCAAAGATTAACCCTCGGACTACCAACGGGGGGTGCTTTGTGCCCATTTCAGTATATATATATATTTTTTTTTTTTTTGTAATAACTCTTCTAATCGTTTCTTTAAAATTGTAAGAAAATATGTTATTGCTCAACATGTTTAGCTAAAGTGTATACCTTAAGTTGGTTCAAATTGAACGTTAGTGTGTCTCATAAAATTTGCTATTTTAAGTTGGTGGACACAAAGGTGGTAGATGTGACTGACATTTAATAGTGTTACTCCTAGATGGCAGCATAATAAATCGCAATATCCTGCCTTTTCTGAATTTGAAGGTTAGTCTTATCCCGTGTACTCTTAATTTTGAGAGTTTTACGTTAGTGTCTCTCATAAATTTGCTATTTTAAGTTGATGGGCACGAAGTACCCCTCCGTCGGTAGGAGATGTGACTGACATTTAGAAATGCCACTCCTAGATGGCAGCATAATAAATAGCTGTTAGTCTTATCCAGGGTACTGCTCACTTTAGTCTCTGTAGTCATTGTAAATTTTTGAGAGTTTCTAATTTGTTTCTTTTGCAAGATATATTTATTCTTAACAGGTGGGTACAAAATATCACCCCTTGGTAGTCCGTGTTACCAAAAATGACTTCGTAGTACGAGGGTTAATTTTTCATAGGAAATATCAGAATTGCAACATATGCAGTACAGCAGATTTTCACAACCTATTTCATATGTCGATCACCTTTGATCACATTCTGTTGCCAGCTACCTTCGTAAGAAATTTCTGATTTGTAATAAGCTTATTTTTATTATTGCTATTTATCACTTACTTTACACACATATACAACTTTGCAAACAATAATAAAGGTTCACAAACGGAACTAATCTCTTTCCACAATAATGTCTATCAAAATAATACATTAAAAATAATATTTAAAAGTATTTTTCTACCATCCTAGTCACATATATCTTTTTCACCACTTCCGCGATCTCTATAACTTCTTCTCGCGACTGCCTAGGATGTCTCGACCCCCAGGTTGAAGAACTCCGCGTATAGTTTAATCTGTTAACTTACCTACCTACCTATCCTAGTCTCATTTTATCGTAACTTGCATTTTATCATACGGTATGCATTACTGTACTAATCAACATGTAATTTGACTACCTATCTATCTTGCAATTTGGCCACTTTAAAGAATTGTTATTTCTATGCTATTAAGATTAAATTGAGAATATTGTTTGCTCTGAAGTACCTAGCTGAACATTTCACAACATGTGTGATCATTTTCATTTCTTTAAAACTCTTTCGGTATATTTCTACTTGTTACTTTTCGGAACATTAATGAACTCGTAGGAGAAAAGTTAGTGAAAGTAAAAGTATCCTAAAAATACAGCAGGCGATAGCCTTGTTTATTGTTGTTTAGATCTTTTGTCGGTGAGTGTATGGAGAGAGCATTATCTTAATGGCTTTCCCATTCATACTCTACAAACACAGTCCGGACCGATAGCTGTTATATTCGTCATGTGTTCGAAGCCTTTTCATTCTGGAAACTTGCAAATATTATATATATATATATAACAAATGACGATCGGATTAATGTTGCGAAGTGTAAAAATGAAAGAATGAAATATAACAGTACAAGTTCTTATTTCCTTCTCAAGCTTGTACAGTCCGCAGCAAAAAACTTGTGACATGAGCATGTAAGTTTATTGTGAAACTTACGCCTAAAAGCGCAGGGAACCAACATAACGTCTAAGTAGCACGAATCACGACAGGAGAAACATCGGCGTTCTCCCCTGCACATTTATTTTGGAACAAAAGACTTCGTCGTTTCACAATAAACTTACATGCTCATGTTGCAGATTTTTTGCTGAAGACTGTACAATACAACAACCATTAGCAGGGTATATGTCACTTTGTAAATTCACAGATAAAGACTACTTCTGGTCTTTCGCTACCTATAAGCATGAAACGGCACTGGATTATTTCTTTGACTAGAATTTCTTATCCATATTTTTCGTCATACTTGTATGTGGGAAAAAATACAAAATTTGCTTTGTGTTTTGTTGGTAATTACGTATCATATTGAACTTACAATAGTTACATCTTAATGTTCAATGACAAACTAATATAGATACCAGGTTGGTAGAGCAGTGCAATATTCTGTGATACCGGGTTGGTAGAGCAGTGGATATAAGAAATTTTTATGGTTTTACCCGCCACCTTTTATTTCTAACATTATAATACAGTTACAGTAGAAAAATTTTAAGTTCAACAAAGTTGTCGACTGACATTGGTACACGTTTTTCTTGAGTTGACTTGATTTTACCGTTCCTTTTAGCAGCGAGACTATGTAAGACGGGAACCCGCAGCTTAAAGTGGGATCAAAACTACATGAGCTCTCACCAGGATTCGAACCTGAGCGTTCCACGTCAAAAGCGCGTACGCTAAGCACGTAGCCACGTGGGAGCTCACATTTGTATTTCTAATATGTAAAATAGAAAACAAGTAAAGATTAAATTTGATACATTTGCAGTTAACTCTTGTGTTACGACAAATGTTCTTAAAATAAATGAATCGTTTTAGCTAGAGTTCTTTTCTTTAAATCTTGGCCAGATTATTGCATTATTAAAATAAAGTACTTTAACAGAATGGACATAACTTCGGATCCTCTTCGTAAGTATTCTGGAAACAATAAATATTATCACCTACAAGCGGACAAGCTTTTACCACTGAGGTATCTCACTACATTTTTTGTTTTAACACAAAAATAATTATAATTTTGTCCACAATAACACTTCTTTTCTCTTTCTCTCTCTCTTTTTTCAGTGATACTCTATTGTCTTAGAATATCAACTTCCTCCCACGCACTCTAATTACTTAGTTTGTTTTCATTTTTTTAATTACCTTCAGCAAGTTCAGTACTTCAGTTTTCATTGCGTTTCTGATCCATTCATCTAATATTCTTTGTTCTTATCCACACCAATAATTCAAATGTTTTTATTTGTTTCTTTATTATTAATCTATAATTTCTTTTTAAATATATTAATTACTTGTTTGTTTAGAACTGAATCATACGAAAGAGTGACGATTGATTAGAACTATTTTTTCAATACAAGTTAATATATATATATATATATATATATATATATATATATATATATATATATATATATATATATATATATATATATATATATATATATATATATATATATATATATATAGTAAATACGCATTGCTTGCGCTATACATGTGGAGAAAACATCATATAAAAGACTTTGAAACAATAATTCCTATATCTATAAATAATAAAGCGCAATGAACGTTCCAGTTCGTCAGAAACTAAATGCCTTTGAGGGAATATGGTGAAACATTGCTAATTCCATCAATGAATAAAAGAAAAAGAAGAAATACACTTCTATAAGTACATTTCAGCGGCCGTAAAGATTCTAATAAGTTACGAAAATGTTCCACTTAATGCAGCGTTTCCCAACCTTTTTCAACTTGCGGCACACTACAGGTGTAACTTGAATTCTCGCGGCACACCCATATATATATATATATATATATATATATAATTACCGTGGTATTTTAATGTGATTACTAATTTCCTTCTTACAGAGAAGAAAGCTCGATCACTGATTTTCCCCCGTGCTAAATCATTATACTTATTTTTCATTCTAATTTTAAAATAGAAAACAATAGCAATGAAATATAGGACTCGGGTTTTTAAAAATCCACTTTCTCTTTCGAAAACTGTATCTAACCTCTAACTAAACGGGAAGATCACTAAATAACGAAAAAATAAACAAATCTGCTATACTTTTAAAACACAAATGTAGGTAATTTGTATGCATGCTTGCTTTGTTGAATTTATTGAATGATATGTTAAAATTTCAAGTTACGAAATAGTCTGCAACAATAAAGAAGTAATAATGGTCATGACAATGATAAATACGTTTTTCAACATTAAAAATGTACAGAAAAGTAACACAGTATGAAATTTAAAATTGCAGATTTATAGTAGAGGTTCATAGTAATGTGAAATATAAATATACATTTTCCCCTGACTTGCAATTTGGTTCGTATAGAATTAATAATTTGTTTCGATTTTTTCGCGGCACACCAGCGGCCCATTCGCGGCACACCAGTGTGCCGCGGCACACCGGTTGGGAAACGCTGACTTAATGTATATGGATCAATCGACGTAATTTGCAACTCGATAACTATTACTAAATGTAGTGTGCATTAGCAGAACGAACTCAGCATTTCTCCACAAGCACTTCACTTCATTAAGGGGAAATTTGATACTTGAATCAATAAAGTTAATTTTCTTGATTGATACACATATGCATGCTTTTTTTCATTTCGAAACTTCTATGCTTTCTGCAGTTGCGTAAGTCAAAATATAAATGTGGTAATTTGTGTAAAGCATTCACGTAACTCTAACAAATTAGATTATACATAAAGAAAAGTGCTGTGTGGTTATTTGTGTCTTATCTTAAAGAGAATGAATTAAATAGAGGGAACTTTAGGGGAATATAGCCATTTCAAAGTTAATATACACTGATCTGTCGCTGTAAATATATACTGATCTTGACAAAGCTTACGTGGCTTACAATGTATACTAATATAGCTGACTTTAAAATTCTTAATTAAATTTAATGTTCTACTATCATCGTTTTACATATGACTGAAGCCACTCATTTTCAACACTTTTTGCCTTTTAAATAAACACTAAAAATTAAATATACAGTTATTTGTTATTTCTTCTATCTCATAATAGTATAAATAGATACTTCTATTATATACTAGAAAATAAGTCACAAAATGTAGGCATAAGGAATGAAAAAATTCTTGTCATTTTTGACATGTGCCAATATTTTAAAAATTATTATTCAACCAAAATCTATGTGTTTTTTTGTTCGTTTGTTAGGATGAGGAGAAATGATAAAGTTTTTGTAATGCGCCGCTATTATCTAGATGTCCCGAAGCGCATTACATAAAATTCATTTGGTGATGGGGTGTCTGGTCCGCATCTTGCGATATTAAGATTAAAATTTAAAGAATAACTTTTTCGAATCGAATTTAAAAAGTTAATTAGCAGTTCAATTTCATAAATGGTTTCACAGTATGAGTTTGTGTTTGTAACTACTAATTTAGTTAGAAATATGAAGCTGTAATAAGTAAAAACCTCGGATCGTACGTCAAAAGCTAAAATCTCTGTAAAATTATATATGTATTTATATTTAATTGCTTAGAAATATCAAATCAGTGCAAGCTGTTGCAAATATATTGTTATTTGTTCACAGATGATGTGCAGCTTTATGGAGAACAGAATGATCGATAATTAATAATTTTGATTATTTTTATAAATATGGTGAGAATATTAATTCTAATTTTGAATACAGCCAGTATGAACTTGAAAAAGGAGATGAAAATGAGTTTAATGATATGATGAACTATAAGAATTGAATATGTTTATAATGAAGATGATAATATGTAATTTGGAAAAACGGCTATTGAAAAGTTTAGAATTGACTTCTATTAAAATATAATCTAATATTCGTATGTTCTTCAATGCGGCATAGTCTAATTGACATTTAAACGATGTTTCCAGCACAGCTTGAGTTTAATGTGTATTTTTTACGCATGGCTAATGGAAAGAGATCTTACGTTCTTCATTGTGGGAGTTCCTTCATTTGCGCACCGAACCTCCAATTTTGGCTTAAGTTTAGAGTTGCCCCTCCAGTCTGAAGGTGCCCTTGGACTTTGCAACATATAAACAATAGTGCTCAAAGTATTAAAAAATTTTACATTTCACTTGACTTCAGTACTCCGTGGGCTTCACAAAAATTTAAAAGGTTTTCTTCATTATTCTTGCGCATCCGTTACACCTGTTCGCCATATTCGCCATATTTTACAAGCACCATGGTGCTGAAACCTTCCGCGAATGCTTCCGAATCCGGCAAATAGTACTAACTTCCACATATCTTTTCTTGCATTAAACATAACTATCCTGCCAAACTTACATTCCTAAACATCAAATAAAAACTTCAAATTATCATTTCTTACCTCATTTCTCTTGTAAATTTTCCTGATTTTTATAAAAAGCGGAGGGGTAACTCTAAACTTAACCCCCAATTTTATATAATGGAACATGTACCAGTGTGTGTGATTAGGTGCATTTCATTTTTATGTGGAACTTTAATAAATAAATAAATTTAGTAATTACGAAAGAAAATTCTCAAATAAGGCCAGAACTTCTGTTTGGAGTATACATTTTTTTAACAAACATATTAATATAATTCTAAATCTCTGTCTAGCAATATTCATCTTTTAAATTCCTATTTCACGTTTATTTCAAAATATGATTTGCTGTCCCACAAAGACAAATAGTATACAACTCCTAAATTGTACTTATACAGAATGATAGAATTAATATTACGCTTTATACGCTTCATATTAATGTTAAAAATCTTACTAATTGCACTCGTTCTATGAATTTACTTATTTGCAAAAATAACTAAATTTTCTACTACATAAGACCAATACTGAATAGATTTTTTGTATAGTTAAAAGTTTTTTTTATACTATAAGATACTACCACCTTGGTTGTACCACTAATGATGTTTTAGGATTTGATTGAGAACAAATTTTTGATGAACTAATTAATATATTTTTTATTCATTTTCCTTAAGGAAGCACGGCGGGTAAGTAGTGGAGCGCTCACCTCTAATGCGAGTGTTCTTGGTCCGATCCGCCCATGCGAATTTATTATAATCAACAGAGTTCGTAGTCCGTAGTTTCCTCAGAGTCCTCCCAATTCCTCTCTCATTTTCATTCTTCCAGTTCTTTCGTCATTATTCTGTTTTACTAATCATCTATCTTCTATAGCATACATCATTTGTGGATAAGCGGTTAGAATACGCAGTACGCATCTTTGGTGTGGAAGATCCAGGTTCGATTGCCGGCGGGAACTCGTGTGGTTCGAATTTCACTCTAATCAGTAGAGCCCGTTTCATATAGCCTCGCTACTGAAAAGGATGTTACACTCAAAAGCAAATCAAAATCAAAGCCTATAGCATACAGGACATAGTCGTGGGATGTAAAGTTAGAAATTTCATTTGACTATAATCAAGGAATAATACAAATAATTATTTTTCTTATTCAATTACATGCGCTATTCCTTACATATGTTAATGGTCGTGCATTGCTAGAGTTATTTCTAAGTAATTCTATAGTTGAAATTCCGGAATTTTGGTTCATAATTCAATACTCCAAATTCTACAACACTAATAGCGTTTAATAAAAGTATATCTAAAGATAAGACATATAACAATTGTCAGCTAAACAAAATGATATGCGTGATTGTAAAAGTTTATATGTAGATTTCGATAAAAATGGAGAAAAAACAACTTACTTTCTAAACCTAAAAATTCATACTATATTATAACCATGCCACTTATT
Source organism: Thermobia domestica (assembly GCF_964235325.1). NCBI lineage: Eukaryota > Metazoa > Arthropoda > Insecta > Zygentoma > Lepismatidae > Thermobia > Thermobia domestica. Next base: position 219,533,817 of record NC_137454.1, on the reverse strand, counting down.
GAGGTGAAACTAATACAGAAATATATTCTTATTAGGCCCTTCATTATGATACTGAAGACGATAGTTTATAAGTATGGTTAATGAGAGATAGCCTAAAATTACAATTAATTCTTAAATTCTAATTTATGTTTGAAAATATGAAAACTGAAATATTTAAGGCATACGTCCCACGGTTATGTCGGTTAGGCTAAAGGAGACGCTGATGATTAGAAATGAATGAAATGGTGGAATGAAGAAAGTGGGACGAAACGGGAGAAACCCGAAAACCCACGTACATGGAGTTTTTCTATCACAGAACTCACTTGGCGCAAGCTGGGATCGAACTAAGGATCCCATGCACCAGAGGTGAACGCTCTAACACTGAGCCACCGCGTGCCCTTCATTTATGTTTAGCTACAATATTGTCCAAGTATAAGACACATATCAGCTGGTAGATCACATCGAACTGAACAAAATAACATACTTAAGGATAAATTCCGATGCGTGGTTTTCGAGAAAAACGAAAAACAAACATGTCAATCGTTGCCAATAATAATTGAAAATTTTCATTCTCCTGCAAGAAATCGTCGTTTGTTTATGTACTGTAAATGTAGCAAAATATATTGTTAACTAGCAGATTGTATCTATTGTTGTCTGTTTTTTCCTAACACACAGAATCCTTACGCACATATTACTTGAAAAATTGATTCACGGTAATTATCTTCTACACTTCAGAAGTAGCTAAGTTCTTTACGTGTATAGTAATATAACCCGGACATAGAGAATGACTAAAGTAGAAAAATAAATAATACTAAATCGAAATGTTCAAGGAGCAATCTGCCAATAAACACTAAAATTTGTGTAGTCTCAAAAATGGAAAGGTATTCAAAAAATTAAGAAACAAAAAAAAACTTACCGAATGGAAAATTGAAGTGCCTCTTCACGCCCAAGTGACCAGCACGTGTGCTTTCTGAGAATATGGTCCCGGGTTCGATTCTCGCTGGGAGTGTTTGCCTTGTATAAAACCCGAATAGGGTTCGGCTCCGAATTTGAGCAGTAGGACTTGTTTCGTACAGCCTCGGTGCTGAAAAGGGACGTTAAGCTTCAAGCAATTAATCAAAAATATAAATAATACACCCATCAATACTATGAATTTAGAGTGCAAACGATACTCTACATTGTTTAATTCCAATCGAAATAAGAAGCACACAATGAACTCAAATCCATGTACTTTAATTCTCTCTTTGAATAAATATTTCTTCTTTTTCTTAACATGTTCCGACATTTATTATATTTACCAAAGTTTGGTAGTATATTTAAAAATGATGTCTATATTTTATTATTCATTTATTTACAATAATAGTCATGACATTAATCTTTTACTTCATTTAAGTAACTAAAGGGATGATCCATATCACAAGAACAAAATATGAATTATAAATATAGAATGTATAAAACTAGTTATAACATATTAAGTCAACAAAGTAGCAATTCTTGACTAGTGCGAAATAATTCATTTCGATAATTTTAACTTGGGTTAAATTAGATTAGTTATATCAGATTAGAGTAAAATAATACAATATAAGACAGAAGAGATTAGCATAGATTATTAAGTAAAACAGAAACATTGAAGAAACTAGATAACCTTAGACCGTTGTTATTCCTTATGATATTGATAATATTATTGAATGTCAGTTGAGGATTCAGAGGAGGGAGCGATAGGGGAGTTCGCTCCCTTCCCCCAGAAGAGGAAACTTTCTTATTTTATATATAAATAAAAACCCATCTCAGAGTTTGGAGCTCTTGAAAGTAGCTCTAAGTAGCAGTATTACAACCCACCACCCCCTTCCCAGAAGTCCGTCCTGGATCCACCCCTGCTGAACGTATTGAAAATTCTCATAGCTATTATTCGCAGATGAAGTTATATGATAGAATAAAGTCAATTGATGACTGCATAAAATTACAAATAGATTTACAAAGTCATGGTGTGACATCAATAAATTTACTCCATGACCTTTCGTTTACTAGCGAAGAAAAATATACCAGTTATGATTACTCTATCGATGGGATAAACCTTCAAAGACTTGAAAAAGTTAAAGATTTAGGAGTGATTTTTAACTCAATGCTAATATTCACTAGTCATATAAAAATATTATGAATACTATGTACAAAATTCTTGGCTTCATTTATTGTTTCAGTACAGATTTTCAAAATCAATCTACAATTTTGAAGTTATATTATTCCATTGTTAGGTCTCAATTAGAATATGCATATTTTATTTGGAATATGGGTGTTGAAAAATGTTATAATATAATAGAAATTATTCTGTGTAAATTTTAAAGATTATTAATGTACAGAAAAACAGGTCTGTATCCTACATATACTGCATACACAGAAGTTATAAGTAACTTCAATATCTTAACATTGAAACACAGAAGAAATCTCCATGACCTAGTACTTCTTCACAAAATTGTGAATAACAATATTGATTATATTGATTTAAATTATAGTACATATAATAGATTATAGTATCGCATGTTTCGACATGCAAAACTAGAAGTAACAATAGTGGTACATTTTACTGCACCTCTATATGGCGAATGAGTGCTTCCTATAATAATATGGAATCAGAAGCTGGAGATATTGATATATTCGGAATTAGTGAAAATGTTTTTCAAAGGACGGTGTCTAATATGATGAACGGAGACCAGTAAACTTAAAATACAATGTATTATACAAAATTAGGTGCATCTAAAATTACGGTTGCATTGGATTACTATATAATAATCATGGTTCATAACCACTGTAATTGGGCATTATGCCTGTTGTGTTGAAATAAATAAATAAATAAATAATCTACATATTGTGCAATGCATTCCTATTTTTCAGGATATATATATATATATATATATATATATATATATATATATATATATATATATACTATATTTGAGAATACTATGTTTTGTAGTGTGGTACCTTCTATTTCATATTCAGTTTACTTCCAACTGAGTACCTAAATTGTATGATAGCACTATGTTCAGCTTTGTTTATATTGATTTTATCCTTAACAATCATACCTGGAACCCAATCAAGATTATGCTGTAAATGCGAATTAAATACGTGACATTGTAATTGATCTATTTGAATTACTCAGAATTGCATCATTATCTTAATGTAAACGCCTTTACCTACTACAGCACATTCAAAAGGGTCGATTCGGAGGAGGGAGGTCTATTGCCTTCTGAACGATGAACGTGGGCTCGGGATACGAAATATAATTTTTAACTTACGAAATTATTGAAAAATAAAATGAACTTAGAAGATACATTATCTTTTGGACGGTGGTTGCTCCCTTTGCCCCCATGGGGATCCATCATTGATTTTGACATACATTTTTGATAAATAAATATGAGTTTTAAAAATACTATTGCGCAATTCCTTATTTCTTTATTTTTAACAAATTAAGATTTAGCGTGGAGCAAAGCTGTGAATACTATGCTATGAGATATCTTATGGATTTGAAGGTAATAACAGTACAAAATTAGACTGCTCAGTGTAGCATATCATAATAATATATGTGGTCATTATAACACAAGCGCAGATAGGGTACCGGAAACAATAATAAGTAATGTATTTCGAGAGCGTCCATATTCTTTAACGTAAGAGAAGACATTTCATGACGACAGGTGAGGAAGGTTAACTTGAGTTCATTGATGAAAAAGCGGGGTTGTTACGTAATTTCCAGTCAACCAGATGCAGCACTTGCTCCTGTCTGTCATCGAAAAAGTTGTAACTGAGATTTCATTTCTTTACATCCAGTGGAGACACGAATTCAGCAAAGAAATAAGAAAAAGAAAACTGCAGTAGTTGTCGCTTTAATTGGATGAGATATCGTTGATCACATGAGAAGAACATCTGTGCAGAAAATTTATATGAACGAAAGCATTGCATTCCAAAAAGTTTTCTTTCCCTCTCTCTCTCTGACCTTTTTAATGATTTAGTCAACTTTCATAGAATGAAGCTTGAAATCTTTTCTTTTATGTCCACTAGCATTATTACAAGCCCACATACATATGTCATCATGCATCTTTGCCCTGTTTTCTCTCTTTGTAACTTGTTCAACATCATATCGTATACATATGCTGTTGAGGATTAAATCCTTTTTCAATGATTTTCAGTGATTCCAATTCAACTATTTTGCAACTAAATTAACTACCTAGGTATACAGAGTTGTCAGAAAGACAAATATATCTTACAATATTATATTTATGTTTTTTTATGAATTAAGAAATGAAGAAGTATGGACTTGTAGTAAGTTTATAAAGAAGAAAAAGACAGTCTTGACCAATGTAACCAATAAAAAAAGAAAACTATAAACGAAATTCATAGAAACGAGTATAGACCAAATATTGTTTTAGTGACAACGGCTTTCTTTCAGAAAGTCTTGTCCGTGGGGAAATCAAAATTTGAGGAGTGGCACTGGGATTCTACTTCCTAAGAAAACGTGCTTTGCATAAGAGTGACAAATAATCGCAATTTAATTTATATTAGCTCCGAGGAGGGATTGGTCTGCCAAATCCTGGAATAAATCCCGCTGGGAAGAATACCTGGAAGAAACACTGATGGCAAATGAGTGGGAAAACTTACATAAACATAGTGAAATAAGTAGAAAAAACATTTAGAATATCTTTAAGTTTCTTTTTGAATCTTTATTGTAAATACTGATGTAGGATATTGATTTTGAAATAATTTAGCCATTAATTAAATTTATTTTTTACTGAACATTATTTCCATTGCCACATACGTATATGTCTAGACTTTTCCTGTATCCTTCCATAAAATCGCCGGACAAATGTTTCTTCATTACAAGTGTAAAATATGACGAACTTCAAAAATCAACAACAAGAGATGACACTGAATTAAGATAACTTGGTAACGAATAATTTTATAGCGTGTGCCTAAATTCCTACAGATATTTAATGCTATCATGGCATGACGTGACATTCTTTTATTATTTTCCCTGGAAACTCCATTGACAGATGAGTTACACAACTTACACAGATGCAGGGTAAATAGAGGGTGCTGATTTCAAACCTGAAGAGAGTTTGTTAATGTTTTTTTGTTTGTTTGTTTTGTTTTGTTTTTGAGATACAGGTCGTTAAAGACATTATACACACCATTATAAGGCAAGAGAACAGTCAGTTTACAGATTAACTTGGTCTCTTTCCTTCGCAACTTGAAAACAAAGAGCGCTATTTAGGCAACATATACTCTTATATATGCATATATAAAAGATATCGAAATACTATCGATTATCCTTATTATAAAACCAAGACATCTCAGTCTGTCACTCATGCCTCTAATATTAGTTCACAAGATATTAATTGCCGCTAGGTGCGTTGTCTCCTACCTGACGCAAAGAGAATCCGCTAGCGTGCAGGCAATTTTGCAGTCGAGTCTAAGGCTTAGGAAGAACAACTAGCAATATAGATATTACGAGAACCTCATAAACTCTCTTCGTCTCGACCATCTCTTCTCCCGACCAGCGACCACCGATTTTTGACAGAAAATATCAATCATCTTTGAGAGAGCCATGTTTACGTGGAAGTCATAAACATATTTGGCGTGCCATTTGATTTGATAACAGAAATTGACTAAAACAGCTCTACAGGTACAAATAGAGCCGCTATAATCTGAGTGCCGTCGAATGATATTATTTCTTCCTTTTTATGTTAGTAATTGCAAAGTAGAGAGTTAAAAGGAATACAATAATTCTACTAGCAATCTGATTTGTTCTTTTAATTTATGTTTTAATGACGAACAGTGTGGTAATTACTACAGTGAAACAGTTGAAGTGTAAGCATCGGTATAATAATACAGGGTGCGTTAGGAAATCGGCGATTTTGTAACAGTTTTTTTTTCAAGGATAAAGTTGAATGGGATGAATCCACTACTGCCATCTTTTAGCTTTCTGAAAAACATTTAGTCGCAAAGGAGCAGTAGACTAGAGAATAACGTGCCTTTGATGTGAAAGTGTTTTACGAGAAACGGTTTTACAAGCGTTTTAATAAATTCTCAGTATGAATTTCGAGAATATTACGCAATAGTTTGCAATCGTGAAGTTCCATCAGTTCATGCCATTAGGACTTGGGCTTGAAACCGTGTGTACATACGTGATTTATATTTTGTACGGGTGAAATTTTAGATTTTTGTAAAAAATTCATCGTATGCTGCGGTCAGATAGTCCAAGTGATATAATGGCTACACGCTGACCGGCGAAACATCTTTTAAAGGCCTCTCTCAGAGTCGCAATTTTCTCAGGTGTACATACTGATTACACTACCACATTTCTTCTTCAGCATAGAACCAGTAGCCTCAAAGTTTGCATGATTGCGAGTTGTTGCGTAATGTCTTCGAAATTCATGCTCGTCGTTTTTTGTAAAACGATTTCACAGCAAAGCCACATTGTTTCCTAGTCCACTGTTCCTCTGCGACTGAATGCTTTTCAGTAAGCTACAAGATGGCAGTAGCGGTTTCACTCCCACTCAACTCTATCTTTGAAGAAATAGTGTTACAAAATATCTCTATTCACTGCCGCACCTTGTATAAATTATAGACCTCTTCTTTTACAATCTCTCAGTAATATCATCCTCCAACACACTAACTTCCTCTCAACTTAAACTTAACGAATATAAAATTCTTCAAAACAACGACCGACAGAGATTACGATAGACTCTACATATAATTCCATTGCAATGAGTTTAAATCACTAACTTAAAAAAACTAGTTTCTAAGTTAAACTAACAAGATCACCTCTCTAGACGACCGATTTCGTAGTTCATACTGTCCAGACATTTGTCATTGTCAAGAAATAAATTTTTAAATAAAGACATTATATCTTTGAGGAAGAACTAACTACATGACAATAACAGCATATTACAAGCATTGACTACTTTACTAATAAGTAAGTGCCACGAATATTAGGCATATTAGGCAGGTAAGCAAAAAATAATAATAATAATAATAATAATAATATTGATGTTTGACATTACGCTATATTTTGGGAAACATGAAGAGTAGTTCGATTACTGAATACTCTTAAGAAATCTTTGCTATACAAATATTATTTTGTGCATGAATATATTCACATTTTAATTCTACAATATTTATTACGTTGAACAAATATATAGTTTTCGGGGTCGCTGAAATAAACAGTGACACTTCCGATGCTGTTTAAATCCAAATTCATCCCAGCAACTTGCGTAGGGAGAGAGGATTGATGCATATAAAAATGATCGAAAATGACCTATATTTGTATCGAATCCATAGTTTTCGGGGTAGCTGAGATGAACAGTGACACTTCCGATGTCGTTTAATTCAGCTCCACAACTTGGGAGAGGGGAGAAGGAGATAACCCGTTTCTTCTCACACGGCCAATTTTATGTGGCAATATTTCGAGTTCGAAATCCCGAAAATTTATACGTTCTAGCCGAAGAATACAAGACAAAAAATATCGTCTATAAGACAACGCTTCAGTAATAATAAAAAGTGATCGACTAACGGAACATATTACTAATTTTTCTTATTTTAACCCAGCAACCCAGCAATAGGGTAATCGACGCTAGGTGTCACTGTTCATATATATATATATATATATATATATATATATATATATATATATATATATATATATATATATATATATATAACCGATAGATGCATCACCGCATCACACCGAGCTTAACAAAGTTCTCATGCTTGAATGTAAAACATTTCATGCGTAGTTTTCCAGAATATTGAGGGAAAAAAAATATGACGCTATAACGTATGTCGTTGTGTAGCCAATAATAATGGATAGTTCTTAATTCTACTGTGACAGATTGTTTATCTATATATTGTATATATCAAACATACATTATTAACAACCCCGATTACGTCTATTGTTGTTTGTCATATTCTAACGGTGGCACATTAACAATAAAAAACAAATTCCTAACAGTGTCGCAAATATACATGTACTCTACTTCAAAGCATGAGGGCTTAAGTTCTGGTTTTTGCTAAAATTCTTTCTATTTTCTGCTGAAATACATTTTTTTTTTTAAATTGGCGCAACCATTATTTTGGTTTTCCCGTTCCTCATTTATAAATGGCAAACGATCGGCAGGAAGTACTCGTATGTTACAAATTTAACAGAGGAAAAAAAGACATGCGAAAAGGTTAGAGTGGATAAGTTTAGGTGTGATAAAAGAATGTAGAAAAAGGGATAGAAATTATAAATAAACTTTATTAAATCCCATCTGCTACGAGTGAACTAAAAATAGAAAAAAAATCAAAAAATTGAGTGATTTAATGAAGGGAACGTTCTTGAAATCGAATAAGGCAACCCACACTTGACGCTTAAGTGGTATTTCTAGAAAATTTACGGCTGTCAAATTCTTCTCGCCTTACGTTTGTTCCTATTCTCTCTGTTTTCTTTTTTCTTTTAGAATAAAAAAAATATAAAAACCTTTATGCGGAAGTAATGCAGAAACTTCCTTTCTAACCGTTCGACCTATAACAGGCTGGTTGTTTTTCACTAAGTGACACGTCTTAAATAGAGAATCTATTTAATAATTCTCACACCGGCAATACATTTTAGACATCTTCAAAAATTTATGTAAGAGATAAAAGAAAAAAAAACTTCCACCACCAAATGTTATCCCTTTCATAAAATCTCAAACCTACAAGTGTGATAATTTATATATACAGCTATATACTGCACAGATTAGATATGTTCGTTGTAAGCGAAAATAACATGAGACGGGTAGCAATAAAATAGCAAATAAATCATTGCAATATTCTTTAACTATATTAAAAAAGGAGGAATACAGGGTGTTCGGATAAACATTTGCTGATAATAACCATTTGACAATCAACAGCGATAGGATCGTCCGGTTTTGTTTTTCATAAAGACAAAATCACGCACTTATACAATCTTTATGCTTACATACAAAATCCACATACAAACTGTAGTCAGTTAACAGATTTCCACGTGAGTTTCACTGGTTGTTGGACAAACCTCAAGGCGATTACCAACCCATTTCTGGTCTTCTATTAGATTTGAGGCATCAGAGATTCAGAAGGTACCACAATCCTTTGCCAGCCAATTTAGATATTCCAACTCTTTCACTTATATTCGTAGTCATATAAGAGAAAAACTGGGGTCAAGTCAATCAACCTCGGGAGTCATTGAATAGCGGCCTCTTCTTCCAATTCAATTCTGTTGGAAGTAGTTATCGGTGAAATTTGTGACATTCCGGGCGTCATGTAGGGTTCCTCTTCTTATTGGAACGTATATCCATTTGATATACGGGGTACAACGTAATGTCCAAAAACATTTGCAAGTCCGTTGTTCCTGAAACTATACCCTCGTCAAAGTAAACTCACCCGAGCACACTGAATCATAGATCAAAGCCATGCATTTAATTTGGGGCTCTTCCATCCATGTTCCACCATGACGTAGAGACTTTCCTTGTTCCTATTCTGCAATTAATCCTATTCAGTTTTCCCGATGTATAGAAGATTGAGTCGTAATAAAATGAATCACATTGAAGGAATTCATTGAGCGATAGCATTTCAATCGTGAACTTGTTCGTACACTAGGGTGTTGAAATTATGGTCATTTTAGTTACAGCAAACTTGAATTCAGTTAACCAGTTTGCTGACACACAGTAAACAATGACATTTTACTCACTTGTCAAAAATAAAAGGCATAAAAGATACTCTTTAAAAATGTTGCGATCTTGCTCCTTTGGTGATAAGACTTTTATGAGTCTGTAGTTCTGAAAAACGAAATCGGACAATCCTGTCTCTACTGGCGCAGAAGTATTTTAAGATCTTTTTGGTAGATATTTATTTGGACACCTTGTACATAATAAGACGTTCTATGATATTAATTTTAAGAGATCTAGGTCACATATACTTGAAACGAACGTCCAGCATAATTGATATCCCTACTGATTATTACTATTCATAATGATAACACGCGCATTGTTCGTTAAACAATAGTGTGGACAGTATAAAATCTTTCTGTAAGCGTTACTTGAGGTTCGACTCCCGGTGAAAACACATCTAGATAAACATTGTCCTCTAATGGTAATGCGGCCTGCAATAAGCATTTTTTAAAACTTAATAATTGAGCATTAGGTTCAACAGTTCTTTAATCTAGTTTCACTAGCTATATCTTAAAACTGTTAACTACTTCCATTCTTCACTTCAAAACAATAAATAATATTTGCGCGTTTAAGGCAGCCTTATTATTCTAAAATTTACCCGACGATAAAATTTCAAACTTGGAAAAAAGGGAGCACAAAATTTATGGCAATATTTGGCAGTCGTAAGTTATGCACTGACGAGGGAACCTATTCAAGTGTAATTCTGACTTCGAGTCGTATGGCCGTTGGATACCTTGTTCCAAAAGAACATAACACGAAAAGGGATACATCCTTGATCGCAACCGTTGCGGAGGTATAAGCGTGAAAATTTAAGAAATTGAGCTCCATACTATACATTACAAAGTCAGATTCCGGGTCAGATTTTTCGGAAACGGTCAGGTATGGAAACTCAGCGAATACATATCAAATTAGTATGGGGAGCAAAGCACCTTTTGAATGAAAAATTTGTGTCCCCGGGGCACTCGCAGGGTTCCAGGCGGGGTCCAACTCAAAATTTCCAAATGGAACCGGGGTTAAGTAGCATATTGTATGAAAGCTATTGTTAAATAAAAGAAGACAGAACAAATCTCAACTCTTTACGATAACCCTGTGCAAATAGGCAACTAGTCAAAATGACAATACAACCTACATCAGAAAATCTATGGCCACGCTTCTAAATCCGTTAAGTTGCGACAATAACAAAACAGAAAAACACGTTTGAAAGTGCAAGGTATTGAAGTAAAGCAAATTGCTTTAGTCTCTCTCTCTCTCAAAAGCACCCTCCGATATATTTTATTTCTGACCATTATTCCAGTTTTCTCCAACCCCACTCCTGTGTGAGACTCTGTGAGAGATTCTGCAGCAATTTGCTTTACTTCAATACCTTGCACTTTCAAACGTGTTTTTCTGTTTTTTCATTGTCGCAACTTAACGGATTTAGAAGCGTGGCCATAGATCTTCTGATGTAGGTTGTATTGATATTTTGACCAGTTGCCCGTTTGCACAGGGTTACCGTAGAGACTTGAGATTTGTTCTGTCTTCTTTTATTTAACAATAGCTTTTATACAATGTGCTACTTGACCCCGGTTCCATTTGGAAATTTTGAGTTGGACCCGCCTGGGACCCTGCGAGTGCCCCGGGGACACAAATTTTTCATTCAAAAGGTGCTGTTCTACTCACACTAATTTGATATGTATTCGCTGAGTTTCCTTACTCAACCGTTTCCGAAAAATCTGACTTTGTAATGTATATTATGGAGCTAAATTTCTAACTTTTCACGCTTATATCTCCGCAACGGTTGCGATCGAGGATGTATTTCTTTTCGTGTTATGTTCTTTTGGAACAAGTATCCAACGACCATAGTCTCGACTCGAAGTCAGAGTTACACTTGGATAGGTTCCCTCGTGAGTGTGAGTTAAGAAATGAAATCATTATATTAGTAACATAAAGCTGTGGTGTTTAGTTTTTCTCTTTTTTAAGTTTAATATTGTACAATTGTGCACCGGAGGTAAGGGATATGGTGAAGATGATACTGAATGAAATAATGGAATCAAGAAAGTGGGAGGAAGCGAGAGTATCACAAGAAAAGCCACGCCCAGGGTGTTTGTCAACCAGAAAACCAACTCGGCGAAAGCTGAGATTCAACTAGGAACTCCATACACCAGAAGTAAACTCTATACCAATGACAGGGTTACTAAATGTCCTTATTTTACTCGGACATTTCCTCTTTCTTACGAGTGAAATAAGCATATAGGAAAATTGTTCGGGTTTCTATCAATTCAAGAAGAATCGAAAGTTGAAATTAAAAGATAGTTCCAGTTAAATCCCTGCAAATATTTGTAATGGACCACAAACGTAGTGTGTAATAGTCACACATAGCTCTGAAAGCAGTTGTCTGCTAATACTGCACAGGAAAAAGAAAACTATACTTCTATAATTTGCCTAGCAATGACATTAGTGGATGTGTTCAACTTAGAATCACGATTAGGCAGAGAAACGAGGTCTGTAAAAGTTTAAACATTATACTTAAAAGTATATAAACTTAGTGTAGACTTAAATATGCTTAAAATGTGTTCCAAGTCGAGTAAAGGATTAAAGAAGAAGTCATTTAAAAAGATAAAAAGAGCATTTATTTATATGTACTTGTTAATGTTTTGTAAATAAGTATTTTTTTTAGATGTCCTACTTATACTCAATGAAATATGGTAGCCCTGGTCAAATGTTCTCTGTTTTACTTCATGAAATTTGGCAATCCTGAACAATGAGCCAGTGCACCTCCCATATTTAATATACAAATTTCTATTAAGAATCTATATAAAGAAGACATTTTGCATATATCAAAATATTATTTTAAGAATATAAACCAGTGAGTTCAATTGCAATACATTTACGCGTAAGTGTACACAGTAAAAAATGGTTTTGTTAATTCAACTCAATTTTAACACAGGCCAGTGGTTCCAGCGTGACTACCACTATGTGGTGTTAGCTCAACACAACCCTGCGGTGTTGACGTTTAACACAGGGGTGTGTTACGTTTTTAACAAAAAAACCGGTGTTGAGCGGTGTTAAATTCAGATCTGTGTTAGTATTTTCGGTGTTGATTCGACACCATATCAGAGTCGGTAATGTGGGGAAAAGTGTTGAGTGTTACTTGTGGTGGTGTTGCACCAACACGAAGAAAGTAACACAGTGTGTAGTGTGTAAATATTTTGTGTAATTATTTTGTGTAAATATTACACCATGTCAAGTATCAATGTAACACAGTCCCTGTGTTAATTCAACATCATTTTCTTATTTCAACACACAATCTATGTCATAATTCAAGGTCAAAGCTGTTTAAGTAACGCCATTTTAATGTTAATTCAACACTCCACTGTGTTAAAATTCAAGGTCGGACCACCAGATTAAAACCGTTTTTGGTGTTAGTTCGATTCCACTTCTGTGTTACTACAACTATTTAGGTGTTGAAATAACTCCGTGTGCGATGTTGATGTAACCATTTTTCTGTATTGGAAAAGCTTGTGGTGTGCATGCTTACACTTACAGAAGATTCTACTTTTAAAATAGGAATAGTAAACTACAGAACACTTCATTTAGAAAATCTTCACAGACTTTCCTGTCGTCCTTCGCAACATTTATTGTGAAGTATTTCTTAATGGTGCGAAACACAATCTTCACCAACATATTCAAGAATGATAGGAAACTCTTACCTATATCCTTATAGTATGTTTGCCTCTTAATCATGTTTCTACTTGTTTTCCGCCATTTTTGAAACAGTCCCCGGTGTTGACTGGTGAGATCTAGTACATTGTAGAAGTGCCACAGTAATGCGGTGTTGTTTCTCGCTATTGACATATTTCTTCAGAAATATTATGTAAAACAACTGAGAACACATCGCACGGTTTGCACGTTGACATTTTGAGAATACCTGGATTTGTTCAAGTATTTCTTTCTTCTGTGTTTGTCTGTAGAGTATATAAGCCTTTATAGTTAGATGCCCAAAATATTTGGCAATCACACAGAAAACAACACCGAAGATTCTACACTTGTGTTAATTTAACACACAGGTTCTATGTCATTTCAACTACCGGCATTTGCCACAAAACTCCAAATGGAGAGTGAGTTGTTCTAACCACCTGTTTGTGTTATATTTTAACACAATTGTGTTAACACATAGGCATGTCGTTGAAATAGCACAACGATTTTTTTACAGTGTACTTAAGTATCTACTTTATGATTATTTAAAATGTATATATATATTTATTATTGTATTTTCATTATTAAACGCAACAAAGTCAAATATTATACTAATTTTTTGATAATTTTGGTCTAAATATCTTCTCTGAAGTTCTCATTATGAATAAAACCAAGCAGGAAATCTTTTTAAAAAATCGCAGATCGATTACGGTTTTGTAGTTCACCGCTACATAATTTAAAACCATTTCCTTTAGTCGATATGTATCGCCAGGTCACGCGACACAACAGCTCGATAAACTGAAGGGTTATAAAAAAAGAAAAGGTAAAAGATAATAGCGGTTTATGAACCAGTTTAGAAATCCTATTTTGCGTAAGCAAATAATAAATTCCAAAGCAGAAAGAAGGTACAGTCATTTTCTTCGAAAGAAAAGTAAAGCATAGAATATACCTATAAAGAGGGATTTGCAAACCTTTTAGCTGATTGCCTCTATTGTTTCTGTGAGAACACTATAGTCTTGTCGCAGGTGACAAGATTTTTATACGATATTAAGTTATAAAACTGCGTTTCTTAACACGCTAAATAATAGTGAATCATATTACTTCCCAGTTATTAACCAACAAGAATACAGACCACCTGTTTCCTTACAGATGTGTGAAAAAATAAAATATTAATAATTTTACAAAAAGATATGTAACAACGTAAACTAAATAGGTGTCTCTAAAATGTGTATATTAGTGCTGCTGTTTTATTTTATTACTGGAATCTTTCACGAGTTATAATACACATTCGAGAAAAGCAAAGATTAAAATTTATTATTATTATTATTATTATTATTATTATTATTATTATTATTAATTACTTTTTCAGCAAGAAAGGTTTATCTTCTTGGCAGGCCCGCAACTAGAGGGGGGCTGGGAGGCCTACCCCCCAAATCTTTTCGTCGCCCCTCCAGACCTCAATACAAAATCCTATTATTAATACAAAAAAAAGAGAATTTTTAATGACTTGGCCCCCCTAACATATTTATCTCCCCTCCCCAAACCTCTCTGGCTGGTTTCGGGCCTGCTTCTTGGTGGAAGTAGAATGAAAATATTTTCAACAGAATGAATTATACACAGACGTTCTCGCTATTCACGAAATATAACACTATGGAATCAGATCCGTAGCCAGAACTTTAGGATAGCAAAGCCGAGAACATTTTTTAGAGAGAGTGACTGGAGATCACTTTACATTCATTCATAACTGATCATATTTGAAAACAATTGAAGGTTTTAGGGGACTGAAGGTGGTCGCAGGAAGGTACTCAGCCACCCCATAGGTACGGGCTTGTTTGACTGTATGAAATCTTTTTCTAGGAACATACACGGAATATACGATTTTCAGTCAAAAAAAATGGAAATAGCTATTGAAATAGAAGAAGTTCTTAGCTGTAAGTATGTTTAATTGAATGTTTGTTCGCTATACAGATCCATACCACTGACGCGTTTGAAATGAATCTTGGAACATATACGAGGACAATTCGGAAAGGAATCCGCCGTTTGTACATGCGTGAGAAATTCCCGAAAAGAGCGACGTCAATCCTGTGACGCTGAGTGCAATAGTTCAGCAGACAGTTAACAGTGGAAGGAAAAGGTTGTGATGCAGTTCACTCGTTCGCTATAACAATTGAAAATGAACACTCGAATACAAAAACCCACCAAAAGGTGTGAAAAACGTTCGCCAGCTGCAATTCATCACCAACTGTGTGGTGTTTACGAACCGAAGGTGATTTAGGAAGGTGTCGTACGTGAATGGCGTCGCGTGTTTAAAGATGGATTAACTTTATGCGGCAAGAAGTGGGTGCCCATCTGTAGTCAGCAATGAACTCGTACAAGAAATTAACAAAACTGTGCATGAAGTCCGTCGGTTCACGATATCTGAACTTTCTGTTCTCCCCTCAGGCACACAAAACAGTGGCTTGTGCTGCACCGCTTCGACAATGACAAATTCGCTTCACAATGCTGTTAGCGGATGACTTCATTTCTAGGCGTGAGATCTTTTTGCAAAAAGAATTTCAAATCTTGTAAAACGTTATCGCAAGTGCCTCAATTTAAATAGTGAATATGCTGAAAAGTAACAAAATATCCTACTTTTCTACTATGTGTAATAAAAATTCTGTATTTGCGAGCGTATGCCATTGATAACCAAACGGCGGCTTTTTTTTTTTTTTCGAATTGCCCTAGTTAGTATCTACTTCCAAGTGAGCATTTATTATCCTACTTTAATTAAAATACGTATTCTAAGAGCAGAGAGTGGTTTCAAAATTTATTCCAAAATTAAAGTATCTCTTGAACTCCTCACCTAACGAAGATGAAACTCGGTAAATTCCTCACAAAAATAATGGAATACATGTATCACAGAATTTTCGAAAATTCTAATGGAGAAATGAGAGGGGGTGATTTACATATTTTAATTTCCCATTTTGTGTTCATAAAATGAAGAAAGTAAGGATGCAGTTGAACAGTTCAAAAACAAGTGTTTGAAATAGTACTTTGATCGACCTAGGTTTTAATAATTATACATATTATACCTGAGATGCGAATCTTAAGCGGAGAAAGGAGGTTTAAATTTTTCGCCACGAATAATAACTGCAACGTTTGAAATGAATTGACTTAGAGTCATGTCGATCTGGATGGTTATCATTTTATTTCGATTTAAATATGCATCTTAAGGGGGAAACGCTGTTCAAATATACCTTTCAAATATGTTTTCAAACACTTATTCTTCCAGAGGGAAAACCGGGTATTTCAGCTAGTTATAATTAAAATCAACTTTAACTTATGGCACCGTCATAAATAGTGAATTCCATTGTAAGCAGTTTTTCACACTATAATATAAAATAAAGAAATTTAAGAATGAAGACTGTACAGAAATAGCTATATTAAAAGTGAAGAAACTATGTAAATGATTGTCCAAATGAACCGTGGAGTTTTGTTGTAAGCCTAATATTTAAAACAGTACAATTTTGAATTTAATAGGAAGTACACAACTGATGGAATTTGAGATTTATTTGCAAAATATTTTAATTCAGTGTATGAAAATGGTATGCCAATACTACAGCGACACGTGAAGCTCCTTTGTTACACATAGTTAGAAACGTGCTTTATTAAAAAAAAATAGAAATGAATAAATTTTAATACGGCATTAAAACACTGAATGCTCTCAAAAATCAAAAATCACATATTTAATACTTTCCAGTACCATGAATAACAGAGAAAATATGTCCAATACTAAAATATAACAAAACATGAAAATGATATGAGCGACTCGGACGATAAGAGTTATTTCGGGTGAAATTAACTTATTAGGTGGAATAGGTTGGGACTGGACCATAGAACAATATGTAGGTAGTTTAATTTCGGAAATGTATCTGCAGGTATGTGTCATTGCATTGAAATATATGGGAATGTTGAACCTTCTTTGCTAGTTTTCACGAAAGCTAAAAAATGTGACAATACCATTATGTTCATACTCGAGTAGCTCATATACAAAATTACAGGGGAGTTGCGATATTGTAAAAATATTGTAAAGTATTTTGCATAAGAGAATAATAACACATATTAGGTCAATAATATTCCGAATAACAACACGGTTTTCACAAATAAAAACCAAAAAATGAAACGAAATCTTTCAGTTGTACGTCCATAGGTTATGGCGGCTAATCTAAAAGAGACGGTGCTGATGAGAAATGAATGCAATTGCGGAATGAAGAAACTAGGAGGAAACGGGACAACTCCGTGAAAACCCACGCATACGGTATTTGTCACAAAATTGTCTACCACAAAATCCACTTAGCGCGATCTGGGATCGAGCCAGGGACCCCATGCACCAGAGGTGAACGCTCTACAACTGAGCCATCGGTAGAAACAATTAATCATCTCGCTTTAATAATCGATTTCATAGTTTGTACACTAGACAACTTCGGACAAGTGGATGTTTTTTACTATGTTGCAAAAACTCGATAATTTCAATTTTCCACAATTACTAGTTTCATTCTTTAAATTGTAGCTTTCAATGAACTGAAAACAATAAGTAAATAATGACATGAGTGTTCCTCAAAGATCCTA
The DNA here is from genome assembly GCF_964235325.1 of Thermobia domestica. Taxonomy (NCBI): domain Eukaryota; kingdom Metazoa; phylum Arthropoda; class Insecta; order Zygentoma; family Lepismatidae; genus Thermobia; species Thermobia domestica. The sequence goes on along the minus strand of NC_137454.1, from coordinate 219,515,839 downwards.
TTTTGGCTTACTACTCTGTTTTCTATTCATTATTGATTTGCCTTTGTGTAAAACTAACAGACTTTTGTTGGTAACCTAAAATATCATCTACAAAGCAATTGACGTTACAAAAGATTGTAAACTATTGCAACATGATTTCAATAGGGTTTTAAAGATTGGCGTAATAATAATTTAAAACAGATTAATATCAATAAATCCACAACAATATCACACAAAATGTAAAAGTATTTGTGATTACACTATTCGAAATGGAATAGTTAAGAAATCTTTAAAAAAAACAGGAAGAGGAAGAAGAAATAAACTTGAGAAGGAAATGCATATAATATGCGATTAATATTCAGGCATTATACATGGATTTGATCACTTTACAGATACATAGGAACAAGTATATAGATTTGTACATGAATTTAGTACATCAAAAATACTTATCAAGTTTTATCAGCATGGGTTAAGTATAAATTAGAGTATGCAAGTAAAACATTAAATAAATAAATGCATTAGTTGAAAATTCTGCAATAACATGCAAGAAAGATTGTTGCTACCTGAAATACGAAAATTATAGTTCAGTATTACCAAATTTATGTTAACATATTTAGAAGGGAGATGAAACAGCACTTTCTTATTATTGTATAAATTATTACACAGAAAGCATCGCTGCTTAAAGTTTCTGAGAAAATTGATTTCACAAAGTACTCTAAACTAGAACGCGCCTGCAAAATTTTCATATTGCGAGAAGTCTACAGAACTAACGTGTTGAAAATGTCACCACATCGGGAATTAACAAGCAAGTTAAGTTACAAGAACGATGATACTGATGCATACTACACGACTTCAGATAAATTTAAAACGATAAATAAATATTTGAATTATGAGCAATCTGAATTGGTATTTTATCAAAACAGATTGGAATGCTGTAATTGGGAATACCTGGTAATATTGAATAAATAAATAAATAAATAACCACCCAAGATTTTTAAAAAAAAATGTTTTCTAACATTCTCCCCTTAACTGCGAGACTTTCCCGATGTGGACACTGGATCGAAAAGCTAACCTTTTTCAGGCAAGCCATCCTAAGTGAAGTTTTTCCTAAGTTTTCCTCATTTACACCAAGCAAATGCTGATAGGGTCCTCAACATTACGTTTCAGACCACTTTCTTTCTTCCCTGAATAGTATGATCGCCGAGGGACATCATATCTAATATATTTTAACACTTTAAACGAAACATAGGTCTCTGAGACCCAGTGGTAAATTTTAAAACACAATGGTGACACCCTTGCTTCTGGTGAAAGTTTAAGTTTATTCGGCTCTTTTATTTTATAATTTCGTATACCATGTACATAAAAGAAACCTTAAATACATCTCAAAGTAATTATAATACAAAATTGACTTATAAGTCTCTGAGACCTTATGTTCCTCATAACGTTCCTGAAACTCATGTTTCGGTTAAAGTGTTAATCGCCTTTCAGATGAAATACACTCTATAGATTTGTTTAGCAAAGATAAGGAGCAAAGGTGATTATTAGCATATCTCTGATTACTTCAACTTTAGAGTCAATTAGTCCTTTAAACTTTTTTAATAAAATGCTAAAGAAACATATATTTCTTAATTGTTAGGCATTCACATGTAACGGTAAACGTACGCCTCCCATTCGGTACAATGAGTCTTACGGGCGATATGAAAGTAAAACTCCATACTTCTTTGACTTTGACACGTACAGGACCAATGTATTTAGCATAACATTATTTTAGTCTTTAACAACAGTTGCCCAGATTTGAAAATACAGAACAATTTTACTGAATCCGGGAGAATCCTTTGACTGCATTGGGACGAGAGTAAGCAAGAAATAAATTGATGACTTTAGAAGGGATTGAACCCGTGTTTCTGAGATTGCCTACGAGACATGAATTGAGGTTGTCTCGTCTTGAAAATTTATCGCGAAAGTAATGTCTCGTCTCGGAAATTGTATCGGAAAGTAATGTCTCGTCTGCTTCTATTGGAGAAGCTTTATCTTGTCTTATGGGCAAACCCGGATCGTCCGTTTGGTAGAAATATGCCTTACCGACTACTTCCTCGCTGCTCTAGTTTATATATAAACAGGGAAAATACGTTTTTGGTCATTATATTTTAATCAGTTGCTTGAATTATGATTATTACCTACAAGCTAAAAAAAAAAGAAAAACAAACCACTTGGCGTAACAGCTCATTTGAGAACCTGAGCCGCTCCATTGCCATCTGTCGGCGACCGGCTGAACTGTCCATCCTAGCAGCGAGCACGTGGTCAACGCGCTGTGTCACCCTATCGCTAACCGGTGTGTCGAGAGCTTTCTAGACTTAATGGCCATCACGTCTTTCATTCACGTGACTCCCCAGTTTGCCTCACGACGCTGGGTGGACGCCGAAACTTGGGGAAGCACAGGCCGGGAATCGAACCCGGTAACACGTGGACATGAGTCCAACGCTCTAACCACTAGATTACGGTGTCCCTACCTATAAGCTAATAACAGCTGATATCGATCGGGAGTGAAACTTATGATCATACAGACCAAGAGGACCTAAGGTTTGATTGAATTTTAATGTCTCTGTTTAGCAGCGAGGCTATATAAGACGATAGCCTCATACCAGTGCTCGCTTTTGTAACCAAGATAACGGACGCTAGTCTATTATCTAGTGTGCACGTTTTTCATTCACATGATTTCGGGTTTGGTTCCCGGTGGAAGAACATTGAGCGTCGTATGGTGGTTCTAATTCCACCAATAAAAACTGTTAAGTCCTGTCTCGTATAGCCTTGATATTGAAAAGAGGACACAAAACATCAACACACAAATAAACTCATTCAAACATCCTCTTCGAGAATTGAACCCAGGGCCACGAACACAGAAAAGCACATGTGGTCCTATAGGACTCCAAAGACAAGTATGTTACCCACTCAACTACTTAGGAATTTCTGGTTTATTTATGCATAGGCCTACTGCTTATTTTAAAATGAACTCAGTTGTTGCCCTAAAGGTAAGCGATTTAAGTCACGGCAACCCACAAGAATCTTTAATGTTCTAATCCGAAGGATAAGCTTTCAAAATGTAATTTCACACCCGATCGCATCTTCGACAGCACATGATGCATTAATTAAATCATTCTTAAGCTTTCGTCTCCCTCTCTATTTCGCAGCCGTTCATTGTGGTGGGAGGAAAGGAGATTTTAAGCACCTACAGCTTGCGTTCTCTCACTACTTACTGCACGCTGCCTTTTACGTAATAGAAGGAATAGAAGGAATGGAAGCAATGCAATTTAATTTCTCATTTGCTAGGAAACCCTGCGCATGACTGAACACAGAGGTCGACCTACATTTTTTTTTAATTTCCTTATTTTATTTTTCAGGATGAAGTGGGGAGGGAGAATAAGATAAAAAAAAAAACTGAGGGGTAAATCTTTGATCAATCTCCTACCAGAGGGAAGCGTACTCACTGGCAACTTTCCAATCTTTGGGAAAAGACTCTTTTGCAAAATATCTAATTATTGAAGGAAATGTAAATGAAAATGTAGAACCTACTTTTCTTCTAATTAGGAAAGGTCAACTAATTTGTAGCCCGGTTAGGCTTTCCTGATCTTCATTTATGCTTCTCCAACCGGGAAAGTGATTTTGAAAATCATTTTGAAATGAAGTAAATTGTTTCAACTTTCTGATTGAGACAGAGAAAGCGGTGGAAGAAACTTATTAATAACTTCCAAAATTACTTGGCAATAATTCTATTCTTAATTAAATAGACTACTGTTTCTGTAATTATTGTCTTAAAACCACGGTTCTCGAGGTTTATTCTTTATAAATATTTTCTCCTTTTTTTTAATCATTTCATTCAACTGTTCTTTGATGCATGTGGTCTCGGGCTCGATTTCCGGTAGGAGAGCATTAAAATTTGAAGTCATTATGTTTCGGGTTCCACATTAAACTGCAGGTTTACGTCTCATATAGCCTCATTCTGGAAAGGGATACTAAATTTGAATTAAAAACAGTGTCTGTCCGGTAAGATGCTGGTGATTGTATTGGTCAGAAAACGTACACAAAATCACGGTCAAATGCAGAAATTTACGTGTATTAAATAAGAATAATGAAGCCCCATATGCCTAATGATACATAATGTTGCATACAGGGTGTTTCAAAATAACACCGACAACGTTTGGGAGGTGATTCCTGACGCCAAGATAAGACAAAAAATATAGACCAACCTGGGTGCACAAATGCTTCCTTTCGGAGTTATAGGCTGCCGAACACGTGAAAAAATGAATTTTAAAGATCCATAGCTCCAAAACTATGGGACGTACCGTAGTCGGATCAAGACTTCACTTAAGAACTAATATGTGCTCTATTCAAAAATCTATGTTTCAGAATCCTAAGGTACTTACGCAACAATTTTTATAGAGGCAGTTTGACTATGCGCATATAATTTGAAGTATTTACCATCTACTCTATAAAAATTGTTGCGTAACTTTTTGTCTTATCTTGGCGTCAGGAATCACCTCTGAAACATTGTCGATGTTGTTTTGAAACACCCTATATATATAAATAAATTACGTTGTTTGTTCCCAGTGATCTGTATAAAACCAAGAAATGTGTCAAAGTGAAATACGTAAATTCATTAATTAATCAAGTGAACATATGTAAACCGTAAAACAATATAATAATAATAATAATAATAATAATAATAATAATAATAATAATAATAATAATAATAATAAAACAGTGGCATTTAATTCAATTTTGACTTTGATGATATAGTCATGCAATTCCATGTATTTCATGAAACATTTTAAGTGCACAATCTGTTAATTTGTACATATATGCTCATAAACGTTTAACACTTACTGTACGTCTCAATCACTTATTCTACTAGATTTAAATGTAGATTTTGAATTCTATTTTACTGACAAACCTTTTGTGTGACACACTAATCCAAAACGTAATTCGGAAGTTCTCTCACGAGGCATTAGAAAATGAAACCATTGATCGGCTGAAAGTAATTGTAAGGAATAAAACGTAACTCTTGTTTACGTAGGAATTGTGCAACGTGAAGAAAATTATTCAAAATATAGAGGTATGTAAACAGTTCTTGTATTCTTTTACTTGGGATTGCGAAAGAAACATGACGGACAAATAATTATATATTTTTCCATATTGTGCATGTAGTTTTATATGTTTGTATACATATTTCATTATTGTATGGAGTTTTGTTTTGGTTTTCAGACAAAAACAGAAGGATATCTAAAAAGTTTTCATTTCAAATTATTCTTTCGACCCTTTATTGTCATATGTCACTAAAAGCAGACGATCGAATAAAATATCATCTTCAACTCCTCCTTTTGCTAATAGGGATAAATTATGAAATGTTCATTTTTCATAAGTCTTTGCAGTTGTTTGGAGCAGCGATGAGATTTTTTTTAAAAAAATGCTTCAAACGAATTTTACTCGTAAATGCTGAGTCCTGTTATCAAGGACAGATCACTTCCTGCTGAGAAAATTCATGTTTTTGACCACTTCTCCCGTTGCGAATCTTAAGAATAATATTTAATACATTCCACAATTACGATCTTCTTACTCTCTCTTTTTTCCTCAAAACACAGTTTAACTTTGAACAATGTCCTATAAAGGTTTATTTCTTTTCTAATAACCAGTTGGAAAAAAAATGAAAGGAAATCTTTAAGTTTTACGTCCCACGGTTATGCCGGTTAGGCTAAAGGAGACGGTGATAATGAGAGATGAGTGAAATGGTGGAATGAAGAAAGTGGGAGGAAACGGGAGGACCCCGAGAAAACCCACGAGCACGGTGTTTGTCCACCACAAAGTCCACACGGCGCGAGCTGGGATCGAACCAGGGACCCCAAGCACCGGAGGTGAACGCTCTACCACTGAGCCACCGCGCCCCCCAATAACCATTTGCATGGTGATTTGACAATGAAAATGAAATGAAATACTTCAGTTCAACGCAAGGGCGCCGATTTCTCTGTAACTTTGGGGGAGCCCATTCATAAAAAGTACCTATAACAACACGTATGGCAATAACAAATACGTATAAAAAATACGTATTCATAAAAATACATGGGGCCCACATAAACTTTGGGGAGGCCCGGGCTCCCCGGCTCCCCAGGATCGGCGTCCTTGGTTTAATGTCCCACGATTATGCTCTTTAGGCTAAGAAAACGATTATTATTATTTAGGCTAATGGAGAGGATTATTAAGGCAAGTGAGTGATTATAAAAGAATTGGTGAAATGTCAAAGTGGGAGGAAACGGGAGTAGTCCGAGAAAACTCACGGACACGATGTTGTCCATACAAACTTACTAAGCCAAGGATCGGAGCAGGCACATCACGCATTAGAGGTAAGCGCTCTATAATTGAGCCATCGTGCCCACCATGTTTGTGATTTGAGTTTAACATTCCTTTCTACAGCGGGGGTACATGAGATAGAGCATATTATTTAAAGTGGTGCTATTAGTCTCAGCCACTACTCGGGATTGTATGCAAGGTAAGTACCCTCAACTAAGATCTAAATCTGGCATCTCGCGCACTATCCTGTCGGACACGAAGGATTACCATTTTTTAATTGAGGAGTATTTTTTAAAAACTCGATAATAGCTCAAATTTGCAAATTGAGTTTTTTGTTTAATAATATTAACCTGGTAGCTCCTCTTAAATCACAAGAGCACTCTAGTATTTTATTGTGTGCAATTTTCAGGTTTCAGCTTTAATTTTTTAACACGATACAGTATTTAAAGTACGCATTTTATGAGAAAGTTACTTTCCTACATATCTCAAGTTTTGAAAAAAAATGTTCCTTAATTGTTTTAAACGCTTCTAAGAAAGTTGAAATCTAACAAACTATAAGAAGAACAGAGGTTGAAACAATAAAACTATTGTAAACTGGCCATCTTCTTAAGAACAAAGTCAACCAAAGGCCATAAGCTACAATTCACTGTCTGCCCGTAAATGGTTAGCGCTAGCGCCTTTGATGTACGTGGATCCGGATTCTATTCCTGATGGCAAAGCCTTCTTGAACACATAACAGCGGTTCGGATTTCAACTCAAACAGTAGATCTATGTCTCATACAGCCTTGGTGCTGAAACAGGATGCTAAACTTGAACAAAAAAATATGTGAAATGTAATGAACAGTGACTTCTCTCATTGTGTGAAAGGTTAATAATGAAAAATAACTACTTTACGTTGTTACCAACCCTAAAGCGTAGAACGCAGAATAGACATTCATCCAGTACCTAAATAATCAACTGCAACAGCGTCACAGCTTATACCAATATTGATTATAGTATTGATGGATAAGTCTTGAGAGTTGGTGGAATTATACGCTATGTTCTAAACACTACTATCGAATTGATTGTGAATTGTATAGTTATAATATTAATATTTGTCTTACGCCCTTATGGGACCTAGTATTGAACCGCACTCCACAGCATAATACTTAGTTTGAATCTACAATTTTTGCACCGTAAATATCCACGATATTTATAAGGTTATTCGAGACTCATGAAAAAATAAAGTATTTCAATTTGAATTTGAATTTTTATCTCTTCAAATGCTCTTTAATAAGCGCTTACAAGCGCCTCTCAAGAATTTCAGCCAGATATTTTTTTTAAAAAAAGTGTTCAAGTAAATATAGTATATGCAATCATTTGTATCCAGCCAGAATGCAATTACTTTCTCTAAGATACTACAATGTTCGTTTTTTTTTTTAAAAAAAATATTTGTTTATTCGTTTCACAGCAAATAAATAATAACGTATTCTTACCACTGAGAAGAAACTTCTAAAAATGCATCGGGTTACTCACCTAAAAAAAAGAAAATAAAAACGTGTTATTTTTTCTTGACAAATAGATTTAACGCAAACGAGAAAAATTTACCCTTCATTGCTCTCAGTAAAACTTTCAGTACATGGTGCAACAAAAGGCTATTGAACATAGGCAAGTTAGTAATGTTATATCCTGGTATTGAAATTGTTTTCTAAGAATATAATAATCTATGCTGTCAATCGAATTGAAGTAGTTTGACTTAGTTGTAAGATCCAGGTGTTTATATGTTGCATATTAGAAATATTACTATTTGTAGTATTAATTTGTGTGCGTATAATAATTTTGTGAAGAACGGTTCAGGCATCTCGAAGATCCATTTTTCGGTGATTATTCCTCAACGGTATGTCCGATCGGGACATGCAACCCCTTACGACACTCAGCACGTGCTCTCGAATCACCATGGCAAATTTGGTTAAAAACTGTTCAGGTATTTGGGTAAATCAGTCAAGTAAAGAGGAGCTTGGCTCCAATAACAATAATGAATTAAAATTACACTTTCTAGTCGTTCCCAGGCCGGTAGCCAGCCCAAAAATGTAGGGAGGGACCGACTGAAGTTAGGGGGGGCGATCTAACCATATTATAGTTCGTTTGCAAGCCTACAGTGAAAATTTTAGAGGGGCAGCAAAAATTTAGAGGAGGCCCGCCCTCCCTAGACCCCCTAGATAGGGGCCTGGTCATTCCTACATAGTAATCCATATCTGTAGTCCCAGGGAGACTACGGTGTTTTTAATGAGAGAGAGAAAAAAGTGAATGTACCTCGTACATTGTTCTGTAATATATTTGGAAGCGAGTATTGCAATGGAGAAGAACACGTTTTGTTTAATATTACCTGTTTTATTTGTCGTGCATGTCGTGTTTGATTGTGCATGCATTCATTCCTCCTCTATAACCTCAGTATTCTATAACGGAGTATATCGAATGAATCAATTAAATAAGGCACCATTTAATGATTTATGAACTACGTAAAAATAACAAATGGAATCCTTGAATCATTAAGTAAATAGTGAGCGGGCAGGTGACACTAGCCAAGTGTTCTCTGGCGTTCAGCTTCGGATCTTGAGGCTCAATCCATTGGAGTTCGAGTTCCTCTGAGGATCATAACCGGATTTTTAACTGTTTTCGAGATTTCTGTGTTTGTATCTCTATCGTGTTGGGATAAAGTAGAATCGTGAAAAAGAGATAATTGTTTCGATTGGGGCGAATTAAAAAAAAAAGTGGTAAAGCTCTCACCACTAGTGTGCGGGGTTCCTAATCTAAATTCGCGCCAACTGGGATTTGTGGTTGATAAATACCGTGGGAGGGATAGGGAATTTCTCTGTATCCTTCGTTTCCATCCACTTTTTAAATTCCATCATTTCGTACATAGCCTTGGAGCCTAAACATGGAACGTCAAACTAAAACAAAAACTTCTCATACTAACTAAATCTAATGCTTTACTATTTCCATTAAACATAAAATACTTGATGTCAATCAAGTACGATTCCACCTGAATCAATGGGTTCGCGGTGGCTCAGTGGTAGAGTATCCTTCTCTGGTGCCTGGGGCCCCTAGTTTGATCCCAGCTAACGCCAAGTTCACTTTGTGGTGAACAAATACCGTGTGCTTGAGTTTCCTCGGGGTTCTCCCGTTTCCTCCCACTTTCTTTATTCCACCATTTCATTCATTTCTCATCATCACCGTCTCTTTTAGCCTAGTAGGATAAGCGTGGGACGTAAAACAAATATTTCATTTCGTTTACTTCCATATGAATCAATATTTTCAACTCTCTTTAGGGAGCAATAAATACGAAAATGTTACTTCGAATTCAAACCTTCGACTAAAAATAACTAAAATTATAATACAAGCTGACTGCATTCTTATAAACTTTTAGAAATCGCCTAACCTAAGTAATGCATCAATAACGCAGTCCGAATTCTGTTCTGGATGACGAAATAATTCTATTTAATAATGCGTCAAATGACAAGGAATTCAAAACTAACCTAAATCAAAAACATATGGTAGAAGTAATCTGTACCAACTTTAAACTTTTTGTATTAAATCTATAACATGATTTTGACATCTTTATCATTAAGGTAACTGTAAAACCTCGACTATCACTAATAGATAGCAGCACGTGCCTCATATTTTTCGAATGCATTTTGTAGGGAGTGATAATATTCAAAACAATTCAATCATATTCAAGAAATAAATATTGAAAATTCGTCTAAAGTCAAGTTGAATATGTAATCAGAGAATAATCGATGTACTATTTTGATATTTTGTTTCTTCCATTGCTGAGAACATTTAATTTGACTCTTCAGAGACAAGCTTCCAATATTAAAAATATCTTAACAATGACAAACAAAATACATAAAAATGCACGGATTATCTTTTGGTTACTTATTCAACGAGTCTTTGGCCAAGTCTTTTGAATCTGATCGAATTGATTTGAATATTGTCGCTCCTTACAAAATACATTCGAAAGATAGAGTTATGTGCTGCCACCTATTATTAGCGCATTAAAACACTGTAAGGGATCTGCCCTAGACTTCTCTTGGCTGTGTCGCACGTTGAATACTATTTAGTTTTCGTTCTTAATTTTGATTTTTATTATTGATAAAAAGTACCGTTTATGTTTCATATCCTTTTGTGGAGCACATAAATAAATATAGTATGAAGGTTAAGGTTGGGGGCGATTGCTATATGGGACAAAGAGGTCATAATGAATCTGAAAAATTAGTTTGATGCGACAGCGAAAAAAATGGCAATTGGCCAATTTCAAATGCAGGAGCAATTAATACTGTTTTATGTATGGTTCTTTTAAAGAGAGGCGTACTCACAAACGCAATCCCAACATGCGCCATATCCATATACATGGGAGAAAGATTATTCTGTATATAACTGGATATTATTTTTGTTTTGCTATAATCAGTACATGAATTTTCGTTTGTTTAATTACTCTTTTTTTCTAAGGATGGATTTGTTTTTGTTATACAGTAGACTCACGATTACCCGCGAAATTGGGTGGCGGGGGCACCGCGGATAATTCGAAAAAGACCAAAAATGAGGTTCTAATACGATAAAAATATTTCAGCATAAAAACTATGTTTTATTGTACAAAAAGCATCATAAAACTTTTAAAATATGTACAGTGCAGCAGAAACCTTTGCTCTACATCTAAATCACTAATCACTGCGGCTTATGCTTATCAGAGTGGAGTTGCACTTCAAAACATGTAGTACTGTTGGAAATACTGACTTTTACAATACAATTTATTTTTAGTTGTAGAACATACAGTACTTGTTTGCACGCGAAGTGTCAGTCCGCAGCAACTACTAAAAAAAATAATTGAGTACGACTGCAGCAGGTTTTAAAAAAATTCGTGAAACTCGTGGATAATCGGGGCTTTACTGTAATATAAACTAATGACGAGAGCAACCCACATTATGCTTTATTTTTTGTTTAATTATGCTTTATTTTTCCCAATTATGCTTTATTATGCTTTATTGTTAATTTCAATCATTGTTTTACATTAATCGTGTATAATGTATAATATTTACTCTACATTAAATATTCTAAATATCTTGATCTATTTATTAATATTTTATGCAACCAGTTTCTTTCATATTTAATGAACTTTCTACTTAATGCACTATAAACAGATATGCTTTACTCGAGTCAGTTTTTTTATCACTTGTATGCGCCTTAGAGGTGCATGTATACAGAAAGGAAAGGTAAAAGATGCCCCCAAAACGTACAGAAAGTTCTCAAGTTCAAGAGGTACACATAACAATATAGTGTGGAGTTCTTTTGTACTATTCATTGTTGACGGAAAGTTTTTTTCTTTTCCTTTCTTCTTTTCTCCACATCAAAGGATTACACCGAAAAGTTTACAGAAATAAAAACAAGATTTTCATCGTTGCATTGTTATGTTCTCAATGACTTTGCATTATAAATATTGGTTTTAAAAAATATTAATACAGTATGTTAAACTTGCAGTTAAACAGAATTTTCCAAGAATTGTTCTAATAAAATTTTCCAAAAATTTTACTATATATTTGAAATTATGCTTTATTTTCTAAAATTGTGCTTTATTATGATCTTAAAATTAGTTTCGTCTGGACCCTTAGACAACCACAACCATGTTCAAGGTACCAACCATATGTGTAAATTGCAATTATGCTTTTTATGGTTTTGGGTTGTCCAACTAATGACCTAAAAAAATGATGGTTGGTTTACTTGATTCAGAATCGGGAGATCGAGTTCGAATTCCTCGGACATCATGAGTGTACTTTTAATGTACCCAGAAAATGACCCTTTTCCTGTGTCTTAAACTCTGCTTATAGATATATTGAAACTGAAATACATTACACAAAATCTAAGACTATTACACAATTGATAAGATTTAATTGTTGTTATTTACAGTTAAGTGAAAATTAAATTAGTATTTTAGTTAATGTTGTACAATTAAAGAAGAAGGGCGATATAAGGACGAATTGTTGGAATACACACTATAGAGAAAAAAGAAGATCTAAAGACAACGATTACGTTCATACAATCTCACACGGTAAGGAATAAAACCAAGGACTCTTCAAACATAAACTAAGCGCTCTATCACCAATGTATGTCTTTCTTTTATGTTTGTAGTTTCTATTTGAAATTTCACCTAAGTTTATTAGAAATCTTCACAACATCATAGCACATGCAAGGCTATGTTTGATTTCTAGAATATAATTTATCAAAATTTACTAACAAGTAACACTTCCGAAGTGAAACACTCCGATTTTGATAAAAATTTGGTAGATAGATACTACATATAAAATAAACGAATATGTGTTTTATATTTCCTGCGGAAAAACGGTTTTAGGGAGCAAAAGCACCCACCCAAAATTTTGAAAGTTGACGCCCGAAAAGCAAAAACAAGTGAACCGAAGTCAACGAAATTTTACACACATATTGTAGGTATAAAATGAGGGAATACGCGTTTCGTATTTTATTGGAAAATACGATTAGGTGAGGCACGAACCACTCCAAACCTTTGATCACGAAACATCAAAAGTGCTAATAACAGTTTGTCAGAAGTGCTTCAAGGACATGAAGAATTGGAACGACATATTGTGTAGGGGCAATACGCAAAAAATAAACGAATACGGTATTTTTATTTTCTGTGGAAAAACGGTTTTAGGGGGCAAAAGCTCCCACCCAAAATTTTGAAATTTGAGTCCCAAAGGGCAAGAAGAAGTGTACCAAACTGAATGAAAATGTGCACAGATATCGTAGACGTAAAATGGAGTAATTGGTTTTCGTATTTTCCTGGAAAAAAGCTGTTGAGTGAGGCACGGACCTTCTAAACCGTTGATTGCGAAAAATCAAAAGTGCAAATAAGCATACATCAGATGAGACGTGTTTTAATTTGTGCGGAAAAACAGTGTTGCGGAAAAACAGTATCCGAAAAAAAAGTAAATTTCACCGTAACAACGCAGGTATGAGTGGACCGAAGCAAATGAAATTGTGTGTAGATATTGTATAGACCCTATGTAAAATAAGGCCTTTCTTGTTTCTCAAGCGTCCCTATCCGTTTTGCTTAAAATTTGACACATCAACAGCAAACAGGAAATAAATCGATATGTGTGTTTGTTTATGCGGAAAAATATTGTAAGGGTTAAAGGTGCTTCATAAAATACTGTAAAATACGCTATACTCTTTGTGCTTGTTGTTGATCTGCCAAATTTGAAGAAATCGGATAGAGACACTTGTGAAACACAAAAGGCCTTATTTTACATATTCAATATCTACATACAATTTCATTCGCTTCGGTCCACTCCATCCGCCACTCAACGCCTCGGACCACTCATCAGTCTTTTTTTTTTTTTTTTCAGGAAAATACGAAACACGTATTCCCTCATCTTACCTCTTCAATATTTGTGCCCATTTCATTCAATTCTGGCTACTTCTTCTTGCCTTTTGGACGTCAAATTCCAAAATTTAGGACGGGGCTTTTGCCCCATAAAATCGATTTTCCCTCGAAAATAAAAAAAAAGTATTCGTTTATTTTTTTGCGTATTGTCCATACACAAAGTTTCGTTGCAATTCTTCATGTCCTTTACACGCACCTGACATACTGTTATTAGCACTTTTGATATTTCGTGATCAAAGATTTGGAGGGGTCCGTGCCAGACCAACCGTTTTTTTTTTTTTTTTTTCAGGAAAATACGAAATCCGTATTCTCTCATTTTATGTCTACAATATCTGTGCACAATTTCATTCACTTCGGTTCACTTCTTGCCTTTCAGACGTCAACTTTCAAAATTTTGGGTGGGAGCTTTTGCCCCTTAAAACCGTTTATCCGCAGAAAACAAGAAGCCCGTATTCGTTTATTTTTTACGTATTGTCCATACACAAAGTTTCGTTGCAATTCTTCATGTTCTTTACAGACATCTGACATACTGTTACTAGCACTTTTGATATTTCGTGATAAAAGGTTTGCCCCACCCAATCGTTTTTTTATATTTTCATTTATTTATTTATTTATTTTTGAAAATACGAAACTCGTATTCCCTCATTTTACGTCTGCAATATCTGTGCACAATTTCAATCATTTCGGTCCACTTGTTTTTACCTTTCGGACGCCAACTTTCAAAGTTTTGAGTGGAGGCTTCTGCTCCCTAAAATGACTTTTCCGCAGAAAATAAAAAAAAAACACGTATTCGTTTATTTTATGTGTAGTAACTACCTGCTAAATTTTATCAAAATCGGAGTGTTACACTTCGGAAGTGTTACTTGTAAGTTTTATTTGTATTTCTGTAAGTTAATTTCATTGTCAAAAAGACAACATATGTATTTTCATTGTCTTTTGATCATACTTATCGTCAACTTATATGTAAACTTTCTAAGCAGAACAAATACAACCTATAATTATATAAAATTCCAGCTCTACATAACAGATACTGATTAACGTAGAGCAAAAATATAAGAGATATCGAAATGCATTTTTTGCAATCGATTCATCTTTTCAAGAGGAGGTTCTATCGTCTTCCATAATCATCTATCCAACATGGAAGTGGTTCAAATTAACGACTTCCGGTTTCAACCTTTATAGCTATAGAACAAAAACAGTAAAGCATAGCGAGTAATGGCATTTTAATATTGATTCAATGTCCGAGAAACAGGTTCTATCTTTGATCTTATTAATCTATTAATCTATTGTAATCTTGAGCTTCTTCGTGACTAAGCGGTTAGCGTACGCGTCTTTGGCGTGGGAGACCCGGGTTCGATTCCCGGCGGGAGCTCATGTAGTTTGGATTTCACGTTAATCAATAGGTCCATCTCATATAGCCTCGCTACTGAAAGAGACGTTAAACTCCAAATCAACTCAACTCTCTTGTAATCTTATTTGTCTATTGTATAGGTGTACTACTTCAAATTTGAATGTTGAATTTGTATAGTTTGGAAATCTACCGTTGTTTCACACTGTGAAACGAAACACCTTATTTTTACAGATAATATAATGTCAAAGGAAACTGTCCTTCTCCTCTTCTTTGATAATTTGTCAAAAATACTTGTATTGATCTTTCAAATAGTTTGTGGTTTACCCTTGATTGTAAGATATTGTGATTACGAAATTCCTATTGTTCACCAGAAGCACCTAAAATGCTTTCAACAACGCAACTTCATCTGGCCAATGTAATGTGATTCATAAAATTGATGTTTTTGGTATGTACGAAAGCTTTAATCAAAACCACTTCATTGCAAAACTGTCGGGGCTGAGAGGCCTCTCTGTTATAATATTAAATAAATAAAATGACATATGTTCGTAGTCTTGAACAATTACCTTTAAGTAGTAGGTGTCTCACTGTTAGGACAATGTGCGTTACTATTAGGCTTATGCGAGCTACTATTAGGCTTACATGAATCACTGTTAGACTTACGTGCGCCAACGTTAGGTTTATGTGCATCACTGTCAGGCTTATGTATGCTAATGTTAGGCTTATATGCATCACTGTTAAGTTCACGTGAACCAATGTTAGCCTTATGTGCATCACTGTTAGGCTTATGTACCCGCTGTTAGGTTTATGTGCATTACTCTTAGGTTTATGTGCACCGCTATTAGGATTATGTGCATCACAGTAAGGCTTATATACGCCACTCTTATGCTTATTCGCGCCACTGTTAGGTATATGTGTGTGTCCCTTTTAGGAGAATGTGCGTCACTGTTAGAACTGTGTATGCTACTGTTAGTAGTGTTGTGTCACTGTTAAGTGACATCAAACAACAATAGATGCAATCTGCTACCTAAGAAAATGAAATCTAAGTTTTACGTCCCTCGATTATGCCGGCTAGGCTAAAGGAGACGGTGATGATGAGAAATTAATGAAATGGTAGAAGGAAGAAACTGGGAGGAAAGGGAAGAATCTCGAGAAAAAACACACACATGGTGTTTGTCCGACCACAAATTTCACTTGGTGTGAGCTGGGATCCAACCAATGACCCCATGTACCAAAGGTGAACGCTCTACCACTGAGCCATTGCGGTCCCCTTGCTACCTAAAATTGTATAGCCCTCTCCGGTGGCGTAGTGAGTGGTTAACATGTATGTGCCTTTGGTGCACGTAGTCCCAGGTTCGATTCAGGGTGGAAGAGCACAATAGAATTAATTTCACATTTACTCTCATTAAAATCATCTGTCTCATATAGTATAAAGAGCACAAACGTGGAACGTTAAACTAAAAATTTCACTTTAATAAGAGTTTATTTTTCATATACAGTACACAAATAAATAAATAAAATAAATAAATAAGCTACTTCGGTAGAATAACAGCTATCAACTGCATCTGATTAGCAACGAACAAGATATGTTTTAACGCATTAAATATTTCTTTTTCTCGGTTTTCTTGAAAACTACGCATGGGAACTTACCCTCAAGCATGTCCTTTTGTTCAGCTCGATGTGATCTATCGATTAATACGTATTACTTTTAAACAATGTTATAGTTAAATAAAAAAATAATAAAGTGAGATATTCAGACATAATTTTGGACTTTGTATCATTAACCATATTGTATACTGTCGTGTTGCTAGTGTCATACGGAAAGCCTTGATCAGGGTTACTTCAGTATGAGTTCCATCTTAATAGATGGTACGGTTATCATTTGAATTTTTAAGTCTTTTTTTTTTTTGGATATCCTTGAAAACTACGCATAAGGATTTACACTCACATATATCATTTTGTTGAGTTGAATGAGGTCTACCGGCAGTGGTGGATCTAGAAGATAAAAACCATGGGGACAGCAAGACCCCAAACTATAATACTCATGTCCAAAATTATTGAGGCATGTCCATAAATATGTTGTTCTAGGAATATAATTTGATAACGAATTCGCTCGGTATTTATTATAATGTTAGTATCTGTATAATCGACAAAGACATGTATGTGACAAATTTCATGTCAAAACAGCAGTAAATAAGAACAATAAAACGAAAATACAACTTTTTTTTGTCCATTTAGAAACATTTTGTTTTACTCATTCTAATTTTCGTATTTATAATTCTTTTCCTATAAAATTTACCACAAATACACATTTCCCGACTATACACATAGGTATTAAAAGTACCCCGCAAAATCATTATCAAATTATATTCTTACAAGAAGACAGTTATAGATACTAGGGATGCGCACCAGACAAGATTTGTGGTTGTCTCGTCTCGAAAATGTGCTGTAAAAGTGATGTCTCTACTCGAAAAATGCATATTTCTCTATTGGAAGAGCCATGTCTCGACTCGTCTCGTACGCATCCCTAATAGATACTCGACTCGTCTCGTGCGCATCCCTAATAGATACGCGACAATCATTTTGAACATGAGTGTACATCATGAGTTTAACCAGATCATTTTAATTTGAAATCAGTTTACGCACTTCGTTAACAGGAACTAGGAAACGAAAAAATGAATCATTCCTTTCACCAGTTACACATGAAGTACGAATTAGCAATTAATAAATTGTAGCCATTGACACGTACAGTAGCTAAACAGATTAGTCACAAGACATTACGCTTTATATGGCAAAAAAATTGTAATTAATATTTAAGTTACAAATTGTCGGAAAAAATAAGTGTTGAATATAAATATCCAACTCACCACTATTAATATTATTCTAGAAGTGTCCAATATAGAATAAAAGGCAACGCTTAGTATAATCTTTCAAAGATATACACATAATAGCTTCAATTATTTTTGTCACTAAAAAAAAAAAAGAAAAAAACCTAGGGAGGGTAGGGTCCCGGTCCCAGGTTAGATTCACCACAGTCTATCGGTTGGTATAGGCTACATCTTTGGGCTTTTTTTTTTCGTTAAACGGTAATAAAAATAATTGAAATTTGCAACTGTTTATTGAGCCTAAACGACCAGAATTTTGCATATGAATGAAAGGACTTAACTAAGTAATCTAATAACATCAAATTAAATTGATTTGACGTAGAGATTTTTTTTTTTTTTTTTTTTAGTTAGTAACAAAGTTGCACTTGTGGTTTAAGATTCTGACAGTTCTCCGTGTCTTGAGAAGACTGATAATAATAATCCATATAATTAAAGGAAATATTTCGTATAATTGTTTCGCACAATCTATAAAGGCAACCAAACCACAGACTGCTGTTCAACGTAACGTTGCTTAATGCAATATCATTTAAGTTAATTATCTTTATGCTATCTGCTGTATTTCCAACTGGCAAGAATAATTTACAGCATAATAAATGTGAAAACGCTTAATAAATTTCTCTACACGATTCCGACTATTTTAATGAAGCATTTATCGTAAGCCTGTTGTACCCATGTTTCTTCTTCTCCTAAACTGAAGTCGATACCAAACAGCTGAATGGACAGGTGACCATCTTAACGTCGGATGCCTTCCAATGACGGTAACCAACTGTTACCTTTTCCAACAGGGTTACGCGTTATTGAATAGCAAGAATTTGTTTTAACTGCTCTTCTTGCAACATGCGCCAAGTCGTTCCGCTGTACTTGTACAAATGATAGATGTACGCAAACAAATTTCTCTGAGTGACAGAGAACGCGTATGTCGATGTGCGAAAAGGTATTCTTGCCCATTAATTGACATTATACCTGTAAAAGACACTGGTTTGCTTGTTTTAAACACTACTATAGTGTGCTTAAAGAAAGCTTCTAGTGCGATTTTCATGCGTTCTTTGAGTGGTGCATTTACAGTTGCCAATTTAGCCACTTTATAGCCAAATCTAACGAATTTAACATGTCGGTTAGCCACAGTTAAGCCATTAGCTTTAATGTTGACAAATTCTTCGTTTATAACTGCTCATTTACAGCCACTTCGCCTAGTGATCGATTAATAACTTTTCAATCAAAGTTTCTGTAAAAGAATCAATAAAAAAAAAACCTCTTCTGCTTACAGTAGTACTTACATTGATACACTACAATGTATCTTTTCTATATCATTGTCGTTTACTCTTCATAGTCTTACGCCAAATCACAAAAATCTGAAAATTATACTCTCTCGTATCCAATTTCAATTAGAATTCTATCTACAAACGAGAGTTTTGATTCTATTATCAGTTTGTGTCCTTTTACTATTGAGTGCTGCACAAGATCAATAGTAGCATTAATTTATAGCCACTATTAATGGAAGAATTTTTAAAAAAGGAAAAAAAACTTCAATGAATTTTTAGTATCTCTTATCTTGTGGGCAAACAAAGTGAACTAAGGGTGAAACAGATTGATTTAAGGATACCAGGAAAAAATATTACAGTAAGTTCTATATGTAAAATAAAACTATTAAAAAATATGCAGTTATGTTTTCTTGTTGAACACTGATAGCTATAAATTTAGCCAAAGTTTAAGAAGAGGTTAGCAACTTTCAGCCAGATTCTGTGCCTCATTTAACTTTGTGAAGTTTGGATACATTGGCGATTTTGTTTAAAATATACAACACAAACAAACTTTGGTATTATTATTATTATTATTATTATTATTATTATTATTATTATTATTATTATTATTATTATTAAGTATTCTGCCTTTCGGCAGATCCTGGGACTAAAGAGTTTTTTTTTCTAATTTTAGAATTAGGCCTGGAAAAGTTTCTTCCACGTTTTTTGAACCTCAGCTTCCTCTTTTAACTCCTAATATTTTCTTCTATTTCCCAAATCATCGATCAGTTGTGTTCTTCCTATTCTTAGCTTTCCTTTCATCTTTCCGTCTATGGCTGTTTGAAGAAGACAATTTCTTCGCAAGATATGTCCAATCCAATTGGCCTTCCTACGAAGGATGCTGGCTAGAAGTGTCCTCTTCTCTCCTATCAGTTTTAAAACATTTTCGTTTGTTGCTCTCTCTGTCCATTTTATCTTCTCCATCTTCCTCCAACACCACATTTCGAAACTCTCTAAATATTTCTTCCCTAACTTTCGTAATGTCCAAGTCTCTGAACCATACAATCCAATGCTCCAGATATAGCACCTGACCAACTTCTTCCTAAGTCTAATATTGAGCTTGCTCGTTAAGATATTTACTATAAGATTACACTATTATTGTTTACAATTATTGAAACAGAAGAAAGTCATTATTATTATTATTATTATTATTATTATTATTATTATTATTATTATTATTATTATCACCATATACCTGAAAGACCCTCGTGTCCATGAGTGTACCTGAAAAGGACCTTTGAGTCGGGAGGTAAGAGTGAGGGGGAACGAAAGGGGACGTAGTTACCCCACTTCCAAAAAAGTATCTATGATATCTTTCAGCTTCCTAAAAAAATACAATGGGCAAAGATAGGCACGGGGGATGGCGTGACGTCATGCGTCCCCTACCTTTTCAGATTCACTTTTACTCCTGCTTTCAGTAGAACATTGGTGATATTGTTAAATACATCTTGTATCAGTGACATTTGAGATGGTTTGTTATAAAATTAATTGTATTAGTGAAGTTTACTACTCATGAAATAGGGGGAAAATATTACATGTTTGGAGTTAAGACGTCATGATCTAATAAAATATATAGGCCTAGTTTAATATAATAATTAATATTATTTGTAGCAGTTTGGTTTCAAGTAGCTATAAAATATAGTACTAAATACAAGTATAGTAGCTACACGTTATCACTATACTTGGTCTATTTTACATTTATTTTTCTTTTACCAAGAAATTTTCCAAATGTCTGTTTTCTGAAACGGCTAGCGTGGTGCTGTAATCCAATTCTTTTGGAGCTAAGATAGAAGGATCGCGAATGGTCCTGCAATCCTCCTCTCTTCGAGACGAAATAGTATGGTGGAAACGACCTACAATGTGAAAGTTGAACTTGCATGGTGGTCTGTGCACCCATCAACTGCACCGGATTGAAATCCCGGTCGTGGTTTGGACTCTACGTTAATAGTATGTCCTGTCCTTTATAATTCCAATGCTGGATAAGAACGCAAAATACAAGAACTCAGCTCAGCAGTCTGGTCAAATTAGAATGTTGCAGATATATCTTCATGCACTTTTTAAGTAGGTCATTATATCAGGTTGTCAAAAAATATTGAGTCTTTGGAGATCAACATTGAGAAGACATTAATTGTTGTTTCAAAACAGAACTATGAAGCGACACCTGCATCATTTTGTTCAATGACCTTCTCCATTTTTCCTGTAATACCATAATCTCGCCGGAAGAGAATTTCTGTAGTCTCTAGTCAAAAACTTGTAACACGTGGTTTTTATATGCTCTTTTAAAACTTATATAACATCATTCATGGAGTTCTACAGTCAGCAAACGAACTTACAGTTGGAAGATGTCAAAACTTCCCCGCCAAACTCACTCAATTTCTTGCAAATCGTTAAAGATGTGTGAGGTCTGCGGTTTGTCAGCGTGCTATACGAGACCTTTTTTGTTGACCAGTTACGGCCATTCATTTTGAATTGTTAGCTGTACTCGCGCTAATTGGCGACAATACAGATCTGAGTCTATTGTTCTGCTCGGTTATAGCAGCTCTTGATGCACAATGCCCTTACAATCCACCAAATGCACAGCATAACTTCCTGGGCTTTGCTCCAGACTGTGAAGTTCCTTCTCGTTCGACCACGATCTTTCTCGTAAATCATCCACTTTTCATCACTCGTGATCAATTACTTCACAAACAGCTCAGGAACATTACGTTTCAATATATATTAGCAGATAGAAATCTTTTGAGTAAAGAATTTTCAAATGAAATGAAATCTTTCAGTTTTACGTTCTACGGTTATGTTGTGTAGACAAAAGGAAAATTGATTACAGTGAATGAAATGATTGAATGGAGAAGGGGAGAGGAAAGGAAGAGTTTCAAGAAAACCCAAGCACATGATACTGTACACTAAGATCGAACCAGGGACCCCGCACATCAAAGTTGAACGCTCTACCACTGAGCTACCGTGGTAAAGATGGATACTTAGTCTTATTAGTTATGAATGTTTAGTTTATTGGCGATGTCATGACTGCTTACATGCCGATCGTGTTCCACATTTGCCAAAATATCATGCGCTTTTGCTGTGATTGGTCGCCAACTGCGAAGAGAATCTTGGACATCAACATTTCCTGAACAAAAGCGACTGAATTGTCTTTCGGTCATTGCTTCTGATAACGTATCTTAGCTATAGACAGCAGAAATTTCGTCACGGACCTGAGTCACATTTAAACTTTTATCGAAATAAAGTTGTAACTTGTAGCCCAGTATTGTGGAAAGTTCAGTTATCTTCATGGCGCAATATTTTACGTCTGATTTTAGGAATTCCAAAACTTTTTGCTTAATAAGTTCAACTCTCAGCTGTGAAACAACATTAGGCTTGGCCTGCTTTGGTTCATATACCCTACGATTAGGAACAATAATGCTATCTCGTGTTCAAAAAGCTCAATACCTTTTAGACTACCTAATAATAAGCATTGTAACAATATTTATTATTATTATTATTATTATTATTATTATTATTATTATTATTATTATTATTATTATTATTATTATTATTATTATTATTATTATTATTAAGATAAGTGTAAGAATGACATTAGAAAAGTTTTCACTTTAGCCCACAGGTGAAAACATCTATTAAATTATACACTTTGTATTGTTTTCTTCAATGAGAGATATGGTTGGATGCGAATTCGTTTAGGTTAAGGTATGCTATACATTAAGAATTCTTTTGCTTCAAGGAGTGATTTCTAGGTTCAAAGGTACTGTACATGTGGCAACCAAATTATTGCAAATGTTTCAACCCGTAAAGAACACTCTGTAATTATTAAATTTCTGTAATTTATTCAATTAAAATTAATTTTACTATAATTATTTAATTTAGAGTAACTTGACCTGTATTAATAACTATATCGTATACAGAATCAGGGACACATTGGTTTGCTTTACTTACACTAGTTTTCTGAAAAAGTATCTCAGTATTATCAATTAGTAAACAAATTAAATGTGGCCCGAATAGAAGTTCACTGGAAACAAATCTACACACTGCATATATAATATAACTAATCAATCGTCTTATTATTTCCTTTCTTACGCTTACCTCAAATTAACGCTTACCAGGTTTCTTCCATATATTTTTGTTCTAAATAGCAATTAGACTTTACAAAACGAAAATATGACAAAGTCCAAACTAAAAACCTCTACTTTGATGATCAAGAACCTCTGCTTTGATGGTCTATTAATTAAATTTGGGGTTTGATTAATCAAGAACCCCATAGCAATTAGACTTTAAAAAACGAAAATATGATAAATTCCGAACTAAAAACCTCAACTTTGTGTATTAATCAAGAACCCCAACTTTGATGGTATATTATTCAAGAAACCCAATTTTGATGGTCTATTAATCAAGAACCCCAACTTTGATTATCTATTAATCAAGAACCCCAACTTTGTCTATTAATCAAGAATTCCAACTTTGATCGTCTACTAATCAAGAACCCTAACTTTGATTATCTATTAACCAGAAAACCGTAACTTTGATTGTCTATTAATCAAGAACCCCAACTTTGATAGTATATTATTCAAGAACAAACATAACATTTCATATGCGTATTAAAGTTCAGCAATGTCAATTACTATTTTAAGTTTAGTTAAAATAGGATGAGCTGTGTTGATTATGTACGATAAATGCACTCAATCTTTGTGATTAAAAAAAAAAAAAAAACAACAGAGAAAAATCGGATGAAAGACGAAAAGGAAACGTGCGTTTCTTAATTCCATTGTCATGCTCATATTGCTTTGCAGATCGGTATCATTCTGATAACTCTGCAGCAGACTACAAGCATAATGACTTAATAATTTTAGTCTTCAAAAGTGCCAAATTTAACTGCTAGCTTTTTTTTAAATCGATAACCAAAGGGGAGGGAAGTGTTGTATTCATTTTTATACACACGAATATCACATTCACCTTTACCAATTCAACATGACAAACGGCGGAGAGCCTTTTGAGCAGCAAAATTTAAACATACTTTTTTTTTAGGGGAGTACGTACACATAATAAGAATATTTTTTTGTATCTGTATGGTGCACCCATACAATTTTTTGAAACTTCACACAAACATAGGGGAAATGTTTACCATTATCTTGCTTTTCCTTGAAAAGTTTAATATAAAAGATTAGAGCTGGCCATGAGTCAAAAGTTCAGGCTGTCTCGTCTCGGAAAAGTATCGTTAAGATGATGTTTCACCTTGGAAAATATATCTGTTTCTATTGGGAAAGTTCTGTATAGTCTCGTATTTTGATACATAAGTTCTGTCTCATCTAATCTCACGGACAACTTTATAAAAGGTATTACATTTTATGCATAGGAGCTTCCGCTATAAATAATACAAATTTATGATTCGCTTCCTCAAATTAAATAAATAATCGAGAACGCTGAATAAAGAGGTACAGTGAGAGAGGTATTTGCTAGGCAATAAATAGGTTTATTTTCAAAAATTGTTATATTTTAGCTCAAACTTTAGTTTCGTAACATGCTTCCTACTTATGTGCGCAAATCGATATTATGAGTTCATTGTGGACTATTGGTAAGCTGATAAAAAAAAAAAACAAAAAACAAAAAAACAAAAAAAAAAAAAAAACAAGAAAAATATTCGTGTCAGCACAACGGAAACTAGTCAATTTGTCATTACAAGATTAATAACAAATCTAATAGTACTTTAAGTCTTCGTCTATTTTGTAAAAGCATTGAGCATATCAACAGCCGGAGTCAGATAATGACAGAGTACTTTTAGAGGAAAACGTCAAACCTTATTTTGAATGCATGCACCCTTTTTCTTTCTTTTGCTTGCTTTCTTTCTTTCTCTCACTGTCTCTCTCTCTCTCTCTCTCTGTGTGTGTGTGTGTGTGTGTGTGCGTGTGCATCTGATCAAAGATAAGAAAAGAATCGGAAATTTTGGTTCGCCGTTCGAGACACGCTACCCCCTCCTTCAAGACTTGCATTCCGCAGAAAGAAAAGTACAAAGAAAATGTTTTAACTTCCTCTTCGTTTCAGTGAAGAAGATATCTGTTGTAAATAACTGTCAGCAGTCTCAAAGCATAGCGCAATTCATAAAATTAAATAGAAAAGTACAAAGATTAAAGAAAGAAAATTAATTCCCTTGAAAACTAAGAAAAAAAGACCCTTTCTTTCTTTATAACAGCTAGCAGCTGTTATCGAAAAGTTTGTGACAGAGGCAATTTCTTGCTGGAAACTGGTTGAACCTTCATCACGTGTCTCGCTCGAGTCTCCGGAAGCTGAGTAGTCGTTGAATCGATGCTGTTCTGCAATGTTACCAGCACTGCTGCTAATCGATAAGGTTGTCCTCACGTAATGAGCTCCATGCAGTACAGTTTTCTGTTCTCATGCTTCATGTTTGCTACACATGCATAAGGATAATAATTGTCACGCATGTGTTACAGAAAAGAAAATAAACAGGACTGCAATATCATTATGACGATGATGTTGAATTCTTTCTGTATGATGGCAGCACATGAACGTAAAATTAAATACTGCTTCTACGTATGTACTGCGTTTGTGTCCGTGTATTTCCTAATATGTTCAGGCAGTTTAGAAGAAAAATGGATGTTAAATTTTTAATGTAGGTTGCGTAATATTCAAGGGATCGCCAATATACATAAAGGTTGGAAGCAGCGCTCTGAACCTTGATTTCGATTTCCTATAAAGGAGGAAACTACAGTCAACAGCAATGCATAATGTATATTGTGTATATCCAGATATGCTTATCTCACTAGGTCCGTGACTTATCCCCTAAATTCTCATGACATGAATTCCGACAAAGGTAGTATCTATTTTTAATTTTCTCAATCCCCACAAAAACAATATCTAATTTTAACTTTCTCAATTCTCATTAAAACAATATCTACTTTTAACTTTCTCCATGTTTTGATCTCCACTCTTGGTACAACCTTGACCCAAAAAAAAGTTATTTTACTGTACTTTTGTTTTTAATTTGAAGTTGCCAACTGCTATAAAAGTCTCATTTTTGCCCCCACCAAAAGTCGCAATGAAGGACTAATCATTACAATATTATTTATTGGCACACCATAGGCATGCACTAAATTCAGGAGGAGGCTGAAGTTGCTGAACCACCGCGACTTCCCATCAAATTGCTGTTAAAACAGCATGTTGTCCGTTTTCTACAATCTCCGTCAATTGACTGAAACATGTAGTGACGGCGTGAAGGTTTTTAAAATTTTGTAATATTTGTGTATTTCTGAGTGTGACAATTGCATTATGTAGCACATTGCAATGCGTAAAACCTCGTTTCATCAGCAGCATTCACAGAATCCACTTGAAGGAAATTTCAGATCTGTTCAAGTCTTTATGCGAAATGGTATATGCACAGATCCTACGCGAATACCAACTTTGGATGCTTTCTGCTCCACAGCCAAATGACAATCTTCTATTAACACCTGTTTCACTAGTATAGTCATTGCCCCTTCAAATGGTGGGTAGTCAAGGTTTGTTCTGTATGTTTTTATGCTGCTTTCTTTGAACCATCGAAATCCATCGTTAACTAACTGAAACATGTATGGACAGCGTTATACATAAAAGAAAATGCACTCGTGCATTCCGAATTTCAAAGAAGGCTTCAAGAAAACAAACTGAAAAAGCCTCGGCCTCACACCAGTCGGTCGGACAATAATTATGCGAATGGAACAAATGTATATATATATATATATATATAAGGCTGGTAATGCTAATTCTAACAAACCCAAATCTCCGTCTCTCTCTCTCTTTACTAAATCTAAATTATTTTCTCTTTTATTGAGTGCGTCTCTCTATCTCTCTCTCTCAGTGTGTGTGTGTGTGTGTGAAGCAATTGCACTGAAAGGTATCTACAAGATCTAAGACGCGTGAGAATCACATAAAAGAACAGTGACATGATTTTCTTATGAGGGGTAGCCAATAGCAAAATCTAACTCAGCGTGCCTGTAAATCTTGTTGTCTAGAATACAAAAAATGCCACTGAGCCCAAACAGTGTTTTGTTAATCTATTGGTATAGTCTATGTTCAGAGTCAATGTTTTATTTTTCAGTACGACAAGGCGAATAAATATGAAATTATATTTGAAATATGTAGGACATAGGCTTGATTAAGAAATATCACTCCGGAAATCAAAGACGTAACTATTCGAGCTAGAGTAGTGAATATCATTAATAGACTATAAAATTATATTGTAAAACTGTAGAACAGGTATTTCGGCTGTTTCCGGGTCATCGGGTCTGTCCGAGTCCCAGAGTCAGACTGGATCTAAGATCTAGATCTAGATGGTCCGGAGAAAAGTCGTGACCCAAGTGATCTGGTGACCTGCTCTCTCAATAATAGGTAGACTCATTTATTTATATCATCCACAAGAGTTTTGTTATCCTAATTTACAGATGAAGTAATGATTCTCGTTGTTGAACGCTGCTAATTCTGGATAAAAAAAAATCCGAATTTTACGTAATGGGTTTACACGTAAGGAGACGCTTCATCATACAAAGTGACAATATATCAAAGTAGGTACGTAAATAAATAACCAAGTTCAGTACAAATGCTAGCAGTCACTTGATTATGATATGAACATATATTATAGGATATTGATATGTTTGTCGAATACAATAACAGTTGCTAGGCAACTTATTATGTAGTATCTAGTCATCGTACCTATATTTGCTCCTTCCCGTTCTAGATGCTGCACGTGAATTGTGTGTGTGCATGACTCATTATGCAGCGAACAAAGCTAATAAGCACATATACTTGACAGCAAATATATTTGAGTAAGAAATATAAAGCAGCTGTTTGCTAGGTTCACTCTATTCAATAATACAGTAAATAAGAGTTTGTTACACGAATACTGTATATATGTAACTACGAAAACAGGGCAATAAAGTACTCTGTCTAGATGTTCGTTCAACCACAAACGTAATTTAAGCCTGTTAGCCGAAATTTACAAACAATTTGACATTTTCATAAAATCTGGTTATATAGTATACGATAGAAAGAGCTAAACCTTAAATAAAACAACATTTTTAAGCAGTTTTTATTGTTGGAAAGTTCGCGTTTAAGTTACTAGTTACGTCATAAACCAGGTAACCTAGACACGCAATGACTATTGAACAATAATGTATTGTGTTTGGTTGGTTGGTTCGAAGTTTAGCACCACTTTCAGCACCGAGGCTATATAAGACGTGGACATACAGCTTAAAGTGGGATCCAAACCACACAAGCTCCCACCTGAAATCGAAACCGAGTCCCCGCATCAATGATGCGTATGATACCAATATAGCCACGTGGATATGAGTATAGAAACTAGCAGCCAACCTCGCGGCCCATAATCTCATGTGTCCAAAATCTTGTGGACCAAAGTCTCTCTTGAAAAAAAAAACTTTCCGCCAAAAACCTCACCTGGACAGAATCTTTGCAATTTCGTTTTGAAATCACACATTTTTATTCGTTAGCACTCGAGTCATATTCAATATAATTACTTCGAGAAGCGCCGTTGCCACGCATCAAACAATTGTTCGAACCCATTTTTGGACATACACTTCAAAATCGTCTCTAAAGTCATCACAGTTGTTCTAGTGTTTGTAAAACGACGTCCTGTGAGATGTTTGTGGCCCTTTCTTGCCCTTTGGATATACAAGAAAATCATTAGGAGCCAGATCTGATCTATATGGAGGATTCGAGACCGTTTTAATGTTTTCTTCGAGAAAACTTTCACTGCCTTGTTCGGAACATGAACACACACACATTTAATCAATTATCGCGGTATGGTGTACTGCCATACGTTGTTGGTAGGCCAGACTGTGAAAATATACTACTATATCACTGTTTTGAAGCAATTGATGAAAAATCACATTCCCAAGAAGAGAATAGACCTGGTAGAGCAGTAGAAAATGCATCACGACAATGGAGGTATTCGTGTTATGTAGGCTATGAGTAACTTTCATCCAAATTTCCTTATCCTGTTTCTTTGCTTATTATTTACAGGTAAAATTAATTCACCAATGTATCTAGCACTTTGTGAGTCTTGTATTGTCTGAATGATTTAGCCCACTTACCTTAACATAGCTAAATGGGGACAACTAAGTCAGCAGAGAGTAGATAGTGTGGTCAGTTTCTTTCCCTTGAGGTTCAATAAAAATTAAGAAACAAGATTGAAGAGATAAATTGAGAAATAGGGTGGTGATATTACAGAAAGAAAATCAATTTTATTCCTACAGTTAGAAGATAATTTAATGTAGGCTATAGAAGATGAATGCTTAATGAAAACGAATGTTTATGAACTAATTGGTTGAATGATATAATGGATAGAAACGGGAGAAGCAATGGATATGATGATGTCCACCACAATCTCATATAGCCTAAGATCGAACCAGGGAACCCTCACACCAGAGGTGAGGGCTTTACCACTGAGTCATCGTGCAAGAAATATTACGTATAAGTCTACAAAAAATGGAGCTTCAACACATAGAAATTCATTGCACAAGTCAATATTTCTCTCATATAAAGTTACTCTTGACTTTTCCTAGCATCAAAAATCTAGCTACTTGACAGAGGGTGACTTGTTTGTGTATAAATACATTTGATGTAGTCCGGTGTAGTTGAAGGTAAGATATTATGAACGCAATATGAAAATAACACACATAAATTTTCATTTTGGTATCACGTTTCGAATACACGCTAAAAGTCAACCTTAAAAACTCGCTAATAGTTCTAGAAACATTCGAAAGCTTATCAGAAATATTGATAAATACACGAAACACTGTTTTAATAATTTAAAAAATCTTAAAACTTTAAGAATTATTTACAACATATTTACAAATTGGAGACTTTTTGCTCTAAATGACGTATGCCACAATATAGTGTTCCAGTGCTTTTTTTCTGGGAGAAAAGATAATCGAACTCACCCTAAGGATATTACTACAACAACTTCTAAACTTTTAACATATTGTGCGTTATATCCTCGTCATCTTTAGATCGTTTTATGCTTTTGGTATCAACCTCAAAGTGATGACTTCAGAGCAGCTGTGCGTCCACGTATTTGCTAGGGTTTGAGAAATGGTACCTATTATCCTTATGAACATCAGTAACCAATTTGTCCGTACATGCGTAGATAATCTAGATGAAGTTGCTATACAAGGTTCATATGAAATAATTCCCTTTGCAATTGTAGTCATGTGGTTCGTTGGAGGAATTAGTACGTCTGGAACTTAATTGTCCGCAGATATTCACAGAAATTATGAACTACTTCTCTTTCAATTAACCAAAATTTTAGCAACTGCGAACTCAAGTGTTAAAATCTAAACAAGTGAGTGAAACTAGCAAGTACTGCTGTTTCAGTCTTCAAATCGATTTAATTTGAAAAAAACTCATTTCGCAAATTCCAAACTCTAAAAAAAAGATAGAGAAATCGTGTCGTATGTAAACTTCAGGAGAAAGGTGCTAGTATCACGTACCATCGCGACGGCCAGAAGAAAACATACTTGTTTTCTAAACGTAGTTGAAACTTTATGGTGCTGAATCTCACGCCAGCCAGATGAATTATCAGTTATGTAATTGGAAATACTTAAGAACAGTTCTATCTGATTCAAGTATAATCCCCAGTTACTTTACCCAAATTTATTGCTTCATCGGGAATCGATCTTGGGTCCACACTTACTAAAGAGCCAGGTATACTCGTAATTATTTATCTATTGACAAAAGCATGCCATTCTTTACGATCTGATCTATTTGACGCATTAAAATACTTTCGTCTGAAAGAAAATCTTGTATGTTTTCTCCTTATCCAGTAAGATGAGAGGTTACGTGTAGCAGCAGGTGACAGCGATTTCCTCCATTTAAGGTAGTTATAAGCGTTCACATCATTTAAGCCGGAAAGTTATGAATTGCGTTCCGGAAATTACGTTTTCCTGACCTATGGCTTTTCTTTGGACAGCGGAAAATAAAAAAATCCAAACAAACCTGTCATGAAAGCTTAATTGAAATGTAACGTGTTTACGTTTCTCCCTCCGTTCTCTCAACAGTCAGTCGCGTGGGTCTTTTTTCTTTCTTCTTCTTCTTCTTATGTAGTCATCATATTGAACGTAATATCTAAGTTGATTTCTGAGAAGTCTTTGACAGCATGAGAAACCTTCGACAGCTGTATACATGCTTGACAAATTACACAAGCAAGAAGGAAAAAACTATTGGGGGGGTTGCAGGATGAGAGTTCCCCACCAGCATCACTTTACCTACCTCTTGGACTGGCCTTTCCCATATTTTAGAGCGTTCCGCCTCATCGACCGGTTAAAACTGTTTTCCAAGTACATGCGCACTGAAACGTTTTCATCTGGCAACAGTGGGGGAAAGACGCCTTACTTCTTTGTTTTATTTCTTTTTGTGGTTATTCTCTTTTTCTTTTATTTTTATTTTCCGCTCAACGAATCCGTCGCACAATTTGGCTCCCCTGTTGGCAAAAATCCCTTTCCTTTCTGACTCGAGTTCACTCGGTTCGTTTCGGTTCGGTCCTCAGCGTAGTGTGATAGAAGAGAGGAGACTAAACACGAGCTTTGTTCCCCGCGACATGGCCTCCACTTCCCCGGGAACGTCACTTAGCTGCAGAGAGACGCAAAACACATACAATGAACACAACAATCCCATCTTACTATATATAACGATAGATCATTCATTACCATTGGCAGACACATTGGTTTCCTTTCTTATTTTCATTTTTTATTTAATTTCACATTGATGAGCCTTATAGGGATAAATTGAAATCATTTCCCAATTACGAGAAACTGGAACACGGTAAGGTTCTGTAATTGTATTATCATCAACGAAATAGTTTTCTAAAAAGGACGATCATGTCCAGTAGATTTATTAGAAACTTCTGCACTACAATTCCCTGCTTTATCATTATTTTCACAACATACGTAGAGATGCACGAAACAAGAGTTGAAGCTATCTAGTCTCGAAAATGTATCGTGAAAGCATGTCAGGTTTCGAAAAATGTATTTGTTTCTTTCTATTGGAAGAGTTCTGTCTCGTCCTGTCTTGTGTGCAAACCTAGGAGCGCTCCCCACTGGTCTCGTGGACACCGCGTGACCCTTTCGTACGCTGGGTTCCGAGTTCAATTGCCGGTGGAGAAGCATTGAAATTTGAAAGCATTACGGTTGTTCGGGTTACACTTTAAACTGTAGGTCCATGTCTCATATAGTATCAGTGCTGAAAGGGACGTTATACAACCTAGATACAGGAAATATACACTTAATAATTGTCCATAACCTGTAACTTTTCCTTCCCCTTCCTTTTCTTTTTTAAATCATGTTTTACATCAAGTCTCTAAGAATAGAATAATTTCTCAGATTGATCCTAGTTAATTTCTTTTTCTGTTTGTTAATTTCCTTTAATACTGTTCTCCAATCTCCCTATACAAGTACATTATTCGAAACATTTTTCAATTTAATCTTGTGAAAATATATACCTCTCATCCTCGATTTAAAAGACTTCGGAAGCAACGGACAAAATATGGAGCAGCCCGTTCAGTTTGGAAGTTCTGGTTGTAAGAACAAAAGCTGAATTTACTGTATTATAATGCATATTTACAGTGTACCAGGTATATTAAAGTGTCAAATTGAATCGCATACATGATTAAAAATACAATACTGCATTTTTCTTCTTTCTTTCGAATGTAATTGCAGATATTACTCATTGCAGACATAGTGTTGAAAATTGCGAAACAATTGGCAACATCAGACCACTACTACCCGCTTTTAGTCCATTATGAGAGGGATGAATGTATTTCTTTAATTTAATGCAACTAATTATTGTGCCAGAACAAACAAGCACCCAGAAATTTTTGTTGGAGAGGGGGTCCAATGTTACAAGCCATCTCGTCTATATAATATTAAACCAATATATTTCTGCCCCGAAAAAAAACAATAAATAATTGTAAAACACTTTCTCCTATATTTTTAGAAGAAAATGATAGAACTAGATTGTTTTTTTATAAGAGAAAGTGTACAAATGTATATTGAGTTACGAAGTTTTGGGGGATCCGGACCCGGCGTACCTCCCGAGGGTGCGCTCCTGCGCCAAATACTTTGGCTTACTGTACACTAATGGTTAAAACTGTGCTTAATTAAGAGCTCTAATAGTTTATATTTATTTTATTTCAGTTTGTCCACCAACTAAATTTCAGTTCTACAATATTAATGCTTAAATGAAGATATGCTTACAATCCTTGTGTTAATATGTAATAAATAGCAAGCCAGGTTCATATTTATATTATTACTATCCATTTGCAAATAATACAGATTATATTGCAAAATTAAATAATCACAATAGCCACTCAAATTTCAACACGGTAACTGTCCTTGACATATTTTCATATAATTAAATTGAAAAAAGGCAGTTTTAAGCTGTTAAATCATTACAATAATTTTAAATATGTAAATTGCCTGCACGCTAGCGACATCTATTAGCACACACATGCAGCTCAGCTAGCGACACCTATTAGCCTGACTGTTTACTACTTGTATTACGAATTAATGTGACGCGTTGTCATGTTTGTCTTTTATAAATATAATATGTTTTGAGAGATTGAGACTGACTTTTTTTTTAAAGATATACGTTCATTTTATATTACTACTAATAGTTTTTATCGGATTTCTTCCAGAACCATTAATATTTATAAAAACAACAATAAAAATAGTAACAGTAATTAGTTTTACTCTTTAAACATGCTTCAAAAGTCGTTCGATTAAAACGACAATCTTTTCAATCGCAGAGCGTCATCCGAATTCAAAATTTTAGATAACAACAGGAATAATGTAGTACATTGAAAGTTCTTTTGATTCTCTATACAAAAATTGACATTTACCTAAATTTTATTCCGTGTATTTTGAAAAAAAAAAAGTCAAATGGAGAGTCTGTAATCGTATAAAATAAATGATAAATTAATAAAGATTGCAGCAAACACAAAGAAATCAATATTTTGGATTAGGGGATAGGAACATTTTTCAAACAACACATCACAGAGCCCATGTTTTCATTTCAATGTTTAATTAGATGGCTTTCCGTCCCTTGTGATAAAGATCGGGTATTTAACACTTTTATATCCTCTTTGATAACAAAATTAATTGTTGTTAAAGTGATGACTATTATGTTTGTGTGCGTTAGTCATAACAATTACTACCTTTGATTTACTGGACCCACTATGATGGAGCTTTTACAATTTGTTCGAAATAATACAGGAAATTCCTTCTCGTGTGACACCTCGTTCTCAAACCTTGGAATCAAAGTAGTGAAGGAAGTTGATTAACAATGCCTTGAAGCATATACAACCAGTCACACACATTGCTTTGTTGGGTTGCATATATTCGGCAATTCAGAAATATATATATCGGAAATTTTATTTTAAAAAAATGAATGAAATGAAAGAATATTTACGTTAACAGTAAATAATAACTACGAAGATAAAAGAAAGCAGGTGATAAATGTGTGAGAACTATAAAGATAAAATTGGTGGAAGAGAAAGAAAGAGGAAATGTATGAACACCAAGAAAACACCATAGATGGAATGATGTCCACCACAAGCTTACTATATTAATTTTGAAGTACCTAACCTGTTAGATTATATATATGTGAAAAAGCATGATTTATCTGCGGGTTTTGAACATTAAAAAGGAAAAGTATATTTTTAATTAATTGAAGTTCCTTTAAGAAACCTCTCATTCTTCACAGTACCTAGAATAAGGTTCAATAAATATGAAACCAAAAATTTGAATTTTGTAGAAATTGACCCCTTTTAGAAGCTGGCTGAGACGCGTGTTTTTCATGTTGCATTAAAAATTAGTATATCGAATTTCTCATACCCCATTTAAGCGAATCCTCACATGGGGCATTTTCTGAATAAATAATCGGAGATTTGGTGTATAGAAATAACCCCATTTCCCTTGAGTGGGATTTTTTTTTAAAGTGCTTAATAACACGCACATCCTTATTTTTAATGAAGAGTTTATATAACAAAATTTACACCACCAACTCAAATTAATGCTTACATTAGGCATTGTCCGAACAATCGAAATATTATAGAAATTTTCTTCCTCCTCTCCACCTTTGGAGCGGAATTATCGGAAACGCTGAAATACATATTCAGTTATTTTTAATGAGAAGTTCATATGTGCAGTTTCACACCGCTAGCTATAGAAGTGCGTGAGACACACTATTCTTAGCATAAAAAAATTGAACTTTTCTTTACGTCAGCTAGGGGCAAGTATTTTTTTTTAAATTTTTATCTCTTGCTTTCGTGACAAAGGGAGTATTCTGTCCGATTTTCGTGTTTCTATCAAGAATAGTATGACTTGTGCGTTGATAAGTGAGTCACATTTACTCCTTTGAATAATAGTATAGATAATATATAATATACAAAACTTTGAGTAGATTACCATACTAATATCTTAAAGAGCCCCTCCGTGGCTAAGCGGTTAGCGTGGGAGACCTTTGGTGTGGGAGACCCGGGTTCGATTCTCGGCGGGAGCTCATGTGGTTCGGATTTCACGTTAATCAGTAGGTCCACGTCTCATATAGCCTCGCTGCTGAACGGGACGTTAAAATAACTCAACAACAACTAATATCTTAAAGTTGATTGTGGAAATGGATAGTCATGGTACAAAACATGAACGTGCATTGTTGTTTATTCGTAACCATATTTAGATTTGAGCAAGCGTGCAAGGAGCGTAACCATATTTAGATTTGAGCATTAATATATGTGTAACCGCAAGTCAGTTGATGGGCAAACTATAATAATAATAATAATAATAATAATAATAATAATAATAATAATAATAATAATAATAATAATAATAATAATAATAATAAATTACATGGAAATAATTCGAATTCTTAATTTAGCGCGATTTTAACTTATAATGTATAGCGGGTCGAATGCTGCACACCAACAATTGGCTTTAATAATAAACTACTGTAAAGCGAAAGGTTATATTAAGTGGTAAAGTTTGATGAAATTTACTGGGTACTCTGCTCATTTTCACTACAAAACTATTATTAGTAAGATAGAACGATATCTAATGCTCCCGTGTGGCCAAATGTTTAGTGTTGACGATCGTGGGTTCGGCTGCTGGTGGAGGCAAAGAATTTCAGCATCTACTCTATATCGTGACGCAATTTAGGAACAACGTGAATTAAGAGATAGCGAGTACTAATTAAAAAAGAACAAAATAATGGGGATTAGCTCGATGTGCTGACTACACATCACCAAACAAAAGCCATCTGAGAGGTCATAATTCTTCGTCTGTTGCAGAGCCATAAAAGTTAGTTCAATGTTTATTATCTAATTTAAATAATTACGTAATATAAATTAGTTGCTGAAACTTCATACAATGTACTGCACAATACAATAATGTTTCAGCACACGGAATTTAGAGCTATTTTAATAAAGGAACTTTTAGTACCCTCTTAAAGCAAATGAATCACATTGTCTCTCTTTTGTATTGACGTGTTGGTCGCAGATGGACACAGAGCTCCAATTAGCGTCTGTAAACATTACAAGCGTATTTCATTTGATGTGATGATGTTGAGGTCGGCAGACAGCAACTGCTGCATCAAAATCTCTGCATTGGCCCATCTCTGTCCTTGACACTAATGTAGTTATTTCGTTTCATCAGCACTGACCTTTTCTCAAATAGTTACGAAAGTGATTTTCTCGCTTTTTCTCTCAATTTTAATGAGGAAAAGGCGGGAAATAATAAACGATTAATATTAGGTACATTAACCTACCTATCATATGACGAACTATATTCTTAGTGTTGCCAGCAACTATTTCTTTTTAAGTAATACCACATAAACTGTATCGTAATATAGAACTCAACTTTAAATCTGACTTTAAAGGTCTCATACCCTCTCTCTTTCAGAATCTTCCTTTATCCGAAGAACAGAGAGCAACTATATAAGTAGTCAGGATCAACGTTACGTATTGTAGTGATTAACACGAAAAGTTTTATATCTACCAAACTTTAGTTTAATAAACACCATTTGCACATACGTATCTCCAGTTCGGGAACAGAATCTGTGACTTTCCTAGTTACGCCACTGGATATTAGTAAACAAAAAGCATATCCTTTGTCCTTTTAAATACTAACTATTTTAGCAAATGTGTCAACGACAGTTTCTTATATGTGAAAGTGAGAGAGATCCAAATGACAGATGTATATCCAATTCTTTTTTATTCTGAATATGGCTGTACGTTACCTAAGTAAACGACCACATACACACACTCACACAGCACAGAGTATCGGTAAGATAATTGAAGCACTAATATGTATAAAACATGAAATTTTTTCATTGTATAATTTTATTTTTATACAAGCTACAGTGCCAATGTAGTTAATGATACTAGGCATAAATTTGTAGTCAGAAAAGAAATTGAAAACACACTTACAATAAGCTCTCTAATTTTATCCATATAGGGAAATAATCTTATTGCCTCTGAGACATTACCACGGCTCGAAGTGCTGAAATATTATTATTCTTGGTGTGTAAGTATATAAATTTTAAAATATAACATGATTTTGGTTAGAGTCTTTAAGCAGTACTGTACTCAAAATAATACTAAAACCAAAATACTTGAATTGAAAATGAAATGAAACCTTTGAGTTTAGCGTCCCACGGTTATGCCGGTTAGGCTAAAGGAGACGGTGATGATGAGTGATGAATGAAATAGTGGAATGAAGAAAGTGGGAGGAAACGGGAGAACCCCGAGAAAACCCACGCACACGGTGTTTGTCCACCACAAAGTTCATATGGCGGGGGCTGGGATCGAACCCGGGACCCCAAGCACCAGAGGTGAACGCTCTACCACTGAGCCACCGCAGCCCCGACTAAAAATACTTGAATTATTCCAGTTTAAAATTGTTCTTTTGCTATTAGATTTTTAAAAATGTAATCAGTGGCATCAGAACGTATTTTCAGAAATAGGCGATAATGAATCGGAATACAAGACACAAATAAGTGTACGGTATGGTAAAGATTTTCTTTACTTTTCAATTTCCCCTCTAACTTTTATTTCCAAAAGGCAATTTTACTCTAGTTACATTTGTTGGAAATAGATAAGCATCCATAATACATACATCGTATCCTGCTTGAATATGCTGAGAGATGACAGAGCAGAAATAAAATAAAATAAAAATTGAAATTTTTGTTCAAACGTCCCACGGTTATGAGCTTCAGTCTAAGGGAGACGGATGATTCAGGAAAGTGAATGATGATGGAAGAACTGGTAGAATAAGAATATGGGAGGAGACGAGAGTACCCCGAGAAAATCTACGGACATGATGTTGTCCACCACAAAAGTAACTGAGCGGAAATCAAGCCAGGGATCTAATACACCAGAAGTAAGCCAAATATAAAACAGTTTGTTCGGCAGAACAAAACAAAGTCAAAGGATATCAATGTGGAGAAGGAAGGTAAAGGTAACAACTGAAACAGCAGAGATTTATAATTTTTGATAAGTAAACTGACGTTTCGGAAACAGTCAGAATTTTCGTAGTTAAATGTTCATAAAATAGTCCAAGCTGTTTTTTCAATGTTCTATCCAAACTAATTTTTGCTACAAAATCACATATCTCTGTCAGTTTCACACTAATATAACAAGAATTTTAGGAATTATCCAAAAAATGGATCAAAAGATTGCGATCTTGGCCAATAATTAGATGTTGGGTCAGGAGCCACAAAATTTTTGAACAGCCTCTAAATAAATCGAGTTTCCGTATATTTTACGGAATGAGCACATCAAACTGAGTTAAGTCGAGTTTTGGTTTGGATACACTATATGTAGTTCTCCAGATGTAAGACTACAAGAAAACATTTGGTTGAATGAAATATATTGGATTTTTTTTTATCAAAGGCCACAAAAATTTTAAATGGCCCCTAAATGGAGATTTTATACTTTTTACGGAATAAGGACATCATACTGAGTTAAGTGGTAGTTTTTGTTTGGATACACTATATGCAGTTCTCCAGATATAAGACGTACAAGAAAACGTTTGGTTGAATGAAATATATTGGATTTTTTTGATCAAAGGCCACAAAAATTTTAAATGGCCCCTAAATCGAGATTTTTTTTTTTACGGAATAAGGACATCATACTGAGTTAAGTGGTAGTTTTGGTTTCGCTGCACTGTATGTAGTTCTCGAGATATAGGGCGTACAAGAAATTACTTGATTGAATTAAATATATTGGATTTTTTGGATCAGGGCTGACAAAATTTTGGATGGTCCCTAAATCTTGATTTCGTATTTTTTTACGGAATAAGTACATCATACTAAGTGGTAGTTTTGGTT
Source organism: Thermobia domestica (assembly GCF_964235325.1). NCBI lineage: Eukaryota > Metazoa > Arthropoda > Insecta > Zygentoma > Lepismatidae > Thermobia > Thermobia domestica. The sequence goes on along the minus strand of NC_137454.1, from coordinate 219,476,173 downwards.
TGGATACACTGTATGTAGTTCTTTAGCTATAAAACGTACAAGAAAGCGTTTGGTTGAATGAAATATATTGGATTTTTTGGATCAGGGGCCACAAAAATTTTGAATGGCCCCTAAATAGAGATTTCGTATTTTTTACGGAATAAGCACATCATTCTGACAAGGAAGGGTCACGCAGTGGCTCCGCTGAGATCCGAACGAGACAATTGTGTTTGCATTTGAAATGCTATAACTAGATGAATCCCAAAGTTATACGTGCCACCGGGAGGAATATCGTGAGTTACAACATATTTTGTAATGTAAGAACTACAAAAAAATTACATGGCAGAATAGTTTGAACCGAGTCATTTGTTCGGAAACGGTTGGGTAAGTGGAAAACTCGACCAACACGTATCCCATCATTTTCAACGACAAACTTTTGGGGTAAAAAACTTTGTCCCAGGGTCCCCCGCAGGGTCTCAGACGGGGTCCAACTCAAAATTTTCAAATGGCAAGGGGGTTTAAGTGGCACATCATTTGAAAGCTGTTGTAAAATGAAAGAAAATGCAGCAGGTCTCGACTCTCTACAACAACCCTGTGCAAAATGGCGACGGGTCAAAGTGTAAACAAAAACTTAATTGAAAAGTTCATGGTCACCCCTATAAATCGGAAATGGTGAGACAAATGTGAAAACAGAAAAGGATGTGTGATATTATTTTCAAAGTATAACGATTTAAGTGAAAACGTCTTGTCCCAGGGTCCCCACATGGTCCCAGGTGGGGTCCAACTAAAATATTTCAAATGGCAAGAGAGGTAGGACATCGTTTGAAAGCTCTTGTTAAGTGAAAGAAGATGGAGCAAGTCTCGACTTTCTACGACAACCCTGTCCAAAATTGCGGTGGGTCAAAATGTAAACATATTGGAAAACAATCCAAGATGGCCGCTTAAAACCTATATCGAAAGGATAAGCATACCAAACTGCTGAAGCTAGGAAATCAAATTTGGCATTAATGTTGATTAGTAAGTAACTAAAATATGCAACATGTTCAAAAAAACGCGACATCTTGAGTTCAAAATGCCGCACTATGTATCGAACGCATATCCAGCTCACACCACTGGTGTTGGAGAAATGAACGTTTATGGTTAATAGTCCACAAAATATCAAAGAGTATAACCTGTAATCCAATATGGCTGCCAGCGTGAAAAATGAGTTTGTATATAAACATGTTATTTCTTGGAATACTGTGACCAAGCCAACAAAGTTTGACGCAGTTCGATGTACTGAAATGACTTACATATGTTTGGTACTTCTTGCGAATCTTGCAAATGCTTTTTTTTATTTGGTATTGTTTGAAGTATTGAGATCAAACCAACGAATGATATACAAATGTAACCATCACGAATACGTTACAATAGAGCCCCCAACTTACTGGTGCAGCAAGTTCTTTCTGTATGAACTACGTATGACAAAATTAGAAAAACATCCGAGGTATTCAACTTTTTTTTTTTTTTACTATGAGTAGGAAGTCATAGTTGTGTGTTCATCGCATATTCGTTATATTCAAGTAAATAATGTCGAGAGAACCGTGACGAACATGCATTAAGAAGAAACCACATATATGTTCTTACCGAATGAAATAATAGTTGAAGTGAATCGAAATTCAATTGTTCTTTAGTCTTCCTAGTATTTCTAAATACATAATAGAGAAAAATAGAGATTTAGATTTGTACTGTTATGAATGACAGGTTTTAAGCACCTTGGATTCAAGGTGGCCATATTTTTCAATTAAGCTTTTATTTACATTTTGACCCGCCACAATTTTGGACAGGGTTGTCGTAGAAAGTCAAGACTTGCTCCATCTACTTTCATTTAACAAGATCTTGCAAACGATGAGCTTCTTAACGTGTCTCGCCATTTGAAACTTTTTAGTTGGACCCCCCCTGGGACCCTGTGGGTACCCTGGGACAAGACTTTTCACTTAAATTGTTGTACTTTGAACATAATGCCAGACTCCCTTCCTATTTTCAAGTCTCACCATTTCCGATTTATAAGGGTGACCATGGACTTTTCAATTAAGTTTTTGTTTACACTTTGACCCTTCGCCATTTTGCACAGGGTTGTTGTAGAGTCGAGACCTGCTGCATTTTCTTTCATTTTACAACAGCTTTCAAATGATGTGCCACTTAAACCCCCTTGCCATTTGAAAATTTTGAGTTGGACCCCGTCTGGGACCCTGCGGGGGACCCTGGGATAAAGTTTTTTACCCAAAAAGTTTGTCGTTGAAAATGATGGGATACGTGTTTGTCGAGTTTTCCACTTACCCAACCGTTTCCGAACAAATGACTCGGTTCAAACTATTCTGCCATGTAATTTTTTTTGTAGTTCTTACATTACAAAATATGTTGTAACTCATGATATTCCTCCCGGTGGCACGTATAACTTTGGGATTCATCTAGTTATAACATTTCAAATGCAAACACAATTGTCTCGTTCGGATCTCAGCGGAGCCACTGCGTGACCCTTCCTTGTGAGTTAAGTGGCAGTTTTGGTTTGGCTACAATATATGTAGTTCTCCAGATATAAGGCCTACAAGAAAATTTCTGTCTGAAATATATGGGATCTTTTGATCCAAAAAGGAGTACAAGAACTAGAAAGTGGAACTTTGAAAGTCATATATTACCATTGTAAATATTTAACGTAAAACAGTTTTGATTTTATACATGTTAACACTTTCCTTTTTTGATTAGTTGGATTGCAGTTTAGCATCCCTTTGAGTACCGGGACTATAAGAGACGCGGAACTACAGTTTAAGGGGAATTCGAACCATCGTAATTCGTTCAAATTTCAAGGCTCTCCCACTGGGAATCGAACCCGAGATTACGTGCATCAAAGGCGCGGGACTCGTTAGCCATTAAACTGGCGGGGAGGACTTACTGTTTTTGTGTACTTATTAACCCTTAAGTTAATTAATGTATATTTATTCCACCAATTCAACCACAGTACTTACAGTTGCCAGATGTCACATTTTTTTTCATAATACGTAGGCCTGTTTTACGTTATACGTATTATTTTCCGCTATAAAACGATTTCTTACATTTTTACTAAATAACAGGAATGATAGTCCTGGATACTTTCAAATGTTTTTATAAGTTGGTGTGATTTTTTAAAACAAAATTAAAGAAATTGATTTCTCACATACTGTTAACAACGATACTATAACGATTAACAACTAAGTTTTTGGGAAGAAAATAGGACAGGTTAATTTCTTACTTCTTTTATGTAAGCATCATCTCAACCATACGTTTAAGAATAATTTGGTGTCAGTATCTTAGCCTTCATCTGTGAACACTTGTCAATCATATAACAGTTTTGATCAATTGTGATACATTGATGTGAGGAATAGAAACTAGTGTGAACTAATAAAAGCAGACCGAGGTGGCTCAATGGTAGAGATTTAACCTCTGGTGTATGGGGTCATTGGTTCGATCCCAGCTCGCACCAAATGAACTTTGTGGTGGAAAAACACTGTGTGTGGGGGTTTTCTCGAGGTTCTCACGTTTCCTCCCACTTTCTTCATTCCACTATTTTATTCATTTCATTTCATTATAATAAAAGTAGAACTCAAAGTGGCTGTGAATTTCAACATATCCTGCAAGAAGTTTTTGAATGTAAAAAAAAAAAGAAAAGAAAAGAAAAGAAAGAAAACAGAAACATCTTTGTTTTACGTTCCATAGTTATACGGCTAGGCTAAAGGAGATGGTGATGATGAGAAATAAATGAAATGGTGTAATGAAGAAAGTGGGAGGAAAGGGAGAATCCCGAGAAAACCCACGCATATGGTGTTTGTCCACCACAAAGCGCACGAGCTAGGATCGAACCAAGGACCCATGCACTAGAGGTGAACGCTTTACCACTGAGCCACCTCGGCCCGAAAGAAAAAATGTAAGACTTAAGAATTCGTTCAAATGCATTTAAAAGACAACAACGATTTGTGAAATATACTTTATTAGTTGGATTTGAGCTTAGCGTCCCTTTCAGCAGCGAAATTATTTGAGACGAGGACCTACAACTTAACGTGGGGTCCTAACCACATAAGCTCTCACCGGGGATTGTAATGTATACATTTTTTGTGTTTTGTATTGTGTGTGTTGCAATTATTTTAAATATAGTTGTTCTAGTTTTTAATTACGAATTATTCTACGTAACCATGTGAAGCTATATGTATTGATTTTATGTAAATTCTAAATATCACATATCTAGAATTCCCATCTCCCACCTAAAAGTCTTAAAATCTTCCGTTTTTTCTATGAAAAATCTGGCAACCCTAACCATAGTGCAAGGGAATTCTTTGGCAAGTGACCTGCTAGTAACGAAAGAGTACTTTTTATGTTGGCTTTCTCTACATGGTATCCTATTACTTCCCTTTACAGTACCAAACAGTTTTGTATTAGCCATATGTCCTACATTGTTACGTTTGATCTGTAACGTAACAGAAACTGAGCTACCATCGAAAATCGAATGCAGGATCACCAGGTTGAGGATCAAATTTATTTACTGTTACTATTCTGTTTGGCTACTGCTCTATAATGTTGTGAAGACTACTAAAATTAACTTAGTTTTGGCAAATAAAAATTACCCCTGGGAATTTTGAGTATGGTGTTTTAATAGAATTTATTCAGATTTTAGCGTAAATTATTAAAGCTATAAGTATCCACTGAACGAAGGTAGACTGTCGCATTTGATCATAAATATACGTATAATCAAATGCTGGGAGTAACGACGTTGAATAGAATCAATACTTCAATGATAGGTGTTTCAGTTTTCATTATTTACAAAATATATCCAATATAAGATTTTTAACTTATCTATACGTGTAAACACTGAAGATTCTATGCACGAATGAGCTTTGAGTCTAAAGATTCCTATTCTGAAGTCGAAAGCTGATTTTACAAATAAATAAAAAGGAGGGTTTCATTATCTATAAATTATATGATTTGTCGTGTTCTTTGTTCACTTATAGGCTATGGTGTAAAGACGCGTCTCAAAGTTTTTCTTTCTTTTTTTTTTTAAAATCTCTCCTTAATTCTAATTTTATTTCAGAGTAGTGAAAGAAATGGAAACTCTATCTGTAAGATTTAAGAAATATATATGAGAAACACAATCTAAATATGTAATTGTAAGAAGTATATAAACACGTCTGCCTGAGAGTGAATAATTAAGAAATAATCGGTTGAATGTGTATGTAGAATGAAACGGGAGATTCGAGAGAAAACAAACGTACACGATCTAGTCCACTATATACTCACATGCATGGACCTGTATCGAACACGAGGTCTCTCGCACCTGGGGTGAGTGCTCCACCACTTAGTATTTGTGCTCGAAAAGATTACCAACATTATAGCTTTTATTGTGCATATAGTACAGTGTAATATGTGCCCCTATTAGCGGTTACAAGTCTATTGCTTCTCACATGTGTTTTAAAGAACACTACTAGCTAAATTGGGCTCTTAACATGAAATTTGTAATGGACCAACCTCCGAGTGCGAGTTTTCTCGGTATATTTCTATTTTCATTCTCTTTATCATGCCATTAGTTACAATAAAACTTGTGTTATATTAGTTATACTTGATTCCATAAAAAAATAGTTGATGTATAATATGCCCAAAGTTATCAACTTAACAGTTTTACTGAGGGCCGCGGTGTCTAAGTGGTAGAGCGCTCACCTCTGAAGCATAGGATCCCAGCACATGTCAAAGGGTTTTGTGGTGGATAAACATCCATCCATTTAGAGGATTCTCCCGTGTCCTGTCACTTTCTTTATTCCACCATTTCGATTTATACATATATATATATATATATATATATATATATATATATATATATATATATATATATATATATATATATATATATATAGAGAGAGAGAGAGAGAGAGAGAGAGAGAGAGAGAGAGAGAGAGAGAACTCCTAACAAACCATTGTAGTTGAAGAATGTGTATTAAACAAACTGTAACGCAGTTTCGGCTTCAAATCAACGCTTTCATCACATTCATCATGTTGATTTGTCTGGCATATTTGAAAGAATGATTATTCTCACACTCGAGCTAATATTACACTTTGACTAGGAGTTTAGGGACATTTCATCCTTAGAATCAGAATTTCAGAGCAAGATTTATATGTACTGTATATAGTATATCAAGACTGGACATCAAAGTGATTGCTATAACTAATAAATACAAGACAAATAGCTCATACATACGACATTTCAATAATGAAAGATACGATAACCAAGGACAAAGCAAGGTACTTCTCTCCTTTCCATATCGATTTCCTATCATGTGGAAACCATACTGTTGTTTCAGCTATCAATTACACGTCGATTTGTGTAGAAAGAACTGATATCTGAGAGAAACACGCAGATAACTTGCTCAAATGTAAACACATAAAATTAATTTTATTGTGAATGTTAATATGGCAATTAATCAGTAATATTACTCATTTCTTTATACAAATCAATCACTTTGCATTCTGTATTTGTATATCGATGAGTATCATGATTTAAATTATTTCAGTTCCGATTGCCAAAAGAGCATTGGCAATAAACAACATTAAATGATACTATAATTAATAATATTGTTTATCAGTTCAATATAAGAGACAAAACAACTATTCTAACAATTGACGTTAACAGAATCTGATATATTTGCCCTATCTGGTTATCGGTAAATTGATTTGGGGAAATTCCTTCAATATAGCAACTGTCCTATGCGTGATTGTAATGCACAAGTGGCTGACATGACGTCATACTCCTGCATCACTTAGTTCTATTTTAGTACTCATAAATAAAGCATTGAATACAAAATGAGTAACTGAATAAGTGAAAAAGACTTGAAAATTTGGCATTTCAACACGTAACTTTAGTGAAATTGTTATTATAAGAAACTAGCTTATGGACTGCTTTGAGCTTCTTTTCTTTGCTTATTCAACATTGAATTCGTGTGAGTCAAAGAGATATTCTTATTTCGTGTAGTAAGTCGTCCCTATACAAATTTCATAGATCTTACGGCCAAAGCTTTTGTTTTAAAAGTAATAACAGTAAATGTTTTCCTTCAAGATGAAATTTCAAAAATACAATATAGTAAAAACTTACATCAACTAATGACTTGGCTTTATTCTCACAAGTAGCAATATATCCTAAGCACGTATACCTAAACGTATATCCTAAGCATTATACTAACTCGCTAGTTTCAACAGCACAGCGGATAGTCTATAAAACAAAAATGATAATTGTAACTACTTCCATAGAAATACATCCATTCACAAATTCGATTCCTAACTTTTTGATCTTCTACATACTGGCCAAAATTGATGGCGATCCATTAAGTAATATTTGAGATTTTGTCTCTCTCAGACATACACATGGATAAAGTAAATACATACATAAAGAAGTTTCCGTAAATCGAACTCTTTAGAAATCACCGATGTTCACAAAGTATTTTTTTTATAATACAGTCTACAAAAATTTAACCTCCATGTAGTAAATCTACACGATATAAAGCAAACATTTCAACTAAATATTCTGTGATGATACATATTATTGCTTGTCTTCTTAGCAAAGCACACAGAGAGAACAATAAGATGGCAGGACATCTGGCTTCGATAAACACAGTAATGATAAGCAATCAAGAGCATAGCTAGCTTAGTCAATGGTTTTGTAATACACTAACCATGAACCCATGACTACTTGTACACTTCCAACAACTGCATACTTCAGTTTTCCAGCTCGTCCTCTCCCATCCTTTGCTCTAGTGGTATTTCTCTGATTGCAAAAATCACGCTCCTATGTCATATATTGGTCTGTTGGAAATGACTTGCATAAACTATCCTCAATAGATGACGTTACATTTAAACCAACGACATCGTGATGCATGATGTAATTTTTGGGTGGAAACTGGACATATCAAATTACTGAAAATCTCTTCTTTCCTTCACCTCCTCTACGTCTGCCATATTGCCTCAACTCTGACAACCTATTACCATCTTCAATATGATCTGAATAAACAAAGTGCTTTTGTTCATCAACTCTGACATCAAATTGTGCTGATATACAATAATGGTGTCTAAAATGAAATGACATTTTTTGTTTTACGTCCAACGATTATGCTTTATAAATACGGGAGATGTATGATAAATAAAACTGAATAACCATGATAGTAATTGATGGAATGAGAATGCGAGAAAAAATGAGAAACTCTTGAAGAAACCTACGGACACGTTAGAAACTCTCATATCCTGGAATCGAACCAAGGACTCCACGCAATAGAGTTGAGCGGTCTGCCTCCAATAATTGTTTTTATTTGAGGAGACTTCTTAATAAGTATTTTAGGATCTTTTTGCATAAATATTTTCAAGGCTTTTCTTATTAAAATTCTCAAAACTTTTCAGTATTTCAGAGATTTTTTTCATTATATTTTCAAGTCTATTCCAAAAATGTTTAAAAAATCATAATATTAAATTTTCAAATATAATTTTATTGATAGTGCAATTCTAACAATATATTACCCTTACAAAATCGCTGTATATACGTAGGTTTCTATACACGTCTTCTTGAAGTAGCGACATGCCATAGCCAATTTAGTTTTATCTTGATGTTTTATTTAGATAAGTGGTTCACACCATGGGCGTTCTCGTCAAAGGGTGCTGGAACAAAAAGGGACAACTGGGGTGCGATAGACCCTTTAGGGGGCGTTTCAGATTCCATGACCTGTTAGACTTCTTTTTTATAATTTGACGAAAGCAATACTACATTTTATAAATTACTAACAATTTAGATTTATTTTAAGAATAATGTAGATTTTTCAAGGCTGATTTGTAAGAATTAAAACTTTTTTTCTGGCTCTTAGACCGCTCCGTCCAAGTCTCACGTTCAGTCTTGTGCATAGGTGGATTGGGTTAAGATGATGGAGGCGCATTTGCCCAAGGGGGCGCTAGACTAGAAAAGTTGAAAAAATTGAATTTTTTTCTGGTACTGTCTGCATATTTCCACACATTTTGGAAATGCCAATTAAAAAAGAGGTTCCTGTTAGAAATGTGTTTTCAATATAAATGGTGATACTTCATGATGGAAATAAAATAAATGAAATTACAGACTGTGTATATTGTATTATAGTAAGATCTATGCAAATAAAATAGAAAACTGCTGTTATGCAAAAAAAAATAATAGCAGCGTTCGAATTATGAGGCCATATATGATAGAATCCTCTTGGCAAGCGATAGCTAATGGGTTTGAAAAAAAAAACGACATAGAGCAACATCAATATTCTTTCTATTTTAGAGCATAATTTGATTGACCATAGATGTCAAAAGTAATTGATAATGAAGGGATAGTGAAAGTGAAACAAAATGTAAATAATTAGTACGATAAAGGAATGATGGAAGTGAAATTAATACCAGACTACGACTTATATGTGATTGGTGAATTCGTTAGACACATATTGTGTCTGTTTATGTGTCAATTTGGAGAAATAAAGCAGACTAATCATGTGTCACTAACGGATATATATATATATATATATATATATATATATATATATATATATATACCATAGTGATACAAAAATTTCTTTCCACCGAAAAAGTAAAAGAAATGTAACGCTAGCAGAAAAATCCAAAGACAAGTGAAACACACGTAGTCATTTAAAAAATCATTTTATATACGGGCTTTTAAATTGATACTTAAGCAGTACTCATTACGTTTTTATTATACACAAAGAATTGATTTAGAATTTAGATTTTGCATACCTTAGAAACGAAAAGTATGATCAACATATTATTTCACACGCTTATATAGTAGGTCAAGACTTACCACAATGGAAAGTTTGATCCCGATCGGATATGTATGATATTTTTCTCTTTGTTCGAAAACTTGACTCAAAAGTTGACAGCTCATAACTCAGGAACTAAAATCCTGCATAATTTCACATGCTTATATAGCAGGTCAAGGCTTACTGTGAAGGTAAGTTTGATCCCGATCGGATAAGTATGGTGTTTTTTTTCTTCCTTCGAAAACTTGACTCAAAATTTGACACCCCATAATTCGGGAACTAGAAGTCTGCACATCATAATATTTCAAACTCACGTACATAGCAGGTCAAGATCTATCACTATCAGGAGATTTTTCTCGAAATTTGTCCTCCCGTAACCCAAGAACCGAAAGCCTTCACAACTTAATATTTCACAAGCTAACATAGAAGGTTAAGTTGTACTAACGTGTCAAGTTTGATCCCGATCAGGTGAGTTCGATTGTACTCGTACAATATATAGTGTCCTTATTTTTTTTTTAATGGAAAAATCGAATGAACAACGAAAATTAGAGATATAACAACATTTTCTGTAATAACTGTGCAAACTATTAATATAAGAATTTATTCATAAATAGTTTTAACATAAGCGAGTGTGAGTGAACGACTAATATTTTTGTCTCAACCGGGATAATAAATTCGAATTCCAAGGTTGACACACCAGACTGAAGTATCCCGAGGATTTTCCTCAGTATAACGTGAATGTTGTGATAATACCTTCAATACAGGAGCCCCGACAATTTCCTTCTAAAAGTTCCATCGCATTTTCCAGTAATGTATTACTGTTTCCAGATATTGTTTCTTTATTGATTGGAGTTTAACGTCCAATCAGCTTTCAGCCACTTTGTTGCAGTTTTTTTAAACAGAGCAATTATGAATGTTCGTCTGTAAAAAAAAAAAAAAAAAAAAAAAATCACTCAATGACCTTGTCGAAAGATTTAATATGAAAGTTCTCCCAAATAATGGCACATTTAAGTCAATCTTTGATCAAAATTATGCAAATCATATAACATACCTAACTGTTGTACACAATTGTCGTAAATATATTACGCTACTGCTGACATATACTTATCACAAAGGCTTACTCGTACAGTTTTCAATCTTAAGCCTTCGAATCTTAACCATATTTTTACATAATTCCTTTATTTACGACCTAGTAGCGACCCTTAGTTCGATCCAAGGCTATGTTAATTCGTGGTGGACAACATCGTGTTTGCGGGTTATCTCGGGATTCTTTAATTTCCTCCTTCATTCTCATTCCATGAATTCTTTCATAATCATGCACTTTCATTATTTATCCGTCTTCTTTAGCTTAAAGAGCGTAACCGTCGCAGTTAAATTTAAAATTTTATTTTATTTCATGTTCTCGAATTACATCTTAAATAAAAGTTTCATTTCTAGTTCGAGTTCTTAACTGAAATAATCCAATACTTTGGTCCTATTTTCATATTATTGATCATATTTGATCAACTACAATAACTTCGAAACAATATTTAAAATTTAAATAATCTACTTCTACAACTAGGTCGTCATAGTTATCGACTCGAATGCTAGCTTCCTTACAACAGCAAGACAATATATTTTCTTCTTGCGATCACTTTAAAAATCTACAATATATATATAAGGTGTTCTAAAAATGGCACCCATGGACAATAGAGCGAGCGCTATTCTACAGATCAAAATAAAGCGAAAATCTATATAACGGTATACCCTCCGAGGCTTCCTTCAGCCACTATGGAGAATCAAAAATTTCACTACGTGGTAACATCATAGATTAACCTTGGAATAATTAGCATTTCTCTGCGAATCCATCAAACAGTTATATCGATTCTTACGCTAATAGATAGTGCTAGTGTCATATGTCGACCTTAACTGTCATCTGGAAAGAATCGAATGGGGCCTAATGATAGAGCGTTCATCTCTGTACTCGAGTCCTTGGTTCGATCCCAGCTCGCGCCAAGTGAGCTTTGTGGTGAACAAACACCATGTGTGTGGGTTTTCTCGGGGTTCGCTCATTTCTCCCACTTTCTTCATTCCCCATTTCATTCATCACCACCTCCTTTAGCCTAGCCGGCGTAAAACTTAAAAAGTTTGGAAAGAATCGATCTAACTATTTGATTGATTGGTAGATCGACTCTATGGTATTTTATCTGCGACGTTGCAACATAGTGCCGTTCGCGTTTCCAAACAAGGATATGAAAGGTACACAATTATATATATACCAGTAACTCATGCATAACTTTCGGGAAAAAAAATATTTTTTGTAGACTTAAAAATTGATGCTGTTCAAGAACTACGTCATCAATTAAGGCGAAAAATGATACTTAAGTACATCTTAACTAATATCTTCATTATGATGATAGCAAGACAACAATATTTAGAGTGGTTAATGATTCAAAACTACCATTAACTCTGAAACTACTAATATCTGTTGAACTAAAATATTGTCCAAGCATGAAATATACCGCGTACCAATCGGCAGATCACATCAAGCTGAATGAGCTAGCGTACTTGAGGACACATTTTCATGCGTAGGTTTCGAAAAAATCTAACTTTTATGGGGCTAAAAGAAGTGCGTCGTACGTTGCCAATCTAATGCAGTTGATTGTACTGATAGTGTTTTGATTCTCCTGGAATTGATTATTTAATTATTTATTTACTCTATATGAAGATTATACACTGTTAATTAGAAGATTACATCTCTTGTTTAATTTATCCTAACACTGACACACGTACTACTTGTCAGGGGCGAATCCAATGGGAGCACTCGCCCCCTTCCACAACAGCAACCTTCTTATTTTATATATAAATAAAGCCCATCCCACAGTTTGGAGCTCTTAAAAGTAGCTCTAAGTAGCAGTATTACAACCCATCGCTCCCCCCAAGAAGTCCGTCCTGGATTTGCCTCTGCTATTTGCAGGATTAACAATGATTACATAACTTACTTACGTATATGAATAATATACAAGTTCCTTACCACCCCTTCTAAAATCCATGTTCGTGGAAAAGAGTGAACAACAACCATGTAGTAACATAGTAGGCCAAAGGGAAGTCGGATTGTGATGGTGACCAAGATGACGGCCATCTTGAAAGCCGCCATCTTGAAATTTCATCAATATTTTTAAATAGGAATATGGTCATGCGGCACATCATTTTAGGCTAGAATTTAAAGATAAACACAATGGTGAAATCGATTCGTTGATATCTTAATGTGTTCAAAAGTTACAGGCATTTCAAATTGCTAATTTTACCGTACTGTTTCTGTTGTTGCAAGTGAATAATTATGCCGCTAACGACAGCAGAGAGGAAGGAGTTGATCAGGGCATGGGGAGGAAGGAGTGCAAGGGCTGTAGCAGCTGAATTCAATGTCAGGCACCCAGATCGACATCCTGTGTCCCATGTTAATGTCTCCCAACTCTTCAAGAAGTTCATGGATACTGGCTCCATAGCAGATAAACCCAGATGTGGAAGACCCACGACGGAAACAGATGAAGCCACATCAGTAGCAGTGCTGGCATCATTTGCTACATCACCACACCGCAGTATCCGTCGTCTGTCCATGGAATGTGGTGTCAGTCGTACATCCATCAGACGTATCTTACAGAAAAGCAAGTGGCATCCGTACAAATTGCAACTTCAACATTATCTATATGAAGACGACCCTGATCGTCGTGCGGAATTTTGCGACTGGGCCCTTGCACAGTTGCAAACGATGCCACATTCCACACATGAATTTTATTTTCCGATGAGGCCAATTTTTATGTCCCTGGGGAAGTGAATAAGCAAAACTGTCGCTATTGGTCCCCGACAAATCCTCAGTGGGTTGACCCTTGCAAAATGGTAAGTACAGGCAAATTAATGGTGTGGTGTGGTCTATGGGCACCAAATTAATTGGTCTATTCATCATTCCTGGTATCCTCACTGTTGAACGGTATTTGGATATGTTGCGGAATCCCATCCTCCCTTCCATATTGTCCGAGGAAAGCACATTTCCACTCTTTTTCCATCAGGATGGTGCCCCTCCGCATTACGGATTACAGGTCCGTACCTATCTGGATGAACAATTTCCTGGATATTGGATTGGGCGCCGTGGTCCCATTGAATGGCTAGCACGATCACCAGATCTGACGCTCTTGGATTTTTATCTGTGGGGTCATCTGAAGGCAAAGGTATACGCCGAAAAGATCCGGGATCTTGAACACCTGGAAAAACGCATATTTGCAGCCTGTGCCGATATTTCACCAGAAACTCTTTTGATGGTCATTGACAATTGGGTTGAACGACTTACCTTATGCATAACTCGGGATGGGGGCCACGTAGAGCACGCACTCCGCCATGTGTGACAGGTAAAGTTAGCAATTTGAAATGCCTGTAACTTTTGAACAAATTAAGATATCAACAAATCGATTTTACCATTGTGTTTGTCTTTAAATTCTAGCCTAAAATGATGTGCCGCATTGCCATATTCCTATTTAAAAATCTTGATGTGAATTCAAGATGGCAGCTTTCAAGATGGCCGTCATCTTGGTCACCATCACAATCCGACTTCCCCCTCGGCCTACTATGTTACTACATGGTTGTTGTTCACTATTTTCCACGCACACGGAATTTACAAGGGATGGTAAGGGACTTATGACCCACCCTGTAGATTATACACTACATATGCCTTTATTGCAATGGGAACTAGAAAGTAAAAATATATAGGATATCTCACTGAAACAATAAGAAAGATTATCGTCTATAATGAGATCTATTATACGAAACCGTCGCATTCCACGTGTTCAGACCAATATACTATGGAACGTCCTGTGGAAATCATCTAAGGTCGTTTCTAAACAGTCACAGAAGCTGAAGAAACAAAACGTATGTGGAACTTTAACGTCTCATATAAATTCAACAATTTTACTGTAAATTCAACAATTAAGCAAAACTTATTTTAATAAAAGTGAGCAGGAATTGGTCAAGTTTTCACCAATTTTTCGATATAATTCTAAACAACCTCAAAGTGCTTGATTCTTGTTTGAAAGCAGGGGATTACAAATTCGACTGTGGGGGAAAACTAGTTCATTTGGTTAACAGAGCAACTGAATTTCTCGACACATTATCATTCCACGAATCCACTATTTTTCATTCCTTCTTTTTTATCCTTCACAGTTAGAAGATGTTAAAATAATACAGTAATCTAATTTTTCCCAACCACAGTTAATCATGCCAAAGAATGATTCCAAAATATTCTGTCTTTTCCTAAACGTTATAGTCCTCTACTAAAATTTGTTAGCAAAAAACAATTAAAACAGTCAAATGTATCAAGCTTACTACCACTATAATTTAATTTCCACATATTTAATTTGTCCTTATACACGCGGAATGCGAAGATATTTATGTTTACCTAATTGAAAAGAAAAAATACAACATACTACAGAGGTTGTTTCCGATCTACGGTGACGAAATTACACACCTTGTGCAGCATCACCAAGCGGGAAGAAAAGGAAGTTTCTGGTTGTGTGGACATCTTGGACTATTGACTGTGCGTGACAGGTATGTTAAGTGCATATCGAGACAAATGCCGCCGAAAATAAGTGCTTATTGGGAGGGCTACATAACTGCCCTTTCCGAGGTGAACTACAGTTATAGTGTCATCATCAAACTGTGCAAAGAGCGTGGATTCACTGTGTCCAAAGATGCCATATTACGGGTGTTGAAAGGGGCAGGTAAGGCGATTCGTGGGGTGATTCCTGTGGGGCAAAAACAGGCCAACCCGTACAGGGGACTATCGCGAACCGGCTACAGACATCACTGAAGACAGTGCACATCATCATTCACCTCGATTTGAGGTTGGTAAAGCGACGGAGGGGCGTGTTCATAAGCTCTTGCCAAAACACATTCAGGAACGTCGCACCAATTGTCGAAAACAGTATGAGCGGTACCTGGCCGGTGAAAAGTTGAAGTTTGTTGTAACACCGGACGAGGCATATGTTTATCTCGATGACTGTCACAAGCCACGTGAAATTTTTTATCGATCGACAGGCGCGATGAGCGTTCAAAAATGGTTCACTCAATGCAAGAAAGTTTTGGCACAGGTTTCATTATCATTGCTCGAGACTCGTACCAGGGCAAGCTGACCATGTAACCAAAAGCATGAAGATGAATTCGGAATATTATCAGGCTAATGTCCTGATTCCCGTTTATCGCCATGACATTCACCATCTCTACGGGAGAGACAAGAATCGTGTGTGGGTGCATCAAGACAAGGCGTCAAGGGACAATTAAATATGAGGCGACTGGGGGGCAATATATTATTTAGGGGGAGTTTAAGATTTCATGACCTGTTATATTTTTCTCTTATTATTGGGTGAAATCCATTATACATTTTACAAATTATCAAAAGTTTAGACTTTTTCTTACAAATAATAATAATAATAATAATAATAATAATAATAATAATAATAATAATAATAATTATTATTATTATTATTATTATTATTATTATTATTATTATTATTATTATTATTATTATTATTATTATTATTATTATTATTATTATTCAACTGCTGATTGGAAATTGATTATTTTCCAATAAGCATCTAAAGATTTAGTGATTCTGAGAAAGAAAAAAGCCAGTTACGTTAGGACTTTTCAATAATGAGAACTGCTTTGACTAAGTCTTACGTTCAGCGTTCTGCATTGGTGGATTGGGCTAAGATGGGACGGGGACCGCCCAGAAAAATTGCATTTAACCAAGAAGGCGCTAAACCTGAAAAGGATGAGAACCACTGCCATTACACATTATATTTTTAGGTTTCTAATGAAAGGATCCGGAGATTCAGTGATGCTGGTATAATGGTATACTCGTGATAATATAATTGAGCGATCTGAGGCGCTACGTTCGAGCCCTCTGACCTCAAAGTATCTGTGTTGGTGTCCATGCTGAGGCTGATGCTAATTAACAGTATAGGAAAGAAAAAATAAGAGCCAGAAGGGGTAATTTAAAAAAAGGAGAGGTAGAGCGCTCACCTCTCGTGTAAGGGGTCCGTGATTGGATCCTAGGCCAAGTTAGTATGTAGTGGACAACATCGCGTTCTTTGGTTTTCTATAGTTTCTCTCGTTTCCTCACTTACATTCCATCAGTTGTCTTAAATAATCATTCACTTTTATTAATCATTCGTCTGCTTTAGCTTACAGGACATACTCCGGGACGTAAAACTTAGACTGCATTACATTTCACTTAATCTTCTACACAGAATTTGAGATGAAGGCTTAGTAAGATAAGTAAATGCTCGTGTGTGAGTCAGTTTCTTTAAGTCAGCTGATCAATACATTTATATGTAGGTTGAACATTATTACTGATATGACATTTCAGTTTGTTCATTTCCCATATTGTCTATCCGTTGTGAAATTAAACGTTAGTAGATTTACATATTACTTTTCTCTTTTATACGAATCAATAAGTTATTGTAAGTTTTGTAGCCCTGTAATGAATGTGATATTGTGCTATAGACTTAAGATTATATAGATATGATTCTGTGATTCTGTAGATATATCAGATAAACCAACTGAACAGATTGTCATCATCATCATCATAGGTATTCTGCCTTTATTGGCATGTCACTTGCCGCAGCTGAGAAGCTTCCATGCTCCACTGTCCTCCGCTAACCTCTTCGTCTTCGCGTATGATCTTTCTGTTTTAATATCATCCATTAATTGTAGTCCCCTTCGTCCCTCCCTCTCTTTCCCGTCACCATACCCTCTAGGACGTCCCTCATGATATAATCTCTTCTTAGGCAATGTCCCAACCAGTTTCTCTTCCTCTTCCTAATAATATCTAAAAGTGTTCTTTTCTCACCCACCATTTCTAACACTCTCTCATTCGTTTTCCGCTCGACCCAACTAATTCTTTCCATTCTTCTCCACACTCACATTTCGAAGGCTTCCAGTCGATTTTCGTCACCTTTACGTAATGTCCACGTTTCCGCCCCATACAGTACAACACTCCACACGAAGCATTTTATGATTCTTTTTTTCAACTCTTTATTCAAGGTCCCACAAAACAGACTTTTCTTCCTCCTAAAGGCTTCTTTCACCATTCCTATCCTTGCTTTTATTTCACGTTCGTACTTCATGTCATTACTAAGAATACTACCCAGGTATCGAAAACTATTCACTTGTTCTATTTTCTCCCCTCCTACTTTTATATTTGACACAGACCCCTCCGTTCCAATTACCATGGCTTTTGTCTTTCCAACATTTATTTTCATCCCATATTCTTCAAAGCCCTTTCTCATTTTTTCTAACATTTTATCGATTTTCTTTTCAGATTCTCCAAGAAGCGCCATATCATCTGCAAATCTTATACATCTAATCATTCTACCTCCTACCGAAATTCCATCATCATCATGTAGGCTCTTTTTCACTATATCTTCTAGATAGACATTAAATAATGTTGGCGAGAGGCAGCATCCTTGTCGAACTCCTCTACCAATTGCACTTTCTTCCGTCATTTCTTCCCCTATCCTCACACTTACTTGTTGGTTCATGTATAAGTTTCTTATGAGTCTATCTTTCCATTCCAACCCTATCTTCGTTAGAACTCCCAACAACAATTCCCAATTCACGCGGTCAAAAGCCAATAATAATAAACGCGATCAATAAATTCAACATACACCTCTTTCCCTTTTTCTATAAATCTTTCACCGATTGCCCTTAATAATCCAATTGCATCTCTTGTGCCCTTGCCTCTTCTGAACCCGAACTGCTCCTCCTCAACATCTTTATTTGTTCTTTCATATACCTTCTGTTCAGTATTCGGAGCAGAATTTTAGCTGAATGAGATATGAGACTAATAGTTCTATAGTCCTCACATCTCTTTGGGTTTGATTTCTTAGCCATCGGTATCATAATCGTTTTCAGAAAGTCTTTTGGCCATTCTCCTGTTTCATATATTTCATTGCATAGTCGCAACAATTCTTTCTTTCCCTTGTCTCCTATATTTTTAATGAATTCGATTGGTATGCTATCTATTCCGGTTGCCTTTCCATTCCTAATCTCGGATATAGCCTTTTCAAACTCATCCCGAAGAATACTAAATCCTTTATCATCCTCGTCTACTTCATTTTCTACGTCAAAATTTAGGCTACATGGTCTATCCCTACTCTCATATAAGTCTTCAACGTATTCTTTCCACCTTCCTATGACCTCATTTCTCTCGCTGACTATCTTCCCATTCTTATTTTCTATTGCCTTCATAATACCCCCTTGTTTCCTCCGAAATTCCATAGATTTCACCTCCTTGTACATTTCCTCATATTTCCCAACTCTTTCTAATTCTTCTATGTCCTCGAATTTTCTTTTGTAAAACTCTTCCCTCGCTCTGTCTGTTTCTCTTCGTAATTCATTATTTAACTTTCTGTACATCTTTCTGCTCTCTTCTGTATCAACCTGTTTCCACATCTTCCTCTCCCTCATTTTCTGCAACATCTGCTCTGTAACCCATGGTTTCTTAGCAGTTTTGTGTTCGCGGTAACCTACTGCTTCTTCTGCAGCCTGCTGTAGCAACTTTTAATATGTTCCCACCGTGCGTTACTACCTGCGCCTATCCTTTCCTCGTTTGAACATTTTTCTTCGAATTTTTCAACTATAGGGCAGATTGTACTATAGTATAAAACTTTCTTAGTCATAAATATCTCATTTGTTAATCTATACTAATATATACTACTATCATAATTTTCGTTGAACTGGCCGTTTAGGAGGGATCTTTCCACGTGGGGTTTTCAGATGACCAATAGTGCATGTTGTGCCTATTAACTTCCCATTTATGAAGAGGTCAGCTTCATCTGAAAAGAGTATCTGCATAAAAATGTTAAGAGTTTAACCGTAATTACTCGATAACTCAGTCACACAACTGCACTTGGCGGTCAAGATCGTTCTCGTAGAGATGTTGCTTCATTTGCACCTTGTAGGGATGCACTTATACATGCGAAGCTCCCTATGACTCACCCTACATTGCATTAATAAACGACGTGTGCTCCTCTGGGGCCACATCGAGAAGGAAACCGACACTATACTAATATTATATATAATGAAGTGTGTGTGTGTCTCACCAAATTTTTCACAGACAGGAGTCATGTTCAGCCAGCAAATTGTGTACACACATTTTATTCACCACATCTAATCGAATATGAAGCATTTTTTTCTGAATTTTTAATCTCATCTCAGGGGAATCAAAATTATATGCAGTACGCATATGTATAGTGAACTATAATGGACGTGAGACAGACAACCAACCATTTTTCTTGAGATCCGGATTGCATAATTTTCAGATCTTTGAATTCTTTTGTATTAACCTCAGAAAATATTCTTTTAGTGCGAAGAGCGAGCATGTCAGCTGGCCCGAGATCGATAGCGACAATGCTAAAAGTATTGCTCATCATCATATATTTCACCATTTCCTTACTTTCAAAAGATTATGCATAAGTATTATTTTTCAAATAAAAACTAGTAAAAGAGTAGCCTCATAAGCAATCTTATACACTGCGAAAAATAAAATAGGAAAGAAGGAGAAAGTTGGTCAACTTGTAAATAACAGCTACAATCAGTCGATGTTTTTGTTCTACCAGTTTCTTACTTTGTTTTCCACTTCTGGCATGATCCCAATAAAAACAGAAAGACTAGAGGCGCCTTTTACCATAGTTAAGCTAGTGTTCTTTTATTTTCTTCTTCTTTCTGTTGATCGTTAGAACCAGAGTGCGTTCTAGTACAATGTAAGGGTACGAACACTGTTTCTTCCAGAAAAAAATGTTCCGGGGGGCATATTTAGTATTCGAAGGGGCACATATTATTTTCACACGGTACTATTCTATTTATTATTATATTACAGACATATTATTTTGGCCTCCTCCGGGGGGTTCTCAGAGCTCTGGGGGCAGTGACCCCCAAAAACATGTCTGGAAGAAACACTGGGTACGAACACAAAGGAAGCAGGCAATTTGTTTCCGATTATTGGAGCCGACTACTTGTACCGACTATTGAACATAAAGCTTATGTTGCCATGCTGCAAGAATCTTGTAGCTGTCATTTAAAAAATCTTGCAACCCCATCTTTCTATTTACTATTTACACATTACAACTTTCTGAAAGCATGAAAGATATCATCACCCTTGCAGTACTGCACTCTAGTGGACAAATAGTGACCCTCTTAAAAACGTATTTTGGCGCGCCTCCCCTCCCTGTCTCAAAGAATCCGTCGTTTAGCAAGCGGCGAAACGATTTTTTCTTTGTTTATGTCAGTGGGAGGGAGGTAGCAGGTACCAAGCAAGACGACCCAGAAAGTTGCACATGGTTTGATTCCTTGCAAGATGAAAAAATTGTTGCATGTCCCTTTCAAGATCATGTTTACATGGAGAAATATTGTAGGACTTCAAGATTTTTTAAATGACAGCTACAAGATTCTTGCACCATGGCAACCTAGCTTAGAAAACCTGTGTGGCAGGTAAAAACCTGCTAGTTACAAGAAAGATGACTAGCTTGTTGGATGAGGAGCAAGGGTGCACCCATGCATGTCCCATAGTATTCCTGGAATCATTTGGGGTCTCTCATTTTCAACAATGCATTTAACATCCGTCCTCTTTAGCTAGGGTTACGAGATTACCCGTTTTAACAAGTACCACGCCCTTTTCAGTCCATCTTTTCGTGTAATTATCGCCTAAACATTAAAAATTGCCTGTTATTCTGACTACATTTCTTTATCCCTCAGGAAACACAAGAAAAAATGTTGGTTGTTATGCTCTTAGCTTCTGTACAGTTCATTCTCTTTTCATTTCTATTAGCAGTGGGCACAAAAAAGGTTTTTGGTATTCAGTTTTTAGAAATCCAAAACCGGTTAGATTTTCTATCAAAAACTTTTTCCATGTTCATTAATTTCTTTGAAATACACAAACAATAACAGGTTCTGATTTCGGCGAAAATCACACTGGTTTCAGTGAAATCTCAAAACTCTTTTGGAGAAAATTAAGTGAAGGTCATCGGATTAGGTGAAAAGCGAACCGGTTTTGAAAAAAAAAAAAAAAAAAAAAAAACAGTGCACACTCCTAGTTTCTAACGACAAATTAAAGGTATGTTATCACCGAAGCAATTTCACGGAAATGACACGAGAGGCTGCAAAGGAACTGTGTTGTTTATTCGACTGCAGCACTGCATTTGGATAAATGAAAAAAGATGGATAAAAAGATGCCACATAAATTAACCGAAAAATATCAGTATTTTAAATTCTACTGTACGCTGATGTTGCTCTTGCATTATGAAAACAATCCTTTGTCGACCACATTCACATATATAAAAATCTACGGATGGTAACCAACACGTTCTATCAATAGTTAAATCACGGTTCAACTCCTAAAACCTTTCCAAAGTCAATGCTGCACTTACAAAAGTTTCTAATGACAGTGAGATGCGTCGTAGCTGCATTGATCCATTATAGCTTCCTCAATTCAGACATATTCATCACGCACGAGAATTCAGAATATCGACAAAATGCACCGAAAAACTTAAACGTCTATTTCGGTCATTTGTCAACAGGAATGGTCTACTAATCATATTACACGACAGCAATGTGAACAAGTGAAGTTACAGAAGTAAAATGAATTGTAATATGAAACACGGCCTATCCCATGCACCCATTTCTATCTTTTCCAGAATCTGAACATGTTTTTCAACGGACAAGTCTTCAAGAACGAAGAACGTGTCCCCAGTATACTTTCGAAGAACTTATTCCCTCCAGAATCGCAATTTCTTTATATGACTGGGATTTAGACTGATATATATATATTGATAATGGTTTCTTTATTTCAATTAATTCCGTTTAGCTTAAGGCAAGTTTGGCAGTTTGAGTTTCCGATTGAATCTTAATCCTGCATTAATTTCATAATATATATCACGATTTCCCAACCTTCTCGAGTTTGTGCCCACCTCGAACTTCACGGAACCCAGAAGTATAGGGAAAATACTCTTTAGAATATAGGCAAAACAATCAAATATTTTATTTTATTGAAAGAAAAAATGACTCATGGATAGAGTGAAAGTGCTAAAAATGAGTCAAATTTCACTTTCAATTGGATCTAAGAACTTCTTTCTGTTTCCTCCCTCAGTCGTATAGTGAAGAGTGACATGAGCTATTCAAGCTTTATCATAAATTAAAAAAAAAATAGTTCTTTACACATGCAGAAATTGTTAACATTAAATTTACGCTTTAGTTTGATACACATATTTCTGGACTCGCAAAAAAAAAAAAAAAAAAAAAAAACCCTCATGACTCAGCAGCGTATCGCGACCCATAGGTTGAGATTCACTGAATATTAGCTATATATATACTAATATGATTTTTTTTAAAAAAAATGCAAGTATTACAAAACTGTAAGCAAAGCAAAGTAATATGTGTCTGTTAAGTAACCCGCAAAACAACTTTAAAATTACACACACTTGTTTTCCACTTGTATACTATTAGTTTACTATGGCAAGTGTATAACTAATTAAACTAGTTTTAAAACTTTCCTTCACGAATGTTGACCGTTATATGTATGTGAAGAGTACGGTATTAAATTGAAAGCGATCTAAATTTAAGAGAATCCGATGTAATATACTTGTATTCATTCAGAAAATACAAAATAGGTTAGAAAAGCTAAATTTAAGGCCAATGACTTAACGACAACTTCACAAGCGATTGTCTACTGGTAATAGTTACAATGGAATTGGGAACACTGTGTTTTCAACTGAAGTGCAAAAACATATGACGTTATCCTAACTACAGAATCCCAAAAGCTACACATTTTAGCAGCGTTTCAATGTGGCGACCGTGGTAACAGAGATATCACTTTCTACTGGCCAACTCCGTGTATCTAAAATGAATCGGTGATCTAAGAAAGCAAGATATCGAGTCCATTAACAATTACAGAGTAGGAGAAACACTAGTGACAGTAGTTAAGATTTTAACATTAGAATGTTGATTTTATGTCATGAGTATTTGATAAGAAAAAATAGCTAAAGTATGATCATCTTGGAGGCAAAAAACTTTCTGCATGACAACTACTAATTCTAATTTACAAACTGGGGCTGCGGTGGCTCAGTGGTAGAGCGTTCACCTCTGGTGCGAGGGGTCCCTGGTTCTATTCCAGTTCGTACCCAAGTGAATTTTGTGGTGGACAAATGCAATGTGCGTGGTTTTCCTCGGAGTTCTCCTGTTTCCTCCCACTTTCTTCATTCCACCATTTCATTAATTTCTCATCATCACCGTCTCCTTTAGTCTACACGGCGTAACCGTGGGATATAAAACTTAAAGATTTAATTTCATTTCATTTCTAGTTTACAAACTGTTACGAAAAGGAAAATGTGTTACGGATCCCTGGAATGAGCTACCGGACCACTCTGAGAACCACTGGTCTATCTTATTTATTAATATGATTCAATTTGTTTTATAACTTAAATTACTGTAAAATCTAAAAATTTGTTTCTCACTCGCTTAATTATGATTAATAATCGCTAATATTACGCAAGTGCATTAATTGGAAGTGTTTTTATTATCGTCGTAAAGAATTCATTACAAGGAAACTGATGATAATTCAAGTGTAAAAATAACAACGGAAAAGTGTGAACAATGCAAAAGGAAGTATATGGCAACCCATTAACATTTCCTGCATTCTCTGAAAACGTTTTCGTCCCGTGGTTCACACGCGAAGGTGTAATATGACATTAATGAAGCCTTGAACAAGCAAACAATAGCCGAATGAGCCGTTCGAGGTGCTACAACCAAGAGTTACTCCACAACGAGATTAAATTTCTCTCGTCTCATAACTTGTCCTGGGAAGCACAAGCGAAAATAACGGAAATGTGGAGAGGCCACTCTTCGAACACAATGCAACAAACCAAGATTATTACTATCCATTTGTCAATTAGCTATTCCTTTCTGTTCGATGTTATTTCCTATTTTACTCTTAACCTCTAAAATTTTATTGAATACCAAACTTTGACGTGAGACCTTCACAAAATTGTTAACTTGTCATTGCATGCTGTATCCAAAGCTAGTTAAACCCGATGGTGAATGCAAGGGTGCCAAGCAACAACAGACAAATTTAATTTCTGATAGCTCTTATTGGTAACTACGCTTTTCACTACTAGTAAACTTTTATTAGATTTGCTACAAAAATACAGCGAAGGACTGACAAATATATTGTCAAGGCTTCGTTGTGAAATTATAATCAAGTATGAGTAAGTTAGCCATATAAGTGGAAAACCCATTCATTGACTTTTAAGACCAACATAAGCCATTGTTATATAAGATCAGTTTTTCTATGCATAAAGGTGGGGTTATCTAATACATTTTATAAGTTCAAAATGAAATTTTAAACAATTTTAATATACTATTTTTGATAATAATAACAACAACAACTGAAAACTGCTCATAAGCAGTTAGGGAATATCTCCATCACAAATCATATACTACTTTTTCTTGAATTGAAAGGTCTAATATGAGTTTTCTAGTAAGTTAATTGGGTTTTTCAGACGCATCATATAGTATATTTATTGTATTCCTTCTTCGTAAAAGTTCGATCGAAAAACGAAAGTACTGTTACTTACTTCAACAGTCTTACTGTTTACTTACTGTTTACTTACATCAATCATCATTACGTTAATATTAAGCGTTCTGTTTCTCCCAAAACTAGATTGATTTTAACAACGACGAATTACAATACTTTGCCGATCTTTGGCTATAATTTAATTCATGGGGGCCGCGGTAGCTCAGTGGTAGAGCGTTCACCTCTGGTGCATGGGGTCATTGGTTCGATCCCAGCTCGCGCCAAGTGAGCTTTGTGGTGGACAAACAGCGTGTACGTGGGTTTTCTCAGGGTTCTCCCGTTTTTTCATTTTCTTCATTCCATTATTTCATTAATTTCTCATAATCACAGTCTCCTTTAACTTAGCTGTCATAACCATAGGACGTAAAACAAAGATTTCACTTTCATTTTAATTCTATTCATAAACTTTGCAGCGTAGCAGGTGAGAATAAAACCATTTATATATGGCGATTAGGAACGAATAAGCTTGAACCCTCATCAGAAATCCCAATACAACATTCTACCCGACTAACAATATTAGAGTAAATTTTTATTCGGCTGACGAATACACAATACCATAGTCTTACAAATCTAGATATTTCGATCACTTTTTATTAATTCTAAAGTGTGTTAAGTAATTAGCAGATTTCAATTAGAAATTATTGTCTTTGGATAAAATTATCGAAGATTTTTTTTCTTTAGTTGATTGATTTCCTGGTTGTAAATCACGTCACATTCTATCGGTGAAGTAATACAAGATGAAAGATACAGCTTAAAGTTGGATTCGACCACCATTCGCATGTCCATCGGAAACTTAGGATTCCCCACCGGCAATCGAATTTCAAAATATGCGCTTCATTCAAACGAACTCGAGACTGTGAAGAATCGATGTGAATAAAACTGAAAGAGTTAGTGAGAAGAAAGGGGCAGAATCCCAGACATGATATTACAATCACAAACTCGCCAAACCTGGGATCGAATCAAGGAGCCTTTGCAATAGATGTGACTTATTCTTCCCCGCACTAATAATAGAAATGCATGAATAAGATATAGATTTAGTCGTCATATCAAATACAGAAAAGGCAATAGTTTCATTATCGAATATCCATTTACCAAGTAAATAAGTTTTAAATGTGAATAGATAAGGCGGATGTATGACGATAGCGCGTGGCCTGAATATCAGTGCACCGGAACTAACACTAGATAGCTACAATCGACAATCATATGCATGAAAACATCTTTTACTCAAAGGTCTGCTCGGTTAGATTGAATATGCGGAATATTAAATTATACTGTTTTTTTTCTTAATGAAAGGTTATAAGTTGAAAGGTGTAAAATAATTTGCATTACAATAATTATATTACAATACAATAATTTGCTAAAATTGAAAGAAAAAACAATGAAATGAAGTCTTTCAGTTTAACGTCGCACACCTTTTAGATCAAGGGAGATGATGACTAAATCAAGTGAATGATGATGGATGAATTGGTGGAATGAAAAAATGGGAAGAAACAGGAGTACCCGTGAGAAAACAACCCACGGACACGATGTTGTCCACCACAAACTTACTTGTTCGGGGATCGAACCAGGGACTCCACGCACCAGAGGTAAATGCTCTGCCATTGAACCACCGTGCCTCCCTTGTTAAAAATTAAGTAACTCATGAACTACACTTCACTAAATTATATTCTATGAGGTTTGATTTAAAAAAATGTTTGAGACTTTTACGTAGCATAGTTAGAAATAGTGTTGCCAACGAGGCGAGAAATTTCACCTCTCTCCTCGATTCTTTCCTCGAAAACGATACGAGAAAGCACTTTTATAAATTGTAAAAGAGACAAGAAATACTTTTATAAATTCAAGGAGAGATGAGAAATTTCACAAGTCTCGAAGGAAACAATAGTTCATTACACAAGTCTTATTACACAGAGAAAAAAACGTATGTGGCGTCGTAAAAACGTAGGCCATATGCGTAAATGCTGTAGTTTTTGGATTTAAAGCACGATTATATATAATATCCTGCACAAACGTATAACTGAAAATGTACGTTTTCTAATACTGTTCGTATAAGTGTTTCTTCTATATGTACTTTCTGTATGACTGTATATAGGCAAAACGATTTCATATACAGATGGACGTATGAAACATGTAGCTGACGTATGGTATACGTATGTAATATATGGAAGACTATTAAATGTCAGACATCCCACAGCTGCATGATCTAATGTCTAAGCGGGAAAAAGGAAGTACGTAAGTAGCATATGGATAATGTATATCCGTACAGATTGCCGTAGTAAATATATGGATTCTATATATTTTTACAATATACCGCTGTTTAGATAACGATTCATTCTCAGTGTATATGATTCATATATGAAAACTCTAAATGGATAAAGTGATTGTACGAACACTACGAGGTGAACGTATCAATGTTTCAATATATGCAAGTCATTACACAATATACTCTAATAATAAATATAATTTAAATGTTGTTATATCACACCCGTCGTGAACTTCTCGTTACGTGGAAGAATTCTGGTAACTTCTAGGTGAAATGCAAAAAAAGACCAGGCCATAAATTTTGTAGAGCTACAGATATTTCCAAATGCGATGAGACAAGAAAAAAAAAATCGAAAATTGCGCCTAACTTTCTAAAAAAATTATAAGAAGAGACGAGAAAACCCTTATCTCGTCTCGAGGGCAACACTAGTTAGAAAGTTCTCATGAAAAACTGCGAACTTTATACACTATAGGTTAAAATCGCATTTAATAAACCTCTAATTGTTTACACTTAACATTGTTTATTAATTGTTTGCATTTAACATTTTTATTAATTGGTTGCACTTAATAAAGCTCGAATTGATTGCAATTAACATTTTTGTTATTTGTTTGCACTTAATAAAGATTTAATTACTGTATTTACATTTAACATTTTTGTTAATTGTTTGCATTTAATACAGCTCTAATTGTTTGCATTTAACTTTTTTTTGAGTTCGCCCACCAACCACCATAAACTCCATACCACATTTTCTGCAATTATTAAAGAACCTCGTTACACAACCAAGCGATAATACAGTTAGCGATATATATTAACGCCAGGCACACAGAGATGCAGCTAGTAGAAGTAGTAGTAGTTAAGTTTCATCCCAACTGAGTATAACTCTAGCAATATTTCGTATCTTTTCTGCGCAAATAACTCCTGAAACGGAATGCATGAAGATGTATGTATTTAAAGCAGGCACAAAGTTTCCTCGTGATTGGTGTTCCCGTCTTTAGTTATTGAAATCCGAGTCGATTCTGGATGTGTGTACGTGGTTGAGATTGTATATTGATAAACTACCTTAAGAGCAGTGGCGTATTTACGATTTTGTTCCGGGGGGAGCTTTGCTAACTTTCGGGGGGGCTTTGCCTGAAAATGTGAAAATTCTGCAAGATATTTCTACTTTCCTATAGTAAGTAAGATTTCGGGGAGTGGCTTAAGCCCGGAAATCCCCCCTAAATACGCCACTGCTTAGGAGTATATATTTTGTTATAAATATTACGTATTATTACGTATTTGATTTTGCCTTCAAAGTAAGAATTGTGAGGGGAATGTAAAATTTTGTTTCCCAAAATAATGGTACGATAATAATAATAATAATAATAATAATAATAATAATAATAATAATAATAATAATAATAATAATAATAATAATAATAATAATAATAATAATAATAATACCCACCACACTTCCCAACTATACCGTTGTTGATTCAATGAATCGTCTGCATCGAAATTGAGAAGCATTAACCAGAATGATCGGTCTGAATTGACATCGCAATGTCATTATATCCCTGTTATTAAATTTGAATGTTGTCAAGTTATCCACTACGCTATACAGACTAAAGCTTCCTGATTTCTCTCCGGTATAAATCCTAAAATTATGTCTATTCGAAACTTTTACTTCAGTTTCCTTTTCTCCTTGGGTCTGAATATTATGGTTGAACTGAACTTGCTAATCTCGAAGCCTATTTCGTTGCGTACTTAAAATTGGTCACGGGAAATTTTGTAGAGGTTTAAAAAATGTTTTAAAAAAACATAATTACTTTCCTTTAAAATAAAAAAAACGTACTAAAGAGTAAAAAATAAAATAAATCGTGATAAAAAGTATTTTTTAAAAGAAAATTACGTTAAAATGTATTTAAGCATAACTAGAAAGAAAAGCATGAGGAGCATTCTCAGATACTATCAACTTATAGTATAAATATATGAAAGCACTCCCCATACTTTTCTTTTTAGTTATGCATAAACAAATTTTCTAAAAGTAATTTTCTTAAAAACTATTTTTTTTTACTTTCTAATACGATTTGTTTATTTTTTTATTTTTTGGTACAATTTATTTATATTTTTAAAGAAAAACACGCTTTTCAAAAATATTTTATTATTTATTTTTTATACTTTGTGTTTCAAAGAAAAACAGAGATTTTTCACAATCAGTTCTTAAAGTCATCATTCTTTCACAACATGATTTACGAAATTCCCCTGCAAGTTATACTACACATGCAAACTCCAGAGAATTTTGGTTGCAAAATACAAAGGATATATAGTTAGTAGAGAGCAATATTAATAAAAACTATGCAATTTACAATTTTTTTTTCTGTAATGAAGTAAAGATGGAGCATTGTATTGTCACTCGACTTACGTCTTGTACAAAAGTTAATCATTCCATGGCGTCAGGAAATTAGTTAAATTATGGTTGCAAGATTTGAAGACACAGTTGAATCTAGACTAGACACAGAAAGAAAGAAAGAAAGAAATAAATTCAGTGAATTGAACAAAATAATAATCAAGAATCACGCCAAGAGGAGAGAGTGACGTGAAAAGCACCAATATAATAACAGTTTACGAGTTTTCGGCGTAGTCCAGTAATTAGCATGCCGAAATTTCACGCTGAAGTTCCCTCGTGGATACATGATTAGCATACGCGCCTTTGGTGCAGGAGACCTAGACACGACTCCCAGTGAAAGCTCGTGTGGTTCAGATTACACGTTTAGCTGTAGGTTCATGTGTCATATAGCCTCCGTGTTGAAAATGTACCACAAACTCAAAATAACCAATCTATAAGTAGTAAAAGTGGACTTTCAAAAAACATCCCTCCCTCCCAAATAAATAACAATCAACTCTCCCGTTTCCGCGCACACTTTAAAGCTGGGTGACGGTAAATATGAAAATTTTAATGGATCCCAATTTCATGAAGACATGCATATCCAAGCACTGGATTTATCTGTGCAATACGCCTAAACTATAATCGTCAAATTGCAGTCACATCTGTTTAAATGCGATGTTAGAAATAGGAATACCCTCAATGTGTTTATTACATGATTTATTTTATTTATTTTTTAGTTGAAATAAGCCAATTAAATGTGACTTCAAAGACAATTAAACGTTTTAAATCGAATAATAATAACGATTATAATATAGCCAATGGTCCCACTGTCTTCTTGTTGATTCAAGAAGGAAATAAGTTTGAAATTACTTCACGCAAGTAAACTGCCAAAACCGATATATTTAATTCTTGTGGCATGCATTTTGAAAGTCAAGACATAAAACTGGCCTTTGTTGTGGTGATCTGTCAGCAAGAAGCATTGTATGTTTAGAAACCTCTTCTCTTCTGTTTATATGTTCCCTCAACGTTCAGCATGCTCTCTTGAAAGCCGGAAAGCAACATTTACAACTAATTTAAGACGTGTTTTCCATTGTGCTCAGCATTACGACGAATGAATAAACTACACAAGTGTTAAATTTTCCACTGCAGGGATTTCACTTGATTCCCTCAAGCTCTGGCATTTTGTTCAGGGTGAAACATTCTTAACAGTTTATGGAAAGTTTTTTTTGAATGTTATATCAAGTTTAATATTATCATAAAACTAAAAAAAGCGAATAAGAAAACACATGCAAAGAGATATGCTCACCGCAAATCTCTTATGATGCAAACAGAGTTCAAGTACTTAAGCCTGCTCTCCAAAGGTGACCAATTTACAAGTAGACCTACGACACAAGATCTGAAAATTTTCTAAGGTTCATCCTATGCAAAGATTAAAGTATTTGTAGCTTACAAAACGCAGCAATTTGCGGCTTGCACAATGCTCTTGCAACCAACGTTAACAGATCAGTTTGAATTTTTTCCCGTGAGGTGTTCTAGCGTTCAAACAACTAGTGGCGTACACAAGGGGTGTTTCAGCTTTAACACTCCCCTTCTAACAAGATATTATGAAAAGGAAATATTTAATATATTAGGTATACAAAATTGACTTTTGCACTGAAAGGATATGAGATTGAGTGCATGAAGCTCTCTTCATGAAAATCTTCGTACGCCATTGTAAACAATTCTTTGCGTCCACTCTCCCAGAGACATCAAAACTGTTAGCGGTGAATTAATATACAAAACACATATAGCAGGATTTTATTTGAGCGTTTGCTTTTATTTAATGTGTTTGGTAATTCCCTCTTCTTTTTCACTAAAGAAGTGTAAAGAAAGACGAACTTACAAATGTAAATAAAGAAATGATATAGGTCTAGTAAATTCAATACACGAAACATAATACTCTCATTTAAAAAGGTCGGTCCAAAATTTATTTTAAAAATTCCAAAACAAAATGTTAATATAGTAAGTAGAGGGTTCTCCATAAAATGGCGGTGAGGAGACATTTCTTATTTAGCGAAGGTTGCTTCCGTTTCCATCGTCCTTAAAAATATAGACATTTTCCAGTGCAATTTGATGTATTACTACCTAATTTTGTTTATGTAAGAAATAATTAATAATCTGAAGTCGAACAAAATAAAATATTTTTGATCTATCGCTTTCTCTCCGCTGTCAAAGAATTTTTTTGTACTGTTTATTTTAATAATTATCAGATGATCTCAGCATGTTCAATACAGAAAAATGTTATTTTTAGGTTTACAATTTGCGTATAAAATTTTAGATTTACAAAAAAAAAAAAAAAAAAAAAATAGATTTTCTCGAAAACTTCGCATCAGGATTTAAACTCACTCAATTCAATTTATTCAGTTCAGTGGGATCTAGCGATTGGTAAAATGTCTTCTCCTTGGACAAAATATTTTCCATTAAACACTAATAATATTAGGCTATAGAATTTATTTATTTTTATTAATGCCTGTGAGCATAAATTAATATATTATCCAGTATAGCACGGCTGGCCAAACAGTTGATCTACGCTGAACATCGAGTAGATCGTGAAACTTTTAAGAAAAAGAAAAAATGACATTATCTGAAAAGAAATCTAACAGCAAAAATAAATAAATAAAAACATAGACAGAAAGAAATGGATGAATGCTGTTTCTATTACTGGATTTGTTTTCTCATTTTCTTCTTAGGGGTCGTGATGGGTCAGTGGTAGACCGTTAATATCTGGTGCATAGGGTCCTTGGTTCGATCCTAGCTTGCACCAAGTGAACTTCGTGGTGGACAAACAGCGTGTGCGTGGATTTTCTCAGAGTGCTCCCGTTTCCTCCCACTTTCTTCATTCCACAGTTTCCTTCATTCCCATAATCACAGTCTCCTTTAGCCTAGCCGACATAACCGCGGGACATAAAGATTTCATTTTTCTTCTTTCACAATTACATTGTTACGAACAGAGTCAGTCGAAATATTGGTTTTCTTGTATTGTGGCGCAAAAACACAGATTTTCCGAACTGCGTTCATTGAGTTTTTCATCAGATTGCATTTTGCACAAATGATTTTATATTGTGAACATTGATACCAAAGCAGCAAATTCAGTACGCGCCATGAGCCTAAGGCGACTATCCTTCCATAGTCAGTCAGAAGAAAATAAAGTTCAACACCACGAACTACTCTTGCATAACGACATCAAGTAACTTAGTCCTGAGCCATTTTCAGAAAGATCCCAATAATTTGCCAGATATCATTCAGTATTTTAGTCACTTGGAAAAGAGTTGCTCTCAGCTGCATGACGTTATTCGGTTAAGCAATCTCGATAGCTGAGTGGTAGAGCGTGCTCATCTCTTGTGCGAGAGGTCCTTGGTTCGACCTCAGCCCATATGAGTTTGTAGTGGACAACATATCCGTGGGTTTTCTCGGGTTGTTTCGTTCCCTCCCACACTCTCATTCCATCAATACTTTCACAATCACTCACTTCCATTAATCATATGTCTCCTTCTGTTGCAGTGCATAATCGTGAGATGCAAAACCAGAAATTTCATTTCAGTGAAGAAGCTAGTTTTTTTTTTCTTTTTTCTTTTAATGGATTTAGTTTCTTGTTATAATGCTTTGAATCTTCAACTGTAGAATAAATATAAACATATTATCAATATGCCTAGCTGCATAAATGCTTTCCAATCCAAATTAAATTTTCTTTACTCCCAGCTCCAGAGAAGCAATTTGAAAACTTTTTCTCATTTAAATGTCTTCGTTAAATACAATGTCAATTCCAGTTGGAAATACGAATCTTGAACCTAGAAAGATAATATTTGGCAAGAAATAGAAACATGATTTCAAGATGTGAAAAAGTTTGAGCCTATCTTGGTTTTCATGTTATTCTCATTTGCAGAAATCGAGGTTGAAGAACATTTCCATCATGCTCCCAGATTTTTTAAATTTGAGTGAAGGATGTTCTCGCAAAGAACGAAATACCACAGCTAGAAACGGATATTTTCGGAACGGCAAATTGTCTTAAAATAATTTATCTGGAGAATTGCAGATCTTCGTTTGAACAGAATTTTCTGTCTCAACCTATCTTTGTGAGGCAGTATTCTTTCAAAGGAAAATAATCCAGTCGAAATATTGTCCGATGAACTTCTAAAATCCTGCCTTCATTTGTGCTTCACCAAGCACGAACTTCCTTTGTCTCAATTCTCGGAAGAGATGCAGCGCCACTTTTCAAATTCAAAATAAAAGCTTAGAGATAAAATACTGTAAGCAAGGTGAGGAGTGTAAGTGTGTAGAACGCCGGCGCCTCAACCCGTTGTAAGGTGAGCCGGTGGGAAAGAGCCATGGAGGCCGACCACTAAAGCTATTAAATTGAGATATCTATGTAGGGCCATTTAGGAACATTTCGACACGTTAAGAAACAACTTGACACTTTTCTAAAAGTTACGATAATTTTATTCTGCAAAAGCGATAATGCTTGACAGTAATCCTTGCCTTAGTTATAAAACACAAAATCTTGCCCGTGAATGCAGTACTTGCAAAAGCAAGAACACATAAACGGAATGGTGCGAATCAGTAGATTTTGGAAGTCTTGCGGGAGAACTCGCCACTACTATGGGAGATGTCGACAGTATATAAACAATCCTTCACATCTTTTAAAACAGTATCCTTTACAACAAACATAAAACGTAATGAAATACTAGATGTAAGGTTTCTACTATTTACATATGACTTATTTGCAAACTAAGTTGGTGCAATTCATTACAACTAAGTTGAAATACAGATAACACTGAAACAACGTAAGCTCGTTATGCAACATATTGCTTTCAATATTTCACTACGCATAATAATCAATAATCGAAAATCACAATTTAACTCAATCATTTTCGGAATCCATATGCGAAGATCCAACAAAGGCTTATTTATTCCAACAGAAACTGACTTTCTCATAGTCTTCTTTCACAACATTTTAGAGTGTTCCTACGAACAAAGTTGCGGTAAGACAAGTTGAAATTGTTTTTCAAACTACGGAAGAAAGATATATTATGGATTGACAATTTTGAGTACTATGTAGTGGGAGGATTAGAGACTTCCCTTAATTTATCAGGATCTTTGACACATGTGCTGTGCTAAACTAAAACCAAAGGTACTTTACTATTAGGCTTATACCGGACTAAATGACACAGAAGCTGAAAAAGCGTGTTTGTTATGTAACCTAAACTTATGATGTATACACTGAGATGAACCAGACGGTAATCCTTTTGTCTGATTACTTTCATTATAACAATGGAACTACATGTCGAAATCTCCCTTCAATCACTGTCGATTTATCTTGTCACTGTAACAAGTAATGTGTGTCAGCTTGACACACACGTATACAGAGGGTATACTCTATCATAATACCAATCCTTTGAATTCTTTCAAACTACCACTATATCTTATTTTTTTACTCACTGAAACTTATAACATGGATATTTTTTGATTAAATAAAGGTTTATGTATCTATTTTAGAGGCTTCTGCTTCCTTTGCAACAGGCAAAATTAATTTCTCTGCATATGCAACTTGTCACAGAGAATCCACACTGACCTTCCACGTACTGGATGTTTCTTCTCGTGTGCGTGTATCATCACTAGCTTTGCCAGACCTTAAAAGTGTCGAGGTCTCCCTAAATGACCCTATGTGTTCTGAGTTTGTTTGATTTTTTTAATGTAGTCAAATCAATTACCTCTAATATTGCTGAGACTTTCTAGGTTCGCCGAAGAGAGACTTCTATGTTCTTTCAGATAATAGGGGAAGGCGCAATCTAAACACGATCGATTCCCGGTCATGAATGACCAGTGTTCTGCGACTTAGCCAATGACTTAATTTTTTAGATCGATAGGTTAACAAAGTTAATGAAACATATTTCATTCCGAACATATTCAAAATACGTACATAAATATTTCATATTTAATAATAGATGGTAGTTCGGCCTCCACGGCTCTCTCCCACCGGCTCATCTTTCAACTAATCGAGGCGCCAGCGTTCTACACACTACACCTCTTCACATTAAAATACACATTTTTACTAATGATGATTATTTGCAATTTTTTTTAAAAAATATTATATTGTTAATAAAATTAATAATATGCTTCGGTATTAGCAAACAAGCTGTTGTAGATCGCCAAGGATTTTCGCAATCCTAGACAGATCACTGAATCAAAAAGTTGATCATCCTTGCAGTACAGTACGGCATTTATAGTTTTATTTTTTTACACCAAAGTAAGTACGATTTCGTAAATTATACAAAATTATTAGTGTTCAAGGGAAAAAACTATGTCAAAAGAAAATATTTATACCAATAGATGGATGCCATTGAGACAAACAAAAGTGTAAATCTTCCTTTTGTAGTTGTTGAAAAAAGTCGGGGAAACGAAATTATTGTTTTAAAGAAAATGCTGTGCGATAACCAAACCACGTATTCAGATGAAACTGATCCCCAGGTATATTCTTATCAAGCTTTTTCTTATGCAGCTAGCAAGATGACAGTACACAGTATAGTTAATGAGATATAGGTCAAAATTATAATCAACTCTAAAACCACATTTTAAAAATAAGTTTGATTTATTACGTCCGTCTGGGAGGCAAGAATAAATCTCGAGATTCACTTGTTAAATCATAACCAATCTTGGTCAGAAAGTAGAGGGTCGAAAGTTAGGAATTGAGTTTGTTTCTGGACCCAATACTCAAACCGGAAGTAGTAGAAATTAACACATTTATGCCTTTAACGTTGATCGCTCTATAGGAAAAATAGTAATAGAATAGAAAGATACAGTTTTCTGCACTCTAATCTCTCTGCTAAAATACTAAAGTGGTATAAATATAACAACCACTTCTGGTCTGAGTAATAATTGAGTAAAATATCACATCCATAAACAAGGAAACTCCTTCACGTACCGTACACGTGACACTTATACCTGTTGTTGAACTATAATGACTAGTGGCGTATTTACGATCTTGTTTCGGGAGGCGCTTTGTTAACTTTATTCCTGGAAACAGGGACGTACGGAAGGGGGGGGACACGGGGGTCCGGACCCCCCCCGAAATTTCGACTTTTTAAAAATTTAGTCTAATTTTAGGGGCAATT
This sequence comes from Thermobia domestica, assembly GCF_964235325.1. Lineage (NCBI taxonomy): Eukaryota > Metazoa > Arthropoda > Insecta > Zygentoma > Lepismatidae > Thermobia > Thermobia domestica. The sequence goes on along the minus strand of NC_137454.1, from coordinate 219,438,945 downwards.
TTAGCAATTTTAATATAAAATAGCTTCATATTTAGTTTGAACCCCCCCCGAAATAAATTCCTGGGTACGCCACTGCCTGGAAATGCAAAGATTCTGCAAGATAAATCATTTAATTTAATATAGTAAATAGAATTTCGGGGGGAAGGGCTTAAGCCCGAAGGCCCACCCTCTTAATACGCCTCTGATAATGACTATAATATTAACTATATATATATATATATATATATATATATATATATATATATATATAAACTCTCAATAAATCTCATTGAGCTGAACAGAATGATACACTTTGAGGGTAAACTCTCATGAGTATCTGCCTTTAATGGCGCTAAAAAGTTAGTCTTTTGTTGCCAATTTAATGTAGTTGATGATTTTTTCAGACAGAATAAATTATTTACTTAGCAAATTGTAGTTTTGCTAAATTTATATTTGTATGTCGCAAAACTGCTAGTTTTCTTCATTTTAGTTTCCAATAGGCTGAGAGAAGCATAATAATAATAATAATAATAATAATAATAATAATAATAATAATAATAATAATAATAATAATAAAAATGAAATTAAAATCATTTAAGGATAAGTAGAGCATATTTTTATCTAATTTTGAAGAAATGTTAACGTTTTCCATTCCTAAGGTCAAACCGAAGAATAGGCCATGTAGTATCATTTGAAACCTATTTCGTTCTTTTCAACAATAGCAGTCGGACTAAGGTGAACGAATAACGGCTAAACTTCATTTAAGGGATCTTAGGTTTGAAACAAGCGGTCGGTCGGCCATTCTAGTTGTTTTCTTTCTTGACATTAATGCACGAATTGCACTTCTAGACAACGTTCTTTCCGAAATAAATGTTAAGCCTTCATTGTTAATTGTAAAAAGGCTTCAAAAGCTAAGTATGGCATTTTGCAAATAAATAAATAAAAATGAATTGTTTGCAGATTAAAATTTGATTAATTTCTTTTAAAACTAATTAAATTTATTTCCTTTATTATTTTATATTTGACTCCTGACTTATTTTAAAATCATTAACATTTGCACAAAGAAAATTCTTACCGTCAATTTTATCTGGTACTCAAAAAAGACATGTAACTTCCACCTCCACCTCCAAGCGTAACGTTGGTTAATATATTTAAGAGCAGGGATGCAAATAAGCAAGAAAATTTTACTAGCCCCTCTCCCCCCCAAAAGAAAAAAGCTACTAGCCCACATCCCACAATAGAAATCATTTACTTACCTTCGGCATGATATTAAATACTCGCCCGCAGCGATGAACCACTCGTCCCCCCGAGCGGGCGAGTGGTTATTTGCATCCCTGATTTAAGATTATATAATAGCTTGAAATATCACGCGAAGGGGTTTTTCGATCTTCGCTTCTTTCCTAAATATCTGTTTTTCTGCTTTTGATTTAATTTATCTCTAAAGGTTTGCTAGCGGAAATTCACTGAAACGCAGTTTAAGTTGGTAATAGAAAATACCTATACAAGTGGCGGACTTCACGAATATATATACATTTGGCTTTAGAAATACGCAGTCTAGTTAAGCAAATAACTTGACGGATAGTTAAGTTCAAACGGAACAGAAGTGTGTTGCCAATTTCTAATACGTCTCTTGTCCATTTACAAACCTTTCGGAACATCTTTTTTTTCTTTGTTATCATCTGAATTAGTACATCTGAGAACGAGTAAAATAAGTTTTATAAACTTTAAAATAAATGTCCCGGCGGGAGCTCATGCGGTTCGGATTCCACGTTAATCAGTAGGTCCACGTCTCATAGCCTCGCTGCTGAAAGGGACGCTAAATTAAAATCAACTCAACTCAACTCTAAAATAAATGCCTCAACCATTAAATGGGATAAATCACCTGAAATTAGGTATCAGCAAAGCAAAAATCACGAAAAAAAAAATACATTTCAGAAAAGTGGACAAGAGACGTTTTGGAATTGGACTACTAAAGTGTACTTCTTTTAAAAACTACTATCTGAAATGACCGTTCTTCCAACAAGAAGAATACATTTATGAAATATATTTGAAAGATGCATTTGAATCTCCTTTACCACCTTATGACGCCTGTTAGAATCAAAGTAAAATAAAGAAAAGTCAGCTCGTCAAATGTTAACTACAGTAAACTCCCGATTATTCGTGGGCGGATTAAGTTTTGCGGATTCCTTTCCTTTTTCCTTCTTTGACTGCGACGACAAATTACGGTATCAATAGAAATTCAGAAAGATAGTAGGAACCACCAGTCATCGGTACTGCGCTGCAAAAGTTTCTGCTTTATAATTTGGCTAATTTAAGAAAGTCTATTCGGGCCTACTGGAGAAGGTAATGTAAATGAAGATAACACCATTGAGTAGATTAACTGTATCACCAATAATCCAGGTTTTGAACATCTTCCTGATGAGCAAAGCGAAGATAGAGCATGAGGGGTGAAGATTGAGGAAGCAGAGAATAAGACGGAGGAGCAAGTGAGCCATGACACAGCTCAAGAATAAAGAAGAGGTGTTTTAACACGAAAAAAAAAAAAGTTCACCGATTTTTGTTTCTTGTCTCTGAAAAAGTAAACCAACAAACTTGTAAGGGTAGAAAATTACTATTTAAAGTCACAATTGCATGTGTAGGCCAACTACTGCAGATAAAAAACGTCCAAAGCATTTTCGTGTTGATTTGTGTTCTATTGCGGTCACTATCCGGGTTATCCGCTCTTACCATGCTATGTGATTCCGCGGATGATCTGAAGTTCACTGTATGTTCAAAAGTGCATTTCAGATGGTGCTACATTCATTTTTGGGAAAATATTTAAGCCCATTTCTCTCCTCAAGATAAACATTTAAAAGTGAAATGATAATAACTGAGGTTGATGCAAGTGCTAACTATCTTCAAGCATTCATTTTTTAAAAGTTCAAACGTTTCCTCATTTTCGTCATTTTATGAATACAAAATGGAAAAAAATGAAATGAAATCTTTAAGTTTTACGTCCCACGGTTATGCCGGGGAGGTTAAAGGAGACGGTGATGATGAGAGATGAGTGAAATGGTGGAATTAAGAAAGTGGGAGGAAACGGGAGAACCCCAAGAAAACCCACGAGCCCGGTGTTTGTCCACCACAAAGTCCACACGGCGCGAGCTGGAATCGAACCACGGACCCCAAGCACCGGAGGTGAACGCTCTACCACTGAGCCACCGCGCCCCCACAACAAAATGGGAAGTTAAGATGTTTCCGAAATATTCCTCCTTCCCTCCTAGAAGCAGAATTATCAAAGATTCTGGGACAGGAAATTTTTTTTATATTTTAAATAAGGATTTTACATACCAAGCTTTATCTCTCTAACATGTGACACTCAACTTTGAACATACATTTCAAACCACCTGCTCCCTTAGGATACGCACTGTAATGAAAGTGGCATGATAAAACCCCAGTTCGAGGTATGTACTAGGTCGAAAATTTCATTTCAAACGATTTAGACGTTTTCCTATGACGACGAGACAGAAAAACTTAATGCTATTTTCATATATTGAGGGAAAAATTACAGAAATTGTCCATTTTTCTCTTTAACTTTTGAAAACTCTGGGACACATGCGAGCTTATTTTTAGTGGAAATTTTATTTACAGAGTTCCATCTTCCTTCAGAGACGCCTAAGCAGTGAAGATTTAAGAGGGATGACCCAGGGAAATTTCTCAGCAGGAATATATATTCGATAGTGCTCAATGTGAGTTACCAGCAGTTTCGAAATATTTCTTTAGCCCGTTGGATTGAGAGTCCTCCGGAAGATATCTTCTAGTCACCACTGATTCTTAAAAGTTTTACTTTTAGCAAATTTTGAATCCCTTCTTCTTCTCTCTGAGATACGGATTTTAGTTACAATGACACAACCTAGTTGAAGGTAGGACTAATTATTCGAAAAATCATATCAAACGGTTCAGTTGTATTTCTGTTATGATGATTTCCTTTCTAAGTGAAATAATTTATATTCTTACACTTACAGTGTATAACCGAATTTGCATCTGAATTGAGGTTCGTATGTTTGAACTCTCTGAGTTTCGTAGTGAATAGTGTGCGGGGATTTTGTTACGAAATAATTCATTTTAGAGCATAGAACAGACAAAATAGAATCAAATTAATCATTACTTTCCTATGGATTGTGGTTTATTCTCTGTTGTACTTTCATTTTTTCTTAATCTTGCTACACTTTTTAAGTAGTAATATTTTCAACGAAATAGATACATGTCTAATCTAATCTGAAATCAAAACTTATTTTCTTTGCAACGTTATGAAAGCTACAGGAGAGATTCTCTACTCTCAATTGGACATTAGGGTCTTATGCAGAGTCGTTTTGACGTATGATTAGGTCATACTAAAGTCATGACTACTGCAAGAAACATATGTTAGTCGAACTCTTTATTATGGCTTTAATCACGCGTCAGAACGACTCTGCGTAAGGCCCTAAATGTTTTAAAGATCAGTACGAGGAGTATAAATCTTTGGATTAGAGGGAGAGAGTTCAATGAACCTAACAGTATTCGGGTTCGATTCATTGTACTCCAAAGATTATTTGTTTTATTCTATTTATTCCAAGTTAAGGTTGGGAAAAAAATCACTATTTTCCCCTTTGCAAACAGCCCGCATTTTAATGGCCATAAAGTAATGATTTTTTTCAGCTGTACGTCCCATGATTATACCGTGTTGGCTGAAGGACATGGTAATTATGAGAATGAAGGAAGTGGGAGGAAGCAGGAATACCCCGAGAAAACTCACGCACATGAGTCACAAAGTAAGTAGTAAACATCTAGAGATAATTTGTGCTCATGTATAATGCATTCAACGGATAATTCAATCGCAGGACACTATTTATGGTCTCTAAAACAGTTCTCTTGAATCTGACTCCAGAAAATTGTCCAATTGAGTCCTCAACCGAGTGTCTTGACCTTCAAAACTTGCATTATAAGCTAATGGCACACCTAACGCTTAAAATACGGAAGATAAGGGAATCGAATTGAGAACTTCGAATCGTGCAAAATGAAGAACACGATAACCACTCAGCTCCTCGGAAGTTCTGTCATTTATTTGCTTTATGCTTTGTATATTGTTAAGTATAAAACAAATTTCTGAATTACACTACTAATACAAATATTTTTATTTTTTAAAAAAACTTTCTTCACGAGTGTACATAAATTTATCGTCATTCGAGTATATCTAGTTCTTGTTTATTAATGTACTAGCCTTCGGATAGCTGAGGACTTCGCTCCCAGACACCCGCGTTTGCTTGGCCTATGGCCTCACACATTATATTTCAGGTTTCGCTTTCGTTCTTCACACGGCAATAACACATGTATGGTATTATTCTTTGCGAAAAATTTCTTTTGTCCTTAGAATATATGCATTTCAATCAAATGATAAAAAAAAAGAAAAAAAAACATGTGGGGCCAAGTGCTAACAGTGTTCAAAAATTAATTTCAAGTGTTTCATCCGTTTTCCCTTGATGATGAGAATGATAAATTTAGAAAAATTTAGAAATTGGGTCCCTTTTTCTCATAAAAAAGCAGACTATCCGGAAACGCTACGACATGTACCCACTTGTTTTGAATAAGGAGCTTATATATATATCAAGTTCCATATCCCTAATAGGTTTATCTCTCTTATCTTAAGAGATTTCGAGATATGTCCATTTTATTACAACAATTGTAAGTCTCGACCTTTCTCTCTTCATCTTTTTTCGTCCATTCTAAGAAAAATATCAGAAAACACTAAAACGCATATTTAGCAAAACATAAAATTTTAAATGAAAAGTCAAAATATAAAATTTAATCTCTCTAACCTTACAGGAATTCGAGATATTGACCACCCTATTATAGCAATTCTAATACTATTTATTTTTTACTGCTTTTTCTATTTTCTTCTACAGGAAATATTAAAATAAAACTGTGAAAAACACATGTATAATTATTTTAAATGGGGGTCCATATACCAAATTTCATGTCTCTACACTTCAGGGACTCCGTGATATGGACATTTCCTATAGTAATTACCACCCTCATTTCGCCCCCTTCCCGTTGAATTTCCAAAAAAAATCCTTCCTTAGTGGTACCTTACGTCATAAATTCTATGCACTGTCAAAATTTCAAGTTTCTAACTTAAAGAGTTTCGGCCTGGGCATTGATCACTCAGTTAAGACTTCCTCTTTTATAGAGATAAGAGGCCTGTCATGTACCATCCCGACACTTCTCTAGAACAGCATGAAAAAAATCACGGAAAAGCAACAAAAATTGTATATCCTCGCCTCCAAGCCAAATACGTTACCGTTACAAGAGTAACATCCTATCGCTAATGTTAGATTTTATCCTTATAGTGAGTTGCTACAAGAACTGAGATCCATTATAGCAATTTTAAAGCAATGGTGGACCGTTGTTTCTGCGGCAATAAACCATTTGATTTTCTGTCAAAGCATTGCTCTGACAGGAAATCCGATGGTTTATCCCTGTTACAGCAATGCTCTCCCCAGTTCTTGACATTAGAGAAATTACTAAACAACAATAAAAAATATAATATAGTTCATATTGCCCGTAAGAGTATATGGAGGTTTGAAACAATATATTTAATACTTTTTAAAATCTATTATTATTAATCTTCTGTTCTTATTTTATTTCTACAGGTAGTTGTAGCTAGAAGGTGATAATCAGACTTTGAAGAATAAATAAATAAAGTTGATCAACTCATTTCTCACAAACCTTGGATGTTAATTTATATTTAATTTGCTATTACAAACACGCCTTCAAAGCAAGAAACATAGAACATTATAACTTCTATAAAATATGAAAGAGAACAATTACCGGACCTGCACCAACTCTGATGCCAAATTTTCTAACAAGCATTTTCTAACGCAAATAGCGGACATATATTTTGTTAAACCAATATTGACATTCTTTGCACTGTATCGGATAAAATCAATTCATTAAATTAAACAAATTCCTTGTTTACTTGTTGCTCTCCAAACACACACAGTCCTACCCGCTGGTCTAGTGGCTAGCAAGTGTTTTTGTTACACGTGGTCCAGGGTTCGATTCCCGGTGAGTAAACCTAAAGATACAAGCGTAAGGGGTGAATTAAAATAATCTTATTTCAATATATGTGTCATTATATATTGTTAAAAAGAAAACAATGTTTTATACCATAATGGCAACCAGGACATTTCATTGGGGAAGAGGGAGAAGGATAAAGTATATTAAATATATTTATAAACTGCTATTGTTTTTGTTGCTGAGACACTTTGATCTTCGGTCGAGACCTCTTGTTCTTCGTTCTACGCCACTGACATATATTTCTCTGTTAAGTGTCAGTTAACAGATGATACATAAACATTACATCAATATTAGTCTGAGGAAGCTCTGACGCAAACTCTGCGTTAACTCTCATTATTAATATATGATACCAATATCACTACGGAATCTTTTAAAGTTAGTTTGGAATTTAACATCGATAATCTGGATAGAAGTGTAAGCCCATATATAATATACAGAAAATAGACGATCATAAACATCATTCATCTCGAAGATGTTTCTCTACTTTCTTGAAGAAATTTACGCAAAGAACAAACTTTTTACTAACTATTAAATAAAAATATTGTAGCTGTAAAATGAAGATGAAAAAGAGATTAGCGATTTAAAAAAAAAGAGAGAGAGAGAGAGGAAGATTTATGAGAAAAATAGAAAAATCAACATCGAAATTTCATTTTGAAAACAAAAGCGACATTTTTAAATATAATGTTTCATTTACCTTTCTATACTATCTTGAGACAACAAGCACAATAATATACATTTTTTTTTTCATTTAAAGATATTTTCTTTTCACAAATGTAATCGAAATTGCACTTACCAGAATCCTGCCGGTGGTGGTTTGACCTGATATCAGCTCCCCCGCCCAGTCTTTCGCTTCTGTCATAAACGTCCCCTCGAACTCTTGTCTGCCTTGCCTTTGGGCGGCTTTTTGTTCCTTTTGCTTCGGGTCATTTGGTGAATATTCTTGCTCTTTTCGACAACACAAAAATGCAAAACCTCTCCACAGCAGTACTATTAGCAATCCAGCGATAAATGTGAAAATGCTGGATAGCAAGAAGCACCACCACTTTCTTACATCTAAACATTTATCTTCTAAAGGCTGTTCCGTGGTAAACGCTTCGGTATCTGCCATGTCCGCTGATTATCACGTTTCAGGGATATGCTTCATAGGTGAAATGGATATTCACCTAAAATTACTACCAGAATTAAACTCAATCATTTCTCTCGCTCTGTAGCACGGCCTTATTGTCCGCCTGCCGCAGACGAAATGTACCCAGGCAGCTTCTGCAATCAATACTTCCACAGCCAATCACAGCTCGTTAAGGATGTGACATCAGTGAACTGACATGGCGGCTAGTGCGGGAGAACTTGGGTGAGTGACCAGTATGTAAATAATAAACTAAACACATATTTGACAGAAAAAAGGCATTATTTACAAATAATAATTTGCAAAATACATAAAATTAAAGAACAATATGGAGCTAAAAGGAAATCGTGATATACTTGTCTGCTTTTGTTGGTAGCATGTTTTTAGTAAATTTAATCAAGAAGTGTTAGAAGAGAAATGTTTTTATATTTAATGTAAATAAATAAGATAACTAATTGTGCTAATGAAGCGAAAGAAAAGAAGGCACTAGTTTTAGTCTTCCAATTCTACTATACTCTTTTTATATTGTAGAATTCTGAAAAAAAAACTGCGTAACATATAAAGACAAAAAAATTTGCGCATGTAGCCTACATTGTTTTTATTTGTTTTTAACATGTTACAGTCGTTTTGAATATGTGCGAATTAAACATTTTATGTAGAGCAAATAGAATTCGAAGCAGCCATGTTTATATTTCACTAGAAGGTCACAGAAATAGGATATCATTACGTAAGAATTTAATTATACCTTGCACTTCCTTGTACTTGTAAGTTATACAGTACTCTCATAGCAAATTATGGCAAATTTTTACTTTGAGCCAAACAGTGACTACAACCGATTCATCTGATCCGGTTCCCGGAGCAGTTTAGGAATCATCCCTAAACTGCTCCCGCAACCGGATCAGATGAATCGCTTACAGTTACTAACAGAGTGAAAGTAATGTACGATGTTAAGAATTATATTATAAGTACAAGGGCCAAAATGTTACTATACGATGTTAAGAATTATACTATAAGTACAAGGGCCAAAATGTTACTATACGATGTTAAGAATTATACTATAAGTACAAGGGCCAAAATGTTACTATACGATGTTAAGAATTATACTATAAGTACAAGGGCCAAATGTTACTAAACATCAATTTAGGTGAAGCGGTGACTACCAATTTTAAGATCTAAATGGGGGCTACCGCCCCCTAACCCCCCCGCTCAAGTACCATAAAAACATCCAAAACAACAATAAATAATCAAACCACTACTATAAACCTAATTTACAAGCGGGAAACAAATCAAGAATAAAAATAATATAAATTAAAAAAATGAAAACACTCACCGCTAATGATAGACATATCCAGCATGCCGTAAAAATTGAAAATAACGCTCTCCAAGTGACAGTGAAAAATGTTCCTTTCCACACAGACGTCGATTTATTAAACCAAGCACATTTGCTATTATTACAAACAAGGAAAACCAATAAACCCCAACTTCTCCATACTTCGGAAGTAACTTCAGCCTTCGACCACAACCATCACATGTTTTCTCTAACTCAATTAAACCACATAGTGCCGCAAAGCGATATGAGTTAATATCCGAATCAAATACAAACTTATTTAAAAACGACAAGTTCAAATTCTATATATTAAATTCATTAAACGGTTTCTCAATTAAATTTGCTAACTCGATCGTCGCCATGAAACGAAAATTCAATTACGCGCTTCCCGCATGTAACCAGCAATAGCACACACATACAAGCACACAGAACATGTGACATCACACTTACAAACTACCATATGACTGTACACAGACACCTAGTGGGAAAAATATGAACTAAGACGTCACACCAAAGGCACGAACAGTTCCAGCAAGTGACTCACGCAGAAACAGTTCTAGGAAGTGACTCAACCTATAAGAACCGATTAAAGTCACAGTTTGAGTCAAAGTAAAGACTTACCCAAATGATAAGAAACAGCACATATTACTTTCGGTGTAGGTGCAGAATAGTCTCAAATTAAATATTTGTGTATATTCTTTCAATTTTCTTGCTTGAAATGGTTCACTAAGATGTTTTGGACTGTAATTACCCTGGTTCATGCCCAAATAATTGTGAAACAAATTGATAATATGCGTGCAAGGTGATGTGCTTTCCCTTATGGGTATACATACGCGTACTGAGGTACACTATAAAAACAATTTTGCAAAAATTAAAACCATATTTATACTTCAGTACAAGGTCACAGAGTACGATACAGCCTCAAGGATATAATTATACCGTGCACTTTATATTAAAAATGTTGGCATATTATTTCGGCCTGAGAGAGACCAGAAATTTTTGTAAAAGATGTTAATTTTAAAATATTGCCATATTTTGGTTAGATAGGGTTGTTTTAGGTTAAGTTAGGTCAGGTTAGCTTTGTTATTTCAATGTAAAGTATGTTCGTGCTTACTTTGATCCCATCTGTCCAACATAACCCAAAATATCCTTTGTACTTGTAAGTCATAGTACTCTTGTAGAAAAATCTGAGAAAATAGCATACATTACTTTCAGTGTGTGTGCAGAATAGTGCGTCAAATTGTATACGTATTTTCTCGCTTCAAATAAGAGGTTCTCGGTTGTTATATATTACTTTCGGTGTAGGTGCAGAATAGTCTCAAATAAAATATTTGTGTATATTCTTTCAATTTTCTTGCTTGAAATGGTTCACTAAGATGTTCTGGACTGGAATTACCTTGGCGCATGCCCAAATGCTTCGAAACAGATGGATAATATGCGTGTAAAGTGATGTGCTTCCCCGTATGTGTATAAATACGCGTCCTGAGGTACACCATAAAACCAATTTTGCAAAGAAATACAAACTTGTGCTAGGTGGCCACTAAAAACAAGAATGTTATCATCTAATGGGGTTAGGGTAGGAGTACAGCAGGGGGACCCGCACGGAGATGCATTCATAGGGAGCTGTAGCGTCACTGAAGGAGAGTATGAGCATAAACAGGATAATGCAGAAGAGAAAGCACTTGTAAGAACTTCACACTAGTAACTCTATGCTAAGAAACATAAGATGCAGGTTTCTTGCATCGTGCAGAAATAGTCCACCGGTGGAACTTACTATACTATGTTACATGATCACCTTTGATATGAACAAACCAGGGATGGCTGGTTTAAACCAGCTGTTTTTTTCAAAAAAAAAAAAAAAAACCCAACTGGTTTAAACCAAAAAACAAAATATGTTCGTAAAAGTGTAAGTGTTTGTAAAATCTTGATGAACACACATTTGTGGGTTATCACGTTTCACTCCCGTATATTATTCGTATTATATTCAGACCTAAATTTCCATTCATTACTCAAAAAGATCATACTACAAAAGCAACTTTTTTATATAAGTTTATAAATGTTTATTTTGTGATTTTTTGTAGTTGTTATTATTGTTATGTAATTGCAATCAAAGAAAAATTCTAAATATTGTTTCGTTTCAATGTTTACTATTGATAAAATACATCGAAAATGCCGTACTTTTTGTGTGTGGGGGGGGAGGGGGGGGTCATACAGACACCACGAGAGGCATTTAGTGAAATAAGTATCTTTGGTATCTATTTATGTATAAATGAGTCTGAGCCAAAGTGGACTCAAATAATTCGTATCTTTATTCACTTTTCTTATTGATATGCAGATTAAGTCGGTGTATTTCTTTAATTAGGACCAATAAAAGTCGTTGTTAACTAACTTGAACTAAATTAGCTCTTCTGTACTCCGTAGTACTTTGAAATTGTTCATATGTAATTCTGTATAATGGTTTCACTTGTGCAACTGTTTATCTTTTTGTCCTTCTGAAATGACTCTTGACAGTTATATTAAGAAGCATGTACAGATCCGTATAACGTATTTTTTATCAGGTTTCCTTCGTGAGTCGGCAGGCGTATCGCATTTGTGGCCAATTAGTCCTGGCTCCGAGTTCAAAGGGAGGGCAATTTCTCTTGGATGTAACTCGAGAAGCGATTTTTATTCCGCTTTAAGCTTATGTGACCCCTTCCAGCATAACCCGGTTGTTGCATAATAACATCAAGGCGAAACAAACTTATTTCTGTCCATATATGATATGAATATATAGAGCAAATTATTTAAACCATAAAAACCTGGTTTAAACCAAAAAAAACGTTTTTTTTTTTTTGTTTTTTTTTAAAATAAAAACCATGGTTTTTGCCAACCCTGGAACAAACCCATTTTAACCTTTATAATGGTTTGACACAACATAAAATACTGCTTTCCTATATAGTGAGAAATGGTCCGACATTGAATATCCGATTATGAATCATCTTGCATCTGCACTCACTCATTTTAACTAAAATTGCCATTTTTAGGGTGGACTGTTCTGCATCATTACCGTACTTCCCACGGTAACACTCTTTGATGTAAGGCCTAGTCATCAATTTGGAAATACGGAAATTAAATGTAAAAAAATGAATTTAAAAAAGATTTTTTATCAACTTATTACAATATGCGACCAGCTACGCATAGATAAGAAGCGCAGAGCTTTAATAGTGTATAGTAAATAGAATAGGTGACGTCGGGGTAGTTTAAGTTCGTTAAAATTAATTGAATGTAATTTCTCATGTCTGTGTAAGGTTACCAGCTGGAGCAGGCATTGTAAAGTTAAGTTTTCGTTTTTTTTTAACGTTAATTCTGTAAGTTTCCCAGGTATATTTCGTTTGCACAAACGCTACAAACACCCTCGGGCTAAATAATTTGCGTAAAAGTGCATCCATTAACGTACCGTATTATAGAAAAGAGTGGTTAACGTATTATAGAAGAGTTCAATATGTGGTAATAATGTATTTGTGAAGATTTAACTGTGTATGTTGTAACTATCTAAACTCTGGTACCGGGTTGATAATCAGTAAATCAAGAAATAGACTAAAATAGAGCTAATAGCTCAGTAGTAAATAATAGATGTTAATATAACAGAACGTAAACGTTGTAATATTTGAAGTTCTGAATACATATTTCTTCTGTAAAGATTATTCGATTTAGATCCACTTTGCTATGTATGTTCTTTAAGGCTTCCCGATCAGTCCTACTGGTTGAAGTTGAATCTGAAGAATGAGAGGATTAATTAATCCCAATTTTAAGAAGAAGACCTGTTTCATCATACGTTCCGTAACAATTCTCCGTTTTTTATGAAACGTGGCCTATCTTTTGTTAAAGCTTACGTCTCAAACCTCTTGTTTAGGGTTGAAGTTAGAAGGTGCATTTACTCAATCTAGAAAGAAAGAAACAGATTTGCCTATAAATGATCAGATTTACACGAATCTTTCGTAAAAATTATTGATTTTGATTCAATATGGGGTTTTCCTTGAAGGCTTCTCAATTATTGTCACTGCTTGAAAATAAAATCACTGTAGAACGAGGAAGTTATTTTTAGTCTCTCACTCCCCACCGATCAATTTTAAGCCATATATTCCACCAAAAATTTTATAAAATCAGTCAGAGGCAAGGAGACGAATTTTTTTTACTCTGCTTTATTATTACTGTTATTATTAAGTATTCTGCCTTTCGGCAGGTCCTGGGACTAATGATTTTTTTTTTTTGGTGAAATGTTTCTTCCACTTTTGTCGATCTTCAGCTTCCTCTTTCAACTCCCAATATTTTCACCTATCTTTCAAATCATTAATCAGCTGTGTTCTTCCTATTCCTCGCTTCCCTTCCATCTTTTCTTCTATGGCGTTGTGAAGAAGACAATTTCTTCGCAAGATGTGTCCGATCCAATTGGCCTTTCTTCGAAGGATTGTGGCTAGAAGTATCCTCTTTTCTTCTATCTGTTTTAAAACATCTTCGTTTGTTGCTCTCTCTGTCCATTTTGTCTTCTCCATCTTTCTCCAACACCACATTTCGAAGCTTTACAAATATTTCCTCTCTAACTTCTTTAATGTCCAAGTCTCTGAACCATACAGTCCAATGCTACATATATAGCACTTGACCAACTTCTTCTAAAGTTCAATATTGAGCTTGCTAGTTAAGAGTGATCTTTTCTTGTTGAATACTTCTTTAGCTGTTGCAATTATTGACGTGATCTCTTTGGTGCAGTAAGCGTCTCTCGTCAAAACACTTCTCAGATATTTGAAATTATCGATCTCTTAAAGTTTTCTTTGTTCTACTCTGATCCGTAAGGGTGTGTTTCCACGGGATATTCTCATGACTTTCGACTTTTCGATGTTAATTTGCATTCCATAGTTTTCCAGTGTCAACTATTTTGTCAATCATCTCCTGTAATCCTCCATCGGTTTTAGCTATCTGCATACCTGATCTTGTTAATGATCTGCCCTCCAATCTTGAAATCTCCAATTCCCATTAATGCTTCCTTCATTAAACATTCACTGTAAATGTTGAATAATTGGGGCGACAAACTACATCCTTGTCTGACTCCTCTTCCATCTCCACACTGGAAGAAAAGAAAATGAATTTTCTTATATTATATTCTATATCTTAAAGTCGTATTTCTTAAAATCTTATCTTCGCTCTTAATCTTATTTTTCTTCCAAATGTGAATATTAATTTCGTATAATTAGTGATAACTAACAGCTCTATAAATATTTATATCTTCCTATCTACTTCCTTTCATAAGTACTTGCTCGTTACGTCTAGGGTATTTGGCTCATTTCAAAGGATATTAAATGAAAGATCGAGAAATTAAATAGGAGATTAATAGTTTATTTACAAAAGAAATACTCTAATTATTAGGTAGGAACTTTAACTCAGGACGCCACTCCACACTATATGCACTCAAGCTTCCTTCTTACCCTTCCCCAATAACTAATGGGGAAAGGAAGTAATTCGATCTAACCTTTATAGATATCCTAATTTCCTTAATAATCAAATTGGTCTCTATTATAGTAGGGGACCTGTGGAAAATACGGTTTACAGTATTCCGTTACTCCTGGACCGTACTCCTTGCTTTTAAAGACGGGACCTTTACTCACAGGTCACTGTCTGGCCTAACCCTGTCTCTGGGACTCCAAGTTAAGTCCACAAAAATGAATCTATCTAGCTTAAGTATATATATTTATATAGGATAGGTTGGTATTAGGGATAGGATGTCAGCCTTTACTCATGGCTCTGACTAAATCTCCTTACACTCAAGGAAAAAAGGAATTTGGTAAATTACTTACTCTTACGCTTTCTTAAATGAAAGTTGTAGTAAGAAAATCTCTAATCATTTACAGCACCTAAATATGCTATAATTACAAATACAAGGGATCGAACCCAAACGCATTTGGATTTATATTAAATGTCCCTCCACCACTAGGATGGAACCAAAACCTCGAGTCTATACGAGCGTCACTCACCTCCGCCATAGACCCTTAGGAAGCTTAAATACTCCCATTCTAATCAATTCAATTGTAATCCAAGTAGCCTCTGTTATAGGCGTAGGATCAAACATCTAAATTAACAACTTATTCCTAGCTCCCTATCATTTGTATAACCTATCTCACGGCCAAAGCCCAATTGCTTTAGCGGACAGCTGTATTGTGGTAGAATCTCTAATCTGACTACATACAGTAACTATCTAGAGGGGTCTCTCTTCAAACTGCACTATTCGCTTCCAGTGCAGCGGACTGGCTGGCCAAGATCCTACACTCAGGAATCCTTAAAACGCACAGCAGCGAAGATAGGGGAGGCAGTCTTTTTATATGTTTTGGCCTGCTAAAAAAAATAGCTACAAAAAATTCTTTTGAAGATTTTTTAGCGCCAACTACCCGAATGGAAAATTCCCAGTAAGGGAGACTGAATACAATAGATTTCACTGCTAGTCTCCTCGACAGGCTTCTGAAAAGAAAAAAGTTATCATGGAAAAGCAACGTTAGCACTAGCTAAACTGTAAATAATAATATAATTAATTCTTAAGTAATGGGGAATACTGCTCTAATATATATGTACATAAATATAATAAATATTACCTTACACTATTGATAATAAAATATATGAATAGATATATATACCTATAAATTAATATACTCCAGGCCTGGATATCTACCTTATAAATAAACACAATTATTAAATAGAACAATATTTAATTTTATCATTACTATTTAAATCTTATACCAGCAAGGTCGCAAGACGTACCTTGCAACACTATTGATTTCTCCTTCATTCAAGCGCAGCTTCACTCGTTGTCCTGTGTACAGGTTTTGAATGAGTCGTCGATCTCTTCAGTTGACTCCGATTTCTTTAAGTATTTTCAGAAGTTTCGTCCAATTGACTCGGTCGAAAGCTTTTCGCCAGTTGATGAAGCACAAACACAACTCTTCCTTTACATGAAGAATTCTTTCTGATATAATTCTCATCAATCCAATAGCATCTCTAGTGCCTTTTCCTTTCCGGAATCCAAATTGATCTTCTTCTGACCTCTCATCTATCTTACTTTCCAGCCGCCTATTCAGTACGCGTGCAATTATCTTCCCAGTATGGGAAATCAGGCTAATGGTTCTGTGATCGCTGCACTTCTTTTCTTGGTTTTTCTTGGGCAATGCAATCATTGTAGCATCAAGAAAATCCTTTGGCCATTCTCCACTCAGGTAGATCTTGTTAATAAGTGAAGTCAGTACTTTCATTGCGTTGTCTCCTAATCCCTTGAGCAAATCTACTGGTATGTCGTCTTCTCCAGTGGCCTTTCTCCTTCGCATGTCTTTGATTGTTTCACTTTTCAATATACAGGGTCCTTTTTTGATCATCATCCACCTCTTCCTCTTCTTCAATCGCAATATTTTTGGGGTGGTTCTTCTGATCATACAAATCTTTTATGTATTCTTTCCAAATTCTAAGGATTCTTTGATGGTCAGTGGTTACATTACCTTCTTGATCTTCGATGCCGAACGTTCGTATACTTTTGTTAGCTTTCCCTCCTAATTATTGTGCTTTCTGGTACATCAGATCATATCTGCCGCGCCATTGAAGTTTCATTATTTCTTCACATATCTGTTCCATATACTTTTCTTTGGCTTTGTGTGTCTCTCTTCTCTATTCATTCTTGAGCCTTCTGTACTCCTTGATGTCCATGTTTTTCGCCCTTCTGCGTTCTTCCATCTTCTTAAGCATTGCTTCAATTATCCATGGTTTTCTCGGTGTGCTTCCATCCTGCCAATGTCATTGTGGAGCGTGTCAAGTAGAATCTGTTTAACTTTTCCCCAACTATTCTCTATATTGTCAACCACATCGCCCATTGAACAGAATTTTTCTTCCAATTTCTTCTTTCACATCATCGTCGATATTTCTTAGTCGTTCCAAGTACCATTTTCGAATTCTCTTCCCATTTTTCTTGATCGACTTTAACCAGGTTTGTACTTCCGCCACCAGGAGATTGTGATCCGATTCAATGTCCGCTCCTGGCAGTGTCTTCACGTCTCGTACACTATTCCTTACACGTTGCTTCACAAGAATATAATCGATTTGGTAGCGTTCCCTATCTTCTGGACTTTTCCACATGTACAACTTGGTTTTTCTTTTCTTAAACCACGTGTTCATGACCACCAGATCATGTTGCCTACAGAAATCGATAAGCATTTGACCTCGTTCCTTTCTTCTGCTTAGTCCAAACGGTCCCGCTACCTTATTCTCAGCTCCTTCTCCTACTACAATGTTGAAGTCTCCCATTACTACGGCGTTGACCTTACCTCTTCCTTCCTGATGCAATATGTCACTAATCTGATCATACATTACTTCTACTTCATTATCATCATGGCCGGTTGTTGGCATATACACTTGTATTATCACAATATCCACTGGTTTTGCATGTAGTTTTACAAACATCAAGCGGTCACTGCAGTATTCCACTTTGGTTACACTTCTTGCTACTTCGTTCTTCATTGCTATCGCGACACCATTCTCGCCCTTATCGCCACCCGAATAGTATATTCTGTAATTTCTCGATATTATCTCATCTTTCCCTGGCCATCTCACTTCACTCAAGCCCGCTATGTCCACTTTACATTTGCCCATTTCCACTTTTAAATTTTCAAGTTTTCCCTCACGTCGTAGAGTCCGTACGTTCCAGTTTCCTATGCTGAAATTAAAGTTATTATTATTTTCTTCTCTGATGATTCTTCCCGGAGCAGTTCCCACCCGGAGATCCGAACAGGGGACTATTTTACCTCCGGAATTTTATACCTTAGGAAGAACCATCATATTTTTTATTCTCCTCCTTCGTCCCTTCTGGGAAAAAGATAATGTGGTAGTATTCCCGTTTCTTTTCCACATCTCCATGCCGTTGACCATCTAGTGGTTCATCCACCTTTTAGGACAGTTTCCTCTCCTAAGGACAAGAAGGTGCCCTCACCTCTACCCGCTCATCTGCCTTCCGAGAAGGCCGTTGGCACTTGGTAGAAGTTGACTCCTTATCCCGGGAGTCGGTCGGGTCCCACCTACGTTAGCCGTCAAAGACGTTGCCCGCTTTCTCCCGCGAGGAGGTGTAAGTTGGGATTTTCCCTTCGTCCAAGGATGAGACCCAAAGGCTTTTCACAGACCTCTCCAGTACTTTTAGAAAGCTTATTACTGTTATGTATTTAATTTTTAGTTTAACTATATCTTTCTTAATTACTTGATGTGGTGCATATTGAATACTAGCTAAAATTGCACTTACCAACATACTCAGATTATAAATCTTAACTTGAACATTTCGATAAAGGTCTATTGTTCTCTTCAGCACGGATCCTTTAGAAAACTAACATTGCAGCATCACTGTTGATTAAGCTTTACTGTATACAATAACTTAATGCACTCGGCGGGAGCTCATGTGCTTCGTATTCGACGTTAAATTGTTGACTCACGTTTCATATAGCCTGTCTTCTGAAAGGAACGCTAAACTCGAAGTCAAATTAACTTAATGCACTTAATAGTAATGTTTTAACAAAATTCCATTTGTAATTTTATAGCTTCTGTGTCCTAATTAATGAAAACAGGTTTGTTCATAGGATGTAAGAGCTATAGAGGTACAGGAAGTATTTTTTAAAAACTTACTACTGGAAGTGCATTAAGTTATTGTATACAGCAAAGGTTAATCATTAGTGATGTAGTTCGTGTAGTAACGTCTGTTTTCTAAACAATCCGTCTTGAGGAAGCCAGCAACCTTTTGCTCAAACGTTCACGGTGAAATTTATAATCTGATGTTTCTGGTAAGTATAGTTTTAGTTAGTATATCTTTCGTAGAAATTACCGTAATTCGTGAAGCATGTTATGCGGTTTGTTTGAGACTTCCCAGCGTAACATATTGCTTAGGCTTAACGTCAGTTAGGCATGAGAGTGAATTCATCTTTAACTTTAAGAACGTGTTTGAGGGCAACTTTTTAATAAAGAATATTCATAAAAAATAGAACTAGGTTCGTTGGACGTCGGTGAACACCTTCATGAGGTTACCTTTCAACCTCACTCGCCCTCAAAGTCAGCGGGTGAGGTTGAGGGTTTCTGAGAGACCGTGATGTTGAAATGGATAAGGGAGTAAATTGAGGGATACTGAGGAACTGTGGAGGTGAGGGATGTTGGAGGGCCGAGAGGTTGAGGGGAGATAAGGGGACGTAAGGTTAAGTGAGGTTTGGAGATGACCACCTATGTTATAGGAAGCTTGAGAAGTTGCTTCTTTATTGGTTGGTGATTAATTAATCAAGGGTAAGGAGTTGAAACCTCCATTTAAGTAAAGTATTTCGCTCGCTTCTACAGTGCACATCATCATTAGATTGGAAGGAAATCGTCTTCCATTTCATTGGTCTTGTTTGCACGTGAAACCGCTATTCCCAGAACACTTTCCCTCCATTGCCATGGACAGTTAATTGTGGTTCCTTATTAAAAAGAAAAGGAAATCAAAGTCGTTTGTCATATTGAAAGTACGCATGTTGCTCACAATGAATATGAACAACACTTGTAGTGTTTGCCCTTGTAGTTTTAGTTTATAGTTTCTGGCACTCGCGCTGTAGCCTTCTATGGAGCATTTATTTAACGCTATGATTTAACATTTACGTAACTTAAAAAAAAAAAAAAAATGTTTAAATGAATCTCAAAGTAAAGTCAGAGTAGGAGAGCTTTCACATCGAGAATGGCCTGAAACAAGCAGATGTGTTGTTGGCATTATCATTCAACTTTGTTCTGCACTATGCTATAAGGAAAACCAAAGATAACGACCAGGGCCTAGAGCTGAATGGTATTCACCAGGTTATGGTGTATGCTGATGATGTAAATATGATAGGGGAAGATTGGAGAACAATAGAAGGAAGTGCAGAGAAATTTAGAGAGCCTAGAGGTAAATGGTATTCATCTGATTATGGGTATGCTGATTATGTAAATATAATAGGGGATGATAGGAGAACAATAGAAAGAAATGCACAAGTCCTGTTACAGGCTTGCAGGGACATGAGTTTAGAAGTGAATACAAAGAAAACTAAATGCGTGGAAGTTCACCGGGATCGTAAAACTGCAAATTATGGAGCGTCAAAATATCAAATAATACTTTCAAGAAAGTGAATACTTTCTAATATCTAGGATCAGTATTAACCAGGGTTGAAACAAACCATGGTTTTTATTTAAAAAAAAAAAAAAAAAAAGTTTTGTTGGGGGTTTAAACCAGTTTTTTTCGATTACTTTTTCAATATCGCACCGTTTCCAAGATTTGAGCCTACTTCCGGTTGGAGTTTTTAATTCATGTATGATCAGTGTTTTCTTTCTTGCATGCAGTATGTAATTAGCAAATACATTTCACAGACAATTAATTATAATGTCAATGATATATGGGGTTCATTAGGCAAAACACTCCAAACAATAAACTGTTAGAGTGCAGAACTGGTTATCCTTCGTTTTTCATTATCATTTGGCCATGAAACAAACGCTTGAGAGGTATGCAACCCCCATATACAATTATGTTGTGTTGGAATGTACAATGTGTAGGATATGATGTTTTAGTTTTTTATTCTTTTTGTAATTTCAACACTTCCAGTGTACCCGTAAAAATGTAATAAAGAAATAATGGCCCTGCTTTTTAAATATTAAATTAGAACTGGACAATCTACACAAAATTTGCAATCGACCAGTGAAAACGTCATCTTTCTAGAGCCCGTAGTTTCCGAGATCTCACTGTCAAAAGGATTGGCCACAAACATATAAACGTCCACAAACGTATAGTTTAAAAGAACTCCAAAGATGGCAGCACAATTCATTTGCATTGATTTTGGAAAAGCCTTATTAAAATACAAAGGCTTTGAAAAATAATTTTAAAAAATAAACTTTACATGAAAAAGGTCTACTTAAATAATTTATTTAAAGTACACATAGTTTAAAATATTTGTTTCTGTTAAACGTGAAATCACAAATAACTGTAAATCAAAGATTTGAAATCAAAGGTTATAGGTTAAAGCTCAGGCACTTTCGTTCCTATTGTAGCATTTTAATAGATTGATAATTTACTCTATGTATTTCTATTATATATGGACAGAAATAGGTTTGTTTCGCCTTGATGTTATTATGCAACAACAGGATTGTGCTGGAAGGGATGACCTAAGCTTAAAGCGGAATCCAAACGCTTCTTGGTTCACATCCGAGAGAAATTGTTCTACATTTGGACTAGAAACCGGGACTAATTGGCCACAAATGCGATGAGTCTGCCGACTCACTCACGAAGGACTCCTGATAAAAATACGTTGTACTGATCTTTACATACTTTTTAATGTAGTTGTCAAGAGTCATTTCAGAAGGACAAAAAGATAAACAGTTGCACAAATGAAACCATTATACAGAATTATAAGTCGGGAAACCCGCCTTAGCCATTGAAAAATCCTATTATTACTTTAAATGCAAGAAATAACGGGAAATTCCCGTTATTGCTTTCCATGTAAAATTTTATGGTCAACGTATCATAATCAGTACGCTTAAACTGAGGTATTAAATTACAAATTTAGTTTATAGATGTCATTCAATTAAACTAAAACTGAAAGACCAATTGAAGCTAATGTTGGAAGCTACGTAGGCAGTCGATAAGTTTTGCCAATTTCTATCAATATATTTAAGCAACCGTGGTTTCTTTGTAAAACATCAAAAGCATTCAAGCAAGCAGAAATATATAATTTGGTTTCTTTTCGTATGATTACGCTTAACATCCTTATGTAATACATAGATTATTAAGAAGACTTTCGCTTAAAGTGACATTCGAACCACTACTTGGTTTACACTTGAAAGAAGGGTTGTGGTTCGATCAAGAATTGAACATGGGACGCCTTGATTAAAAGGTGAAAAAAAGATAACTAATGCAGATTGTTCACACGATTTCGTTTTTATTATTATTATTATTATTATTATTATTATTATTATTATTATTATTATTATTAAGAAAAGCAGCTAGTTTAAACCACCTTGGTTTCAACCAACCAACCCTGGTATTAACAGACCAAAATCATATCCACAAAGAAATTACAAGATGGCTGAAATCAGGGAATTCGTGTTATTCAGTTCAAAATCTTTTGTCGTCGCGAATTCTGTCGAGGAATATGAAGCTTAAAATATATAATATCATAATCATGGCTGTTGTTGTGATGTATGGTTGCAAAATATGATCGCTTACTCTGAGGGAAGAAAGCAAACAGAAGGTATTTGAGAATAAAATCCTGAGACGAATATTCGAACCCAAGAGGGACAGGAATGGGTAGTGGCGGAAACTTCATAAGGAGGAACCATTCTTTTCCCACCTTTACACCCAACTGATAAAAGCATACGCCTTGTTGAATGCATTCGGTAGTTTGTGTTCCATCCGCAAATAAGTCAGTAACCATAATGAGTTATTCAGGCTATCCGTTACTTTTTTCTTTCTGTCTTTCTTTTGTTGTATAAAAAATACTTATGTATAGTCATTTTCGGAAGAGATTGGTTTCTTTCCTTCTGTATCTTCTCTGAATTAGAAAGTAGTTTTAGCCTACTAGGTAATTTTCTTGCAGGAGAAAGGAGGTAATAGCTTACATACGATAGGGAAAACATCAAAATGTACGTACTGAATAGTCTTTTATCTAGTCCATTGTATTAAAGAAAAGAGGTTCACGTATTAAAGCAGACAAAATTGATATAGACCATATCAAAACAAAACTTGCTGAGTTTGTATATAGCTTAATCCAAAAAATGTATCACAGGTTACCTTGAGATATAAAAAATATAAAATCAGCCTCACTCTATAAATCAGAAACCTTAACAAAATAAGAAGGAAAAAAACAAACAAACAAACGAAACGGCATTTAGAAGGAAACATTTCGTAGACTACAAAGATGGATCACATTAAATAATTGGTTGTAGTACGGTGGTATGAAAAATTATTCTTTTAATTTTGTTCCTTAGTATGGGCTTGTGCTCGTTGGGACAATCAAAAGAAATAAATACGTAATTTTTTTCTTCTTGTCATTGGTTTTTCTTTTACTACTTTTCTGTGCCCTGTTTCTCTGTAATACTAAAATAATTCAGTAGTACTAGGGTAATAAAAATATTTTTAAATTATTATTATTATTATTATTATTATTATTATTATTATTATTATTATTATTATTATTAATATAATTATTATTGTAATTATATAGCGGGTGTTCTAAAAATGGCACCCACGAATCATGGAGCACTATTCTTCAGGGCAAAATAAAGCGAAAATGTTATGATGTTATTCCCTCCGGGACCTCCTTCAGCCGCTATGGGGAATCAAAATTTCACAGTGTAGCAACGTCGCAGATCTTGGAACCAATACCATTAATCTACGAATACAACAAGCAGTTGAATCGATTGCTACACTAGTAAATGATGCTAGTGTCAATCAATATCGACTTTAGCTTCCATCTGGAAAGAATCGATATAACTATTTGATAGATTGGTAGATCTAATCAATGGTTCTTTATTTGTGATGTTGCGATATAGTGCAATTTGTGTCTTCAGACGAGGACTCAAAAGGTATGCAAGTATATATATTTTTCGCTTTATTTTGACTTGTAAAATAATGCTCTGTTGTTCGTGGGCGTCATTTTTAGAACACCCTATATATATATATATATATATATATATATATATATATATATATATATATATATATATATCGCCACCGGAAAGCAGAAAGGTGCTAAGCGCCAAACTGCAAATTTCTCAGGAGAGCATAAAAACGAATGAAATACTAATTAATTCCGATTCTTTCCTTCTTCTATAGAATTCATGTTTTCACTGCAGACTTTTCATATTGTCTCCTTTGTGCCAACATTAAACCTGAAATAGGAAATCAAGATATGCACTTAGTTGAAAATAAAGGAGAATGGTGCTTAGCACCTTTTTGCTTTCCGGGGGCGATATATATATATATATATATATATATATACAATAATACATTGGGCCGCGGTGGCTCAATGGTAGAGCGTACATCTCTGGTGCTTGGGGTCCCTGGTTCGATCCCAGTTCGCGCCAAGTGAACTTTGTGGTGGACAAACACCATGTGCGAGGGTTTGTTTCAGGGTTTGCCCAAGTGGGCCCAGCCCGAAAAAACCCACCGGGTTTTTTCGGGTTGGACCCACCTGAAAAAACCCATCTTAAAACCCACCTGGGTTTTTGACTTTTTTGTTAGTGTATTATTGGTACAACTAAGGTGATCACATTGAAAGTTATTTTTATCAGATTTTAAACTTTCTTTTGGGCGAATTATATGCTTTCATGTCAAGATGTTAAGATAGACAACAATATTCAACATAAGACCCTTACAAAGTTCTAAATGCACTATTGAATGAATGAATAAATAAATAAAAAACCTCACCTTAGCTTGAGATAATTGCAGAACAAATTAATGTGCGGATTATGCTTATAGCCTATTTGAAGTAAAGTAAGCGATTGTATATTTTAGAAAATACTTTCCGTGAATAGTGTGTTTCCTGACTCGGCGCCGCCGAGGGACGTTATCCCTCACACGTTGACGGGTTTAAGGTCATATGTGCCGGTACTAACAGTAAATATGTAAATACATTAGTAAAACTATTAGTATTATTTCTTACCTTTGATGGTAACAAAAGTATTCAGTGAAATTTGGTTTTCCAACAACAGTTAAGTTCAGTCATTTGTTGCTAGCCTTCAAATAAGCATTCTGTAGAATCAACACTAGCAATAACGTAAAAACGATTGTCAAAATTAAGAAGCTTAATGCTCGGAGCTCTGAAGACTACGTAACGCAGTGCTGAATTCAAACTTCAGTATTAATGGAAGTTTCGATGTACAGTAAAGCAAGCTGCATTTTCTGGGAAAACCCGTCGTGAAAGAAGTGTTTGGGAAATTCCCGCAATTCAACCCATAAAGCATCGAAAGTGAACACTTCAACAATAAATCTATTTATTTTACGCTGGAGGATATTTCATTTCATTTAAGACATTTTGAAACATTTACTTTATAAAATATGAATTATAGGCCTATCTTTGTTAATTGTTTTAAATTAATTTTCGGAAAAGAACGGTCTTGCAACAAGTGCTCGGGTAATTCCCGTAATTGAATGCACAAAGCATCGAAAGTGAACTTCAACAATAAGACCATTTACTTTACGTTGAAAAATATTTAAGCCATTTTGATGAATTATGTCTTTGTTTTAAATTAATATAGCTATTTGGTATTCATGTTTGGCGAACGTCACTGAGGCTCCTAGGATGACTCGATCTACATTTGTTAGTTTGTCTGCCTTTACCATACAGTGTTCAACTTTCGGTCTTTTAAATTTTCAGGATACAAACCAGAGACACTCTAAATTTTCTGTTTAGATTTTGGCAGCACACCAACGTAAAATTACAAAATGGCGCGCTTTTTTTTTAAAAAAAAAAAATAGCTGATATCCACTGGCGAAAATCCCGGGGGGATGATGGGGACATATCCCCTACAATCTTGGAACTGTCCCATTCAATAATCCGATTGGAAATGTGTCTTTTAGGAAGAAATGTGATGATTTGTGTCTAACTGTCACAAAGGAAAGTAAGATGAAATTGATACCTCCCAGAATAAGCCTCAAATCTGACCGCCTCCCAATGTTGAAGACAACTCTGCTCCCCTACCCATGTTGTCTCGGAGTCCCACACAGGGGTCATAAAATATGACGATATTATTGTTGCTTTACAACTTTAAAATCAGACTGGCAACATTGAAAACTGTTTACAGGGAATGATCATATTTGGATCATCCCTTGTAAACAGTTTTCAATGTTGCCGGGCAGATTTTAAAGTTATAAAGCAATAAAAATGTCGTCATATTTTATGTCCCCTGTGGAGGACGCCGAGACCGACATGGGTAATCCTCCTCAGCATTGTTTTTCGCCTTCATAAATATTTTGTACATCGCATTA
Organism: Thermobia domestica; assembly: GCF_964235325.1. NCBI lineage: Eukaryota > Metazoa > Arthropoda > Insecta > Zygentoma > Lepismatidae > Thermobia > Thermobia domestica. Next base: position 219,412,407 of record NC_137454.1, on the reverse strand, counting down.
TATATATACCGTTACCCATCCCTCTAATGTTGAAGATAAATTTGCGCCGCTGCTGATATCCACGCTACAAAGCGCGATTTTAGGTCTTTCAAGTTGAAATTTTCAAAGTAGAAGCACGAGAGACTAAATTAGCTGTATATATTTTGGAGGCATAAAATTTCAAAATGGCGTCCATTTTTCAAAATAGCGGGTATCCATGCTACAAGGTGCAATTTTCGGACTTTTTAAGTTGATATTTTGAGGGTAGAAGCACAAGACATTCTAAATTTGCTGTATAGATTTCTTCGGCGATCCAATATAAAATTTCAAAATGGCGGCATTTTTTTCAAAACAGCAGTGAATAGAAAGTTGTTGCAAGTTGTGACAATGAAACTCATGAAATGTAAATCATATTTTAACATTTTTACCCCAAAGAGATTGAAATATTTCGAAAAAAACCAATAAAACCCGAAAAAACCCAATAAAACCCGAAAATACCCGAAAAAACCCACATGGGCCCAGGTGGGTTGGGCTTTTTCAAAAATACCCGGGTTTTTTCAAACCCTGGTTTGTTTCGGGGTTCTCCCATTTCCTCACACTTTATTCATTCCATCCATTTCTCATCATCACCGTCTCATTCAGCCTAGCTCTCATAATCGTGGGACGTAAAACTCATTTCATTTTTCAGTGGTTTTTAATTTGCATGTTTGGAAATCCAATGTGCAGGTGTAAGCAGTTAACAAATTATATGTATTATAATTTTCTTATTTATTATATTTAATTTTCTTTTCTTTAATAAGTTCAATTAATTATATTTTTAATCAATATATGGAACCACGATAAACATTTTGTTTCTGTTTTTACAGGAAGGAAAATATTGATATCACAAATGCTGATAGTAATCCTCCATTAATTCCACCATCCGAGAAACAGTCGGAGGATGCAGCGGAAAGCGTTGATGTTAAGAAGGAGAGCGAAGAAACCCAAGACTCGAGTGGTGCACTCGAGAAAGAAAGCAGGGAAGAATCAAAGATAAGTGAAGAGAACAAAATACCAGAAGAGCAGTCAGTTAAAATAGAAGGGGGAAATGCGACGACTGCTCGGGCAGCTCCGGAAGTGGCTTCAGCTCTACCAAAGCCTCAACAAGTGGAAAGAGAAGGGAATTGTTATTGGTAAGAGTGTACAAGGGAATTAGGTGAACGTCTATCAAGACTTTAGGTAACTGATTTGTATCAAGTACATTTCCGTTTCATTCGATTAATGTGCAGCAATTTTAGCTCTCCCCGCTTATCTTGTGGCTAGCGTATGCGCCTTTGGAGCACGCGTTCTTAGGGGTTCGATTCCCGGTAGTGAAAGAGTGCAAAAATTTAATTTCACAACAATTCACTTTCATTAATCATCCATCACCTTTAACCTAAAGGGCATAATCAAGAGACGCTAAAAAATATGGTTCTTTTGAATTTTGTGAATTGTAGTTAGGCTACGAAAATGTTTTCTTCATTAATATGTACGGACACGCATTCCATTTCATTTTTTCGTCAATATACATTCTTGCTAATATTCTCTAATTCGGACTCAAGCATTTTTATTACATAGACCTATATATTTACACTTAACTTGAAAAAGGAAGTTAAATATTTTGAAGTTTTACTTTTGCATTTTATGATTATACCCAGTAGTAGTTTGAGGGTAAGCACCAGCGAGAATCATACCCTGAATCACATGCATGAAGAGCAAGAAAGCAACCATTCGTACTTCTCTTTTAAGTAAATGAACCTATAGAGGTATGTCTTAAATACGATATTGTCTCGCTGAGAAACTACTTGGTGAGCTCCTTCGTGGCTAAGCGGTTAGCGTACGCGCCTTTGGCGTGGGAAGCCCGGGTTCGATTCCCGGCGGGAGCTCATGTGGTTCGGATTTCACGTTAATCAGTGGGTCCACGTCTCATATAGCCTCGCTGCTGAAGGGGACGTTAAACCCAAAATCAACTCAACTCAAGAAACTACTTGGTAATGTTTAAACATCGTTAAATATTAAAAGATTTCGATATTGCATTATTGATCGGTGCTAGATTTTTTTTCACATGCAGTATTGCCTGGTGAAATATTTTGGAGCTGTTAGAAGTAGGAACATCAGAATTTAATTTTCAAGAATTAATACTTTGTTTAAATAGGTAAAATTGTGTTACTGTACTTTTTTTTCACGAATACTAAAGTTCTGATATTTATTGTTTTCCAGTGGTAAGGAGAGGAACTTGAATATAGTTGAACTTCTATGTGCCAATTGTTTTCGCTGGTTCCATGAGTCATGCATAGGGTATCAGCTTGGGAAACTAGTCCCTTTTATGATGAATTACATTTTTGTATGTAAGAATTGCTCACCGACGGGCTTAGAAAGCTTCAAGAAAAATCAAGCTCGTAAGTTTTTGTTTTTCTTATTAGTAATAAATTAAATTCTTACAGGAATTCTTACTATGACTTTTGTTAAATTATAAATGGGATATTTGAGTTCTGGTCCGCATTTATAATATTCATAAATCTGCAATCGGACACAAAGGTCATCTAGATACTTATGCCTGGAAACAAGGTACTTTATTTTCGAGGTTTCGATTTATAAACAGCCGAGAGGATTAATGATGGGCAATTCTTTACCCTGCTTGATAACCATTATTGTAATCAACCATTTTGGGTTACAGATATTACAGCTAGAGGTACTAAAATACAGAAAACACTATCAATATGTGGAGGATTCAATCTTGAAATATATGAAACAGACGAGCAACTATAGTTCCTCCTACAAAAAAAGAATAATCTAAATCCAAAGATGAAATTTACTGTTGGATTAGAAAATGAAAGCATTTTTAAGTTATTTAGATTTAAGTATACATGGAAAAGACGACAGGTATATCACATTAACCAACATCTAGCATTCTCTCGTGTTCAATGAAGCCAATATATTGCTAACAATTTCGTTGGAGTATATAGGCTAGTAGCTTCAGAGAAATTTAAAAAAAAAAAAAAAGTATTAAGATAAGTATGTTTTCCGTTTAGGCATAGAAAATTTGTATGACGCAAACACACTAATGAAATGGCAAACCTTAGATGTGAAGTCTTATCAGAGCAAATGAAATAAAGCTGTATTCAAATACAAATGGATTACGTTTCGTTTGTTTCCGAGGTTATCAGCGTATTGGTCCGAATATAGTACGATATTTTTAGAACAAAAACAGTTTCGGTAAAACAAATTCGTATTATTATCACAGCTTAGTCCTTTACACACATATATACACAATTTTTTTTTCATACCACACAGGACTTATCACTCCCTGCGACCGTGCCGTACCGTTGTGTGACATGTATATAGGAAATAACTAATGCTAACGCCATATTATGGTTCGATTTGATTGACACCTAACATTGTGTATTAATATTTTTTCATTGGAATTCGCAGGATATTTCAATTCGATCTGAGTATAATTTCCGTATTTAATACGATCCTTGCTGGAATTTATGTTAAAAGGAGCTTTAAATTGAGAAGATTTCCATTATATAACATTTTTAAAGTGTATATAACATTTCACGGTGATCCTATTAAAATCATAAAATCCAGAGATTTCCAGAACGGTAAGATGTCAATATTTTTCTAGTTATTGTATAGGAAAACCCATTTCCAAAAGTTTTTACATTTAAATTCTGTTACAGTGTGATGACTAAATAATAAAAATAAATAGTAGTAGAAAGGGTGGCTGTGAGGGGTGAAGGGAGGCCACTAAAATAGTCATAAAATACAGATAAATGAATTGGTTCGTTTGTACGTTTGTAGAATATTGTATAAGCATATAAACAATGATGAAAACTTACAGTTCACTTTAAATATAAGTTATTTTTCATGTGTTATACTAAGAAAAAAGATAGCGACAGAGTCAGGGAAAATTATAATTTTGTCAGGGGAAGTCAGGAAATTTAATTATGCTTGGTTGGTAGACACCCTGTTAGCGTAGTCTTTGTAAAACTTATTTATTGATCATAATAGTACAGTTCAAATGAGTGTGATCAAACAATGATATTACGTTATGAATCGCGACTACAAATCCTAAGGTTTAAACTATGAAATTAGTGTATTTCAATTAACTAATAATTTCCTATCGATTTTCGTGCCTAAAATTTTAATTAATTGCTGATAGTCGTGGGTATCAAGTTTCTACACCATATATTGCTCATAAATTAATGGTATTGCTCATGGAAAAAATCTATTTGTATTAATATTTTCAATCAATAAAAAGTTTGTTTAAAAGTTTTTCCCTACAGCTAATCAGATTTCGTCAAAGATAACTTTCCCTGGTGACCTTAGACTATGAATCGTAATAGTTAATCCAAAGGTTCAAAGTGTGAAATTGCTGTTGTATATCAATAGGCTTCAATAACTGCCTCAAATAAATCAGAACGCTCCGAAATTTGAATATATATATATATATATATATATATATATATATATATATATATATATATATTTAATCCAAGAAGAGACGGGACGAGATGGGTCAACCAAACTTAAATACCTTACCTTAGTCCTATGATACCAAACTGAATTTTTGGTTTTGGTAATTCGCAAAATTTAAGCGGGCTGGTCTTATGCACCTCTTCCAAAATTTGGGGATGGGCCAGGGTACTCTTGCCGAAAGCAAGAGAACGTTGACCTTCAATCAACATCTGGTCACGTGTCGCACCACAAATGATCTGGTCACGTGACGCACCACAGGCAATCATCTTCAAATTTCCTGAAGTCAGACCATTACTACTACAAATCATGTTTATTGTCGTGCACTTAAAGGGCATAGACCTAAGTACACTGTACTATACTGTAAAGCGTAAAACAATACAGTACATACTTGATACCCCGTATCATAGTGTGTCCGACGGATCTAGCTCAGCTTCACTTGAATCTCTTGATTTTGGTCTATAACCAACAGAATGTAGGCATATTTTGTTGCATGTCGTATTAAATATAGTTCGACTTACTAGGGTCCAGATTAATAAGATAGTATTGTATAATAATATGTAGAAACTTGATTTATTGAGAAAGTTACTGTTCCAATATCATAAACAAGTCTGGTGAAAAGAACTAAAAGGATAAAGAAGTTGATAGTAAACATTTTATTCGAAAAGTGTTTGATCAAAGATTCTAAGTACAAAACAATACAAAATAGAAATTGTAAAACACTTTTCTACATTTATATATTTTACATCTTGTGTTTCCAATTTAAGTGAAACATTAATACTTTATTTGTATTACATGATGCGTGTAAAAAGCGGTAAGTAGAAAAGTGGCTGAAATAAAAATATTGACAGAGTTTGAAAATGCTTTTGGACTCTCACTCATTCTCGGCATTAAAAGTATTATCTACAATATATATGTCGTAGGCTAATAGAAAAATCCTGCTTATTGCAATCAGCATCGTTCTTTTGCAATGGGTCAGGCTAATTGGGAAAGCTCTAGCATTTTCTAATCAGCCTAATACTTCTTAGGCTTATTGTAATGTTCATGTGATGAAGTGTGTGTTTCATTATTCTTGTAAAATATTACTTTGCTGAAATGAATTCTAATTGGGTAATCCTTAAGTGTTATAGCATCTATGAGTATCTGGTTATATAAGATTTGTAGTGTTCACACCCTAAAAGAAATTTCGTAGTCAAAGTTACTAATTTTACGTGGAAACTGTGGATATTTATTACAATGTACTAGCTCCCTTTCTTTCTCATTGGAAAGTTAGGTGATGTTTTTCTTTTTAAAAGAAACTTGCTGAAAAGACTCCCTGCATTGCGCTACACTTTCCAGTCTGTTAACATTTAAAACGACTTAAAAATATTTAGCCAGCATTCTTTTAGTTAACTTTTGTAGTAAATAAGGGTTAATTTTCATAGGTTTGCTTTCTATATAGTAGAAGAGTTTAACATCCCGTTTTCAGTATGGAAGCTATTTGAGATGTGACAAACTGCTTAAGGTAGAACACGGATCACTACTTGAATATGTGTTTGAGACTAGTACTCATCGGGATTCGAACCCGGGACTATACACGTTAGTATATTAGCCATAAAGGAACACACTGCAGTAAACTCTTGTTTACAGTTTTATGACAAGACAAAAAAGGCCATTATGTATACTGTGTAAATTTTGTTGAAAGTTTAAACCTTTCGAAATTGTAAGTAGGTTAAAGTTTGCATATTGCGCTAAAACCATGTATATATTCAGTAATAGCGCATAGATTATTTATTGGGACGGTAATTTCAACTATTTTGCTGTGGCTGCCTGCAAGTCCTAATTCTCATTTAAGAAGGGCTTGCTGAAGGCCATAACAAAGTGGTTGAAACTATTGTAATATCCTTCACGTGGTTATATTTGTAAACATCAATATTGTTTTTATTTATAAACAAGATCACGTGCTCTTCCACTAGAAGTTACCACATGGAGCAAACGAAAGGAATCATCGTCAGCACTTGGTCATGTGATGGAAGAGGAACACCAGCACCACGCTACTTAGAAGATATAAAACTCCATGCATCGCCTCAAACGAAATCAGTTTCGGCTTGTCAACACTCCTCTTTTAGGTGCCTGGAGCTTTGAGAGATCATAACCCAACCCAAGCCTCCAAGTTTGCGTGTAGCTCTGAAAGATTCCTAAGCGTAACCACCCAGCTTACGTAGAGCTTCGTGGCTTTCCTTCCCGCCTAGCTTGTCTGGAGCTTTGTGGAACTTCAACATCTCTTTGCTTGCGTGGAGCACTGAGAATCCTAGCCCACTTCCACTCAGCTTGCCTGGAACTTTGTGGCGATCCTTTCCTTGGGTGCTTGGGCTTTGGGATACCTATTTACCCTAATTACTTAGTGGATTTTGTATTGATCTTAGTTTTATAACAGAAACTTTTATAATAAAAGGTTGTGTGGGTGAGGTGGGGAAATCGAATCCCATGTGAATTGCTCCACCTTATACCTAACTAGATAATTTTATACAATTGTTCCAAAAAGGAATCTATGCGCTGTTGATGTTAATTTGTATTGATCTTCTTGTTTCCTTGTGACGTTGACATTAATTATAAATTTTCTAAAGTAGCTTTTGTTTGGTTTCGTAGCTTTCCCTCAAATGTGTATTACTGCGATTGGTAACCTAATGCAGGCTTCTATCAAAGAGGGAAAACCACGCAATCTGTTCTCCAAAGACAATGAAATAATTCCTTTCATTGATTCCCACTGGGAAGGAATGACAACAATGCCACGTAGAGTAACGCAGTCATGGCATCTAACAGTAAGTTATTTTTAATTTCTTTTCAAATTTTAATGAAGTATTTGTTTTCATTTTCTTTTTTCTTTCTTTTGAATATATATGTATATATATATATGCATACACTCGCTCTCTATGGTGTGTATATATATATATACCATTATTTTCTTTGTATTAGTTCTACAGCGTAGAGATGGTTCTCACATTATGCATAATTGGGAATGGAAATATATTTATTTCGATTCATTTCTGACATTCCATGCCGTCTTTATAAATAGTTTCTTTAAATAGTTTCTTGGGCGTTACTTACTAAGTCACGGTAATATGTCAATGCAGGTAAAATTGAAAACCGAACTGGAATGTGGAAAAAGGTCAGTGGTACAACAAATCCTGTGCTTTCAAGGGATGTTTCAAGATGGTCTAACTAGTCTAGAATACGAAAGCTGACGCGTACGCTTATCAGTGAAAGTTGAACCATCATCGGGAATGGGTGAGAGTCATAGCGGCAGCATTCTTACAAAATGGCTGTTCTCCACAGTAGGTATGTCAGGGAACGTCATTCAGAGCATGTGGAAGCTTAAGAGGAAGTACTTTACCATATATAACTAGCCACTGCGTACTTAAAGAAGAATAGGCGTCGCAGCTGGAATTACTGACACGTGTATATATCCACCATGGAATGTACATAAAATTTACATTACCACTACTAAATGGTTCCACATGAATTGACGGGCATGCAAAAATTGACATTGTATGAGACGTGTCGTATGAGCCTGAAACGATGTGGACAGGAATGTTAGTAGTTCATGGATAAAATCATTACTATTGAAGAAACGTGTGCTCAGTCAGATTGACTTCACCTGAAAGGGCAGTCGGCTAAATGTAGACAGAATGAATCGCCGCAAACGCAAGAAGTTGGTCTTATAACGCTAATGATCTGTGTTGTGTATGGCACACGAGTGGTATTGTTTCATTATGTCCCACTTAATAGAACTGCGAATGCCAAATTTTACGCTGAGTGTCTGCGAAATGGCGCGATTCGGTATACATGCCCTACTTTGTTACAATCTGCTGTCATACTTCGCGACAAAATAATCAACATCCTTTCTGAAGCTAGGGATGGGAAGTTCTACTTACCGGATTTATCTCCTTGCGACTACGATTTGACCTAAAATAAAAGAGCCGTAGTGAGGTAAACACTTTCGCACATGAAAAGATATTGCTACTATCTTCAAGCACAAGATTCCACGATTTGAACATGATGAAGCAGAAGGGATCTGTCTATCTTCCTCATCGTTGACAGCGAGTAATTGGAAAACGAGGAATAAGGCATTGTAATGAGAAATTAAGTTGTGTGTTTTTGCAGTGTCCTCTGTCTATCACATGTGACAAGTCTTTACTAAACACTCCCAATTATTTGCGTATTTTAAACTTCTTGTAGTGCAGCATTTAAACCCGAAAAATTATGCTTCCCATTCTAGTGTAGTTGTAGGGCAAGAAATGTGTATGTTCTGTTTATTGTGTATGACAGTAAAGGTTTTCTAATGTCAAACTTGGACAAAAATCAGGAAATTAATGATTCATGTTATATGATGTGTCCTCATCTTAATTGGATCGTGTTTGTTTGCTTGGTTGATGTCGCAGAATTCTTATGCTTATTTGTATTATCTTGGTGAAGAAGTATATTTATTATTAATTGACCTGGTTCTGACTCGAATAAATATATGAATTGTGGAATATTTATATTTGATTAGTGTTGAGTAATTGGGAAACAAGGAATAGTGTGTTATCTTTCTGATTAGTCTATCTGGGGTGGTATTTATGGATTGATGTTAAATGTTCAGAGATTTTGTCTTTTATCAGCTATGCTTCTCATGAAAACATTTCATCTGAAGTAGCAAAGCCTTCTCTTCCATATTCAATTTCTTATCGTCTATTAAATAAAATGAGACACTATCTTATGGGTGGGTAAAGAACCTTTCTTATATTGAATCAGTTTTGTACTTAAGGAATGGCCTATGTGTAATTTAACAATGTATCGTAGAATTTCTCAAAGCTGAATAATATATATAATTGATGAAGATATTTTTTTTAACAACTAAACGTTATTCTCTGGCTCGAAACTAACTGAACAGAAGTATAGCAGATGATCTAATCACCTTTTATTCCGAATCAAGAATGGCCTATCATTTTCCGAAACAGTATAAGGTTTTGATTCACAATTTAATGATTTACTAATTGTGAAATTATTATTATTTATTTTCAGATCCAAAGGGCATTATTGAAAGATACCGGAACAGTGTTCATGTGTGAAGAGTCACCTCCAGAAGGAAGCTCCTCACAGGGTCATCCATTGTATGGACTCTTATCATTAGAATTGACTCAAATTAAGCCTAACTATAAAGTGGCAGATATGAATCTTCAGCATGGTAAGTTATTTCTTCCCAAACAATAAGAAGAAAAGTTTTAGATTGGAATTTTGCACGGCGTTAAACGGCTTTGAGCAGAAAAGTGCTACGTGGCGTAGGGGATTTAATAATAATACTAATAATGTAGTTTTCTTTTAAAAAAGTACGCGGTACATGCGGATTTAAATTGTACTTTTAAAAAGGAATGCAGATATACTGCTTTAATCGTTTCCTTTGAATCATTGTAGGCAATTTTTTATAGTTCATTAATAAAATTAGTTTTAATTGAGCAGCAATTTATTTTATTTTATCCATAGAACTCGTCCTTATTCTTCCTGTGAAAAGCACTTTTTAGTAACTCCAAAAGAAGTGAGTCAGACTTGAATATAACGTAATGTAAAAACAATGCTACTCTTCGTTCTAAATACAACCTATTTTGCTTTAAATAACGAAACGACAGGAGCGTGTCTATCAATCACTTTAATTAATCCAAAGATTCCATTACAATATTGAGATCACTAAAATACAAATCAATATATAAACAAAAAAGCCTTACACTATCTTTTCTTCGTGAAAACCTTTAATATAAACAACTGTAAAATAGCATATATATGAAATAGATTTCGTAGGATGGATTTAAAAAAAAAAAAAAAAAAAAAAAAAAAAAAGTTTTGCTTTGATAATCACAGGAAGGAATAGGTCTTATTGTTGTTTATGATTCTGAGTAAGTTCAAACATATATTTTGGTGAAATGATTCTTTGGCATTAGTCTCATAAAGTCGTGTTATGAAACCTTTATTAGTATCCGATTTATTTGTATTTTCTTATAATCATAGTTAACGGATATTTAAATGTTTTATATAGTTTATTTTCACGATCGTGGGTAAGAAAGCTTGTTTTCAACTGCAATTTCACGAAACGCACTTTTGAGTGAATCGGGAAAAGCACGTGCACTTACTAAGAAGCACATTGCATAACTGCACTCTATAGAGCCATTAGGATTTTATTGTGTATTTTCTTGTTCTTTTTAAATTCTTGTTTGTGATCTCTGCAGTTCCATTGTCAGCAGGTGTAAAAGGCCGGAGTGCAAAGAGAAAGTTCCCTGACGCAGGATCTGGATCAGGAAAGAAGGGTAGGAGTGATATGACTGCTCCCAAACTCCCGGCTCATGGATATCCGTTGGAACATCCATACAATAAAGATGGTTACCGATATATTCTAGCGGAACCCGATCCCCATGCTCCATTTAGGTTCGTGTAGTTACATATTAAGTAATATTTATGTTATCTTTATAATTGTTCCTCGAATTCCGCAGTTACCATTGTGAAGAAATAGTAATTTTACTGCATTGTATAGACTTAATATTGAATTTTCGATTAAAACATTTCTGTCCAGCGTTTAAATGCTAGTATAACTTAACAGTACATATTTCAGATACACATATATAGATTACAGTAATCCCCCGACTGATGTAAGTAACGTTTTCCATAAACGTTTACAGAATTTGAATTTTACGTAAGTCGAGTTTGTAATAGCTGAAGTATAACTTTATAAAAAACTGCAAAATTTCTTATTAAAACTGCACTATTTTATAGATGAAGTATACAGCAATATTCACTCGAATATGAACTATGAAAGTTTGAATGTTATATAATCTAATTACATTAATGTAATATTTGACATGTAGTTATAGTGTAATTTTCGATGTTTATTACTTAATTGTGAACTGACGTAAGTCCGGGGGCAATTGTACAAATAACGTGAATTGGATTTCTTTCCAAACGACCCTGTAACTCTTATCAAAAGGAATATTGTTCCTTGTAAAATTAACAACCACTAACATCATGTAGTTCAGCCTCCAAAAAACTGGTATTTTATTTCAGGCAAGAATTTGATGAGAGCAGTGATTGGGCAGGAAAGCCGATACCTGGCTGGTTGTATCGAACTTTGAATCCAGCATCGGTACTATTAGCGCTGCATGATAGAGCACCACAACTTCGAATTGCGGAGGATAGATTAGCTGTTACTGGTGAGAAAGGATATTGTATGGTTCGTGCTACACATGGTAAGAATTACAGTATTTCTTTAGTTCTTAAAACGAATTAGCTGTCAAATTAGTATGGAACAGTAAATGAATAAGATAGAAATTTGACAGCTTGGCTGACTGGGGATTCAGATTACGCTCTCCTGCTTGTTGTTTGGATTCTCTACCAGTTGACCTACCAGCAAGATGGGGTAGTTTTCTCTGTTTTTGCCTCTTTATTCGTTAAAGCCGATTGGCCAGCAATCTGCTAGTAATTTTTTGAGAAAATGCAAGAACGAAGTGGATATTTCAATTAAGGATACTGGAGTATGCATTATTTGCAGTAATTTAAATTATATTAACATTCAATATCACTAATGTATTTTACTCTGTTCCTACACTTCCTGGTAGATACAAGGCAAATGATCTTTCCGATTAGAAGCACCCATAACGACATTCAACGACATTCAACAAACATAAAAATCAGTGGATGGTAAAATTACCGCTTAGTTACACAGTTCTCTGTTACGAGCGATATAAGTGAAAATTTTTGCCAGTGAGGTCAGAAGAGTTTTAACACAGGTGAAGTCTGACACATGATTAGTTCAAATTCCACTAATCAACCCCCAGAAATCATAGGATACACAAAAAGGTTGGTGGTTGTTAATCTTAGGCGAGGATTTTGTATTTCGATTTTCACATCAACAAGTCTGTTATTAGTGCGCAATGTAATTTTCGAAGGTAGTTTGGAGACTATTCATCAAGTGGACATACCGTTCTTAGTGGTATACCGACTCTAAGGAAAGAGATTGCATATAAAAGTGGCAGTTACCCGGCCGTCTGCCAATGAACACTGAAACAGTGGAGAGTATCCGTGCAATTTTCAAACGAAGTCCATAGAAATCCACTGCCAGAGCTAGCAGCGATTTGGACATCCCGTTGTGGAAGGCTGCTCAAATGTTTACCCTATAGATTTTAATTGTTGCTGACCCTGTAACCATGTCTCATTTTGCGAGAGTATGCAAGTTGAAATGGAATATGGTTAAGCAGTGGCGTATTTAGGGGGGGGGGGGTCTTCCGAGCTTAAGCCCCTCCGAAATCTTACTATAGTAAAATATATGAAATATCTTGCAGAATTTTCACATTTTCAGACAAAGCCGGCTTCCGAAACAATCGTAAATACGCCACTGTGGTTAAGTGATAAACCCATCTTTCTTCTTCCAAATAAAGTGAACAAACATAATGTTAGAATCTGGAGGAGCATATGCGCTACTCGTCCAAGGTGAATGTATTTTGCGCACTAACTATGAGATAGTGTACGGCCCTTTGTATTTCGATGAGAAAATAACAAAATTTAGTACCTGGACAGATTTCAGACTTGGCTTCTGGCACGGAGTATCCCAAGTTTTATTTTTCAACAGGACTTTTTCCCTTCACCAAATTTCACAAAGAGGTCCGGAATGAGCTCAATAGTAGACTTTTTCCTTGGCCTCCATGTTCAATGTGGCCATTATGCCTTTTTTCCTTTCTTTCTTCTGGGGTATGTTAGAGGTGAGTCTATAAGCCACTATTACCACCTACCATGCATAGTCTACGAGTACGCATCACAGAAGTCATTGTATCAGTCGTTCGTGATATTTTACAACGTGTATGGCAGAAACTTGGCTACAGGTTCATTGTGTATGAAATGGAAAATGAGGATCACATTGAATACCTCTGATTTCTACGAACAATTTCGATTTTTTTAATCCATTGATAAAACACTTATTAATTGGAGTGTCGATAAACGTGAGTTATGATATTTCTAATTGGGAGGTCATTTGTAATAACTCGATGTCTGTGTATAATGATCTCCGTTAAAATTTTTACGTATTACTATATGTTTAATTGTATCTTATAATTTCACAGCTGTAAGTCGAGGTGCGTGGTATTGGGAAGCTACAATAGAAGAGATGCCAGAAGGATCAGCCACAAGGTTGGGGTGGTCCCAAGAGTATGCAAATCTACAAGCTCCACTTGGTTATGATAAATTTGGTTATTCGTGGAGGTCTAGGTAACCAACAATCCCTTCTCTCACTCTCTCTTTCTCCATTTATAGATTTTATTACTTTACTATAGTAAGTAAGATTTCGGAGGGGGGGCTAAAGCCCGGAAACCCACCTAAATACGCCACTGTTTGTGTATATATATATATATGTATGAGCACTTCCCTGGAGACGCGAATTGCACTATGTAACAATGTCGCAGATAAAGAACTATAGAATAGATCTAATAATCCATCAAATAATTACATCGATTCTTGTCAGATGAGTCGATAGATGTCGACACTAGCGCTACTTAGCGTAACAATTGATGTAACTGCTTGGTGAATTATAGTATTGCCAATGGTTCCAAATTAATCTGCAACGTTGCCACATGGTGAAATTTTGATTTCCCATAGTTGTTGAAGGAGACCCTGGAAGGTATTTCATCATATAACGTTTTCGCTTTTCTGTGGTCCATGGGCGTCACTTTTAGAACACCCGATATATATGTGTATATATGTAATAATAAAAGCATAATCATACAAAATTAGGACATTAAAATGAGTAGCTGTGAAGCATCCAGATGAACGCCCAGGTTAAAAATAGATAGAATTTAGTGGAAGAGACAAAACTAACGGGATAAGTTGGTCAGTAAAGATACTACAGAGAAAGGAATAATAAACTGATAAAGGAAGTAAGGAGGATCACCCGAAATGCACATATATAGATAAGCATTGCTACCCGTGATTATGATAAAGGATTGACTCTATTAACGAACTCGGTCAAGATAACCACACTAGCTATCTATTATTTAAAAAAAAAAAAAAAAAAAAAAAATCAACTGGGATGATCATAAGAAACATACATATTTCCATGTATGGAGTATGGATAGCCACCATTAAAGTCATCGTTACCTGTAAACATATTAATTTATTGACTCATTAACAGTCTATCTGTCTATTTCAAAAAGAAATTAAAAATTAGCTCTCGTTCAAAAGTTATCGTATGGAGTACGTACATATTATACCCTGGCCGGTGAACGATGATTTCTGACAGCTTTGCACAAGGCCATGGCGAGCGAGCAGAAGACAGCAGGTCAACCAACCTTAGGCTCAGAACCTGTCGCGTCTCCATGGTAACCACCGCACATTGCCAAACTTTCACTCACCCGTCTCACCCTCAACGAGGAAGCAGACGATTCTTCCCTTTCGCGAGAAGCACATGGCAACACCGCATTCCTCAGTCGTCCTCGCGAGCTGAGCTGTCAGAAATCATCGTTCGCCGGCCAGGGTATAACATTACAATCTTATAAGGTCCATTAGCGTGATCCTAATAAATAAATAAATAAATTCATATACGAGGGGGTGCTGATAAAGATTGAGCCTTACCAAGAAAAAAATGAGCTAGGAGCTGAAACTCCCACACTATTCCACATATTCCCTTGTGGGTCAATGCATGTGCGATATCTGTTCTGCAACTTTTTAAGTCCTTGTAAATATAAATCTTGTCTGCTGCTGTAACCACTCATCTGTAATATCAGTTGCCGCTTGAACACACTGAAAACGGTGACCTTTGAGATGTTTTTTTGAGATTCGGGAACAGATGATATTCGGATGGAGCTAGGTCAGGCGTTAGGCAACACTCGAAAGCCTAGGGTGACCAATGTGTCGTGTTTCAATTGTTGTGTGTGAGGAAGCGTTGTCGTGCAAAATCAAAACACCTTTGGAGAACTTACCACGACTTTTATCCTTGATATTTTCGTGCAACTTCAAGAGACCACAATCATATGCTGCATTAATCGTTGTACCCACTGGAAGATAGTCCACCAGCAGAACTCCGTCCTTATCCCAAAAGATTGTTTCCATTTGTTTCTGTGCAGACTTCTGCATACGGTACTTCTTTGGCCGGAGAGAGGAACTATGCCACCATTCCTTAGACTGTTTTTTAGTCTCGCGATCATAACAATAGATCCACGTCTCCACCAGTTACGAGATTTTCAAAAAAAGAAACCTCACTTCTTGCGAAATGTTCCAAAACTGTCCGCGAAGTTCTCTTTCTGTCCTGCTTTTGTTCCTTCGTCAGAAGTTTGGGGATCCACTTTGCTGCAACTTCCCTCATATCCAGATCATTATGAATAATGGTACCAACTCTTTCACGTGATATCCCAAACATGTAGCAATCCTTTTGCCTGATATTCGACGATCTTCCATTATCATGTCGGGTTGGCTTGCACATTTTGGAAACAGACACAGAAACAGGTCTGCAACTGGGTTTCGCACTTTCAACATCAAAATGGCCAGTTTCGAAGTTTGCTATCCAGCGTTTGACAGTTGCATATGACGACCCAGAGTCCCCCAAAATTTGTTTCAATTCATCGTATATCTGCGTCGCACCTTTCCCTTGGAGGAAGAGAAACTTCATGACGGTTCTATGCTCCTCTGGACTGGAGCTTGCTGGATTTGCAGCCGTGTTCACTTCTAAAATGAAAAAGAAAAGGATGTTAATAACATGAATTTTGAAACATAGTCTATACAGATCCTGCCCTATATACCCTGCTAATTTCAGCTTCCTAGCTCAGTTTTTTTTTTTTTTTTTTTTTTTCTTTCTTGGTAAGGCTCAATCTTTATCAGCACCCCCGCGTATGTAGCTTTTTAAATAGAAAAATACAGTAACTGAAAAATATAAAATTGATAATGTATGAAGACATACATATTTATGGGAAAATGTATTTAAACACATTAATTCAATATTCTTCAAAGTAATAATGAGAAATAATATAGGGCAAGAAATATGTACGAGAAATAATTATTAAAAAATTAAAATTCGGTGGAAAAAAAGTGTATATATAAAACGGACTGAGTGTATTGAGATGGGATAATGTAGTTAAAACAGAGGTGCTTTGCGGATAGTAGAATAGTAATATAAGTGTTTTCTTATCCCTTTTTGAAGGATGTGTGAGACTGAAGGAATAATTTTTAAGATACTTATGCGGAAGTTGTATTCAAATGTATTGAGGTAGGTTATATGTTCTAGAACAGATAGATGGGAATTTGAACATTGCAAGAGTATAGGTGGATATTAATGCTGTTCGAAAGAGATGTTAAGATCTTCACCAATGTAGAAGCCAAGACATTGGGTATATTTAAGAATGAAAAAAAAAAAAAAAAAAAAAAACTACCAGAATGGTGAGAAAGTGTATGATGGGATGGTAAAAGGTTAACTAACTCAAAGAATGAGTAACCCGAAGGCGACTTCGTCTAATAATTCTTTAATATCTGGTGGTTTTGTAACTTTCTCCATTTACTCATTCGTCCATCTCTTTTGGCTCTAAAAATTATCCTTAAGGCTTCTCTCGAGACATCAAATACAAGACAGGTTTTTATCTTGAGTTTCTGATATTTCTTCTTAGGAGTTGCAGAGTGTTTCAGAGGACCAGTTTTCGACATAAAGATGTGAACACCGAGTAACTGGGTGGGTGTTGATGAGGATACAGTCTTAAGTAGCAGTTGTTTTATAATAGAGTACTAGCTTTACAAAAGTTAGGTTATATTTTGTGTGTACTCTGTCTTGGAAATGTCATCATCATACTTCTATTCCCGTACAGAACTTAGATTGCTGACACTTTAGAAAGACTTGTGTCTTATAACTTACATGTCCGTGTTTACACATAATCTGTGGAGGATTTCCCAAACACACTGCTACAATGTATTACTACAGGATTCCCGCAATGCCTGATACATATACTGAACTAAGGTATCGGGTACTGCACTCACTAACGGAGGGATGAATTTTGATGAGGCAATTTTTATATAATTGGGTACTAAGCTTATAAAAAGTAGGTTATATTTCTGTATTTACCTTGTTCCTGGGAAAATCATCATTATACATTGATAAACATGGAGTGTAGCTCAATATGTGTAACATGGGGAGGGGTATGGTGGAAAAATCTTTTCGATTTCACGTGAGGTCCTCGTATCTGATTAAGCATTTAATGACAAAGAGCTTAAAGTATACTTCTTATTGTTGTTTGATAATATTTTTACTATTTTCTTGAAAGAACTTGTAACTAAATAAAATAACAATTTGATGTTCGGACTATTATTTCGCACTTAAGAGAATTGTTGAGCCACTTTGCAGAATCTGAGGGGATTTGTTATTCTATGGATATAAGATTAATATAATCGTGGAAAATTTTTCTTGACCAAAATTATTTAAAAGTTGTATCTCAGAAGCTAACCGCAAAGTTTGTCTCATTTTCCACGCAGTTGTGCTTGGCCGTTCGAGATTCAAAGCTAGGTGAAATTTCATTGTTTATTGTTTCATAAAAACTACGCAAAGGAACGCTACAATTAAAATTACTGATATTCCTCTATATCAGTGAGCGAATGACGGTGTCTACTGGTGTTATTTCATATTTGTATTTGGTGGGAATATATTTCTTAAATGCGATTCTTAATGGGGGAGAACCACTTGTTCTCAAAAAAGCCAGAATCTATATTTAATTTAGATTTAATAACGAATGTTTCAAAAACTTAATTTCTATTTCATTTTTGGCTTTATTTATTACCGTTGGATTGTTTATAATATGTTGATTTCCCCTCTATGTACAAGATGATTCATTTAACTTCAGACATCAAAATATATCTAAAATTATGTATCATACCAAAAAAATCCAAATAAACTTATTATATCAAAGGAAGCTGTTCAATACTGCAAAAATTAGGCTACTCTCGTCTCTTCTCAACTGAAATTTTAAATGGAAGCCCTAATTTTATTGCATGTTATCATTTTACAGAAAAAATGTTAACTTTTGTCTGAAATATGTATTTCGAATCTTTGTTAATGGCACTTTAATCAGTAAAAATAAATCGGTGTAAATTTCGTTCCTTTCAACGAGAATCCTATGTTTCATTGTGTAATGATTTTTCTTTGGAAAGAAATCATCATGTTTTTTTGAATTATCATAGATGGTGGTGCAGTCGGTGAGAACAGGTCCTTACGCGAATGCCGAATCGAAAATTATCGTGTGTTGAAATTAGATCTTGAACGAGAATACCTATGTCTCTCATCATCAGGCATACTTGTTTAGAGTGAATTCTTTTGCCTCTTTCATTAGCGTGCTTCCTTCAATCAATTTAATTCCTTACTTTGTAATTTTCGGATAATTTTGTTGCAGGAGTGGCCTTGCCCTAATATTACGCATACCGTTTCATAGGCATGGGGTGGTGACCCGTAATAAAACGAAAAACTGTTTGTTCTTGTGTTCTACATATAGCGTAAATTACTCAGGGGTGACGCCATTTTCAGACTACATAGGTTTTTGCAGAATTAAAAAAGTTTTAAAAATGTCAAAAAAATTTACACCACCAAGGCAACACTTCTGGTAAGAAATTATGCAGCTGGTACAAGATACGGGGGCCCATGTATTTACGGGTTACGCAGGTAAGGGGTTAATTATTCAATTAAATGTTCTAAATCAGAAGTTCCCAACTTTGTTTGCTTGACACCTCCCACATTCGTAAACACTGCATACTTCACTCTTCCACTTTCCGCTCGTTGGTCATACGTACTTTTCGTCTGCCCCTTCTGCGGTTCAGATGCAGCATGGAATTCTGAAATCCTCAGAAATAATAATAATCGCTTGCTAAGTTTTTGAAATCCGTGTTGTACACTAAAATAGCATTTTACGCTCACGGTTAATAATGTAAAGAATTTTAATTTGTATAATTGTTTAGTTCTCAATAACGCAGAAATCTTGAATTGAAATATTAAAGACAGAACATCAAACATGTAGCGTCTGCGAGTTTTGCTAGTTAAATTTCAAGTGGTACTTTTATTCATAATTTCACAATTTATTTCTCTCAGTATCGTGCGACTCCATTGCTCACTCTTCACGTCCCTTCCCCTTCCAGGTTGAGAACCATTGCTCTAAATAATGCCATTTAACTTCGAGATATTTATTAATTCACTCGTTAAAAGTGTTTCCGAATCATCAGCGGTCCACTTCGCATGTTCTCGATATTATTTTCTTAGTGCTAAAGCTTTTCTTGGTTAGTGGTTTCGAAATTACAGACCGACTGCATGTGGTCAAGTCATACAACTCGAGTCGGACCGAGTGATTATCTCAATAGGCAGTTACGGGTCCTAACTTGAGTTTCACAATTGGCTTTTGTCGCATTCGCTCTACGGTCCTTGGTGCCAGTTTTCTTCAGTGCTCGGCGATCCTTGTATAGAAGAAGTTACTAGTTTAACCCTATATGTGCGATAAACATTTCCTTTTCTGTTAGTAGATCAGATAAAATTTTTCTTACATTTATCGTACTATTTTAGTGTCTCCTTATGTTTGTTGCTTTTTAAAATGATAGTAAATTTTTGTTCTGTAGGAAGGGCACACGATTTCACGAATGCCGTGGTAAGCATTATAGTCCAGGATATGGCGAAGGAGATACTTTGGGCTTCCTGATATTACTTCCAGAATCCTCGGATATTGATTATATACCTCTCACATACAAGGACAGAGTAAGTATCTTTCTCGTGGTGAGAGTAGCAGAAGTAAGAACCATATTAAAAAAAAGAAAAAAAGGCTCTATTACATAGAGTATTCCTTAATTAACTCTTTTTTGCTGTTCATCACTTTGCCTGTTGTAAGCTTTAAAATCTTGTTCATTAATAAGCCTTGCATTTGCAAAGGCATACTGCGAAATCATTGTGAGTTATTACTGTTACGTTTATAATAATAATTTGTGACTAAATAGGTGTCTGTAACACCTTGGGTTAAATTTGTAAGATGTAGAGGAGTCTACTAAAAGTAACAATATTTTGAGATAGGGAACTTTAGGTTGGAAATATCTTTTGAAAGCGCTACTCCATCTGAAACAATCAGAATTAACAGTAATTGTTTTATTTTGTTTATCGTGTCCTGTAACCGGCTTTATTTTATATATCATTACATCTGATTGCTTAATTTTTATTACAAACCAACCACTGTTTCTTTATATGTACAAATAATTCACAGTAACTGATCAAGGTGGCTACTACCAACCTTAGTACATGTAGTACAATTTTGGCATATTCTCTCAAATATTCAGGATGTCTGCTGCATAATCTAGCAGGCAGCTAGGACTCTAAAAAAGCAGATCCGCGGATGCTACTGGCTTTCATACACTAATAGTTCGATTTGTTTAAAAAAAAAAAAAAAAAAAAAAAAAAAAAAAAAAAAAAAAAAAAAGAGAGAGAGAGAAGAGAAAATTCGGCGAACACTTTGGCTACCAGATGGGACTTTCCCTTTCAATCCAACAATTAGAAAAGTTGATATCGGTGTACATCAACATTAAACTGGGAAGGGGCACAATCATATTACACCGACATTCTCCCGCGGACATCCAGAGGTACAGCCTCTAACAATCCGAGTAGTAAATCTCGAAGGAACAGTCGACGTTGTTTGTTCAACCGGGGCGGCAAGAGATAAGGTCCAAGTAGTTTATCGTAAACAATCTCAGCTCACAAGTTGATACAGAATCGCTGCTGATGAGAGAAACGAGGCGTATGAGGATTGTCATCACTGCATACAAAGTTATAAAGTATTAAAAATACTATCATAGGTAAGGAGTCTCGTCCGTAAACAAAACAAACTGTAGAAAGTTTTGTATATCATCACATTGCTCGATAAACCATTAACAGAACTTTACTCTTGGTGTGAAATCATTTCTTGCAACCGTTATGTATGTTACAAGTGTAATTAATGGTCTCTTAATACACTCTACACTATCCTTCGAAACGTATACGTGACGGGTAATTTGACGGTTGTTTGTTGATAGAAGTTCTTCCATACGATCCAACACCATATCCTCAAACTCTGACGTGCGAACAGTTCGTCTTCTAGACCCTGGCTTGAAAGATCGACTCTATTTCAAGTTTCCGTTCGGATGACATCTGTTCGAAAACTTTAGTCTGTACATCGTGTTGCATCGTGCATTAAATACATGTCTGCAAACTCGTGTTAATTGATTGCTGCATTTTCGATCACTAGAAACGCACGTAAAACATTGAAGTACTATCACTGTATAAACACAATTCGATCATGTGTTGTTTCGCCTGGTAGTTTTATCAAACATTGAGAAGAAATTATTTCTTGTATAAAAATTTACGCAGCCAAACATGCGTTGAAAAAAATTGAGCAATCAGAAGTAGTGAATGTGTAATAAATAAAATAATTTTGATCAGGTAATGCATAATTTCGATAACGTTATGCAAAATAAAACAAGTTACATCGACACGATAAACACAAGTACTGCAGCTTCTTACTTGTTCAAGATGGCGTTGCACTTGAAATAGGCGTTTTCGATCTTAGTTCCCTATCTCACAATGGTTCTGTTTTACGCCTCTACCACCTACATAAATTTGATCCAAGAGGTTCGAGACACTTTATATAGGGTTATCTTCATTTTAATATGGGTAGTGTATGGAATTGAAACAAAGTTAAATTATTGTATGTAGGAAAATAACTGTTAAAATTCAAATAAAGTGATCCAAAAATATAGAGTAAATTTGTCGTTTTACGTGTTAGTATAAACTTACTCGGTGTTCAATTTATTCATTTAATTTATTTTTAATACAGTGAAACTACCTATGATTCTATTAAATATTGACTAACTTATAAAAAATAAACGCATTTTGAAAGAAAAACTATTATATATGATAATGTGTGAGGTATTTCTAATGTAATAATTATTTACGTGTATTTTGTATTTTATAAATAATGTATTCCGATCTGTCGTGACGACGTCGGGAAATTTAATGACGCCACCGTTGATGGTGCTCTGTTTGATGGTTCTGCATTCTATCACCCGACATCGAAATTTTCGTTGGAATAGACTTGCACGCCTGTGTTCAGTCGCAACTAAAGTACAGATATTAGTACGGCTAGAGAAGAGAATACCAGTTTCTTCTGTCGTTTGTTGGAGGGAGAGCATCTTCGAATTAGAAGTATGGTGGATGCCTTTTCTTGATGCAGCCATACTCTCTGGTTTTTTTCCTTTTCTTTCTTTCATTCTTATACAAACTAGGGATATCATGAGAATAAATTGGTGTAATGATTGAAATTCAGCATGCATTGCCGTATAATTAATTCAGTTAATTGATTACGTTTTCTTCTAGCCTTTGGTGAAATTCAAAAGCCATTTGTATTATGAGGAAAAGGATCGAGTTCAGGAGTCATTAAAAAACTTGAAGGTTTTGAAACGTAGCAAAATTATTAACTTTAAAAATGGAGAATGCCAGGGCGTAGCATTTGAAGACATTTTTGGTGGAGCATATTACCCGACTTTGTCGTTGCATCGCAGTGTAACAGTTTCAGTGAATTTTGGACCAAATTTCAAATTTCCTCCACAGGATTATAAGTTCAGAGGAGTAAGTAATTATTTATATTGTATTTATTTTTCGTTTAAAAGTGAAAATAGTAATCACCTTCAGTTTTTCTGGGGTTTGCAATTTTACCATTAAGTATTGATATAATTTGGCAATCGTTCGTATAATTTCTATTGTGTTGATACACACAAACATGTGAAGAGTTTATTGTATAATATAACTTAAGCGTGTTTTTGTTCGTGTGTAGCGCTCGAAATATTGCATTTAACAATTGACATAGGAATACAAGTAAGTAATTCATTATATTATAATGTGTTCCATACACTTTGTAAGAAATGTTGATGTCATTGGGAAAAGAAAAAAGAAGCATCAATGTAAAACTTCGGCTTATATAAGTCTTCTGATTTATTAAGATAGTCGTTTTGTTTAACTTCTTCGTGAGATGTCTTTCGTATTTTCCCTTCTATTCTTTTCAGCCCCTGTCAGGGATCAAACTGATCAGTAAAGTCAGTATTTTTTGGCAAAGCCAGTATTTTAAAAATAAGTTTACAAAGTCAGTATTTCAAGTTCTTTGGAATATTAAATGAAAAAATGCAATTATTAAACAACAATGTAAATGTTTCGCGTGGTCTGAGTCCGGTGATAAAGCGTAACAATAACTGAGAGCTTGTTTAGGTGTTCTGTATGTTGTCGATTTACAACTATCTAGCAGCAGTACCACTTAATCTATAGGATGACCCAAAAGACTTGCATCATAGAATGCATCCCTGAACATATTATATATATATTTTTTGGGTAATTCTAATGGTAGTAGTTAAAAATAATTCATAATGATAAAATTAGTCACAAATATGCCAGTATCATGTTTTCAGTAGCTGCAAATAATATCACAAAATAAGTATACAAATAGCATGTTAATCGCAAAAACTAGAGTTTCATTTCACTTAGATATTATTTGTAGCTACGTCACAGCTTTTTACGTACACTTTGTAATACTTGCCATAATATATTTGGATTGAGGAAAAAAATCAATAGTTCTATGAATACCTGTGAATAGTTACTTACATTATGAATATTTTTGAATAACCACATGGCACTACTAAATCACACACACCAAATAAACACCTAAGAAATTTTCAAAGAAACAATAGCAGAAAAATATTAAATGAAATATTTATCTATTTTCATTATCTTGTCCCATTCCTTCCTACTGTGTTGTGTCTAAGTTATACCTACCTAGACATATTTGTCTGTATGCATCATAACTTGCTTGCTTGCATGCAAGTAAGGACTGTATCGAAAAGTAACTATCAACATTGGTGGCGCTGGTAGGCACGGGCCAGGCAGCTGAAAGTGAGTCCACGCAGTCTGCGGGTTAGTTGGCAAGTTGTACTTAGCTGCTGTAGCGTGTTGAATGCCGTGTGAGGAGTTGCAGAGGTTATGGGACGAATTCCGAGGAAAGTGAAGTGCAAAATTGTGCACATATGGTGTTCCCAAAAAGGAGTCACCTACAATCAGATAGCAAAACAGGTGAAAGTGCATCATGCAAGTGTGAAAGCTATTATTGAAAAATTTGGTAATCATTTTACTTTTACAGATTTGCCGAGATCGGGGCGAAAAAAGGGTGCGCGTAACCCAAAACTGGACCAGAAAGTGGTGAGGTTAATCAAACAAAATCCATCATTATCTGTTCGCGATTTAGCGAAAAAGGCAGGTACTACGATCGCAATGGTTCAAAGAATTAAAACTAGGAATAATTTGAAAACCTACAGAAAGCAAAAAATAGCCAAACAATCGTCTAAGCAGAAATTGAGAGCACAATCACGAGTTCGCAAATTGTATGAACGAATTGTGAGCAGGGAATGGCAATGTGTTTTGATGGACGATGAAACTTACGTGAAGGAGGACTTCACAACACTTCCTGGCCCTCAATATTATACAGAAGTCAAAGATGAAAATGTGGATGACTCAGTCAAATGTGTTTCAGTGGACAAATTTGGACTAAAAGTGCTCGTGTGGCAAGCAGTTTGTTCGTGCGGCTTACGATCTAGAATTTTCTATACACAGGGAATATTAATGCCGAAATATATGAAAAGGAATGTCTACAGAAAAGATTGCTCCCTCTGTATAAAAAGCACAGTGTTCCCCCATTGTTTTGGCTGGATTTGGTGACGGCCCACTACGCTAAATCTACGCTAAATTGGTACATTAAACACAAAGTGGATTTTGTTGCAAAACATGTGAACCCACCAAACTGCCCTCAGCTCCGACCTATTGAACGGTATTGGGCACTTGTGAAGAAAAATGTCAAACAGGGTGGTAAAGTTGCCAGGAACATGGCTGAATTCAGAAAATATTGGTCTGCCGCAACGAGAAAATGCACCGCCAATACTGTGCAGAAACTATTGGGTGGTGTTCGACGAAAGCTTCGTTTATTCATCAGACACGAACTGTAAATGTATACCTTTTTCTCTGTGTATTCTACAAGTATTGTAGTGTAACAAATTGTCATTTTTGTACATCTTCTTCCATTTTTATTCCTGTTAATCATACATGTTGATAGTTACTTTTCGATACAGTCCTTAGCAGAACGGTGAAATATTATAAATAGACTACAAAGGTTGATATTGAGCCGAATTTGAATGTGCCTCTTACCTAGTAAATGCTGTGTTTCCACCACCTGTTGTGATCGATCTGCAGGCCATCTCTACTGACTATTGCTTGGCATCAAAGTTTCCATTGCAGCTGGACCATGGGTATTGCATCCCATTTTTCTTTACGGGCTGGAGACAGTGCGGACTCGACGATGGGACAGGTGCCATTTGAGGAGTCCGAAAGCACTATAGTCCATTGGATTGGAATCTGGATTCTTGACAAGGGATGTCAGAGAAGGAAATTGCCGAAATTTCTGTTTCGTGTTCCATACGGCAGTAGAATTCCAGCGATGTTTTCGCCTTGTGGCTGAATACCTTATCTGGGTTCCGTACAACCTGGTTCTTGTCTTGTCCGTACAGGGCTGGGATTTCATGCTGGTACATTTCAGTCAAGATATGAGTCTGGTAGTACGCAGCATTGATTTTGACGTTTTTCTTCATGTTTCGGAGATGAAGTTTGCCCCTGTACGAGAAACCAGTCACAATCATGAACCCTTGTGGGAAACGGTTCTAGCTTCTCGCGTCGGTGTGGTGGGTTCAGGACTCAATCCCGCTTATTTCCGCGTAATATGATTCACAGTGACACGAGCTACACGAAAATTACGTACTTGACACATTTCTACCATGCACGACGCTGTCGGAAAGGGCCACAATAAACCCTTCCAAGGTTCAAAGTAGATCATAATTAAGAACGAACCAGAATTTGGAAATGGAAAATTATACTCAACATGCAGCAACAGAAGCATACATCATAATAACATATAATATTATCACAATTAGGTTATTTTTCGACATTGTGTTAGTGGTTGCTACAGCCCCAAGCAAAAAACACATTAGCATAATATGTTACGTAACATTGAATACTTGTCATTTAGAAATATCGTAAATAATTTAATCTCTTTATTATTTTATTACTTTTTCGTCATTCTTTGATTTAAAAAGTTAATCACAAGAATAGTATATATCATAATGCGATTAATGAGACTAGTTGCCCACGAGTAGAGAAACGAGTCAAGGCGAGAGAAAAAGTTTCACAAGTCTCGTGAGTAGTGCTAGTTCAGCAAATTTTAGACCTCAAACTCTGTTTTAGTGTTACATGATTCATAGTATAAAAACTATAAATTGATAAAGTAATTGTACGAATACAATGAAGATCATTTATCAATGTTTAAAAGATACACAAATCATTACATAATATACTGCAATAATAAATATGGTTTAAATGTTGTTATATCACACCCTTCGTGGACCTCTCGTGTTGCGGAAAGATTCTGATAATTTCTAGATAAAATTAGGAAAAATTAAGGCCATAAATTTACAGAACGAGGCAAGAAAGTTTGAAGAAGAGACGAAAAATTTTCCGAGAATTCAGACGAGACGAGACTTCTACCAAATTGACGAAACGAGATAGGAATACCTTATTTCTTGTCTCGTGGGCAACAAATGGTGAAGAGCTTGACGAGCTTAGTTAGTATTCATATGAAATATGGCGTGCAGACCTATGGTTTCTGAGCTATTGGTTATCAAAATTGGGTTGCTTGACCTTAGTGAGAGGGTATTATATAGCAGGGATGTGCAAGTTGGAACAGGCAGTCGGCCAATTACAGAGGATGTACTGGCGTTGACGACCATACGAGACAATGTATAACATTTTCACAAGAATTGAACAGCCATATTCAATGGAGAAACTCTTTCATCATACACTAGTATCACGGAACACAGCAACTGTTATAACTATAATCAAAATATTTACTTATTAAAGGAAAGCATATGAAATTTATTTATTCATATTTTAGTGGGAAACTTGACCCGTTATGTTCTGAACTTGTCTCTTTACATTCGATGGTATACTGGATATTCGAACGTGGAGAATATTTTCAAGATAGACTTCGAGGAAAAAAAATCAATTCAGTTTAAGAGATTATGTAAGAAATACATTTTTAGTAACCGGTAAGGTAAGTCGGACGAAAGGGTTCAGTGGACTGGCTGTTATATAGTATATCGCATGCTATCGATGAAACTCATTCAGTATTGACGAAACTTGAAAAAGTGATAGACTTCAACAAGCTTAATATGCACATCGAGTACGGAACTTTCATTCTTGTGTTATTGGCCATCAAATTCGAAGTTTTTCCTAAATTAAATAAAGAAATTTCACTAAAACGCGATCGATGAAACTCATTCGTTATTGACCAAATTTATGTACCGAACCGTAGACCTTGATGTACTTAGTATGCATGTAACATCTTTATATGATATTGACTGAACTCACTACATTGTAGACTTTAACCTGTCACTTAGCCCCAATATTTGTTGAAGCTGGTGGTAGGCACCTTGAGTGTCTCGCTATAAAATCCATTTGTTTGACGACATATTCCTTCACCTTTCAGTTAGTCTTTCGCTAAATAACACTACGTTTATAGCACCTGCCCTCATTCCCAAAACAACCGAAAGTCTAGAAAAATGACTATTTTCCTAATCTTGCAGTCGTATGTTCATGCATAATGGTTGACCGCATTACGCGCATAATTAACGACATGAGTTTACGCAAGTACGCTATGCACGTAAACTTAACGGTAATAATTTGCTTCCTTTAAAGAAGAGTTCAGTAAAATATATGAAAAGAATAAACTAACCGTCTTGCGTCAAGCAAGATAGCACTATGTTGTTAGTTGTAAGCATATTTTCAACAAGTCATCTATAGTTTCTAAATCTATTAAAACATTTGAAGTTTGAACCCCTCAAGAAAGAAAGAGGAAATCTGGAAGAAAATTGTGAAATTAGATAATGATTTGCCTATTCCTTACGAAGAAGACGTACTTGTAGATAAGTAGAAACTATTAACCTGTATAGATTATTAAACTGCTGTTACAGTAAATATCAAGAGACAGTTTGCTCGTTTAAAATCTAAACTTTTTGTTCGTTTCGAAGTCAGTATTTTTATATTGAAAGTCAGCAAACTCAGTAATTTTGCATCCCTGCTATGTGCACTTATACTAAATTAAGACACACATGTATTTACTTTTGTATTGATTTATAATACAAATGTAAACTTTTTCACTTAAAGCAATTTCAGATTAAGTAATTGTGGAAGACAATGAAACGAAACAATCAAAATTAAAACTTAACTTTAATATCCAGTGATTATGTCCCTTAGGCTGACCTAAATTAATAAAAGATGGGAATTGATGGTGTATTCTGTGAAATAATGAGCATGATGTAGACGAGAGTACCCAGATAAGTATCTATTCATGATGTGACAACCACAACAGTAGATATCACAAAGGGGGTATAATGCGAGAGAGTGCTTGTGCACCGTTAAATTTACCTGAGTCCCTTGTATTAAATTGTCAAAACCAATTTTCCATCAAAATCACCATAAACTTATGTGGTTTTATTATTCCGTTTTAACTGTATCATACTGAAAGTAAACGTTCAGTATTAGCGTAACATATAGAGTGTATGCACATGATAGAAGGGAAGATATGTTTTCTTCTCGCAATAAATCTTTCTGAAAGTTTAAAACATGGATTACCATACAGTTAATTTAGAACCCTTATTTAGATGTTTGAATACTGGGGCCGCAGTTCGTAGATAGTGGTAAGGTTGGAATGTGCAAAGGTTTAACAAAGAGATTTCTTGCGACACCATAACCCTAACAGGAAGATGATAATGGCAGATTTTATTCTGAAAAAACTCTATCGGATATATATATATTTTCTTCGAATCGTCTCTTCTTGACTTTTGTGACAGCGTTGTACTTTTATCCATAATCATCTCAAAGGTAGGCAGTTGATGTGTCATTGTATAAGACGACATTTGTTTCTTACGTTAATCTGATTTAACGGAAAGACTGAGTTTAGTTTGGCTTCTTTTCTTATTCATTATATCAAGTTTATTCTTTGTCGAGTTAGTTGATATTTTCATTTAGTTAGAATTATTTATTATTTGACGAAAGGTAGTTAAAAAATAACGAAATTTAAATTTGAAAAGATATTGAAACTAGGGAAGGTTAGAGGATATCTAAAATCGCATAGCAGAAGGATCGTTAGTGCTGCCCCAAGTAACAGGATTTCGACCCCACTGCAATTAAACCCAACCGTAACCGCCATTTGAGTGCACATACCCTTAAGAGTCAATTGTTGGAAATATGCATTCTTCTCGTACGATTACCCGTGACATCTCTATCGTCGAGAAAATCTTCAGTGGTGTTGAGAGACTGCATTGTTGAAACGAATAGAGGGCAGTGGTGTTGAGTGATTAGAATTTTTTGTCTTGAACACAGTGATGGCCGTGTTGGAATCCGTAGACGTGCAGTTTAAAACGTGGTCCACGTACCACCAGAGCAACTTAGCAGGTTGTATGCGATATACACCTTTCAATCTGGCATTGTATCACCACCTGGGCTCCGGCAACAATCTTCGCCTAGTCACGCCAAGAGCTTCAGTGAGCGTGGTATACCATACCCAGATTTCCAGCATTGTACGACTGGCTACCTCCCCGAACAGCTGTTCGTGTCGCTACTCGTTATTAATCTAAGTACTGTAGTTTTTAAATTCTGTATTGCCTGTATGTATATATGAAGCTAAACGTTACTTACACTTTCATTGCAGATGCATGAGAAAGCGGAGGAGGCGATTATAGAGCAGACAATGGCAGATCTTCTGTACCTGACTGAACATGAAGGAAAGCTAAGACTTGATACCTACTACATGTAAAGGAGCATTTTGTGATTGTGTTCATGTGTACATACTAATAATTGTTTTCTTTTAAGAATTTTAAAATAAACAAATCATTTCATAAAATAGCGTAATTATTTTATTGATAAATTCAGTGTATTGTTTCCAATACACATAATATTAATTATATTATTTAAAAGAATAATCATAACTTCAACTTACGAGATTCGTTGAGGTTTTTGAAAGATTTAGTCGAATACTGAATCAATTTAGATGCAATTTAATTCTTGAACCCGAAGAGTATGAAATATTTTAACTGATCTAAGTTAAATTAGTGTACTGTATACAGTCAGGCTATTAAGTTAAGAGACAAAAATAACAAAACTAAAAGTTCGTTGAATTTTCGTATATCCTCTCTTGTAAGCTTTTCAGTATATTTTGCTGGCTAACAGACTTGAAAATTATCTGTGTCTTTAAATCGTAAGATTCATCGGTATCACTTTGTTTCGGGTTAATTATTCTGTTACGTAAGCATTTCGTACAACGCTCTGATAAGAAAACATAACTTCCATTTGTATGAGTGTCCTGTCTGATGGTAGGTTCTAGCCCATTACCTAATGTAGCGTTTCTCGAACTTTATCAAATGAGAACCACTTTTATTACAATGTTCACTCTACTCTTATATACAAAACACTGAAAAAATGTTATATTTTTAATATTAACACTATTCTTTTTCTTCTAGTAGTACACTATTGCTTATATGTGTTGCTACTGTAGTACACATATGAACATTAAAAGAAAACCCTAAGCTCTGTACATTAATCGACCTTACAATTCACAAATTCAATGCAATGCATATCAAGAAACATCTATAATTGTTCTCAGTGGTGCTATTTTTTGTGCTTGACTATATATATGTAACAAAAGTCCCTTGCGATAGGCCTACTTTGTTATATGTGCATATACGAAAACATGTAAAGAGAGCAAAGTTGTTGGAGATGATAGTTTTTCGTTCTAAAGTGTTGGAGTTTTAATTGGACAAGCAGTTTTGGCTCTACACTGCTAGTTGCTTCAATAGTAATTGAAAAAAGCAACGTCTTTCATAGTGTTACAATAGAAGCATTAGTTCACGCAATAATAGACCGGAAAGCAAGCAAAAATTATACCGCAGGAAAGAAATAGGAATACTACGTATCTCGGTTGCAATCAGTAGCATAGTAGGGTGCAGAGAAGCATCACTTTGAGCCCAAATCTGAAGACTCCTCTGCAACAAAACGAGTAAGTTTAGATGACAACTTTTGCACAATATTCAACTTTTCTGAAGAAAATCATTCGGTGAAAATGCCTGATGTGGGTGTGCACAATTACATTGCATGCCTTTATGATGACCGGTGGTATTTTGGATTAGTTTTGTCAAAACATGAAGATAAAGGAGACGTTAAAGTTAAATGTATGCATCCCCATGGGCCTGCTCCATCTTTTCACTGGCCTCCAAAAGAAGATGTTTGCTGGATTCCTATGAGTAACATAATTTCAAGTGTAACCCCCCCCCCCCCCCCAGTCACAAAAGCATCCGGAAGAATGTATTATTTTTCCGAAAAGGAAATAGGTTCAATCAATCTTCAGTGCAACAAGATGTTGAAACAAATGCAAGCCCAGAAATAAAATGTTGTTAGTGTTTTATTTAAACATTTTCTGTAATTCCACTTCAGGACCTCTATGGTGTAAATAGTAAATGAACCACTTCAGGACTTTAAGATGATTTGGTAAATTCTTTTTTCGTTCGCTGATTATATTCAATCTGTTGTATGTGATGAATATGTATAATTCATTAAACTCATAGTTAAGAGCTATTTTCTTCTTCTTCTGTGGGTTGGGAACTGGGGGGAGGAGGGGGGGCACAAAAGTTACCTCATTGGAACCAGTGTTCCGTAAGCTTTGCAACGAGGTATCATTCGCGTCTCTGTGACAATTAGGGAAGTCGCCAGGGTTGCCAACCTGAGAGTAGACCACAGTTCCTTCGTAAAATATATACAGGTTGACCATAGTATATACGAGGTTTCGAATTTTTATCTCGCAAGCTATTGCACCTACGCCCTTTATTTTTTATATGATTCCACCCAATGTCTGGTGTGTATGCGAGAATTTTTTTTCCTGCGTATGACAATGAACAGTGTTGCCAGAGTCCGACAAAAATTTTTTTTGAAAAAAGCCATTTTTCTTCTTCTTCTTCTGTGGGTTGGAAACAAGGGGGCACAGAAGTTACCTTGTTGGAATCTGTGTTCCATAAGCTTTGTAACGAGATATGGTTCATGTCCCCGTGACAATTAGGGACAACGCTAGGGCTGCCAACCTGAAGGTCTACGATTTTCTTGAAATACCTGGCCGTACTCTAAAGATAAATGATTTAAAAATATTTGCAGTTAAAAACCCACAGTTTTTCTTTCAGAACACATTAGCTCATGCCTTTAGGCTTATAAATACATATAAAATACTTTGGTTTATGTAGTGCCTTTAAGTTTTTACTGTCTTTTAAAATTTTATGTTTTTTTCTTTTAAAAAAATCGTAATATCCAGGTTTGAGCTAATATTTACTACAACAATTCAAGTACAAGTAGCTGAATGTATTTTTACCTTATTCTGTATCTTATTGTGATCATTTTAGTGAAAAAATCATTGTGATATGATGAGAATTAACAAAGTTATGATCTTTTTAGTATATCAATGTCGTAATCTTTTTAACCCTCGGCAACAACAAAAACATATATTTTACCAAACAAAAAAAAATAACTAAAAAAGTATATAAGTATTAAAATTTGGTGTGATAAATAAGGATGGCAAGTAGAGTAAACAGAAAAATTTTCATGCCATTCTGAGACTATGGGTTTCATTTGACATTTTAGCTGGATGATTTGAAATGGACTGACCCTTAGGGGATGTCATCCAGATACGGCTGGAGTGTGGTGTCTAGATATAGGTATTGGTCTGATGTTAAGCTGTCAGGCAGAAAACTGGGCCTAATAGAACATTGCCTTGTATCCCACACCACACATTCACTCGAGGATCAGTTTGATGGAAAGCTTCCACAATTATGTGTAGGCTATCAGTAGACCAGTACACATCATTGTATTTGTTGACTGTATCTTAAGATGGAATGTAATAGTATGTTAGCCTCTAGATTAGAATATTGTATTCGTGTCTGCTGGAACCATTCACAGAACTCTGTTCCGTGTGTCATCTTCATGTATCTTGGAAGGATGATAATATTCACGTAACAAAATCCTTGAGACAGATATATGGCTCACGCCAGCCTCTTGTGCAACCTTCCATGTTGATCGTTCCGAACTAACTGTCACTTTTGCAACCACATCAATACTCATGGCGCAGGGAGTTGCACTTCGTCGTCGTGTCTGCCACGATGCCTCTGGCTTTGAATCGTGCTATGAGTATCTAAATGAATTAGTGGGATGGTGCTGCCTGATTTGGATGACGCCCGTAATATTGCTGCGACTTCCCGTTGACTCATTCGAGCTGCATGAAGGTGCACCATTTCATCTTTTTCCTGCATTGAATGCATGCACTAGACATAGCACGGACAGACAGTAGCGTTGCACAAGCACACAACTCTGATTGATACGTAATTTGCCCACCACTGCTCTGATGATAACGATCTAACTCAATAAGACACGTAACCTTTGTATACTTTGCGATCTATCCAATTTTGTTCATCTTGTTTCACAGGTTACCATTTAATCGGATTTACCTACCTGCTGTTTGTTCTTGAGTTTGAAAGTAAAACAACTATAATCCACTGCTCTGACGATACATTTCCATTACTTTTAGAAATGCTAAATATTTTGAATGATAACCAATGGTGGAGCTGGAAGTGTCTGCTGAATATTAAGTCGCAACCAGATAAGGTATGGCGCAATTTAAAATCGAACAAAATTATGCAGTGAAGATAGGAAGAGAAAACTAAAGAACCCCGCGAAAACCGACGCATACGGTATTTGTCCACTACAAAGTCCACTTTGTGCGAGTTGGGATAAAACCAGGGACCCCACATAGGAGAGGTAAAACTGAGCCACTTATAACGTTTGTTACAAAAAAAAAAATCTCCATTTCACTTTTTGTAAGTAAAAAATATCTTAGTGAAGACTTAACAACTTATCTCACATTACCGAATAAAGATAGTATAACAGGATAGTCATTATTCTTCACGACAGTATCTTGTTATTCACAAGACTCAATTATTATCCTGGCTTTTATGAAAGGGATGTCCATGATTTAAAAGAAATGTTAAAAAAAAAGTTTTAAAGTGAATTTTCTGGGTTACAGTTGAAAGGATTGCCAGGCAGCTTTTAGTTGAATGATATACAAAGTATTGTTAGGAGATTAGTTCCTATCATCGTTTCTTGCTATCTAGACCGAAATTTCACATCATGTAATTCAAGTGGTTTCGCTCATAACATAGTAATGCTAACATATTTTAAGTCTGAATTGAAGTATGTCACGAGAACAAAGGAGGAGTTAATTCTTATGTACATCTTAAGGTAAAAATCCTATTAATAAGAATACAAAATTAGGCTACAGTAAAGGTATGTATCTATCTAGTCCACTCCAAATGCACGCTTTTACAATGCGCACTTGTACTCCAGGTAATAATGCACATTAACATACCAGCAGATTTCCCATCTCAAAACTTGGCAATTTTGGTTATTTGGTATAAATACCTACCAAACCAAGTTCTCTTTCATAACGATGCTACACATTTTTTTCTTTTCTTTGTAAGTTCTTCCAGTTTTCCTACAGGTGGCATTTTTACATCTGCTGCGTATTTTTTAAAATTATTATTGTTCTGCTGCATGTTTAGTGGCTCAGCTCAGAATTTCAATCAAATTCAGAACCTCACTTTAGTTTGACTCATGGAAATGCTTTCTTGGAAAGAGGTTTTACTAATGGCAGATATCACAAACAATGAGGATTCCGCAGCAGTTGTAGTAGTTGACTACTAGTAAATACTTTCAAATGGATAGTGGTAATTATCATATTGATTAGAGGAATGAAATAAAAATCGTTCGACGTTTTACCAGATTACTATATGCAGTAAATGAAAGAACAGTTAGTTGTCATGTCTTTTTTTTTCTTTCTTTCTTTCTTCAAATGTTTGCCTAGAAGTGTATTACATTGTTTACATCACTGTTCTGATTGTAAAAGCCATATTAGAAAAGTTGACATGTTTTACGAATGCACAAATTGAATGTGTATTTCGGTCTCTGAAATAGAAAAACGAATGGATAAATATAAATATCTCATTTATCTTCGTTTCTCTGATGACATTGTTCTCGTTAAGAAATTATTATAGAAGTACAGAACACTATGATAGAAGAATTTAATTTAAGAAAGAAGTTGAGTTGAAAATAAATATGGAAAAGTCAAAAATGGTATTCAACAACACAACAAGAAAGTAAAGTAATAGAAGTTGGAAGTACTGAAATAGAAAAAGTTAACATTAATCTATCTCTACATGAGATATTTCTATGAAGAAAGCATTAAAGAATAAATGAGCAGATGTATTAAGTTAGGCCAGAATGCTTTGGAAGGAACACCTTCGTATTGAAAACCAAAATGTCGATATGCCTGAAGCGTAAAGTGCTTAATGAATGTATTCTACGTGTTTTGACATAAGGATCGGAAACGTAAACACTTACAAAATCACACCATTCTCTGCACTCTTACGTACGTAAGCTTAGAGAGATGTATGCTAAGGATCAGCTAGGAAAAGAATTATAAATAGCTTAAAGCTAGGAAAAGAATTCAGAAAGTTAGGAAGAGTAACAGATTTAATAGAAATAACACTGAAGTGGCTGTGTTTAGGCATATTCCAAAAAGAAATCAACGAACTAAAAGCAATCCTTGACTGCATACCAAAAGATAAGAAGTGGTCTAGGAAACGTTCTGATACAAGACACACTGCGGAGTATCTGAAAAAAAAAAAAAAAAAAAAAAAAAAAGACCAATCTAGATGTCAATCTACTTTGGGGGAGAATTTGAGACTTTGATCTACTAGTAGATTCGAAATAGTTGATATTAAAAATTTAATTTGTGAAAAAGTTTTTTTCTTTTTAAATCTATCTAATGTATTGTTGAACTGTTTAGCGGTAGGTTTGTTTTTCGTATGTACGACAAAACCATGCGATAACATGATTTGTAAGGTGTTTGTGCTTTGAAAAGTTAAAGTGCTGGCAAATACCATTCCTTCCGCACAGACTGCCAAATTAACTGGGAGGAGAGATTGGCGGAATGCCATTTGGATATATTCCAGTGCAAGCAATTGTTGCGAAGTTGTAAATATCTAACGCATCTCTTGACAATTGTCAAGTAAATGTTTCACATGTTACATTGAAATTTGTCAGTGATACTAATAACGGCTGAACACTCAAAATAGATGTGTGTGTTATAAAGGCATTACTGAATTAATTACACAATGAATGTGTTACAAAAATTTCGTTTTTTCTCCAACTTTTTGTTAATTTGTTCAGTACAGAATAAAGTAAAGGGTCAGTATACAAATTTCAGAGGGACAGGCCTAACACCCGTTCATTTGTGATTTTTTTTAATGATACGCTTACATCTTCCAGTGAAAGAACTGGTATTTAAGGAAACCAATGATCTTGGAAAATTAAATAATTAATTGATTGATTGGAGTTCATGGGGTTCTAGAAACAAATTGAAAATTCCTCTCTCTCTCTCTCTCATCTTTAATGATGTGTTCATTTCACCTTCGCATTTTGAGTTAGTAAAAGAGCATTAGATTATTGTGAAATATTGCATATAAAATATACAATTAAAAAAAAAAATGGACTTAGTCATTTTGAGATCAGAAGCTGCATGTAATACAATTTAATATAAGATCTTATTGAAGAATTAGATGGTAGGTATCTGATAGTGATAGGTCCAACGGATATGATAGATATCAGTGTTTCCCAGCCAAGTCGCTGAATTGTATTTCTGGTCGTCCTTGCCATGTGTGGTCTCACATTATCGTAGAGATACAGCACACTCTTGCGATTAACTGACGCTGGTTCCTGCTGCAGTGCGTGTTGCACTCGTTCCAACTGCCGCGAGTACAGCTCCGCAGCGGTAATATGGCCTGGTGGCAGGAACAGTAATGCACCACTGGAATGATTAATCCATCAGACACAACTGCGTGAGTGCAAAGGTGGTTTCGAAGTATCAGATACATGGTAACATCATGACAACCAACGTCCGGTAAGCTTGGAAGTAACATGCAGAAAAAGTCGGATCTTTGCGACAGAAGTTTTTCCCCATAAAAATTCGGCTTTTTGAAAAAAAAAACTA
Source organism: Thermobia domestica (assembly GCF_964235325.1). Lineage (NCBI taxonomy): Eukaryota > Metazoa > Arthropoda > Insecta > Zygentoma > Lepismatidae > Thermobia > Thermobia domestica. The sequence continues at coordinate 219,374,638 of NC_137454.1, read as the reverse complement.
AAATTATAGCTTTTTTTAAACTTTTTATGACTTTCTTGTTCAAGTACCACTCCTATTTCCCTGTAATTGATCCTACAATTAAGAATGTCCGTTTAGAATATCCAGTACTTGTTACACCTATGTTTAGTCCGGGACTGACTGTCTTGATTGGTTTTCAAACTGTCATTGCAGTTGTTCCAACAAGTGTACGTTATGCAACCACCATATTCCAAATGTCGTTTTGGTTGCCTAATCAATTTCCTGGAAATTATATATTTTGATATGTGTTTTGCTGGTTGCCTAAATACAGACTGGTAGGCAAGAAAAAAGTATAAAACCTTGTCTTTCTCACATCTTGTTCTCTGCTTGGGAAATGTTTTTAGGATTAAGTTTAGCGTCCCTTTCAGCTGCGAGACTATATGCTACGTGGATCTACAGCTTAACGTGAGATTCAAACCACGTGAGCTCCAGCCGGAAACGAACCCGAGTCTCCCACGCCATAGGCTCGTACGCTATCCCATAGCCATGAAAGAATCTCGGGATACATTTTATCCTAAGATTCAGAGTTCATTTACAAAATTAAAGCTATAAACAACTACAAACTCACATTGTATTTTGAATATGATAGTTTAACATCATTATTCACAAAATTCCTTATTTCTTTTTTGTTATATCGTGTCAAAATTTTTGAAGTAAGAGGTTTGTTGATAGCGTTTTAAATATTCTCTCTCGAATTTAAGGGCCTCAATAAATGTTATGTATAGCTATAGTGAAGTTTTAGTTTATTCATAAATGATAATTTTATGATAATGATAATTTTATTCCACGAAATCGACTACACTTTCAGAACAGTTATCGAACTTTTGAATAAAACTTTTGTTGTTGTTGTTGTTGTTGTTGTTGAATATCAACTTAATAGCTCCATAGACAAATCGTTGGAACTAGTGTTCACCAATTTGCAACTTTTTTTTTTATCGAATGACCAATTTTCTTTGATTCTATTGACGCAAGTCAATAGTCACACTAACCCGTCATCGATGTTCCGGGGCCTAACAAACTTCGTTTCTTTTCCTGTGAACGCGCTTCAGCAAATGGGATGTCAGAAACGGCATAAACATTTTGGTTGCATTGTATATCGGCTGTTACGTATTCATCATGCGCTGAACAGATTTGGAGGCACGTTTCTAACGGTTTGCGTCAATGAAACACAAAATCTGCGTTTTAGTTTGCGATAATAGGCGTAACAGTTATAATTGATTTGTATGTGTTTTGTGTTGCGTTTCGGTCCACAATTTTTGCGAAGATTTGTACAGAATAAGGACCTTGCTCGATCAGTGGTACAATGGTCACTTCCGGTGCGAGTGATTCTTGGCTCAATTTCAGGCCATGAGTGTGGTGGATAACAGTATCAATGTTTTTTTTTCGGAGCTGCTTCATTTCCTCCCACATTCTCATTCCATTATTTTCTTTACTATCATTACCCTCATTACATTCACAACCTTTAGTTCCTATTTTTTTTCATTACCGTAAGACGGGGTAACTTTGCACAAGATTAAGGAATTTTAAAGAAAATTGCATGTAACTTATGAACATAATGATTTAGAACATTGTATTTTAAACATATAATAGCTAGATATATATATATAACGAAAACATTAGTGCAAGTTCATTAGTAAATATTCAGTATGACCATAGTTATTGAAATATAAACTTTGGTGCAAAGTAACCCCATAGGCAGGGTTACTTTGCACCAAAAAAAAAAAAAAAAAAAAAGATATTCAACATACGAATGTAACGTTTCTGTGCAATGTTTTCCCTTCAGTATTTATACATTTTACTTTCTACACAAAACTGCAGGCAGTCTACAAATATTGATATTAGAATGAGGGTACCGGTGTCGATACTTAGTATTAATTATCAATATTTGTAAAGAAAATTATGTTTTTTCTGGTACTGGCACAGGAACTACATTCTAATAGTTTAGCATATATCCCACAAAAATGCCAACTCACGAACATAAAAAAATCCCCGTAAACTGATTTGCATTACTTATTTCTTATGTCGAAGAATATCATCCCAACCGTAATCTGGAAGATTCACGGGGTTTGGGACTTTCAGGCTCAAGCCCACCCAAATTGCATGATTTCTTTTTAAAAGAATCTAATGTTAGTCATTTCTATGCGTATAAGCTTCAATCTCTTCCCCCCCCCCACAGTCTAGTGATTTCTAAAAAAAACTAAGCCTTTATGAGTGAAGTACCTCTCAAACTATTTTTCTGGATCCGCCACTGTTCATAATATATTTTCCAACAAGAAATTCATTCTGGCATCTATCTAAACAGGAAATTTACCTAAATTTAGAATGCAGGAGGTTCCAGTAGTAATAATTTCCTATTTAAGCGGTATTTTAGACCGGTGCAAAGTAACCCCGAGTAGAGGCTGAAACCGCCTTCTCCCAGTTTACTTTTTTATGACTTTAAAACGTTTCACATTTCAGTTTTAACTATTGCATCGAAGTACCATTATACACAGTAGTATTCTACGAAACTGACTAACTTTGACGGAAATTCTTGTACGTGATTAGGGGTGGGCACGAGCGAGTTCGACCTAGTTTTCATTGAAACTCGCCTCGACTCGAAAGAGAGATCTTTGAGCTCGACTCGAAAACTCGGCTCGAAAAATTTCATCCAACTCGACTCGAATTTGACTCGAGTCCAGCTAAAACGAGCCAAATGCTGTGTGTAGTTTCAAGTACTTTCTTCAAGTATCCTACATAGTCAATATAATTATTACCAATGATACTACTACTACTATAACATTTTTATTATTATTATAACAACAACACCGTGTATAAACATGAAAGATAGGTGGTTTGTATCTGAGTACTAAAAACTAGTTGACTGCTGACCTCGATAGTCGAGGAGGCAAGGACATCGTTCACGAGGTTCTGAGTTTGAGTTCCAGAGGAGCAAGTACCCGGGCTCGAACCAAAAATCGTTAAAAGTTAGAGGGCGCCGGCCATACATGTTCAAAACTGCTTGGTCCGCGTTTAGGGTTCTCAACGACTCGAGCGGCTAGGCTCACAGCTCATTCCCTATCGAGCCGAGCCAACAGCTCACCCACCCAAACCGACACGAACCGAAACAAACCGAGCCGGCTCGTGACGATGGCTCACCTGAGCCGAGTCGGTGCCTCATCTCAACCAAGCCGGCTCGAGCTGTTCGCTCAGTTGAACCGAGCTAAGCCGGTTAACATCCCTACACTGGTTGGGCTTCTGCTTCCGCTCAAAACTTTCACCATGCAGGTCTCAGCCTTGGTGGTGAGAACTACAGTATATACTTATGTTAGTGCTCACGACATTTGAGGATGTTTTGTTATAAAAATCCATTGTCGTCTTGTTAATCGAGACGAGGCGAGATGCGAGCAGTGTCACCTCGTGAGCAACACTAAAAATATTCCCCATTACTCCTTACATTTCTCATAGCTTTCGCTTTCCAGTCTAATCAGGCAATGATTTCTGAACGAGTTAAAACGAGTGAGCTTTTTCAAACTCGACTCGAAACTTGACCTCAAAACAGTGACTCGGCTCGGAACTCGACTCGAATTCGCTTCGAGTTTCGAGTCGAGTCGGGTTTTAGCTCGACTCGTGCCCATCCCTATACGCGATATCTTTCAAATTTTTGCCCGGCCTTTACAGTGCCCGGCTTTTCATACCTCTACAACAACAAACCCTCTAGGTAATTAAAACTGATGCTAACAGCCCAACATTATAGCCAAAATACAATTAGATGTTCTATCTTATGGTGGCAGTTGAAACTTCCTCTTTATAGTTCATTGTTTTACCGACAGAGGACTGTGAAACTCTTTTCATATTTTGTGCAAAGTCACCCCTGATGTGCAACGTCTTACGGTACTGCACTTCTAAACTTGACTCTTGTTGGTGATCTGAATCTATATTTGCACTTTATTTATTTCGCACATCAAGAGGCAAGCTGCGCCGCCAGCTTCTGTTGATGATTAGATGGTCAGTTTGATTTTATTTATCAGACGAGATTTACGTAACCTTATGAAACGTGTTGTGAAGGAAAATGTGGCTTCATAACATTACACATCTGAAGCATTTCTGACTCATGTTTCAAACGTTATTTTTTATAATTGTTTCAGATATTAGTTCTTATCTTAATTTCATTGCTTTTCACTGAATATTAAATTTTCGTGAACACAAAGATAAACCTGAAACATGAAATCAGAAAAATTATTAGACAGATACTCAAACCCCAATTTCCAGTTTGCCGAGAAACTATTCTAACTAATTGAGCTACCACACAACCGACACAACCACTTTGTGTGTTTTGGTGCTTTATTCTTCTAATCCCTGTAAACTAAGCTACAAAGTTAACCAAAAAAGTTCAGTCGATTTTTGTGGAGGTCTGTGTTCAATTAGCCCTCACCGTGAGTTGAATGAGAATGGAGATAAGACGAAGGTCAGTTGTTTGTGTAGGTATATTCAACATATTACCTGATTATGGCAGTTCAGTTACACCGTGAACTTGTGTAAGGACAGAGTGAACATGGGACCTCCACAGTGTCATAAGGGCGTGTATGCTGTACGAGTTCAAACTGGGGTCAAACGCCGCTGCAGCGGAGCGGAAGATATGCCAAGCCTTTGGTGAGGGTGGCGTGACTATGCGGACAGTGCAGCGCTGGTTTAACAAGTGTAAGGACGGTGACGAAACACTCGAAGACGCACAACATTGCCGGAAGACCAACACATGTACAAAATAACGATCTTCAGGCAGCAGTTGAGACGAACAGTGGTCAAACATGTGAGGAACTGGGACTACAATTCAGTGTGAGTGGAGAAACCCAGAGATGTTCACCCTCGCGAGGGTGGCCCTCTCGAGGGCATCCTCACCCTCAAGTTCCCTCGCCCACAGTGACGCGAGGGCGAGGGAGCGCGAGGGCAAGGACAAGATTTGGCCGCGAGGGCGAGGGTGCGCGAGGGCGAGGACAAGCTTCGATGGCGAGGGTGAGGGTGCGCGAGGGCGAGGAAAAGCTTCGACGAAGAGGGTGAGGGTGCGCGAGGGCGAGGACAAGTTTCGGCAGCGAGGGCGAGGGTGCGCGAGGGCGAGGACAAGCTTCGATGGCGAGGGTGAGGGTGCGCGAGGGCGAGGACAAGTTTCGGCAGCGAGGGTGAGGATCCGCGAGGGCGAGGACAAGCTTCGATGGCGAGGGTGAGGGTGCGCGAGGGCGAGGAAAAGCTTCGACGAAGAGGGCGAGGGTGCGCGAGGGCGAGGACCAGTTTCGGCAGCTAGGGTGAGGATCCGCGAGGGCGAGGACAAGCTTCGATGGCGGGGGTGAGGGTGCGCGAGGGCGAGGAAAAGCGAAGGCGCGAGGGCGAAGAATTCAATAACGAACTTTTAAATGAATTAAATGTAGACACCGTAAATTGATAACACTTAGTGTAATCCACTTCATCGAAGTCAGTTATTAGTTGATCAATAATTTTAATTGATCTTAAATTAGGATTATCTTATAAATCACTATTGTTAATGGTTTAATTGAATTGTCAATTTTGTAAATAAAATCTCATTCTAAGATAATTACGTTAAGTGTAGATCGCAACTATCTAGACCAGTCCACAAACTGTTTTTAATTGAAATCCTATCCGTTTTCCAAGTACCCAGTTACAAAAACTATTAAGTCAATACTGAAAACTAAAAACGAAAATATTTATTGCAATTAAACGATTAACACGATTGGTATTATTGGACGGGAGCACGTTGGCTCAGTGCTACAGCCAATCTCTGGTTTCAGGGGTCACTCGTTCGATCCCAGGCCAAGTGAGTTCGTGGAGGACGATAGCGTATACTTGGGTTTTCTCGGGATTTTCCCGTTTCCTCCCGTTTTCTCATTCCACCTATTCTTTCATCATCATTCACTTGCAATTCCATCAGTCTCCTTTAGCCATCGAAGGCATAACCGTTGGATATTAAACTAAAGATTTATTTTATTTTATTTTATTTTATTTTATTTTTATTATTATTATTTTTTTTTTTTTTAAGATTGGTATCTCTGAAAGCGTTTTTAATATAGTGTAAGAATATGCAGCGCACAGTCTTGAAAAGGGAGACTATTTTGGGCGTCCAGTAGGCTTCTTTCTGTCATCTGTTACCCTTCATTATGGACGTTTTTATAATTATAATAATAATAATTATTATTATTATTGCTAAATAGGATATTAAAATAGAATGATTTGGTTCTATATCGCAAGTTTTAAAGCTCCCTGACAACTGATATTTAGTCAGCAAAGCATAGGAAAACTTAGAAATAAAGAAGCAAAACTACCTGAAGTATTCGGCTATGGTTCATCTAATCATGGGCGTCGTAACGAGGGGCTTGAGTGGTCGCATTCCTCCCAGATTTTCGTCACACGTATGTAAGCAAACTAAGAAAATAAAAGCATATATTCAGGGGTGTAGTCGAGAGTATACGAAGGTGTATTGCTCAATCTTAGTCATTTGCGCATACTTTCTGCTTCAAGGCGTGTAGTACTATATTCAAAACTAGCATATATAATCTGTGAAATTTTTAAGACTAGCGTATACTCTGTGAAAATTTTAAGACTATGGTGTACGCCGTGTGAAATTTTAGGACTTGAGCAGGAAGTTTTTGATAGTCTATTATTGCAACACAGCCCCTGCCCACTGCAGCCCCTAGTTATTCGCCTCTACTTTCTAAACATTTTCTATATATTTTACATCCCTGGAGTTGGTGGCCCCGCATCGTGGAGGTTGTGGGGACATTATCTAAGCCTTTGGTCAAGTGACCTTACATTTGGACCTGTCAAATGACCTTACATTTACATAGATTACTATTGAGATAAGTGGGTAAAACTGCATTCAGGTTTACACCTATAATTTCATGATTCTTAGTGTTCATCCTCCCGAAGGGGAACTTTCGAGGTGTCCTCAATTCTAACTATAGAGAAACGTTCTCACACAACAGAATAAACAATTTCAAACCGTTCATGATCTATATTTAGAAAAAAATAGCACTCTACTAACGTAATTTGCTGTTTTGGAAAATATAAGTTTTACTTATTAATATCTGGGAATCAGTCGATCTGTCTGTATTTTGACGTATTAGAGTTAATGTCCCTTTATAATTCATCACCGATGCCGATGCTAAATGGTACGTGAATCTATAGTTTATGGTAGGATCCGAACCACCATAATGCGTTCAAACTTCACTCAAGGGAATCGAACCTGAGACTTTTGCTGCAAAGCAGACATGCTTGCTAGACACTATACTAACTTCCTTTGTATATTTCAATATCATTAACTTTCAGTAATCACTGGTAATCGACCTATAACCAGAGTCGAAGTCTAAGAGGGAGTTATTGAAAATGTTTAATTATCCTAATTTTTATGTAAATATTTCACTTTAGAATATTAGCGTTTAAATACTCCTCTCCCCCATACAACCATTACACACGCTAATACTATGTAACAAGCAGTAACGACTACGTGCAACATTTAATCAATCAACATATACACATAAAGCTTATAAAATTTTAATTAGTCAGCTGGATTACATTTTATGAAAAAAGTTGAATAATTTCCACCTTATATGTTAGTTGTTTGACGTAACGTAAACATGAAGATAAGCTTAGATCTTTGTTCGAAATTCACATTGAAATGATATTCGCAAAGAATCTTCAGTGGGCTGAATCTCTTTCGTTCCAGGTTGGCTACAAGACTGCGATAATCGTAGGACGTAAAAATGAAGATTTTATTCCCCAGTCAGAATTTTTAAACTATCCTATCTCTTCAAGTCAATAATTGTCTGTTTTGCATTATTACTTTTCAACCACAGAGAAAAATAATTCAGTCACTCTACTCCTGTTTTAATGATGTACCGTATGACAGCGTGTAACAAATTGTTGCGAGGTCCTGGGCAATAAAAGTTTGTGATCGCCCTTTCAGTTTTTAATTGCTAATTATAATAAAATTTCTGGAAATCAATTAATCTACACATTTAATTATTTGTGCTAAAGAAAATAAAGGTTTGTTCTCTTACTTTCCCGTTCCACCATTTCTTTCATCATCATTCACTTGCAATTTCATCCACCTCCTTTAGCAGTTACATAACTCTGGGGCGCTAAACTAAAGATTTCATCTTTTCTTTCATTACTACAATCTTAAAGTTTGCACGTATTAAAGTTTGCACAACATTATTAATTGTTGAATTGGTGGATTTATAAAAGTCAGTGCTAAAACATTTTAGGCTCGATAATCTTTCCAAGGCTCCTGGAGGCGCTAAGCTCTGAGCGTGCCATTTAGGGAGGAACGGTGGCTCAGCGATAGAGAAATTACCTTTGTTCGAAGGGTCGCATGTTCGATTCCCGTCCAAGTAAGTTCGTGGTGGAGGACATCGTGTTCGTGGGTTTTCTGGGGATTCTCCAGTTTCCTACCACATTCTCATTCAACTATTTCTTTCATCATTCACTTCTGTCTCCTTTAGCATTTAGCTTGCATAATCGTGGGATCTTAAACTAAAGATTTCATTTTTCATTTGCCTTTACGTATTTGTAGGTAAGGAATCCTTGAGACAACGTTTGAAAGATATCAACTCATAATTGTGGGAATTACTGAAAATAAACTTTCCAACAATGATAGCTGCCAAAAATGAACCAAGACCAAAGTGATAAAGTGTACAAATTGGCCCCTAGGGTAGTTTCTTAAGACAAAGTTTCATATTTATGGCAATTATTGAAAAAAAATCAAAATTTTAACATTGTTAAGGTAGGACAAATGTATCTCTATTAGTGGTGAATATTAATATTTGAGCATCGAAATTAACCTTACAAGCACGTTGACACATTTCAGTTTATATTTTAAAATACCAATTAACTTAGATTCACATTCAAATCAATGAAGTCATTCATGTTATAGGTTAGAGTGGGTATATATTTCCGAGTGATAATTCAACAATAGTGTTCTGAAGTATTTTATTTGTTTGCTGACGAAGTTTCAAAATTAAGCTCTTTAGATCTTTCCCTTTGAATTTGTTCAAATTCCTCAGTTACGCTACATACATCAGGGATGGCCAACGTGTTGACTGTCAAATTCTGACAGATAGTCCGCAGCAGTCACTCTACCGCCACTCATCAAACCTTGATTTCACCCTCACCCTCATGAGAGCCGCCCTTGTGTGGCTGAATACTCATGCTTGCATCGTAGTTCAAGGAACATTTTGAAGTGAAGGCATTGGATACTGTTGATAAATGATGTAAACGTCACTATCGACCGAGATCTCCATTGTAACAGTTGTTCCATTTTAGGTGTTCCACAGTAAGTTATACGATGATATGTTTAGTTTCCTTTCTTTAGGACGTATGTTAAGCAAGGGCGGATCCAGGACGGATTTCTGGTGGGGGTGGTGGGTTGTAATACTGCTACTTAGAGCTACTTTTAAGAGCTCCAAACTCTGGGATGCGTTTTATTTGTATATATAAAATAAAGAAGTTTCCTCTTCTGGGGGGGAACGATCACACCGATCGCCCCCCCCTGGATCCGCCACTGACGATAAGGAAATAATTCAACAAATAGGTTGAATAATTGATGCACTGATCCTCACGAAGGAGGCCCTCTCGAGGTCTCCTCACCCTCAATTACCCTCGCCCTCAATGATATGAGGGCGAGGGTGCGCGAGGGCGAGGAAAAGTTTTGAGCACGAAGGCGAGGGCGAGCGAGGATAATGGACAACTCCTATCGCGAGGGCGAGGACAAGCTTCGATGGCGAGGGTGAGGGTGCGCGAGGGCGAGGAAAAGCTTCGACGAAAAGAGCGAGGGTGTACGACGGCGAGGAAAAGCTTCGACGAAAAGAGCGAGGGTGTACGACGGCGAGGAGAAGCTTCGACAGCAAGGGTGAGGGTGCGTGAGGGCGAGGACAAGCTTTGATGGCGAGGGTGAGGGTGCGAGAGGGCGAGGAAAAGCTTCGACAGCGAGGGCGAGGGTGCGCGAGGGCGAGGACAAGTTTCGACAGCGAGGGTGAGGGCGCGCGATGGCGATGGACAAGCTTCGACGGCGAGGGCGAGGACAAGTTTCGACAGCGAGGGTGAGGGCGCGCGAGGGCGATGGACAATTCCATTCGCGAGGGCGAGGGTGAGGGCCAACTGCTACTGCGAGGGCGAGGGTGAGTGAGGTCGAAGTAAAATGAACATCTATGGAGAAACCATTCGGCAGCACCATCAACTTGGGAAGCACTACAAGTTGGGTCGATGAGTGCTGTTACAGGACAATGCTAAGCCCCACGTGGCTAGGATGACCCGGGATACCATTCTACGCCTTGGATGGGAAACTCTTGCATCCGCCATACTCCCCGGACATTACACTGCCCGATTATCACCTGTTCCATTCCTTGGACAATCACCTTAGAGGACGTCAGTTCAAATCCCTAGTAGAAGTGCAAAATGCACTTGATACCTTCTTCGCTTCACGGCCCACTAAGTTCTACCGCGATAGAATCCATGGCCTTCAGAACGTTGGCAGAAGGACATCAATACTGATGGGGAGTATTTTTCATTTTCCAGGTACGTCTTAGGTGACATATCGATGTTCGAAGGTGGTGGATGAAAAAGCGACAGAACTTTGTTGATTACCTTTATAGTACTGGCAATTTGCAGGAGCAACCCAACATGAACTTCAGTTGATGGTTCGTGTTCCGCGTCCCTTTTCAGCACTGACTATATGAGAGGATGACCTGGTTTTAGGTGGAATTCGAACTGCCACAATACGTACGAATTCCAAAGCTCTCCCACTGGGAATCTAACCTGGGATCCCGATAGAAGTAGCATCGATATATTATACGTAAATCAATCACCACTAGCATGTTTTAAAAATTCTTTAGAGATTCACGAAGGTACACTACAACGATATAGAGTCAAACCTGGATAACTGAGATACCTCTACAAGTGGGATTAAGTTTGCGATCTCTTGCTATCCCATTTATTCTGACTTGACTGTAATCGCACAGAAATATCTCGAATTAGACTTGCGAAGACTCGGACCTCGACATCAACCTTGACAGGCAGTTGCTCTAACATATTGAGCTACGAGAAACATTGTGTATATTCTAGCTACAGAACCATTTAAAACCACTATATATATATATATATATATATATATATATATATATATATATATATATATATATATATATATATAGAGAGAGAGAGAGAGAGAGAGAGAGAGAGTTTTGTTGTTTTACTGCATTTATACCGTCGCCACAAACCATTACTTCAAATATAAATATGCGTAAATGGTAAATCATATATTTATTTACATACTTTGAATTTTTGGGAACGTATATTACTTCGTAAATTTTGAATCACTAAATAAACAGTTTTATAAATATTAGAAATTCTGAAAATACAAATGTACTCAACACTGATGCGTCAAACAGTAGGTTAAGATGTTCGAAATTTAATGTTTATTTGCAAAGTTCTAAGAGAAAAACGCAAAAGGAGTTTCTTAAGGTATTCAGCTTTTAAAGAAAAGAACACTTAGTTTCAGAATTGCTTTTTTTTTTAACCTAGAAAGAAATAACGTAATCAAGAGTCGAAATGTCTTTCGAGCTCAACGTAGGTAGTCTATGCTTTTCATTTAACGATCCTAGCAAACCTTCTGCTACCTAAAAATCGTTGGCTCAAAAGAAAACGAAGTTCGATTTTAAAAAAATTCAAATTCATTTGAGAAAGAATTGAAACATCCTGCCCATCTCTGATACAAATGCATTCCTATCATAAACAAGAATTTCGTATTTAAAAAAAAAATGCCGTTGCAGAAAGTTAAACGCGACATATAAATGCTACAGAAAAGAACACGAATGTGCAATGACTTCGCATTTATATCATGTGTCCTCAATCGCCCTTCTTTGTCCGGAACAGAGATGTGCGTCTACGCGTAAAAAACGATAGTTTACGTTTACGTGTCAACTATGCGTAGACAATGTAAACAACGTAGACTATGTAGAATATGTCAACAACACGTAATTTAATATGGCATCGTGGACAATAAAGGAGCTTTATTTTGTCATTACCTTGCGAAATTGCGTACAAAATAAAATGCCTAGACCAGTGAATAGTAACTTTCGAATACTTAGTTTCGTCTTGATGAAGGAAAATGAAAAATATAATGAATTTGTAAAATATGCAAGAAAAAATTGGCAAATACAGCAGATTCAAGACTGAAAGCCCACAGGTGAGAATTAGTTTTCTAAATTTCATAGTAAAAGCAATGCTCGAAGTGGAAAATCTAAGGAAGTGGTATGTGCAGAGCAGAGTAAACATACAGATTAGATAATTCCCTATACTTTTTATATGTTAGTCGTTTCCCTTATCTTTCGCTGCACCGAAGCAAAACAACTGAATGAGGAAATATGAACAAACGAGCAACGAAATTGTTCCTTACATTTGATAGTGGTTGTCTACATAGTCTACACGGGAAAAGGTATAATGTAGATTACGTATAGATTACAGTAGACAATCGCGTAGACGTAAAATTATAGTTTACGGCACATCACTGGTCCGGAATCCTCTAAAAGGTGGTTCATCATTAGGAAAAAATGAAAATTGAGAAGCAGAAATGAAGAATTTTTTACCGTAACAAGAAATTGATTGAGATTTATTGGGGACGTCAAACAAGAAATATGAAGTTCACTGATTCTGATCTAGTAAGTGTCAAATGAATAACATCCGAGAAGTACCAAACTATCATTACGAGACAATTACAGAGAGTCTGACATTAATTGGTTGAGCTTGCTTTGAAAAATAAAACAAGACTTTTATTTCTTAGCATTATTAGCGTTGTTTCTCGTAAAGCACAATAAATAAATAAGTAAATAAATTAAATTAAAAAGAAAAATAAATTGTACTTAAGCCTAATACTGATGAAACCAACCGTTAGCTCTTAATTTAATGCTTTAATCTTCCAGTTTCTGCAGGTTTGCCATCTGCTGACACATTGTGGATATATTTGAAATATTCTGTATCTTAACCCTTTTAGGATTTTTGGTAACTTTTCTTATGGCATAGTATTGCCTTTGACCGCTTATTTAAGTTCTATAACAGGTATTAACCTTTTTTGTGTGGGGTCAAGTCAAGGATGGACCAAAGAACACCCCATATGCGTTTTGAAACCGGATGGTCAATTTGACGATGCCAAGTGGGGGTGAGACTTTTTTTAAAGGCAAATTTCACAAATTTTTCACGCCTTTAGTTTACAAAATATCAGGTTGAAATTTTTCATACCGATTGTATTTTTGGGTACTTGTCTAAAATTTTAGAGATTCCTAAGTGAACCCGGGGCTGGTCCCGAGTGGCGCAAGTTTTCCGAGGGAGTGATTTTTTTTCAAGAAAAATTCCGGTTTTTCCGAATTTTTCTGTTCCGGTGTATTATACGGACATGCGAGTGATGCCATTGGAAACGGCTTCTAATACTGAAGAAAACGACGTTTGAACCATGACTCTAGGCCAAATAGTAATGACGCAGTAATTTTTTATTATATATATATACAGGGTGGGCCATTTTAATTAATCCACGGAAATATCTGAAAAATGATAAAACATAGAAAAAATTTTTTGAAGTACACGTTATATATTGCTAAGGGGGAAATTCAATTCCGCCGAAAGTACCCCTCCCCGCCCCCCATAAATGGGGGTAACTTTGAAATGTCAAATGGGAACATGGGTCGAGTAATACCTCGTTCGAAAGGTCTTGGAAAACTAAGTAACGCTGTACCAAAAGATGTTTCATATTGTGCACCAGTTTCAAAATGGCCGCCATGATATGGTTCGGAAACTCCAGTACCCGTAGTATGAAAACCATGGAAGGTAAATGAATGGAACAAAATTGAAATACGTAAATATCATAGGGCATATCGAATGATGTAATCCCTGTGATCCCAGTGGCCTCCCTAAAGGGGTCTTGTGGGCTAACTTCAAAATTTCAATGTCCGACCGGACAACCGTTCCGGCGTACGCTTGACCTACCCAATGCTGTTTGGAAGGCAGACTTCATGCATAGAGAATTGGTGCACTAAGTTAACGCGGATGGCCACAGTTACATTTGGATTAACTATTAGCATTCATGTCATATTGTGAGCTTGAGGGACGAAACGGTGTGTACATATTTGGTCTAGGAATTAATTCGTGCGGGTGGACAAGAGATGGCGCAACGAACGGAGCGTCCCACAGTTCCGTGTATCCACACATGTGTTGCAAACCCCTGTCATCGCGTATCGTTCGTAGTATAGGGCAGTGGATTAAAGCGTCAACAACACCAGTTTGTAGTTAAGTGAACATGGCGCAATTTGTGCCTGATAAAATGTTTTTGCGGGGTGTCCTGCTGCATTACTTTAACATGCAGAAAAGTGCGACTGAAAGTCATCGTATTTTGGTGGAAGTGTATGGTGACCATGCTCTAGCTGAGCGAACGTGTCAGAAGTGGTTTGCACGGTTTAGAAGTGGTGATCTCGGCTTGGCAGACCAAGAGCGAGCTGGACAGCCAAAAAAATTTCAAGACGAAGAATTGACAGCATTGCTCGAGCAGGATTCGTGTCAAACGCAGGAACAACTTGCAGCAGCATTAGGCGTTGATCAAACAACAGTCTCCAAACGCTTGAAAGCCATGGGAATGATTCAAAAGATGTCACATTGGGTTCCACATGAATTGAAAGACAGAGACGTTGAAAGACGAAAAACCATTTGCGAATTGCTGCTTCAACGACAGAGCAGAAAGGGGTTTCTGCATCGAATTATTACGAGTGATGAGAAGTGGATCCATTACGAGAACCCTAACCGAAAAAAGGCCTGGGTGAAACCAGGTGAACCAGGTCCATCACAACCAAAACGAGATATTCACTGTGCAAAGGTTATGCTGTGCATATGGTGGGATATGAAAGGTGTGGTGTACTATGAGCTGCTGCAACCGGGTGAAACTATGAATGGAGAACGTTATCGACGACAATTAATGCGTTTGAAGCAAACTCTGGCCAGAACACGACCAGAATGGGAGAACAGACATGATAAACTTATTGTTCAACATGATAACGCTCGCCCACATGTCGCAAAACCGGTCAAAACCTATTTAGAAAATGTCGGATGGGAAGTTTTACCCCACCCGCCGTATTCACCAGACGTTGCTCCTTCGGACTACTACTTGTTCGATTGCATGAACAACGATTTGATTGGACAGCGGTTTACTTCTTCAGAAGATATCGAAACATGGGTCTCTGACTGGATCGCTTCCAAGGATGAGGACTTCTTTCGCCACGGAATCCGTACATTGCCTGACAGATGGGCGAAAGTGGTGGCTAGCGATGGACAATATTTTTCTTAAGGTATTTATGTATTTTGTGTTTGCACTACAGCTTCAATGTGTGCGTACCAACCGCACGAATTAATTCCTAGACCAAATATATCCCCGAAATGCTTTCTGAATAACCAGCACGCATTGCATAAAAGTTTCTCTTTTTATAGTCACTACAGCGTCATCCTTACAAACAAATGTTTCAACCACACCATACCTATTTGTAAGGTTAGCCTTAATTTACGAATTAAAGTAGAGTTCTCGTTTGAACTTTCACTTTACTTTCCACCCCACTCACATACAGAGCACTGGGAGAGTTTATTTTGCAAGACTTGGATTTCTCTCTATACATTATGGCAATTTTACTCTAATATTTTTATCTCTGTTGTATTATTCTCGAGCCTTGGAACGCCTCCGTGGTTTTCCTATTTAATTTTTATTATTTTCATTTATGTTTAACCGTATTCATACTATGGGCACCAGATGTTTTCTTAGACACAGTCACCATGTCTTTGCGATCATTTTGAAAACGGTGTCTCATGTCGAAAATTTTCTTACAGAAGCTGTTTGATATTAATTTGTCTATGTAACGTGATGTTACTCGCTTCAAGCTGCTATTTGAAATTTTCAAGTTGGCCCCGGATACTTTTCAGTTGGTCCTTGGAGTCACCCCGACAACACCTCTCGATGTGCCTTACGTCAGTTAGCTACTCCAGTTTTTCTTTTGTTAATTTATCTCCAATCGCTTTCATACTACGGGTACTAAACCTTTCCTCTGACACGGATACTATGTTTCGGCGGCCTTTTGAGAACACGGCCATTTCACAACAATCATTTTCTCCTGCAATATGTTAGATTTTGCAAGATTTATCGAACGAGGTACCACTCGACTCATGTTACTATTTGAAATTTTGAAGTTAGCCCCCAAGACCCCTTTAGGGAGGCCACTGTGATCACAGGGACCACATCGTTCGATATGCCCTATGATATTTACGTATTTCAATTATGTTCCATTCATTTATCTTCCATGGTTTTCACACTACGGATACTGGAGTTTCCGAACCATATTATGGCGGCCATTTTGAAACCGGTGCACAATATGGAACATCTTTTGGTACAGCGTTACTTAGTTTTCCAAGACCTTTCGAACGAGGTATTACTCGACCCATGTTCCCATTTGACATTTCAAAGTTACCCCCCGTTACCCCCATTTAGGGGGGTGGAGAGGGGTACTTTTGGCGGAATTGGGTTTCCCCCTTAGCAATATATAACGTGTACTTGAAACATTTTTTCTGTTTTATCATTTTTCAGATATTTCCGTGGATTAATTAAAATGGCCCACCCTGTATATATATGGCCTAAATTCAGTTTCAACAATTTTTCAGCCCTTTGTTTTCAAGATACAAGATGCATAACATATTTCGTTTAAAAAATTCAAAATCCTACGTGAACCCAGGAGCGGGCCAGAGGGGCAAAATGTTTTGGCGGGATTAAAAAAAAAAATCCGATTTTTTCCAGAATTTTCCGGTTCAGGTGTATGATACGAACATGTGAGTGGTACCGTTGGAATGGGTTCGTTATACTGAAGAAAATGGCGTTTGAATCATCACTCTAGGTCAAATAGTAATGACGCAGTACATTTTTGAAGTATCTATCTATCTATATCTATATACGAGGGGGGACCCAAAAAAACAGGAATTGTGTTGCAGTGGGGAGGGAGAGTGGGGGAACCCATTGTTGTACCTATTGTCCGTTACGATCACGCCACCTGCGTCAGTGTGCGAAGTTGTGTCGCTGTGAGTGCATCGGTTCGCTCTTGAGAGTTTGTTTAGTAAAACAACTTTTTCCCGTTCGGTGAAAACGTGATGGCAGATTATCGAGAGCAACGGGCGGATGTGAAATTTTGTTTCCTGTTGGGGAAATCGGACGCAGAAACTACTGTAATGCTGAAGACTGCTTATGGGGATGCTGCCCTAAGTAAAACCAGAGTACACGAGTGGTTCGCACGTTTTAAAAATGGGGAAATGTCAATTGTATACCAACCCCGTTCAGGATGCCCCTCAACGGCAAGAACTGACGAAAACGTCAAAAAAATCAATGCCCTCGTTCGTGAAGACCGTCGCTGAACCATTGATCAACTCTCTGAGATGTCTGAAATATCGTGGAGTTCAATTCAGAGGATTTTATCTTTAGATTTGCACATGAGAAGGGTTGCAGCCAAATTTGTCCCTCGCCTTCTCACAGACGAGCAAAAGGAGCGTCGACTTGAGGCATGTGTTGAACTTCAAAATCAGCTCAAACAGGACCCTGACTTTTTGCCAAGGTGATTACTGGTGATGAATGGTGGTGCTATGGCTACGACCCCGAATCAAAGCAGCAATCAAGCCAGTGGGAGACAAGTGGCTCTTCTCGTCCCAAGAAAGCTCGCCAAGTGAAGTCACATATCAAGACAATGCTCATTTGTTTCTTCGATTGCAGAGGTGTTGTGCACGCGGAGTTCGTTCCCCCGGGTCAAACTGTAACCAGGGATTCTACTTGGAGGTTTTGAAAAGATTGAGGGAGAATATCCGGAAGAAAAGGGCAGATCTTTGGCGCAGAGGCGAATGGTTCTTCCATCATGACAACGCTCCGGTCCACACCGCCCTCTCCGTAAAGCAGTTTTTGACCAAAAACGGCATGACCGATTGTGCACCCCCTACTCACCGGATCTAGCCCCCTATGATTTCTTTTTGTTCCCCACACACAAACTGACAATAAAGGAAAGCATTTTCCCACTGTGGAGGAGGTAAAACAAAAATCGCTGGAGGTCATAAAGATGATCCCGATAAGTGATTTTCAAAACTGTTTTGAACAATGGAAGGATCGTTTGCAGAAATGCGTTGCGGTCCATGGACAATACTTTGAAGGTGATGAAAATTTGGTGTAAAAAATATTAAGAAATAAAGAAGTTATGACGAATTTCCCGTTTTTTTGGGTCCCCCCTCGTATATATATATGAAAAATGGGCCACCTTTAGACCCAAAACTTTCTCCCGACCTTAGTTTTAAGATACAAGATCCGAGCCAGAGGGGCGCAAAAATTCCTGTTTTTTTTTTTTTTTAACGAAAAATCTCCCGGTTTTACCGAATTTTCCCGTTTCTGGTCTATAATATTGACAAGCAAGTAGTACCGTTGGAAAGTATGCTCTATCCTCAAAAAAACGAGGTATGAACCATGATCCTATATGATAAATGGTAAGAAAGCAATAGCTGTTTGAGCGAAAGTCAAAAAAAAAAAAAAAAAAAAAAAAAAAAAAAAAAAAAAAAAAAAAAATGGAAATCCTAAAAGGGTTAATGTAATTAAGAAACAAATCTGGACGTTCGAGACTGAACCTTCCAGTTCAATGTAAAGATTTTTCTATGTAATTACATCGTTATATTGTACCTTTAGGTTCTTGATTTGAAAAATTACTGATTGTACGTCGATGCTTTCTCACCTGCTCTAACTAATCACCGTGTTGGATTATTTACCTTCTGGCAAACTGCTAATAGATGACTAATCTTCGAGGGTTGGAGGAATAGTGTTACAACACAGAGGAAGTGTGCCTCTAACTTGTTGGTCAGACGAAACACGATATGACAAATTCGTGTTTTGAAATAGAATAGCTAATTTTTGAGATTTGTATAGCACATGCAATTAAATTACTTAATTCCACACAACACTTTATTTTGTGAAATAAAACGTTTTACTTCTATTGTAAAGAAAAAGTTTCAAAGGGAGGTTTATTTTAGTATACTATAAT
This sequence comes from Thermobia domestica, assembly GCF_964235325.1. Taxonomy (NCBI): domain Eukaryota; kingdom Metazoa; phylum Arthropoda; class Insecta; order Zygentoma; family Lepismatidae; genus Thermobia; species Thermobia domestica. The sequence continues at coordinate 219,355,505 of NC_137454.1, read as the reverse complement.
CAGTGTTAACGAAAAATGCGTTCTTTGGAACTCGTTCATTTTAAATTATTAATTTATCGGTTTTTTTCTTCTTAAAAATCAATATTCGGATTATTTGTGCCGTACGATTTGCAAGTGTTGTCTGTTCAGTACAACTGATTTAAAACAATTTTAAGCGGAACAAACTAAAGAAAATAAATAAATTTTAAAAAAAATATTATGTTAAGGAAAAATTAAAATGTGATGTCATCAAAATAAGACAGCAGTAAGAAATGGGTTTAAAGAAATTCTTTCAGATTGGATACACGTCCTTTAACATTTTCCATAAGTAGAAGCTTTGCTTTGTATATACTTGTGTCTGATGAAGCCAAACTGTTAGTTGGCGAAACTGTAACACGTATGTAGTTTTCTAATGTAAAATTTGGTTTGCTCAGCAAATAGTTTGTTATCGATTTTTAGGTAACACAAATGGAACGAAGAAAATTCGTTTACATCCTGTAGACAATAAAATGTTCCAAGGTCGTTCCACGAGAAAATAAAAGAATGCATTTTATGATTTCATTTCTTTAAACTAAAAAAACGAGTTGTTTTGTTCTGATGGAAAGAACGAAGAACTTCTCTATCTATAGGAATGTGAACGAAAACTCTTTCGTATCTTTTGTTTCTATAAAGAGTAAACAAACATTTGCATCTAAAATTTTGTTGGCTTGAAATTGTGTTAGACAATGTCTATTTGAAAAAGTGAGAAATATCATTATTAAACATTCGTAACTTTAGTAAAACTTCGGAACATTATTAAATTAAAAATGAAAACAAAAATCTTACACAAGTACAAAGGAGTGTGGCATGTACTTTGTACAAGAAAGTAATTTTAATTACAAAATTACTTTCAAAAAGGAACTTTCCAAATAGTAGCTGTAACAATTTAACATTCTTAATAGCATCCGTAGTAATAAACAGAGTAAACGTTTTGTCTAAAGCTTCTTTATTTCAATTGTCAGAACTTCAGTGAACAAATATATTTTATTTTTCTTTATTACATAGTCCACTCGAAGTGGTTTCTTTATGTCTTTGGCATTCTTCAATATGTGTACATGTGTATGTGTGTGTTAATGTATATGCTGTTTTCCTTTTTTGTGCTAAAACCCACATTCAATAGAACACAGAACCGAAATAGTGCCAATTATTGTAGTTAAAGAGTAGTAGTACTGCACTGTGACTAGAAAGCAGTGCACATACATCAATAAGACCTATGTACACAACAGAATACTTTTTTTTCTTCTTTTAAAACTATACACAGCATTTTTATGCTACAGTTTCCCATTTTATACACACCGAGATATCCTTCTACTTACATTAAAATTTACAGAATGTTTCCGTTTTTTTCTTAAATATTCCACAAAGTATAATACATTATACATAAAATAGCTAATCGAACTTCCCCTCATGATTTTCTTTCACTACCCATATTCTATTTACAATATTTTTCAACATGTTCAAATAGTTGCCTTTTTCTTTAAACAAGTATTATGCCAACAATCTTGAAATAAAAATTTACATTTAACATAAAATACTTTAACAAAAAAATCTTTATTTCATGATTATGCTCTAGCAGATCTTTAAAAATATGTTTCTTTAAAAAATCAATTATCTTAATTTATAAAAAGAAATTAATGACTGATTACTATTATATATACGTATATAAAAGAGAATAATCTTATATATTTCATTAAGGAATTCGAATAAAACTTCGTAATTAATACTTCCATTAAAAATCAAATGTGAAGAAGAGTGAATCAATACTGCTTAAAAGGTACAGTTCATGAGATTGCGAGATGAGGCACTCTTTCTTTCTTGCTCTACCACAATAGAATTACAAAACTATTTGTATTGTTTTTGAAGAAAGATATTTACGCAGGAAAATGACCTCAAATTGCACTGTGAACTTTTTTTTTTCTTTGTCTTCATTTTCTATTTCGGAGGTCGTGCATCTTTCAGAAGAAATGCTGCTTAAATTTATTAAGCACCATATGTCATCACCACTTTGGTTAAATTCATTCATACAAAATAATCTCCCAAGGATAAAATTTCAGTCGTTCTACTACAATAAATCATACTAATAATACAATATACATAGATTTTTTTATATATACATACACACATTCTTTATAATCACCACAATTAATACAATTACACATAAAATAAATAAGTCTATATTATATGTATATGTACTTTTTTTCTCTCTGAAGTAATCACATACTGGCAAAGAAATGCCGTACTTAGTATTTATTTCATTAAATCAATATACAAGTTATTTTTCTTCCATGTTTCCGCAATAATTAATAATACTTACTGAAATCTCTTTTACGTGTGGTGTCATGATCACAGAGTTAAAAAACGTTCAACCGTAAACAAAATTTCTCAACAATATCCCTGTGACATAGAGACTGAACATATCAAAATCTCCCCCTTTTCTTTTACAGGAAAGCTAGTCCCTTTCAAATGTTGGAAATATAATACAAATATTATGGGCCAAGTACAGTACTGCAAACATATTTTTTTTAATTATTATTATTTTCAAAAATACTGTCCTATACATAACTGGAATGCTTACTTCTATTGTCTTGGTCCTTTGTTTATTTTTTAAAAACTTTCGGAAAGTTTTCTTTCATTTTGTGTCGTTTCCATCCTCGACGAGTAATGAAAGCCATAGGCCATTACTATGTAGTTCCATCAGATTGTTGACTTTTGAGAGCAGCATAACACCCTTGGCATACTCTAACTGGTTTCAATATACGCAAACGAGATATCTCAGACTCAAACCGACTACATCTGCAACAAAAGATTTTTATTTATTTATTTATTTATTTATTGAATACAAACAAATTAAAGGCATTACCATGCTGATCTTATTTAAATAACTACATAATATTCATGTTTCGAAAAGAATGGACAAAAAATGCTCAAGCATCATAAAAGAGACCACCTACAATGAGTAGACATGAGAAAAATAAAACTATATATAAATGACCTAAAAATGTATTCCATTAGGAAAAAAATATGAAAAATATCAGTTGAGGCGTACAGAGCACAAGGAAATTAAGTCCAATTACCAAAAGGGACAAAGTTTGTATGGTATGCTTAAGTACATGGAAAGAAAACTGTTTTCATAATTTCAGAGTTTTTACAATATAATGTTATCTGTACCACCAGTTCACGCTAAAAATATGAAGCAACTTACTTGAAAAAATAGTTTTGAATAATTGGGTTGTATTCGATGTATTAGTCTTCTCTTCAAGTATAATAAAAGATAAGACGCATACACAGATCCAGGACATGTCAGCATACATGGAAAAAGTTCTTAACATTCATTCCTAACGGGTCCTTTTCTCATATAAGCTTTAGATCAAGAAATTGCTTACAAGCAAATAACATTTCCGCAGTTAGTACTTTCTCATTATCTGATATGGAAACAAAGACAAGTGTCATCCGTGGGAAGAGACGCTACCCCGCCCAATCGAAGTTATAAATACAACCACAGACTTGATTGTGTATCCTTTTGCATCCCAACCGTCAGAGACACGTCGAAGATGCGTTAGAAGAATAAGTGCTAGTTTTCTAATCGCTTAGGTCGACAGACAGGTATTAAATATAGTATTTGTGATTTCACGTTCATCAAAGAAGAATTATTAAAAAATTCTCCATGAACGTCAACTGTATTGAGTCAACAACCAGACAGGCATATCAAGCAGAAATACCCAAATGCCAAGAATTTCAGACTATAAGGAAGAAGATGTATATTAACCACCAATCCCAGGACCTCAGGAGTCTGAATCTACAAAATGACCAACATACTATTCTTCTGAAGACACCAAACCACCAGCTAGTTTCAAGTAACATCAGATTTTGATAGTATAAGTGAATACTTAAGTAACTTAGGCAATGTAGAAACATCCATAAGGCTTAATGTTTCTCGAAAATGTTCTCTTCTAAGGCAATAGCAATCTTCACGAGACAAAGCAGTTCCTTGTATTTTAAGCATTCACTTTGAACGGTTGAAACATCTAAACTTTGACGACAATTTCTAGATGAGACATCTCACACACATGAGTTTCGGATTTGTCTTCTGAAAGTCAATTCATGCGTATATTAATTTACACAGAACAATTACAGGTATTTTTGAGGTATATGAATGTGATCATTTCATTTATTGACAAGGGAAATAGGTAGTTCGCAAAAAGGTGTGTACACATCGTTTTTGAAACTATGTGTGCGCATAACAATATGGATATGAACCTTTAAGCTTTGAAAGGAGCTTCAGACAAACAAATTACAGATGAAATGTGCCTAAATTATCAAAGGTGTTTTTGATTTCCTTATGCGATGAACGCACGATATAATAACACACAAATCGTACTAGACGTAACCATGAAGTTAAAATATTGGAAATTATTTGGGATCTACATACTTTACTACACATTATAATAGGGGTGGTCTATATCTGTATATCTATGATCAATCTAAATCTTGTACGAGTACTTTTGTATGTAAGAAAATATTGACAGAGAATTTGATTATTTTTTTCCATGAAGTATTCATTCCAATTTGTTCAGCATTACTTAAAAATTACATTAACACCTCGTACATGCTTTTCCTCCCGTATTATTTCAAAATTGTCATTACTTTCTTTAAATTACTCTATATTATTTTTCTTACTTCTTTCCTATTTACGTAGTTAAATAAATTTTCCTTCGTTTATTATTCTCTTCCTGTTCAGTACTATTACTGATCATCCCGTTAGTTTTTTTCTTCCTCCACTGAACTCTCTCTAGTTCCAACCTGACAACACTATCAAGTGATGTATTCCAACTGAATGCTTCTTAACTATTTTTATGTTATAATAAGTCGCTAGAAGAGTAATTTTACATCAATATCCTAGGTTGCAGACAAATCGTCGTGCTAAATCACAAACGGCTGGAAATATAAATAAAATACACGTACTCGTAGAAAATTTTCCTTCATTTGATTTTTTTTTTTCCTATCCAAGATATACATTTAACTGCTATTTAAACATTGTGTATAACTTAGGAACTAGAAGCCTGCACACCACAATGTTTCATACAGTTATATAGGAGGTCAAAGTCTAACACCATGTCAAGTTTGCTTTCCGAACGATGAATTATTTTTTTTAAGGGCTGGGGAAGGGGAGAGGAATGAGATTCAATTTGATAGTCCGTAACTCGGTAACCGAAAGCTTGCATAATAATATATCACACGTTTATATAGTACGTCAAAATCTATCACTATGTCAAGTTCGGATGAGTTCGATTGAACTTGAACGATATATACATCGTAGTGTTCTTGATTTTCACGGAGAAATCAAAGGAAGAACGAGATACAGCTCCACCTGGTTGATGTATGCTCCATACAGTGCATGAATTTCGTTGTAAGTATCCGTTAAAACATGTTCCTGATAAGAGCAGCATTGGTTTTCACACTGGCCTTGTTGGCAATGAGACATAGCTTTATCTTCCCCTGTAACAAAATCCAGCCACAACCATGAAACTGACTGGATAATTTTCGGTGCATTAACGAATGAAATTGACTCGTTCTTTTGCATCGGCATTTCTGTATGTAACTGTTCAAACCTTTTAACAATCGGTCATATATATTCATGCCTCGTGCACGTTGACTACAACTTCCACCAATCACTAGCCAGGTGGTGCTCGAAAATTTTTCTGTAGTTCTCGATTGCAAGACATGGCTGATTTGCAGCACACAAATATCTGACTTATGGACCGCTATGAGATGTAATGTTTCTAGAATGGCATCGTGGATGGTTAGTTGGCACACAATGATCACAGCGGTATCGGTGGATTCTTTGACGCCATCAATGTCTTAATTCAGCAAAACATCGGTAGTGTCAGCTTCACTAGCTTCGGTTCGGACGTGGCTTAGTTGGTGATACAAAAGCCGGAGGCGGTCGTGCTGCATATTGTCGCACTATAGCAGTTACAGGAGCATCTAACAGCAAATTCGTGTTCGTGGCACTGTTTAACTATGTTGGAACAATGTGAGTGCGCATCGGAAAGCGGTACAATGAGCCCTTCCAGAATCGATTTACTTTCGATGCCATCAGACTTCGCACAACATGACGACTCCCGACTATTTTCATCATAAAATATTTAAGTAAATTTACTATGGTAGTGCAGCCACCTGAAAAATGTTTATATTTTCTGAATAAATAGATCTATTAGACAATAATGATCCTCATGCTAGAGAGATCCAAGCCTTCTCTTCGTTATCTGTCTACAATTGAAGATTATAGCCTACATTTTTAAAATATGTATTGCTTCAAAATTCCATCCCGAAGGTATTAATCTTAGATCTTGGCCACGGAACATGCACATTACCTTTCTGATGCCAAAACAACACTTCAATCAAAATTGATGCCAGAACAATACTTTAATCAAAATCAAGTCACTATTTTTTATACCATGAAAATGTAACATAAAACTGTCATGAAGAATATTTATAGAAGTCAACTTCTAAGTGAGGTTCTAATAAAAGGTACGGGCCACCCCACTAAACTTTCTCGCTCCAATTCCTTAAACTAAATCATGTTGTGCTGCAGTTATTAATGAAACATCTTTTTCTGAAATACGAACAAAACTGTAAGGAGTTTTCGGAATGTTTTTCCTCAAAGAAAGCATTCCCAAAGGTAAACTACCCCTTGTAGATTTTTCCATAAGGGAATGACTTATGTCATATGTTAGAGCTATTAATGAAATATCTATATATAAAATAACACAACTGCAAAAGTCGTAACTTATTCCAAGTGTCAACTACCCCTTGTGGATATTCTCACGGAAGTTATTTATACAACATTATAAACATATTAATGATATATTTATTTAGGAAATATTAACAAAATCGTCTGAGTTGTATTAGTGAAAGTAATCCGGAAAAAACACTCCCAAAAGCAAACTATCCCATCTCGATTTTTTCCTCAGAAACGACTTATACCACAGTATGGGGTGGTTGTTAAAAAATTGATTTATGAAGTTTTAAAAAATCGTTAAAACAGTTATTAGAAAACGGCAGATTCTGTTTTTCATTATTCAGTAAACTACCCTTATTTTGAGGGATCGGCACAAAATTCGACCCCTCCCCCCTATCATATAAAAACCCTAGGTTTAAAATTTGGTCTCCATACGTTGAACGTTATGAATGTACATCAAGACGAACCGACGTACAGACGTCGAAAAATCACGTTTTCGGTATATATGGTCCACAAAATGTGTAAATCCGTTGACATCTCGAATTCAACTCCTTTCGTCACTCGAAATTAAAATTTCTACTTTCGATTAAATCAAGTTCAGCAAACAGGAAGTTATCATGAATTCAACCTGAAATAATAAAATAATCTTCCTAGAGATAGTTTTGAAACAGCAACAACTGCATAAAATAAGACACATCATATAACCAATCTCTTAATGCAGTTACTTAAGAAATGTTCTTAAATATTATTTAAAAATATATATTACCTTTGTACCTTACCTGTCAAGCATAACATGTTGAAATTTTGCCTTCTAAGACAATTTAGAAAAGGATAGATTACAAACATATATATATTTTCTTAAACCAAGCATGCACAAACACATTTGTTAAAATAAAACATATACAAAGAGGAATACAATACGTTAAAAACAAGCATAAGTGATGCTAAGAACACTTCGAAATCCCTTCACCAACGTCACTGAGTGTACAGTAATACCACACAGACAGACACACACGCACATAAAGGACGATTTCAACGTTACTCCCTCCATGATTTCAGGAACAATTCATTTCCAACAGACGTCCAAACAGAAATGTACAAAAGCTTCCCTTTGAGAATATTAACCACCTAAATAAACCCACAAAACCGATTTCGAAGACGAACGAACAGTGAACGGTCTTCACGTGTGGAAAAGGAGCACAAAAGACGCTACTTCTTGTTAAGAAGTAGAGTTATATGCGATCATATTCCAGTTCTAAGAAGAATGAACCACATCAACATTATGAATGTTCTCACGGCTAGTAGTAAAGAAAATTATAAAAATTATCCTGCTTTAGGGAAAAAAAAAAAAAAAAAAAAAGCGAAAGCATAAAACTTACTGCATTAATGAAAAAGATTTGAATTACTAATTTGTGCCTGACAAAAGATGGAGGTAGTTTTATGTGTAAAATAAATAAATAAAAATACGTAAATCAGTAATCTTTCACCTGAAATATAGGTTTCACGAATGAAATCCGATGGTTATCAATGCGCAGTACCAAAATATTGTCATATGACAATTAGAGCTATTTAGCATCGGTTTCAAGGTAAGCATGAAGAGGAAATATTCTTCACTTATCCATACTGCAAAGACGTTAATACATTTCTTATTTGTACACAATATATACTGTATTTCTGTGCATTAAGAAAGACTGCATAAGATGGAATGAGAAAGATATAAATAACACAGATGATCATAAACGTTGCCAGATCAAACGGATAAATTTATAAAATAGAGATGTTTTATAATGCTACCAAAATGCGAGTATTACATTCTAGGGATCTGATTGCTCTTATAATTTGCGAAATTCGAACAACTATTTTTCACTGTAAGACTAAGGAATCCATTTTACCGGATTAATTCATTCACAGTTGAAGTAATACCTTTTACTGGTTGACCTGGAAATATTTTTAGCTTATTTAAAATATCAGATAACTACAGATAACAGTTTACAGATAACTGATTCTGAATATGCGCCCGCATATAAATTTATTTTTTAGATTTTATTCAAACTATTTACAATAATATTTATATCCTACAATTCTAGATTATTTATATTGTTATCTGATATTTTATGTACGGTACAAAATAATTAAATGCATATAAAATGTAGTTCTAGAAATAAATTATAATTACATCATGGAAAGCGCTCTGCTGCCTCAAATTTTCAAAAGGCGTAAAATCAAACTAAACTTCTATTCTTATAAGAGAACAAATACCTCAACTAGTTCCTTTCCAGGCGGTAAAGTGCCAAGGACGATGCCACGTTGCCACGTTGGATAGAAACAGCTATGCGCTGTATTTATAAACATGTAGAACGAACTTCGCCGGAAACGCAAGAAATGTATCTTCCTACCTCCTTAATAAAATCAAAACTTATTGCACACCAAGGACCACTAGTCTCAACAGCAATTGGAGTGGGGGGGGGGGGGAGTTCAAGAAGGTTGTATTTTCTTTGCTTTCCAGCTTCTCTGCGATTAGTAACAGTTCCAGCGTTCATTACAGATAGAGGGAGACTTGAAAGAGCGTAAGTATCAACGCATGTAAAATCTCGTAATAAGAATTTACCTCTTATCCATGTAACCAATGTCACGCCATCGGGATGCTTTCCATCCAAACGACAGCAACCAGAAGGTTCCCGTATTGACGGAATTCCAGCAGTGTTAAGGTCTCATAGTATTTTATCATTAACGGAGGAGTGTCCGGCGTATCTACCAGCAATCTTTATGCATGCACGTCACGTTGATCTTCTTCAGCTGATCTCACAAGCTGGACAGCGATGAAGCTCACAAACAGCTAAACAAACATAAAGCAACCGCAATTCGAAAGCTTTCATTTGACAAATGAAGGCTTAAATGCGAGGAAAATATTGCAATCAACCAAGCACCCGCTTTGGGAGATGAAGCAGCAAGGACTCTGGTTTTATCTTCCGGAACAACAGATGACTGCGAAAGTGAGATGCAATTGGTGTATAGCAAGATGACTGATAACACCTTTTGCTAAAAATAAAACCAGATATTGTAGGGAACTGAACAACAATGTGGCAATTGCTGAAAAAGAAAAGTACAGCGGTGAGGAGGGGGAAAGGGGGGGGAAAGAGTTTGCTCTGGGAGGTTTGTGTCAACTAAACTTGCCCACTTATTAGAACCTTTCCGAATGACCCCAAATGAATCCAAACAAAAACCCTAAACGAAAAGATCCGTGTTAAGACGCTAAGGATGTAGGAATTGCCTTATCCACAGCTTGTCCAATACAAAGGCCACCCAAGCCAACCAATAGGTAAACATGCTTGCATCCAAGAGTAGTCATTTAACCCTTAGAGTACCAAGCCTAAAATGTTACGTAAAGTACGCCTGGGTCATTTTGACCCACGCGTATTTTTGTTAAAAAATATATCAAGTTTGTTTCAGGGAGTTAAAATTTCCAAAGTACAATAAAAAGGGCAATGTACCTGATCGTTCTTTATATTACAATAAATTTTATACGCTGTATATACTGTCAGTGGCGGCTGTTATAGTACTTACAAACAATACCTTAGTTATAGTACTGTAAGATTAGAAATGTATACATAGAAATACGCTGTCTTTGTTAGGAGTAAATCCTGTCACACATGGTATTTTGATTATACTTGACAGTCCTTGCAGAGCGGTTCGCTGTTGCAGTGTTCCTTTCATACAAACTTGTGGTAGATTGCATACTTTTGAGGCGTTAAGAATCACGTGGCTTGCTAAAAATAAAACCAGATATTGTAGGGAACTGAACAACAATGTAGCAATTGCTGAGAAAGAAAAGTACAGCGGTAAGTGAGGAAGGGGAAAGGGAAAAAAAAAAAGAGTTTGCTAAAATAAAACTTTCTATTACTCTCACCCCAATCAAAGCTCGGTAGAACGGGGAAGTGATTGTTACAGGTAAAAGAAAAATTACCGTCTCAATCAGCAATAATAATAATAATAATAAAATATGCTATTTTTGTGTGCCGTGTTGCGGAGTACCAAGGCTTGGTCAAATTGACCCAACTACATTTTCTGCCATATTTTTGGGTATTTTGTATTAATTTTATATATGAATTCTACTGAAATGGTTTCGAAAAGTAAAAATAGATGTTAATGGAGGAATACTTAAAATATTAGTCCGCTACGGCTCCTTGAAATTATAGCATTTCTTTATGTAAGATCATCTGGGTCAAATTGACCCAGTCTTGGTACTCGAAGGGTTAAGGAGCAGTTCAGAACTGATTCAAGACCAGTTTTCAGGATAAGATTATATTTTTTCAGCAATGAAGTCTTATGCCAAGATAGAAAGCACCGTAAAAAATATGTTAAGCGAGGGTGATGACGCCTGTAAAAGAAAAAAGGCTGAATGGGCTGAAATTGAGGGAAGTCGAGATAAGAACAATTCTAAATTAGATATGTTATTCAACAGTTAATGTTAGTAAGTGCTTCCGAGGTGAGAGCAGCACTTAGAAGACACGCATTCTGAATGATTAGAGGACATATTCCTGGAACAGCTTCATTAAATTTTCTAAAGATTTTGTCGAATATGGTTTTATCTGAACCAAGACAACCAACCTCGCATTTAGAAAAGTTCCGCAAATATTACGGATCTTAATGTACTGTAAATAACTGCAAGATCAAGTAACAAATCTTCAAGACACTCGCTAGTAATTATTTAAATCAATACGAAATTTAGATTAACGAACCAGGACATCGTTATATTAACGATGCATCATTACTCGGGAGACTTACGCATTTTTGAAGTTCAATAAAGTTTCATTAGCCTTGTGAAAACGGTGTAAACACACTAGAAATTTTAGATTATCTGAAGCACAGTACTGATTATTTATAAATAATTCCGAATAATTGGGAGATTATTATTAGTCTGCAATCAAATTGGTTTTAGACAATTAAGAAATTTACATTAGTATGGATAATTTAAGGAAATCGTCAAAGATGCTTCCATCTCATACAGTTAATATTTCGGCTGTACTTGATCCCACCACAAACAATCCAGAATATACTGCAAGTATTCGTTAATTACACGGAAACTCGACTCCAGCAGATGGAGAGATCTCAGGAGCAGCTTCTCACTATTAAAATTTCAAGATTAAGAAGAATTCAACATCAACACGTAGAACAACCTTTACATAATACTCAACGGACGTTAGAAGAAGTCAATCAGACGATAAATCCAAATGAAGATTAAATAATCGAACTACGAAAAGAAGTAGAACATATTACGAGAGCAATGGATTTGAGTGGAAGTATTAAAATTTCTGTAACACCTTGATTTCCGAAGTAACGAGGAATATTCAGATATTTTTAGACTAAGCAAAAGACAATCCATGTAATACTGTAACTTGAACAAGGTGTGGCGTTGATGAAGACATGAATGTTTCGACTTGTACACCAATAATGAATGATTAACGGCAAATAAGGAGATGAATAACATCTCATGTAAAAATTAGTGGTGTTAGATCGCTAACCAAGTATAGTGGTACCATATATGATATCCCCATGAATAGATGAATGTAAACTAGTGGCCATTAGTACGACCAGTTACTTAACGGTTCTTTCGCACATTGTTATGTCATCTTGTTCAGTAGGTTGAAACCAATTAAGAGTTCATTGTGGAATTATGATGATTCGAGATGCACACATCAGAAATCGTAGGTATGATTCCAGAATAGATGAAAGTATAACTGATTTCGTATCTACATACAGTGGTCTTCAACTACTTAATTCATATTAACCAACTCACGAACATCTGTGAATTGTTTGATTTTCAGCTCTTCAGTTGTTCACTGATTGGATGTTTTGGAGAGACATCGGACGTTCCATGAAACTGTAAGTATGAAATTACGATAGACCAACATTCACACGTAGCAATATTTTGCGTTTTACAAATTATCCGTCCACTGAAAAGTAATAGAAAGCTCTATAAAGATAAATTAACTTGTAACAACATTTCAGTTTTTATTAATTAACCCTTTTTATTCAGCTATTCTTAACTTGCACGCTCTGCTGCATTAAGTAGCCACACAATAGATTCTACACCTTTAGTTTGCGTTCCATCATAAATTCGCAAAATTTCGGTATAAAAATTATCACAATATATCTTTCGACGACAGTTTACATTAATTTAAGAAATCAACCGACAAGTGTACTGCGACTATTATCGATAGTGAAAGACAACGATCCTGAATTTCACTTAACATTTATTCTCTGGCAATATTTCAGCAACTACTGTTGCAGAATTTCTCGTGAGTCGCAATTTCGCAACCAGTATATCTCATTCTCTATTTGCAGGACCATCGGATTTCGTTCGTGAAATGTTTAATGTGGGTTTTTAAAATGGTAATTTTTGTACGCTCCGCATGTAAGTAATGTAGAACTAATATTAAATGAATTAGTACTTTCTTTGTATTAACTTTTACGCCGTTGACCACTGTTACCCTCTGTTCTCTTGAATATCAAAGTTAGAAAGATCACTACCAGATAAGCTCTAGTTACTCTTTAACAGTTAACCTGCACATCCCCTTGAATTTTAAGGCAATTTTCTGAAACCGGATACTGGACTGCATTGTTAACTTCAACGTTAGTTCTATACAATAATCTCTCAAAAATTCTACAACATGTTTCAGTATCAATGTCTATCTACGTACTGACATGAGAGATGCAATGATGCAGTAATAAGACTGGATGAAGCAACTGAAGAGGAAGTAAGCCACAATAATCAGAGACAGATTCGAACATTTTTGTACAAAAGATTATGAGTAAGTGATGACAGAGCGGTTTATCTAGGAGACTATAGAAGATAAATGAAGCATAGCTTGTCAAAGATCAATATTACTACCTTCTTAACCATTTCCCTTCGCTGGTTACTTCCAGTACTCCACGAGAAGATGTAATGAGTTCTTGCATCTAAGAAAAACAAGAATGGTTCATTACTGTAAACAATACACATACTGATTCCACACACTGATTAGTAGGTATCTGCTCTTAACTGAAAGTCATGCATTCTGCTGCGACAAACGATACAAAGACAACAATATTGGACACTAAATATTTTATCTAAAATTACCTTAACAACATGCACGAAATACACATATGATTTAACTCTCTCTTATCAGCAACAAGTTCGTATCCTTTTCTAAATCCAGCTCTGTTTTTATATCCATGCTTCCGCATGATATTTGGTCCTCTTAATTTAGTTTTAAATACAAAGTCAGTTCATACTCACACTTTCTTATAACTTTATATTTCAAACTAAGTTGATGTTAAAATGATTGCTAGATTCTTTTTCCCCACTGGTTGTAAAATCACAACGGGATATCAACATTTCGTTTACGCTTATGTACAAAAGAAAGAGACTGACATTTGTATTGTCGTAGCAATGTGTAGAATTTATCATCCTGAACTGCTTGGGCAACTGGCGATGAACAGTTATACGATGAATGCAACAATGGAAAGTGGAAGTTAATCCAAGACAGAATAATCTCCACGAAAGCAGTTGCGACATATTTCAACACAATGATGACAATAACAATCCCGATCGAATTTGCAGGCCAAACTCGGAATCAACTAATCTGAATATTACTGTTTATTCCCAGATACTGATTCAAAAGGATAAGTGAATTAATTGCAAGTAACCTCCCAACTGAAGCTGTTTTACGATACTAATTCCTGATGAATGTTTGGTTTACGATACTAATTCACTGATGAATGCTTAAGCCAACACTGACACCAGTGTCTTCCTCAACTCACCTACAGACTGTCACAAACACTTTTGTAAATCTTAAATAAAAGCATTTGCCACATTCCGTCAAATGCTTTTAAATCACTTAACACCTTTCACTTAAGCCCTACGTTAACGAAAAATCTACTTGGACAACGCGGTTGAAAAAATGCAACGTTAAATACACAATTGAGATGCAATCACAATGGTTGGAACACTGTTTTTAACAACCAGGAGACGAATTTACTATTCTAGAACAGGATTAGGTTGAAAAGCCTACTTACGAAACATTATACTAATATAATATGAATTCATCAGGCAAAGTTATATTACGACTATTTAATGAATGTTAAAATAATAATCTAGGTGTGTAGAATGGGACTGACGGTTCTTAAAAATCCGTGGTTTTAATACGGCCCGAGATAAGAGAAAAAACAAACCACTCATTTTAAAGAAAAAGTTTCTTCTCAGAAAATGTTCATACTTGTACGATAACTGGTAAGGGCATTAGTGTCGCCGAAACGAAAAATGGCGTCGGCACTCGAAAAGGCGCAATGAGTGAGGTGGTTTGGTCAAAGAATTGTTCAAGTGCAACACTTTTGCCGTGTTTGCCACAAGGATCTTCCATCACGCAACAGTATTCAGCCGTGGAAGGAACAACTATCATCGACACTGAATGTAGTGAAATCGCACAGTGATCAGATGAACAGGTAGAGACAATAAGAGTGTGTTTCACAAGTAGCCAGAGGAAATCAATTCGCCCTGCGAAGAGACAGCTGGGAATTCTAGGCCAACTTTGTACGATGTGGTACCTAAACGATTACGTTTGCGCGTGTATAAGGCGCAACTGTTGTAAGAAATTAAGCCAAAAAGACTTGCACTTGCCGATGAAATTCTGCACAAGACTGATAATAATAATCGAACATAATTTTCCCAGATGAAGCAATTTTTCATTTGTTTGGCTGTGTTATCCTCCCCGGTAGTCTACTGGCTACCACGTGTGCCTTGGGTGCACAAGGTTTCAGGTTCGATTGCCAGTGGGACACTCAAAAATTTAATTTCACAATCATTCATTGTCATTAATCAACTGTCTCCTTTAGCCTAAACAGGGTGTCTACTAAAATTCCAAAATGAAATTTCGTGACTTTTTCGTAACCTTTTCTTCAGCAAAATTTCCTAACATTTTCAAGAGCAAATTTAGGTGCGAATTAGGGCGAATTTTCATCCATGCGATAGAAACGTACTTTGCTTGCGATTTGGTAGCGTCTAAAGCCGACCATAGACATTTTGGTGGTGAATCTTGACGTTTCATAAAACGAAATTTTCCAATCTGTACTTACATTTGTATAGTTAAAAAAAAATCGTGACCCAAAAGCTAAATTTCGTGACTTTCATAACAGTTTTCTGATTTCGTGACTTTTTCGTGACATTCGTGACTTTCGTGACCGATAGACACCCTGCTAAAGAGTATAACCGCGGGACGTTAAACTAACAAAATTTCACTTCATTTCCTTTTTGTCTGGCTGTGTTAAGAGACATAATGATAAGATATGGGGATCTCAGAATACACACATGTATGTGGAATATTCCCAAGATGGTCCCAAAGTGAAGGTTTGGTGCGCTTTAACACATAATGAAGTCATATGTCCCTTCTTTTTCATGAAGCAAACCCTAACAGACATGCTTCAAAATTTAGCAGTTCCCCAATTACATCATTTGCAACTCAAGCGGTATTCCAATTTGATGGTTCTCCGCAACATTGAAGCCTACAAATGAGGGAGTGTCTTGATACGGAATTTCCTCGACGTATGAGCCAATTCCCTGGCCACCACGATCACCTGAGTGAAACCCTCTGGAGTTTTTCTTGTGAGATACGTAAAAGACATTGTGTATTCTTGTGAGAAGTTCGTGACCTTGAGAACTGATGAACCGTACTCGGTGCCCGATTGCTTCCGTCATACCTTAGACGTTACAAAAATACTGGAGAGAGGTTGAATTCACGCTGGATATTGTTCTACTCACAAATGGAGCTCATGTGGAGCTACACTGAGTTACATTTTCCTTCAAAGTGTACTTCTTTCTTTCTTTCTTTCTTTTCCTTTCTCTCTCTTAACCATATTAAAAACCATATACTTTTAAAAACAGTCAGTCCTATTCCGAACATCCTGCATATCTCATCTTGACGTGTATCTATTCTTGACTTATATAAATTTTTCAACCGTACTTTATTTAAAATTCCCTATCAGTGTTTTACGAGTATCTATGACTGTTTAAAAATACGAAATACAAATAAATTCAGTGTTTGATTTAATAATAATTAATAAAATGTTTATAATTTTAAACAGTAAATGAAATCACTACGTGCATTAACAATGATTAATGATTTCTATATCCCAAACACTTAGCACTCGATAAAAATAAATGTAATAAGTACTATCGTAAAAATGTGATATATCTCTAATTAAAAATAACTATTTAGTAGATCTTTCGGGAAAATATTGTAAAGAAACAGCGAAGCATTTTACTCAAGATACCATCTCTTCTATTCTCTTCCTTAGAATAATTCCTTAAATATATTTCAAGTCAGAATGAAATAAGCTCTTGGAAACCATTAATAAAAACGAGATCACGCAATCTGCGCTCGAACATGCTTCGTTGTCATGCGCTATTTGGCATTATTTTTACAATGGACACTTCGCTGGAAAATCAATTAAAACTCGATTAATTCAATAAAACAGTAGAAAACTAATGAGATCAATGACTCAGCAGAGACAAATAAGCAGACAATTATTAGGTATATTTTTAAAAGTTAACCTAAAGTAACATGCGATACAATTTTAGTAATTTGATTCTATATGCTTTTCTCTTTGTTCAACACCGTAATTCCTTACCTTGAACAGAAGACTTGACCACAATTCCGACAGTGATGCCTTCTCTCGTAGAGACTGAAGCGAACACCACATCCAACACAGCTCTCGGCACCTTCATCCTTCAACCAATGATCTGCCACTGCACGACCTGGCTGATCTGACACACACCATGAAAATATACGTCCACGGGTATCACCAACGTAAACTGTTCGATGATCCCTGCAAAAGGAACACCATTATTAAAATATTTACATTTGATTCTACATGTTCATAGATTTTATATAATAATAATAATAATAATAATAATAATAATAATAATAATAATAATAATAATAATAATAATAATAATAATATGATGATGATGATGATGATGATGATGTCGAAATCTCTAATGAATTCCATGATATGAACAGCTATTTTATTGTTATATTAGAATAATCTATGCTTATAAACTACTTAAATCAATAATTCTGGTGAGGCCGAGTCTTCATTCATCAAGATAGTATTTAGATTGAGTCACAAAACTAAAAATCATGATTATTATTATCTTAACTCTGAAACGAAAGAGGTAACGGACAGATTCCCATCTTCGAGAGATTCACAGTACTCAAATGTTAATTAAGAGAAATTTCGCAAGTTAACAAGCTTTTAATGATCTTCCCGATACGAAACGTGACACACTGTAAATCAACTTACACTCACCAGCGCAAGTGGCAACTTTCTTGCAAAACTTATCGCAATAACTTTGAATTAAATGGGACAATATGAGTACAAATAGGCTTAAAATACACTCGTCTTGCTCTTCTATATCCTGTTGCGGATTTGTTCAAATAATTCTAACCTCAAAATTTCGTGAACTATGTCAGCATTGGCATGATGTAAGTACAAAGTGAAGTGGAATGTTAATGGAAATCGAATGAATGGGAATTAATAAAGAATGACATAACAACATACATTGAAATCTACACTAGCAAACATTAATGTCTTGAGGTTTCAGTGCGGAGTGTATGTAGTTAGCACCTACGTAATGAATCCCCAATTATCTAATCTCCACTAATCTGGTATGTCTTAACAATGTGACAGCAGTTACGAAAATTCATCGTTAGTAAAACTTTTTGAACAAATCCGTAACATGATACAGTACAGCAAGGTGAATATAGTTTGGGTTTATTTATAAAACAGATCCCAAGTGGCTAATATCGACAATTGATCTAAGTACAATTTAACTTCTCCAAATTATATACTCAAATACAGAGGTTGTTCCACGTGTGTGGCTAAACTGCTAAAATCCATGGGACCAGGTGCGGCAGTGCTTGATGTGTCTTCTCTAGTTCCAAAAGATGACTCAGCAACGTAGTTTACGTTGCAGAAAGCTCCATCGGAGAACTATAAGGGGATTTCCATTCCTCTTTTATAACTTTCCGCAGTCTACTTACAGTTGCCACGCGTCTCTTGCTCAAAAGCTTTTCACGCAGTCCAAATCCACAAAAATCCATTCATAGGACTCGCGTCTAGAGACTTCAAAAGTCTCCTTGAAAGGATGGTCTGTATTCCAATAACTTCCTTCATATTCTGATAGAATGCGAGGAATAATCTCGAAATATGATGAAGTTCTGTCCTGACGGATGCGGACCACGTTGATCTCGTTACCGTACATTTCCGATAGCTTCTGCTCGTCGATCGGCCTTAGGATCTCGTTTTGGTAGTACTGAAAGTTGATTTTGCAGTTCTTTACACTGCGAGTTTTCAGTTTGTTCCGATGACAGTAGCCGGAACCACCATGAACACTTTCTTGAAAACCTCTTTGCATGCTCAGACCTCCTTTCTGAAGGTTTCGTGCCTCTGTCTCTGTACATTATGGCTCTTGGTTTGCCGCAGTCGGAAAGGTATACCCACGCCTCATCTAATGAAGTGAAGGCTTTGGTTTGACAGATGCCGCTCGTACATTTTTGACCGTAACACCTACGTTTCCGTCGGTTGGCTAACGTGATGCTTGAACATCAGTGCAAGATTCAGTCCTTGGCGCGGGGTACAGTTGATAGTTCCCAAAGACATATTCAGACAATATGCCATTTGTCTTCGTCTGCATACTGGTGACAGTTTGGTTGCACAGCCGTGTTCTCGACCCCATTATTGAACATTGGGACCGCACAATTCTGATACTTATCGACCACGTTTTTGAAGTTAAGTCAACGTCATAACTCTTGCTCTTACACTGCTTCCTCATCACTAAAATACTAAACTCTGCATCGTAAGGAGCTACAACATAACTCTCCCAAAAGCTGCTCCATTTTGGCGGCATTTTTGACCCAGCGAAAAACACACGAACACTTGAAAAAGTTACACAACATACTTCTCCCGAAAGCGAGTCACTTTAAGCCGAATTTTCGGCCCAGCGAGAAAACGCAAACATTCTTTCACAGCTCATACATTACAGTGACAGATGCAACTGATCAAGGTTGGGCGAGTTCATTTTGCGAAGGAGGGCGAAAGGAATCGCGTCGACCAATCATATTGGCAGAATAACAAGCAGGTATTCGCAATATGCGTCTTTCCAACATGTTATTCGAGTAATTTGGAGTTTTCCTTGCCTTGAAACAGCAGATTCTAAAAAAGTACAGAATTCACACAAAACTGCGCATGAATCTTACGATTTGTGTGATTTGTCATTCTACATTTAGCAAAAATAATAAATACAAATAAATAAATAAAATTCTCAATAAAAGTTATATCCTTGACTCGTGATTCAACCATCTACTATTTTTGACGCGTTACAAATTTATTATTCTCGTTAACAAATGTATTTGTCTCTTTTTAACTTTTCTAAAATTATTTTAGAGATTCTGGAACTATTCTTCTGCAAATTATATAACTGGCAACAAATGTTAAAACTAATTAGTGGACACGCCATTCAAAATAATTTGAGAGGAAAATTTAGCAGAATTCGATATTTTCTTATCTTAAAAGAGAAATATTTCATATACAGAAGTGCTAGAACAATGATGACATGAGTAGGTACAGTACAAATACAATCTTCTGAAGGGGAAAAAGAAATTAAAAATGAAATATCTAGTTTTATGTGCCAGGTTTACATCATCTTCACTAAAGAAGAATGATATTATAAATAAATGATTATGAGAGAGTTCGCCAAATGAAGAAAATAGGAGGAAACGAGAAAAAAAAGGGGGAAAAAAAGAAGAAAACTGACCAACATTATTCTCCTTGTTGGTTCTAGTATACCTTAGCTCATTTATATCTTACCGAAAGCAAGCAACTTCTCAACAAATGTATATTTCATTTCAATAAACATAGAGTTTAAAAACTAAGTGTAAAATTGTTGGCTTTTCTGAAGTTCTTCGGAAAAATGAAATTCTTATAATACTTATAATTCTCTTAACATCCTTAAAATATATTCCTCTCTAAGCCTTTGTTCTAAATAACGTTTATTATTAATTTCGCACATACAACAATAGTGATATTATTCAATTCCTTAAAACAAATCTGAATTGATAAAATTCCACTTACTTTGAAACTGCGAGAGCAGTAATTGACGCTGGTTCAGTATTGTCTTTCCTATCGTATGCTGTATGCATAGTAAGCTTACTGCGAAATACTAATTGACGTTGCCACTTGAAACCTAAAAATATAACATACATTAGATAAAAGCAGCAAATCATTCTAGTTCCAGTTGTATTCAAATATAAAATATCCTTTGTCAACCAAATTATACATTTATTTTTACATTAGTGTTAATTGAGAATTTTCGACAGCATAGAATTTACTTCAATTTATAGATTTCCATATTTATTTATTTTATTTTCCATTAACTGGATGGCCTCTTTCGGAAAATAAAATTTCAAACCACTCATATCTTTGGTCTTTATTTCCATTTTGAACGAAACTTGATTAAGCAGCCAGATTTCATAAACCTCAAATGTCAGACAAGTCTTATAGCAAAATATAAGATTTTACTTGTTGGAATTGGTTCCTGGCAGTTTTAAAATCCCAAATAGTCACTAGAAATCAGAATTTAACCCTGAAATTACTTTAAAAAACTAAACATTTCATCATTTGCAGAAAGAAGTACATACCGAATTAATCTTCTTCATTAATTAACAATAAGAATACATAATCACAAAGCATCCTTAACACCAACTATTCAGAACGTAACTTTATGAATTATACTCAGCACAACAAATCCATATATTTAAAATATTGAACACTGTCAATTCCTGCTTATGCATTCACTGTTTTTCACAGAAACTTTTAATTCTGAAAGATTAATTCAGTGTTAAATTTCACATTTATCATAAAAGTGAGTATTACAAAATTACTTTTGTTGTTGTATTCAATCATAATGAAAAAGTACTAAGTGCAGAATATACGAAATATCAGACTATAGAACTACATAATTTTTTTGACCATCTTAGATTCTTTTACAATATTTTTTACTGAATATGTGTATTGCTAGGAAGAAGGTCAACAGAATATAAAAATGTTAACGTAACTGTACAAACAAACAGTCACTCCATGTGCAAATTAACACTGTATGAAATGTGAATTCCATCTGTGCTACAATAAAGAAAAATATTATTGATACGATTACAAAAATATAATTATGTCGACAGAACATAATTATAAAATTACCAATAAAGAATTTCCTAATTTTTGCGCGTGCTACCGAAGAGAATACTGTAATATTAACATTATAAAATTAATATTCTGAGTTATTTTACATACCTTCCCTGAGTACATTCTGTGGGTTTTTCCTTTTCCTAGGAATATTGTCTCCTTCTCGCCTGGCTTCAGTAATATCACTTTCATTAACAAGAACAAATGAGTCAGTCAAACTTGTATCACTCTTACTTGCCCTTATACCTGTCCTACTTTCCTCCATGGAATCACTGATCCCACCACCATCCCCACCAGTACCCGAGCTGTCCCCGTCACGACCTTCACTATCAGCACGACTCCGCTGCATCTGACTAGCAAGACGACTCCCTTCGCTCTTACGAAAAGCTGGGTTGTGAGTTCCGCTTGGCCTGCGACGGAGAACCACTGTGCCACTTGTTACTGCTGTTGTGCTCGATTCTTCCTGCTGAGTCTGTGGAGGTTCCAATACTTGCAGTGGTGGTGGAGTTGAACTTGATACTTCTCCTTCTAAGCTTCCAGTGCTTCCCGTGCTTTGACTGAGAGAGGAAAACACGGCTTCTTGTCTTTGGATACCTTTTACGTGTTGCAGAAGCACGTGTTTATCTAGAGGTTTATTTTCCAGTTCTTTGGGAATTGCTTCAACCGCACTAGCACTATTTGTGTCTTCATCTTTCGTCTTTTCTTCTTCATTATGTTCCACAGATTTCATTTCTGCATCATCATCTTCCTCTTCCTCCTCCTCTTCATCACCTTCGGTCATACTACTTTCTGAACCACTTTTGGCAAGAAGACCTACAAAGAAGATTACACATTAAAAGGAACATAAAAGAGGGCGTATCCTTTGAATTGGAAACTGAATTTCTTCTTAAAAAATCATACATTACCACAAAACGCCCATATATATATATATAAACCAATTCCAAAATGTCTTTGTTGGGTTCTCGATTTGTCAATGTTGACTTTATTCTGGAATTATAAAATCAGCCTGGCCACTCGAAGTAACTGATTCACTTACTGTTTGTCAGTGAAGTTTTCACCATTCAGTGTTACAAAGATTTTATAAATGCAATATTTTCTCGTATTTAATTAAGTCAATCAGAACCGCTATAATGCGTTAAATTTTTTGCAATCCGTTACTATGTGCATTCAAGGCGCATGTGCTAGCCCCTACACTAGCGGATAGAGCTTGTAAGTACCTTTAAGTACTATGCACATATAACAAACATTAACGAAATATTATAAGAATAATAATAAAAAAAAACTTCCTTTTTCTCTGTTTTCTTTCTTATGGTCTGAAACTGAGACAATTTTAGAACATAGTACGACTTAACAGTTTTCGTCCTTTATTTGATTTTTTTTTAAATCAATATATCAAGGACATTTACATCTGTTATTCCTTAGATTAACTAATCCAATCTTCAAGCTTAGCATAATTATAAGCCTTGATCTCGCTAAATATTTTTCTGTGTGAACTTTTGGTTCGCGAGTTATGGATCATCAAAGCTAGGTTTTGAACTTCGTTAAATTTTCCCAAAAATAATTGTCTAGTTGTTATTTAGAACGAAAATATATGGAATAAGGGTATTTGACACGGTTGATTAACTATGTTGTAAATACAATGTGCATTTGTAATAAAAGATTTGCTTAAAACAATGAAGGACGATTCTTTTCCGCGATAGGGAAACTTATATATGTCCTATCAAACATTTTGTATTTTATACGTCCCGTGTTTAGATTCCTTTATAAAAAGTGAAACGGAATTTCCAGCAATGTAAATGGGAAACTTTGAGACTTAAAAATATATAGCATCAACTTCTTTTTACAAAAAAAAAAAAAAAAAGTATAGTTGTTTTACTTAAATTTTAGCTCAAAGAACGTTTATGGCAAAAGTAAATATAATGAAAATCAGGACAAGAATTGATTAATTTACATCCTTTGTCAGCAGCAAAGCTATGTAGGATCAAGCCAACGGTTTTTAAGTTGGATCTGAATTACTTTAGTATGTTCGATACTTTCTCATCAAGAATCAAATTCCGAACATCGTACAGCAAAGACACGCGCACGAGACTAGCATCAGGGTTAGAAGTATCAGAGTTAGTACAGGAATATAACCGCTCAGCTCTGACGTAAGCTAAATGTATATCGCTAGTAAGTTTTTGTTCACTTCATATATAAAGGCATCAAGAATGTTTTAATTTAATCCTTACACATCCTTATAGGTAATGTATGATTTCAATGAAAATCCAGAGAAAAAGTGTGGAAGCAAGCCGGGAATTTAAACTGGATCTGTTGCTTATCATGCTGTATACTAACTACTACGCTACATAGCCAGCTCTCTAAACAGCCATATCTCTGACGCGTGGGATCTCCGGTTCAATCCCATCTCCTGCCAAGTGACCTTTATGGTGTCCAAGCACCGTATGTCTAAATTTTCTTACGGTTTTCCCGTTTCCTACCACTTTCATCCACCACCATCATCCATCTCCTCTTCACCGTCCCCCTTAGCCTTGGTGGGAGGGAGGAACGTAAACTAAAAAAATACCTTTCATTCTTGTGGCCGGTGCTAATATATTCAGATCACATGGATTGTACCACAGACCCTACTTCATGGGCATGAACTTGGTTTCCATTCCAGACTCACTCCCACACTTTTTATCTCTGAATTTAGAAAGGCAATTGATGCACAAGAACATATCAGCCACACGTTTCAAACCCTGTTTAATGCAAACAAGTATTATTTTATTCTATGTTTATCTGATGACAATTATCGCAGTAAAATTAGTTCCAGTATAAATACATTAATGCAGATAAAAAGATACAAACAAGAAAATGAACCAGATATATGGAAGAACTGTTGGTTTAGAACAGTCTTTCCCAACCTATTTCATACCATGATTTCTTTTTTTTATCATATCCTCTTGCCAGCAATTCCCAGAAGTAATTTTCGCTTTGTAGTAAGTTTTTTTTAATACTGCTGCTTATCGCTTACAACTGTATGTATGTTTAGTACTGTACATTTTGAACTGTACTATAATATGCTGTTTTTATTGTATTAATATTTTTCTTGTATTTGACTATGTAGTTTTCCACCAGTTTCATTCCTCTTTTACTTCAGTTTTTTAGACGATGTATTAAGAGTTTATACAATTTTCTTTAATGTGTTTTGCTGTGTTTGTCAGTACGAGGTGCACACCAAACGTACGTGCCGTTTTGTTCTCCAGACCCGCATTATTTTTGTCATTTCAGGAAAGCAAGTGCGACGTTGGAGACATCCACCCTTCGTCCCTAAGCAGTTTTTTTCGTCCCTAAGCAGTTTTTTTTTTTTTTTTTTTTTTTTTTACTAAGTGGCAGCAGTTAAGTCATAGTGCCTGAGCGAGTAAAACGTGTTTCTGATATTGCCCGGGGCCATGGAATTTTCAATTGAAGAGCAACAGGTACCTGTCAGAATCAGCAGAGGTCTGGATGTCAAAAAAAACAGTATGAACTGACGCTAACATTGCCCGTGTTGAAAATTTCGTCATGGAGGGTAGGCGTGTCACCATGCACAGATGTGTGGGCTAACAATGAGAACAGTAGAACAAATAATTACGAACGAACTAGACCTAAGGAAAGTTTCTTCTCGCTGAGTTCCACGAATGCTTAATAACGATCAATAAAAGACAAGGATTTGATCAAGTATTGCAAATAATTTACACTCTTCAGAAGAGAGGGATCCAATTTCTTGGGAAGTGTTGTTACAATGGATGAAAATTCCGTTTTTTTTTTTTTTTTTTTTGTTTTTTTTTTGTCAGATTCCATTATTCAACCCAGTATTCCAAAAATTTCAGATTCTTTTATCCAGTCCCATTGGAGATATTAGATAGCGAAATGTGCTAAATTGGCATAATTCCTCAACTTTACGACTTTTTTTCAGGCCTTTGGGAGCAGCTACAGGTTTGTAAATTTTTGTGTATTAACTTATGATCCCAGACTACATGCACACACAAATTCAGACCTCTACGTCAGTTATTTCCTCTTCCGAAACATGTTTTCAATGTCCAAAAAAGATTTTATTAACAAAACATCTCCTAGAGTATGACGTCATTACTTAATACTTTGACCCACTTCTGCTCAAAAACACAAAACGCGCTTTGTTGTGTGTTATGGTATGCTAAAGGACTAACTATTTCCAAAATTTCAGATTTTTTTTATCCAGTCCCACTGGAGATATTAGACAGTGAAATATGCTAATTTGGCGTAATTCCCCAACTTTATGATTTTTTTTTTTCAGACAGTTGGGAGCAGCTACAGGTCTGTAAATTTTTGTATATTAACTTATGACCCCGGACTACATGCACACACAAATTCACACCTCTACGTCAGTTGTTTCCTCTTCCCAAACATGTCTTCAATATCCAAAAATGTTGCTACTGCAGACCCTGATTTCACCTCCTTTAAGTGGTTTTAGGGGAAAATGTTAAGAGATCAAAGTCTTAGCTCTGTACGAGTGGGAGACGTCCAACAATTTTCAATTTGGTAGGACAAATACATGCTCAGATATTCAAAACAACGTAAACGCCTAAAATCGAAGAAACGCAAAATGGCGGCAGCCCTTGCGTCGCCATGGAATGTTGTAAAAAATAATTAATTGTGGTTTTGAAGTACCCTTATATAGGATAAACATTCATGAAAAATTAGATTTTTTGGAGATGGTCGAGCGGAAATTTTTCTTTTTTCTCGATCACTGTGCATGGATTGACCCAATAGTGAACTTGTCACTACCACTCTACTCACCAGATTTAGCCCCGAGTGTCTGGTTGTTCCCAAACCTCTAAGAGTATCTTCATGGACGCCATTTTGCCAGAAGATCATCCTTGG
Source organism: Thermobia domestica (assembly GCF_964235325.1). Lineage (NCBI taxonomy): Eukaryota > Metazoa > Arthropoda > Insecta > Zygentoma > Lepismatidae > Thermobia > Thermobia domestica. Next base: position 219,328,591 of record NC_137454.1, on the reverse strand, counting down.
GAAGTGCTATTTTCCAATATCTAAAACATACCCCCAAAGATGACTATGTCACATGCTATACAAATGGATGGCGTGATGGAAACTACGTATCAGTAGACATGGGTTTCCTTGTATTTCCTTGTTCTTGGAAATTAGAACGAAACAGCATGTACTGTTGGTGTGCACCTTGTAAATACGTCATAAAAATATACTAATCAAAGCAAGAAACTTTTTTTTTTTTTTCGCTAATAGATCCTAATGACATTAGTCTTTGTCACCTCCATTCGAAAACACCTAGTCTAGAATTTACAACTTAGTTATTGAAATCAATTCCAAGAATAAAACTCAGGGTTTCCCACGTATCAAGTAAGCCTACTAGTGATTTTCTCTACTCCACTCCATTAATATAAGTGAATATCCCAAACTATGGGCAATCAAATGCATGACATGCACTGCACATTAATACTTCCACTTGTCTCGACACTGTTTGAAAACTTACCTCCTGCATCAGAAGAGTACTCTCCTGTTAAACTGATTTGTTTTACCAGCTCTTGGACTCGTTTCACCCGATCTTCTTCCTCGGTTGCTTCTTTCTCCTCTGATCCTACTGTTTCACTTGCTTTCTCGTTTTCATTTTCAACCGAATCCGGTTTTGGGTTGAGGAGCTTCTCCTCTTTTGGCACTTGAACATAATCAACAGACCACATCTGAAACGTAAAACTTCAATTGTATTACATATGTATAACATTATTCTCAAACTACGAAGCCAAGAAGAAACTTACTTCTCATAAGCAGACAATATCTTTGGAAGTGGACGGTCGCGAGTTTGATCTCAGCATATTCCACGTGAACTTTCACAGACTCTCTTCAAACGCAATATTAACAAGTACTATTACGAATTATAAAACTAAGGATTCGTTAATTTGAATTGAAAGCATTTAACATATCAAAGAGTATTTGACAGCTTTGTCCATGTTACACTACCACTCTGTCTTGGTTTAAAACCTATGAAACAAGGAACACAATGGAAATGATTTAAGAATTGAATAACTAATACTTGGAGGAAACAATGAGATTCAAGCCTACGTGAGCCAATATCACCTGGAGACGAAAAATAAATTTAATAGGGAAGTAGATGGAAAATTAAGTAGGCTATACATAAGGAATTTGTCAGTGCTGAAGATACCTGTATCTGTGTGCTTAAACACAGAGATAAGGGACATGGGAATTTGAAGATTTAGTATTCCTTTTCAGCACCGAGACTATCAGACGTGGAGATGCAGTTTAAGATCAAATTCGAACCACCGTAATGCATTTAAATGATCTCCTACAGGAAATCGAACTCGATAACATGCGGACCGAAAGTGCGGTGTAGCCACTAAACCCACGGGAAATGCAATATTAATTTGACGGAATGTAGTTAAAGTGAGAGTAGAATAGTGTAAACAACATTTCTACTGATTAGTTAGTTGGGTGGATGTGAAGCAATATGAAATGTAGACCTACAGCTTAATGTGGGATCCGAACTAATGAGTTTCCTCACAGAAATCGAATCCAGGACTTCAGTACCAAGGCACGTACGCTATGTAAGCATTAGGGAGCTCCACATTAGTTTTTGTATTTCAAGATGTTAAATTTTTATAATATCTACTGACTAGATTTGTTCGAAGTGCTTAATCTATAATTTATTTATAATCTATAATTTATTTATAATCTATAATTATTTATTTATAATTTATAATTTATAATAAACAATTTATCTATAATTTATTTATAATTTTCTTTCGGAGATTTGTTTCCTTCGCGTCAATAACAAAAACAATAAAAATACATACCACATAATAATTATTCAGATTCTTTCCAGAGTACTATTGTATTTTTATATTTATAAATTTGAAAATAAATATGGTAGACTTAAATAAAAAAAATTCCACACTTATTGTGTCGGCTTTTAAACATTCACTGAATTACTCCGGCAATTAACCTGCTGAGAAAGGCAAGAAAATCATGAACTGTGGAACTATAAATTTCAATGCACACATATTAAGAGAAAACCAATTACAGTAGCCCTCATTTAACCCTAAAACCCAAAAGAAGGAAATAATTCCACTTACAAGCAGTAGATTGGCTGGAGTAGCGTTTCTTTTCAGCGCCGAGACTGTGTGTGTAACTACAGTACAAGGTAGAATCCAGATTACAGTAAATACGTTCAAATTTCAACGCTCTCACATCAGGAATCGAATCTAAGATCTCGTGCACTAAAAGCAGGCGCGTTAACCATTAGATCAGCAGGGAGATACAAGCAGTAGAGAACTGAGACTAATCATCAGTGACATTTCCACTGAAGTAAACAAAATACTATTTATTTGAATTTATCAGTATTTCCTTTCTAGCGAATATGAACGTGAAGTAACTATGAAAACTTGAGGGTTATGCAGATTTTTTTTCTGCAAACCTTACGTAAGAAATCTGGAACAACTAGACTTGAAAAATACCAAGCTTACACTGAATGTTATGATTCAGATACATCGCTGAAGAAAGAAAGAAAGAAAAAACGTAATGAATCATTTCTGCAGACGTTCATTCATTCATATTGAGCCGAAGTCAATGTGCATCCATCGCCGTATTACTGCCACCAGACAACCAACAGTATGTGGTTAGTCACAGAATAAAGCAGTGCGGTTAAATATATGGTCAGATGACGCCGAAAGTTAACAGATTCTGAGAGGTTTTCATTGTGACCCTTTCCGACGTTAAGTTCATGGCGTCGTGCATCGTAGACATGTGTCAAATGTGTGATTTTTGTGTATATCGTACCACTATGAATCGTATTATACGGAAATATGCGGCACAGAGTCCTGAGCCCACCACACCGAACAGCTATAAACCGGACTTCCATAAAGAGGACCCCGCCATTATTGCCTGTGATTCGGCATATGGCGACTTCCGTAAATCCTCCTACATAGCGTGCGATGGTCGACAAATGCCACACATCGCAGGCGACAATCAACCGCACTATTCACAGAAATCGCCTCACCGTCGTTCGCAACAGCAGTGTGCATTCCCTGAAACCGTGTCATGGGGCTAAGCGAAAAAAAGAACTGCGGTATGAACGTCATCATGCAGGTGATTTGTGGAAGTTGTTGCTCTTACTGTTGTTACTCTTGATGAGACATGGATTTTCCATTCTAAACAGAACTTTTGACGCCATGGGCCGAAACACGTTCTATCACCAGTTCGCTGAGAGTTTCTCAAAAGAGTTCATGATTGTGGTTGTTTTTAGGTATAGGAACAAACTCTGTCTCCGAGAAGCGGAGCAAACCGTCAGAATCAAAATCAAGCGTACTACCAGACTCATGTTGACTAACATGTACCAGCATGAAATCCCAGCATTGTACGAACAAGACGTGAACCAGGTTGAACTGCACCAAAATAAGGCATCCAGCTACACGGAGAAAATATCGCTGAAATTCTATCGTCGTACGAACAGGAAACTGAGATTTCGGCAATTCCATTCTCTCACATCCCTGTCAAGAGTCCTGGTGCCATCCCAGTGGGCTATTATGTTTTCGGATTCCTCAAGCGGTACCTGTCCCGTCATCGAGTCCGCACCGTCTCCAATGTTGAAAGCCTGTAAGGAGGAAAAAGGATGCAATACCCATGATCCAACTGCAATGGAAACACCGATGCCAGTACAGGTGGCCTAAGATCGAACACAATCAGCGGTGAAAGCACGGCATTTCCTAGGTAAGTGGCAAAATAAAATTCGGCTCAATATAAATGAACTCCAATCTCTGTATTGTATCTTGACTGATACAAAGACGTGAATGTGTCAAAATCGCCCATTTCGGTTAGGAAACATCTTCCAGCTCGTACTGACGTGTCACAGTGCATCTACTTAGGAGCTCCTGAATACTATTTAGAATGAGAGAACATGTTGTTTAACAGCAATTTTAGAGTCTGGTGTTATCCTTCATAAACATGAACCTCGGGTACAATGGCATCTCGAAACAGACACAGACTGATAAGAACTGCCTCAATACAGTAATGCGTAACCGTTGCAGTACCTTCCCAACATCTGAAGTATTTGTCTATCATGCATAATGCTTCCCAACATGAATATTCCTAGGCTGTCATAGTAATATTTATACGGTGACATTGTGTGCCAATTTCTCACTAAATCATCTGATGTTCAGTCTCTGATAAAGACTGAATCTACTCTCATGAATATAGATTGTACCTAACAACTGAAATTCAATATTAGAAAATCGCTACAGGTAATATAATAAATAATTTCTGATCTCAGAAAATAAAAAGTAATTATTCCATAATGGGTATTTGCATCTTTAAATAGGTTTCAATGTCCAACTTTCACAGACACACGTCGTTCCGTCGCGGCACAAGGTCTGAAAATAGCTGGTATAGAGTATCTTACTACAATACTCTACTACCCGATTCACGCACTCGTAACACTTCAGTAAGGTGGGTGTTTCTACTGAATTGGATATTACCGACAGGGTAAATAGTCTATCTTTGAGTAGTCGTCTGAGCATAGTTAACTGCGCTATTCTGTTCCTATATATTCCTGGTTTGTAATTGCCCCTGTTACCTTAAGTCGAACTCTCTTGAAACGATTATAATGGTACATTATTTTAGATAGATAACTATCACTGGTCATATGAACTAGTCTTCTGTTCATAATCATCAGAAACTGTCCCTAAGCTGAAGAAGATACTAACAGAAAAATTGTCAATGTACCCTCAAGAACTTACCATCCACCCCACTCGAAGATCAACAAGAAATGCGAAGTATTAATCATCTCTTTAACCCCTACTCCTTTTATTTTCTCCTATTTTTGGCAGTGATGCATCTGTATCATAGTAATCAGTTTCTGTACGAAGTTTCTTTGGGTAGTTATAATTCACTGTTAAACCATGTTGCTTCTTTCGTCGATTCGATATGTTATGAGTTTTTAAAATTATTATTATTACCTTTCGTAACTCATGTAAGAAGCTAGCGTTAAAATCCAGAGCCGTTCTTAAGTTTTTGCCACCGGTGTTACATTATTTACTTACCCTGGCTACACCATCAGTAGATCCTGTCATCACAACATTTTGGGAGTCCCATTCGTGAGTCTGTGAGAATGCAACACACAGAATCTGCTGCATTCTGTCTGCTCTGCCAACACAAGTATTAACACTTGCCAGTTCATCACCATTGATACTCCACAAATGCAACCAAGTACCCGCACATGTTGCTATGTCTCCCTACAATCACAAATAAGAATTAGATGAAAAGAAATAAACCAGATACCATCAAAATATAAGATATATTAAAAAATAATTCTATTATTATTATTAACAAAGGTGGATAATGATCATTTTATTATTATATTATTTGGAATGGGAGAGAAATATAAGATTATGAACTTTTCTTATTAGATTTCACTTTTGAATACATCCGAATTAAACACAAGTTTGTCACTATATCAGTTATTATGGTACAATTGGGTACAAAAATTTTGTTTTGTGAGCGGTAGTATTCAAACTAATGTGAACACAGATTTGGAAACATGTTATTTTTTTTATTTCCTACTAACTTCAAAATTAAGTAAAATATGACAACCTTTTCCTTTAAAAAAGTTGTTAACACTCTGTTTGGCATAGAATACACTAGTCTCTAGAAATTTCTTTTACCTCAGAGTAGTTAAACCAGATCTTTACCTAACAAAAATATGGAAGCAGTATTTTTCAGTAAGATCTGACACTCTGTCACACGTCAAATAATTGGCTTAATCTTTAAATAACAATAATAATAATAATAATAATAATAATAATAATAATAATAATAATAATAATAATAATAATAATAAAAGTGTCTCGTGTGGGCAGGATATTCACCTAACGTCAATCTTATCGTTTGATTGAAAAGACGAGGATGAGAAACCAGGACTGACTTCAATAGTAGCTATTTTTTCTTCTTTGGTAAAAATTTGATTTAACAACTTTGATGCATTAACTAGCGTCAAACAGAGTGAAAGAGCTTACAAAAGCAAAAAATGGTCATACTAGAGATAATTTCGTAAGTTAGAGTGTACATATAATCTTTAATAATAATAAAATAACGCATGTCTGTCTGCCATCAGCTTTTCGCATAGAAAAGAGTGACCTAGAACCATCAAATTTGGTACACAGATACATCTTCACAAGATCTAATCGCCTACGAAGCCGTTTTTTTGGAATTTCGGCATGGGAGTCAAAATGTATGGATAAAGCTAGATTATAAATATTCGAGACGCAGGATATTAGTCGAATTCTTAGTTTTCGTGGCCTCTGAGATGAACAGTAACACTCTCGACGCCATTCAAATCGAACTTTAGCTATCATCGCCATGGGGGTTCAGGAGAGTGAAAAATAACATGTTCAAAATGTCCGACAGTAGTGTCAAATTCATAGTTTTCGGGGGTCCTGAGACGAATACTGACACTCCCGATGCTGTTCAAGTTTAACTTTAGTCTCCGTCGTCGTGGAGGATTCACAGGGGAACATGAAAAATAGCATATCCAAAATAACCGATAATAGTGTCGAATCCACAGTTTTCGGTACTGCTAAGCTGACTGTTAACAGTCCTGATGACATTTGAACCCAAGTTTAGGCAAGAAGGCATATGGGCAGCTGGTCTGGTAACTAACAGGGCCAACACGGAAGACGCTGCTCTTCGGTATTTATTTATTTCCTTCACATTGAAAGGGGCAACGCCGAAGGCGTAATTTTTCTTATTTATTTTACTTATTTACTTACCTTACCATAAACCTTATCCTCTCGCACGAAGAACGAGTATTTCGGGTAGTAATATAATAAACAAGAAATGTATTTTCGAACTTATATTCACATTAATTTGTACAGTACTGTATTTGTATTTATAACTGAGACACGCACTTCCACCCAATTGAACCTGAAGTTTGACATTTTAAGTTCGTTACTTTCCATTACCAGCTCACTTACCGTGAGTTCGTTTATTGCGATTGCCGCGATTGGAGCAGTATGGCCTTTCAACTGTCGAACAAACACAAGTCTTGACAGATCCCATATAATGGCAGTGGCATCTCTCGATCCAGATACAATCACGTTGTACGCTGGACTTGCCGCAAGGCAAGTAACTGCATCTGTATGACCATACAGAGACTGTTTTATGGTTAATTGTTTTCTGTTGAATTCCCACACAGTAACAACCTGTTGAAAAAAAAAAACACACTGTGGAAAACAAATCACATTTAATAAAACTTAAAACTTTAATGACACTTTAACGGTACCATAGAAAAACTTGTTCTTTTTTAGCTATATAATAAGGCACAGAAATATCACCGTGAAAATTTGTTCTAAAAGGTACAGAGATCAGCTCAAGGAAAACCTGAGCATACTGCTCACACTATCCTAGTAGTTCAGTGTTAAAAATGTACTTACCGAACTCGTACCAGCAGTGACAATCATCTTGGCATTCGGACATACACAGGCTACTATTTCACCATTCTGCATTGCTTCGGATACAAACGTAGCTTTCTCACTCTCATAATTACCAATTCTTAAGCTGTGATCTGCAAAACCCCATGCTACATATTTTGTATATGACGGAGGCACAAGAACTTTGTTTTGTTCTACAGCAAGAACTGTCTTGTCACAATGAAGAATTTGACCAACTGGTGCTTTAAGTTCTGTATAAGGAAAGAAAACATTTACTTTGACACTGGTCTTAAACGAGTGTAATTATTTTATATTTTAACTCTACAATATTATTAGCTTCAAACGAGAATCAAACATAAGATAGACCAATCAATAGATCTCATTCAGTTGAATAAAATATAGGTTGAGCATAAGTCCTCATGACTAGTTTTCGACAAAAACGAATTTATATGGCGCTAAAAGGCACGATGTCTATTGCCAATAATAATGGAAGAGAGAGTCTTTATTCTGTTGGAAGAGAGAGTTTATTTATGTACTATATACGTAAAATATATTAAGAAGCAATTTACAGGGTGGTTGTAAATTACCTATTTTTAATTTAGATTATCCTAGAAACTAGCTGGCGTGTAATACTGTTTACTAATGTGAGATTTACCATTTATGATTTCAGAAGTTGATCCAGTGAAAACCGCAAAATGGCTGGAGTACACAATGTAGATGACAGATTGCCGCCAGGTATGAAGTTTGGAGGTCGGTCGTACAAGTGCAGAGATGGTGGAGGCAAGAGTGAGGTAGGAATGTAACGCTTAACCCTAAGACAACAAATAAATAAAAAGACAGTGGAAAAAATGTAATCAAGACCAAAGTAACCGTCTGGTTTGGAATGACGTCTAGTAGATTCATTGATCCTAACGTGCTACGCAACACCATGAATGGTAAACAATACTTGGAGATGCTTCAAACGTATGTATGGACTGAGATTCAAAAATGGGAAAATGGAAGGGAATTGCTGTTCATGCAATATGGAGCTCCGCCGCACTATGCAATTCCAGTGAGAGTATGGCTTGATGACAATTTCCCTGGGAGATGGATTGGCCGCCGGGGACTGACAGAATGGTCTGCACGCAGCCCCGATCTACAGAAGGTCGGTCCACATTTATGGGAACGAAGTGAAACGTCCGCTAGAAACGCACAAGACAGTAAGCACAGCAGAGCAATCAGAAACCAGTTGTGTGGAAAATTTGGTAGCAGGAAGTGAAGTGCTCCGAATGTAATATGCCTCCAAAAGTGACGTCATTCTGGGAGGGGTACATCACCGCTCTTTCCAACATCGGATACAGCTACAGTGCAATTGTGAAACTGTTTGTCCAAGGGTTTCACAATTTCCAAGAAGGGTATTGCCAATGTACTCAAACGTAACAAAAATGCACAGCCAGAGGAAGCGGGTGTGCGCACAGTGGCACGAAAACAACATCCCTGTCCTAAACGTACAATGGACGTGGTTCGACAAGTACAGAAGTTCGTGACCCAGGAGAATCCGCCGCCATAAAGAGACATTGCCAGGAGTGTTAGAGGATCCAAATCAACTGTGCAGGATAATCAGCCAGGATTTATGCCTGTAAGTGAAGCATAAGCCACGTGTTCACACACTCACAGCCAAACACATCCGGGAACGCAGGGTCTATTGCAAACGGCTCTATGAACGGTATTTAGCGGGTGACAAATGGAAATATGTGGTCACGTTAGACAAGACCTGGATCTATTTGTCAAATTCCAAGCGGGTTCGAGCCATTTCCTATCATTCCAAGGATGCCAAGGACCATGCCAATTGGATCCGCACGTGCCGCGAAAGTTTTCCCCGTGGCTTCATGGTGGTTGCAGGTTTTTGCCACAAAGGGAAACTTCCCCCGCATAGAGTTGCACGAAATGTGAAAATTAACATACTATCAACAACATGTTCTGGAGCCATTATACCGGCAGCATATTCCGTCGTTGTATGGTGCTGAGGTGTCGAAAGTCTTCATTCATCAAGACAAAGCAGCCAGCCACACAGCTCGAACAACTGTGGCATACATGGCCCGCAAAGCGCGTGAAACTGGAATCCATGCTATTCCATATTCAGACATTCCTGTCAAGTCTCCCGGCGCTGCACTAATGGACCTTTGTGCTTTCGGGTGTTTGAAGCGAGCGATTTCCATACGTCGCCCACGCACATTGACTGGCTTGTGGAAAGTTTGCGAGGAGGAGTGATGCAAACTTGATCAGATTTCTCTAAACAGAAGCCTACTCCAATGGAAACTTCGGTGTCGGGCTATAGTTTATAGTTAGGGTCGTCATATCGAGCACAACCGCTGGTGGAAATACGGCTTTACACCCTAGCGTAAGCGACACAAAATCGTTTCCATAAATGCGGACCAACCTTCTGTAAGCCCATACGACTTTTTCCTTTTGGGTTGGGTTAAGGAATAAGTGTACTAGTTAAAACCAAGAGATATTACCGGTCTTGAACAAAATATCCGTGAAGTGTTTGCAAATGTTTAAGTTGAGATGCTACGAAGAGCCGTGGATTCTGTTCCTAAAAGATTCCAGAAGTGTGTGGAAAATGCGGGTGCATACTTTGAAATGTAACTTAATAACCAAATGGTACACCCTCATAATGTATTCAATGAAAATAAAACGGGGATGGGTTATTTAGTTTTCGTAATATTCATTGTTACAAATAGAAACTGACTTTACAACCACCCTGTATATCTATTGTTGTTTGTCTTTCCCTAACAGTAACGCTCATACTCCTAAGTAACACAATACTCTTAAGAGTGATGCTTATACTCCTAACACAATACTCTTAACAGTGACGCAAATACTACTTCTACATAACAGAATAGAAAAGAGAATTTACCTCTGAAATTTTTTATTAAATCTTTACAAAATACACTATCATAAATTATTTCGTTCTCAACACTACCAATCTACATAGAAGGTGAATCAACATACCGAATACCGAGGTAAGTTCAATTTAACTCTTATACTGAAAAAAGTTGTTGTTCTTTTCTTTTATCGAACACAGTTTAATAAATATTCGTAATGAGCGAGAATGATATCATCTATAATTTGACTTGCCTTACCCTTTAACAGATTAAGTGTTACCTATATCGCAACAAAACTGTTTTCTTCACTTTTTGGTTTATATGTGTTCTAAGTAATAATTTACTCATTTTAGGTAGTTCTGTAATAATTTACTCATTTTAGGTAGTTCTGTAATATCCGTACTATGTAGTATTAATACTTTTTTGTAGTGACATGACGACCCCAAATAAACCACAGCCCGGAACAGGCTCTTAATGGCCGCGTGAGATCAACACGTCGTCACGCAAATTTTAGCCGATTGTGTCTGGATTTTCCCGGGAAAATACGAATGCATAAGTTAGTACTGAAATGTATGTTAGAAAATTAAATTTTCTAACATAGGTTTCATGCAAAACAATCTATTTTTACCACTGGCTGGAGTCATGTCAAGTCACGGTGGACTCACAATTCCACAGGCCAAGTTTGTTTCTCTTACTACCAGGCCGACTACTATACACAGTGATCTCACATTTTACGTTAAAACCTATTGCAAAGTCACCACAGGCCGTAAGCTAACAAGAGGTTGTGTGAGACCAGTCTGGCACCATGTGGCCGTAAGGAAATATTTTATCACACATTTCCTTACGTGACATTTAACCTACTAAAGAGGTAAACACTTATTCAAAATATCAAGAAAATAATAAGTTGTAACTACGTTAACTGTTAGAAGCTGACTGATTAATTCAGGCCTAGAACTGACAGTGTTACTGGTATGTCACTAGTAAAGCATCTGTCCAGAAAAGAGACCGAAGCTCGATTTCTGTCAACTCAGCAATTAGGTTTGCTTATCTATTATTATTATTATTATTATTATTATTATTATTATTATTATTATTATTATTATTATTATTATTATTATTATTATTATTATTATTATCTTTTATATGTATGATGTATTAGCTTTACGATATTATTAATGTTTACATACCTTTAATTGGCTGAAGTGAAGGCCGTAGATTATCCAAATTATGAAAGAACAACTTGTCACCACTTCCAAAGCTAAGGCCAGGAGTGATTGGACCAGGATCAATGACGGATGTTCTATTGCTTATTTTCTTGGCTGGATGAGGTTTCTTGAAGAGCTGCTTCGGAATTTGACCAAAGTTGTTAATGAACCCTATTGTGGCATTCTTCTTGAGTGGATCGTCTATACTGTTATAAGATATAACCACAAATTATTCACATATAAAACATTAATGCTATATACAATTATTTTATAAATATACAATTATACAATTATAACATTTCTTCTGATACTTCTATCTCAAACACTAACCCGCAAATTCTGTTACAATCCTCTAGTTGTCCAATCAATAATGCTTTGCATCACTATTGTAATAGTAACCAACACATAACGCCACTTACAGTTTACTCTGTGATAATTTACTTACTTTCTTATTTATTTACTCACTTACATAAGGAAAAATGAGCGGGAGAAAATACATCCATCTTTAAAAATACCATTATTTTAATGTATGTATTTCAAAAAAAACAATACTTTCTGAATAATAAAATAGTTTAAAATAGTTTGCAAAACATATACAAAGATAATTTCTTGTTCAACAATACTTTTATTTAAAAATCAAAGTGAAAAGCACATCAATGAAATTAATAACTTGAAAATGACAAGTTATGAACTATCATGTTTTTCTCCTCAATCCTTTATAATAAATCTAATGAACTTAAAAGAATGCATGAAAATACAAATAACTACCTAATATTGAATAATAATGAACAAAATAATGAACAAATATTTTGTTCGAGAGATGTCAAAGAAATGAAGCATGCGTTTTAACGAAACTGCTTGTTCATTATTTATTTTAACATTGAAGGGTTGATTCGTTAGTTCTCATTCTCTTGTTTTCTTTCTTTCTTTCTTTCTCTGTCTCTCTCACTCTCTCTCGTGTATCTACTAAAGTTTAGACTCAAAACTTCTTTTGTCGTTAGCCAATGATAATGGAGAACTATCTAAAATTACGTTTTAAATAGAAACCACTATTGCTTAGATGTTTTCTTTTCCGCAAAATTGCGGACGTTCCAGTTTGGAGTTCCTGATTACGTTCACTTGCTATTCATACGAAGGGAAGGTTTCAACATATCTTGACGATTAATCACTTGGTGTTATTCTATTTTAATTTGGTTTATCGTTTTAAATAATAAATAGGTTGTGTAAGATAATGAAGCTTTGCTTTCGACAAAGAAAATTACATAGAATACTTACATATATATACGTTTTACTAAATGTTCATTCAATATAATCATTGGAACTTGAATATTTCTAATCAGACCCTTCTTTTCTCAATATATTCCTACTTCAGAAACATAAGACAAGCTCGAAATTGAAGATGTTAGGAAGCCTAGTGGAAACAGGAACCTTTAATCAAGTTCACGGAAGGAAAAAAATAAAATTAAAAAAAAAATAAATAAATTTAAAAAAAAAAAAGAGAGAGAGAGAAGTTTTGAAAGCTGAAGTGTTAGTAAGTGAAGATATTTTACGTACATGTCAAAGACTGCAATTTCCTAAAGCTTCGACAAATTTCTCTGATGTTACAAACTTAATATTTTTCCATGATATATATATATATATATATATATATATATATATATATATATATATATATATATATATATATATATATATATAATCACTTAAATACTATTACGAAAGAATAATTTAACTACATGCTATTATTTGTATTATACACACTTACTTATATATATCGACATTTCCCTCGTAAAAAAGATGATGGAAGACATTTACAGCCTCTACAGCTGCTGGACCCTGTTGCTTATACCCAAAAATAAGATCAATCCACTCATGTAAATGCTGAGATACAAAATCACATTCAAGAGCTAGTCGATGAACCCTTATGAACTCACGAGGATCATCTTTGGCCCATGGTGGCAGTACTACATCACCCAAATGAACACCGTTCTGCTTACAACCTACAAAAACAAATTCATTTAGGTGTTAGTACATGCAATTACAATTTGTACATTATACAAAGAACAATGCACTCATTTCACATAACGCGGGAGAAAGCAAAAATAAATAAACACAAATAATAACTTGCGCATACGATCATGATAACTCCTTTTCTTCTTCACTACCTTAAATAGAAGTTTAATTCCTTATAACAGTGCAGACTTAAAACAGATCTTAAAACAATTAACATTTCCATGTACGGTTGCCAGAAATGATTCATACTTAGCCCTCTTTTTCTTTAAGAACAATATCCAAAAGAATGAATCAATTTTAATAGTTTCCTCTGATATACAGACAATGAAATGCTCTATTTATTCATTTCAATTAAGGCAAAATAACATGGATAGATATGTAATTTTCTTGGCACTGCATAATTTCTATAAAGCGTTAATATTCTAATATTGAAAAGTATGAATGAAAACCAACATTTTTACATTTGCTTATAGCAAATCCTTTAGAGATCGCTTTAAAAAAATCTTAAATCATAAATAATAATATTAATACTCTGAAGATAAGCTGAGTTGATCTTTGATTAAGCCAATTTTATTATTACATCGTTCAGAGAAGTTAGAAACTGGCTGAAAGCAAAATGGCTTTCGGATCATGAATTAGAATGACTTTCGAATCATAAATGAAAAAGAAAATTACCACTGGTACTGTTTTCCAGGGTTTAACGTCTTTTTGCGGAAAAAAAAAAAAACTTATCGAAGGATACTCACACCAGGAATCGTCTCCGAGTCTGCACCCAACGCGGTAATATCAATCATTTGTCATGAGGAAGACTAAAGAGGTTCTGAAGTGGATATATGAAAAGCTAAATACTATCTACTTAAATAATTCTGACGAAAAGCTTAAATTCTACTAAATAATATGGAAAACGACACTTGCATGAACATGGCCATCAGCTGATATTTCAATGGCCAGTGAGATTATGCATACCGCTTGTTGTACTTTGAACGGACAGTTAAAATTCATTCAAAATAAAATTCGCGCCATTTACTTTTATTTAAAAGAAAAAGAAATATAATTAATATAGAATATCACCGATAGAATGTTCTATTTCTTTGATGAAATAATCTGGCTAAAACCCTCATCTTGTTCAAAGAACCTTAGATTTCTTCAAATTTTAATATTATCTTTAGTTAAAATTAAAATTGGAAACGCATAAAGTGGCACAATGACTCTTCAATTAAAGTATATGTGGAAAAGTAATTAAAAGCAAGCGGAAAACACGAAATACGAGTGAGCATTTACAAATTTTCTCAAAGGTGGCATTTACAAATTTTCTCAACATCCTATTTCGTAGTGTGGCTTTGAGCATCAGCAAATATTAAGGTTGTGAATGGAAAATGATTATCGTGCTCGTAGAATATACGTTATAGAAGTAGCAGGCTGTAGGGAGTTTTCTGTAGGTGAAAGGTCTAGTTGCATTCAGTATTGGCGTGCTTATAAATCGATGGGATAAGTATCTCAAAAGACGGAGGTTATATGGAAATAATAAACTAGATGTTATGTAAGTACTTCTTATTTTTTTTAAAGCTATTTGTAACTTATTTAATGACTTTTAATGGTACACTGAAGTACGATAAACAATATCATATCGAAGACGTACATTTGATACAGATACATATGGCAACAGTGTGTTGAAAATAATTTGAAATTCGGTAGAAATGAAAGGCTAATACTTCAAAAATTGATAAATGATTTTGAGGATGTACAAAAGGAAAGAATGCAACAACCTGACACATGTATTTTTCTAACGAAACGAAGATCAATTGTGAATTTAGAATATAACATGTACGTAGGATACAGAGAAGAGAATGATAAAAAGGGAAACACGCTGTAGAATCCTTATATTTAAAGTACACAGAGATAAATAAATAAATACACAACAATAATTGTAGATTCTAGTTAACATCCATAGTTGATATAAATCTATTTCAAAAGGAGTTAAATGACATATTTAAAAAGCTACAAAATAGAAAAATAATCATCATACATACCCAAGTCAAAATTATTGGAATTGCACAGAAATTCTGGTAAGTAGAAAAACTCGGGAATAAGTTCTTTCACATCAGCCATATTATGCTTTGAAGCTGAACGCCATGCTTCTCTTATGCTATGAAACATTCGATCAGCAAGGTCAAAATGACCACCCTAAAATTTAAAAGAAAACAATCAAAAAATCCAACAATTTGAGATCACATATTTGTTTGATAAATAATAACATCAATTAATCAGCAGACTTTCCACTGTATTCAAGAACTACCAATCTTACGTTAAGATAATAATAATAATAATAATAATAATAATAATAATAATAATAATAATAATAATAATAATAATAATAATAATAATAATAATAATAATAATAATGATGATGATGATGATGATGATGTCGTGGTGAAAAACTCTTTCTCTTAAAACAATTTCATACCAAGTAGTACTATTTATTATTTTGGCATAATTTTAAAATGATCCATCTTCATCATTAGTTCCGAATTCGATTAAAAAAAGAAACTATTTCTATTTTTCATTTGTCTACATGGAATGCGGGGGAAATCAAAACTAAATATATGATCAGCGAATAAGTGAAGAAATTGTACTACATATTCAGTAACGGAATAAATCTTCGCTTGTATGTTCAAGTGTATGTCCAAGACAAACTGCGTCGACTATTTCATGAACATCGCCATTACTGAAATGTACTATTCCTTGGTGCCTTATTTCTGAATACAGCGTGCAATTATTTAATCAGCACATAACGTTTTATTTTTAACTTCTACAAAATAGAATGGAACACTTACCGAAGAAAACAACCAGCTTACCTAGAGCAAAAGTAATTCACTGATATCTTACAATGTTTGATATAGCTGTTACAACGTTAAATCTACTTGCATATCTTCAATGAGATCGTCTAAGTTTCCATTAACAAATGACATTTGAATTCTCACGTACCTGAAGCCGGAGAAAGTGCTGAGTAAAAGGCTCCATTCTCACCAAATATGAACACACTATCATGGCTGATGAATAATGTGTACCATAATGATAAGGTGGAGTTTCTCCGTGGGGATCATCCCATTCTTTATACCTGAAAATATAATCAATCTTGATAGTATAGTGATATCAAGTGACCAAAAAAAGTCCGTATTCATTTTCATTTCTTAAGAACACTGCTTTACAAAACTAAAGAAACAATAGTTCAGTACGTCTTCACTATGTGGACTATGTGAGAGTGGATATACAACCTAACATGAGATCCAGAATATGAGCTCTCATCGCAATTGCGTGAGGCGCGTATGCTAGCTACATATGAAATGAAATTTTGAGTTTTACGTCCCACGGTTATGCCGGTTAGGCTAAAGGAGACGGTGATAATGAGTAATGAATGAAATGGTGGAATGAAGAAAGTGGGAGGAAACGGGAGAACCCCGAGAAAACCCACGCACACGGTGTTTGTCCACCACAAAGTTCACTTGGCGGGAGCAGGGATGCTAGCTACATAGCCACTAAGATTAAGTAGCGCTTAAGTTCCTGGTAATGAATGATACAACACACCTAGTAGTACACGTACGACAGAAGCATCAACCCCAAAGTCACGGATACTCAACACTCCATTCTAGGAAAGAGTTCTTACATAAAAAACACATCGCTCAACATTCTTCAGAGTAAAATACCGTAACAGAAACGTAATTATAGTCACACAAACAAGAATCGAATGCCAATTTCAGTAATGTTATAAGAGGTATATTTCAAGACTAGAGCTGGGTAGGATCTAGGAAAAATTTCTAGAAGAATAAAGTGAACAAAAATATATCAGTGTACAAGCTATGATGTTGCTGCCGGTACTTCCTCTGTTGCCAGACGTTATGAAGGTTGCCTCACAGTCACATCTATAGCAAAACATTATTGTCTCCAACCAGTGTTGGGCAAATTTCAATTGAATTAACAATTAACAATAATCTGTAAATTTAATTGTTAATTGCAATTAACAATTGAAGTAAGTAATGGTTAATTGTTAATTGCAGTTGGCCATTAATAATGGAAAATCAATTGCAATTAATCAATTGATTGAAAGAAATTGCAGTGGAAAGTAATTGCAATTGAATTCAGTAATTCAATTGCAATTGAAATTAATTGGCAATTAATTTAATTGCAATTGATTTCCACAGCAATTACTTTCAATTGATTGATCAATTGCAATTGATTTTCATTGATTAATTTTCAACACTGTAGTTCAGAGAGGGCGTGGGGCAATGAAAACTTTAGCCACGACCAATTGACTCACCACCATCGTGACCCGCAACCCACCGTGACCCACTCTGACCCACAACACACCATGAACCACTCTCACCCACTGTGACCCACAGACCCACCAAAACCCATTGTCGTCAACTCTGACCCATGATTCACACCCTCTTCTCTACTGACTAAAGAATTTAAACTTGTAATAAAACAAGCCTATGAAATTATCACTCATCGGAGTTCGGATTTTTACGATCAATCGCTCAAGCACCGCTCTATTATAATAAGGAAGGATCTGAACTTTCTAATATAAATAAAATAAAGAGTTTGTTCGTGTCTGTCTGTCTATCTTTGTGCGGCCTGTGGATCAGACGAGTGGACCGAAACGTTTCAAAATTTGGTCACGGGTAGCTTGGTCTAGGCCTCAGATCAAGACGAAGAGATTTTTTTTTTTAAATTTCGAACTAGGGGGTTTCAGGGGGACGTTTGCTTGGACCGGCCTGGGGACCATACAAGTTGACTGAGGTGGTTGACTGACCAAATTGTGGTCAAAGATACCTTAGTCCAGGTCCCACACCAAGGTGAAGCGTTTTTGACAAAATTCGAACCACGGGGTCTCAGGGCGGCGTTTATCGGGACATGTAAAAGTAGTAAAAAATGACCGATATCAGTGTCGATTTCATAGTTTTCGCGGTCGCTGAGATCAATGGTAAAACTCCGATCGCATTAACTTCCAAATTCACCCTATTCGGATGCGGGCCGTGGGTCAACGGGGGGGGGGGGGAGATACCGAAACGTAAAAGTAATCCAAAATGACCGATATTAGTGTCAAATCCATAGTTTTCGCGGTTGCTGAAATCAATGGTGATACTACCATTAGCGATGACTTTCAAATTCATCCACCGTTGTATGCTGGCCTTGGTTCACCAGAGGGGGGAGTTCCGAGACATGAAAAATAATCGAAAATGACCGATATTAATGTCAAATCCAAAGTTTTCGGGGTCACTGAGCTCAATGGTGAATCTCAAGACCGCGTTTACTTTCACATTTATCCCCCAACAGCTAAGGAACGGGGGCATTATAAAGGGGATCACGAGACATGTAAAAATAGTCCACAATGACCGATATTAGTGTCAAATCCGTAGTTTTCGCGGTCGCTGAGATCAATGGTGATACTTTCATTACCGATGATTTTCAAATTTAGCCACCATTGTATGCGGGCCGGGAGTCACTGGGGGTGGGGAATTGCGAGACGTAAAAATAATGGAAAACGACTGATATTAGTATCAAATTCATAGTTTTCGCTATCGCTGAGATGAATGGTGATACTTCCACAGGCGTTGACTTCCAAATACAGCCCCCAACGGCTGTGGGCCAGAGGCGTTGTGTTTTCAAAATTGGAACCAGAGGATCATAGGGGCTTTTACCGGGATATGTAAAAGGTAGTAGAAAATGGCACATGTTAGTGTCACATTCATAGTTTTCGCGGTATCAGCTGGGGGCTAGAGGATATTTTTTTCACAATTCGAACCAAGGGGGTTTGAGGGAGCGTTCACCGGGACATGTAAAAGTAGTAGAAAATGAACAATATTTGTGTCGAATCCATATTTATCGGGGTTGCTCAAATGTATAGTGACACCCCTGATAGTGTTTACGTTCAAATTCATTCCCCATCGGCCTTATCAATGAAAACACATGTACGTTGTTGGATATATATTCACACAAAATATATCCAATTTTAGAAATGTTTCTTAATTGTTCTCCCGTTGTTCAGTTTGTTTACATTGATATTTTATCTGATCCGTGCGAAGAACGGGCATAACAGCTAGTACGAAATGGTAAAGTGTTTGTCATGGACAAAATTACAATGAATTCAATTATATAGATAATTATTATAATTATCATTGATAATTACTTCCTTGTTGAATTATAGATACTTTTCAATGGAAAAGAGAATAAAATTTGAGTCCCAAATCAACGTAAAATAGACCAACGTAAAGGAAAAATGTATAACATTTTCCATATAATTAAGCTTACAAACTTAAAATTTCCATGTAATTAAGCTAAATTTCCATTTTTGTGTCGTTTTGTGCGCCTATTTCCTCGTTTTGAGAGTCACCAGAAATGGGTCAATGTTATCCTACAAATATGGCGGAACAAGTTAATGCTGTTCCGTCAGGAATGATTTCGAGGTCGTTTCCTTCACATCATCTTGTGCGTGTTTTCTACCGTTTTGTAAGCCTATTTCCGTGTTTTGTGAATCAATGGTAGTGGGTCAAAACGGGCATTCAATGTGGGAAGAAAAATGACCCACTCTCCCACCAGTATCGAATCTCGAGGTTGCTTTTTTCGCATTGTTTAGTGCATGTTTTGTATCGTTTCTGCGCATATGTTCACGTTTTGTGCGCCAAGGAAAGTGGGTCAAAGAAGACCTACAAATATGGCAGAAAAAGACATATTCATCCCACTTTCAAGACCCATTTTGACCCACTTCCACTGATGCACAAAGCGACACAAATCATGCATAAAAATGTGAAGTAAACGACATCGACATACGATGGTGACGGAACAGCATTAAGTTATTCCACTATACTTGTAGGCCATTTTGACCCATTTTCGTTGCCGAACTAAAGTGGAAATAGGAGCACAAAACGGTACAAAACAGGCACTATACGATGCGAAAGAAACGACTTTCAAATTCGATAGTGGCGGAACAAAAGCTCTTTTTCCTCACACCTTGATGGACCATTTTCACGCATTTCTGGTGATGCTCAAAACGTGGAAGTAGGCGAACAGAACGGTACAAAATACATACTAAACTATGTGAAGGAAAGGTCCTCCAAATTCGTTGGTGGCGGAACAGCATTAACTTGTTTCGTTATATTCGTAGGTCAATTTTGACCCACTTCCGGTGACGCACAAAACGTAAAAAACAGACAATAAACGATGCGAAAGAACCGACCCCGAAATTCGATAGTGGTGGAACAGCGAGCCATTCAACTCCCACTTTAAAGGCCCGTTTAACTCACCTCGGGTGATGTACGAGACGAGAAATAGGTGCAGAAAACTTTAGAAAAAGGCATTAAACGATGCAAAAGTAATGATATAGAAATTCGATTGTGTCTGAACAGGGGTCATTTTCGCCACACCGTGGAGGCTCATCTTGACACACCTCTGATGACGAACAAAACGTGGAAATAGGGGCACAAAACGGAACAAAACAGGCACTAGCCAATGCGAAAGGAAGGACCTCGAAATTCGGTAGTGGCGGAGCAGTGAGTCATTTAAGTCCCACTTTAAAGGCCCGTTTAACTCACTTCCGGTGATACACAAGACGAGGAAGTAGGAACAGAAAACATTTTAAAAAAAATAGGCACTAAATGATGCGAAAGAAACGACCTAGAAATTCGATAGTGGCGGAACAGGGGGTCATTTTCGTTACACTTTGGAGGCCCATTTTGATACACTTCTGGTGACGCGCAAAACGTGGAAATAGAGGCACGAAACGGCACGAAAATTCGCTAGTCGATACGAAAGGAAGGACCTCGAAATTTGGTAGTGGCGGAGCAATGGGTCATTTTCGTCCCACCTTTGAGGCCCATTTTGACCGTCTTCCAGTGACGCACAAAACGTCAAAATAGACGCACAAAAGGGTACGCGATGTGAAATTAACGACCTCGAAATTCGATAGTAGCAGAACCCTCTTGGTCATTTTCGTCCCATCTTGGAAGCCCATTTTGACCCACTTCCGGTGACGCACAAAACGTGAAAATACGCGCTCAAAATGGCAAGATACTGTCACTAAACGATGCGAAATAAGCAACCTCGAAATTCGTTGGTGACGGAACAGTGATTCATTTTCGTCCCACCTTGGGGACTCATTTTAACATACTTCCCATGACGCACAAAACAGCACAACACAATGTGAAGGAAATGACCTTGAAATTTTGGTGGCGGAACAGCAATAACTTGTTCCGCCATATTTGTAGGCCCATTTTGACCCACTTCCGGTGACGCACAAAATGTGGGAATAGGCGCATAAAGCGACACAAAACATGCAATAAATATGCAAAACAATGTACCTGGAAATTCGTTGGTGGGGGAACAAATCAATGACGCCGTGAGCACCAATATAAGTATATACTGTAGTTCTTACCATCAAGGCTGAGAACTGCACGGTCCATTTTTTTAGCCAAAGTAGAAGCCCAACCGGGATAGTGATGTCAACCAGCTCGGTTCGGTTCAACTGAGAGTACAGCTTGAGCTGGCTTGGTTGGGATGACCCATCGACTGGGCTCAATTGAGCCGATGGCTTGAGCCGGCTCGGTAGGGACGAGTCATTGACTCGGCTCGATTAGAGCCAATAGCTCGAACCAGCTCCGTTGAAACGAGTCTATAGGCTGGGTCCGAGTCAGCTTAACTGAGCCGATTGCTCGAACCGGCTCGGTTGGAGTAAGCAATCAGCTCGGTTCGGTTCGGCTCGTGTGAGCCATCGGCTCGAGCTGACTCGGTTGGATGATCTGTTGGCTCGGCTCACTTCTCGGTTCGGCTCGATAAGTGAATAAGCTGTGAGCGAGCCGCTTGAGTCATTGACAACCCTAAACCCGGGTGGAGCAGTATTGAACATGTTTGGCTGGAGTCCTATAACTTTTAACAATTTTTGGCTCGAGCCCGAATACTTGCTCCTCCTGAACTCAAACCTAGAACCTCGTGACCGATGTCCTTGCCTCCTGAAGATTTCTTGACGACCCAGATCGACAGTCAACTAATTTTTAGTATTCAGATACAAACCGCCTATATTCCATGTTTATACAGGTACACGGTGTTATAATAATAATTAGTTATAGTAATAGTAGTAGTATCATTGTAGTAATAGTAGTAGTACAGGGTGTCCGAGAAGTCCTTCCCTGATTACAGAAATTGATAACTCAGGCTAGAAATAAGATAGAAATATGAAACTGGTGTTGAATTGTTTACAAACTATAAAAGTTTTTGTCTGTGTTAGGATTGTTCTGTTTTACCAAGTCTCAATTTTGTTTGTTTTAGGTTTGTAGTACGTAAGTAAGAAGCCCAAGAAGCCATGCCAACCAACCAGGAGAAGGCACAGTGTGTCCTGTGGTACCATGAGACACGATCACCAACCACGGTGCAGAGACAGTTCCAGACAACATTTGGGAGGACTCCACCTGATGTCAAGAGCATTAAAGCCTGGTATGAGAAGTTCAAGAACATAGGGTCGGTTGCTGACCTTCCGAGGTCTGGTCGACCAAGAACCTCAGCAGACACGGTGGAGGCTGTGCAGCAGTCTTTTCTGAGAAGTCCTAAGAAATCGGTGCGCAGGGCCTCACGTGAATTACAGATGCCAAAAAGCTCTATCCATGACGTTTTACACAAACGTTTATTGTTTCGTGCTTACAAAGTGCAACTCGTTCAGGCCTTGTTGCCCGACGACGGTACACGTCGATATGACTTTGCGGTCGAAATGCTATCACGTATTGAGGACGATAATGGTTATCTCAGACGAATTGCCTTTTCCGACGAAGCGACATTCTTGGTCAGTGGAGTAGTGAATCGCCATAATGTACGCATTTGGGATTCAGAATCCCCCAGGGAGGTCAGGGAGTTCACCAGAGGCAGTCCAAAGGTGAATGTTTGGTGCGCGTTATTGCACGATCGAATTATCGGGCCATTCTTCTTCGCTGAGGATACCATCATATCTGCAGTGTACCTGGATATGTTGCAGCTGTATGTTGTTCCTCAGCTGCTTCAGTATCGCCCCGATGTCGTTTTTCAGCAAGACGGTGCACCACCTCATTGGGGTTTGGACGTCCGTGCCTATCTCGATAGGACATTTCCTGGGCGATGGATTGGTCGTGATGGACCAACAGCTTGGCCTCCACGCTCTCCTGACATAACCCCATTAGACTTCTTGTTATGGGGTTATGTCAAGGATGAGGTCTACCGAACACGTGTACCAGATCTTGAAACCCTGCAGCAACGAATAACCACAGTTGTTGCATCGATCCCTCCAGTGATGATGGGTAATGTGTGGATGGAAATTGAATATCGCCTAGATGTGCTACGTGCTACCAAGGGTGCTCATGTGGAAGTGTACTGATGTGACCAAAACTTTTATAGTTTGTAAACAATTCAACACCAGTTTCATATTTCTATCTTATTTCTAGCCTGAGTTATCAATTTCTGTAATCAGGGAAGGACTTCTCGGACACCCTGTATAATTATATTGTCTATGTAGGATACTTGAAGAGAGTAGCACTTGGAACTACACAAAGGATTTAGCTCGGATTGGCTCGTTTTTACTCAACTCGATGGAAACTCGATCCGAATTCGAGTCGAGTTGGGGGAAATTTTTCGAGCCGAGTTCTCGAGTCGAGCTCAAAGATGTCTGCTTCGAGTCGAGTCGAGTTTCAAAGAAAACTCGCTCGAACTCACTCGTGCCCATTCCTATTGTATGCATGACGGGCATATAGAGTTCTTTCGAGGGGGATAGAACCATAAACATTATATATTTAAAAAATACTTAGTTTCACGGCTTTCTTCCCAGGGGGGGCGAAGGGATGGTAGCTATCCAGCATTTCTTATAAGTACCTTATTTGAAATATGTAAAACAGTAATAAGTGGACAACACAATATACTCACATCTTCTTATCTTCAGTTTTAATTGCTGATTTCAATTGCAATTAACAATTACAATTAACAATTACAAGTTTCAATTGTCAATTGCAATTAACAATTAAATGTTTCAATTGCATCCTTTGCAATTGACAATTAACAATTAAAAGTTTCAATTGCCTGGTGACCAATTAACAATTGACGAAAATTTAATTGCAAATTTTATGATTGAATTCAATTGCAATTGAAATTAATTGTCAATTACAAATTGAAATCAATTGCAATTGAAATCAATTCCATTTGATTTTCAGAGCAATTACTTTCAATTGATTGATTAATTGCAATTGATTTCAATTGATTTTGTCCAACACTGTCTCCAACTAATCACATATGACACCAACGAAATTTCCTCCCAGGTAGCAAAGAACCAGGACAGGACATGCTACCTGTGAAACCATACGAAGTCGCCAAAACCAAGCAGAAGTACACACCCATAAATCAGTGTGCTAGATCTATGACCATGGTGCAAGGGTATTTTCAAAAGACGGCTGTAACTTCTTGTATAGTTTCTATCTACTGAAAAAAGTTGATCTCTGATACGATATGCAAATATAACGACTAACTGGAAAAATTAACTAAGTATTGACATACAATCGATATTTAAAGAAGAAAACATTAACCAATTAAATGACTTGCAACCTCGCCGGACTTTAACGCTACTAGGATCAGGCATGCCCTCAGTCACTGAGTTAAGCGATGTACCCTAAGACTGATTTTGAAATAAACAGAGTACTACTCTTAGAGGAAGAGCTTCGTATTCAACAAGGTCTAACAAACTATCTTTCATAGATCAACATTATGAAAGCAAATTGATGTACCTTTACGATGACTATATCCAAAATTAACAGGGAACTCGAATTCTAGGGTAACTTACATACCATTTCTTGCGTGACCAATATTTATTCCATTGTCAATTTCATTACTTTGGCGTTCTAAAATTATTTTTATATCACCACATCTCTTAATTGTGCTTATTCAAATGCTTTTCTAAAAATCAATTTCAAGTTTATTTTGCCACGAATTTCGGGCACTATTATATAAAAAATTTCAACATGTTTCCGAGTCATGCGTGTTCTACTACATATTTTAGTAAAGGTCAGTATGACATTCTTCAAGCCTTTACATATAACATACTTAAAGAAAGTCAGATCGACCTTCACAGATTTGAAATTCTCTACTGACGAAACACAGAACATTCTTGGTCAACAAGCATGTCACAGAATTTCATTATCTTCTACAATGACATAACTGAAAGAAAACTGGTATAGCAATGAGATCGTATCCTACTTGAAACGTTATGAACAACTTATGGATACTTTACGTGGATTGCTGTACGAGGAACACATGGTACGACATGGTATTTGTTGAGGGCTTAACCAAAGGTACGACTGATATACCGTTCCTGCAAATAGTGTTATATGCGAAGACTGAATTTACGAATATATATTTATTAATACACAATAGTACAATAAAACACAACGATTTTCATCCTACTACATACAATCACACATTACTCCCGACAACATCTAGTCGAATTCATTCTATCTACAACAGAGTAATGCAGCGAATGGTCAGACAAACGGTGAAAGGCGCTGAGAACAAAAGACATTGGAGTAAAGAGTGATTATTGGTTAAGAACAATATCTATAAATGAATCACTAACTGTTCTTAAGGATTTGATTATATAAATTTGAACACCTCCTCCACCATTAAGTTCAGAGTTCTAAATCTCCGAAAAGATTCTACAGAGATTTGGTTGAATCGTACCTTTCATTTTTAGTTTTCCTTAAAGATATGGCTGCGAAGGTATTTCCAACTCACCAAACGCTACTCCAATGCGATAATTTTGCTCTATAAATATTTTACTGTCGATTTAATTCAGTATCGATCCAACATAGCTGGAAAAGCTGTCAAACGACACAATATCACCACAACAGACTTGACTCAGTTACGGAGTTCATCTAAAGTACCGCCGTCGATGGGACATTCGGAAATTCATGTTGAACGATCAGAAATTTAACATGCTAGATTAATATTTCTAAATTACTGATGATAAAAACTATTTCTACAGTGATCCGAAACTACTAAAATCAATGTAAACAACGAAAGTCCAAGATATATTACTCTTTATACGTCTATATAAAGTTACTAAATTTCGAAATTCGTTCTAATTCAACCGTTTGAATTCATGATATAAAATAACTTTCCGCCAATTCATGATATAAAATAATTTTAGAATTTTAAGATGATCATATTATTTCAAGTTCTCGCATGCCATTACTCACCTTTTTTTGAACTGCTCGAGACGGTCAGGACTCTGAGCACCCATTGGTTTGGAGAAATCCCTGAATGTTGCATGATCTGTTAGATCCAACTCCTCACTTTCGTAGTCCGCCAGAATCCATGGGAACACTGGATATTGCATTAAGTCATTATAAGAACGACCAGCAAGAGTGTTCAAGTGCATCAAGTACTGGAAATTTGATATTTCACCACGCTAAAAGATCAAAACAAATTTTGTCAATGTAATTTCCTTGTGAAACAAGAAGTGAAGACTTAACAAATTCGCATACAGTTTTTGATTACAAAGTACTACTTGCCATTTAATTCCATATGTCAACACTTGCTATATGGGTAGTTGGGTGCAACACGCGGGCAGGCACTATTCTTAAAACTGTGAAATTGAACGTGTACAAGTAAAGAAATTCAAGTATTGTACACAATGCTTAGATAAGTAAGAAATAATATTAAATATTTAAGTCGAAATTACAGGAGCCAAGCGAACGAAACCTTAAAATCAAAAACATTAACAACTTCCCAACAATGCATGTAGAACAACAAGTCGATTAATGAAGTCATGTAGTAATGTTATACGGAGTTATTGAAACGTTGTTACAGTTTAACTTTATTTTAAATCAAAGTTACTGAATTAACCCTAGAAGTACCAAGCCCGTATCTGAAACGTGTAGTACGAGGGGAAGAGGGATATTAAATTTTCCCGCAATTTTTTAAAGTGGTTGTTACTCTATATTTATTGAATTTAAGTTAACATTTAAATTAAATAATAACAGAAACCTTCGAAATAGTTCTACTTTATAGTTAATGTAATGATTACGTATATATGACATTGTTTGCGTTATTAACAGTCGCATGTGTTGTATAACAACCTGAACTTCGGTTTTGTCTTGGCAATATGTATTTTACGTCCATTTTTACAATAAAATTTATTACACTCTTGTAAGCTTCACTGTTTAAATAAGAAACAAAAGTAGCGTTGCAGACTTTGGTTGAAAAGAAATTTTGGCGAAAACAAAGATAGGATACACGTAGTACAGTGGGGTCAAATCTGCTAGCAGCAGATGAATTATTTTTTAATAAAAATAAAACAGATTATATAATATAGGACTAACAAAAGTGAACAGTACATTCAAGAGAACAATGTAAACAAATTAAGAGGTCTTAGGTTGAGTTGAGTTGATTGTAAGTTTAACGTCCCGTTCAGCAGCGAGGCTATATGAGACGTGGACCTACTGATTAACGTGGAATCCGAACCACATGAGCTCCCGCCGGGAATCGAACCCGGGTCTCCCATAAGAGGTCTTAGGAAAAACTTTGGTTTGAAAAAAAAAAATCGAATGCGCACGCAAAATTGACCTTCCTCTCCCCCTCCATGGTACTTCTAGGATTAATGTTACTTTTCAAGTCGACTGATGTTACATGCAGTTATTAAAAAGTTGTTACGGTATAAGATCATTTAAAATCAATGAAAGTTCCCACTTTGCCCATGCATTGTTCGTAATAATTAGAACTCCTACTTTACTTATAATAATAATAATAATAATAATAATAATAATAATAATAATAATAATAATAATAATAATAATAATAATAATAACAGCTTTGAGAGATTAATGTTATAAACAAGAAGAGGAAATCGCGCCGTATCGTTCGAACAAAAATCAGTCGCTGAAGCCCGAAAACTTCGTAATATTCTTTGTAACTTTGAGAAATTAACACGAAACATCGTAAAGCTTATTCATACAGTCATGTTTGCGAATCATGCGATATCTACGCAAGTAATTGTATAAGACTGGATATCAGATCAGCAATTACTTAACTTCTTGCAAAATTCGTTACGCAGACAGCAAGATTTGCAAAAACAGATATTAGGTAATGCTTACGCATTTGATAACACCCGCATACATTGTCCGATTCGAACGAAATTCACACCAGAAAGTGTGTCTGTAAAAAGTACGCTAATCATAGTTTGAAGGTCCCATTATAAAGACCGCCGTAGATGGCAGGATGCTCGTAGTCTGTACAGGACATGCTGGTTGCTCGTAGTCTATAGGTCGTCTGACAATATTATGATTATGCGACTCCGTTGTGTGAATTACACTTTATATCTGCAATCCCAAGAGGACGCCAGTGAATGCCTATCATGCAATGAAGTGACTTCGAGCGTGGCCATACACGGGCTGCGAAGGGTTAAGTGGTTTGCAGAATGGACACTCGTGTGCACCGTTACATGTTAGTGGTCCATCGGTGGTTTACATGATAGGAAAAAATGAAATTATTGAAATTATCGATTATGCCGGTTAGGCTAAAGGAGACGGTGATGATGAGAGATGAATGAAAAGAAAGTGGGAGGAAACGGGAGAACCCCGAGTAAACCCACGCACACGGTGTCTGTCCACCACAAAGTTCACTTGGCGGGGGCTGGGATCGAACCCGGGACCCCTAGCACCAGCTTACATGATAGCAGGCAGAGGTTTCCCATAACAAACGTAGATCATAGTGTCTTCATAACATACCGAGAAGGTATGAATAGGATCATTCGGAACTGGCTGACGGCAACCGTCAGTGCAATTAGAGTTCAATGGAACCCCCTTCAGAGGGAGGACGTACACCGAACAGTCCACTGTCTGAGGTAGCCGATTCCCATTCTTCTTTCGTACGACTATACATATCTTTACATCGCCCAAAATACCTTCGGAGGTGACCGGAGATTACAATCACAAGGCGAATGGAAGGTGGTGGTACTCATTGATGAGAGTAGTTTTTGGGTAGGATACACTGCCGGTCCCCGTGTCTATAGACGTGCAGGTAAACGTAAAGCATGTATACGCACTATTCAAGAAGATTCACCTGGCATTCTGGTATGGAAAGCAATGAGCTATACATCCATCTTGCCTCTAGTCTTTATTCACAGTGTACATCAATTTTGTCTTTTGTCCTTATCTAGACAACCTGCTATATCACACCTTTCAGCAGGATAATGCACGTCTCCATACCGCCAGGGCAATTCAGTGTGCTCTATCAATAACTGCCATTTATTAGGAATCTGGACCTAGGTTCTATCAAATACATGTAGGACGTCGCCTGACTGGGAGCCAGGTTCAGGCAACTATCGATAAATTACACCAAGTTCTACAGCAAGCCTAGAACCCCCTGCCTCAGGCAGACATTCAGCTTCTTTAATATTGGTTACCTGTCCGAACAATCATCAATCGTTGAACTTTTTCTATCTTCACTAGCAGCAGCATCAGAACACATGCTAAGTGTTATAAAGGAAATACTTACCTGTGGTAACAGGATGAATGGAAATTAATTTAGAGTTAAGCATTAATATCTTACGAATACAATCATCTTTGAGGCTTCCAATATGGGTCTTTCTTCAAGTAAATATATTAAATAGTCGTGTTTTTTCGTTTGTGGTTGGTGACAACGGTGAAGGTATCAAATGATACTATTTCAACTTCTGTTAGCTCTTTGTTGCAGTTTATCGTCCCTTTCCAGTATCAAGGGTACATGATATGAAACGTGGACCTACAATTTAAGGTGGAATTCGAACCACTGTATTGCGTTCATATTTCAAAACTCCGGGAGTCAAACCCGAGACCCTGTGTATAAAAGGTGCGCGGACTAGCCACTAGACCAGCAGGAAGGACACCTTTTATCCAGAGTGGCCATTCCTCCGTTCGAATGAAAGAAGTCCTAGCTGCGTGTCTTTCTATTAACGACGAAGACTTTTGATAGTTTGTACTTTATTAATGTCCTTTAAAAGCCCTGAAATTGAGAATCATTATATTTATGGATATGCATGAATCATACGCATGTTCTTTTAGTTTAATATATGTGTGTGTTAATTTTTGATAAGTCTGTAAGAAACACACATTAAACTAAACGAACATATCCACAACGCCACATCGCAAAACAGAAAGATGCACAAATGAGATCTTATTTATTAGAACACAATTATCATTGATACCTTCAATGTCCTCCTCACCAACCATGAAAGCAACAGTACGACAATTTAAATTTTTTTGCCAGTGGAGAAACTCACATAAGGAAGCCTAAGGAGGTTGTGTTTCTATGCTAATACACCTAGTTCTCAATTAACTTCATTCAATCTACTCTCGCCAATCTCCTTTTCTCTTACCTTTGTTCTAATAGTGTCTTAACTTTATCTAGTGAAAATAGCGAAAATTCAACAATTGATGATTGGTTTAAAAATCCGTAACACAGTAGAAAAGGAAGGTGAAGTACTTTTTAAGTTGATAAGACATTCTTCACGCGCATAGTAATCTTTAGAAAAAAGAAAAAAGAAAAGAATGGGGTACCATTCCTCCTAATTTGAGTCCCTTATTTACCTGAAAGTAATTCTGTAAAGGAGGGAGAACCAAAATCGCTACTGGTTGTTGGATTTTGAAACCGTTTTCGTACGTCAAAACCGAAATTTAATTTCAATTTTTATAACATGTTTGATTTCAAAAACCAAAAATCTGTTTCTATTCTGAACCGATTTGCAGATATTAAATTTTTTTAAACAACCGAAAACCGAAAATGTCAAGAAATGTGAACAATATTAATCCTCCCTGGATGCTTATGTTCATGTCTTGGGAAACATTGCAGCAAGTCGTTGGGAAAACTTGATTTACAGCTTGTATCTTATTATGTACCAGTAGTCTCAGAACGATATCAGGGTTTGTATTAAATTAAGATATAACTCCCTTTCGTATTGTACTCTGTTTGATGGAACCATAGCTGTCAAAACTGTTACACATGAATTATTTTAGAGAAACGTCGTGCTTTGCTCAGAGATCGTTTTAATTCTACTGAAATGACGACCTTGAAAAGTTATTAAATATATATTCTCAACTCTGATTGGCTTGCTGTAGCCAATCACAAGTGAAATTACAAAAGAGAAACAAAATACTATAAATCTCCCCCCCCCCCCAGTCCATTAGAAATGACTAGTACTGGCATATTATATATATATATATATAACAAAACAAAAAAAGGAATATCTACATATATATATGTTCAATCTAAAGTCTTACCACCCATCTCTGAGTGACCGATGTTTCACCAATAAGACTTGAGAGTATTCCTGCACCCTGTTCTACGTTCGCTGTTCTTTTCTGGCCAGCAACAGACTGTTGAGCACTATCCGCAATAGCAGTTGCAACAGTCATGAACCTGTGAAAGGAAATCATGTCTCATTAAATTAAAGCATTATAGATCGAGACATTTTATAAATAGAAGTAATCATCATCTACAGATTTTCATGAAACGCTCCCTTCCTTTATTATAGCATATGCCTATTGTTACCTTGATTTTGCACTAACATAGGCTAGTGTCGTGGTTCTGTAATCCAGCTCCCTTGGAGGGGAGATGGGAGTTGAGGAAAACGACTTATGCCGTGAGGCTTGATCTTGCCCAGTTCTACTGGATGCTCTGGTCGTATTTCGCAGATCACGCTAATAGTAGCTCGCATCGTCCATAAACTCAACAAGGACGCGAAACGCAAAAACTCAAACTCAAAAATTAAATTCGCACTCTCTTTATATATATATATATATATATATATGTACGTCACTACAGAAACAGCCGTAATATCACCCTTAACTTTTTTAATAATAAAATCATACACACTAAAAACGAAAGATAATAAGCAACTTGCGCTAAAGGCTTCATCAGCTTAGGAAATAAAGAAAAAAATTAATAACATAAAAAGAAACCTAAAGCGTTCAGGACGCACATCTTGGAATGCAATATAAGTTAATTATTTACCAGAAAATACTGATAACAACTAGAAAGTGCATTATAAACTATTCCAACACGACGCTTATTTAGATGCTTCTCTGCTACTTCTATGTTAATTTTCTACATTGCTTCCCTTCCTATCTGATGAAACTTTAGCGAAAGCTTTATACTGTATGTTTTTGTATGATCATGTTTTCGTTATTTCTAGGTAAGTACCATATATTTCTGAATCCAAGACGACCTCCATTTTTTTTTTTTTTTTTTTTAATTTAATTTAAGCGAAGAATTAAAAAGTTTGCAGCATATACTAGGTGTATTTTCAGAACTTCCAATAAAACTATACTAAAAATCGGAACAGATACAGCCCTCCCTTAGTCTTTCTCACTGAAAGGGTTCACTGAATCTTCAGTACCACAAACTGTCATTGTGATTTTTTTTTTTTTTTTTTCCCGCAGAAGTTCGTTCTCAATCCCACATTATATGTCGCGAAGGCAAGAAATTGCGGCAAAAAACCTTTTCTTTCATTGGGAAATAACGGTAACTCATTTTCTACTTCCTCTTCGGTACTCCTCTGTTTGAACCACAATGTTTATTTAAAAGAAATGTACAAACCGTCTGGTATATTTTTCTTGAGAGAGAGGGAGAGGGGCAGAACAGGGACAGGCTCGGTTTGACAACAAATTCTGTGTTCCAAACTTTAGCACACTGGAAGTTTCTGAGTACGGTTCACCGACTGTATTCCCCTTGTTTATTTCTACAATTCGTGATAACAAACATGAATGTATTTCCTGTGTGAAAACAACAAAATACTGCAACTTAATTTACCTCTGATAGACCTTGTTCCGTACTTTCCGAGGGAAAGCCAACAAGTAATTTCTTCCATCCGCTGAAAATACTTCCAACGCAATCGGCTGTAATAAATATCTTCGTTTGTGAACCTCCCTGTAATTTTAGAAAGAAGAAAATATTTTAGATAGCTATCTATCTAGAAAGTAATACTACAACAATGTAGAAAAGGATTTTTCCTACATACTTACGTAGGTCGCTTTTAAGATTATATATTTAAGAAATAAGCAAACTTCATATACTAATGAAAATGTTCTACAGGACTATTCTACATACTGTATTTGTTCTTCATGCTTTTTCTCTGCTTAAACTCTGAAACAGGAAATAATAACTATTTACCTTACCAGTTTACCAGATACTATTTTGTTTAAACATATTTGTATTTTAGATATGTTATTTCCTCAGGTTTTTACTTACATTCTACTAATGCAACATTCACACAAAAGTATCAAATTTGTTTCAGGATTTCAGTATTACACTTCTAATTATGTACTAATGCAGGCTGAATTCCTGGCACAACAGTTTTAGGAAGCCAGTGTGATTAGTACATTTACTTCCCTCGCTATTAATGCTGGCTTCCTAAATTGAAATTTGCTACATTTTTCCCTTTCAAATAGCTCCCCAATTATCTTCACGACGTTGGGTGAACGCCGTAACGCCAATATCATCTTGTGAGTATAAATAGTCATCCGTCTTTCCTGGTACCAAACCCAAGACTGCTTGATTTCACTGATTTCACGAGAAGCTGCATTTCATTTCGCCCGGGTGTTAACTACCTGGGTCAAGTATAGATACTGTATTGTGGTAATACTGCTTTATGCCCGACATGAACTTAAATACAGACAATTTTGATCACTCAATAATACGCACAAAGCAATAAAAAAATGTAATCTTCAATTTAAGGTCCGACGATTCTGGCTAGAGACAGATGATTAATGAAAGTGAATGATTGCGAAAAAAATGGTGGAATGAGAACATAGGACGACACAAAAAACTGAGAAAAACCACTAATACGATGCTGTCCACCCCAAACTCATCAGAAGCAGGATCGAACCATGAACCCCTAAGTACCAGTAGTGAACGCTCTACCACTGAGCCACTGAGGTTCCACACAAAACAACAATCCCATTTCTGATTCGAACTTACAAGGTGTTATTCACGAAACTATACTAAATCTTTGGTTTGAAACATTAGACTGTAGTGAGCGATAGAAATGGTACCTTAATATGGGTCTGAAATTTTTATTATTATTTTATTTATTTTTTAAATCGAGATTAGGCTATGATAGTTTTTTTTTTTATTTATTTCATTTCAATTCTATTTTCTCTTTTATTCCTGTCATTTGCTGACGTTCAATGTGCTTTGAAATGTTGCGAGAACATCGTGGACAATGTAAATGGAAATTGGTAATTTTTCAACTTATCGTAACTTAAATGGATTTTGGAAAACATACGAGAAACTAGATGGCCACTATGAATAGGACAGAGCGATACTATCTACTAATTCAACACGTTACTATGCCAAATAGAAAGAGCCCAGGATCGTATAACTGTAACCCAAATTTTAGGTTTTCTTTTCGAAAATCAAATCCAAGATCAAATAATTTTACTCTTCTTCAAATCTGTATGCCAATTACCATTCACAGTTTTTGATACTCCGCTAATCGGCAAAGAAAATCACACAAACCTGATATCCTCGTAGGAGAATTTTGAGCATTGTCTCATGCCCCGCGAGCGACGAGGGCTACCAGGGCTCGGTAAAATTGGATCATGCAAGTTGGAAGGTAAGTTTTCGATATCTCTGATTTCACGGGACTTGAGCAATGTGAAACCATCTATCACATAGAAATGTTCCTTGCCAAACAGCAACAACCCTTCCGTTGTATCAAGGCCTTGAATTCTTGCACAGCGGAACATGTGACTTATCTGAAAAGAAAAAAAAAAGAAAAATAATAATAATAAATATTACTTATATTTAATAAAAGTGGAGAAACATATTTATCTTTGTAATTATATATGACCTCAAACTACCTCATTTAATGCCATTCTGATTATTGCATCACGAATGAAACTTACCAACTGAAAGATATAATTTTTTAGATATCCTAATATTCTGTGAATGTCGAAAATTACTAGAATGCTTTCGTAGGAAGGATGTTATAAAATAGAGGATCTGTCCATATTCGAACATTAAGACGTTTGATTGGGTACTCTCGTTTCCGAAATGAATGTTGGCTCAAAACATTGTGATCTTAGTGGGAGTGCGGATGGCGAAACTGTGGCGTATGGCTTCACGATTTTGTTGTATAGGCAGATCCTGTATAACATCCTTGTTTCGTAGTTCGAAATTACAAAAAATTAAAGGAAATCTTTAAGTTTAACGTCCCACGGTTATGCCGGTTAGGCTAAAGGAGACGGTGATAAGAAATGAGTGAAATGGTGGAATGAAGAAAGTGGAAGGAAACGGGAGAACCCCGAGAAAACCCACGAGCACGGTATTTGTCCACCACAAAGTCCACACGGCGCGAGCTGGGATCGAACCAGGGACCCCAAGCACCGGAGGTGAACGCTCTACCACTGAGCCACCGCGCTCCCCTCGAAATTACAAATTTCAATGATGATTTCAATGTATAAAATTAGCCATGTTCGAAGTCTGAATACCGGTATACTCAGGTATTGGTAATAGCAGTATTTTCTCAGATTTTATACAGGCTTTTATCACTGTTCATTCATGACAGGCAAAAAATGTATATATTAGCATTATACAACAAACTGATTGTATTTTTTATACTTTTTACAATATAACTGAATATTTACAATTTCTGTGAGTTCTACATTCTGTACTATAGATAGGATTTAACAATACAAGAGGAATTCACTTTGTAGAAATCAAATTTTCCAATTTAGTTTATTGCTACTACGTAGAACACATTCTTGCTGACGAGTTAGTACAGCGTTTCAAAATAAAATATGAGATCATACTTTAAAAACAGAGAAAAAGAAAACAAAAGGATCCCCATTTCCATTCGTATCCAACCATAATCTTGTGAAAGAAAAATATAGTACTAACGGAGTAAACTTCAAAAAAATCAAAAGCCAAAAAAGCACAGCGTACTTTTTCCTTTTCCTCTAATAGTCTTAGCAGAGTCTGATTGTCTGGAGAGTCTTCTTCTGGACCAGGTTCATTGTATGGATCAATATCTCCATCTCCACCATCATCATCAGGCTCAGAGATCGATCGATTTACACCCGGCCTGCTCAATGCACTGTGAAGCCCTTGAAAACCTGTAAAACCGAAAATGCATTATTAAACTTTATACTCGAATGCAACACGAACTGCATTTACGAACACGAAATTTCGTATATGAATTCTTCGAAGACTGCGTACACATCTCACTATATAGAAGGTTCCCTACATTAACTAAACTACTAACAATCTAACAATACACTCATATTTAACTGGCACAATTATACTGCACTAAGGTCTTAACGTTATGAGAAAGAATTACCAGTATATGCCTGTAGCAGACAGACGAACCTCATATAATTCTTCATACTTTAACATGGTTTGGATACAAAACCTCGCAGACCAATCTCACCTGGCCAAAATCTTTCCGGCCATAATCTCACCCGGTTAGAACCTCGAGGAACAAAATCTCGCCTAGGACAAAACCTCAGCGTAACAAACCTCGCATCACGAAATCTTGCTATACCGATTTCTTTAGTGTAGTATGTCCAAAATATTACTGCGTGTGCTGTATAAGCCCTATATTACAAAATAGCATATACAATGGAATCTTTACTACCGGACATCTCTGTAATACAGACACATTTTTGTCCTGGTAAAATTATATGTATTATTAAGAGATGGACCCTCTCACACACGGACACTGACAGTCTTCTTCCTTCCCCCAACATTTTGAGTTGAGCTGATTTTGTTCAATGTCCTTTTCAGCAGCGAGGCTTATGAGACGGGACCTACCGATTAACGTGGGTTCCGCACCACATGAGCTCCCACCGGGAATCGAACCCGGGTCTCCCACGCTAAAGGCGCGTACGCTAACCTCTTAGCCACCCCCAACAATTTTACTAACCTCTTCGTAACGTACAGGAACTATTCTAAATTCAAACGTATTTAGCATAGAGAACACTTTCTCCGATTTGAAAATAAATCTGAGTACAGCAGACAGAAAATTCATTTCAAATGGTTCAAATATTTCCCCATGATGAGATAAACAACGTCGATTTGAATGTAGAGAAAGAAATACATAAATTGTCCCCTTTTCCCTCTTAGAAGCGGACTTCTCGAAAACAATACGTTTGCTTATTTTTAATGGGGAGGTCACGTATAGATTTCCATGTTCTTAACAAATTCATGAGATACTAGATCTTTGGCATAAATTCTGAATCCTCGTTAGGATTCGTGGTTTACATTGAAACAATTTAAAGAAAATAGATTTGATCATGGACGGGGCTTCAGGCCGGTGCAATGTCCCAAAAGTTTTGGATCTATCGGAGAGTCTTGCAAAACTTGAAATAATCCCGATGCATTCAATGGAAAAGATATCCCTTAATTTGGTTTTATTTCACGATTATATATCCACTCCTTATGAATCTATCATTTTTTTTAAGCTTCTAGTGTCTAAAGTAAACATTTTTGTTCCCATGGTACTTAAGTAATTTTTTCTTCTTATTATTATTAATCTCAGAAAATCTTATATAACTATTTATTTATTTCAGGTGAGGTTTTGGACGCGAGGTTTCGGGTGCCGAATTCTGGTCGCGCGATTTCCCTATACAATTTAACACAGCTCGTAAAGTCACAAGCCTTTATGACTTCAAATTTTATACGAAAAGCAATTTTTCAGATCTGTACATAGGTAGACTTGTATAGTTCTTGTAATTTTTGTGAGGTTAAAGAAGAAGAAGAAAGCCAGTAAAGTGAAGTAAAGCATTTCAAACTGTATGAAACGCATGTGAAGAATAACATCATAGATTGTGTTTACATTGGTTCTTCTCATATACTTACTAAATTAATCACTAGAGGGACAATTAGCGCTACAAACGCGTTGCCCTTTCAACCGCACTGCTGTATGGCAGACGTGCGCTTGTATGGCATTATGTGTTATGAATAGAAATGCAAAAAAGCCGGCTTTTTTGAATCGATGGTTTTTTTCACATAAAAAGCCGGCTTTTTTGGGAAAAAAACGAGAATTTTGGAAATTTTGGCTTTTTTCAACTTCATGATTTTTCTATCTAAATAGCTTTCTTATAGTATATTCTATAGTTAGATAAAAATTCCATGACCTGAATGTGATATTTCGCTCTGAAATTCACCATCAAGATGGATGGAGCACATGTTTTACGAATTAAAGCTAACATGAAGAATGTAGTATTTGAGGGTAATTTTAGAGGCTATTTAACTTTTGAGTTATCTACATCTTTTTTCTTCTCTAATTTGTCATCCGTGTTTCATTTCTAAGAGCTTTCAGTACTTTAGCTTCTAGCGCAAAAGTTAAACTTGCCCGTTTTTCTATTTATCCGTCAAAGCGTACGTTTTTCAATATATCCGTCAAACCGTACTTCCACATTTCTGTTATACTGTAGCTGTGAAGTGATTTAGCAATAATTTTCCGGACACAACCTTGAATACCAATTTATACAAATAATCAGTAGCGGATTTAGAAAAGTACTTTAGGAGGTTTTTTTCTGATTGTCTCGTTTCCTAAAAAGTCCTAATTTTATTTGGGAAGTGCTTGAAGTTTATGAGTACAGGCATAACTAATATTTTGTTTCGTTTATATGTTTAGCAATAATCTTCCGGATACAACTTTAAAAATCATTTTATACTGAGAATCAGTGGCGGATTTAGAAAAGTATTTTGGGAAGGATTTCTTACTAATGTTTAGATTTTTTAAACATTCGTAATTTTTATTTGACGGGAGCTTAAAGTTATGAGTAAAGGCATAAATAATAGATATTTCGTTTGTTGCAGACATTCCGTAACTTTGGGGAACGGGCTTCAGTCCGAAAGACCGCCCCCCTAACCTTCGCAAAACCGTCACTGCTGGTAATTAGTAATAATAACGATTTAAAAACAATAAAAAAGGAAGTCGCCCAACTCACAGTACACGCACTATTTCTACATTCACAGATGGAATGAAGAAAAGCTTTGTCAGAATGGTCGAATGCTGGTTGAATCCCGGACTTCCCGATAGAAGCGCAAAAGCTAATCACTCAGTCATGTTTGTTGTGCAGTTGTATTTAGCTTAACTTAAATATATTCCGTAGTCTTTTTTTTTTTTTTGGGGGGGGGGGGGGAGTTCCGTAATGATATGTTGAATCCCTCGTTAAAAATTCAGAAAACTTGAGGATTGGGTAAACTGTGATGGTGGTTCTATAAAACTTAACTGTAGAATTTCAAGAATATACAGAACCAAAAGCTCTAGATGTGCAGCCTTTAAGTGTATCATATAAATCTAAGTATTTCTCTTATGTTTTATTTTAATTTTATTTTGTTTCAAAAAGAGGGTATGGAATATTTTGAAGTAAAAATACTACATACTATTTTGCTAATTATTTGTGTATTCTTTAAAAAGAAGTGTTTACTTTTAGGGTTGGCTGGTTTACACCAATTTTTTTTTTTTTTTTTTTTTTTTTTTTTTTTTTTTAATAACTGGTTTAAACCACAAAAATAAAAAGAATGAAAAATGCGAATCGTGTGAACGTCATGGTGACGTTTCCAGATATCAAACTACCTGCAATAGTTTTATTTCCCTTTCACCTTTTAATCAAGGTGTCCCATGTTCAATTCTCGGTCGAACCACAATCCTTCTTTCATGCGTAACCCAAGTAGCGGTTCGGATGTCAGTTTAAGCGAAAGTCTTCTCCTTGATAACCTCGGTATTTCGTAAGGATGTTAAGCCTAAATATACGAAACAAACCAAATTGTATATTTCTACATGCCTAAATGCGTGTTGTTTTATAAAGAAGCCAATATTGCTTAAATATATTGATAGAAATTGGCAAAATTTATCGATTGCCTACGTAGCTTCCAACATTAGCTTGGATTGGACTTTCAATGATATCTACGTACCGGTACTAAATTTGTAATTTAATACCTCAGTTTTAGCGTACTGATTATGGTACGTTGACCTTTAAATTTTACATGTAAAGCAATAACAGGATTTTCCCGTTATTGTCTTACATTTCAAGTAATGACGGGATTTTCCCAATGGCTAGGGCGGGAGATTCTCAACTTAAGAAATTTACTGACCGCACTTCTTTAAGCTTATGGGAGTTCTTCCGGCATAACCCCGCTGTTGCATAATAACATCAAGGCGAAACAAACTTAGGCTATTTCTGTGAATATGTAATATAAATACATAAAGCAAAAAATCTAAGTCAAAAAAGCCTGGTTTAAACCAAAAAAGCCTGGTTTAAACCAAAAAAGCCTGGTTTAAACATCCCCCAAAAAACGGGTTTTTGGCATTTTCAAAAACAACCACGGTTCTTGCCAACTCTGCTTACTTTTGTATATAGGAGGTTAAAAAATTCTTATTATATACATTGGTTAATCCTGTGGAATTCATAATGTAAATATGTTGAAGAAAAATTGTTTGAAATATTTTTTCGAAATTCATAGTTTATTTTCGATGTTTTATATTATTATCAGCATCAACCACTATTTAAATGATTTTTTGTGTTACAGAGAAGCGATACAAAGTCTGTTTTATCAATTTAAAGCAGTATTTTGAAAAAAGCCCAAAATTTCCCAAGCAA
Organism: Thermobia domestica; assembly: GCF_964235325.1. NCBI lineage: Eukaryota > Metazoa > Arthropoda > Insecta > Zygentoma > Lepismatidae > Thermobia > Thermobia domestica. The sequence goes on along the minus strand of NC_137454.1, from coordinate 219,287,426 downwards.
AAAAGCAAAGCAGAAAAAACCGAGTTTTTTTCCAAAAAAGACGGTTTTTTTCCGAGCCCTTGCATCTCTAGTTATGAATGACGTTTATTTGGCGGAAGAAAATATCAATTTCTTGTGTGGCTTATCCCTATAGGAAGATGTAGAAAAGAAAATGATACACCATTTCAAGCTTAAATTAGACATAGTTTACAGATCGGAAAATTATTTATCTGCAAAAGTATTGTAATGTGTAAAATCAAGGCTATTGTTGTTGCCCACTTATTGGTTTCTCAACTGTAGCGGCTTTGTTCAATTCCCTCAACAGCTAAGCTTCGTATTATTTTAATCATATGCAAAGGGAGGTATTAAATTCTCTAGAAAACTTCGAAGCAATTGATTACTTATCTATAGAAGATTAGTAACAGTAGCTACATTAAGCTGACAGACCATAGAAAGTGTACGAAAAGCCGAAAGTAGAATACTTGTAGCCAAGACGTAGCCGGAAGTACGTAGCCAAGAAACAACACACCGTTTTATTCAAATGTCATTATGTATAAGTAAAATATGTGTATGTATTAATCACGCTGCATAAAGTAATATGCACTAAGAAATATATATCAGTGTCTGATATATATATGGTTGATTGATTGTTTGGACTTAAACTTTCTTTTCAGCTCCGAAGGTATATGGGACAAGACCACTTGCTACAGAGGAATCCAAACCACTACCCGGGTTTGTATTGGAGACAAACACTCCACCATGGATTAAGAGTCTTCATCCCGGCGAAATTAAAATACCGCTAATTTTACAGTAATTATGTGATATCTTCAAATAGATAAAAGATAATTGAAATATGGAACAAGAGCGCCCTAGACAATGTTATTTTGCATGAGGTACCGTTACCACAAGTCACCTAGTAGCTTTCCGTTTTCAGCCGTTTAGAAACGCGAAAATAAATGCCGATTTTCAAAATGGCTCGAAATCGAAAGCAGATAAGTGAGTCGTGATAACGGTTTCTCATGTAAAATAATATTGTCTAGGGCGCTCTTGTTCCACATTTCGATTATCTTTTATCTATTTGAAGATATCACATAAATACTGTAAAATTAGCGGTATTTTAATTTCGCCGGGATGAAGACTCTTAAAGTCAACCAAATGTAGAGTTTCTTCGTAGCTATATGGTTAATATATGAGTTTCTGGAGCGGGACACCCGGGTTCGATTCTTGAAGCTCATGTGGTTCGAATACCACGTTAAGTTGTAGGTCTATGTAACATTGTTTCATATAGCCTCACTAGATAGGGACGCTAAACTTAAATCCAATCGTGATCAAATGTCTTGGCCACTTCACTCCAAAGATGAATATATCCAAGTATCAGGAGTATTTTAACACGTTCGCTGCCACTTGACACCATGTGGCGTCATTCATACCTATTGCTATGTGCCATTGACGCCATTTGGCATCAAGAGGTAGTTCTCATTGTAGACATTCTCTGTAAAGTGGCACTCAGTTATAGAGCTTTTATACTCTGGTGTCATACAGTGTTGGGCTGGTCATTTTCTGTAGTATTCTTGGTTTCCGCTAGATACAGCTAGTTTGTTGCAAACGACTAAATGTTGCAAAAGTGTAGGTGGCACATTGGGTTGGGGTACTGAAATCAAGGTATTGTTGTATTTTATGAAAGTTTTCAGTGTATTATGTGAAGTGCAGAACTTTCAATGCAAGAAATATGCATATTAATATGTAAATTAAAGGATTGTAATTTTAATCAAAGACTAATCACGATATTAGCATATCAGTGTTTAAATTCCTGTCTATTATTATTATTATTATTATTATTATTATTATTATTATTATTATTATTATTTATTATTTTTGATTATTATGTAAACGCCATGTTTACATACGAGTGCTTCTACCCATAATCAAATATAAATATTGTTGTTGTAATTTATATACTTGTTTGGAATTGGTATATTTTATTTCATTATTATGTATGAGTATTATTTATGAGCATTGTATCTGGAAGGCGTAAGAATATACCCATTACAGTAATCCGAGATACGGAAATTAGTTGGATGAAACGACGCTGAGATATTGAAATCTGAATGTATAGAAACTGCTATCTTCTGGAAGTTCTTCCAGAGATCTTTTTTAAACCTCAGTTGGAAGACGTAGAGAACATATGTGTTGAGAGAGAGTTGCCAACCCGTTTCTGCGCATTCGTCAAGAATACACTAAGATGAGATATGCTTAATACAGGTACATGCATATACAAGACGTCGTAAAAAAGTATGTTTGGCCGTGGTTATACTTCATTTTTTGTACTTCCATATTATCGTAGTCTTTGTTTACGCGGAAAGATTCGAAAATGAATTACAAAAATTAAAAAGGACAAAACTATAAATGTATCAACTTGACAGAACATGAGACCAAATTGTTAACTTTTAAGCTCTTTTTTTCTTTTCATTTATTCAATGACTATGTTGCAGTTCGAAGTATTAGGAATTACATATAACTACAGGGTGTCCCATTTAAACCGCAAGTTGGAATCAGGTATAGTCTAACTATGAACGGAATGAGGTAACGTATAAATGATACACTAATTTTTAGCTTGATCCATGAAGATATTTTTAAACATAAAAGCAGCTAATGAAGTCCACGTGTGTATATGCAGTGTTACCAAATGTAAGTGAAAGAGAAAAAAACATATTTACAAAACATGGTAAATCGCATGTCACACACGTGCATGGACATGCAGCCCAAAAATTTCAGCGCAATCGATTTTGTGGGTTGGATCGGTAGTTATCGTAGTCGAAGGAGAACGGTTCATTTTCACCATCAGCTTGTCCAGAATTCTGCCATTAATGGCGTACTCGCCAAAACGTGGTTTTTGAAGTTTTACGCTTTGCACTGGCAATACTGTGTTTTTAAGTGGAACAATATGTGTGTTTAGGTACTGTATATTACATGGAATTATTGAAAACACTAAATAAAATCATTGCAAAAAGTACGAAAAATAGCGTAACTTATATGCACCCTGAAACCCTGTAAGAGGCTAAATATAGGCAAAGGAAGAAGTAAACAGGCAGTGTGCAGTTCATCGTCTTACTTGGTGTGGTTCGTGTTGTGTTGTAGTGAGAGGTTTGTTTGTTACCATGAGGTACTCCACAGAGGAGAGGATGCTTATTGTTGAACATTTTTTTGAATTCTCTAGGATCAATATTAACAGACGAAAATCATATTCACGAAGAAATTAAATGTAGACTAAAAGCAGGGAATTCGTGTTACTATTCGGTTCAAAATCTCTTGTCGCGAATTCTGTCGAGGAATTTGAAGCTTAAAATATATAAAACGATAACCATGCCTGTTGTTCTATATGGTTGCAAAACACGGTCGCTTACTCTGAGAGAAGAACAGACTGAAAGTATTTGAGAACAAGATCCTGAGACGAATATTCGGACCCAGAGGAACGGGAATGGGGAACGGTGGAAACTTCATAACGAGGAACTACATAATTTATACGATTTACCTAACACTGTTAGGGTCATCAAGTCTAGGAGGCTTAGGTGAGCAGGTCATGTAGGTAGAATGGAAGAAAGTAGAAACGTTTTCCAAGTCTTGACTGGAAGACCAATCGGAAAACGACCATTAGGAAGACCTAGGCGCAGATGGGAGGACAATATTACGATGGATCTCGCAGAGAAAGGAATACAAAGTAGAAACTGGATCCAGTTGGCTAAGGAAAGAAGTCAGTGGAAAGCTTTTGTGAACGCGGCATTGAACCTCCGGGTTCCATACGCCACAGAATTAGTTAGTTAGTCGTGTGCTAATGCGATAGCATTATTTCAAGAAAGATTTCCAAATAGCGGTGTGCCGGAAATATCAACAATTCAGCGATTAGTAACACAATTTCGTGAAACTGGATCTGTACGTGATAAGCCACGCAACAGACACAAGCACGTTCTTACGGAAGAGATGATTCAGAACGTTAAGCATCGCATTTCGCAATCACCTAGATAGTCAGTTCGTAAACTTCCACAAGCAAGTTTACCAAAAACAACAGCACACAGAGCCTTAAAAAAGCTGCACCTACATGCATTTAAGATACAGGCTGTTCAAGAGTTGAAGCAGATCGACAAGGTCGCACGTATCAGATACTGTCGTTGGTTTAAATCATTCATCAGAGAGCAAGGAATGGATGTTTAGGACAAAGTTTTCCTTTAGTGATGAAGCATGATTCCATTCAAATGGGTATGTGAATAGCCAAAAAAAATTCACGATATTGGTCAAGTGATAATCCCCATGTGTTACACGAACAAATACTATCCAAAGAAGATAGGTGTGGTGTGCAATTTCAAGACGTCGATTTAAAAAAAAAAAAAAAAAAAAAACACAGTTGACGGTACCTTGTATCGTGACATAATCGCCCAATTTATTTCCATCCTAGAACCTGATGAACGCAATTGTTGGCTACTACAAGATGGGGCTACATGTCACATGTCAAATGAAACTATGGATATGTTGACTGAGTTTTTCGGTGACAGAGTAATAAAGAAAAATTTGTGGCCCAGTCGCTCCCAGACTTTTTCTTAAAACAAATCGTGTAACCAAATAACCCAAGGATTGTACAAGACCTGAAAAACAACATTCAAAGAGCTATTGAGGAAATGAACCTGTCAACTCTCCGTGAAGCTGCTTTCAACATGCTAAGACGTGTGAATCTTTGTTTGAATGAGAATGGAGGGCATTTTCAACATCTATTGTGAGGCTATGTTTCCCTTCCTTCACACAGGGTTGCAGAGTGCATGTAAGTTACGCTATTTTTTCTACTTTTTTCAATGTTTTTTATTTAGTGTTTTCAATGATTCCATGTAATATACAGCACCTAAACACACATGCTGTTGCACTTCAACACATGCAGTGTTGTCAGTGCGTAGCGTAAAACTTCAAAATCCACGTTTTCGCGGGTGTGCCATTAATGGCAGAATTCTGGACAAGCTGATGGTGAAAATGAACCGTTCTTCTTCGCCTACGATAACTACCGATCCAACCCAAAAAATCGATTGCGCTGAAATTTTTGGGCTGCATGTCCATGCACATGTGTGACATGCGATTTACCATGTTTTGTAATTTTTTTTTTTTTTTACTCTTTCACTTACATTTGGCAACACTGCATGTACATACGTGGACTTCATTAGCTGCTTTATGTTTGAAAATATCTACATGGATCAAGGTAAAAATTAGTGTATCATTTATACGTTACCTCATTCCGTTCAAAGTTAGCCTATACCTGATTCCAACCTGCGGTTTAGATAAGACACCCTGTATTTTTGAACGATGAAGAAACTACACATTTTATTATCTGTATATAAACTGTACTTTTTCTTATTAGAACGTATATTTAGATAAACTGTATATATAGACATAAACTGTATGTCTATGACTCAAAGCCTCGGTGGTGGAAAGAGACGCTCAATTTCATCACAAATACAATAATTTTAACTTCTCATATTCCTTTAAGGATTGATGTATTTTACGTCCTTTACACTGCATTTAAATCGAAGACAAGATCATAATTTCTATCTGTATAAATACTGACAACGAAGAACAAAATATGTATAACAATGTACCCTTAGTTTTTATCCATTCAACTCGTCCTGGATCTCTAATTTTACGCTATTTTCCGTCATTATTAATTAACCTGGTATCTATGTATACCAAACTGACATGAAATACGTAAGTACATAAAGTAACTGAAAAATTCAAGAATGGAAAATCGTCGTATACTACTAAAACCACACAACCAGTACTATCCAACATCAAGAGATAAACTGACAACAAAAGTGTATGTCACTCTTGCCAGAAAGAACAAATAGTCATAGTACTATAAACCTTTGAACATTGCACGAAATTTAAGATTTAAAAAAAAAAAAAAAAAAAGTCTGGACCAACACCCTGTGCAAAACGGAGAATCGTACACAAGTGGGTGTTACGGATTCAATCAAGTTAAGTTAAACGTATCACTACTTCTTACAATAAGCTCATATATTCCTGACATTACTCTCACAATTATGTTAAGTACTAAGCCACAACTCACAGACCAGTTCAAAAACAGTACTGTAGTACATATTGTAATATTAAAGGAACGAAAATCAAACTATGACAGTTATTTGCTCAACAAGAAATTACAAAACCATGTACCTATTTCTCTCATTTCTTCCCCATTTTCAGGTATGTTAATATCTGTTGAGATTTCTTCAGCAGGAAGTGCTTCCATAATCATGTCTCGCTCTCTTTCAAACATTGTTTGAGGTCGATATTTCTGGTAGTACTCTTTGCTGTCATGACTCGTAGCAACTTTGTATTTCAAAGATTTCTGCAATGAAAGAAAGAATAACGATAGATATCATTTTAATTATACCATCATACTCCTAAAACGAAAAAGTTTTTAATTAGAAGTATCTAAATGAAAGATACGCTATTAATTACTTTATACATGAACATTTAAATCAAACTAAAATTTAACCTTTTTGCGTCCGGAGATGCGCCATAAAGAAGACGCGTGAAACATTTAGTTGCATGATGATAAAAGGGTGAGTGGAATCAAGATAGTGGAAGGAAACAAGGAAAATCCACAAACACGATGTTCATCAAAACTCACAGAGCCGACTACTGAACCAAATTAGAAAAGAACATCATACTATTAAGTCACTGTACCCAAACCTGCTTCCAATAACAATTAAAAATATATGTTAATATCTGTTTTTCCACTTGTAGCATAGATATCCATAAACTGTACAACATTCACTATTATATAGCACGTTTTTCAATGTACCGTACTAGCCCGAGTATAGTATACGTTTTTAATTATTAAAGAAAAAACATACGTGTAAAAGTTTCGTAAGAAAATGCTCGTACTATAATCTCAGCCTAGTCCTTCACTCTTGAAAAAATATGTTTATTTTATACAACGCAGGACTGCAATGCGAATGAAGTCACCAGAAGAAAAAGAATGTACAACACAGACTTGAATTTAAATCTTACAGACAGCTTTACATTTGTAAGTTTTTCTTTACATAATATTTTTAAAATACGTATTATATTTGATCCTGTGTATTCTTATTTGTATATTAAAATCATATCAAAAACTTAGGAGAGTATTATATTCGAGGGAGTGTTAAAATCGGGTTAATGGGTCTCCTTTAGCCACGAGATCACGTAAGTCAAGCAGTGCACGGTCTAGTCAGAACTTAGATGGATGATCATTGAAGGAAATAAGACAATAATGTCAGTGCAGCATTTACCTAGCGTCGTGGAGACAATTCAAGAGCTACATGAAAAGAGAAAGCGAATTTCCGTCAACAAAATCAGTAACAACGAAAGTTAGATTAGCGATTTGCTGACTAAGCATCCCTCAAATACGATTATATATGTAGGTGCTCGAGGTTCTACGCCAGGCCTTGGGTTTGTGGTAGAAAAATATTGTTTCCATAGGTCTTCCGAGGATTCTACATCCTCATTCTATCAATTCTTCCGTAATCGTTCATTTTCGTTGATCACTCGCTTCTTTCAGTTTGAAGCGTATAACCACGGGACGTTAAATTAAAGCTTTCATTTAGTAGTCCTCCCAGTCGGTCTAGTTGCTAGCGCGCGCATCTTTTCTGCACGTCGCACGGATTCGATTTCTAGTGGGAAAGCATTGAAATTTGAACGCATTATGATGGTATAGATTATACTTTAGACTGTAGATTTACTCTCATATAGCATCGGTGCTGTGAAAGGACGCTAAGTTCAACAAAATCCTCCCGAGCATCGAGCATGTACTTCAATATTACCTTTTAGGTATATACAATGGCTTCTACTATGAAGTCAAATTTCAAAATGTATAGATAATCAACTCATTGAAAATATCTAACGATAACATGCATATGGCCAAGAGTAGAAATATTACATGTTTTCGACATCTTTCTTTTAATCAATCTACAATAAGCTGCAGTAGATTGCATAAATTAACATTACCTATTAATTCATATCAAATTTTACTTACATTGTCTCCAGAGTCAAGTTCTGGGCGGTAAGGGTAATGAATATAGAACATGTCATTTTTCATCATTTTCTTCCTCATACGGCAAGGGCCTTCTGTCATATCAAGCATCCATTTGTCTAACCTGAAAAATATTATTTAAATTAGTAAAAAATGTCTGAATATATGTGAAATATATATGGTCTTTCAGTCATACTTACGTGATTTTAGATCTGCTTGTCTATGTAACACCAGTACTGATTTTAAAAAGATCATGCAATAAATATACGCGAATAAATATTGTATGACAAAACAAAATAAACACAGATATGCTCTGAGAAGCTGTATGTAGCAATCCTATTTTTGATTTTTCCTAGTGTTAATTTTTACATAATATTAGCATTTTTTTTTTTTTTTTTTTTTTTTTTTTTTTTTTTTGTATATTAATATTAATTCACTCTTTCCAACTTTCCGTTTATGTCACTTAGTCATGTTTTGATTTGACTAGCTTATATGTGAGTGTAGTGCTACTAATGATTCAGTTTGTTGTCCATTGAAATATATATATTTAAAAAAAAATCTTCTGAATTATGTGAATCTATATCAGTTAGTATTTTCATATCCTAATCCTTCGATTTCTTTAATTGCGATTAATATTGTCAAAATTATTCACCAGAAAATTAGATGATTGTTACAAATAGGTTATAAATAGGCAGATTATACTCATAGTCTTGTATATGTTTACATTTTCATTGTTACAAATAGGCGGATCATATTCATAGTCTCGGCACTCAAATTTTATTAAAAATCGGAACAATTTTATGATAATTATTATGGAATAGTCAGACAGATATACATCCACAAGTGTAGGTTAAATCGCACGGTAACTCTTACTAAAATTTCGTGAATTTTTTGAAACATGAGGATTTATATAACTATATATATATTTCTGTAATTTACAGTCCGTAAGAACCATACAGAAAAAAAATCGCAAAATCCTTCCAGCACACACACTGTCAAAAAGTACTAATATTGACGAGTTCGTAATAAAATCAGAAAACAGCTGCACTATTTATTACAAAAATTAAACACCCAAACAGTTACCAAAATAATCAACACCTTACAAAACGCAACTTAAACCTGATTAATACGATGTCAGACCATACTTTGAGCCTGTATTAATCGCGGAGTTCAGTGTGTATTAATCGTGGAATTGAGGCATAGTAAATCATCATACGTGACTCGTTTCCAAAAGAATAGTGCATCATTCTTCTTGCAGGGCAGTACTCTGTTACTCCAGAGATTGGGGGAATTTGCGCCCGACTTATTGCTCTAAAACTGATCATTGATATTCAATAATAATTAAGTCGATGGATTAAGCAGATTAGAGGCAATACTGAAGTTAATTCTGATGTTTCACAAACCACGCATAAACAGGTCTGTCTATGTATATTGAACCATTATCATCTTGGAAGATTGCATCGTTGTTAGGGAACATCTCTACCACAGTATGCAGCTCGTCACCTAAAATGTCGCGAAAGTCGACGGTAGTAATTCTTCCTTTAAGAGTAATACTAGAACTAAAGAAATCGCATGATGCGGTCAACACCAGCACAGATCACTCCATGTTCAACAATAGGGAGTAGGTAGTCCAGGGCATACGCATGTTTGGGCATCCGGAAGAACAATGTTACACAAACCACCTCTGTTGGAAACAAGAAAGGTTACCCATCGGATCACATTATTCTTCTCTCCCAATCTTCGGTGGTTATGTTCTAGACACCATATTTTTTGCGCAACCACGTTGGCAGCGGTGACGAAACGTTTCAAAATCGCAGTCCGACAGAAGATGTTAAGTTAATGTTGTTCTCGTCGGGCAATAGCTATAAAAAACGATCGGTCAGACGCTGGTTGAGATCTTTAGTCTGTTATGCCGCATTGGTTCTAAAATCATCATCGCTCAGCAATCTCTTCCTATGGTTAGGACCCATCCATTATTATCCTTCTCTGTTGATGTCTTGCAACGAGTTCTGTACGCACCACCACGTTGGATACTTACTTTAAATAAACCTAACAAATTTGCATTAATTAACTTCACAACCACAATTTCCCACCTTTGAAAATCAGAGGTCTCGAACTTCACACAATGGCTAATTACTATAGCGCCTCGCACATTATTCACAGTACCATACAGCTCTAATATCAGACAGTCGTAGTACATGAAATGTTAAATGTTTTTGAGAAATATTGTATATTGCAATACATCAAATTATTATTATATCTGTAGATATTAGCATTTTACTACTTACCCGGTTCCTGTCATTGGGCCCCACAGTCCTCTTTCTCTAGTGAGTTCAGCTTCTGTTTGAAGCCACTCTTCAAACACATACTTCTGCATATGTTGCTGGCTCTGAAAAACGAAAAACTTAAGTATTACAAACCTCTTCTGGAACAACTGTCTTTATAATAAAGACAAGTATTAAAATTATTTTAAAATCACACCCATTTTATCTTCAAAATTTTTATTCTACAATTCTTTAAGAACAAACCTTGACAATTAAATTTGTACAATCAACAAAATATATACGTATATTTTGTAGACAGAGAAACCATCCATTTATTTTTGTACCTCCCTGTCACTAGCGTTTAGTTACTCACGTCTCAATCTATCACGGAAGACCAACTGTAATTACAGATCACTCAATTCAGCATGTGTACACACAAGACAATAACATCAAAATGTATATTTTAGCTTATTCTGAATTCTTATTCAGCTAAATACAATGAACACTGATATAAGTTGAATAAATATATTATTGAACTATGTTAATAATGATATACAATATTCTGTTCATAATATTTATTATACTAAATACTCGTACTTATATAGTTGAACAGACATTTCAGAAATCACTTATATTGCTTGCCGCTTCGGCAAAGAATTCAAAAACCCTCTTTGGCTAAACAAAACGGGGGTTACTCATGCTTTGATTGATTAACTGATTTTGAGTTTAACGTCCGTTTCAGCAGCGAGGCTATATGAGACGTGGACCTACTGATTAACGTGGAATCCGAACCACGTGGGCTCCCGCCGGGTTACTCATGCTTCATGACCAGAAAACCAAACAATACATAATAGCTGCCCGTCATTAACAGCCAGAAATAAAATAAAACTACATGTCACAGCCAAGAAACAAATCAAAGGATGTATCTTAGACGCTTTGATTGATTTAAAGCCACCAAACTGAAGACATTATGAAAGATTCATCCACGGCCGGACGGCACGTCAAAACAGCATTTTACCTAGTCAATCATAGCCCACTGGAGACCTGATCTGAAGCAAACATGTTGGACCTTATTCCAAAAACACCCAAAACAATTTTATCCATAATCCGGTTACTCAGATTGGTAGCCTTAACAAACATCTCTGCTTTCCTTTACAACCACGTTCAACCTCATTACCTTGCTTCATTACCGAATCCCTGTCTCCTAAGACCATTCCAGCCTCCACAGATGAAACCTCATCATACACCAATACCCCGTTTACTCATGCTCTCAGCACACTTGAAGGATTGCTAAAAGCACACCTCCAATCCTAAAAACCGACAACAATTTCTAATCCAATTTTTCTCAGTAAAGATAATGTTTTCACATTAGAAAATAACTACTATCTTCACATCAGGGGCAAAAAAAAATAAAATGAAAAATGAAATCTTTAAATTTAACATCCCACGGTTATGCCGGTTAGGCTAAAGGAGACGGTGATAATGAGAAATGAGTGAAATGGTGGAATGAAGAAAGTGGGAGGAAACGGGAGAACCCCGAGAAAACCCATGAGCCACATCAGGGGCACCGGAGTGGGCATTAGCATGGACCCTCTCATACATCAACATAATAATTCGAGCGCCTGGAAAAAATCCTCAGCTCAGTTTAACCTTTCCTCTGGATTTGATTCATAGACATTCTCCTAATATTGACCCACGGTCAACCATTACTGAATCATTCTTACAACCTTAAATAATAAGTACCCTGTCAAATTCACCTCGTGTTTCCCTAACCATATAGTCACCTCCCTGGATGAGGATACTAGACTGGAAAATGGAAGTCTTGAAACTGAAGTACGAAGCAATTCTACAAAACATAACACCACCACTTCAAGAGCTCCCAATCTAACATCAAACGTTCCCTACCCTATGCCTTGCCCATTTGGGGAACCCATGTCTGTTCCATCACATCGTTCCTCAAACAGAAATATAAATCTCTCGTAAACACGTTCCAAATCGGAGTATCTCCTCAATCTTCCCCGAACAACACAGTTGTGCAAAAGACAGTAAACTCCTTTACTCCTATCTTCCTTATCCAATATAACCCCAGCCTAGATTCCCTAGAAACTAATTAATCTTATTTATTTCATATTCACCATCTCATCTGCAACCAAAAAACTTTCCGAACCGACCTAAAATGGTTATGGAAGTTCTACCAACTTCCACACTTTCATTATGTAAACTGATTCTTTGAAGAAAAACTCGTACCTCCACAAATCGATACCAATTTAACTTTCCAATACCGTATCACGTAGATAATATACAAATTTACCACTATTCCAGTAACTGCGATTCTTCCAACCATACTTACGTTCTTCAATGCACCCGTTGTGGAGTGCTGTGTGTTGGCGGAACATCATTATATTGTTACAGCCCTCAAATTTCCCATCCACCTGTCCCAGAAACACAATCCATCTCAAAAGTACATTTGACCACTACTTCCGCGGTAAGTCTCGACACACAATGTTTCTCAGACAGATAGGAACACTTATTATCATTTTATCCTCGCTCTCCCTCCGCCCGGTTTTAACTATCTATAATACTCTACATTACTACACTCACTTCGTTTTCTACACACCTTTTATATCCATTTCTTTTCTATTATTTATTTAACATATTTTACATTCTGCATTATCTCCCATTATTTTTATTATTTTCATAACTTATATATTTGTTACTCTTTTCTCCGTTATTTTTCTCATTATTGTACATTCTTATTTTTTCAATTTTCTCTTCCTATATTACTCGTATACATTTTTTCATTTATTACTCCTTCGATCTTCTGCACTTTTACACTTGTCCGTCCAATTAGTTTTATCATCCTCCCCGCAATCCCCTAACTTCAGCCTGTTTCCCAATATGGTACCGACCTGGGAGCTATTTTTCTTGTCTTTTACTTTTCACTTTTATTCTTAAATGCACCTATCTCCCCTGTCTAATGAAGTATTTAGAGAAAGAGCTTATAATGTATGATACTTGTGATATATATGAAGTAAATTCTTTTTGATTTCTACTTCGGATATACATGAAATGATTACACACGTATAGGACTTACCTGTTGATAATGTTTAGTTTGGAAATCAACCAAATCTTTCACCACACCAATATGGTTCATGGTCCATGACTGAATTTCTGACATAGGAATGTTGGAATATCGGATTCTTACAGTATCCTCCTTCTTTACTTTCGTTCTGCTGGCCAGCCGAGTTAAACCCCCAGTGACTTTTTGTATTTTCTGTAAATCAGAGTTACAAGTTTCTTTTTATGCTCACTTTATTAATACTAAAATTAATTCACAGATAAAAAAAAAATAATAATAATTTTAACTGAAAAGCAATTTGATATAACAGGAAGATTTATTTTTACTCAGGTTTTTATTCCAGTATGAATCTTTTTTTTTTTTTTTCTATTTATTTTAATTATGAAAACTAAATCATTAAGAATATGAAGAACATTTTCGTGACTTCGGTATAGTAATATGCCCGTGAGCATACTACCAGACTGTTCGTATTCAGTCTGCTTAAAGTTTCCTTCAATTATGGAGGTTCAGATTAAGTTCTTTAACTCACTTCATCTCAAAAACGGACTTTCTACAGAAAACTTACTTTATAAAAGTACTACATAATATTTCGCACAAGAATGTTTTTACCATTACAAAATAAAGTAACAAAAGTCTTGAAAGTGTTCCAGCTATTTTCCTTTCTTGTGCTGGCATCCATAAAATTGCACATCCATTTTGTGTATATTCTTTTAGAAGTAAAGGATTATTTCTGAGCCTAGTTTACATTGACGCCCAGAGAACGTAATTCTGCTTAGGTTATCGATGTTTGCATTAAGACATCTATTAGTTCCGGATTCATCGATACACGAAGATGTATGAAGTGAAGATGTACTTTTAATTGCAACTGTATAGTCATAGTATATATATATATATATATATATATATACACACCTAGGTATTGCAAATCGTCAAATCGAATAAAGTCGCAAAGTTTATCACTCTTCCTCTTTCTTCGTTTTTTTCTTCCACACCCCAGGCACCATGTATTCTCTCAATACCATCCCTGCTTCTACTGTCATGCCCATTCAGATCACCACTTATAATTATTCTTTCCTCTATCGCGATGCCACGAAGTTCGTAGTTCAAATCCTACCAGAATTCTGATTTTTCTTCTTTCTCTCAGTCTAACTGGGGAGCATATGTGCACACTACATTGATTGTTTCGTTCCTAAATATTTTGATATTCATCACTCTGTTGCTCCTTCTATTCACAATACTAGAAGGAAGAACCCCATGCCGTTCCTTCCTTGTCGATTCGCTCCACTATACAGCAACTTGTAGCCACCTCCTAGGTCTCTTACCTCACTACTCTTCCATCTTGTTTCTCGCAAGCAAAAGATCCCAAACTTTCTTCTTTCCATCAGATCTACAATCTCTCTTTCTCGTCCCGACATTACATGTTCCCACTCTTACTCTCATGTAGACTAGGTTATTTAACCGAGACTGTCCTCTACTCGGTAGCCCTTGCCCATTTCTCACAGAAGTCGGGTGAAACCTCTATGAATTGCTTACGCGGTGTGGGTTAGCAATTTTAGAGGCTTTATTTATTTAGAGGACTCACCATGATGGTTTTGGCGTAGCTTTTACGACCACACGACCTTCCTAACGTTAATTATCATTTTACCGGACTTGAGACCGTTACGAAGTTTGTATGGATTTACTCCCTCCTCCCGTGGATGAGTTCACTATTGTCAACGTGTAGGGATGAAAAAAAAAATCCAAACATTAAGCATATAAGAGTTCAGCAAAATGACATGCTGACATGCTCCTCACGTGTAGTTTGAGAAAATCGACAAGACCAAATGTTTCTATTAACATGAAAATGGTGCTTTACGAGATCCACGCTACCCAAAGTGGAACCGATACTATAATATCAAGCCTTTCATTATGACTAGCAAGATAATACTACACACTATCGTTAATTAAATTTAACACAAAATTATCGTTGGCTCTTACAACTTTTTTTTTTTTTTTTTAAAAGGATATTACATATCGATTGGCACTGAGAAGGAATCGCGTCTTTTTGTTTTCCCAGTTCATAACTTTTGTGAAACATTTTTCACCAAACGGCCAATAAGGCTTAAGCATTGACATTATTATTATGTGTACTACTCAAAAACTTTTGAACTATCATTTACTTTATTTTTTAATTTCCCTCCCCTTTACGCCGCTCTTGTTCAGAGTTTGCGCGTGTAACAAAGAAAATTGCGGGGAAATGATGTTGCCAAGACCTTCAAAAATCTTTAAATTCAAAACAGATGGATATTTAAGGAATGGGCAGAAATACTTTCCGTATTATTGATTTCCCTTGCACATTTTACCATTTGTGTTTAGTAGTAAGTTTCGTACACATTGATTTTAATTTCTTCGTGTTTGGTCTGACGCCATAGATAACCATCACTGTCCTACACGACTGGTAAATGATAGCCTCTATTTGGGAGTATAGTTTGTCATGAGGCATTCGTCGACTTCTGTCCGCATTGCTGTCATAGAGCGTCTTACGTTCCAACAGCCCGTAACAGTACTCAGCGAAAATTTCTTAGGTGTTCAAATTGACGTGACCACCATTACATAAGACGATTCTTTTATAGGTATCGAAGTTTAAAGAAAGATCAGTGTTAAATGTAACCTCCCTAAGTTCCAAAGGCCCCTGAGGAGACATGATGCGGCTTTAAACCTGTGTGACACGATGAAATATTTACTGGACAATGAAGACCTTACATTCTGTTTCCCACAAAATCCAAGTGGTACAACGACAGATAAATAACTAAAAGTTGAAAACTATGCAGCTCTGCTACATTTCTTCCAATATGATAATGAAGGGGTGAACTATTTTTCTGATAAAAACATACCTTTCCTCATGATGATACGATGACACAGTTAAATAAGTAAAATTAACACTAATCAATACTTAAAGATCTCCGTGAGCATTATCACTGAGCTTTCCACAGCCCGATGGTAACTGTTCGGTGTGAGGTTGTCAGTGTCCAACAGAATTGCCCTTATTTCTTAGAAGACGATAATGGCAGTGAAATCATCTAACATTACTTCTTGTGCCAATAACCAATGTTACCTCGAAACGAGAGAGCCTGATTCCAGTACGATGATCCACAGAAAAAGCTGCAGAGAGCAATTTCAAGCTTCAAAAATGGACCCCAGGATTATCAGTGGAATAAGGATCATCTAAAAATACTTTTTACAAGCAGAGATGATCAAATTGGCGTCCGCATGCCGTAAAAATTCTGACAAAATTTCCTACCTTTGTATGTCATTCAAGTTTCAGGAATTCAATGTGATGTAGTTTTACTTCATCTTAAAAATGAAAAGGTGTTCCCCACCATTCCTGTACTTATTCAATGTCAAAAGAGGAAAATATTGTCTCCAAATCAATTCTGTCCAAGTTTTATTAGTAGGATCTCCCTTGTGATTTCTTCAAATACTGAATCTTCCATCACTTTTTTATTATGGTGTATATAAGAAAGAATTCTTCCCTCCTCAGTTTAATCTTAATATATTCACTTAAAGTGATTTTTTTTCAACTTTTTACTAAAGATTTTCTTCATCTATACCCTTACACAAAACTTTTTAAAGTGCTTTTTTCCTTCATCTTAAAATAAATCACCCGAAATTCGTTGCGCAATTTTTTAACATCTTACATCCCAGATAATTTAAAAAGTCTATATTTCACGAGTTCTTCCAAGATTTGAAATAAATCAGACTAGAGTGAATGGTACAAACGTTAGAATCTTATATAGACATCAAGAAGCACTTACTGATTGAATTTGATTGTGGAACTCCCATGGCACTCTGTACGCAGCTTTCTTTTCCATATCCACGTAATTCAACCATAGACGATTTGCTGCTTCGTAAACTTGTTCCCTTATTATATTCAGATCAGGAGCTTTGTTGTTTGCTGAATTCAAAGTTATTTTGAAGACCTAATTTAAAATTAAAAGAATAAATAATTACATATTACTTCCTAAGTATTACGAGCATTGTACTTGATTTTATAACACAGAGTATCATTCTGAAATACTGATTAATGGAACAAAACTTAAATTCAATGTCAAAGATATTACAAATTTACTGTTCTGTATTTATTTATTGTATAACTATCTTGTTCACCAGTAACTTTTGTTGCACTTTTGCTATTCCTCTATTTTCATATTTACTGCAATTCAAATTTCATTTTTATTATTATTGATTTACCTTGCACATTTTACCATTTGTGTTTAGTGGTAAGTTTCGTACACATTGATTTTAATTTCTTCGTGTTCGGTCTTTACTCTTTCTTAGCTGACCCAATATATTGCGGTTTGTGCAGTCCGAAGTATGTAGAGTACATTTTATTTTGTCTCCTGTATCACTCTCTCTAGAGTAACTGAATTTTGCTTTAAATTCTTATGCAAAACCAAGGTTATGAATGCGGGTTCCGAACCATACTGGGATCTGGGAGATTCAATAACAAGCCTTGTAGTCTTTGATATGAGAGACTTATCCGATTCCCTGTGAAAGTTCAGTCGTTAACACTACATGTTAAGCTCAAGATTACGTCTCATACAGCCTCGGTGATGAAAAAGGCCTTCAAAATTATCAATCAACGTAACACTGAAACTTGAATTCAATTACCTCGCACAGAATAATTTCTTTCCCACTACACTATTTCATTTAAAATAGGGTTGAACTAAAGGATCACAATGCAGACTTCATATTTTCTCATCTCCTAAATATACACATATGACCAAAACAACTTAAGTCCAATTTCTATCTTTAATTTTTAGAATACGTACCTCTTCAATTGCTGGTTTTTTACAAACATACAGCTCTTCCCAAACACGACGTGCAGCAACAGCCATCAAATTCTGACCCTGATGAGTAGTAAGTTTCTCATCACTGTCCTCAACATGAGGATTTACATGCCACGTTGTTTTAATATTGCTGTCCATTCTAATAAGAAAAACAAGAAAAATAAGACTTCATTTTTTTTAATTAACATAAAATATAATTTCATTTTCTACTTCCGTAACTTACTTTTCTTCAAAAGAACGTCGGAAATGCAAATAATAATAATAATAATAATAATAATAATAATAATAATAATAATAATAATAATAAGAAGAAGAAGAAGAAGAAGAAGAAGAAGAAGAACGCATTTTCCTCGTTAATATATATTGGGTTGTGGAGTACTAATATAGCAAGAGCTCTTTCGTGACTATTTGGTAAACGTAGTTCACCTTCGGTGCGGGATAGTCCAGTTTCATTTCAGGGGGGAGCTCCTGTAGGTCTATATCTTATATAACCTTGGTGTTAGAAAGGACTGTTCAACTCCAAAAACAACATTAACCTTGCAAATGTGTGTTTCTTTTAGTATTCCAGTTTTATCAGGCCCAGACAAATATATGACTGGGAGAACACTGCGGAACTGTGGTCTAAAAGAGGGAATTGATTGATTGATTTCCTTTTCATGGGGGACGTCAGCAGAAAACTTATTTGTCTCCGTCACGATAAGGGTTATCACCGACACATGCTGTGCATTAAAAATTCACAATAAAACTTCTAAAAAATGGTGTTCATATAAGTCATACAAAGTAAGATATTACGCGTAAAAAAAAAATTAAGAAAAGTTCAAAAAGGCTGAAAAATAAAAACAAAATATATGACAGGATAAAAAAAAATAGCAACAATAATAAGACCTAACAGGAAAAACCTAAATATAAAAATCTTAACAACGTTAACTGTTTCAATCTCACGAACGACAGTGAGCGCATTGTTTCCAAAAACCTAAGATTTCTAGGCAGTTCTAAACGCTCTCTGAAACCTGGGTATTTTGTACATCCTACAAGACGGGATACCCAATACAGTTAGTGGGACGATACAATACAATCTTCAGGAATGTGCAAGATGAGCGTATCTGATACGCATGAGTGTCAGGATCAGCTTTATGTCGGCGATTAGTACTTCTGCCAATTGCCCAAAATAGGTTTCACAGAGTGGAGCTTATTTTTGTTTATCAGGTTTCAATTCGCTTGCCCGTTAGCGCGTAGAGTGGAGGAAACAGCTACTGGCATTAGAGCATGGGAGAGTGTGCTCAAATGCAACTCCAGACAATCCAGCATTATTGGCTGTTGTAGCAGCATATTTGTTTCCCCAAAATTTCAACATGTCTCGGCATCCAGCAAACATCGATGACACAGCTCTATTGCTGTAGTTGATGACATCTCACCACAATGTTTTGCATCAGGGCGTGCCTAATAAACCCATTCTGCAGGTTTTTAAATAACGCCTTGCGAGTCAGTACAGGAAGTACATGACGCAAAGAGACCTGAAACAAGTTAGTTCAGCAGTGAATACTGAACACAGGAGATGCAGACTAAAAGACATGAAAAGTCAAATGAAAACAAGCGTGAAACAAAACTATGTTTTCAATCACTTTACTCAGAAAAACTAAAAGATACGACCATCTTATGCAGATCAGGCCACAGTGAGGTCTATGGGTGAGATGAAAAGAAGCCTTCAATATTCCAGAGACATAGGAATCATATCATTAAGAATCAATACATCTCAAGTATCCACTGCACTTAAGGCCAATACCCATCAATAATTCTCAATGAGTATTAAGGATGGTTGTGAATGTAACAAAATAAAATCTGTAATGGAAACGTTGATTATAATTTTGAAATGCATTGTAAAATTGTCAGACACTAATATTTTTATATCTATTTATCTATCTATCTATCTATCCATCTATATATATATATATATATATATATATATATATATATATATATATATATATATATATATATATATATATAGGGTGAGTCAAAAGTCCTTGGACACCTGTATAAGTTTCAAAATCGACGGGAAAAGTAAAAAGTGATGATGGTAACAGAGGTTTGATGAGGGGCCACAACTTTTGGAGTGTGTCATTCATGGCCGCCATTTTGAAATCCGCCATTTTGGATTCAGGTCAATTTTTTTTTAAATAGGAAGGGGGGTGTATGACACATCAAATAACACTAGCTTGAGCTCAGGAATTTAGTGGTGTAATTTATTTATTTTTTTTTTCTATCTTGTATGGTTTATAAGTTATTAATGTTCAAAGGTGGAAAATTACCTTGATACTGACCCAGTTCTTTCTTTGTTCCAGGTGATCTAAAATGGGTCTGACACGTGAACAGAAGATCGAAATCATCCTTATATCAGGGGAACGCAGCTACCGAACAATAGCAGCTGACTGCAACAGATGGCACCCAGAGAACCGGTATCGCACAGCACGGTGGCTAACGTGATCACCAAATTCCGGGAGACGGGCTCTGTTCAAGATAGGGCACGTAGTGGGCGACCAAAGGCTGCCACCAATGAAGAAACTGCAACGGCGGTTGTTGTGTCGCTTGCGAAAAGTCCTAAACGAAGCACCCGTCGTGTGTTCCAAGCATGTGCAATAAGCCAATCCTCCGTTGTACGTTTATTGCACGCCAATTAGTGGCACCCTTACAAGTTGCACATCCAACATAAACTGAACGAGGATGGCCCTGATCGCCGGTTGGAGTTCTGCATGTGGGAAACTGAACATGAACTGGATCCTGCGTTTGCCAAGGGCATACTGTTCAGCGACGAGGCGTATTTCACTTTGAACGGGGAGGTTAATCGACATAATTGTCGATACTGGAGTGACGCAAATCCGAACTGGGTTGACCCGCGTCGAGAACATAGTCCCGCGAAGGTGATGGAGTGGTGTGGCATATGGGACACCCGTATCATTGGGCCATTTATCATTTACAACACCTTAACTGCACCACAGTATCTGATGCTGCTGCAGGACCTTGTGTTCCCTGCCACAATGAACGCTGACGGCATTTTTCCATCTTATTTTCAGCACGATGGAACCCCTCCACACTATGGAACAGAGTGGTTGCGGCGACTACAGTTGTGCATTGCACTGGATGGACAACACGTAGAACATGTGTTGTAGCATTCAGTATCTAGGTAATTTCCCACCTTTGAACATTAATAACTTCTAAACTGTACAAGATAGACAAAAACAAATTACGCCACCAAATTCCTGAGCTCAAGCTAATGTTATTTGATGTGTCATATACCCCGTTCTCATTTTAAAAAATTGACAGAATCCAAAATGGCGGATTTCAAGATGGCTGCCATGAATGACATACACTCCAAAAGTTGCGGCCCCTCATCAAACCTCTTGTTCCCCCATCATCACTTTTTACTTTTCCCGTCGATTTTCAAACTTATGCACGTGTCCAAGGACTTTTGACTCACCCTATATATATATATATATATAGTGTATGGCGATGAATTCGTTGTACAAAAGCAGAAGGGTGATTCCTGAGAGCAAAACAAACAAAAAAGTTCTAATAAACATAGGGCGAAAATCGCGTCGTTTACCTGTTATAAGCTGCTGAAAGCATGGGAAAACGAACTTTAGAGTTAAATATTGCACAGACTACTGAGCGTAGACGTGATGCGGCATGATATCATCAAAGGATCCTAACCTGCTCTATCCAAATTTGCAGTTTTCAGATTTGTGCAATGGCGGCGCAAGAATTCCCCAAAAGATGTTAGGAATTCACGGACATTTTATGACGTAAACTGAGTTGACAAGAGTATGTAAAAGACGTCTCACTACCTACCACGTGGCAGGTCAATACACATACACGCATATAAAAGATGTCGAATAAGATAATAATCACTGTGCGGGGTTGTATACCTCTTCAAAAAGTACTAAAGCGTTTTTCGCAGTCCTTTGCACCTTTCAAAAACAAACCGCGTAACTCGATGTTATATCACTGCGCGCAAGAGTATTTGCTGATTGGTGAAGAGGAAATTGTTTCGTCTGTTTCCCGCAATATTTCTGCTGCAGCACGTGCATGTAATTCTGCCACTACGATGTGCATTACTCGTCTTACTCTCACACCATCGCAGCAATATGGGGCAAAATACCCAATATTATATAATTCCCCCCTCCTTTAAGAGCAACTGAACATTGTTATTTTTGTCCAAATTGTGATTTCAGATAAAACTACAATCAATTATGTCAAATTATCAACTGAACGATAAAGAGATGGCTCTGGTATGTAACAGCAAGGATATTTATCATTATGGGAGATTATTTCTTTTTCATCAATTACCTAAATCATTACACCGCATATCCATGACACAGATGGTACTTTTCCCCTTAAGTTCAATTTGTTGATCTGCTTTCTTACATTGTATAGCATGCGAACATACAAATAGTAACTTCAGTACTACAAAGTAAGTAAATAAATAATGAAGGCCTATATATACTATTCTATGAGAACATGAAAATTAGTACTTAAAGTCTTAATTTTCTTTAAGTGAACTGAACAACGTTGATATCGTTTGATAAACTATTTTCTTTTCTTCTGCACTTTCGGGTTTGTCTTGTTTATGTTTAACAGAATAACTCGGAGCGGCAGGTAACCCGCTGGCTTCCTTGGGCGACATATTTAAATTGTCGCGCGCACTTCGCGTGTTTTGTCATTTGTTATAACAGTTTTCTTTTACAAATTCGATTTTGGTTCAAGATTTCGATCCCATATAGATACACACTTTGAGTCGGATCCTAAATGTTCTTACTACGCCTTAACAATACATTAATTAGCATAATATATTGCAGTTGTTGTGTACTATTTGCTTATGGAAGAATCAACTGTTATTAGTCTCATTTTCAATGTTGCTAACTTATAGTTATTTTTCAGTTTCTTACAAAGAATCGTTGTCAAACAGTTGTGTAATTTCATGAAAATGGGTTAAGAAAAAGAAAAAGAAATCAAGTGTACTTGCTGTTCTTATTGAAGATATTAAGTTCCTTACAGTATTTCAGATCATAGTTTGACTTTCATAATAGATGAGGAAACAGTCAATTAAAAAAAGAAAGAAAGAGAGAGAGAGAGAGAGAGAGAGAGAGAGAGAGAGAGAGAGAGAGGATAGAGAGAAGTTAAAGAGGGTAAAAAAATGTTTTACTGATTAATTACGAAGTAATATGAGGATAATTTTTCAGTTATAATTTGTATATCGACTTTTTAACATGTGATCAGATTAAATTACCATTTAAGAGATGCAAAAACTGAATATTTGGGCCAGAATTGACAAAATATACAAAGAAATCTTCAACATTTAAGAATTTTATAACATTGGATAGGAATGTTTATAACTTTTGAGTCCTATTTTTTATTCTGGCTGCAGCGAAATTAACAGAAAGTACTATATGCATGTTAAATAATGTGTCTCTATTCCTATATAGAATCTTAAAAAAATTCTTGGAAATTGATGAATAAGGTATCGATAGTCTGCATAATCTTATGACTGAAATTTGTTTATGGCGTAACTTTTCTGTTAGATATCAAACGAAAGGATAAGACACGAGGATTCAAAATATATTTTGTAGGTATTTTATTACATAAAACAAAGGAAAGAAAATAATAAATTCTCGATTCAATAAATAAGTAAACTCAGCAGTTTTCAAGTTCTTGAAGAATGAACAATTGCTTATTTCAAACGCTCGCTCGCCTGTAATGGAAACATGCAAGGAGCTCAATTATGAAATGAAATCTTTTGAGTTTTACGCCTCACGATTATGCCGGCTAGGCTAAAGGAGACGGTGATGATGAAAAAATGAATGAAATGGTGGAATGAAAAAGTGGAAGGAAACTGAAGAACCTGGAGGAAACCCACGCGCACAGTGTTTGTCCACCACAAAGTTCACTTGGCGCAAGCTGGGATCGAACAAAGGACCCCATGCGCCAGAGGTGAACGTTCTACCACTCAGCCAACGCGGCTCCCCAAGAACTCAATTTTAAATATAAGTGGTGAGTACAACTGCACATGTTTCTAGATCCGATAATTAACTCCTTTGTGGCTATTTGATTCGCGTACGCATCATTGAACGAGAGATCCGTGTTCGATTTCCGGAGGGAGTTTATGTAGTTCGCATCGCTCGTTAGGCTGTAGGTCCACATCTCATAGGGCCTTGTTGTTGAAGGGGACGATAAACTTTAATCCATCCATCCAACCATAGATCTGCTAGTAGGGCCACTAAGGCATCATATAATAGTGGCTCTGAATCCTAACATTTTAGATAGATTTTCAGCTAGAGGAAACTTTAGGAGTGGGGATAGTAAGTTTTAGTGTAATTTACACCGGTAGAAGAAATTTAACGTTCTGCCCTTCTTCTTCTTGGTGCGTGTCTGCGTTTACATAGTAGTTCGAAGATTCAGGAGAGCAGTGCGTACGCCACTGCAAACGAGAGAAAATGGTTTCTGATTCTCCTATCACAAGCCCATGGCATTTCATTTTTAATCTAATTGTTTTCCCCCCTTCAGTTTATTTATTCATTTCTTAGCACAAAATTACATATAACATTTTTTGTTTAATTAGTTGGCAACATTTCTGCAGTGCAGTCTGCATTGTTTACAAAGGGTGCAAAGCTTCGTGAAAATCAGATTAGTAAAGACGTTGTACAAGATTTCACTGGAAATACCACGTCGCTACAATGTAAAAATATGTACAATACAAGCCAATAGGTAACAAAAAATAAATTCCGATTGCTAATCTGCTCATATTAATGATATCGCAACACTTTTGAGAACGCGTCTACCTTTAACACTACAGGAATTGAACAAGAACTACTACTAAGAGGCAAACAAAGAACGTAATAATAATAATAATAATAATAATAATAATAATAATAATAATAATAATAATAATAATAATAATAATAATAATAATAATAATAATCCTAACTGTTTGAGCACATTCATTTCGATCAGTACATCACACAAATGAGACTAGAGTACTTTCTTTTTCTCAATGAATAACAGATCGTCATGAAAAGAATTCGGATGTCATTAATATGGGCAGAATAGTAATCTCAATTTCTTCATTTTCTGTTACCTATCGGCTTGTGTAGTACGTATTTTTACATTGTAGCGATGTGACGTTTCCAGTGAAATCTTGCACAACGTCTTTACTAGTACTTTTTGAGGAGGTATGCAACCCCGCACAGTGATCTTTATCTTATTTGCCATCTTTTATCTGCGTGTATGTGTATTGACATGCCACGTGTTATTATTATTTCCAGGTAGTGAGACGTCTTTTACATACTCTTTTCAACTCAATTTACGTCATAAAATGTCTCGGAATCCCTAACGTCCTTTGAGGAATCCCTTGCGCCGCCATTACACAAATCTGAAAACTGCAAATGTGGATAAAGCAGGTTAGGATCCTTTGATGACATCATGCCGCATCACGTCTACGCTCAGTAGTCTGTGCAATATTTAACTCTAAAGTTCGTTTTCCCATGCTTTCAGCAGCTTATAACACGTAAACGACGCGATTTTCGCCCTATGTTTATTAGAACTTTTTTGTTTGTTTTGCTCTTAGGAATCACCCCTCTGCTTTTGTACGACGAATTTAGCGCCATATTGTATATATAACTGAAATTTTTCAAGGTTTCTTTTCTTTAGACAATTGAAGTAAAATATTTAACTTTTCTACAACAAACACTACCTTTATCTTTCTAGTTAGCTGATAAGGGTAAACGCAATCAACATACTGAATTTATTTCCATAGGAAGATGAGCATTCAAAACTGATCTTAATGGACATTATTTAGTTACAAGTCTGATTCTTAAAAGTGCAAGTTTACATCACTTTTTTAAGAGATACTCAGGATACTTAAATAATACTTTCAAATAAACTTACCAACACAAAAACACTACGTCCTGCGAAAAAGAAGGACTTAACACTGTATTATGCTTTAAATTTGTAAGACAATTATTATCATGCAATACAATAAGCTATCTAAAAATGTAATTACTTTACTATTGTTAGTATCCCGTTCTCCATCGACTGACTTTCAGCTTTATAATGTATAAACTGATCTTTTTACACTATTATGCTAATATAATTTGACGTTTATAAACATTCTCCACAAAAACTAATGTAGATTTGATTTTTAAAAACCAATAGACATACTCCCAAAATTACAACCTACTTTATACAGTTTAGTATTTTGATTAAAGGTTCAACAATATTTCGGAAAAACCTGCTTCCTTTCTTAAGTAGAAAAGTATATAGAAACCTACTGATTCCTAAACCACCAAGTTTGCAATATTCCACTTCTTGTTAACATTTAGTGTCCCTTTTAGCACCAAGACTATATGAAACGTGGACTTACAGTTTAAAGTAAAATCCGAACCCACTGTAATGCGTTCAAATTTTTCAGTGCTCCTACCGAGAATCGAACCCAGGACTGTGTGCTTTCCACTTCTTTGCATAGAAAGATTATTTACTAACGAATATTCAAACTTAAATCACTGTGATATCACTTAACTATAAAGGTAACAAAGAAAGTTCTGTCGCTTTTTGTGGAGGTCTGTGTTCAATTGACCCTCACACTGTGAGTTGAATGCGAATGGAGATAAGGCGAAGGTCACTTGTCGGTGTGGGTATATCCAATATACTACCTGGTTGTGGCACTTCAGTTGCACCATGAACTTATGTAAGAACAGAGTGAACATAGGACCTCCACAGAGCGTCATAAGGGTGTTCAAATTGGGGACAAACGCCCCTGCAGCGGGGCGGAAGATATGCCAGGCCTTTGGTGAGGGTATCGTGTCTACGCGGTCAGTGCGGTGGTAGTTTAACAAGTTTATGGACGGTGACGAAACACTCGAAGACTCACAACATGCCGGAAGACCAACACATGTACAAAATGATCTTCAGGTAGCAATTGAGGCGAACAGTGGCAAGTCATGTGAGGAACCGAGAATACAATTCAGTGTAAGTAGAGAAACCATTCTGTAGCACCTCTATCAACTTGGGAAGCACTACAAGTTGGGTCGATAGGTCCCACATGATTTGACTCCGGGCCAGAATGCAACGCGAGTAGACACCTTTGTTTCTTTGCTGTCTCGTCTGAGGAAAGAGCCATTTCTGGACAGGGTGTTGGCATGTGATGAGAAGTGGGTCCTGTACGAAGCTCCACGGCGTCATCATTGGTTAGCGTCCCATGAACCGGTTCCAAAACAGGCGAAACTAGTACTGCACCAAAAGAAGGTCCTCCTGTGTGCTTGGTGTACTGCTCATGGCATCCAGCATCGGGAACTGCTACCTGCTGGTCAGAACATCAATACAACTGTGTACTGTCAGCAGTTGAGCCGTGTTCAAGAAACACTCAAAACTCTGGAGCCAATATTTCTGAATCGCAAAGGAGTCCTCCTGTTACAGGACAACGCTAAGCCCCACGTGGCTAGGATGACCCGGCACACCATTCTACGCCTTGGACGGGAAACACTATTGTATCCGCCATACTTCTCGGACAATGTACCGTCCGATTATCGCCTGTTTCATTCCTTGGACAATCATCTTAGGGAACGCCAGTTCAAATTCCTAGTAGAGGTGGAAAATGCACTTGATGCCTTCTCCTCATGGCTCACCAAGTTCTACCGCGATGGAATCCATGGCCTTCCAGAACGTTGTCAAAAGATTGTCGATGCTGAAGGGGACTATTTTTGATCTTCCAGGTACGTCTTACGTGACATATCGATGTTGGAAGGTGGTAGTGAGAAAGCGACAGAACTGTCTTGGTTACCTTTATATTTATAATATGTCTGATAGTTTAGGAATCAAAGACTCCTCGTTATATATTCCAGCGTCAAAAATGAACCAGATATTTTCGAAATAGTATCAAATCAATCATGATAAAGATGCTTTGTGAGGTGAGTTGTGTTGTGATTTCTATAGATTTCCGTTTGTTTAGGACATTTAATTTTTACTTAAGGAATTCATACTTGTATCTAGTCACAATGGTTTGGAATTTTCTACCTACATGATAGAAGAATTTAAAACTGTGATAATAGTCTTTTCCACATCAAAGACAATAAAAAACAGTAACGAAATAATATTTTTATATGATTACCATAATTTTCAAAAATATGGGTCTTCATTAGTAACAGAATAATGAATTTTACTTACGATATCTTCATATCTGCAGTAAGTTGCAAGAGGCAATACGTCAGACAACCAACAAAATCAAGTTCATGATTTCCAGCTCCAAACACCAAGCTCCTGAAATGCAGAACAAGAAATTAATATCTTAACTATTTCTCCTAAACACAATGGTTACAAAGTTCGCATTTTTCACTAATTCCTCAAAATCCTAAACTTAATTTCTCAGCATACTAGTTTAACATTGGCATTACAGCTCATGAAGGGCTTAGTCGGCCAGATTGGTTTCAATGCTACGGCCATATAGGCTCCCATTACAGTTTTCTTGACTTTCCACACAGCATTTCTCTATCTACTTTAATTTAAATAGCTCCCCAATTATCATATGTGATACATTTGTGCAGATGGCAACGTTACAAACTAACATTCTTGTTTACAAGTGACATCAGTCATATCGTAGTGTAGCCACAGGTACTGCTTTTACGTAATATTTCATGTATATCCGTAAGTTTTACAACAAAGGGAAAAAAAGAATAGCCTGAACCTAATCAGATTTGTGTGAAGACCTAATAACGTTTTCAATCTTAGAATTTATTTATTTGCTTCATAAAATTCTACAAACGTTGTTCTCACAACACTCTTTAAAACTGCCATACGAATATATTTTCTCTTAAGACCTACATTTTTTTTGTTCAGATTGTTATGCATTTTCACTCTTTTTTTTTTTTCTAAAGAATTTCCATTTTCTCTTCAAATCATATCACTTCAATACTCGTATACAATAGCTAAACACACCGAAAATTAAACTATATGTACTGGCTTTTATTACTCTAGCAACTCTAAAAAATGCAGAAAACCACCCCACATCTGCCTTCTCAATATCCCTTTCGCCGAAGTAACTCCACGTATCATAACAGTACGAAAACAAATGCCGTAACTCATCAGATACGTAGTACCAGTGGCATAACTTACACACTCCCTGAGGCTAGTAGGTCCAAAAACGTTCAGTGGTTACTGAAGCATGCTTGAAAATGAGTTCAAAATAGTACCGGGGCCTCATAACGCATTATGCAACGTAATTTTCCATACTTCACAGCCCTCTTTGAAGTATATAATTCTTTTTATTCTCTGGCATAGACCTCAAGAATCGATGTGTATTTCTACAGGTAATAGCTGAGTAACTTTACCCATGGAAGTGTATCCAATCGGAAGGAGTTCGCATCGTATACCCCCGTCGACTGCCTCAGTTGCTATGGTGGAGGGATAGCTAAATAAAAACTAAAAGTTACGCCAGTGCGTACTACCTCAGAATTAAATCCGACTAAAACTACTCGATGAGCAAACCAATACGTTTATTATAAAAATTTACGTGTAACAGTTTCGCCAACTATCCACTTTATCAAATACTATCTGATAGTGACTGATGAAGCCAAGTATTTTTACAATAAAAGTATTGTTTTGCTCAGCGAGTAGTTTTAATCGGATTTAAGTCTACTAAAGCAAGCTTGTACATGGAAAATATTACCTCAGAATGCTGAATCTCACTGAAAACTGAAGTCGGGACCTCACACATCAAAGACAGAACTAGTCGGCTACTCGAGGGCATATACAGTGCATTATTCATACGTAGTTCCGAAATTTCTTGTTTTCAAAATTCATTTTCTTTGTTATTACATTACCAAATAGGGAAATAAGATTCCAAAACAATAATTTCCATACCTGTGAGTAGTTAGTTTATGCAATGCTTCTAACACTGACATTTGGTCAGCTATGGATTCTGTAGGTCGAGAGAGAAGGAATAAAATTGTGCGATTCAGGCAGTGATAGATTCCTTCCAAAGATAGAGATGTTATGCTCGCTGGTCGTCTTTTAGCTTGGGAGATCAACTTTATCACAAAATCAAATACTTCATGTGGGTCTTTTGTAAATGTACCTGTAAAACAAATAACAAGAAAAGTAATATAAGTACATACATACATTACGAAGTAGAGAAACCATCTGCGACATTTTTTTTCTTAATTAAATAGTATGACTAAGCTACAAGTGCCAAGGTATTTATCCCAGCAAAATTATTTTCGGAAGCAGCTGCTGCTTTTATCCTCGGTCGCTTCAATTACACGAAACTATGAATACACTAAACTCACATATTTATGTGTCCTTCATTAAACAAAACATAAAAATATGAATATTTGGGTACAAGGAAAATTTTAGAATTTTGGAAGTCAGAGCAGTAATGCTTTTAGGAAGAAGATAACCAACGGGATGTAAATCTTCCTTTCTACAATCAACGTTTAGTTTTCTAATAAAATATGTGAGGAAAAATGCAATAACTTCTTACCGAAAAGTTCACTTTTAGATAATTTTGGGTGTTTTCTGAGAAGTATTTTTTAATGAATATTGAATATACATCCTTAGTTAAAATATTATTTTACAAACA
This sequence comes from Thermobia domestica, assembly GCF_964235325.1. Classification (NCBI taxonomy): domain Eukaryota; kingdom Metazoa; phylum Arthropoda; class Insecta; order Zygentoma; family Lepismatidae; genus Thermobia; species Thermobia domestica. The sequence goes on along the minus strand of NC_137454.1, from coordinate 219,256,606 downwards.
TTAAAGCTGAACTGTCTGTTATCCAGGATCAAAACAAATCGCTATTTAAACATGCTGTTCCATATTCAATGAAGAAAAGAACTTCAAGAAAATAAATAAAAATAACGTTGAATGTAAGTAAAGATTCTTGAACCAAATTACAAAATTTTAACGTAAGCTCATCGGTAATTATTCATAGGCTACAAAAATTCAACTTCGTATAACTAATTAATTATACCTTGCCATAATTTGTCCACCAGTCTTCCAGCTAGATAGAAGACATTGGGAGCAATGTACTGTGGGCTTCCCCCAGGTACAACTGGAAGAGCAGCCTGCTCTCCTATCAGAACATCAGCTGCTAACAGATGTTCCATAAGAGTTCCTAGAACCTCCGTCTGATAGCGGCTCTGTTGAGCCCCACTTGAATTCTCTGGAGAAGCCTGTACGAATAACAAAACAAAAGCATTTACAAAGATACAGATACTACATCTTCATTCAGAAAGGAATATTCAAACTTTGATTAATCATTTCATTTTCTCATATACACGCCTCATTATATTTATTTATGCTAATAAAACCGAATCTGACTAATTATTTTACAATAGCAGCCAATATTAAATACCATTTTGTATAATTAATTTAACTGAATTAAATATTTCGACTCCCCCCTCCCTCAAAACAAAAATGCTACTACAAGAGGATATAAGAAGGTAGGATGAAAGAATACAATTACCAAAAAGATATAAGAGGAAAGTGAGGTACGCAGGAATTTTAATGAGGGAGTGGGGTTCATAAGCATAACACTAATCGAACATTATTCCTTTGATATTCAGTACATAAAATGAGACATCTAAAGTATTCACAAGAAAGAGGGTTTGAAATCTAGAACACTGTTTCATTATAAACCATGCATAAACTAATTTTTTTATTAGTTTATTCGAAAGATACCATAGTTTATTAAAAAAAATACCGGAAGGTGAAGCAATCCTTCAATGGAACATCAAATAAAAATTCTGTCAGTAGGATAATGAGATAGATGGAACAAGATAATAAATACCGTATTTGCCAGTATGTAAAACGCATTCTGCCCCTTTGAGGATAGGTCAAAAAAATTGAACGCGTCTTATATGTCGATAGAGAGATTTTGATTATTTCAGTTTCAATAAGCATTTCTTACTCTGTATTTCTTTGTGTCTTCCATGATTCCTCACGGTATGCAACAGCATTACAAACATGTACAGTTCAGTGGCTTATACGTATTTTGGATAGAACTCTTTATTTACTGTTTCAAAATATGTATGCTTTTCTCTGGATGTATATGCGTTATAGATATTTAGACATGCGAGTGCGATTCAACATTTAGTTAAGCAGTATTAACCCGCATATGTTTCTTACTAAAGTATCATTTTGTACTTTAATCTTTATAACACGCAGTGGAAATTTTTTTTCTTTCCTCAGAACTGAATGCAGGAAACAGAGTGCGTTTTATATGTCAAATACGGTAATTAAAGGAAAACAAAATAAATGCAAACAAACTATATGAACTCTGAAGAATCTCTCTCTCTCTCTCTATATATATATATAAAACACGTAATCTACCTCTAAAACAAGGTCTATAACAGGAGGTCCTTTCCCAGACACAGGCAAAGATAACGAATCTACTACTATCACTCTCACGAAATCCATAATAAACTTCTTTGCTGGGTGATTGGTCAATCCAGGATCCTTAGAAGGAGAACAGATAAGCACTACATTATCTGTTCCAGGATACGACTGCAAAAGAAGAGAAATACTTTTTAGTATTATGACGTAAATGCTACTAGAAACAGTGACTCGTATATACCTTTTAGTATTATGACGTAAATGCTACTGGAAATAATGACTCCTGTATACGTTTTACTACTATGATGTAAATGCTACTGGAAGCAATGACTTCTATCACATAAAATTCGACTCATAAACTGTAATTCGCGTAATTCTACATGGAAATGATGACTTACTTGTAACAAGCTAAATGTGTTCTAACATTCCACTTACAATTCTAATATTTTGTACATAAATATTTCAGCTTCCAATCATAATAGAATACGGTAAATACCCCTTTCAGTATTAACGTACGTAACGAAATTCAACACACAATAATCAAAAAGCTACAAACGTATTACAATTTACTGTCATCTACATTAAGATAATAAATCCCTAACGAGCAGATGATTTACACTAGTATAACACTCAATTTCACAAATTCAATATAGCGAACGTAGGAAAAGAGAGAATTACTTAATGAACGTAAGAAATAGTTTTTTAAATTAAACTAACTTACCTCCGTGTTCCTTGAAGTCAGGTAGATGAATTATAGTTTCTGAATATTTCGAAAAACAAAACAGTTTCTCTTTCAACAGACAAAAAGAAATGAAATGAAATCTTTGAGTTTTACGTCCCACGGTTACGCCGGTTAGGCTAAAGGAGACGGGGATGATGAGTAATGAATGAAATGGTGGAATAAAGAGAGTGGGAGGAAACGGGAGAACCCCAAGAAAACCCACGCACACGGTGTTTGTCCACCACAAAGTTCACTTTGCGGGGGCTGGGATCGAACCCGAGACCCCAAGCACCAGAGGTGAACGCTCTCTACCACTGAGCCACCGCGGCCCCCTTTTCAACAGACAAGTCTTCTACTTAATCATGTATCCGTAAATTGTTACATATTTTTGGTTGCCTACTTTATTTCAAGGAACATTGAGAACACTGGGGAAAGATTCTAGATAAATAACAAATTTCTGACTTTCCACCACGGATGATGAGAGATTTTAAACTATTATTACATGTTCCTTCTAACTTGTTTAAGATAATAGCACGATTTTCAACGAACGTAGAAAGTCCGGAATTCTCTATGTCTGTCTGTCTGTTATTTGCGTTTAATTTTGAACCCTGTATTGGATAGAGCATTAAAAACTAGCAGAGAAAGTGATTAAATTATTCGCGCCACTCTTACCGTTCCCGAGATATTGGCCAAAAAATGGCCGATTTCCAAAGATTTAAGGAGCCATATCTCGGGAACTCTAAGTCATAGAGAGATCATATTGGTGTTATCAATATCTAAAAGGACGATAAATATTTTGGTACCAAATAGTAACCGGTGGCCACTGTCCAACTGGCCACTGGTTTGGCCAATTGGCCAGTGGCCACTAATTAATATCGGAACCAAAATATTTACCATCCTCTTAGGTATTGATTAAAACCAATATTTTCTATCTGACTTACCGTTCTCATGATATTGGCCGAAAAATGGCCAATTTCTAGATATTTAAGGAACCATAAGTTGTAGAGAGATGATATTGATATTGATCAATACCTTAGAGGATGGTAAATATTTTGATATCAAATAGTAACCGGTGGCACTGTTCAACTGGCCATTGGCCAAACCAGTGGCCAGTTGGACAGTGGCCACCGGTTACTATTTAAACCAAAATATTTACAATACTCTTAGGTATTAACACCAATATCGTCTCTATGACTTACCGTTCCCGTGATATTGGCCAAATATGGCCAATTTTTAGATATTTAAGGAGCCATAATTCGGGAACCATAAGTTGTAGAGAGATGATATTGGTTGATCGATACCTAAGAGGATGGTAAATATTTTGATACCAAATAGTAACCGGTAGCTACTGATTGTCTACTGGCCAACTGGCCACCATTCCCCAAATATTGGCCAAAAATTTCGAATGTCTAGGTATTTAAGCAGCCATATCTCGAGAACTGTCAGTCATAGAGATATGATATTTTGCTAAATTTTGCGAGAAAGAGAAGAAGGTGCGGATAAAAAAAAAAAAAAAATTTACTTTTACATCTAGGAACAATGACAGTTATCCTTCCCGCTCCATCTCTCCATTCTTTTTAAGTTCGTCCTGGCAATGCTCTTGGAGCATTCTCAACTAGTTTTTTATAACCTAATATGGATATTTTATTCTTTTGCATGAATTTTGAAACTGCACTCTGAATGTGGGGGCAGGAGGCGAGAATGCTATTATTCCGATATTTAACTATTATTTCTTCCATGTTTCCTCTAAAGGTTGTCAAAATCACAATACTAAGTGTATACGGAAATTTCATAATCGTCATATGCACATCTTATTTGCTTCCATTACACTCCAAAAAGATGGGGAAACGGTGGGCAAATTCAATACAAAGGATATTGGCGAGAGACCCTCTGAATTGATACGTGGATTTGGAACGGATAAGATCTGGAAATCTAGTGAATGGGTATGTGAACACTTTCCCGGGTTCACCAGATTCAGCTGATAAAAATATGACAAACTGTCTTGGTATGCTGCATAGCTGCGCCTTATAATTTCGCTTACAATAAAAGATTTTAGAGACGTCTGTGACTGGCTATTTACTTTACACAAATAAATAAAAATATCGATATTAACTCTTCATGCCAATGAAACTATAATTCGAGAAAGAATTTCTATAGATCAATATTGAGGAATTTCTATTCATTGTACCATTTTATATCTCTGCATGAACTAGTCTTACATGAATTATTACTATTATTATTTAGTTGTTATTTGGTTCATCTGAAAATGTTTCTAGTAGTATAAGGACTTCTGAAACTTTAGCTTCAATAATTATGGAAAAAAACTGGTGAAATGAGAAGGGAAAAATCCCCTGAAAACCCATGGACACAATGTCTTCACCACAGGCATGGCCTAGGATCGAACCAGGAAATCCCCGCATGAGAGGTAAGCGTGCTACCACTGAACCACTGTGTCCCCAGATATTACTTCAGATTTAATCACAGACTGATTTGAAGTTTGCTTAGTCTGACGGTGAGATTAATAAATTAAGAACTGTATAATGAAACTCCATTTACAAAATGCAGTAACAGGTCTTATTATCATAGTCCCTTCATCTTACAGAGATTGTAATGTCAAATCAAAATCTATGTGGAGAGCACGTATTTTTCTTCAATCTAGATTTTTGTGTAAATCAGGATTTAAACTGTAAGTGTCAATTTATCATTATTAAATATATGTGTAAGTGTCTATGCCCATTGCACCGAAGAAACGAAAAATATATTCAGCAAGTTTCTCGATTCACAGGTTTGTATATGAAACAAAATAAATTTCTTTATTGTCCCATGGTTACACCCTTAGGAGACGGATGATTAATGGAAGTGAATCATAGTGATTTTTTTTTATCCTCTTCCACCGGGAATCGAACTCGGGACCACATGCACCAAAGGAACATGCGCTGAACACTAGACCAGAGGGCAGGGTAGAGGTCTATAAAATATTTGTGTTTCTATTGATCTTATCTTTCACTGGGCGAAGCACAGGCACTTGATTTATGTTAATTGATTAATACATAAATCAAATATTCTCACTAAGAAATTAATTAACACTCCTAACAAGATTCTAAAACGTTACGTAATTTTTCATTCTTTTTAACTGCCGGTGGTATTTTAGACGTCTACAATACACTGAATTTCACTGAAATTTATTAATCTCCTAATCACTAATATGAGTTATAAATTTAAAAATCTAATCTTTACAGAGACTAAAAGTAACCATTAATAGTTAATAAAGTAACTAACTTTATTATGCCTGTATATTTATCTTGTGAAAACTTTCAGAGATTTTTGTGTTCCTTTGGTTAAAATTAAATACACAGATTTTTTTTCCCTATGATTATGTTCCTAGGCTAAGGGATACAGTGACCATGACAATGAAAGAAATGATGGAATAAGGAAGGTAGGATTCACGCACATGGGTTTGGATACCACAAAGCCTACTTGGCGTGAGCGGGTTCGTTATGCGTAAAAGGGGTATAATCACAGTCTACGAAACATTCATAACTAATTTTCAAAAGCTGGAAGAAAGAAAAAAATGCAATGCCTTTGTAACATAACTGAAAAAGAAAGAACGACGAACATTCATTGACAGGAAAGCATTCATAATATAAAAGCACTAAGTATTGTGCTTCACATTCCTATGTCCAGTAGCACCTTTGGGAATTTGCTTTCTCAGAACATCAAACTGTGAAAAACTTGAAGGTAACTTATATTTTTAGTAAATTTGTTAATGGTACTATTCCAATTCTTATCCAGTCTCCTTTCATCCAGATTTAGCTGAGACTTCCTTGTCCTAATGTAATGCGACTTTTTTCAATACATGTTCCTTTCAATTGGAGAAGTAGTTTGGTGAATATTCTTAACATCCTTAATAGTGTAGTTTGACATTCCTAAATATTTTGACAACCAAGAAACAGACGGATCATGATCCTTAAAATCTCTTATATGTTCCTTAATTTAGTGAATTTTTAAGGTAATAATGATATTCTAGATATTCTTCCTATTAATCACAATTCTAAATTGCCAAATTTTAAATTTAATTAAATACAAGAACTACCTTACCTTTACTTCATCCCCTGGAGTAGAAGCCTCACTACTAGCCTCACTAGATGACTGACGTGGGAAAAGTGTCCCCGCTAAAGCATTTAGTACCTCACCGCTCATAAACACAGGCATGAAATCTGCTACGTTGTGGTACAAGAAGAAAAGAAACTGGATTATTGTAACGGGATAGTCTCTAAGCCATTCGGGCAAGCTATCTGGGCTGGAAGTACAAAAAAAAAGAAATATATTTTATTAATATGATACAAGATTCTCACAAAAATGTTAAGTTTATGTAATACAAAACATGTGTAGTTCCCCGCCTCCGCGTATACATAAGAAAAAATTATCAAGATACTTCTCTTCACATTTATTTTAAAGTTCATTCCTCTCATTCTTAGACTCAGAATCCTGTATCACACAAAAGCGAACTTGTAAGAAACAGATGAATATACACTATTTATTACTAGCTTAGCTATCAAAACATTTTATTTTTAATACAACTGCTACTACTCTAGACTGACCACTCCTAACCTCACCCTGTCTTTCCCATTCAGTCCAGGTTACTAACAAATAATAATCCTGAACTCCCTCGAGGTTATATACTTAAAGAGTCCGCGCCCTTGGCGCAGGCGAGCTGAGTTTGATCCTCGGTGGGAGCTCATGTGATTTAGTTCCCATTTTGAGCTGTAGTTCCACGTCTCATATAGCCTCGATGCTGAACGGGGCATTAAACTCAATATGAACGAAGTCCATAATATCAAATAATCATTAAACCAAGACCTGGAAGCTTATTTATTACCTCCTGAGATTCAAGTTAGTATTTCATGGTATCAACTAACTGCAGGCATCGGAGCGTCTAATGGCATTGAAAATAGCTACTTTGTAGATCAAATAAAGTACAAAAGGAGACTTCGTAGACTAAATATAGCAAAAAGAGGAGACTTTGTAGACCAACCCGCCTCTGATAAGGAACTTCACGAATCACCTTTCAGTCATAAGTTAGAAAATGTAACTTTTTTATAGTAATTTACCCCTACCAAGATGCCGGTTAAGACCAGAAATAAATAAATAAATAAATAAATAAATAAATAAATAATATATATATTCCAATCTTCACAGATGATTAAATACATTTATAATTTTCGAACATATATAAAGAAAGCTGATGGACAACTCAGCTGTACAGTCTTCAACACTTCAACAGAACAAAGCTTTTATTTCTGGTCCTGGATGGGGATTGGCTTTTTTCAAAGATACAATAAAATCATTATGATTTGACATCTGAGGAGCATTATATATAATATTAAAAAACCTTTGCACTTGGATAAACTTTAGTTCTTTGACTATGCATTAAGAAAGAGCATTAGAGCATTTCTCTTCTTTTCAACACTTTTTTGAACAGCTTGAATGTCATCTTCTTTCAATGACATGACACCTTTCAACATCCCCTAAGCGATTTGTGCCTCCCTCAGGTCCCTTTTTTTAAGAGCTTTTCGAAGTCTATCTGTGACTTCACCAAGCAGAGAAGTTGCAGATGGTCTCACAATAATTCCTCTTCCTTTCACTAAGCTGGCTTTCAATTTCTTCTATGTTCTTCTTAGCACTTCTTGTATTTTTAGTTTTTGTTCTTCTGTTTTTTTCAACTTCTCTTCCTCTTCTCTAAGTGTGGCACTTCTTTCCTGGGCTAGTCGCTGTTCCTCCAGAAGTGTTGGTAATGTTCATGAGCATTTTGACCCAAGGAAATCATCTTTTTACAAATTAGAACGAGATGAGACTTGTTGTCATAAAACTTTGAGGCATCTTTCACAATCAAAGTACTGTTTAAGGTTCTACAAATAATGTTTAAGGTTCTGAGTCTTTTTCCTGTCAGAGCATTTTTTGATACTGAAAATCTCCTTTCAATATCTGTATTACCATGGGACAGGCAGCGTGTAGCTTTTATTACTTTACTTACTAGAAGAAATTTTGGTGAACCATCCGCCTTCTTAAGTCCCATAATATAAGAACTAGAATGCCCTAACAGGGAAATCTTGATGGTATTGAACTCCCATACATCGAATAGATCCGCCATTTTAAGGGTGGCAAAAAGGTAATTGTTTCGTAAGGCCGCTTACTAATCTTTTAGGATACACCTGTTCAATTGTTTAAAAACGTGCGAAAATTATACGTTTAAAACATTCAACGGCACTTGTAACAAAATATTCTGAAAGTGAAGTGATTTCCTCATTTCTGTTACCCTATAATAGTCAATAATATGTGGATGTCGTCGTTATTTCGTAACATTGAGGAATATATACATACGAGGAGTGTCCGACGTTTTTGTCCCTGACTGTACTTATATTTGGCACTCATATATCATTGTATAGTCACAGAGACTCAATAGGTGTACTTCATTCATTTACTCATGAAGACCGGAGATACGGATTTTATTTGCTCGTATACATCAGTTAATTGAAACTTACGGAATACATCACCTTAGAGAGGAAATTCTCGAATCGAAGGCTGCAATGAGACCATGCTCGAATTTACACTGCGACATAGCAAAAGGCGTATCTAGTTCTTATATTATCTCAATTTACAACTAATTAAATTAGGATTCCCACTTATTTTGCAAGTACGAATTCACTTACGTTTCCAGATCATGATTTATAAATTTCCGATTCTACATATAATGGAAAAAGGCATCTATATTTTCCTCTTGCTATGGGTTGACTCTGTATGAACATTTATATAGTCGTTAAGCCGTAACATTATTTTTAAATCGGAATGCTAAACAAAAAAAGTTCTGCTGTAGCGAAATAAAGGTTTAGAAACTGAATTTGAGAAGTATAAATCCATACTTAAAATTCTTTTACTTTTCCAGGTTTTTAAAGGTTTCTATGACTATGATCAAATTCTATGACTTTTGAGTTAGATAAATTCCCTCACTTTCCCGGTTTACTAGGTCGATGGGAACCCTGTTAAATAAAGAGAGGTGGTAACCAGTGTCTCTTCAAGGCCTGTCTTTTGGGGGGCACTGCCCCCCCCCCCCCACTCTGAAAGTGCCCCCTCGGAGCAGGCCAAAATAATACGTTTATAATATAATAATAAATAGAATAGTATCAGCAGTGCCCCTTCGGAATATTATTTCTGAAACACTGGGTGACTTGTTGCGAATTACCTTGTAGTTAACAAAAAAAAGTAAGACCAACACATAAGAGTCTCCCTGGCAACCTCCCTCTAGGCAGACAGAAATCCCTCCAACCTCCCACACAAACACGGACTATATTTATAACCTTGTATTTGTGTATTTTATGTTATTTATCCCTCCAATTTCTATTCATCATCATAATTTTCTTCTTTTATTTAATTATTGGCAATTTCTAGTACATTGGCCACAATCCAAACAATATGACTAAGTAAGGATAAAAAAAAAGAGACTTAGTAGACTAATGTTTCAAAAATAGAGACTGATAGAGACTTTGGCCAAAAAAAGATACTTTTAGATGAAAAAGAGACTCGCTCCGATGCCTGTAACTGTTTATTCACGACATTCTATGCACATAGTCATTTTCATAGAAGGAATAATGCTCTCTCAAGAGTAATACGAAACTCTTAACGTTGCTATTTAATTGAAATTGATCTCAAATAGCTTGCCTCAGAATTTTATTTGTATTATAACGCTGTTAATCCGCTTTGTTAAATATCTTGGGATTGTGCAGGGCCACGCCAGAAGCCATTAAGTAATATATAGATCCTCCTTCAATCTATATCTTTCAAGTCAAACGGATTTGTATCATACTGTGTGTCATAGTGTTGTGGACAGATTCTACGAATACCACAAGGTTGATAAAAGACCCTTTCTTTAACACTTTTTACATCAATCATTGAAATTACGTCAAAACCTATATATATAAAAAAAGACGTAAACTACACTAAAATGTCATGTTTAATCAATAGGATACCATACATAATTTTGATCTACTCGTATTAAAGTATTAGAATACATTCCGTTCACTTAACTAGTGACATGTTACCATTGAGATCACAAACGTGAAGGAACACTTGAAATATAATCAATGGGCATATGAAACCAGCTATTTAAAATAACTGAATTATTTACCTTTTTCCTTCTTGATTAAGCATTGTTCGCACCATTCCTAGAAGAACGATGATGGCTTCTGGACAGAGTGTAACTTTTCCAGCCACGTGAGTGAGGGACTGACTAGCAGGAACGCCAAACATAAAATTCCATACAGAATCTAAGTCCAACTGAAATAATACCAACATTACATTAGTACATCCAATATACACACACTGAGGACAAAAATCATTGTTGAGATAGTAACCTTTTACTAACCTTTTAACATAGTAAATCTTTCCAGTGAATTCTAATGAGTTAATTTGCCGCGAACGGTGCGGATTTCATCTAAGTTTTCTCTTCTTTCCCTTTTCTTTTTTTAAATGGTAAAAAATTGTCCAAGATAGGAAATCACTTCTTAATCGATAGAAATGTATTCTTTTCCTGAAATCTGTCCCACTTTTGATTACATTTTTCCTCTTCAAAAATATTCATCTCCCCCCTCCCTCCTTATTAAACAAGCCTAATAGAAGCAGTAACTGGATATTAGCTCATAAAAAATTTAATCCGAGATCTGACATTAAAAGATCAGTATATCCAACCCAGTACGTTAAATGTAATATTAAAATGAATACATCATAACGTTAACGGCATTAATATGAAACAAAACAATATACTAATCCTTTTTTGTTATATGGATCTATTACTTTTTACCTCATTCAACAACTGCGGGACTATCACAGTGTGTGGAAGTTTATTTTACAGCACATATTTCAAAATTCTTTCGCATTACTATCTTAAAACTAGAAGTACCACACATGTAATTACGATACTTCAACATACCTTTGAATCTGCTGGAAGAAGCTTAACTGGTTGCCCCATCATAAGGGCCATTAAAAGAAAATAAACTTCAGGTACATCAATATGTTGAGGCATTAGCCAGTTTAATCGTTGAAAGCCAGGTACGTTGAAAGCCTCTGTTTTTACTTCACGTGTAAAAGTCTTGGGATTTGCAGTGCCAATCTGGTAACCTACAAAAAGTAAATAATACATTCTAAATACGGCATTTGCATCATATTTTTGATTATTATATACAAATATCAGTAAAATATACTGTCAAATTTTCTGCTTATTAACAGGGAGAAAAGGAAGGAAATACTAACAAAAATGTCAATATCAACAAGCTCTCATTTCGAAAGTTTGAGTACCAGAGTGGTCATCTTCACTTTAAAGAAAACAAAAATTACAGCTAAATTCCCTTTCCTTAAGGTCTAATATCTTACTATATATAGGTATGTCCCTAAAAATATGAGACGGGAAAAAATCCATAGTAGACACCAGGACACAGGAATAATACAATACTGTAATTATGTCAATCTACATTGCGCGTACCCTACTTTGGCTCTAACACTTGAATTGTGTTATCCAGTTCCAGAACATCAAAGTTTTAAATGTGTACGTGTTTCTTATTTATTATGAAATTAATACTGGAATAACGTTTAGTGTCAAGTTTTATTTGAGTGCTTCAGCATTTAATATGAACGAATTAAGTAGCTATACTATATTAAATAAGATTTAAGGAATTCATTGAATTCACATATCGATAAATATTTTCATACTCTTCTGACAGCAAGGGACTGCAATCTTCTTATTGAGTCAAATTCATTGAAATTAACATGTCGTATTTTATAGAGCATGGAAATGTTAGAAGCTTCAATAGGGCTCAAACCCAGAAAGTTTTCTTTGCTCTGTCGTAGTGCAGGATCATTTCATTTTGAGTACAACCTTTAAATTTAGATCAAATTCGCTAAAATATGTTCTAATTTCTGAGATCCTGATTAAATGTCTCAATTTTGAAGTCCAGAAACTGACAGTTTCTATTGACTACGGGCTGTTACACTTACTCTCAAAAGTGCTTTTGCAGTGAGCGTAATTTTACAATGGAACACTCAATCATGCCTTTGGGAAACTACCTTCCAAATACAGAAGATAGAACTAATGTGAAGTCAATTATTAATTACCGAAAACAATTAGTATCTCTATGACAAGATATAAATCCCAAACTCTATTATCTAAAATATAACTAAAGATGAACAAATGTTAATATGATGCAATACTACAAAGCCAAACAGACTTTTATGCAGTAGGATGTATGAATATTAAACAGAACAATAGCGATGAAACAGAATAACAAGAATAATATTGTAAAATAATACTGAACAATCAAATTTTCTCTTCATACTCTCGAACTTCCGCTCCGGCTAAGTTGCCATTAGATCATACAACTATACGACAACTACCTGGCAATATACCAATTACTACACCCCAATTCCCAAAAATATTTCCTTTATTTACGTTTAATATAAATAAATAAATAAATGAAATAAAATAAAATAAAATAAAAAACTGATCTCTCTTTAAAAGGTCATATTCTTGTAACCATAACGTAAGAAATTTTAATCGGCTTAAAAAAAAAAAAAAAAAAAAAAAAAAAAAAAAAAAAAAAAAACGAAATAAGGTTTACATGTGTTTAATTGCATCTATGATAAGGATACAGAGATCTTCAAAGGTTAGATGGGTGACTCAATCATATTACTAGTAACAAAATTGTACAATAACTACAATAAACGTATTTTATTTCACTCAATTATTACAATAAACGTATTTTATTTCACTCAATTATTAAGTCTTCCACTAGCGAAAACGACTGCTGCTTTTCTTCTTATTACCCGTTTCACTAGGAACTATTCCAACACTAATAAAAAGTTTAACCTGTGATTATACTGGGAGAATCAAGAACATACTTCGAGCTTCATGAATCGAATTCGCAATCTGATTGCACTGTGATTATGTTACGTTTACTCTATTTGTTCTGGGATATTTTAGTAACATTCATTAGCTAGGACAAAGCGAAATTGGATGTAGGACAGTCTTGGCTCACATTCATTTGATATCTCTATTTCCATCAATTTCGTTTAGAAAAATATAAATGAAATACACTGAAAAGTTGAACTCACCTAATACAATGCCAATTTTATTCTGTAAGACAGGCTCTGTCTCTCGAAGCCAACCACCGTTTGTCGTTCCTTCTCTGAACTTCTGCAACAAAGGGCTGCATGAACAAAGAATCACAAGGATTCTTAAGCCCCAAACCACAGTTGAAGGGTGGAGATGACCTTGCAGAAAAAGCAATACCCAATCGAATCCAAGAACTCGTGAAATTTCTTCACAAAACCTACAATAATAATAATAATAATAATAATAATAATAATAATAATAATAATAATAATAATAATAATAATAATAATAATAATAATAATTATCATCATCATCATCTTCTTCTTCTTCTTCTTCTTCTTCTTTTCAAAGCAAAGATGAAGTAATGACGATTCCGAAACTGAGGACCCTCCAAAATTGCTTCCACACATGTACATCAAAATTCAGAGATAAAATATTTACTTTATTGGCGAAGGTCGGACACTAATTGACCAGATTGTACTGTTCCTACACAGATTTCACAGAAACAAATAACATTAGTACAGTTCATAGCAAAATTTCGCTTCATAACAATGAAGAATTCTAAAGAACACTTCAAACTGATTAACGAGTTACTTATTGTTTTCCATGAAATATTAGGTAACCAAGAAAGTTCATGTGGTTTTTGAGAACAGTTAGTGGTGAAATTGATTCTGATGATGTCGTATGTTTACATTCCTTTCAAACCTTATTCAGCAGAGAGTTGTTCAGTGCACCACGTTTCGCTATCGGTTTTGTAGGAAATGCAATCTTCGAAAGAACGTCGTTTCGAGAGACGTCAGTAAGGGAATGGACTGCTCAAAAGTGGTTCAGCCACTTTTTTTTTTTTTTTTTTTTTTTTTTTTTTCGGAGACAAGAGACTTGAAGACAAGCCTTGTGTTGGTCGTCCATCCGCCCTCGACAAATTCTAGGTAGAGCAGGAAATTAAACAGAATCCTCATCAAACCTGCCACGAGCTTGCACACAGGTTTGGAGTATCTGACGAAACCATTCAATCATATCTTCATAACCTTGAGATGACATGGAAGCTAGCAAGTGGGTTCCTTATGTCCTGTCCGAGGGAAGCAACCTTCAACGGTTGTCGTTGCTGTCGCTCCATAATAAAGCCTCGTTCCTGGACCACATTTGGACATGTGACGAAAAATGGATCATATATGATAACCGGAAGAGGAAAACACCATTGGTCGACTTCTCGTTCAGTCTCATTGGCAACTAAACCGGGCATTCACCAAAAGAAGGTAATGCTGTATGTCTGGTGGACCAGCGCTAACATAGTCCACAATGAGTATCTAGAAAGCGGGAAAAGCGTAACCGGCGAGGACTACTCGTCACAATTGCAAAGAATTTCAGCTGCACTGCTCCAGAAGCACCCAACACTAGTCAACAGTGAAGTTCTCCCTCTCCACGATCTTGCCAAACCTCATATGGCAAAAGCGACCAAAACATTGGGCTGGGAAGTTCTGCCTCATCCACCCTATTTCCCGGACGTCGCCTCTCAGACTATGCCTGTTTTTGGACATGGATAACTTCCTGCGAGAACACGAAGTTAGAAAACACGACGATGTCACAAAGGCTTTATCAATTTTTGGGCTCCAGAAAAAAAAATCAAAAAGGATATTTATAAGCTTGTCTCTCATTGGGAACGTGTCTTGGAAGCCAATGTGATTATTTCGAAGAATAAAAGTATTTAAGATTTTTGTGGATCGTATTTGATGAATGACGAAAACGGCACAAACTTTCTTGGTTACTTGTACAAGCAGCATTCATGATTTTCCTTATGTAACATTTTCTAAGTGTTTAAACTAAATGTAACAAATGTCTTCAGGCAAGATGATACGTTTGAATACAGTTGAGCATTTATCAGTTTAATTTGTACTTTCTTTCTTAGAGTAACTTTCATCGAGCCTATTGGCCAAGCCATTACATTTGTATGTACTAAGAAATCGCATCACTCAACTGTACTCTTGTTTGAGCGTGTCAGCTATATTTTCGGTAGTTTATGATAGGATGTTTTGGAACTTGAGTTATTAGTAGGTTAGAATAGGATAGACAGTACGGTATTATTTTTACCACTGTATAAATTATTTTAAAAATGCAGACATGAGGTGTATATTTTTGCTCCGAATTTCTTGTTTTAATTTGTTCTTAACGTGACTACACTGCTATCAGTTGAGGACATTTGTTTATCTTCATATACTAATATTTTGAAAGACCAGTATATGAGGTATTATTTTTCGGATCCAGTATATGTACTTGATTCTATTTGTTATATATATATATTGTTATATATATATATTGGTTATACGATTAATGAGTTCTCGATACACTTGTTAGTATTAAGACTGGTTTTAAATTTGAATTTTGAGACTGTCTTTTAATCCGAGAATATTTCAAAATAGAGGAAAATCTATTCGGTTTTTTTTTTTTCCTGTTTTATCGAGAACTTTTCTTAATTTGCTACAATCTGTTATTTCTGGCATTTTTATATGATACCCCAACACTTGAAATGTACGATTTCTTAGTATCTAAAAATGTATGTCCAATACGTTATTTACCTAAGAACTACATACGTTATATTTAAAAAAATAAAATAAAATAAAATTTAAAAAAATACTTATGAATTCTATTTTATTAATACCAAGTATCTCTAATTAATGCCTCGAAGTATTTCAAGGTTTCTATACGCAAGAAGTATATCAAACGTCGCATGTTCTTTTTACTGATAGAAACAATGCTTTAAAATGAATTTTCTGTATATTCATATTGACGTTTACAAGTCACAAGATGAATACAGCATTACTATTTCACTGATTAGAGTGAAGAAGGAACTGATACAATTAACTGATTAAGGTAGTGATGTAACTTACCCTACATTTACACTATTCTTCCCAACAAATAAGAGAGAATGAAGCAGCTGAAGACACCGATTTCGTAACAGTATGCTGCTAATATGGTCTCCTGTATCCTTCTCCTTCTCACCATCTCCTCCGCCGTCTCGGTCTTGCTGTTCTATATGAGGTTCCTGAAGCACCAGCTGCTTTTCACTAATAGAAAACACTGGCAATGTGGCGGCTACGAACTGACCGAATCTGTTCAAAAATAAATTAAGTTTTGTTGCATCTCAGAAAAAGTCACCACAGCCTTCTTACTACAGATTTTTTAACCATAATTTGTTTCATAAGTAAGTTCAATGGTTTTACGAGTCTACAATTTCTCTGAGATTCCGTCGAAGTCCTATAGTTATGTATCTAGTTTATTTTTTGTGTACAGAAAAGGAAACATGTGATTAAAAATGTACATAGTACGAAATGTATAAATTTACCAAAACTTTCATTTTGAAGTTGACTCATGATACAATTATTATTATACCCTATTAAATAGAAAAAAAGTTCTTGAAGAAAATATCATTTTTTACTTTCCAATCAATACGAATTAGCAGCATCAACTTTATATGATAACTAGCAGAAGTGTCACTTCTTAGCATATTCTGAACAATATGCAACCTGTATAGCAGAATAGCCTTTTGGGTTGTCGAACTTGAAGGTATTCACATATCTACAGGATGTTTCAAAACAACACCGACAGCGTTTGAGAGGTGATTCCTGACACCAAGATAAGACAAAAAGTATAGACAACTTGGGTGCACAAATGCTTTCTTTCGGAGCTATAGGCTGCCGAAAACATGAAAAACTGAACTTTGAAGATCCATAACTCCAAAACTACGGGATCTATCGTAGTCATGTCAAGACTTCACTTAGAAACTAGTATATGTTCTATATAACATTTCCAAGTTTCAGAATCTTACGTTACTTCCGCAACAATTTTTATAGAGGTAGTTCTTGAGTATTTCAATTATATGCCCGTAGTCAAACTCCCTCTATAAAAATTGTTGCGTGAGTACCTAAGGATTTTGGAACATATATTTCTGGATGGCGCACATAGTTCCTAACTGAAGTCCTGACCCGACTACGGTAGATCGTATAGGTTAGGATCTATGGACATTCAAAGTTCATTTTTTTTTTTTTTTCATGTTTTTGGCAGCCTATAATTCAGAAAAGGAAGCATTTGTGCACCCAAGATGATCTATACTTTTCGTCTTATCATGGTATCAGGAATCACCTTCCAAACGTTGTGTGTTGTTTTGAAACACCCTATATAAATTTGGACACTCCTCTCTCTTAGGATATAGATTTTAAAGATCCTAACATCCTACGGTCTCTTTCTTGCGATTGCCTAAAAGCTACAAGTACGCCACAAACACACCAAGCCAACGTATAAAAGAACAAACCTACGACGGCTATCCAGAAAGTAACTCACGTTTTGGAATAAAAAGGTAGACATTTTTCACTGTATACATTTTGAAGCGACTCTTACACTACTTTTTGGCATACAAGTAGTGCAAGTCACCATACAAGTTTAGGCACTTATCATAGCGATGAATAAACTCATAAGATCCATTGTCATAAAAAGTTACCGCACGTGACTTTTAACCTTTCCTGTACGCCAGCCTGAAGGCCTCCGTCGTCATCAAAGCGCTGCGTTGCTAGCCAGGTTTTCATGTGGGAGAAAAAAAAAAGTGGTAGTTGCTTGGTGCTAGATTCGGGCTATATGGTGGATAATCGAAAACCTCCCGATTAAAGGCCAGTAAGGTTTCATGAGTCCACTTGGCCAAGTGCATTGTCATGAAACCGCAAAGCCTTTGCACTCAGTTTTCCTCGGCATTTGCAATTGTTGCACCATCTTTCAAAAAGTCGATTACCAGTACATCTTCCCTATTCCAAAAGACATACGCAATAGGTTTAATTTGCAGTTTTTATTTTATTTTTTTTTATTTTATTTTTTTTTAACTGGTGTTCCAACTTCTATTAGCTGGTGTATCCTAACTTCTCTTTTACTGTTAACATGCTTAACCCAAATCTCATTCCCAGTAACAATACGATCAACAAAAGAATAGCCGTCTTTGTTATGTGCCTCAAGGAACTTCAGAGCGGCTGTCAACCGCTGTGTTTTGTTTCTCGGATCCTATCTTGCACAAAACTTATGGTAGCCTAACTTTTGGGTCAGAACTTCATGCAATACGCTCCGTGAATTTTGCAGAAACTTAAACGAGAGTTCTGTTATTGTAAAGCCTGGATTTTCAGGGATCTTGTCATTGAGTTTTGCAACCAGTTCATCTGTCACAATGCTCAGTAGCCCATTTCGGTCTTCATCGTGAACATGTCCGGCTATCCTTAAACATGAAGTCTCACTCAACTTTCACTCATCACATGTTTACTGTAAACTTTACACAGTTGTCGATGAGGGTCACTCAGTTCATTCAGTTTAACGTTTCATGTTTATACCGGGTAATCTAAGGGAGACGATGATTAAGGCAAGTAAATGATGATGGAAGAATTGGTAGAAGAAATGTGGGAGGAAACGGGAGTACCCCCAGAAAACCATACACACGATGTTGTCCACCACAAACTTAGTTGGACGGGGATCGAACCAGAGACACCACGCACCAGAGGTAAGCGCTCTACCACTGAGCCACCGTGCCCCCATGTGTGTCACTCAGTTCAGTGTTTTTCGCCAACAAAACCGTACGACTCGTCTCACTTCACAATTTGCAGGATAGTTAATCGAAGCACTCATGTTAACAACGTATTATAAACAGAGCAGAAGCAACACGAACTTCACACGTCCACAGCTGGATGCGTACTGAACGGGAGGAAGTCTCTGCACAAATTGGCGGCGTTTGCTCTGCCTCTAGCGGCACCTCGCCGAAACATACGTGACTTTCTGGATAGCACTTATACATACATTCAATTATATTGTATATAAGAGAAAACAAACACTTTGCATGTACTTTAGCATTTTTAACTCAATTACACTTCCAGCTTATTGACTAGACTACTCGTTAATTGGTTGCTTACATTTACCGACTCTATTCAACACTGATGCTATGTGAAACTTTGAGTTTAACACATATTCCTAGTGAGAATCAAACTCAAGAACACTCCACAGAATGACAGTTATCCAAGATGGAACTCTCCTAGCGTGTTCGCTTTCTATGCATGTGTTCGTAGGTTCAAACCTTGCTAGGAATAAAACTTCCCGTACTTAAACCGAAGTCTTGGTGTTGATTAGATTAATGGCCTCACGGTTACAAAACGATGGACAAAATTAAGCCGGCGCTATAGAATATAACAAATTATGTATTTATCATTTTCATATAATTATTACATATATAGTATTAAGAAACGAATACTTTAGTTAAACGTTCCCTATTTATGTCCATCACGGGAAAGATAAACAAGTAAATCATTGAAACAATTGACGGACTTTTGACAACAATAGAAAGCTGACCGATTTGGAGTTTAATGGCCTCTTCAGTACAAAGGTTATATGACACGTTAATGTAGTATCAGAACCACATGAGCTCTCACCGAGAATCGAAGCGGGATCACCTGTGACAAAAGTGCCTATGCTCATCATGTCACCTCAAGGGAGCTTTGAGAAAACGTATAAACATTAAGAAAACTTCAGGATTCGGTGTTGTTCACCGCAAGTTTCACAAACTCGACACGGTTTCAACACCTGAAACTCCCCATACGAGAGACACAGTTGTTCACTACGTTACTGTGCCTCTACCTTTGGTTCTGTTTATTGATGTATATTGGTACTTGACACGACATTATCCAGGATTATCTAAGGTTCGATGAGTATTTCCAATTACCTATACAAACATTTTAAAAAAAATAATGGTTACAATACTGTAGAGGAAAATTCTTTTAAAAGTCAATTTTCAATAAATGCAAATTTCAAAATTGAAGAATGAATTTTGGAGGAAGAAATAAATCCTCACTTAAATTGTCTACGGATTTTCATTATTTCTTTTATTCAAAAGTACATATTTCAATTGTTTCTTGACTGACTTTCCGAATTGTGGCAATCCAATCTTCAAGAAGAATCAGCAAATCAGCTGGTTGATAAATCAGCAAGTCTAATTTCAACAATTATGTTTTTAATAGCTTAACTAAATAGATATTTCGGTTTGCGATACAACTTCGGCATTTACACAGCTTACTGGGAGCACATAAATTGCTATATATTAAAGGTTACCTGTCGCAAAATAAATTACTATATATTGAAAATTGCTGGCGCACATACAGAAAATTGGAAAGCACTTGTAATTAAAATCATCGTATACAAATAAAATGGTCTAGCAGTCATTCTTTACTACCGATCTATTTCATGAAATATCTAGTTTTCTACAGTTTTTCTATCCCTTTTTAATGTCAATATCTATTTTTGGTTAATAATCTTAATAACAGCGAAGAAATAAAAAAGAAGAAAAAGAAAGAAGAATAATATTACGAATTCAATAACATAATAAAATTTAACTTTACATTGAATTTCGCAATGGTAAAGAAAATTATTGTATTCTTAAACGCTTACCCTAACAGATCAGATGGCCGAGGCTGTCCGTTCAACAACGCGCCAAGCAAAGAAAGTAGGACTTGCCGCGTGGCTGGGTTACTGATATCAGCTAGAATATGCAGTAACTGCTGAACAAGTTGCAGATCTCGCACTACTCTTAAATTATTCCGTTGCTCACTAGACTCTGCTACTAATTCATACAAGTGCTCAAAAAGAGAACGTTGTAAATCTCCTGGAGCTTCATGCCACACCTAAAAAGTACAAGTATCTTAAATAACAAATAACAGAAAAACATACATTTTTAAAAGAAATTCTTATTAATATATTACTAGTATAAAGGCTATGTTTTTTCTCAGTAACCTATAATGAGCACTAAAATGAACTCAAACCTGAATCATCAATATACATTTTACCTTTGGTCTGGCATGGTAATTCAAAAGTATATGAGATTTTAGATTATTTGACGCTTTTATAACAGTTTTAAGAGCTGCAATAAATGATATTTGTATGTAAATATATATAAAATAAAGAATCGAATATCCATTACCACATAAGAAAATAAGATTTGAAAGCGAGTGTACGCATAGAAAATCATTTTATTATATATACTGTACTTAGAATAGCAGTTTCAAATGCCACAGTTGGAAATTTATGTCTGCTATTCTGACCAATATTTTAACGAATAATTATGTTTTGTCAAGTGTAATTAATCTTTTGTCTTGCTCACATGTTTTATCAACGGTAATTAAACTTTTGTCTTCCTCTCACATTCCATTAAAATATGGTATTTAATCTCTCAAAAGAAAACACGAAAAATATTACAGAGGACACTGGTAACTCATTTTTCTTACTCAAACACATTGAATGTAAGCCTAGACCATAATTATGTTTGAAAATAATTTAGGAATGATCTCCAGCTTATGCGTAAGATTACTTGTATTACTCACAATCTCTCTCTATTCTTTATTATCTTCATTTTAATAATTCCCATTTAAAAATGATTAAAGCTTCACAAAGATCTCGTGAATCTCATAATACTGTTTATTTATTCATTTGTGACCGTATGCAAGGGGGTACGCTGCTCCAGCTTTTTTAGATATGTCCTCCTATAAAATATAATGGTGGAAACTCATTTAACACATCCCGTATGCATCATACGATTCGAACGAAATTCCACTATAGAATATGTGCCTGTACAGGACATGCTTTAATTGAAGGCCAAAGCACATGTACCACTGTAGAAAACTGTTAAGGACTTGTTGTCAATTGTTTGAAAAGTTCTTCAGATAACGACGTGTATCTTTGTGCGCGAATTCATTGTATGTGGATCATTGTCTGTGTAACGGCAGCGAAAGCTTACTGTGCAATTACGCAGTTTTAAATGCAACCACGATGGGAGATCGCCAGGATTTTCTCCCAGTGAAATGAAACGTAACCAGTATCGCCTGGCCGTATGGATCGTTCGGGCGACAGAACAGCGACCACTACTGCAACCCAGCCACCATGACCATCAACTGAGTTCACGAACACTAAACAATTGACTACTGGAGGTATGTCTACGTTCCCGTGTTTTGCTTGCACAATTATTCGTCGCCGAGAGACGAATGGAGGGTGATAGTATTCAGGAACGAGTGTGTCTCAGATACTGCGATACTTAGATACTGCGACGACCGTGTGTGTGTCCGTAGACATACAGCATGGATGGAGTAATCCCTATTAAAATTGTTTATAACTTTTTTAATGCTTAAACCAATTTTCATGAAAGAAAAAACTTCTCGCTCCGTGGTAGAACTGTTATGCATTGCTAAAATTCCACATACGCACCACTATTATCCACCAGTTTTTGTAAACGGTTGGGGATGTTTGTGACAATCTTCTGCAGATACTCCAGTGGTATATTTGCAAGAACTCGGCGAATTCGCTTTTCCAATTCATCAAGAATTTTAGATTTTGTGCGACAAAATTCCTCTTTCGCCCATCTCATGAGGAAGAAGTCGCAAAGCGTAGATCAGGTTTTCTTGGTGGCCATTCAAGGGGGCCACGTTCCAACCAGAGTCTTGAAAAATATGTGTCGAGCCACGCACGAGCAGGACGTGTGAAATGAGGTTTCCATGAACGAAAATTCAACTTTTCCTTTAGGAAAGTTCAAATTGTGTGTCTAGTGAAACCATTTTGGTGAGATGCCTGTTTTTGTGATTTCTAAGGACTTGAACATTCCCTGAATCACTTGCACATTTTCCTTCGTTCTGAATCTTGCGGGGCGGCCGCATCTCCTAATATCTGCTACAGAACTTGTGTTCATTAGTTTCAAATCGCAATTTCTTATGATCGTTACATCTACCGAGGCACGAGGTCATTTCACACATCAGCATCATCTCCGTACTTGTACCACGGACTGCCATACTTCGTATTGGGATGCCAGCTGAGCCCGTTCGCACATGGTTAAACGTTGCGCCATGGTGGACATAAACGAGATCTCATGTAATAAATTATACCATTGTAATGAGCATAATGTTTCATGAAAATTGGTTAAGTATTAAAAAAAAAGTTATAAACAATTTTTAATACTCTTAAATTATTCCGTTGCTCACTAGACTCTGCTACTAATTCATACAAGTGCTCAAAAAGAGAACGTTGTAAATCTCCTGGAGCTTCATGCCACACCTAAAAAGTACAAGTATCTTAAATAACAAATAACAGAAAAACATACATTTTTAAAAGAAATTCTTATTAATATATTACTAGTATAAAGGCTATGTTTTTTCTCAGTAACCTATAATGAGCACTAAAATGAACTCAAACCTGAATCATCAATATACATTTTACCTTTGGTCTGGCATGGTAATTCAAAAGTATATGAGATTTTAGATTATTTGACGCTTTTATAACAGTTTTAAGAGCTGCAATAAATGATATTTGTATGTAAATATATATAAAATAAAGAATCGAATATCCATTACCACATAAGAAAATAAGATTTGAAAGCGAGTGTACGCATAGAAAATCATTTTATTATATATACTGTACTTAGAATAGCAGTTTCAAATGCCACAGTTGGAAATTTATGTCTGCTATTCTGACCAATATTTTAACGAATAATTATGTTTTGTCAAGTGTAATTAATCTTTTGTCTTGCTCACATGTTTTATCAACGGTAATTAAACTTTTGTCTTCCTCTCACATTCCATTAAAATATGGTATTTAATCTCTCAAAAGAAAACACGAAAAATATTACAGAGGACACTGGTAACTCATTTTTCTTACTCAAACACATTGAATGTAAGCCTAGACCATAATTATGTTTGAAAATAATTTAGGAATGATCTCCAGCTTATGCGTAAGATTACTTGTATTACTCACAATCTCTCTCTATTCTTTATTATCTTCATTTTAATAATTCCCATTTAAAAATGATTAAAGCTTCACAAAGATCTCGTGAATCTCATAATACTGTTTATTTATTCATTTGTGACCGTATGCAAGGGGGTACGCTGCTCCAGCTTTTTTAGATATGTCCTCCTATAAAATATAATGGTGGAAACTCATTTAACACATCCCGTATGCATCATACGATTCGAACGAAATTCCACTATAGAATATGTGCCTGTACAGGACATGCTTTAATTGAAGGCCAAAGCACATGTACCACTGTAGAAAACTGTTAAGGACTTGTTGTCAATTGTTTGAAAAGTTCTTCAGATAACGACGTGTATCTTTGTGCGCGAATTCATTGTATGTGGATCATTGTCTGTGTAACGGCAGCGAAAGCTTACTGTGCAATTACGCAGTTTTAAATGCAACCACGATGGGAGATCGCCAGGATTTTCTCCCAGTGAAATGAAACGTAACCAGTATCGCCTGGCCGTATGGATCGTTCGGGCGACAGAACAGCGACCACTACTGCAACCCAGCCACCATGACCATCAACTGAGTTCACGAACACTAAACAATTGACTACTGGAGGTATGTCTACGTTCCCGTGTTTTGCTTGCACAATTATTCGTCGCCGAGAGACGAATGGAGGGTGATAGTATTCAGGAACGAGTGTGTCTCAGATACTGCGATACTTAGATACTGCGACGACCGTGTGTGTGTCCGTAGACATACAGCATGGATGGAGTAATCCCTATTAAAATTGTTTATAACTTTTTTAATGCTTAAACCAATTTTCATGAAAGAAAAAACTTCTCGCTCCGTGGTAGAACTGTTATGCATTGCTAAAATTCCACATACGCACCACTATTATCCACCAGTTTTTGTAAACGGTTGGGGATGTTTGTGACAATCTTCTGCAGATACTCCAGTGGTATATTTGCAAGAACTCGGCGAATTCGCTTTTCCAATTCATCAAGAATTTTAGATTTTGTGCGACAAAATTCCTCTTTCGCCCATCTCATGAGGAAGAAGTCGCAAAGCGTAGATCAGGTTTTCTTGGTGGCCATTCAAGGGGGCCACGTTCCAACCAGAGTCTTGAAAAATATGTGTCGAGCCACGCACGAGCAGGACGTGTGAAATGAGGTTTCCATGAACGAAAATTCAACTTTTCCTTTAGGAAAGTTCAAATTGTGTGTCTAGTGAAACCATTTTGGTGAGATGCCTGTTTTTGTGATTTCTAAGGACTTGAACATTCCCTGAATCACTTGCACATTTTCCTTCGTTCTGAATCTTGCGGGGCGGCCGCATCTCCTAATATCTGCTACAGAACTTGTGTTCATTAGTTTCAAATCGCAATTTCTTATGATCGTTACATCTACCGAGGCACGAGGTCATTTCACACATCAGCATCATCTCCGTACTTGTACCACGGACTGCCATACTTCGTATTGGGATGCCAGCTGAGCCCGTTCGCACATGGTTAAACGTTGCGCCATGGTGGACATAAACGAGATCTCATGTAATAAATTATACCATTGTAATGAGCATAATGTTTCATGAAAATTGGTTAAGTATTAAAAAAAAAGTTATAAACAATTTTTAATAGGGACTTAATTCCCGCCCACCCTGTATGTGTGTATGGAAAAATTTAATACATATTCGCACTCGTCTTCCAGGACTCATATCCTTCATTCTGGTAGGAGGATAATACACTACATATCCTGTTAATCACTGGTCCTCATTCAGAGGCATATGACTAGTGTATGGTACTTCTGTGAAGCCATCAATTCTGTCTTCACCTCTAGCAGGCACTTTGGAATCCCAACAGAATAATACAAGTCCCCGATGGCAAAACTCTCTTTCTCTTTCTGCGATGAGCTTTTGTAAGTCAAAATTTTCTGCAGGAATTCTTCAAAAATTTTCTGCAGAAGAAACACTTGTGATTGTTAAAAATCCACTTTACGTGACGTAATAAACAGTTTAAACTATATGTATGCGAGTCGTCCGTGTATTTAAGGCATCTACACATAACAGGCATGTTTTTACACTTTTCTGTTGACTATATTGTTTTTTCCTCTGGCAATTTTTCTGCACAGGCGCGGCAAAGTTTCTGCGATCACATCGCAGATCGCAGCATGTTCTGCTATGGGGTATAAGTCTCTCACTGCCAAAGGATTCAGTGGTTAACGCCCGCTAACCTGGCCTTTCTTGTAAGTCTACACTTAAGCTGTATCAAATACACATGTGTCAAGGACTACGTTAAACTTTTGTTCGCAATTGTACTTTCAATTCAGTACACTTTTAAATGACTTGCAAAAGATGGTGAAAGGAAACTCTGGATATGTAAGAACACATTTATGATTAACTTAAGAATTCTTTACCTGTAAAACTACTCTGCAATCCTGACTTTAAATTTGTTTCCAC
Source organism: Thermobia domestica (assembly GCF_964235325.1). Taxonomy (NCBI): domain Eukaryota; kingdom Metazoa; phylum Arthropoda; class Insecta; order Zygentoma; family Lepismatidae; genus Thermobia; species Thermobia domestica. Next base: position 219,229,907 of record NC_137454.1, on the reverse strand, counting down.
ATACCGAAGTCAACTATCTTAGACAACGTAATCGTGTAAGTTCATACATTAACAAATACAAGTATATTTTTGTAGGTACATGTACCTACCATTTCGCCACAGTACAGTGAGTATCTCACCTTAGTATTAGTTGAAGAACAAAACCACTTGGAATAGAAAGAACAAACTGTATCCAACCTGGACCAAGCTGAACATTAAAGTTATAATTTATAAATACTAATTTGGACCATTTTCACAGACACGAATTAAACGTTAATTGTATGCATTAAAAAATCATTCTCCGAAACTCAATTACTTTCATTTCACCCTAAAGAGAATGTTCACAAATACGGGTATAAGAATTATTGATGCCTAGATATCTAAAAATAGTTAGTTATTGCTATGGCTAAGATATCTGTCGCATGCGTCCCTAAACAATGTCATTCATATATAACTCATACCATAACCACCTATGGAACAGATGTGACAGCACCTACCACTGTACAGACTTCGGCAACGACCATCACTCAGTTACGCCAAGATCTACAGCGAGTGTGGGATGGTATAGTCCAGATAGGCACCCAGCATGTGTATAACATGATATATTAATATGTGACCTCCCGGAGTGGTTACATGTACTATTCAGATGAGTAAATTTTCCGAACACTCCTATAAAACATTCGGAATGAGCTACGGGCGTTAAGTTCAGACCACCACTTTTTTGTGTATTAATTTTAGGTCAGATACGGAAGTTCCTACTAGATGTTCCTACATAAGTTTCCACCTGTATTTGAAACACATTAACTCAGCATCTAGTTTTCCAAATAATGAAAGAAACTGGAATATTGGTTCGCCGAAAACAAACGATTCAACAACACAGTATTATTAATAGTAATAAAAATCACCTTAACTTGAATGTGAACAATGGCGTAGCCACTCCTTTACCAACACCCCTTTACCACTAGAAAAACAGTTCATTTTATTATATATATTAGTTTTTGTTAGAATCTTTACTTGGGCGGTTGTCGGAATAAGATACTTATCGTAAGTACAACGATATGGGCACTATATCAGCAAATAAATTTTCAGATACCCGTGTAGTATGCTTATGAATGATAAAATGCATACGAACTATTCAACAGTTGTGACGAAGGAGTAAACTGATTGATCCTTTCCAAAGCTATACCAAACATGCAGCTGCAACTGCATTTAGCGCCTGAATAACATACATTTATAGTTTTATTTGTTTTATCCCACATTATACAAGTTAGCTATGCTTAAATTCTTAAAAGCAGATTTTACAAGTGAATTTCCTAAATAAAATCTTAGTTTATAAAGCTAAAGCCTATCTGTTCAGCACTACATACCTCAAGATCGCAAAGTAGATCGTGAAAGGCAGTAGTATTAGGAATGGAAGAACTTTCTCGACCACTATCCACAGTTCCCACTAAACTGAAAGCTAAATGAAGTATATGACTATTAAGTAGGGATCGTTTCTTGTGAAGAAGCATAGCTAATGTTTGATATCCTCTTCGACGATCCATTTCCTGTTGGGCAGCTCTATTACTTCGAACAACACATACTAAGGCCTTCACTGCAGCATACAAACTTTCAACGTCTTGAGCCATTGCAATCAAACCTTTAAGGAAATAAAAATAAATGTGTTACAAACTACAATAATAATGATATCTTATTTCTTATTTCTGCCTAAATTATTAATTCCTTTTACCGGTATTAACATATAATATTACACACCTAGTATTGTATATCATATCACCTTAAAATAAGAACTTGTAGTTTTGCTCGACACCCATGGGAGAGGAGGATCGAAGTAAGATTGCTACAATTTTACGCAGTTATCACAAGACAATTTCTACATGTATCTTAGTTTTAGTTTCCCTGACTTCAACGTAAGTTTCACTTGACTTTCTTTTGTCGGTCTTCTCCCCTTATAACCGACCATACCACCTTGCTATTAGAATTTAATGTTTTGTTACACAGTAAGAAATATATGAACCTTCCTACAAAGGTTATATCGTATTTTAATATTCTTATTTCAATTTCTTTTGTTATAGCTATCTGCTTCGTGGACTATAACAGTATACACAGTCTACATATACTGATTACATGAAATTATAATTGAATGTTCAGTTACAAATTCACAACCTGACTGATACAAACTACTTACGAAATTAATAGCACTAAAACTTGAAAAGCTACTTTTTTTAAATTCTTGCACTACTTTAATGTCAATGTTTAATTCCACGTAACTTCAAAGGACACGTCTCCACTAGCTTCGTTAGCATTGCTACAAGAAACTTCCGACATTCCACTTTCCCTTTCAAGAAAATTCGATTTTTCCGACTTTTTTGTTTTATTTTTTTAATTTTAATTTTATTTTTTTGAATTAGTTTCGATAGAGAGTTGTCCCCTGAGCCAACCTCCGGGACTTACGACCTGGGTGGAAAAACTCCTTCTTCACCCACTAGGATTGAATACGGATTGCTGGATTGGCAGTCAGACACCTTCCTGACTTAGCTACAAGTGAGCTCATCTCAATTTACCTAGTAATTTAAAAATATCATAATTTTTTAAATATGCATTTTCTATATACTCGGTGCCTGCTGTAGTCTATTTTCAGTTTCTTTGTTCATAAGATGTATACTTGATAAATTTCCCTCACTACTTACATGCTACTGACTTTCCCTAATAGTTTTACGCTTTACTGACTTTTTCTGAGCAAATGTAGTTTTCCTGAATTTTCAGGTATGTAGAAACCCCTGCAAGACTATGCTTTTGTTTCGTTTATCTAGATACGGTTACACGCGATCAGATAAGTCGTACTTACTTATGATGACACGAAGTTACTGTATTTCTTTTCCATCTTTTTCAACGTCCAAAGAGGTAGTATCGTTTATGCCCAATGGTAATTGTCTGATTTTTAGAAACTATGTGATATCCATCTCAACATACATGGAGATTTTACGAATAGGTGACAATTTGAAATCCCAAAGCACTTCCTATTTATTTATTTATTTATTTTCTTTTAAGTCTAGTGTATCTTTTTGAGTAGATATCAGTACAATTTTTTTTGAATCAATAATTCCGTTAATAATAATAATAATAATAATAATAATAATAATAATAATAATAATAAAAAGGATCTAAAATTATTCGTCTACAGTTTAAAAATATTAGAAGTAAAAAGAAATGGAAAAGGAAACTGGGTTAAAGTAACTAATATTAATTAATTAATTGTACTGATGTTTAAACTTAATTAAAAGTGACCTGAAGTTCTTAAAAACTTTTAGTTCATACTGTAAATCTGAGTAGATAAATCGGTACAACTAAATCTTATTTCCTATACGCTATTCCTATAGATAACTTGTACTTAAAAGAAAACATTTGTTCTAACCAATGAAGTAATCTGTAAAAATAATATATACACAGCGTACGACCGTTCTGAGCATATTATCGTCAACATGTACTCTGACATAATTAGCAAATGATCTACCACAGATTGAGTAGATTCCGTGTTTTTAAGGATTCTATGGTAATTAACAATTTCACTTTAGATGTTGCGGTAGATCAGCGGTAGAGCGCTCACCTCTGGTGTGTAGCGTCCCTGGTTCGATTTTATCTCGTGCCAAATGAACTTTGTACTAAACACACACCGTACGCATAGATTCTCCTGGTTCCTCCCACTTTCTTCATTCCATCATTTCATTCGTTCTCATCATTACTGTCTCCGTCTTGGTGCATAATCGTACGATGTTAAGCTAGAACTTTCATTTTATTCATTCAATTAAGAGATTCCTCTTGGTGTAGCAAGAATTTGTTTTAACACAATCTTTGTACATTTCTCTCCCTCCTTTTCCTTCCACCATGCCTCCAATCACAATACAATTTTTCAAATTACTTCCTATCTGATTTATTTTCCTCTTTATACTCCATATTACTCCCCCCCCCCCCTTCTTGTACATCCTCATTGACTTTTGCGCTCGATCCAGTTAATTTTGAACATTATTTTTTTGCACTCCCACATTTTCAACGCTTCTGGTAAGTTTTTAATCGTTTTAAATATTATCAACGATTGTGTCCACAATGTACAACCTCTATACGAAATATTCATTTTTTTTTTCGTTACTCAAAGACCAACAAAAATTCATATTTATTCTTTCTACGTGATTTTTTAAATTAATGTCATTGTCAAAAAAAATATAATGATATTTTAACTTCTCTCTCTTCAGTGTCATCTGCTCTCATTATTTGAAAAGCACAGTGCTCAGTGGTAGAGCGCTCATCTTAGTACAAGGGGTCTCTCGTTCAATCTCATGCCATGGGGGTTCGTGGTAGACAACATCGTGTCAGCATGTTTTCTCGGGAATTAAATGAAATTTTAGTTCAACGTCGCACAGTTATCCCCGTCAGGCTAAAAGATGCGGATGATTAATGAAAGTGAATGATTGTGAAAGTTATTTTTTGTACTTTCTTACCGGGAATTGAACTCGGGACTATGTGCACCAAAGGAACTAGTGCTAGTCGCTAGACCAGCAGCGAGGGCTAATATTTTTCGAGGTCTTCGAGTTTCTTCTCACATTCTTATCCCATCAATTTCTGCATAATCATCTAGTTTCATTAATTATGCGTCTTCCTTAGCCTACAGCACATAAACGTGGGACATAAAACTAGAAATGTTATTTCATTTCACTTCACAATTTGGAACAGAAAAATCACATACTGTACTCGTATTATAATTCAAAAGTAACTAATAAGAATTTCCATTATCATTTTCAAACTTCGCAAGACGACACGACTATTAAACACTTTAGTCTATTTACTAAAAACATTATTTCACTCTGCGAGCGAAGCCTGTTGACCTGAATTTTTACTTACCTAACAAAACAGAACAACCGCCAACATTTTCCACTGTTTTTGCAACAGGTCTTGGAGCAAACACACGCACTCCTAAGTATCCAAGAACAACTCCTCCTAAAGAACGTGCTGGACCACTGAGATGTCCTGCGGAATTATGTAATACTCGTATAGGTGTTGCATTTTCATGAGATGACATCCCTAACTGAAAAAGTAAATATTCAGCTTTAATTCCACACACGTTAAATGAGGAACAAAAAGAGAAAATAATACATTTCTGATTAAAGAAAGAATGAAGAAAATTACGAAAAACATCTCTAATTCGCCAACCTGAATATACAAATGATCTTTAGATCACATGGGATGAAAAATTATTTTTCTTCTTCTAAACCATTTTCCCAGTTAGCTGGGATTGGCTTTCCGGATCGCTATCCTCCACCTGTTTCTACCTTGTGTCATATCCACTATGACGCCACGCTGCATCATACAATCACTCCACTTCTTTTTTGGTCGGCCTCATGCTCGTTTCCCATTCAGTTCTATAGCATCCATTCGGTGAGCTACATATTCCAAAGGTCTTCTTACATGCCCAAACCATCGAAGTCTAACATCTTGCAGTTTTTCTACTACTGATCTCATTTTTACTATTCCTCCCATCACTTTATTCTTAATCCTGTCCTTCCGCGTCATTCCACTGCAGCATCTTCATTTCCCCAACATGCAACTTCTTTTCCTCTCTATTCTTTCATATTCCGCTCCGTATAATATAGCCGGTCTCACTGTTGTTTTGTAAACTTTTACTTTAAAGTGCATTGGTATAGTCTACAATCGCAGAATATTCCTGCCGCTTCTCTCTATTTCGTCCAGCCGCTGCTAATTCTGCTGTTTAAATCTTCCTCCATTCCTGCATGTTCCTGTATATTGATCCCAAGTACTCAAATTTCTTCGTCATTACCACTTCTCCGTCCAATCCTATTCTTGTACTTTTGATTGCATTTTTGTTGAATGGGCAATGTAAATATTGTGCCTAAGCCCTTTTCTCTCCAGGTATCTAATTTCTCTTACAGTGTTGTCTGTCTCATTCACCAGCACGATGTCATCCGCAAATAGCACATTCCAAAGTGTTAACTTTTGGATATCCTTTGCAATCTCGCCCATCACAACAGCAAAAACAACTAGTTTAAGACTTTATCCCTGATGAATTCCCACTTTAACTATGCACTTTTCTGTTATTCTAAACGCGCTCCTTAATATTGTCCCACATCCATCATACATACCTTGAATTATACAGATGTTGAGGACACACTTTTTCTTCAGTGCCTACCAACTAAGATGCAGTGTCACTCTATAATACGTTTTCTCTGGGTCGAATGGCATGAAAAATTATAGATTTCTTAATTAATTACCATCTTAATTAGTAACGTAAAGTAGGTTTTGATAAAAAGAATATCAAACTATTACAGAAATTTCTCCCTATCTTACATAAATTGTAGCTTTCTAGGTCATTGTTCTTATCTATCAAAAATAACATTTACTCTGACAACTTATGCATCACATCATTGTAGTAACTTAGATATTAAAAAGTTTTTATTTCTTGTGCGATTTAAGATGATTATTTTATTTTAAGAGTAAAAGTGTAAGACTGGACCTAGAACCGAATTCGGGTCTCCAGCTTACCGAGCCGGTGAGTCAAAACTTCATTTCGCTTCCTGACCAGTCATACACCTTCTCACACTTGAGATCGGAACTCTAATACTCAGGTCACATGGACTGTATCATAACTCTGGTTGTGTTTGGACAACTCAATGCCCATATAATAACTTAATGTCATTATACAATAACTTAGCTTTTCCCGCTGATCTAATAGCTAGCATTCCCGCCTTCTTGCACGGGGTCTTGGGTTTATTTCCCACTGAGAGAAATTGAAAATTTGAATGTGTCACAGCGGTTCGGGTTCTACCCTGAATTGTAGATCGTTTCATATAGCATCGATGCTGAAAGGGACGCTAAACCCGAATCCAACCAATCTACATAATAAATATACGTCATTTTGTAAGTCATATTTAAGTTAGTTGTTTGTCACACAGATTAATATTTCTTTTCAGCGTTAAAGTTGTGTGTGACAAGAATAAGTAGTTTGAGATGAAATCTGAGCCCCACACACTCATTGGGAACCGAACACTAGTCTCGATATTTAGCCACGACGGAACTTGATGTAAGCTCAGGTTGTACAAAACGAAAAGATGGTTCTCATATGTAAATTATACCACTCTACTACTCAAAAGATTTTAGGATGCTCGGTGAAACAAGGACTCCAAGAAATATAAATATTAATAATAATAAAAATAGTCGTGAAATCTTATATAATGTTACGTGTAATTCATTTGTAAGCTCCAAATAAGCACTTTAATGTAAAATGAAACTACTATATTTTCACATAAATAAATAGACTCTTCTATCACCATCATTTTTCCTTCTTTTACATGAACAAACACTATACTTACTTGCTTAGCAATAGATTTATTATCAGCTCTGCTGTAAACTTTCCTAATTTTTGCCAAAGTTAGCTGAGATACAGCTCTCGCATTTAAACCAAAAATTATCTTATCTTCTGATACTAAAGGAGCTGTTGTATCAATACCTGTAAAATTGGAAAAGAAATAATCACTCAATGGAATATGTTCAGAAAATTTAAACAAAATACAAATAGGCAGTTTAGCACTTTATTTTAAAGAGTATTGAAAATTCGATTTTGGTAAATTCTAGCTCACGTATTTAAATCATCTAAGTTTCGAATTATTACACATTAATAAAAAGTAGACTTGGCGAAAAAAAAAGCGTATTTCAAATTTGTCCTAACTTGGAAGAAACTGAGATCTCGAATATGGTATAAAACTTAATCATGTGTCTTTGTTTTACAGGTCTGTTTGATGCAGAGAGGACATCCAAGTTACGCGAAGGAACGTTTTTTAGAACTTAGAGTGATTACGTCACACAGTTTCAGAATGAAATTAAAGTTGTTTACGGTAAAATTTAGTAGCCGTGTTAAATGTAAATCTGGAAGAGTTACTTTCAAGTGTGGACGTACAAGCATCGAAAACGAGTCAAAGAGTGTTCGTCTGAAAGTGATAGGAATAAAATATTGAGGCATCTAGTAACATATTGCAGCATCTTCTGCATAAATTCCTGGATTGTGTGATTCACTTTCGACGTTACTTTGTGAATATCTGCACCTGTCTAAAGTGTCTGATTGGCAAACTTTAACGTTTGTTCATTTCATTTGAGACAGAGAGAGATCAAGATTTTACATCATGTTGGTCATCCGTTATAAGATTATTATTATTTTAATCCACGAATAGTGACGATGGATGTACATTAGGTGTACATTATGATTTTGAAATAAGTCGCGAATTCCACACCGTAAACTATTGCAGCAATTACGCAAAACACTAAAGCAAAAATGAACTTGGGTGTGTGGCAAAATTTGCTTATAGTGGTCTTACTAAGAAGTAAAAATAGTTGAACTTGTAAAAAAAAATAAAAAAAAAATAAAATAAAATGTAGTTATCCATCCCCTACATTCATTTTTTTAGTCTCACTAGGCATTTTCAGATCTATTCCTCTTATTCAAAATGAAGGAATTGATGCAAGTATGGTTCTCTCCTTCATACAAGAAGGGTTATTTCTATTACGAAAAATCGGTTTTCCGTACAGAAAAGAAAATTTCTAAAGATGTTCTGCCATAAGTATTACATTGCTAGGAACATTGTATAACTTCACAGCTATGTACGAAAGATATATCTACCTGCAATATCATGAACTTAGTTCATGATAAGGGGATACATTTGTTAATACCTTCATAAATGATGCAAAGAAAAATATATTTATATTTTTTAAGCCTGTATCAGAAGTCCATTGTTTACATAACTTTTATGCATATAGATTTGGGTCCGACAATGACTTAACTTGGATATACCTCTCATATATTATAAGCAATGTAGTTGTAATTTTAAAACCATTTTTAGTTTAAATTATGAATTCAACTATCATTTGGTATTTGAGAAAATACGCTATACATAATGTATTAGAAAATAGATATATAATACCATCTAGTACTCAGTGTCAACATTAATATACAACACTTGCTACTTAATACTTTCTTACATAGCTAAGTATACTTACAATCTCCAGCTGTAGCTGTAGCGTTCCATATGGTGATTTCTTCATTTCTACACTACATCACATTCATCTACATACCTAAGCACAACATAAAACATGTTATAGCTTATAAAAACGAACTTACTTCTGAAGAAATTACCATTCAATTCAGGGGCCTGAAGGCTTCCCATATAATGAGGACCTAAAGTATAAAGCGTTCCTACGATTTGAGGGCTCAACACTTCTTCCACTAAGTGACAAGGACCTTGCTTCCACGACAGTTTAGAGTGTTTTCTCCAAGCAGGTGGAGTTCCAACGTAACCGTACACTGATGATGCAACAGTTAAATTTGCAGCTCCTCCTCCAGGATTTTGGGAAATATAATGCAACTGAAAGTACGAGACAAAATATTACTCAGTTTTGAATTCAAACAATTTCTATTCTGAATTAGCATTATTTATCATTTTATTAGATTTTTCTGTGACTAGAAATAAAGCTCCATTACATGCATTCCGATATGCTCATAAACAAGTTTTCCCTTCTACGAAGGCAAAATCACTGAACACTATCCTAGACAAGATTTATTGCATAAATAGTATTCTCCAGCAGAAATAAGAAGTTAACATCTGGAGACATTAAAATTTGCTGATATGCTTCTGTTACATTACCATCAATTATTTAAAATTATTTTGATACTGTTTACGTCAACTAATAATATCTCTTTATTTACATGCTATCATCGTTTTACCTACCTTTTGCGTGTGTACGTGTTGTCCATCAACGTACAGAGAAAATGACGAGTTTTTCAACACTGCTCTATTTAGGACAAACACCAGATGATGCCACTGCCCTTCCTGAAGGAGGTCCGGACACCAAACTCGAGCTCCTGAATCTCCACAAACTTCTGGTTCCCATTCTCCAACACCTACAATTAATTATATGAACATACTAAAAATGTTCATAAATTGCGTCATGCTATTACTATTATTTTTAATTTATGATTCGTTTGCCTTTGAAGTTTTACGTATTACTACAAAATCCGTAAGAGTTTTCTCTCTCTCTCTCTCTCTCTCTCTCTCAAAGTTTGTCATTAGAAAACTACTGAGTTATCTTACATTTGCAGATTAACCTTCAGTAGTTAAGGTTAATGTTTTTACGTTTTGTAATAGCTTATACCAAACGTTAACCCTCCGCTCTCATTGTTGTAGTCATTGTTGTTTCGATTTTAAAGACGGTAAAGAAGGTTGTGGAAATGAAAATGCACGTACCGTAATTACCGTATTTGTTTTTATTACAGCAGCGTATTTTACTAGTACTTTAAGATATTTTATATTAACAAAATTTTCAATTGTGGTTACTCAGAATTCGTTAAATATAAGAAAATTCTTAAGACTCTTCAAAATAGGGGATAATCTTATATTCAAGGTCGTCTTATAGTCGATATCTATTACTTTAAATACGGCATCTATTGTTTAGTACAGTCAAATATGTCATCTGACGCTTTAAATACCAAACGTTTATTTATTTATTTATTTATTTAAATTTAGGATTTAGATTTCTACGCTTTCGGCATCTATGGCCATTTAGCCCGTCACGTATGAGAGATGACGTCCCTAGGCGAGCACACTATCCAGGGAAAGGGAAATTAGAAAAGATTAGGGAAGGAAGCGGCCTGGACCTATAAGTTTAGGTACCATCCTGGTATGTGCTAGTGTGAATGAGAAAAACCAAGGAAAACCTCATTCAGGATGGCTGGCCTGATAAAGCTTTTTACACTTTTTCGACCTAGTATCCCCACCAGGAAAGGAACCCGGGACCGATCGCCAAACGTTTAATTTTTGCCAATATATGTACATTACTGGAAGTTACCTGTTATCAATACACCAGTAACTGAACACACTCTAGCCAGCACCTGTGACGCTGTGTCTATAATTCAGCTCTATTGGAGACGAAATAGTATGGTGGGGAAGAGTCTGTTTTGTGCGATATTATTTTGCATGATAGTTTGTGCACACTTCAATTGCACTGGATTCGACTCCAGCATCGTTCAGTGCACACTAATTACTAGGTCTTATTATTCGTAACCTTAGTGCTGCAGAAGAATTAAATAAAAAATCAATTAACATTCTAGAGATTATTAATCTTAGCAATACCAGCAAAGGAATTACTGATCTGTAGGTATATAACTTTAATTTCTTTCATGTCTATTTATATCGCGCCCAAACTGAGTTAACCGATATTTTCGGATTGTAAAAAGTAAGACATTATTAAAACGTATCTTTTCCAAAAATGACATCGTTTATAAATCAAATTATACACAAGTACTTTTCCTTAGTACTTATGTGTGAAATTACAATGAATTGTATTTCACATCCTTGTGTAACGGCTAAGTCATTGAAAAACAGGACTTCCAATAAAGTGGATTCAGAAATTCTACTTAGGGCGCTGTTTCATGTAGTATTTTTGATTCGAGATTTTGTTCAAAATATATTTACGCGCTACAGTATGTTTTAGTATCACTATAAAACAGTCTACTACCTGTATTTTTAGGATAAATAGATTTAGTGTAACTATTTCTAACAATACGATAAAATATGAGAACTACAAGTGCACTAAAGGGCTAAAATTATCATAAGTTGAATAATATAAAACAGAGAAACCTTATTAGTATATGCTTTTTGTAAACATACAAATTCGATTCAAAAATACGTAATCCAAAAATGCAGAATATACTCCTAAATATTATTTTACAAACTTCGTGTGGACTTTAATTATGTAACCGGTAGTATCCTTAATTTAGTTAAATTTGATTCTATTGCATACTGTATGATGTTTTACCTACATATTTTCGAAACTATAACTCAACTGAACCAATTTCTCTTTCATTCGATCAAATTCTTTTCGTTTAATCTTTTAACGTTTGGTGTAGGCTTAATTGAAGACCTTGGTGCAAGAAGGGGATAGCTCCAATTGCGGATCTGATTCACAATTGAAAAAAAAAAAAAAAAGTTAAAACGCAATTTATTTTCATTTAGGCTCCAAATACTTTGTAAAGAAATGTATTATATGGGTAAAACCCATTTCTTTGCAAAACGTTTGGAGGCTAAAGTAGAGTAAATAGATTTCAATAATACTTTGTTTTAATCCTGAACAAAATGTAAAATTGGAGCTGTCCCTTTCTTGCACTGACGTCTTCAATTGTATCTAAATAGTATGAGGAACATTCCCCTGAAACTTACTTTGCGGCATAACAGTTTCTTGCGTTGTTATGATAACAGCCTTATCCCGTGCAGACAATACAATGGCAAGACAAACTAGATGATCTTCTCGTCCATGTAGATTCCTTACCAAAGTCAACAATCTTACGCAGTGTGGATCCGTTCGGGGATCGGAGTATTTATCAACGCAGATCCATGTAGAGTAACTTAAACCAGCCTGAGGTGGAAATATTCGGTCACCTGTAAGTATGAATTTAAATAAAATGTTAATATGATTTCCTGTAATTTAATCCGAATTCAAAAATAAAACACATTTTTATAAACTAAAATATCCTATAGTAAGACTATTCATGGCTTTGGATTAATTGTTTTAACAAAAGAGACACTGACCAAAGCTTAAAACTTTACTTTATTTTAAATTATAATTTGTAACTCTTTCGGATATCTAGCATATCCTTCTTCAGACACGATCGAAATTAATGAAAATACTGTAAAAACTGTAAAAAAATTAAGAGTTTTTACAGAGTCTGTATTTTCATTAATTTCGATCGTGTCTGAAGAAGGATATGCTAGATATCCGAAACAGTTACAAATTATAATTTAAAATAAAGTAAAGTTTTAAGCTTTGGTCAGTGTCTCTTTTGTTAAAATAAAATATCCTGTAAGTCTATTTATGAAAATTTCACCCTTGGATACCACATAGCGCCTAAGACTACATAAACTGCAATTAATATCCTCAGGATATCATTTCTTTTTTCCTTTTCCTCCGGACGATATATTTCGCTTCTATCCTTATAAAATAAATGAAATCAAATTCGTAGTTTTACCTGTACGTCCGATGATTATGCCCTCTAGGTTAAAGGAAACGGATCAAAGTAAATAAATGTGAAATAACCGATGCAATGACAATGTGAGAAGAAATTGAAGAATCCAGAAAAAAACCATGTACACACTACTGTTCACCACAAGTTCACAGGACACAAACCGGGATCGAAACAGAGTTTCTTTGTATGTATTAGGAAACAGAATAACAAAAAAAAGTTTTCTTTTTCGAGAAAACCGAAGAAGAGAACATAAGGAGGCAAAAAAGTGCACAAGAGTTGATACATATCTTATTATTATATTGTATTAGACACAAGGTTAATATTGTTAATAGCCATTGGATAGTTTGAAATTATTTGAGCATTTAGTTTTAATACATAGATCGGATTGAGGATAAAAGACTCACAATAATTTAAGAAGGATAGAGTTGAGTATTAGAATGGAGCAAGTGAAAATTTACTGTACATACGAGTTATTAGAATACTTTAAGCTATTCAAATGATTATGTTCTTCAGTTCAGTTATCGACAGAACCAGTATTGTCTTAATTATTCTTTTCCTTAAAAAAAGATATATTTTCATCAATCCAAAAATTAGCTCCTTTAGTGTCAAAGGTAAGCGCTCTACCACTAAACTACTAAGCTCCTCTAAAAGAAACTAAATGTATTACATTAAGAATGTTTTATGCAAATATTTGTTGTGTGGTGTAAAATATAAGAATATATAATGAAAAAGAATTGAGGAATGTACATTATTATGATTCGTAGTACCTATCCTTGCTGAGATAATCTACTTGCGAATCTAAACATTCTGAGTTGGTTAGTCAGTCAGTCTGTTATGAAATATTCATTATCAAGAAGCAGAAGACTGCCCCTCTCGCGTCCCGATTCCACACTTGAAATTGTGTTTTTTTCAGCTTCCAATAATTTATAGTTTAATTTTCTCACTAACAATGAAAGAAGCTAACATAATGAAAAAGATCAAAATGAAAGAATAATGAGATTATACAATCAAACATGTGACATGTTTTGACTGAGAAACTACAAGCTTTGTGCTGGGAGTTTGGAAGATAGAAATTGAAATATGTTAAAACAGCTTTATTGAATCTGAAAGAGAATTCAGCAAGGCATGAGAATGACAAATCCATGAGTGATACTCGAAAATCTTCCATGAATGAGGCAAACTGAGAAGACAGAAAAAAAATCCACCAGTTTTAGAAGGAAGTCCGAGTGAGAGTCCGCAACAATTCTGATTCACTTAGAACAAAAGCATCTAAAAATTTCAGTTTGAAATTCACATTAACTGTTGCAACTCTTTATCTTTGGTAATGCCACCACTCTGAAGGGTTTTCTTAATTTTATATTACATGCTTCACCTATTTGAACGACATTCACCTTTAAATATCTGACCTAAAATCGCAATATTTCATTGTTCTTAAACTTCGTTTACAAAACGAACTCCTGGTACAACAGTCTTAGGAGGCATAGCCTACCACTTGTCTTTAGCACTTAATGCTTTTTGGGTGATGTGTGGTCAGCATATCGGCTCCCCTCGCTGTTAATGCTGGCTTTCTACACCGGAGTTTTGCTACTCCTTTCACGGCAACGCCAACACCATCTAGTAAGTACCAACGGTTATCCATCTTTCTTCTGATCAAACGGCACTGGTTGTCTTCGTTGTTGTCACAGGAGTGACTTCTATATCAACGATAGATTTGGTTTTGTATAGCTCAAGAGGCACTAAAGTAAAAAATTAACGGGGAGAGAAAAGAAAGACTACAATCAAATTGCATTTTATATATATCAATAAGATGACTATTTCCCAACAACAGCAATATGTTTGGATTAATGCTGGAATAAAGCTGATCGCAGGATTATAGAGGGGTAATACATGAATAAAACTTTAATATTAGTAGCACTCACTCTACGAGCAAGAGATCTAGATTTGAGTCTTCGGAAGTCCAGGAATCAAATTTGTATGCATTTTTCCATCATTATTCAGATTATTTTCCCTTTCATTTAATTACTGTATTTTAAGCCTTCGTTTTATCACAGAAAATGCGCTTTCTTAGGATGTTTCTTCGAGACACTACCGCTGTGACGCATGTAATAGATTGTATGAAATGGAAAAGCTGCATTATTTTAAACGTGTGTCTATCATCTACAAGTATTTTTAGCGTAAAAAAAATATTAGATAATAAATTTCCACATATGAAAATGAATAGAACAACAGTCATAAAGAAAATCACGAAAAATGGAAGAATGAAATACAAAAGAATATGAGAAGGGGAAAAAATGAAGGAAGATTCAGTATGAAAAACTGAAACGAAGCAAGTAGCTGGAGGGGCTTAGTACACACCATGACTCGGAGAACACTAGAAGCGGAAACTGATGATTAAGATAAAAACAAATAAAAACATGGAACATCGTTTCATTAAAACATTTATGGAGCTTCGCTGATTAAGGGTTAAATATACATTTGATCTAAAAGTAATTTAATTACTAGAACTCACCCCGAAAGTTATATTTGTCCTCCGATTATCTAATATTACTCACCTGAACCAATTCCTCCCACAACGTTCGTATCGCCACTAGCCAGATTTCCAACACCAACAACACTTGGGCCAGATATACTCTGCGGTGCAATACTAGGAAGATACAAGCACCCAAATCCCTCGGCGCTCATATCGAACTCAACGAATGGTGGTAAAATAGCTGTACCATGAAGGCGGAAATCTCGTGGAGTTGTCATGGAAACAAGAGTCTTCACCCGTGTTAACGGAACTGGACCACCAGGTTTTCTATGAGGTGGACGCGACGCATAGACAGATTCCAGATGGTCTATAGATATGCAACACAAAGGATCACCAAGCCTCAAAAATTCCCTAAAACAGAAAACATATTTATCCTTAAAAAACATGTCACTCTTCTTTCATATTAATATCAATAATAATAATAATAATAATAATAATAATAATAATAATAATAATAATAATAATAATAATACGAAGGAGAAAGAGACGATGTACAGTCACGTTCAAAAATACTGCAATCCTAACTTTTAAGAGCTCTATACGCAGAGCTTCTTCAAAACATAACCTTTCAAATCAACTACGTATTTGGCTATAATTCAGTAAGGGACTGCATAGGTTTCAATTATTACAGTACAACTAGAGAAATTAAGCGAAAGAATAATAAATTACACATAAAATTAAAAAAAATTAATTACAAATACTTCAGTTACACCGTGCTGACTGACATTCAACCTTCAGACCCATGAGCAGAAACATTTACGGGAAAGAAGCATGAAGAAAAGACGACAAGAATAAAAATGTCCAATTAAGATGTCTGCAATGAATAATAAAAGATTAAGAAAATTATGCACTTTAGGAAATGAAAATAAAAAGCACTTTTTAAAATGAATAGAAAAAAGTACAAAAATAAATTAAAATTTTTGCAAAATTAAACAAAGGAGGAACTGCTTACATAAATTCTTCACATGTTTTCTATTATAAGGAACAATTACAGAAGTAAGAGAAACCTATTTATCTTAAGTTTTATTGGAGTAACTTATTAGTCCAGTAAATAAAGGGTCAAAAATTAGGCTGAGTTCAAATAATTTATAAAAAGCTGAAAATTTCAGGAATGGATTGGAAAATCGCGGAAAATCGCATGTGTACGTCATCTTCAAAATGACGGACAAAGATGGCGGCCAGTCGATATGATTATAATTCGGAATCTTGGATGTAGTTCAGAAACAAAAAGTCGTAGATCATTTGTGTAAAATTATTTAAACTCTAAAATTATCTAACCTCAATTCTAAGTGTAAAAGTTTTGAGTACAATCACTTTTAAGAAATTCACATCCATCTAATCTTCCAAAATGTAGGAATATTTGCCCTTACCCTGTCAAGTTATACAAAAATTTCCTTATCGTTTGAAAAATAGACGCTATAAGTTTCAGTTATTCTAATGAGCTATTTACTACTTACAATATAAAGAAAGCACGTTCAAATCGGATAAAAATTAACTGAGATATTTAATTTTGAACCCGTTTGCGTTTTAACCCTTTTAGGACTTCCATTTTTTGAGGTAAATTTTACACATTTACGCAAACAGCTACTGCTTCCTTACTATTTATCGTAGAATCATGGTTCATACCTCGTTTTTTTAAAATTTTTTTAAAATTTTTTTAAAGATAGATCCCACTTTCAAATGGTACCACTCGCTTGTCCGTATTATACACCAGAAACGGGAAAACCGAAAAAAAAAAAAAACAGATTTTTCCTTTAAAAATATTTTTTCGAAATTTTGTGCCCCTGTGGTCCGTGCCTGAGTTCACGTAGGGATCTGATTTTTTTTTTTTTTTAAAAAAACATACGTTGTTACGTTTATAATACGTGTGCAAAATGTCATTCTTGTATGTTCAAAACTGAGGTCGGAAGAAATTTTTGAAAATCTGAAAGTAACCCATTTTTTCATATATGTATACACATATATATATAAAATACTTCAAAAATGTACTGCGTCATTCTTATTTGACCTAGAGTCGTGATACAAACGCCATTTTCTTCAGTATACGGAGCCCTTTCCAACGGTACCACTCATATGTCCGAATCATACACCTGAACCGGAAAATTAGGGAAAAACCCGGAATTTTTTGAAAATCCCACCAAAATACTTTGCCCCCTTGGCCCGGGTTGACGTAGAGATCGATTTTATTTTTCTAAAAATACGACGTTATGTACATAATACGTGTGCAAAATTTCAATCTTGAATCTTGAAAACAAAGGGCGGGAAACATTGTTGAAAGTCTGAATTTAGGCTCTCTCTCTCTCTCTCTTTCTATATATATATATATATATATATATATATATATATATATATATATATATATATATATATATATATATATATATATATATATATATCGGGTGTTGCAAAATAAGTGTTACAACTCTTGGGAGGTGACTCCTGCCACTGAGACAAGAAAAAAAAGTTCTCTTGAACTTTCGGCTACCGGACATAGTTTCGGATCTACAACGTGCCGAAAGCGTGGGAAAATGACTTTCGGACGCCAATAGTTCGGAAACTACCCAACGTAAAGAGGGCGGGTAAAAATTTCACTGAAGAAGTCATACCTGCTGCATTGAATTTTGCATGTTTCACAATCCTACGATGCACGCACAAGGGATTCCCCAAAGGAACGTAGGGAGTCCCGGATAATCTGCCAAATGAAAATTGGTCTAAATGGATATGAATTGATAGGGTTTCTATTACGTGACAATAATTCGTTTGTATTAAGTCGATATCTAGAACAAATACAAAATGGCGGATATCTTCATGCCCGTTGTGTGTGGTTGCATAATCACCAGGTACGGATGCTGGCCAACATTGACGTTCTGAGTATTAAGTGTAGCGAATTTGTACTCAAATGCTCTAGAAAGACATCTGGAGTGTTGGTAGAGCACAACACATGAAGCAGGGTGGTCCACATGTGTGGAAACACGTAACGAAAAATGCCCAGAAAAAATGAACTCATACTAAGTAAACGTGATTTCAAAGCGTCGGAAATGTAAGGATTAGCGTCAAGAACATGAAAGTCATTGCCAATTCACCAATAATATTCCAAAAATAAGATGCAATATGATGTGCACGGTTGCATACGAATAAGGATGCAACAACTGATGCCAAGCTGAAATTGTGCAAGGGGACTCACAAAGAAACTGGAAATGAAATGAAATGAATGTTACGAATGGGATCGCATGATCGATATTGAAATATGGCCAATGTGTGTTGATATCCACATGTAGCTAATGGACAAATGCCAGCATGTCCCACTACTACTGGGACACCGTCCCACGTGCGAAAAATAGGGAAATAACTACTCGGGTCTTGCATCTGAGGCCGTGGGCTCCCAGTAGTATTGGAAACTGCGACCACGCAAGCGAAAGCGATCGCTCTAGCCCTGAGGCTCGATGGAGCCTCACTTTCTCTGTATTCATTTCTTTGAGGAGCACCCACTTTGTTTGGCAATTGCTCTTGTACAGCCTGCCGACATGCTTGTGCGTTTCATTTTGTTACTTCTACTGCACAGTTGTAAACAATCAGAGCTTTAAGAAGTTTCTTCCTATTTCTCATGTCGTTTTATTTTCCATATGTATGGTGTTCCAACTGTAGTGTTACATGTGCCAAATTGGTTCATTTTCGTCTTTGTGTTGGCATGTTCACTGTGTGTAAGATACGAATTTCTAAAGGTATTTTCCTATATTTGGAGTACGTAAGACATGGGACATGATACAAATTTGTTATTTTCACGCTCTATCAGAATTTGAACTATGGATTAAGATATTTCTTTTCATGTGTCAACTGTGGGACAATGTCCCAAACAAAGAGGGACATCGATACAATCGTGTTCTAGTTACGTTCTACCAAAAAGTGGACCAAATGTAGTAGCAGAATGTACAACATTATTTTCCTAGTTTTCGCACGTGAGACGGTGTCCCAGCAGTAGTGGGACATGTTGACATTTGACCATTAGCTACATGTTGATATCAACACACACATTGGCCACATTTCAAAATCGATCATGCGATCCCACTAGTGACATTCATTTAGTTTACCCAGTTCCTTTGAGTCCCCTTGCACAATTTCAACTTGGCCTCAGTTGTTGCATCCTTATTTGTATGCAACCGTGCACATCATATTGCATCTGATTGATGGAATATTATTGGTGAATTGGCAATGGCTTTCATGTTCTTGATGCTATTCTTTACATTTCCGATGCTTTGAAATCACGTTTACTTTGTATGAGTTCATTTTTTCTGGGCATTTTTCGTTACGTGTTTCCACACATGTGAATCCCCTGCTTCATGTATTCTGCTCTACCGACACTCCAGATGTCTTTCTAGAGCATTTGAGTACAAATTCGCTACACTTAATACTCAGAACGCTATACTTAATACTCACTGTTGGCCAGCATCCGCATCTGGCGATTATGTAACCACACACAACGGGCATGAAGGTATCCGCCATTTTGTATTTGTTCTAAATATCGACTTAATACAAACGAATTATTGTTACCTGGTAGAAGCCCTACCAATTCATATCTATTTAGACCAATTTTCATTTGGCAGATTATCCGGGACTCCCTACGTTCCTTTGGGGAATCCCTTGCGCGTGCATCGTAGGATTGTGAAACATGCAAAATTCAATACAGCAGGTATGACTTCTTCAGTGAATTTTTTACCCGTCCTCTTTACGTTGGGTAGTTTCCGAACTATTGGCGTCCGAAAGTCATTTTCCCACGCTTTCGGCACGTTGTAGATCCGAAACTATGTCCGATAGCCGAAAGTTCAAGAGAACTTTTTTTCTTGTCTCAGTGGCTGGAGTCATCTCCCAAGAGCTGTAACACTTATTTTGCAACACCCGATATATATATATATATATATATATATATATATATATATATATATATATATGGTGCTTTCCATTTCAACTCAGGCAAAAAAATATAAAATTGTACCATCACCATCTCAGATATTGTTGAAACTTTTTTTATAGCAACTAGACATGTTTTTAAGAGACCCATATTTTTTTGTTTTGTCGAAAAAAATTTTCCCGCCAAGTAATGGGCCATCAAAGACGGGGAGTACAATTTATGAATTGTAGAAGACATGGAAAATGGTCAACTTCGGAGCCTCACCATTCGGCTATGGAGACAGATAGAGTTATAATTCTTGTTGTGGTATGTACATAGGGATATAAATAAACTATATTTTATTATAGTTTGGTTTACGCATGCGTATCTTTTTGTACATAAATTAACAAATGAACGTCAATTTATCTAAAAAAAAATCGAAGTTTGCGAATTTTTTTCGAGCACTTCCGGTTCGAATTTTAAAATTCTGTTTTCACGGTTGGTAAGACCTGGTTACCCGCTTTCCGAAAAAAAGATTATATCGCTTCTGTGTGCAACCGTTTTGTCGCAAAAAATTCGAGAAATTGTAAAATTTTCAAAAATCGCCATTTTTTGGCGCCATTTTCTCGAAAACACCATCTTTTAAAATTCTGAAATTTTGTCAGATGGTTCAACTTTACATGAATAATAAACACACCAAATACCAATCTCGACCAATGCTTCATGACTTAACTGCAGCCTTTTAAAGTTAGCGAAGTTTCGTTAACTTTGATGTCACAGTTAGCAACACTGGGAACAATAAAAGTGCAATGATTTGATGATGTTTGGGGTTCACATTCATTAAAAGAAGAATAAAAGGTTTTCTTGACTGTTCTTTTTTATTATTTTGATCAGGAAGGTTCTCTGAAATAGTAAAATGAGCCTCCCCCTACTCCTCCGTTTTCTTAAACCGAAATAATCTGAGGTGGAAATTACGATTACGAAACGCACAAATTTCAATTTCACTTACTTAAAATGGTCTTTGAAAACAAAATTTCACTGATTTATTATTATTATTTACATGGACCAATCATTTGCTTGGTTGGTGTCTTCTTCGCTAATAGCGTGTAACCGTGCAGGTGCTCCAATAGGTGTTGGCTCACTCACAACTCGTACAGGAGTGGATCTAGGGGGAAGAAACTTTTTTATTTTATATATAAATAAAACCGATCTCAGAGTTTAGAGCTCTTAAAACTAGCTCTAAGTAGCAGTATTACCCCCCCCCCTTCCTTTCCAGAAGTCCGTCCTGGATCCGCCCCTGCGTAGCACATTGTCGATAATCACAAATGCTGAAGGTCCATGTGGAAGCATGAACAGCACTTCAACTTCACGTAATTTATGATTTATTCATCATATTTCTGCTACGTACCACTGGTTATCATACATATATGTATGTAACAAAAGTTCCTTTTTGCAGATTTCTTAAATCTACACTTTGAATTGCAGAAGTTCGATTTTGGGGGAAGCATGAAGTTAGTTCATGGTGACCCGTTACTGCCAGAAAAACTTCGTCATTTTCCGAAAGCCAAAGATGACCGTTGAATACCAGTTACCGGTCGCATACTATCCCTTTTTTTCTTCCGGAAGTCGTCGAATTCAGTGCCAGGCAAGAAAACGAGAGTAATACCCGGAGTTTCTACTTGCACGATACTCACGAATTCCTGTGCGGTTTTAGTGGGGGCCCGGTGGCTCAGTGGTAGAGCGTTCACCTCCGGTGCTTGGGGTCCCTGGTTCGATCCCAGATCGCGCCGTGTGGGCTTTGTGGTAGACAAACACCGTGCTCGTGGGTTTTCTCGGGGTTATCCCGTTTTCTCTCACTTTCTGCATTCCACCATTTCATTTATTTCTCATAATCACCGTCTCCTTTACCCTAACCGGCATAATCGTGGGACGTAAAACTTAATTTTTTTCTTCTGCGGTTTTAATACTGTGTATCTGTATTTGCCTAAGGTTATGCCGCGTTGCCACATTCTTTACATCCCCCCCCCCCCCCTCAATACCGTCGCAGAAACCCTTGCATGGCCGGTTTCACTGCAAAACCACTGCTTTGACCTGCCTGCATCTCGAACATCTGAAAGCGATTCTTAAAGTGGGATGCAGCACCATCAGAAATCACTGACACGGTTTGGGAAATTGTAGACACTTATTTTCTCGTATTCAAACCTTTTTCTATAAAATATATTTTCGCTTTTCTTCGAGTATTTTTAGAATCTTCTCTATGGCTATGAGTACATGAGCCGAATCGTGTGTTTTATCGTCGTTTATTACAACAAAACTGTCAGTTGTTTCATATTCCGGTGATAACTCTGAATTTCACTTTGCAAAATAACAGTCCAGTTTTCAGCGAAGTCCACATGAAATAAAATAGAATTTGTATCTTGAAATTTTATACGTTGCTCTTCGGTACCAATTAATTCTCTTTGGATTTTCTTGATGTAGTCATGAATTACAATTCTTACAGTTAAACCAGCAACGTACGATACGAAAACAGAAAGTAGCACAGTTTTTTAACGAGATCATTGTTTTCCCATATGGCATACGTATAACACTTTCATTTTCATCAAGATCAATAATTAAAGACTCCACGCTTATTCCTTCCACTCCAGGACATTCACCACATTCTTGAAGAAGACAGTTGTCATTTTCTACGGATCATAGTACTAAAGGAAATAGGTCACTCATGACAGCTTCAATACAGACTGCACCTTTGATTTGTAGCAACGCAGTAGCAGCTAACTTAAAATTTGCACAATACACACACACACACACACTTCCCTCTCAGGTTGCGGACTGACACACTTTAGTCGAATACTATAAAATTCCGAGTGACCCATTCTTATGTTGGGATTGTTCTGTTTAAAAAGTCAGTAAATTTCTTTGGAACGCGTAAGAAAACGTTTCGATTTTTTTTTAACTTTTTGTCCTTTTTCGATCACTGTAATGACATCGCACTTAATTGAGACTTTGTCTGGAGCATTCCAAATCATCACTAAGATAATAGTTCAGGCTTTTAGTAGATCATCAGAATTTATTGGATGGCCATTTCAAGTAAACTTAAAATTTGTGTGTTTCGTAATCGTAATTTCCACCTCAGATTATTTCGGTTTAAGAAAACGGAGGAGTAGGGGGAGGCTCATTTTACTATTTCAGAGAACCTTCCTGATCGAAATAATAAAAAAGAACAGTCAAGAAAACCTTTTATTCTTCTTTTAATGAATGTGAACCCCAAACATCATCAAATCATTGCACTTTTATTGTTCCCAGTGTTGCTAACTGTGACACCAAAGTTAACGAAACTTCGCTAACTTTAAAAGGCTGCAGTTAATTCATGAAGCATTGGTCGAGAATGGTATTTGGTGTGTTTATTATTCATGTAAAGTTGAACCATCTGACAAAATTTCAGAATTTTAAAAGATGGTGTTTTCGAGAAAATGGCGCCAAAAAATGGCGATTTTTGAAAATTTTACAATTTCTCGAATTTTTTGCGACAAAACGGTTGCACACAGAAGCGATATAATCTTTTTTTCGGAAAGCGGGTAACCAGGTCTTACCAACCGTGAAAACAGAATTTTAAAATTCGAACCGGAAGTGCTCTAAAAAAATTCGCAAACTTCGACCTTTTTTTTTGATAAATTGACGTTCATTTGTTAATTTATGTACAAAAAGATACGCATGCGTAAACCAAACTATAATAAAATATAGTTTATTTATATCCCTATGTACATACCACAACAAGAATTATAATTCTACCTGTCTCCATAGCCGAATGGTGAGGCTCCGAAGTTGACCATTTTCCATGTCTTCTACAATTCATAAATTGTACTCCCCGTCTTTGATGGCCCATTACTTGGCGGGAAATTTTTTTTCGACAAAACAAAAAAATATGGGTCTCTTAAAAACATGTCTAGTTGCTATAAAAAAAGTTTCAACAATATCTGAGATGGTGATGGTACATGCTCTGCCTGAATTGAAATGGAAGGCACCATATATATATATAATTATAAAATTTACTGCGTCATTACTATTTGGCCTAGAGTCATAGTTCAAATGTTATTTTCTTTAGTATAACAAGTCCTTTCCAGCGGTACCACTCACATATCCGTATCATATACCTGAACCGGAAAAATCGGAGAAAACCGGAAATTTTTCTGAAAACAATCACCCCCTCGGAACACTTGCGCCCCTCAGGACCGACCCCGGTTTCACGCAGGGATCTCAGAAAAATTTGACAAATACCCAAAGGTACACACATTTCGTATGCAAAGTTCCAATCTGATATCATGAAAACCAAAGGCATAAAAACATTTTGAAATTTGACTTTAAAAAAATTGAAAAAAGTCACACCCCTCCGCCCCCACTTGGCACCGACAAGTTGATCCTCCGGTTCCAAAGCACATCTGGGGTGTTCTTTGGTCCATCCTTGACTTGACCAATAAAAAAAAAAAAAAAAACGGCTTAAATACTTGTTATAGAACCTAAATAAGCGTTCCAAAACGATACTACGCCATGGTATCAAAAGTTACCAAAAATCCTGAAAGGGTTAAAGAATGTAATGAAACTCTTGCAATAACGAAAGAATGGTCGATAGATGTTTCTGCAACAAGTTTTATATATTTATCCTTTCCACAACATTAAGGAGGTTTTTTACAAATATAAGTAAAAACAAGAAATTTTTGTTAAATTTTTAGCTGCAGTTACTACCTTTATTCTCAGATTCTCGTCTGAAACTTTGAATGTGCTTTAAGAAATTCTCATAATGGTTGTCTTTTTACGCCCCTTTCGAAAACTCAACTCAAAAGGAATTACTCAAGAACATTGCTGCAGGTCTAGTTGCAGACAAGAAAACAAATTGCAATCAAGCTAGGAGTGTTGGGGAAACATTAGTACAGAGAATGATTGGAGGATTCTACGAATCTATAAAGCTAGAAAGAAAGAAAACAGTCATCCTTATCTCAGCCACCTACAGTACCGTCAAAATCAAAGAAGAACCGATTGTTATAAACCCGTTGAAGCTCTTCGGCAGAATCGCAGCTGTAGCTAAGCGAAGAGAAAATCTTCGTGAGTATCTGAAATATAAATTAGCGCCAATGCTACCTTCCTTGTATAACATCTCCAAGCGCAAGAATGCCAAATCAACTACGGCAAATATTGTCTAGTCTCTGTTGCCTTGTTAAAACACCAGAAGATATTACGTATGTTGTGGATGAAGGATTTTTTCTTTACGCAATGGTGTGGAGTAAAAATGACACACAACAGAAAATCTGCGTTAAGTACGTGAATTATGTTGAGCACCATTTTTCCCCTTGTAGTGCCGTTGCATTTGATGGATACAAATTACAATTAGACATGAAATATGCCGAAAGTCAGCGAAAGCTTTGGGGAAAATGTCTGCAACGATCGCATTTGATTTTGCCATGGAAGCCCCGATAGATCAAGCATAGTTCTTGAGAAACTCAAGAGAACAAAACTAGACTGTTCAAATGACGAAAACAGTCTTCGAAGAAGCAAAGATACCCGTATATGAAGCAGAAGGAGATCCCATACATTAATCTGTTCAACAGCAATGGAAGAAAGTGCAAACGGGAAATCTGTAGCTGTTTGTTGTATCTGATTCTGACCTTTTAACCACCTCAATTGCTAGAACACTTCCTGCGCAGTCGCTGTCTCTGCTAAGGCTACAGAAAAGCAAAATTGAGGAGAAATGCTACGATATCGGTAAAATTCAAGAAACTCTTGGGCCACTGAAAGATTGCTTCCACTTTTTTCATGCTGCAACAGACTGACACGACTTCGGCTATATTCAGAAGAGGAAAGTTGGCAGCGTTCAAAATGCTCCAAAAAGATAAGTCAGCACCTTGAACCAACCAAATCTCAAGCATGACGAAGTGGTCGAGATTGGAGAGACATTTCTTATTCGCCTGTATGGAAGACGAAACGCATCCTCTATGGACAGTGTAAGACACATCAGGTATAACAAGGAAGGCGTTAAAAAGCTGTCTTCACATTTCAACTTGGCCATTTTGCCCCCTACTAGCGCGGCAGCAGCGCAGCATTCACTTCGAGTGTGCCTCCTAGTCCAGGAGTGGAATGGCCGAAGTATGAACCCAACCGAATGGGGTTGGTATGTCAAAGAGGATATGCAAATTCCACTACCCACAGAGCTACCACCAGCTCCAGCCGAAATACTAAACTTACTTGCCTATATGTGCCAAGTGACTGCAAGAAAGGATTGTGAACGAGCAACATGCGAGTGTAAGAAAGCTGATCTACAGTGTTCAAAGTTTTGCGCATTCTGTCAAGGAAGTTCCTGTAGAAATGGTCAATCGGAAGACGAATCTTATTTAGATGATGATGAACACCAGCTCTAGAAAACCCATCTGTCAATGACAATAGTTTATTAGATGATACAATCCGTAAGGTAATTACAAAGGTAACCAAGAAAGTGCTGTCGCTTTTTGTGGAAGTCTGTGTTCAATTGGTCCTCACACCGTGAGTTGAATGCGGATGGATATCAGGCGAAGGTAAGTTGTTGGTGTGGGTATAGCCAACATACTACCTGGTTGTGGCAGTTCAATTACATCGTGAACTTGCGTAAGGACAGAGTAAATTTGGGACCTCCACAAAGTGACATAAGGGCGTGTATGCTGCACGAGTTCAAACTGGGGTCAAACGCCGCTGCAGGGTGGTAGATATACCAGGCTTTGGTGAGAGTGTCGTGACTACGCGGACAGTACGTTGGTGGTTTAACAAGTTCAAGGACGGTGACAAAACACTCGAAGACGCACCACGTGCCGCAAGACCAACATATGTACGAAATTAAGATCTCCAGGTAGCAATTGACGCGAACAGTGGCCAGACATGTGTGGAACTGGGACTACAATTCAGTGTGAGTGGAGAAACCATTCGGCAGCACCTTCATCAATTTGGGAAGTCCTACAAGTTGGGTAGATGGGTCCCACATGATTTGACCCCGGGCCAGAAGGCAACGCGAGCACATACCTGTATTTCCTTGCCGTCTCGTCTGAGAAAGGAGCTATTTCTGGACAGGGTATTGACATGTTATGAGAAGTGAGTCATGTACGAAGCTCCACGGCACCGCCATCGTTGGTTAGCATTCCATGAACCGGTTCCAAAACAGCCGAAACCAGCATTGCACCAGAAGATCCTCCTCTGTGTTTGGTGGACTGCTCGCGGCATCGTGTGTCAGGAACTGCTACCAGCTGGTCCGAGCATCAATGCAACTGTGTACTGTCAGAAGCTGATCCATGTTCAAGAAAAACTCAAAACCCTGGAGTCATCACTTCTGAGTCGCAAAGGAGTCCTCCTGTTACAGAACAACGCTAAGATCCACGTGGCTAGGATGACCCGGGACACCATTCTACGCCTTGGATGGGAAACACTATTGTATCCGTCATATTCCACAGACATTGCACAGTCTGATTATTACCTGTTTCATTCCTTGGACAATCACCTTAGAGGACACCAGTTTAAATCCCTAGCAGAGGTGCAAAATGCATTTGATATCTTATTTGCTTCATGGTTCACCAAGTTCTACCGCGACGGAGTTGAGTTGATTTTAGTTTAGCGTCCCTTTGGCCTTCCAGAAAATTGGCAGGTCGTCGATGCTGATGGGTACTATTTTTGATCTCCCAGTACGTCTTAGGTGACATATCGATGTTCAAAGCAACAGAAACTTTCCCGGTTACCTTTGTAATGAAGTCTTAAATACGCACTAATTGTTTGCTGAGCAAAACCATTTATTTCATTAAAAAACTAAATATGTGTTACAGTTTCACCAACTCTTTGGCTTCATCAGACAGTATGAGACTTATGGAAAATGAAGTCTTATAATTTCATCTTTTCTGATCTGTTTCAAAATTAAAAATAACAGTTCATTTTTGTTCGATTTGAACGAACTTTTCTTTAAATTATTGATAATGAATACTTGATTTAAAATATTAAAATCTTTAACGTCTTTTTCTGTATCGATAAAATGATTTTTACATAAACTACCAGAATAAGGGCTAAAATTCCTACATTTCTGAAGTTTAAATGGATGTAAATTCCTTAAAGGTGTTTGGATTCAAAACTTTTACACTTAGAATTGAAGTTAGATTGCTTTTAGAGTTCAAATAATTTTACACAAATGATCTACGACGTTTTGTTTCTGAACTATGCCCAAAATTCCGAACTATATTCATATCGACTGGCCGCCACATTTGTCCGCCATTTTAAGTATGATGCACACATGCGATTTTTAGTATGTGATTTCATATAACTTGAAAAACCATTCCTGAAATTTTCAGCTTTTTATCAATTATTTGAGCTCACAACAATCCTTTATTTACTGGGCTATATCGATCACGATCATTAATTACTAAAAGCATGTTTATTTACGAATTCTGAACTTTTAAGTATATGTTTCGAAACAAATACCACATAAGAAAAGTAGGTTACCTTATGCCTACGTGTTTATTACTATAATTGAATACTTATTTCCTCTCTTGGAACGCCACTTTGTTACAGTTACTGGATCCTTACTCTTACATCTATTATATTTTTTTCTTTTCTTTTAAAGAATAATTACTGCAGAGTATTCCGTCACTTAATTTCAGTTTATGATTACCCTTAATAATTATCTCTGTATTTACAGTCAATTCACTGTTTTTACGAAAATTCTATTCACATTAATAACTTATGCGGAATTCCACATTATGTCTTCAATTTATTGCTCTATGTGGTTGCTCGCAATTCATTTTTGGCTGTTGTAAAAACAAATTCGACTCGCAGATTTAACACTTCCCGAATTTTGTGAGTGCGAGGACTTACGTGGTTGAACATTTACTTGGCATGCGTAGTTTGCCAATTAAGATATATTCTGATAGCTAGTTCTATACTTCTTGTTGGCACCTGATATAAATAATTTTCAAATGACTATTCAATTCCAAGTGGAGGCAATGTGTCCACATCCAACTTTTAAAGCAACGTAAATATTATCACAAAATACCTGTTAAGATCCTACTTTGATTCTTTAATAAGACTGCTAATTGTTTTAACGGTAAAGCTATATAAACTGGGAATGATCTGTGCATATTATCACAGCAAATATGAACTAACCTCTCCCACAGTAGAAACCTTATTCGTATATACCAACGATCACGGTATATACCCCACGAATAAAACATTTGAACAATAAACGAATAACCAATTTCAATGTCAACTGTAAAAATGCAGACCTATTCTTAAATCGAACTTACCTGAGATCACGAGGTTCAAGAGTTTGAGCTGCTAATCTTTCCAACATGTATTGTAACGGGGGATGAAGCGGATGAGTTTCCTCTTCTAACGCAAGATGTCCACATGATAACAATTCACCTGGTAATCCTGCTTCACACATTACTTGCTGGTTCCTTTCAGATCGTACTAATGATTTTAGAACCTCTGCTGTGTATACTTGTAACGTCAGAGCCATCTATGTATAAAAAAGTCACCTTTATACATACTATAACCTATTAACTCGAAGCAATACTAATACATTGTGCGAACTTGTAACTGTGCCCTTGGCAATACACTTAATATAAAGATTTAATATTCAAACACCTTATTTGTAGCAATTTATTAAATGACTAAGTCTTATTATATTTAAAATGTATTCACTAATGCTCAAAATCTTACCATGTGCCCAAATTTTGTTGAAAGTTCAACAAGGAGATTGCTTATTACAGAAACAAAGGAGTAAGTGATCATGAATATTGCACAAAGGTGGCTTCAAACATAGAAGTTACTCAACCGACATTTTCAGCGCCCTAAGTGCACAAATGGTAAGTGACTTTTATTCCATTCTTTACAAACTTGCAAAGAGGTTTAAGCAAGAAGGTGGACACTAAGAAGCTACAGAAATTACGGCAACAGTTCATTTGCACCAACTCACGAGAGGCGAACAGAATCTACAGAAGTGTACCGCGAACACTTGGTGCCGATTTTTCTATTTACAGGTTCTGAAGTGATATAATAATGTAATCAAAATAAGATTCCGGCTAGCAACACGTCTGCGCTTGAGAATGATTTCAGAAAAGATCGAAATACAGGGTGTGATTGATAAGTACCGGAACTTTTCCCGCCGCGCGGCTCCCTGGCGTTCGAAAAATGTGAGGGATGGGGAGAAAATGTGCGCGGGACCTTCCTCTTTCAAGCGGAACTTGGCCCAGTGCGCTGCGAGCAACGGTTGAGAAAGCATCACTGTCCGCGCGAACGTCGTTTTGGTCGTCGGTCACGTTTTTTGCGCGCAGAAAATGGAGTCAAAGATTGACCAGCGCTACGCCATCAAGTTTTGTGTCAAACTAAAACGACGTTCACCGAGACCCAGGACCTGCTCAAGGAAGCCTTTGGGGAAGATGTGATGTCCCGTACTCGGATCTTTGAGTGGCACAAGGCCTTCAGGAAAGGCCGGGAGGACGCCGATGACGAACCACGCTCTGGGAGGCCGTCGACGTCGAAAACCGATGAAAACGTCGACCGAGTTCGCGAATACCTGAACCTGGACCGTCGGACAACCCTCCGGGAGATCAGCGAATAACTTAATTTGACATACTATGCAGTGCAAAAAATTGTGACTGAAGAATTGAACATGCGGAAGGTGTGCGCCAAACTGGTCCCCAAGGCAAAAAGCTTCTAGGCAAAAAGGTACAATCATTTACAATAGATCAGGAAAGTACTATACCTAGGTAGTATATACTGAAATATAAAATACGAGGCGTGTCCAGAAAGCAAGAGTTCCTAAGCGCAGTAAATACAATGAAGAGACAATGATCTTAAAATATTTGTTGTCATAGATACAGCCTAGGTTGACACTACTTCTCAACATACTCACCACCACTGGAATTCAGACACTTGTCACACAACAGGATCACATTTTGTATTCCAATGTCGTATCAGTCAGCCGTCTGGAAGTGGAACCAGTGTATGACAGCCGTCTGCAATTGAGGCGATAGCGATGAACAACTGCAGACTGCTGTCATACACTGGTTCCACCGCCACGCTGCTGACTGTTACATCGAAATATAAAAGTTGATCCCATGATATGGCAAGTACCTGAATTCCGATGGTGAATATGTTGACATGTACTATCACCTGTGATATATATGTGGCAATAAATTTTCAAGGTCACTGTGTCTTCGTTGTATTTACAGCCTTACGGAGACTTAATTTCTGGAAGCTCCTCGTAACTGTCAACAACGCAGGTTAGACTCTTGTCGTAAGGTTAAAATGGAGGCCACAGTAGTTCAGTGGTACGTGCAAAGTGGGATTTCTGGTGGACTAACACCATGTGCGTGGATTTACTCCGGGTTCTCCCACTTCTTCATTCCACCCTTTCATTTATTTTCATCATCACCGTCTCCTTTAGCCTACATGGCATACTCGTGGGGCGTAAAACTGGAAGATCTTATTTCATAAGGTTAAAATTTTCCAAGGTTCAAACAAATTTTTAACATAAGATACAATTAGAATAAACAGTTTCTTGACATAATGATTTGTGACGAATGTAAATTAAAATTGGATTAAATTTTAATTTTAAAAAAATAACCAATCTTTCTTAAAATCCAGCAGGCAGAAATTTAAGATCATTTTATTATCATATTAGTTACAAATAAAAAATTACAATATGCCGAAAATACATAATGGCAATAAAATAAAGACTGGA
Organism: Thermobia domestica; assembly: GCF_964235325.1. Classification (NCBI taxonomy): domain Eukaryota; kingdom Metazoa; phylum Arthropoda; class Insecta; order Zygentoma; family Lepismatidae; genus Thermobia; species Thermobia domestica. The sequence goes on along the minus strand of NC_137454.1, from coordinate 219,197,698 downwards.
GAATGGTAGAAAGATTTCTTGTCATAAAGTTAAGACAGTATAATCTACGTAATAAATGCTATTTTTGTAAAATATATGTTTAGTTTAAATTATTATAAGATTTTGTCACCTTTCTTAGTATTTCACATTTTGACTTGAACTTAGTGCAAAAATGTGAATCGATTTCTTACACTATAATTCAATATTCTCATAATAATAATAATAATAATAATAATAATAATAATAATAATAATAATAATAATAATAATAATAATAATAATAATAATACGGATAAACCTGTCAAAATCATATTGTTTTACTATTTTGTGATTATTACCTGTGTTCCCTTCGGGTGTTGTATAGATGGCAGTAGATGTAAAATTGCTACTACCACCCCAGGATGAACGATTATTGGATCCGGTGCTGGAGGTGTCAAATTCAATGAGGTAATTGCAGCTCTCTTTCCACCGGGAGAATCCAATGAAGATTTCTGGCTCTGTTAAAATATAAAGGATGTGACAGTATCTTAGTACATATTTTAATCAATGACATATACGGATTGGATAATTGAAGACTCGCCGTAGAAAACAATGTAAAAGCCACCTTCAAATTGTTTCACTTATTTAATTTTTTAAATATGTTTATGCCTTAGTTAGATTTTCATACTTCGTTTTATGATAGATTGTATTTCTAAGCAATAGTATTTTCTATTTTGTGACGCTTGGGCACAATTTATTATTTTGGTTTCTACTGTTACAGTAACTTTTGCTATTGGCACTTACGTTTATTTATTTATTTATTTATTTACAGGGTGTCTACTAAAATTCCAAAATGAAATTTCGTGACATTTTCGTGACCTTTTCATTACCAAACCATCGTAACATTCAATAACAGTACTTATATTCTTTAGCACTTTACCTTATCTCTAGTTTCAAAGGCTATTCCCTGGAGCGATAAAAATTTGGTGTCTTCTCACATCGCTTTCACTATATCCACTGTACACAGGGTGTCCCAAAAGTAATGATGAAAACTGAAACCACAGATTCCTGGCACCAAAACGAGAACAAATGTTTATATGACATACAGTCCGGAAATGGACAAGGGCGGAGCTAAACAGCTTCGAATGTGGGGAGAAAGGAACTTCACACTTAGGGAAAGGAACATGCCGATTTACAAAACCGCACTGAAGATGCGTGTGAACAGTTACTCAAAAAACCGGGAGTGATGGAATGCATTCGAAATTCACGATTAGCACGTTACATAGATGTGGGAGGACAGCATTTTGAACATCTATGTAGATACGTTTATTGTTAGCACCTATGACCTAGTAGTTTGTAGAGCTACTCTGTGTAAGATTGTACGTTACAAAAACAGCACATCGTTGTAGATTCTGCCTGTTATTTCATTACAGGACATCACTAGTTATACTTGTTCTTATTTCTACCCTCTCTCTGCAAGTTTCTCTCTGGTACACCCACTGAGATTATGCAGCCATCCTAAGTGATCTTTGCTTTGACCCCCATTGTACATGTGCGTGCAATCGTGCCATGGATAACAACTTTTTTCAGAATGGTTTCCGTTTTTACTGCACCGTTTCATTACCCCCCTTCCGTACAGACATTCAGCGAATCCCTAAATGACATATGGAAAATCTCTAGTGCGGTTATGTAACATACATGTAACATTTCAAGCCGATATGACTTTTATATCTTTCTGAACCCCATTTCTAGCTCCAATCATTATCCTGCTGGCAGGTGGTGTAGTTCCCTTCACAACACACTAAATTGCATGTCATATAAACATTTTTTCTTGTTTTGTTGCCAGGAATCTGTGGTTTCATTTCTCGCCATTACTTTTGGGGATCTAATATATACATAAAGTTCACAGAATTATGTAGGATATGCTGTAGTCTCTTAAAGAAGTAAAAAACTTATGTGTGTATTGGCATTTGGCAAAATTTTCCTTGCATAGTTTTAAAAACTACTACGTTTATAAAAGCATATTGCAAAATTTTTTTTTACTGGTTTTGTATGCCTTCAGGAAGACAAGCTTACCACTGTAGTTAGTTTAGATTGGTTCAACAATTTATTATGTTTAACTAAAAGTTGTGAAAAAAAAAAAAGTCTAAGAGCCTAGAAACACACTACTATGAAAGAAACATAGGCATGTTACATATCAATCTTCCCAGGAAAGAGTGATCTTGTAAGTGCTTCTTTTCAAATAGCTGCATTTTTCACACAGCTCTTACTGTACTACTACGAAACGACATATTTTACAAGTAGTCTCGAAAACGGGGCTATTTGGAAACAGCACATTCTGGCTGCTGGGAAACTTCAGTTTTAGTAAAATTTTGTTATGAATGCAGGAAAACTTTACATGGACTAACAAAGGAAGAGAGGGAGATAATAAATATAAGTGGAAGATGGTTTATATACCAGTCGAAAGCACTATTGACGCCTATTACGAACCTGTAATAAAATATTTCCGAATGCATATACTCTGCGAGTTATATGAATATACAGGATGTCCAAAAAGTCCGTTGCCACCTCTAGAAATCGCAAACGGTAAGCTAGATGCCAAAACAGGAAAACATGTGTTTGATTATTTTAAAAATCCAACTTATCAAAGCAAAAAGTGTTGTCCCAGGGCCACCCGCATGGTCCCAAGCGGGGTCCAACTCAAAATTTTTAAATAGCAAGAGGGATCAAGTAGCATATCGTTGTAAAGTTGTTTAAAATGAAAGAAGACGGAACAAGTCTCGACACACTAAAATTACCCTGTGGAACATGGTGACCGGTCAAAATGACAGCAAAAACGTCATTGTAAAGTCTATGGCCACCTAAAAAAATCTGAAACGGTGAGAGGTGTTAAAATAGGAAACTACGTGTGTCATCATTCCAAAAGTACAATTAAAGTAAAAAAAAAAAATGTTCCAGGGTTCCCCACAGAGGTCCTACTCAAAATTTTCAAATAGCAAAGGAGGCCAAGTTGCATATCGTTAGGAAATGAAAGAAGACGGAAGAAGTATTAACTCTCTGAAATTACCCTGTGCAAAATGGCGGCCGGTCAAAATGTACATCCTCATTTCGATTTTCCAAGCGCATTAGCTTTCAATTTTCCGATCTGCACTTACTGTCATTGTGAGACACTTGCAAGTATTCGCTGTTTCTGGTGCAAGATTTTTTTTGTTTGAATCATTTTATACTTGATAATCCAAACAACGAGCATATGTACCATTATTATACATTATATTTTAACTAGCCAGTTCTACCTAGGTATACTAAAAACTGTCAAATGTTGATACTTTTCTTTTCTTTATTTCTTAATTTAATTTTGTTTTATTATATTTCTTTATTTATTTAGACATTACTAGGCCCAAAGAGCAGAATCTCACAGTAGGAGCATTTCCTTTCTTTCCGTTGAGTTCAAGAATTAAAACAAACTGAAACCCGACTACAGAAAGAAGAACTAAAACATAACGTTTGCACAGTGTTATCGTAAAGCGTTCAAACTTGTTCCAACTGTTTTTATTTAACAGCAGCTTTCAAACGATATGCTACTTGACCTCCCTTGATGTGAAAATTTTGAGTAGGACCCCATCTGGGGCAATGCGGAGGACCCTGGGACAAATACTTTTATTTTCAATCATTGGACTTTTGGTATGATGACACACCTTTTCCTGTTTAGACATTTGTCTCACCGTTTAAGGTTCTTTGAGGTGGCCATAGACTTTACAATGAGGTTTTTACTGACATTTTGACCGACCATCATGTTGTCCAGCCTAATTTTAGAGTGTCGAGACTTGTTCCGTCTTCTTTCATGCCCAACAGCTTTCCAACTGTATGCAACTTTATACTTCTTGCTATTTGAAAATTTTGACTTGGACCCCGCCTGGGAGCCTGCGGGTGGATCTGGGACAACACTTTTTGCTTTGATACATTGTACTTTTAAAATGATCAAACACATGTTTTCCTGTTTTGGCATCTGTCCGTCTCTCCGTTTGCGACTTCTAAGGGTTGCACCGGACCTTTTTGCACACCCTGTATATCCATATAGCTCGCAGAGTATACAATTTCGGAAAATTTTTATTACAGTTTCGTAATAGGCGTTATTAGTTCCTTCGATTGGTGTATAAACCATCTTCCATTTCGATATATATAATCTCCCTGTCATCCCTTGTAAGCTCTAGAAACATCATAAGAAAAATTAATTGCAATAAATAACAAGAGGTAGTATGAAAAAGAAAGAAACTTACGAAGTAACCCCAGTTTACAGTACATCATACTACTCGTTTGAGTACTTCTCCACAAAAATTTAAAATAGGCATTTTTTCCGTTCTCTACATAATTTCATTTTAAAAAACATGCCAGCAGTACTAGTGGTTAGTACTAGTGAGAATAAACGAGGTTTCGTACGTACTATCCTACTAAGATAGCACAATTATTATGCAACCTCTAACCAATCTACACGAGGTTTAATTTGTCGCGTTTCAGAAGGCACTGCATTACTGCAAAATACAATATCTTCTCTTAGACAAATATGTTCTCTCATCGTGTTGTTCGATTCAGTAACCCACGGCTTTCACCCAATTTCAGAAATTCTTCCTCTTAGCATATAAATTAGTGGTCAAAGCGAGACGGTATGCGATGGTATGCCATACCGCTTTTGGATTTTCAGTGATGAAGACATACCGCCTCTGGTTTTTCGGTGATCAAGATATACCGTCACTGGAAAGTGAATGCTAATATACAATATCTTGAATAAATTAATTTTTATACACAGTAATTGACTAATAGCTTTGTACGTCAAAGATTTTAAGTTGGCAACACCAACAGTTTTCTTTTCTTTTTCCTAATACTTTTATTTTGCTTTTAAAATGAGGTATATACGAAGAAGTTCATCCCTTGCTCCTACGCAAGTACTCGTATTGATTGTGTTTGGGGTAGCCAACCGTCCAGTATTTTACCGGACAGTTCGGTTTTTAACTTCCTTCTCCGGTGTCCGGTACAAGCTCGAAACCTGATGTTAAATGTCCGGTAATTTTTCATGTTAATAGTCCTATTCTCTGTTCTATTCAGATTATTTTGGAGTAATGAAAGGAATTGTTTGTTGATGAATATGGTTAATGCAGAGCTTGTAATTCGCTTTGATATCGGTCTTGCGCGGAATTTGCTGAAGAATTGAAGGCAGGAATATTTACTGAACTTATCAAAACTGCTGAAGGTCAACAAAAGTACATTTTCAAGAGCGCAGCTAACACTGATTCATCTTGTGCATGTCATAATTATATTGCTAATTTTATTTTCTTTTTTGCTTTAAATACAGTGTATTATTGATGGCAGACTTCAAAAATTACATGTGCCAACTCAACCAAAATTGGATTAAGAAAATTTAATAAATGCTTCAAAAATAACTAAAGTTATTAAATTCGATCTCCGAATCGCTCAATTTTATGTGAAGTAACCACTTTCAGGTTGTTCGCATTTCTGATGAGCGATGATCTCAAAATCTTAAGAGTATACATACGTGAAGATTTCCATTTTCAAAAGTTGGCAACCCTAGTTGTGTTGGTTGCACATCAGGCTCATATAACAGAAAGGGATGAAAATGAAATGAAATCTTTGAGTTTTACGTCCCACGGTTATGCCGGTTAGGCTAAAGGAGACGGTGATTATGAGAAATGAATGAAATGGTGGAATGAAAAAAGTGGGAGGAAACGGGAGAACCCCGAGAAAACCCACGCACACAGTGTTTGTCCACCACAAAGTTCACTTGGCGGGGGCTGGGACCGAACCCGGGACCCCAAGCACCAGAGGTGAACGCTCTACCACTGAGCCACCGCGGCCCCGAACAGAAAGGGATGAGTCCGTTAGGCTATGTAATCTGTGTCGCGGGCCATGGGCCCAATCCAATCAAAAGGCAGTGTATTGAAAATGTGATTTGTTTAAACTGAGATCGGAAAGTATTGTTATGAGTTCAAGGGAACTTCTTTTGTGTCTGCAATTATAAAGAAATACATAAATGAGTCCGGTATTTACGAGAAAAATATAGTGTAAGCTATTAGAAAAATATGTTGTTTTGTTTAAGTGCTTTATTGTTAAATTTGTTCTACTTCATATTGTTTTATATTAAGCGTTTTATATTTTATTGTGCCATATTCAATTGTTTCTTTCTTATGTACATGTCTTGCTTAAATACATATAATTGCCGTGTTTTGAGCACAGATGGCTTTAGGGTCTGTCTGTTGTGGGGGCGGACCTTCCGGAAGTCTGGAATAATTCTCAATCGAGTGGGGGGTCCGTGAGTTCTCCCGCAGGAAATTGTTTAAAATTGTTAATAAAAAGCTCTGCTTTCAATCCTTTCATATATAATTCTTTATAACACAACATAAGGGAATCTGTTTTATTCTTCTCAGAAAGTTGGGGACGAGGCAAAGTCTCTCCATGCCCCATCCCCGTAACTACGGAGAAACTCTTTCATGGTTCTGAGTCATTATGTAAATAGAAATGCAATCTTTTAGGCAACATACCCTCATTGTATTTCAACATTTAGATAGACGGTATGTTGAGTCAAAATAGTAATAAAACATACAACCTCTGCTTTATTTCCACATACAACATACAACCTCTGCTATACATTGAAATGACACAGCCAACTGCTTCATGATACCAGTTGAAAGACTAGCTCAGGAGCGAATTTGGTGCGAATTAGGCCGAATTTTCATGCATGTGATAGAAGTGTGCTTTGCTTGCGATTTGGTAGCGTCTAAAGCCGACCATACACATTTGTGGTGATGAATTTTGACATTTTATAGAACAAAATTTTCCAGTCTCGACTTATATTTGTACAGATAAAAAATTCGTAACCTAAAAGCTAAATTTCGTGACTTTTTCTTGACTTTCGTGACCGATTTCGGATTTCGTGACTTTTTCGTGACTTTCGTGACCGATAGACACCCTGATTTAGCTTTATTTTACATGGCGAAGTTAAGGCTAATCGTGCCTTGCCTTTCACTTGACCACGCAATGATCATGATTTGTAATACAATAATAATAATAAAATATGTATAAAATATATAAAACACTCCCAATCACACACATACACACATGCATCACATCACCTACACACATGGATTATAACAAATAACTACATAATATAGTCACATTCATTCAGTGAGCAAAAAGAACAAATAAAAATCAGCATTTTTTTCAGATATTAGTAAGCCTTGAATGACTTATAGGGGATCTGCTCAACCGACTTCTTAAATAAATTGATTGTCTGAGATTGCCTTGTGTTGGATGGGAGGTCATTCCATGCACGGATAGTGGATGCAAAGAACGCATTTGAGTAGAATTTTGACGAATGTAGGGGAAGAGAAAGGAGTTTATTTACACCTGATCTTGTATTGTGATCGTGGTGAGCACTTAGTGGTTGCAAGCGTTGAAATAAGTAGGAAGGTTGTTCAAACCGCAAAGCCTTAAAGAGAAGTGTGAGTCGATGCAAATAATGTCTATCGGCAAGTTTCAAAAGATCCAGCTTTCTGTAGTATGGAGTTAAATGATTTGATCGTTTGAGATTATAAGCAAACCGTATACAGGCATTTTGGATACGTTGCAAACGATACGCTAATTCTTCATTTAAGTGTGATAGAGCTACATCACAATATTCAAGGTGAGGAAATATTAGAGATTTTACTAGTAGCAGCTTTGTTTCAGTGGGTAGAATACTCTTTAGTCGTGAGTGAATGCAAAGACCAGAATGCTTTCTTACATACAGCGTTAATGTGAGGTTTCCACTCAAGAAATTGATCTATTATTACCCCGAGATTTGTAACAGTTTCAGAAAATGGAATAATTGTTCCATTTATCTGTACTGTTGGTATATTCGAACGGTGCATTTGTATGAGTCGTTTAGAGGAGACGGAAATGCACTTCAATTTAAGTGGATTTATGGTTAACCCATTTTCTTTTGACCACAAGTAAATGCGATGCAAGTCGTCATTCATTTGTTGAATTGAATTGTTCAAGTTTTCTGGTAGACCTGAGATATAGATTTGAAAATTATCTGCGTATAGGTGATACTTGCAGTATTGTAAGACAGAAGGAAGGTCGTTAATGTACAGACAGAATAGGAGAGGGCCAAGGATGCTTCCTTGAGAGACGCCGTGAGTGAGATTCCGTAGTGCAGAAGAAGTATCGGCTACGGTTACAAATTGCTTCCGTCCCTGTAAATAATTTTTAACCCATTTTACAGCACCATTGGAGAAGTTAAATTTCGTCGCCAATTTATGGAAGAGAATCTTATGTATAATTGATTGAAAAGCTTTCGAGAAATCTAGTAGAGCAAGAACAGTTACTTGCTTTCTATCCATTGCTAGTCTAAAGTCGTCAGTGACATAAGTAACAGCTGTAGCAGTACTGTGGTACTTTCTGAAGCCTGATTGAAACGGATCAAAACAATTGTATTTCATTAGATGGGTTCGAATTTGATTCTCAATGTATTCTAATGCCTTTGAAAGAGCAGGTAAAATACTAATTGGCCGAAAATCATTAATACTTGTGATATTACTTGTTTTGGGGAACGCTAGGACTTCAGCTGTTTTCCAAGCAGATGGAAAAGTGCCGCTCATAAGAGAACGGTTGAAAATATTAGTGATGGGTTTTAGTATAAAAGGCACATTTTTTAAAATATATATATATATATATATATAAATTCAATACTAATTTGGTCAGCTCCAGTAGCATTTGATTTTATTCTATTGATGGCCTTCATGATTGTTAGAGGACTGGCACATTCAAAGGAAAAAAACGTTTTCTGTACATTCTGGACTCTCATCAAATGTAATTTTAGAATCTGCATTACTTAAAAACTTAATGTCACAAAAATTGTTATTAAGATCATCTGCAGTAAATTTATTGTTAGCCATATTTTGTTTCCTACTGCTCTTAATCCCTAATATATTTAACTTTTTCCACAAAATTTTCGAGTTACCAGTACTGTTCGCTAGTCTCGAGGCAAATTCCATTTTGGCTTTCCTAATTAAATGTGTACATCTATTTCGTAAGATTTTGTATTTTTTAAAACAGTCATCAGCTTGTACTGGATTATCTTTACGAGATTTCGTGTATTATCTATAAGAGGAATCGCGTTTAGCCATTAAATTTAGAATTTCTTTAGTTATCCATGGGGAAGAAGGTCGCGATACTTTGCGTTTAATGAGTGGAGCATGCTTATCAAGTAGTGTTAATATCGTGGTATTAAAGAAATTAAGTTGTTCGTCTATAAACAAAGAATTGTAGATTACCTGCCAAGGAATATTTGCTGCATCAAAGAAAAGGACAGCTTCATTTATTTTATTTAAGTTCCTGCACGAAATAAATTTTGACTGTCTCTTCGGAGTGTGTATAGAGTAGCAGGCAAACACTAGATCGTGGTAAGATATACCCGGAATTGGTAACTGTCCATAGTGAACAATTTTTTGCGGATTATTAGTTGAGATCGAGTAGTGAATGTGATGTAGCAGTATGGAAAGTGGGATTTAGAGTGCACATTGTCAGGTTAAGGCCGGATAAAACATCATAAAATGTTTCAGTTTCACTGTTCGACTTTAGCATGTTAAAATTAAAATCACCGAGAACTAAACAATTTTCATACAAGGGCAAGTATTGCACTATTTCATCTTCGAAATTTTTAAAATTTGCTTTTGGCGGCCTGTACACCGAACAAATTAGAATTTTCTTATTCCAGAAACTACATTCAATGATAATGTACTCTGTACAGAAGCTGTATTTGTGTGGTGACATAGCCAGAATTTTCGTATCCACGTCATCCCTCACATAAATACCTACTCCACCTGCGCCTTTTTGCGTTCTGTCGTTTCTTATGAACTGATACCCCGGTAACTCATACAAGCTGCTACTCAAGCTTGGCTCTGCTCACGTTTCGGATACCAAAATCAAGTGCAGACTATTTTGAGGGAGAACAATACTTTGAAATTTATCGAAAGAGCTTAGAAGGGACTGTGCGTTGAGGTGAATGACATTTAGGGTTGTCCCCGCTGCTGGTTTACCCAGTTCTGTTTGCAATAAATGTACCGCTGTAGACATTGTTTTCTACAGCGAGTCTTCACTTAGTGTTTTTTTTTTCTTTCTTTCTTTCTTTCTTGTACTACAGGGTTTGTCCGGGAAGTAATAGTACTGATTTTATTCCGCCATGACTGTACTTCGGAGCGTGCGCGCACCGACTGGATCCGGTAGAGGGCGTTTCTAGCTAACGAACGAGCGGCTGGTCAGTTGTCTCCGAGCACACGGAGAGTCAGGACAGGCTTTTTCGCGTGACGTATTTCTGTGAGTGGTGCAAGCCTAAAATGCAGCGTTCGTTAAAGCAGAGGTACGCGATTAAATTCTGTGTTAAACTCGGTAAATCTGCGACAGAGACGTTTGATATGATCAAGCAGGCTTACCCAGATGATGCTTTCGCAAGAAGTGGTGTGTTTCGGTGGCACAAGGCCTTTTCGGAGGGTCGGAAAGAGGTCGCCAATGAAGACCGTGCTGGAAGACCTTCGACTTCGACAAACACCGACAATGTGACTCGTGTGCGCGAAGTTTTGAACTCAGACCGTCGACTAAGTATTCGTTTAATTGCCCAGATGTTAAAATTTACCAAAAACTGTGGTTCATGAAATTGTGACGGAGCATTTGAACATGCGCAAGGTGTGCGCGAAGATTGTCCCAAAAGTGCTCACTGACGACCAGAAATTGCGGCGAGTGGAATTGTGCCAAGAAAATTTGAACATGTGTGAAAGTGACTCCCAATTTTTGAATAACGTAATCACAGGTGACGAATCATGGATCTTTGAATATGATCCCGAGACAAAGAGGCAATCTTCCGAGTGGCACACGCCGGCGTCTCCTCGCCCAAAAAAGGGAAGAATGAGCAAACCCAAAGTGAAAACGATGCTCATTGTCTTTTTTGACATCAAAGGCATCGTCCACCATGAATCTGTTCCTCCTGGACAAACCGTCAACGCCAAGTTTTACGTGGAAGTGCTCAAGAGACTCAAACGAAGAGTCAATCGGGTCCGACCAGACATCGGAGCCGACTGGAAGCTGCACCACAACAACGCCCCGGCTCACACCGCCTTTCTTGTGAACAGCTACCTGACCAAGGCCGGCATCCCAACGCTTCCGCAGCCGCCCTACAGCCCAGATGTGCCCCCCCCCTTCCCCCCTTCCGGACTTCTTTTTGTTTCCTCGCCTGAAACGCCCGATGAAAGGCAAGCATTTTGAGACGACAGAGGGGATCCAAGCAGCTTGCACCGCGGCTCTCAAGGCTATTCCGGAGAATGACTTCCGTGACGCCTTCAATGCTTGGAAATCGCGCTGGCAGCGCTACATCGACGCAGAAGGAGCCTATTTTGAAAAGTTTTTAAAGAATTGTAATGATTGGATCAATAATTTTTTTTAAAATCGACTCAGTTCTATTACTTTCCGGAAAACCCTGTATAACGCATTAATTTCAAATTATTTTTTCCAAGTTCAGTAACTCAAAATTTCAAACGGTTCCAAATATTTCAGTTTACATGGCGGTAGTTTCCGTAAGCGAAGAAAAAGAAAAACATCATCATTAAATGTAAATCAACTATATTCTGTTTCTCCCAAAGACAAAATAAGAGTTGGAAATTAAATCCTAGATGATTTTACAATTATTATTATTATTGCCCTAACAAACATAATTGTTAATAGTGCGTTTTACATCATACAAGAATACCACTCCAAGGTACAGCAAACAAATAGCTGAAAATTTCCCTGAATCTGTTACTGTACATTTTATAAATCATAGTAAGCATCAAGTTAACTTCCTCTCGTACTGGGAGGTTTCTGGTGTAAGTTATCCATTTTCATCTATGTTAGTAAACTAATAATTTATTATTAATGTGTAAAAGGACTAAGTATGTTAACATTCTTCCCTCCCCCCTCCAACACACACACTTTTTTCGTAACTGTATATTATATTGTTTCAAATAAGTTAGTATAAGTTTACAGTATATTCAAATTGTGCTACGAAAAAAATTTCAACTGTAAGGTTCGCAGTGAAAATAGAAGTAAAGGACTCGGAGCATGGATCCTTCGAAGATAGGATATAAATGACGCAAAATTATACGGTTTAGAGTTTCCTCCTACTTTACATTGGTATAGAGAGTTTGCACGCTTGATTACAAAAACGTTTTGCTGGAGTGAAGACTGTATTTATCCTGAGCCTACATCTGTTTTGTTCCAAATTGAGAATGTTGTTCTAATGATAACTGGTTTATCAACCAGCAATATTTATCCGGACACTGTAAGTATAGTGCTTCTAACTAATTATTTAAGTGAGTAACCATTGTGATATGGAATTTTTATGTTAGCATTCATAAGTGTTTTTACATGAATCTTTTGCGCATTCATCGCATTTACAGTGCAACAAAATTCCTGAGCGAGATACTGACCAGACGGAATTAATATGGAGATGCTGAATGTGGCCTAAAAGAGATTTAGTATTGATAATAATCCGTTACATACAAAAATATATTTCTTTCTTTGCAATGTTTACTTTCATTTTTCTCAAATAGCATTAGCCAACTGTAAAGACAAACAACTTTTCCTCGTGACAATTCTATGACAATCAAACACACTATTTGGTGTAGACATGTGCAATTATGTTACGTGCAGAACAACGTAATATATCCAGATATTATATATAATATCGAGAGGATTCATACCATTATCATTTTCTACCTTGAAACTTCTGTAAGCAAAGTACATAGAACAAATATTAATGACTACAAAAATATATTACTATAATTTTGAAATCTAATTAATTTCCCAGTATACAAACAATGAATCTTGTTCAACTACGTTACTTACCTCGATCATTTGCTGTCGTCTATGTGTTGGAGATTTCAATGAAACAATTGAGGCCATGTTAGGCTTGTCATATGCGTCTAATGCTACGTCATACAGGAGTCTCAAAACGATACATGCATATGATAAAGCACGTGGTATATGGTCTGGAATGCTGAAATACACAAACACATGTCATGTAGCTCATCACATCTGAGACATTCATTTTCCATATTTAGGAAGAATGACAATATACCACTTTCTTCAATGTAATATGCAAAGTTTGATAAAATTCGAACATACAAATTTTTGTTTCCGAGTATACAGAATAACATTGATACTTTATTGAAGCAACTAACTGGTATTTATTAGTGTTACTAAACTTACTTTGGTTCTAATACGTTTCCTGTGAAGAGATTATGGAAAGTATTCTCTTCTTTGGGTACAAGAATATCGTCCAATTCTTCTATATGTTGCTGGTTAGAAAAGCATCCCAGTAGTCTAATAGTATCACATAAACTTGTGAAACAGATCTGAAAGGAAATTTATTCAATAATAATTAACTTTCAATACTCATCTAAAGGTCATTAAATCTATAACAAAGTCTATTAAAACTAATTCATTACTTGATGGCTATATTCAAGAACATCATTGTTTATTTAAGTGTATTCAAGAACTGACCAAATCTCCTTCATTTAATCCCGAATTTAAAATATTCATTGATACTATTATATACTTTACATATTCATTAATAAGCCCACTAAGATTTTGCTTTCTATAGATTCTTTCACTTATTAATGAATGAAAACTAGTTGGCGTAATAAATCTCGAAACCATATTGTATTTAAAATTTTCATTCAACCAAACCCGTTATTCCCTACTCTTGGAGTCGAACTAAGGATATCCGAGACTCTTCTATAATAGTTCCCTAGCTCCAGGTATCTGTTATGAATTTGATTGTCACCTGAAGGGTTAACAATCGGCGGAGAACCTGAATATCTGTCCTGTAATGGCGGTTCAGAAAAGGTAACACGATGTTCAATTCTATCACAAGCATAGGATGGAGGATTAATTACTCTACTAAATCCATTAGATCTCGCTGAATTTAACATAGACTGACTAGATAAATTATTTATGGGCGAAGGGAAATAACTAAAGTTCATATTATTACGCACAGATGGCGTAAAATCCATATTTGTTGTTCCAAAACTCGAATTTCTATCAAAACTTGGATGCCCAGTTGCATCCACCGTCATATATTCTGAGTCAGGCATAGATATGCTCACATAATCCCGGTTGTTTTCTATGACACAATGTAAATAAACAATACAAACAATAAAAATATAATAATACCAATAAAATAATCTAAATACTAGACTAGGGCCATCGTAACCTGAGCTCTGACAGATCTAACATCGTGTAAGTTGACGACAGTGTTGCGAACCGTCATAGTAAGAAGAATCAAAGCGACCACATGACAAAACGATAAAGGAATCTAATTACTTTATCACTGATTGAATTAGATTATAAGTTGAAATATTTACAAACTAGATATTTAAAATAATAATAATAATAATAATAATAATAATAATAATAATAATAATCGTACTTCACTTTACTCCTCAACATTCCAGCACAACGTAGTTCCACTAGGCCTAAAGTTATTGCCACAATAATGAATACATTTTTTTCTTTTCCACTTATTGACACAATTCTGTCCTTTTGACAAATTTGCTACGTATATAGAAGTGGGGTTACATGGAACAACAACCGGTCCACCTCCCTATCGCCGCAGGGAGTACGTTTTCGTAGAATTGAAAGCGAAGAGGGTATGAGTCTGTACGGCTCTTCTAAACTTCAAGGGCAATGAACCATTATTTGGAATGTCAGGCTGAAATTAGTATAATTTGTAATGATCTTTGTAGGAAATTTGTTGACATAAGGAAAAAATGTACCTACATACTCTATATATTAGAGAGATCGTTATAATGAGCTTTTCATAAGGACTGATTTAGAAATTGAGTGATTGGAAAGTAACGAACGTGATCCAGCTGCTTGTCTTTTCGTAGAAGACATTTTTTCACCAATATGTGAAGGGAAGGATAGGATTAGACCCACAAAAATAAATTTGGAAACACTAGGTTGTTTCCATGGTAACCGAACAGTGTTGTCGCATTTATACCTACTCATTACTGTGAAAGTTTTTGTGTTGTCAGGTTGTTTTGATTTTTTGTGCTATCATCTCAGTGCATTGGTGTAAATATTGTGGTGTAATCATTGTTATTTTCATTCATCAGTGGAACATAGTTTGTATTCGTATTATTCACATAGACCTAAAATATAAATTTAGTATGTGTATGTGTGTGTGCATGTGTTTATGAACATAATGCCTGAAGTGTGTAAGAAGTGCGGAAAGGGGGTGCCCTTGACAAGTCAGGCACGGGAATTTGTGTTTAATCTTAGGGAATATTTCGAAAAAGAACGTAACGACGGTCCTTTATTGCCATTGAATAAAATGATTGAAAGAGTAGATTCAGCTTTATACATTAGCCCTACAACTGTGAAAGGAATCACAAAAGAAAAGTGCCCGAAAGACCTCGCTCAACCGACAGAAATTTTATCCATCCTAGAAAAAAGCGTAGGATTTCTACAGTAAACGGAATTAAATTGTCTACAAGTGAAAGCCATTATCTAACGTAAGTAGTTTTCATTTTTTTTAAAAAAAAGATATAACATTATGGGTCTTACGCAGAGTCGTTCTGACGCGTGTTTAGTGTCATACTAAAGAGTTGAGTTGATTTTGAGTTTAGCGTCTTTTTCAACAGCGAGGCTATATGAGACGTGGACCTACTGATTAACGTGGAATCCGAACCACATGAGCTCCCGCCGGGAATAGAACCGAGGTCTCCCATGCCAAAGGCGTACGCTAACCGCTTAGCCACGAAGAAGCCCGATCTCATACTAAAGAGTTCAACTAACATATGTTTCCATGTAGTAGTCAGGCATTTAGTATGACGCTAATCATATGTCAAAACGACTCTGCATAAGGCCCTATGTGTTTAGAAGTAACGGTTGTTTTCTTTACGATTTTGTAAACTATCTTAACACAATACTAATTTGTTTGTTTCTTTTGTCTAATACTTTCGTCAGGCATAATGTTAAATAATATTTTTGTTGTAATACATATATGATTCATTTCCACAAAATGTGCCCCTTGTTGTATTTATATTGTTACAGAAGACAAATGTGGCAACCGCGCTTGATCGCACGTGAGAGTTGTCAGAGCTCTTCTTAGCGCGGCCTTACTCTAACAAATGCTATTCAAAACTAACACTATAAACCAATATCAATTGGACATCGACCAAAGCTAGATATACATTTCTGGAAGAGAATTAAAAACGACGAAAAGCAGTTACATTCAAACACATTAATCAATGACTATTGGAGTGGTGTATTTTTTCACAAAATTACGAAAAAAATTATTTCCTATTTTTTTTTTTTTTTTTTTTCAAAGTCCTATTTATACAACGAAAATCTCAAGCATATGTTAAAGATTTAGAATAAATACTTTCAAAATGCGCAATTATCCTAATCGTAAATATTTAAACCAACTATGGAATGTCTATGTTGGAGGAAAAATGCATAATATAGAGTAAACATCTAACAAAGTTGATCTGCAAAAATAATTCTATTAAGAATTTCAAACAGGAATAAATATATATATATATCATAAACCAATTACTCTAAAGCTAGCATAAATTATAAATATAATGTCATAAAAAGAGAAGCAGATCAGCAAAGATAAGGAATATATATATATATATATATATATATATATATATATATATATATATATATATATACATACATTTTTTTTTGGGGGGGGGGCTGGTTTCCAAGCAATGTAACAGTATATTCAAGAACATCAAGAAGTCTAATAAAAACGGGGCCTTAAGTGGAGTTCAATGTTAGTATTTAGTTATTATATATGCATTCTATCAGTTCATTTTATACACGGAAGTATTAGTTATGACATTTCTGCATTATCTAACGACACTGTAAATTAAAGAATTTTGGAAACGTGCCTTGTATATTTAACTGACAGCTTTAACTAATTTATGGACCTTACCTCATGATGGAAAAATTTGGCATTGGCGGGTTCAAATCTCATTGCAACTGTGACTGTGTTGAAAACCATGTGAAGCAGATTCAGAACTTCTTTATTGTCAATAGAATCCCACGGAGGCGCTGGATCTTCCGAGAGGCAACCTTCCATGGATACGAGAACACTCATTACGTAGACAAAGCCACCAACTTTTCGAAAAACTGTCCGTGTTCTGTGACTCTCTCGCAAGCAGATCAACAAAGACTGAGAAACACAAGAAAAGTTTATATTAAGTGTCACTTCATGATAAAAAAATAAGCAATATATTATTTAATAATATTTTCCTAATGACAGATTTGAGTTCAATTGATTATAAAGAAGATGAACCTATGATTATTCAGCAGTGTGTTTTATAATTATATTTCAGTGCTCATTTACGAATATTTTATCCATTTATTCTCATTTCGGCTTATTCTACAATTGACTTATGATTATGCGTTTCGTTTATTTCATCCAAGTTACAGAATTCTTTTGAATTACAGTTCTCTTCAAACAGTGTACCAAGTAATCAATTTTAAATAACTGACATTTATAGATCCAACCAATAGTATTCTGCTTTCTTATCAGAGAATCTGAATTATATGAATGAATTTCTTACCAGAAAATAATGAACGCTTCATCAGAAAGAGCGAAGAAGTAGTAGGGAGAAAGGCGAAAACACAAAGAAAAAACTGAGAGCGTCCGTGTTGGAATGGGTCATGGAGTCACGTCTTGCTACCAGGATGTTAAGTACATGGAGCTTCAAGGAAGAAGATAAAGGTAATGGAGCGGATAGAAGTAATCGGTACCAAGTAATCATAAATGATGAAAAATATTTAATATAGGGAAAAAGATAGACAAATTAAAATTAATGAAGAAATTAAGTTCTTCATTACTAAATAAATAAATAAAAATAAAAAGCTTAGAAATCACAGAATAATAAAAATGTGAAAATACAATAAATGAAAACACAGGAAAGAAAAGCCAGAACGAAAAGTGTTGGAGAAATAATGTAAATAATATTAAAAAGAAATTGGCGACATTAAAAAAATGGAAAACAGTTAATGTAGTGAGGTGCGGTATTACACTACGCTATACTTTAAATAAGAATTCTAACTAAGGTTTAACTTGGTGCAACAGCCCTTAGAACCAGCTTGTGGTATTCATATTTTTGGGGTGTGTGTAATCAACACATCGCCTCATCACGCCGTTAATGTTAACGTTCTAGCCCGGAGTCTGCTACTTCTTTCTTTCAAGTATCTCCCCAATTGTTCTCGCGACGTTGGATGGACGCCGCAATACCCACATGGTCGCCGCAGTGCCGGGTCTAGTGAGTACCAAGGTCACCCACCTAGCCTCAGACCAGATCCAGGACGGACTGAGTTCGTTGATCTCACGACAAGCGATATTCCAGTGGTGTTAAAACGTTGGTACAGAAGAAAAATTAGTGACGCAAAGTTTCAAATGAATTCTCTTCTATCTTCATATGATATTCATTCGTTTTTTATTATTTTAGATTTTTTTTCCTGTAACTGAGGAACTCTATAATTGTATTTCAGTTATGAAAGGAATAAAATTGTGTTGTAAAATCAGTTATTATCGTCGCTTATGAATGAAACTATTTATAAAAATATCCAACCTTTGTTTAATTGCCTGTATCCTTATCGAGAATATCTGAATCTTCCTACATAGCATAAAGAAGCCATCTCTCAATCTAAATTAATGTGATTTCAAATAAAGATTAGGGTGTTATTGTAAATATGTTTATGAACGCACAACAATGATCACACAATACAATTTCGTCCCATCTATAATTAAAATACAAAATTCTACTTTCCTCAAACCTTGCTTTTAAGTTCTTCAGCTACAAAGATTGATTTAGCAACAGTGTTAAATGAATAACTATCACATAAGATTTTAAGTCTTACGTCAACGGACTTTCTTTTTCATTTAAAGCATCGTGAGCATTTCTTTACTTTAATGTAATACCTAATCAAAAACTACGATACATCTATTCACAAGACCTTGTACAGACACTAGGTATTAAAATTGTAAGTATCAATTATTGGAAATCGAACACGCGGTAAGCTAATTTTCAAAGGAAATAAGTATGATACTTATCTTATTGATTGCGTATATAAATGCAATCAATTTATAGACACAATCAATAATGTACTTATTTTCTTTGAAAATTAGTATTAAAAATTTGTCAATTACGATCTTTAAATACACTTGGGTAAGCTGCTTACATACGCTTATGGTATCTTTATTTCATTTCCAGTAATACATCTATTCTGCCTATTCAGATTTCACTTCATCAATTGTCATTTTTAACTATTACTATGAATAGATTAAAAATTACTTTTTTTTAAAAAAATAAGTGGAGAAAATAACCTATTTTATATCACACCAATTCCTCTAAAGATGTAAACTGTATATCAATTTCGTATCTATTAATTACTGTCAAAATTTGACAGTAAATAAAATTTTCTGTGTTCCAAATTTTAACGTAAGAATACCTTTAGAATATCAGTTTTCAGCTCGAGGGCAGATGCTGGGGCTGAATGCATCATTCCCAAAAGAGTACCCATGTCATCATCACCTCCTGTGCTTAGAACTAGTTCACGTACTATCCCTAAAAATAAACAATATACAAATCATGAAATTTGATATTTGGACTTCTCACTTAAAATTAAATTATTGAAGATATGTTACAAAGTTTATAATATATATATATTCCCTACACGGGAGAAAATGTTGTGAGGGAAAAAGTATGATAGTTACAACTGTTATAATAAAATAACCATATCTTGAAATCCCTTAGGGTTAAAGAAATGAAATTTACTATTTACACTTTTCTTTTACAATAATTAGAGAATTACAGCTTTTTTGTTTCTCTTAGAAGGAAAGAAAAAACAAGAAAAAAGGGTGGGAGCTGTAATTGTTATAATAAGATTGTCATATCTCGAAATTCTTTAAGAGAATGTTAGGGATACGAAACTTAACTCCTCATTCAAAATAAGTGGGCATATGTCACAGCGTTTCCCGAAATTTCGCTTTTAACGAGAGAAAGAGAGGCAATTTGTATTTTTCTAAATATATAAAAATGACTTCGAGGTTGTGAGTCTCATCATCAGAGAAAGAAAGGGATGGGGGGAATAAGGTGAACCATCTGAAACCAATTTTTGAACAGTTACCACTTGAGTTCTTATCATTTCACTTTGACTGAATTGCGTATTCTAAGGAGAAAAGTGTTTATATTTTTCGTAAGAAATAACTTACGAAACTTTCGATACTTTTACTTGTAACCCCTTGTAACTTTTAAACTAATTGACAAAAACCACTGAAATTTTGTTCCACGCAAATATCCGCAGGAGGACATAGTTATACCACCAGGGTAACAGTGTTACCAATCCAACATAAAGTTATATTTTTCAAATAACACTACGCCTGCTTATTGCACATTTCAAATCTACATGTTGAAAAAAAATTACAATATCAAATTTGTTATTCAGTGTTCCAAACTAAGGACGCTACAGTATCACATACATTCAAAATTTGGTAGCCTCTGTAGCAGTAACAAGCAAGTGAGACGGATGGGGAAATCCACATCCAAAATACTATATTGTCTACTATATGATCATGATATGACCCATTTTGAATGAATAGGGACAAAGATATAAGGGACTGACATTTTTTTTCAAAGGCTTTTAATTCTGAAAACTGCTTAGATAAGTATCTAATCCAACTGCATAGATGGCTTTCAATAGACGTGAACATCAAAATGCCATTTACAGATACTTGATATCTCAAACCGTTCTGAATATATGGTAAATATTTGTAAAGTTTGCAACACTGCTTAAAATTATATAATTTCCAAGACCTACTGTAAGTAACCTACTAAAAGTATTGTTGTAATGTCATAGAAGCAAAGGAAATAAAAAGTGTTTTGAAAATTTCTCAAATACCCCATTTTAAGTAATATATTAAATTTAACATTTTTTTCATATCTCTGGAATGGTTTGAAATACCAAATTGCTCTAAACGACATTGTGATCTACTAAAAATAATAAGACTATTCATGGCTTTGGATTAATTGTTTTAACAAAAGAGACACTGACCAAAGCTTAAAACTTTATTTTAAATTATAATGTGTAACTGTTTCGGATATCTAGCATATCCTTCTTCAGACACGATCGAAATTAATGAAAATACAGACATATATATAAATGTTGTTATAACAGAGTTTAAATTCTTTAACCGTCATATATATATTCATTGTTATAAAAAATTTTTAAATTCTTTTAACAGTCATATATAGAGTCATTGTTGTACTTTTTTATTTTTATTTATTTATTTATTTTTCTTATTTACCGAGGCCTTCAGCACATCCTATAAGTCTTCGTGTTCACTTTCCATTTAATCACTTCCTTTATTTTTGGTTCTTATAAGGGCCTTTTATTTTTATTATTTTTATTTATTTATTTATTTATTTTTTTTTTCTCTATGTTATTCAAACTTCCTTGCCATGATTCATTAATTGGTAATCCCCCTGTCCAGTTTATCAGTTTATCTCTAAGAAGATGAGAGTGGAAAATGGCATGGCATAGAAAGTATGGGAGAAGAAACGGAGAAACTGAAGAATTTATTGAAGAAAGGAGGGGTCAGAACTTATAGAAAGAGTGGAGAAACTTTATTAAGATCAATAAAGAAGAAGAATAGAAAAGGAACTAAAAAGATTAATGAAGAGGAAGAAGGGGTCATTTACAGGGTATGGTGTGAGGACTGCAATATGTCATATATAGGAGAGACAGGAAAGAGAATGAAAGAAAGGATAAAATAACATGAAGATGATGTTAGGAAGAAAAAAGATACCAATGCCATATACAAACATGTTAAGGAGACGAATCACGCAATTAATTGGGATAAGACGGAAGTATTAGAGATGGAGAAAAGAATGATAATAAGGAAGTGGAAAGAAGCGGATTGGATAAAGAAGGTAGGAAGAGATAAACTGATGAACTGGACAGGGGGATTACCAATTAATGAATCATGGCAAGGAAGTTTGAATAACATAGAGAAAATAAATAAATAAATAAATAAATAAATAAATAAATAAAAATAAAAGGCCCTTATAAGAACCAAAAATAAAGGAAGTGATTAAATGGAAAGTGAACACGAAGACTTATAGGATGTGCTGAAGGCCTCGGTAAATAAGAAAAATAAATAAATAAATAAAAATAAAAAAGTACAACAATGACACTATATATGACTGTTAAAAGAATATAAAAATTTTTTATAACAATGAATATATATATGACGGTTAAAGAATTTAAACTCTGTTATAACAACATTTATATATATGTCTGTATTTTCATTAATTTCGATCGTGTCTGAAGAAGGATATGCTAGATATCCGAAACAGTTACAAATTATAATTTAAAATAAAGTAAAGTTTTAAGCTTTGGTCAGTGTCTCTTTTGTTAAAATAAAAATAATCTACATAATTGGATGTGATACCTATCTAAACACTTTTTCAAAATAAAGTTCTTTGAAAAAAGCCAAATTTTCAATTCCTTGCTACTCGGTTTTTACTTGACGAAAATATGTCTCATGATGACTGTAGTTTTTGACACTTAGGTACACGGATGTGCGTTACCTTGTCCGTATCACTTGCATAATTACCTACAGACTCCTCCAACATTTGGTTGTTTTTCGATGCTTGTGATACTGTAGCGTTCTTAATTGCAACACTGCATAATAAGTATGAAACTAAGTTTTCGTTTTAAATGTAGATTTGAAATATGTAATAACCTGACGTAGTCGCAATTGAAAAACTACAACTTTATGTTGGGTTGGCAACACTATTAACCTTGTGGTATCACAGTGTGTGTCAAATAAGATTTCCGTGTCGATATTTGCAAGATACGAAATTTCATTGATTTGTATCTATTAATTTATAAAAGTTACGAGGGCGTATAAGGATAAATGGTCCACCCTGTACACGTTGACAAGACAAGTATATACATATTAGTACCTTGTATACATATTAGTGCTAATATAAGTAAAATTTACTATTTTAAGTATTAATACTTTAAAAATATAAGTATACTAGAATTAACATATGCACAAAACAAACATATATATATATATATATATATATATATATATATATATATATAGGATAAGGTGTTAGGATAGTCCGTAAAACATTTTGACTGATAAAAGTAGTCTTCATTTAAAAAAATGTTTAAAAATGTTAAGTCGAATCTGAATGTTACTTAATGACTGATGGATGGATTTGAACTATTATTTCAGTTCTCTTATAAGATTCAAACATACACAGGAGAAAAAAAAGTACTCATTCAGCATGATGACATTTCGAATATGTGGAACTGGCTTTCTATTTCACCACATTTTGTCCAGTAAATTTCACACACTTTTAAGGTCCATATTTTTTCACGAGTCAAAAATACAAATAATCGAGTACTTTTCCAGGATTTTCCAGTAGTGAAAACTATGTACATAGTAAGTTTACCAAATTGAGGCTCTATGAATCTCACTTACCTAAAGCTTGAGCTCTACACTCAGAATATGGCACCAAATTATGAGCACAACGAGCACCTCCACTTTCTCTGAAAACACCAGCATTACTTGAATTTCCGCTCAGCAATAACGTTAGTGCATCCATGACCAGATTACCTAATTTTTCTTTTGCTTCAGGGATTGTATACTCTGTAAAAAAAGATTTGCGCATAATTTAGACTATTTGAGTGATAAAATTAAAAACTATACACTAAAAAGCATAAAACTTGTCATTTTAATTTGTTGTATGATTTAGTCAGACACAAAATTTATGTTTCATACAATGCTATAAGATAAGCGTCGACAATTTAATGTACAGGAGAGAAAGATTATAGATATGTTAATTATGAAGATCTCGCGACATAAAGTCAATAAAATCAGAGTATCATTCTGATTATTTGTACATTGGTAAAGCTATTTTCCAAATATGTTCCACCATTCTACAGTGGGGGAGGGTGGCTCAATGGCACAGCGCTTACCACTGGTGCGTGGGGCCCCTAGTTCAATCTCCGACCAAGTAAATTCGTGGTGGACAACACCGTGTCCGTGGGTTTTCTCGGGGTACTCCAGTTTCCGCCCGTTCATTACGCCGATTCCTCCTCATCATACACTGCCTTAATCATCCGTCTCCCTTAGCCTAAAGGACATAATCCTGGAACGTTAAACTGAGATCCCATTTCACTTCAACTTTCACGAATATTTTAATAAATTTGCTTTAATTTTCGTCGAAACTTAATTCAGTATTTATAACACATTGAATACAGGGTGAGGTATAAATATGAGGTAAAAATCAAATATTGTGCAATTATATATGCCAAGAAATCATGACAAATAAAGAGGTATCAACATTAGTACCAAGTAATCAAAACAGTTTTAGCCGTTTATGACGTCCCATTAATCATGAGCTTACAGAGAGGAAACGAAATGACGCATGTGCCTGCGAAGCGATCGGGAGTTAGTCTGACCTCGACCTTCAGTAATACAGGCACGTTGCACACATTCAGCAGTCATAACTTGTCTAGTGTCGAAGAGAAATGGAGATATCGAACCAATTTGTTCGCGTATGTTTATTGTACGACTTAAAGTGGGCATGTCAGCTGGGCGCATGAAGTCGCCACATATGCCAGGCATTTGGCAAGAATGCCGTTAACGAATGCACTGCACGGCATTGGTTCCAGAAATTCCGTTCGAAAGATGTACGCCTTTCGAATGAACCTCGTAGTGGGCGACCACATGTGTTGGATAACGAGGCCCTCAAAACAGCCATCGAGGAGAACAGTAGTCTAACGTATGATGAACTTGCAGAAAGATTCCGTTTCCGGTGAAACAGTCAGAATGCACCTGCATGGGATAGGGATATCGTACAGGTTAAAAAAGTGGGTACCTCACACATTGTCTGCCGGCAAACAAAGAACAACGAGTGATAACATGATTGCCCTTACTCACTCGGCATCTGAATACACTTGATCGCTTGCTCACTGGTGACGAAAAGTGGCTCCTCTATGACATTCCTAAGCGTACCTGACATTGGTTCTCGCTATGTGAGCCTGTTTTTTACACCTCAAGTCCACCTCTGCGCCCACGAAAGGTTATGCTCTCTGAATGGTGGAATTGTCAGTAAGTGGTGCACGAGCTCCTTCCATCTGGTCAGACCATCACTGCTGACCTCTAATCTCAGCGGTTGCGAAGGAGTGTGCTCGTTCTGCATGACAATGCCATTCATGTGTGGCAAAAAGGACCCGGGAGACCCTTCAGCAATTTGGCTGGAAGACACCCACGCACCATATTCACCAGACCTTGCGACAACAGATTATCATCAGTTTCACTCCCTCGACAACCGCCTTTATGGGAGATGCTTCGCAAATGAGGGAAACCTGCTTAACGCATTCACGGACTTCTCTGGATCCACGACCGCCAAGTTTTATCACCAAGTTATTATGTAGCTGCAGGAACGTTGTAAAAGGTGTTGGATGCTGATGGAGATTACTTCGAAATCTAAAGGTACGTACCGCCCACTGTATTGTTCTTTGTTTATCACTGTTCTAGAACGGCAAGAACTTTTTTTTGGTTACCTTGTATTTGGGAACGACTTTTACTATTATTCTGTAATTTCTACTTCATGATATTTTACGACTTGCACAAAAATAGACTTGTTGCTTCGAGAAATGGGATCCTAGAGGTCTACCATAGCATTGTCACATCAGAAAAGCATTTAAGTTGTAATGATAAGTGATAGACGCAGCATTTGAAGGATCACACCAACATATTGGAGAAATTTATGTAAATAGATTCTGTGTGAACAGGCCACTCAGCTGACGTTCCAGGAAAGTCACTGACGAGGAAATAGTAACTTTTTTTTTTTTTTTTTTAATTTTTTGTCGGTTATCAAGCAAATCGGATGTAGGTCAATTGCTAATCCTATGGGGGCAGCAAGCCAACAAATACCATCCATATAAAATTATTTCGAAACACATAGAGATGGTCTTGACAGGCGGATACAGTTAGTATAACACGAGTCTGGTGGAGTATAACAAAGAGTCTACAGATTCATCGAGAAGTGGGGAAATAAGTGCTACTGATCGGGTGCAAACCAACTTGTACGGTTATCTGTAATGGTGTGGATACAGCAAAAGTGATAATGTGTTGTGGTGTACGAAACACAACAGTTGTGGCCCCCATGTTCAGTGATAGTGACCAGTAGCTTAAGTTTCCTCTTTCTGTTGAACCTTATGGCTAACATTTCCACCTCCGTACGACGGAGAATCAAATGAAAACCGTAAAGTGCCATTAACCTCCTCCCCCTTTTTTTTCTCTCTCTAGGTGTTTGGAAATTTGTAGAGTCCTTGACGTTCTTCGGAACTGGTAGTACGAAGCAGTACCAATAGATGGGTTTCGGGCTGTGTAACAACTTGTCAATATGACGGCACCACTACGAGTTGCACTAAGGAGGAGCAGCATGAAGTTATTCGATTTTTATGGAGTGAAGGTGTGAAACCGGCTGATAATCATCGGAGAATGAAGATAAATATGGAGACGCCTGTCTATCACAGTGGCAAGTTTACGATTGGTAGAAGAAATTCAAAGAAGGTACGACTATGTTGGCTAATGCTCCCCCCGTCCAAGTCAGGCTTAACTAGTTGTGACAGAGCCGCTGCCGTTGCCGATCGGTTTATTCAGGAAAACCGCATTGTCACCCTAGCTGAAATGGCTTCCTTGCTGAATATGAGCTTCGGTTCAGTACAACACATAGTGAATGACGAACTCCGATGGGTTCCTAGACAGGTGACGCAGGAACTGAAAGATCGTCGGTTGACACATGTCAAGAGCTGCTGAGGCGTTATGAAGAGGAGGGTGAGGACTTTCTAACTTGCATTGTCACCGAAGATGAAAGTTGGGTGCACTATTTTCAAACGGAGACGAAACGTGCAAGCAAAAAATGGTGACATTCTTCTTCGCCGAAACCAAATAAGTTTCTCAGCCAGCTCTCTGCAGGGATACTCATGTTTACTTCACTTTGGGGTAAGAATTGGCCCTCTTCTGGAACATTAAATGTTCTTATGAACCACAGTGACCTACATCGACCTTCTCAAGAACCATCTGAAGCCAGCAATACGCAAAAAGCGAAGGGATTGATGAATAACATTGTTTAGATTCAGCATTATAACAGCCGTTCTTATTCTGCTCGTGCAACCGTGAAAACAATCGACGACCTGCGCTTCAAGCTCCTTCCACATCCGCCATATTCATCGCATTTGGCACCATTAGTTTCAACGTCTCTGGTCCATTAAAGAAGCACCTTGGAGAGCAGAAGTTCAAGTCTGACGAAGATGTCTAATTGGCAGTGCACGAGTGGCTACAGTGTCAACTATTTTTTCTTTCTTACGCAGTAACGAAACAATTCCTATCCGATAGTGTAAGTGCATTGAACTGGAAGGAGACTATATATGTACACTCATGTCCAAAATTATTGTCGCATGTCTATAAAGATGATGTTGTAATAAAATTTGATAACGAATTCGCCCGGTATTTCTTGCACTGTTATTATGTGTATAATCGGCAAAGACATGTATATGGCAAATTTCATGTCAAAAGAGCAGTAAATAAGAACAATATAACGAAAATAAAACTTTCCTGTCCATTTACCAACGTTTTGTTGTACTCATCCTAATTTTTGTATTTATAATACTTTTTCTATGAAATTTACCAGACATATACATTTCCCGATTATACACATAGTATCAGTATTAAAAGTACCCTGCAAAATCATTATCAAATTATATTCTTATAAGACAGTTATAGATATGAGACAATCATTTTGGACATGAGTGTACAAGCAAACATTCTCCCTGCAGTAAAATAGTGGACAAAAATAATTGTGGTTTTCATTTGATTCTCCCTCGTATTTTGCTGTGAGCGTTCGACAGATTTTTGGATGAGTAATGTTCCAGCCATTGCATCGTCTGGTTTCTGCGGTCTTCAGATCCTGCGTTCCTTGATTTTCACCGCTAGGACATATGAAATTTTTTTGGTATCAGGTAATAATCCCCAACTTGCTACATTTCAGATGACGTATTGTACACATCTATGCCTCTGTGAACACAGGAGATAAGACAAGTTCAAACGTAGCGAATATATATATATATATATAAAGACAAAAACTTCGCATTCTGTATCCAACAACATGTCAATCATATGAGAACATCCTGTTAGATGTTACTTCCTTTGTCTCGGAAATACCTTCAGATTCGTGTTTGTGATAAAAATCTACTCCAAAACCATAAATCAGGCGCACTTCCAGATGACCATCACGATTATGGTCCAACAACTTATCAGGCGCGAGCCTATTCCCATTATCCCTACCCAAGATATGATCCCATTCAGTCAGCACTTGTAAAATTACAAGGATCTATCCAGACTTTTCCTTCCTCTTGTACAAGAAAAATACAAGGAACTTTAAAATAAGTAACTAACAAGAAATTAATTTTTTTTAAAAAAACTATTTCAAAAGTAAATAATATAAAATAATTTTCTGCTTTATAAAATGAACTAACAGTACACAATTGTTATTTTTATCTACCATCTTAAACAATAATAGTATCATAAAAGAAAGTAATTACAAGCTTTCAGACTTTTCCTAGATTCATATCTGACATACAGGACAAACCAGAAATAAGTAACAAAAACCGGTAATTCCTGTTTGTGTATAATGTTGCATGTGGCTGATTCTAGTTTTGTAATGGGTGTTTTGTAATATACTGTTGTTGATTTTTTAAGAGTTTACTCTTACTTCAGAAGTTTTTGTTTTGGAAAATATTATGCTGTCATTTGAAAACGAAATTCAAGAAGCAAAACTACCGGAAAAATTTAACCGAAGTATAAACTTGTTTTCGGATTCACAATATAGTTGTTCCATGATCCAAGTCATTCAGGATGCCCGCGTAGATCACGAATAATTACTTACACAATTTTGAAAACGACTTCTGATCTCCAAAAGTACCAACATATGTGGAGCACATCATTCTATGCAACTGAACTGTTTCCTTAATAAAATCAAGTCAGTATAAACGAACATTAATAGTGATTGTCTTTACTCTAATTCACCATGCACTCTCAAACTGAAACAATTTCTAATATATGGATGAGTTTCTTGCTCACCTGATTTACAGAACTTAATAAATTACAGATTTGAATTGTGTTGTACGTTAGCGAACGGAAATCCGTTTAAAAACACGAACAACCGCAATTTGGCTAATGTTGCGAATATTAATTATGTTGAAGTTAACATGAAAGCAAGCCAGGAAACATCTGTAATGAAGAACTGAAAATAACACGATCCAACTACTGTGATAAGCTGGCACCTGTTTGATTTAACAACCGGCTGAAAGAAAAAGAGAAAGGCACGAAACTTCGAGTACGAAACAAGACCGCCCTCTGAAGAATGGACAGTTCTCGCTCGTAATTTTTAATATTTTCTCCTACTTATCTCTACGCATAACGACAGAATAAACACATGAAAACAATAAATAATTAAATAAGTAATCTGGTAGTACCTTTTCCTTCTTCTTGTGCTTGCTGCTTTTCTTTTAGTAATGCTGCATACCGATGTAAACATGTAACGAAAACTTCCAAAATACCAACTTCACGATAAACATCCTTAAAAATGGTATTATGTCTGAAATTAATAACCAAAAAAGTACAAGATTATACATTGTTTATACGTGCTAGTACAAATAAAACGAAATTCGAACAATAAAATATCCTGCAGTTCTAAAATATATTTGAAGTCTTACAAAGTATCGCAAAGTTCTAAGAAATTTAAGATATTCCATACTATTTCTTCTCGAAAACAAATTTGTCATCCTATACCAAACCAGACAGCAATACCTGATGAAAATTTATTTTGTATTAATGTCACTAGCTCAAACTAAGCGTTAACACACTGTACAACGAATCTGTCCAAACTGGTTAACTAAAACAGTGCTTCTGACAAAGCAACTTACCTGAGAATATTGAGTAAAGTCTGCATGCATATTATGCTGCAACTAACTGAACTTTGTGCTTTCAATAAAATCGATAATGAAATTAATTCCTTGCAAGGAACAAAACTAAGTTGAAATACAATGAATTCCAGCAACTGGAAAAATTTCTCCTGAAAATAGAAACAAACAATTTAAGTTTCTCAAAATAGCATAATTATTTAGGCCCAAAATAAGCTACATTAATCGACTAATATGTTTCTCCTATCTCTTAACTTCAAGCATAAGGTAAGTCAACTAACCATATAAAAAACAAATACGAACGCATATAGTAAAGTTTGATATTGGGATAAATTCTTTGAAATCGTCAGTACATTTGATACATCTAATACAACTTAAAAAGTACATTTAACTTGAAATTAATGGTGAACCAAAGCTTCTATACAAAAGCTACAGTATTATGTACGTAAGATTTTAGTTCTCGTTAGATTTACTACCTTAGATTTGACAAGTACATCACTTCAAAAAAACAAAATCTTTAAAGTGTATACCCTATTTAAAAATTAGTCTGAAATGTATTTATTTCTTGGTTAATTGGTAATCTTCCCAGACCAAACACACACAATATACTCAGACAACAACAAAAATTCACTTTCATATACCTTACGTCGAGCATAAAACGCATTCCATCCTATTCATTCTCACTTTTCATATATATTTTGATATACAGAAATACAAGGAAAAAATCTTAAAACCGTATCGCTTTTCAAACATGCAAAACAATGTGAACTCAATGATACATACAAATTGCAAATCGAACTGCAATTACTGAGAATACATTGAGGATGGTGCGATTGAAATATCAAGTATATTGTACTTTTTATTATTATTCGAAAGAAATATATACACACAGATAAACATTCTTTACTAGTCATCCCCTGCATCCACATTTGTCACTGTTTTGATCAAATCAGGATTGCAGCGGAGCAAAAACCAATCCGTTATACATATAGACTAAAAAGTAATAGTAACGGTAGAAACAGTAGTAAACAGTGCCAGACAACTAAAGGAAGTGCGTCGTCAGTTCGAAGAATTCATACCGATGCAGTTTTTTATACTACATGCAGAGTGAAGTATTTTAGTACAGTAGTATGATTATGCCTGTTGTTGACTTACGACTCTTGCTAGAGTATACAGACGTGTTCAAATTATTTGACTCACGTTCTAAAAATACAAAATTGATGCAGGAGTCCTACTTTCAGAGTTCTAGAACATTTAATTCAATGGTTAAACTACCAATATAGGATCCTTCATTTGTTTACTGTACAATTGAAGTGGTGATATCACCGTTGAACAGCAGATGGTATTAGTGATGGGGGGGGGGATTCTGAAATGAAATGAAATTTTGAGTTTTACGTCCCACGGTTATGCCGGTTAGGCTAAAGGAGACGGTGATAATGAGTAATGAATGAAAATGGTGGAATGAAGAAAGTGGGAGGAAACGGGAGAACCCCGAGAAAACCCACGCACACGGTGTTTGTCCACCACAAAGTTCACTTGGCGGGAGCAGGGTTTGAACCCGAGACCCCTAGCACCAGAGGTGAACGCTCTACCACTGAGCCACCGCGGCCCCGGGGGGGATTCTGAAAGTGGTGTTTGAGTTGTAGCTAGCTATTGTGGTTCCTATCAACAAGTTACAGTCTGAAGTGTTGTGGTTGCTGTCGTAAGAAGTTAACGACACTTAAAGCGTTCAACAGTTCGAACGGACCAGTTTAAAATGATAGTGACGAGTTTCGTGTATCAATCTTTCATTCTATGTAGTCCTGTAATTGCAGCATAATGAGAAAAGCAAAAGACCTTTCTCCGCGTAAAATGGAAGTTAACAAAATACTTCTGGTGAAAATAAGATATACACGGCAATACATTGCTAGTAGAGTTGAGATAGAACAAAAATCTGTGAGTAGAATCTCTGCTGAAATGAACAAGAGCCAAAATAGGGTTGGGAAGTCTGGGCGAAAACCAAAGCTATCACTAAGAGGTATCAGAAAACTAAAAAGATTGGCTCTGGGAAACAGAAGTGCAACTTCTAATAGACCTAAGCATAAAAATGGCCGAGTATGGCGCAGACATTTGGCCTGAAAGTGTTTGAAGGATTTTGTGGCGAAGGAATAAAAGCACACAGTCAAGAAAGAAAACAAAAATTAGAGTATACTCCAATCATGGCAAAGAAGCGCCTCGAACGGGCACGACGCCTAGAATATTGGCTGCTGACGATTGGAGAATAGTGTGTTTCAGTGATAAATCATGTATCTTTGTGTCTGATCAATGTTCACAATATGTGCGACGTTGATCTGGGAGGAATTCAAGTTGGAATGTCTTTAATAAACCGTGAAGCATCCTACTTCAGTCATGGTCTGGGGTGTCATCTCTGTCTGCAAACCTGGAAGACTGTATATAGTAGAGAAGACAATGAAGCACGACTAATACCTACAAGTTCTTCAAGAAGAACTGCTTTCCCAGATTACACTCTGGTTTGATGACGTACATTTTATCTTTATGCATGATGGAGTCCCATGCCACCGGGCCAAAGCTGTGACAAAATTCTTCGAGGACAACGAAATTAGTGTTCTTCCGTGACCAGGCACTAGTCCTGATATGAACCCGATTGAAAACTTCTGGAGTTTCATGTAAGAAAAACTAGAGAAGAAGCGCATTAAAACAAAACTTCAATTGATCAAGGAGATCAACAATTTGTGGTATCACGATGCTGACTTGAAGGCAAAATGTGATAAGCTCATACATAGGATGCCACAAAGGATAAAAGACTTAATAAAGAATAAGGGATTTCATAAGAAATATTAATCTTTGTGTGAGAGATAATTTTCTTGTATGTATTCCATTTCATTTTTTGTTTCCAATTTGGATATACGCGCTTACGCATTTGTTTTACTGATATTGAAAAGCACATGCCACATCCACTAGAAATTAGGACAGAGTTACAAAGTAGTAATTTGGACTAAGTTCGAAAGTATTTTCTCACGTAAGTATTGTAAGAAATTCAGAAACTGAACGTTGAGTCTAATAATTTGAACACGTCTGTAAGTCAATAGTATGCAGCGTAACACACTAACGACTATAGTAATAGTCTGGCTTTGATTACGATTTTTTTTTTCCAGTGTGGAAAACCCGGGTTCCATTCCCAGTGGAAGTTCATGTCGTTCAGATCCCACGCTAAGCCATAAGCCTATATCTCATATAGCCTCGTTGTTGAAAGAGACGCTAAAGTCCAATCCAACCAAACCAATTGAAAAGGTTTTTATATAAACTTCAGCAGCTACTACATCCACACTGTGGGTCAGTTTGTAAGATATTATTGAGAAACTTCTCCGAAAGCACAATGGCTCAATAAATATACTGCATGTTACAGACGAATGGTGAGTTTGTTAACTGAATTTTTACCCCAATTTTCATGGTATTCTATTTAAATTCCACATCAATAATCTGCTGACAAGCTGCATATAGCATTAACACGTCTAGCCGTCCTGTAAACTGTCATGAAGTATTACACGAAGATGCACATGGATCAATCAATAAAGTTTTAGAGACTGTCTTTCCACTCTACATTGCATTGAACATCTCAATCGCAGAACATAAGAAATATTATTACATGTTTTTGTTTATAAAATTAACGTTTGAAAAAAATCTTAAAATGACTATTACCTGAATCTCTGGAGGTTTTAGATGAATTTTCTCGGCAAACTGAGACAAAGTATGTTGGCCTTCCAAAATGAAATAATTGGCATTATCTGAATGGTAAACACTGGATATTGCGTCCAGAATAACAGTGCAAAGACTAGTTGACGTTGACTTTAGAAAAACTGACTGCAACACTTGAAATGCTTGAATATTTCTTACGCTTGCACCTTTAATAAGAAAAGAGCACACTAACGAGTACAGAGAATGATGCAAGAAATAATTATATCTTTTCATTTCAAAACCAACACAATAATAAGCAACCATACCACCAAAGCTATGAAACTGGCTACCACCACATGTGTTCTGGCAAAGTAACTTTTAACTTATCGTGTATCTGCACATTGAAAGCGAACATTTGCCTCAAGCAATAGGAACTTTCATACTTCTATTAAAAATTTATTATGTTTAATTGTAAAAAATCGAGATTTTCTTCCTGTCACACGAAAGAAAACACACACACATCCTAAAGTATAATCTGTAGTTAAAAACGAGTATCAGATACGTAGAAGTATTTATACAGTATTTTAGAAGCGAAGACTTGAAGAAAATAGATTATACGATCCAGAGTTTCAGATACATTACTTATGTAATATTAACGTCTTTAACAACGAACTATGGGTTTCAAATTGTATACAAGTTTTAAATGTTTAAAACAATTCGTAAGGCTAAAATCACAATATTATAAATGTAGCGAAAATTTGGAAACAACATTCTACAGTTTTTCTTAATACATGTTTTTTCAGAATGACTGTCGGGGTTTGAGGGATTCTTTTCGCTACTTTGTCAGTCACTGAACAGTCGTTTCAGCCGCAATCTGCTAAGAAACTTTTTTTTTTATTTTTTTTTTTTTAATGCAAAACGTTTATACCAAGTAGTTCTCAACAACGTAAACAAGGAGGTTATTTGTACTAACTGGCAGTCAAAAAGTATTTTGTGCCTTGAGATAATGGGAAATAAAATCCATTGCTGATACAACGGCACTTTTATGCTATGTACTGTGCGGACGTATCTTCAAATCTATCTGCAATATTTCTGTGTTAATATTAAGGAAATAATTAATGCAAACAGTAAATTTGTCGATACACTGATATTCACGGATAGAACCCTGAAGTCTAATCTGACTTGGCTATATACTTGAAACGGAAAGGTAGTTTTTCTGTGGAGAATCCTGGAGTATTGCTCCAAGATCTTAACACTTCCAACTTAAGTTATTTTCAAGCATTTTCTCACAATTTGACCTACCTCTGAATCTGGTTGCACAATTATCTTCCAGAAAGCAAGCATATAAAAGTTTTCCGTGAATAACAACGACACATCAAGCGCGCGTGTTATTTTGTTATAAGATACGCGGAGGACCAATCAATATAAATAAGAATGAAACATCAGAAGCTTGTTATAGCACCACACGAACTCTTGAAGAGATGTTTATATTTTTGGAACATCGCACTTCAGGCCACGGATGATTTTTATCATTTTACTTTGGTTATCGAATTATTATCCCCTAAATAACTGACCACCAAAGTATCCATTGAATTCCAATGGAAAGTGGAATCCACGCTTCTACTGTAGCAGAGGCAACAAATGAAACTTACAATGTTACCGTTTCACGTAATTTCTCTACTTTTTTTTTATTTATTTGTTTTTTAAATACTTAACAAACATTAAAAACTAATGTCTAAGGACATTTTCTGGGCGGTTGTTTCGAAAATTTTGGGGACACAAATCGACAATATTCTGTCCTGTGCTACAACAACTGTGCTATAAACATGGTGGTAATTCAGTTGAGCGCTGTTCTGGTAGTTACACTGGAAATTGGTGTTTATACATTAAGTGTCTTCTACTATTGTACTAATTTTTACTGTGTGAATTGTAGTTATCCACCGATGTTACACACACTTTATCTAAGTTTCCTTTGTTAGAGTTCACGAAAAAACCAAAATTCCAAAACAAACTGCTTTATCATTACTTTCCTAGAGTGTGTGTAATATTTGCTCTACCTCAAATACAGACAGGAGATCATCGTATTTATTTCTTTCATATTCTTTGATTCTGACATTATGTTTCTCTTAGCAGCTAGGCGAACATATTGGAAAGCTTCCACGTAGAAGATTATTAAGTTATTTCCTTATATATGTAAGCGTTAGTTTAGATCTTTATGATTTAGAATGAAATCAAATGTATTGAGGCACCGTGCTCCCCCTTCTATGATTTAAGATTTTTCGCTAATCTCATTCCTACATTTTCACTTTCCTATAGTATTGTGACACTATACAAATGAACACAATATTACAACTATATTATTATTTTGTTCTATGAAATGTTAAGTAGTAGTTGATCTTAACAAAATGGAACCAGATTTCACCAATTTATTATGTGCTACTGTAGATATACTATTTGATGTTGGTACGTACAATTTGAAAGTTAACTGAGCAATTTGGTGATTAATTGCTTAAGAGTGATTTTGTTTCGGAAATACTGAGAGTTTAATTTATTTTGAAAATATAAGAAATTAGGTGGTAAAACAATGTAGTTTTTATTTTTTTTATTTTCGTTATACTTTGTATAACAGGTGAAATACTAAAGTCATATTCGTTAAGAACCATTATATATTAAAAGCAATTACTGGCTGTCTATTTTAGATAGAAGATTTACTGTTACTCATTCAAAATAACGTACACTTTACCTCAATAACACAACTTTACCTTTATTTATTCATTTATTTGAGTAATTCCCTCGTGATACCCGTGAGACATTAACATGTAAACATCTTTTATGTCCAGATCGCTATACATACAATAAATATACTAAAATTACTGCAATGTTTGACGAGAAGATATAGTAATAATTACTATTTTAAAAGTTACAATAATATTCGTGAGCACATCAGACAAAAATTGTCACTCCCCTCTAGTACTAACACTGGTCCAATTATATCGTTATATATAGTATTTCACGTTAACACTGGTAACACACAACTACAAGGCTCATCGCCCCTGACGCATGAACACCGCACTTAAATAGGATGAGTGTGCAGTCGGTTGTATGGAACAACTCGTAAAGATATAACAAAATGTCAAAAAGAGGTCACTGCGTTTGGGTGTGCCCATGGGTACACAGGAAATGAGAGCACGATTTGTTAGTCTATCAAAGCGGACTGTCCTTCATGTCTATAAAGAATGATCTAACATGCGTATAAATGACAAATGTGTCAGAAATATATTTTCAGTTTAACGTCCTACGGTTATGGCCTTTAGGCTAAAGTGGACGGATGAATTACTGAAAGTGAATGATAATAGGAGAACTGGTGGAATAATAATGCAGGAGAAACGGGAGAACCCTGAGAAAACCCATGAACACGATGCTGTCCACCACAAACTCGCGTGGCCGGGAATCGAACCGAGGAACCCTCGCACCAAAGGTAAGAGCTCTTCCACCGAGACATTGTGCCCCCTACGTCAGAACGATGGTTGCAAAAATATCCTAACCGAGAGGGACCGTCGACAGTTTTCAATGCTGCTGGGAATTGCTGCAGTCCCGAGAACGTACTCGGTAGGTCCATCCTAACCAATTTCGGAAAGAACACTGCAAAGGAAACTATGCAGCGTACTACGAGAGACCACTTCTCACTACGACGCATAAAGTTGCAAGTCTTCAAAATGAAATGAAATGAAATGAAATCTTTGAGTTTTACGTCCCACGGTTATGCCTGCTAGGTTAAAGGAGACAGTAATGATGAGAAATGAATGAAATGGTGTAATGAAGAAAGTGGGAGTAAACGGGAGAACTCCGAGGAAACCCACGCACACGGTGTTTGTCCACAAATTTCACTTGGCGCGAGCTGGGATCCAACAAGGGACCCCATGCACCAGAGGTAAAAGCTCTACCACTGAGCCACCGCGGCCCCACGTCTTCAATAGATTCAAGGACATGCCGCGTTTTTGTCTACATTCCAATTATGAAAAGCATTAAGTGCACCATAAGCCCAATTAAAATTTCACCCGCAGTATGTGGAGAATGTGGTTCAAGCTGAATGAGTTTGTGATGGTGTCCGGGTTTTCTCGTACCGTGCCTTGCGCCCACTCACACATGTCAATGTGAACATGAATAGCATGATTATTTGGACGTTCCGATTCCTCCAGCTTCATAATGAATATGAAGTGGATACTTCGACCTTCCAAAATGAGAAGCATCTTGCGTTCACAGGGCTTTGGTGTGTGAGGTGCATGGTTTGAACACCATTCAAGGACTCTGTTGAATTGGTCTGGCCTGCACAGTCCCAAAGTTAAATCGATCTGAAATTTTGTGGGACTATTTGAAGCAAAGAGCCCCGTACCTTGCTGCAACTACAAGATCTACTGATGAGCGAGTAGATACATATCAATGTGGCATAGCTCCCTCGTGCCTATATAGTTAGCATACCCGTCTTCGGTGCGTGAGTCCCAAATTTGATTCCCAGCGGGAGCTCATGTGGTTCGAATCCCACGTTCAGCTGTACATCCACGTCTCACATAACGTCCGTGATAAATGGGACATAAAACTCCAATCCAATCAACCAATCAATGTGTCATACCCGCAGCAACACCTCACAGAGTCACTTCTATCAGTATCTAGGCAATTTTCAGACTAATTATGTTACCAGATATTACGTAAATGATATGGAGAGTGACTAATTTTTTGGCAGGTGTGCTTAGTTAACACTATCGCGTCCAGATTAACCTACCACTTAAATTTCACGATATTTAAAATTTAAAATTAGCTTACTGTATACCAGTTTATGCTTCTGCAAAGGAAAACATTTACTGAAAACGTCAATTCACGGTAACTGCATCACATGGCGCCTTGTCTCCAAGATTTTGAATTATAAGAAATAAATTGCATCTACAGGCACGACGATTTCTCTGATGAGACCCGTATAAAACCTAAATAAGCAACAATCACAGTAAACGTTCTAAGAATACCATAACAGCCTTAGTGCAAGACTAGTAATTAAAGTGAGTTAGGCTCGCTTCCCAAGAAATGAAAAACAATGCAGCACCCAAGATATGTTATTTGTCACCCACAATCAAGCTCACAAACCACACTACTCCACTGTAATTAGCCTCTACTAAATACGAATGCAAAAAGAATTAAGTTACCAGTAAATATATGCAATTTTTATTTTGTGTATACGAATACTTTTAATAACGTTCCAACACCAGGAATAGTGGGTAAGAAATAAACACATTAAAGGCACCAATTAGTAAAGTGATAACCAATATGCAGTAAAAGCAAGTACCCGCTTCACCTTGTGCACCCAAGATACAAAACATACCTCTACCTGATGGTTGTGGCAGCATGAATCCAGGCATCTGAAATAAGGAACCTGTGCTTGCTTGGCTAGGTTTAAGTTCTATATAACCACACATGGTTAATGATGCTACAATTAACACAAGATTTCTTATTGCTTCCTGGGCTTCTGCAGATGTATCTTGTTCCAAACTGAAATCAGAACAAGAAATATGTATCATCAAACTCAGTCATTGAAACACATAGAAAATTATATATATATATATATATATATATATATATATATATATATATATATATATATTTAAAAACCTTATTTCAAAAAAAAAAAACATCAAAATTCTTAGTTATTTCCTGCTAGTTCCTTTTGTAGATATAGCCTGGAATATATGTGTTCTCCCATACATTAAAATATGTTTGAATTGTATACCATACGTATCTTACGTCATAGAAAAGAGAATGTACAAAGATCTTTGGATCAAGCACTCTATCTATGCTTGCCTTAACATTACAAAGAGAAACGCACTTGCTCAATTTGAAACACAAACAAGCTTTATAAACTTTAACATTGGTCAGTTTCTTATCAATACTTTACAGGCAGGTTCTGAAAATTATTTTGTCAACATTTTTCTTTTTTATGATATCTATTTAATGTATTTGGGGACACCGTAGTACAGTGGTTAGAGCGTTGGATTCATGTCCACGTGTTCCCGGGTTCGATTCCCGGCCGGTACTTTCCCTATTTTCGGCGTCCACCCAGCATCGTGAAGCACACTAGGAAGTCACGTGAATGAAAGATGTGATGACCACTAGGTCTAGAAAGCTTCCGATACGCCGGTTAGTGATAGGGCGACGCGGCGCGCCGACCACGCGTTCGTCGCTAGGATGGATGTTGTTCCACCAATCACTAATAGGCCCGCAAATCGGCGTCCACCGAGCATCGTGAAGCACTCTAGGAAGTCACGTGAATGAAAGATGTAATGACCACTAGGTCTAGCAAGCTTCCGATACGCCGGTTAGTGATAGGGCGACGCGGCGCGCCGACCACGCGTTCGTCGCTAGGATGGATGTTGTTCCACCAATCACTAATAGGCCCGCAAATCGGCGTCCACCCAGCATCGTGAAGCACTCTAGGAAGTCACGTGAATGAAAGATGTGATGACCACTAGGTCTAGAAAGCTTCCGATACACCGGTTAGTGATAGGGCGACGCGGCGCGCTGACCACGCGTTCGTCGCTAGGATGGATGTTGTTCCACCAATCACTAATAGGCCCGCAAATCGGCGTCCACCCAGCATCGTGAAGCACTCTAGGAAGTCACGTGAATGAAAGATGTAATGACCACTAGGTCTAGCAAGCTTCCGATACGCCGGTTAGTGATAGGGCGACGCGGCGCGCCGACCACGCGTTCGTCGCTAGGATGGATGTTGTTCCACCAATCACTAATAGGCCCGCAAATTGGTGTCCACCCAGCATCGTGAAGCTTTTTTTTTTTTTTTCCTCCACTTCCTCCTGGCTTGGCCGATTACTTTCGGACTTATTTATGGCAGACGCAACTGCCTCTTGCCTTTATTCTCTCTCTTATACTTGATGTTTCTTTATTATCTCCCTGTCTTTTCGGCTGTCAAACCTCAGCAGATTGAGGTGAGGCACATTTCTTTTCAGCATGGCACCTAATATTTAAAACCATGCCCTTATATTTCTCTCTCTCTTTTTTTTTTTGTTTGTTTGTTTGTTTGTTTGTTTGTTTGTTTGTTTGTTTGTTTTATTTTGCTTTATTTAACCTTTTACATGCAGAAAATGACCTGAAAGAAGAAAGAAAATAATTGATTAATACATAATATAAATGATTGGGAAGCAGCGCATTAACCACCCTGAAAAGTAAAAATTTAAAAAGAAAAAGATAAACAAAACACAGTGTAAAAAACAACATCTTCTCATTTGGTGTTAACTGTCTTGTAGTTTCTTCTTTCTTCTATGATTCTCTAAGCTTTTATCACACTGTTTCTCATATGTGTTTATTACACTAACACGCACAACACTGACACACACACAATGTTAATAGGGGTTATAGAAATAAAAACGACATAAATAAATAAATAAATAAAAAGAAACGTAAGTTTGTACTATAGTTCTGGGTGTTTGCCAGAACTTTAAGATTGTTTCTATTAGAATTTGATTTGTTTTTATTTAATTGTATCTTTTCAAAGTGCTATTTGTTCAATTACCTTCTTCGTTGGGTTCGTTCATTCCATAGGTTTCTCACTATATGCTCTGTTATTTTTTGAAAGTTATCAAATTTTGTTTTATCCTGCCGTAAGCTAGTCCAATCTTCATCACTAAGTTCATCTCTGAGATTCCTTATTTCTTCACTAGTTACGTAATTTTCACAATTCCATATTACGTGTTCAGGTGTTTGGATTTCTCCACATGAACACATTTCGTCATTTTCAATATTTAATCTTTTCAAATGTGTTTTGAAGGGTCCATGTCCCGACAGCGCTTCCATAGTTTCCTTCTTTATTTCACCAATTTCTTTCCTTACTTTGATAGTTAGTATGTATTCTTTGAGCTTTTCTCCTTTTGTTGTGGTGTACCATTCCTTCTGCCATTTTCTTTCTATCAACATATTTAGTTCATCTTCGTTGTTCGGATTTGTACCTAGAATCTCTATTATTTTTATAGTTTTATTATTTGTATTCCATCGTTTTACAGCTTCTCTTAGTATTTGGTAGTGGATTGGTTCTTCTAGTGCAAGCACCTGTAAGGATTCTATCGGTAGTGTTTTGATTATTCCTATTGTTCTAATTATAACTCCTCTCTGAACTCTGTTTATTTGTTCCCTTAATTTTTTATTTGCAAATATTCTGTGAGCCCAGATGCTGGCACAGTATTTTACTGTTGGCATTATTACAGCATTGTTGTACGTTTGTAGGGTCTTTTTGGGTATCTTATAGTCTTTTCTTGCAATTGTGAGTATTTTATGTGCCACTTTCTTTCCTTTGTCAGTTACGTTTTCGACATGTTTAGCATAGTTCAGTTTATCGTCAATCCATACTCCCAAATACTTGAATTCTTTCACTCGTTCAATTTTTTGGTTGTTAATCTTTAATATTGGATCTCTTTGTATAGATTGCCCGAATATCGTATATTTAGTTTTATTTCCTGATAGTTTCAGTTTATTTATTTCGCACCATTTTTGAAGCGTGTGTAAGACTTGGTTCCCTTTCCTCTCAATTTCGTCTCTTGATCGTGCTGATACGACTATTGCGATATCGTCTGCATAGCCGACTACTCCTTCCGTGTCTTCCGTAATTTCCAGTGTTTTTAGGCATGGTTCGATAACGATGTCCCACATCGTTGGACCGCATATGGATCCCTGTGGACATCCCTTTGTTGTATATGTGGTAATGTTATTATTTGGTGCCTTGTAAGTGACCTGTCTTTCGTTGCAGTATTCTAACATTAGTTGGTATAGTGATTTAGGTAC
Source organism: Thermobia domestica (assembly GCF_964235325.1). Taxonomy (NCBI): domain Eukaryota; kingdom Metazoa; phylum Arthropoda; class Insecta; order Zygentoma; family Lepismatidae; genus Thermobia; species Thermobia domestica. Next base: position 219,155,102 of record NC_137454.1, on the reverse strand, counting down.
TTTCATTCTTTTAAATTGTTTGAAAAGTGATGGCCACCACAAATTGTCAAAAGCTCCACTGATATCAACATAGATTACTACCTGGTACTTGTCTATTTTTCCATTTTCTATTAATTCTAAAAGCCTCCTTATAGCTGTCTCCGTACTTTTCTTCTTCCTAAAGCCATGCTGTAGCTTATCTTTTTCTATGTTTCGATATTTACTAAGTCTGTTAGTGATTACTCTTTCGAATATTTTTCCTATTATATTTAAGAGACAGATCGGTCTATACGCCTTAGGATCATCATTTCTTTTATCTTCGCTCTTTTTTATTATTACTAAGTTTGAGTGTTTCCATATTTTAGGAATTCTTTTCGTCTTGAGGCATAAATTGTAGTCTTGATAGATATGGTGACCATGTATCTGCATTTTCCAGGAAAATTTCTGATTTTATCATGTCTGGACCTGCCGCTTTCTTCTTCTTTTTTTTTTTTTTTTTTTACATTTTTATGTAATTACTTATTTCTTGATTGGTTGTTTCTTCCATAATTTCGTCGTTTATTGGTAAAATTTTCATTTCTTCCCTCATTTGTTTGTGCACCTCGTCATCGTCTTCTTTTTCGTCCTTGGGTAAAAGTTTTTCCATTAAAAATTTTATGGTGCTTTCCCATCCTTCAGTAAAACTTCCGTCATCTTTTCTTAAGGTTGAGAGAGTTGTTGGCTTCTTTATTTTCTGACTAATTATTTTATATGGTTCACCCCAAATGTCTAGGTTAGTATTTTCTTTAAGGTAGTTTTTCCAACTATTTACTTTCATTTCTTTTATTTTGTTTTCATATATTTCTTTTTGTTCCCTGTATTTTCTTAGTCGTATTTGTTTCAATTCTATTTCCCACGTCTCTTGGTATAATTTCCTAGCTCTTCTCGTTTTTAGTTTTAAGTCTTTTAGTTCATTATTCCAAAAGGAGTTGTTTTTATTTGATTTTCCATTTAATATTCGTATTTTAGTTGAACTTTTAATTGCTTTATTTATTTCAGTTGGTTATAACATTAGTTGGTATAGTGTTATAACATTAGTTGTATCGTGAAGCACTCTAGGAAGTCACGTGAATGAAAGATGTGATGACCACTAGGTCTAGAAAGCTTCCGATACGCCGGTTAGTGATAGGCCGATGCGGCGCGCTCACCACGCGTTCCTCGCTACGATGGATGTTGTTCCACCAATCAGTAATAGGCCCACAAATCGGCGTCCACCCAGCGTCGTGAAGCACACTAGGAAGTCACGTGAATGAAAGATGTGATGGCCACTAGGTCTAGAAAGGTTCCGATACGCCGGTTAGTGATAGGCCGACGCGGCGCGCTCACCACGCGTTCCTTGCTAGGATGGATGTTGTTCCACCAATCACTAATAGGCCCACAAATCGGCGTCCACCCAGCGTCGTGAAGCACACTAGGAAGTCACGTGAATGAAAGATGTGATGGCCACTAGGTCTAGAAAGGTTCCGATACGCCGGTTAGTGATAGGCCGACGCGGCGCGCTCACCACGCGTTCCTTGCTAGGATGGATGTTGTTCCACCAATCACTAATAGGCCCACAAATCGGCGTCCACCCAGCGTCGTGAAGCACACTAGGAAGTCACGTGAATGAAAGATGTGATGGCCACTAGGTCTAGAAAACTTCCGATACGCCGGTTAGTGATAGGCCGACGCGGCGCGCTCACCACGCGTTCCTTGCTAGGATGGATGTTGTTCCACCAATCACTAATAGGCCCACAAATCGGCGTCCACCCAGCGTCGTGAAGCACACTAGGAAGTCACGTGAATGAAAGATGTGATGGCCACTAGGTCTAGAAAGGTTCCGATACGCCGGTTAGTGATAGGCCGACGCGGCGCGCTCACCACGCGTTCCTTGCTAGGATGGATGTTGTTCCACCAATCACTAATAGGCCCACAAATCGGCGTCCACCCAGCGTCGTGAAGCACACTAGGAAGTCACGTGAATGAAAGATGTGATGGCCACTAGGTCTAGAAAGGTTCCGATACGCCGGTTAGTGATAGGCCGACGCGGCGCGCTCACCACGCGTTCCTTGCTAGGATGGATGTTGTTCCACCAATCACTAATAGGCCCACAAATCGGCGTCCACCCAGCGTCGTGAAGCACACTAGGAAGTCACGTGAATGAAAGATGTGATGGCCACTAGGTCTAGAAAACTTCCGATACGCCGGTTAGTGATAGGCCGACGCGGCGCGCTCACCACGCGTTCCTTGCTAGGATGGATGTTGTTCCACCAATCACTAATAGGCCCACAAATCGGCGTCCACCCAGCGTCGTGAAGCACACTAGGAAGTCACGTGAATGAAAGATGTGATGGCCACTAGGTCTAGAAAGGTTCCGATACGCCGGTTAGTGATAGGCCGACGCGGCGCGCTCACCACGCGTTCCTTGCTAGGATGGATGTTGTTCCACCAATCACTAATAGGCCCACAAATCGGCGTCCACCCAGCGTCGTGAAGCACACTAGGAAGTCACGTGAATGAAAGATGTGATGGCCACTAGGTCTAGAAAGGTTCCGATACGCCGGTTAGAGATAGGCCGACGCGGCGCGCTCACCACGCGTTCCTTGCTACGATGGATGTTGTTCCACCAATCAGTAATAGGCCCACAAATCGGCGTCCACCCAGCGTCGTGAAGCACACTAGGAAGTCACGTGAATGAAAGATGAGATGGCCACTAGGTCTAGAAAACTTCCGATACGCCGGTTAGTGATAGGCCGACGCGGCGCGCTCACCACGCGTTCCTTGCTAGGATGGATGTTGTTCCACCAATCATTAATAGGCCCACAAATCGGCGTCCACCCAGCGTCGTGAAGCACACTAGGAAGTCACGTGAATGAAAGATGTGATGGCCACTAGGTCTAGAAAACTTCCGATACGCCGGTTAGTGATAGGCCGACGCGGCGCGCTCACCACGCGTTCCTTGCTAGGATGGATGTTGTTCCACCAATCACTAATAGGCCCACAAATCGGCGTCCACCCAGCGTCGTGAAGCACACTAGGAAGTCACGTGAATGAAAGATGTGATGGCCACTAGGTCTAGAAAGGTTCCGATACGCCGGTTAGTGATAGGCCGACGCGGCGCGCTCACCACGCGTTCCTTGCTACGATGGATGTTGTTCCACCAATCAGTAATAGGCCCACAAATCGGCGTCCACCCAGCGTCGTGAAGCACACTAGGAAGTCACGTGAATGAAAGATGAGATGGCCACTAGGTCTAGAAAACTTCCGATACGCCGGTTAGTGATAGGCCGACGCGGCGCGCTCACCACGCGTTCCTTGCTAGGATGGATGTTGTTCCACCAATCACTAATAGGCCCACAAATCGGCGTCCACCCAGCGTCGTGAAGCACACTAGGAAGTCACGTGAATGAAAGATGTGATGGCCACTAGGTCTAGAAAACTTCCGATACGCCGGTTAGTGATAGGCCGACGCGGCGCGCTCACCACGCGTTCCTTGCTAGGATGGATGTTGTTCCACCAATCACTAATAGGCCCACAAATCGGCGTCCACCCAGCGTCGTGAAGCACACTAGGAAGTCACGTGAATGAAAGATGTGATGGCCACTAGGTCTAGAAAACTTCCGATACGCCGGTTAGTGATAGGCCGACGCGGCGCGCTCACCACGCGTTCCTTGCTAGGATGGATGTTGTTCCACCAATCACTAATAGGCCCACAAATCGGCGTCCACCCAGCGTCGTGAAGCACACTAGGAAGTCACGTGAATGAAAGATGTGATGGCCACTAGGTCTAGAAAACTTCCGATACGCCGGTTAGTGATAGGCCGACGCGGCGCGCTCACCACGCGTTCCTTGCTAGGATGGATGTTGTTCCACCAATCACTAATAGGCCCACAAATCGGCGTCCACCCAGCGTCGTGAAGCACACTAGGAAGTCACGTGAATGAAAGATGTGATGGCCACTAGGTCTAGAAAGGTTCCGATACGCCGGTTAGTGATAGGCCGACGCGGCGCGCTCACCACGCGTTCCTTGCTAGGATGGATGTTGTTCCACCAATCACTAATAGGCCCACAAATCGGCGTCCACCCAGCGTCGTGAAGCACACTAGGAAGTCACGTGAATGAAAGATGTGATGGCCACTAGGTCTAGAAAGGTTCCGATACGCCGGTTAGTGATAAGGCGACGCGGCGCGCTCACCACGCATTCGTCGCTAGGATAGATGTTGTTCCACCAATCGCAAACAGCTGGCGAGAAGCGGCTCAGGCCCACAAATTGGGCCGTTACGCCAAGTGGTTTGGCTTATTTAATGTATTTATTTAAATTACTTACATTATAACTTATACTAACTTTTGTATCATAACCAGACTTTCTCGTAATACTAATTCGTACGTGCCATGTTACTATGCACTGAGCTGAAATTGCTTTACTTTCATGAGAACACCAGTCAGAAACTGAAGTAAGAAAATGTTATTAAATGTAACTTTAGTGGAATAGGGAATTTCTGCTTGTTTGGCTAAGTTTAAGTTCTACACGACCACACATGGTCAATGATTCGACAATTAACACAAGATTTTTTACCGCATTAACATTGAATTAGTTAGTAGGAAACAGTTTCGATATACCTGCTGAATTAATGTAGTTACACTGCTCTTTGTGAAAATTACAACACCACGAAAGACCATGCGCCTGGAATGAAATTTATACCACCGATTTGTAATGAAGGTACATGAGGTGATTACAATATCAGAACTGTACGTCTCTTGCCTCGATAAATCAGTTTGGAGTGAATTCTCCCCATGCAGCAGTCAGAGATCGAATGAAACGGGCGTTAGAATGTGTTACTGTCATACTACTTATATGAGAGCCCACAATAGAACAAGGTGACGACAAACCATATCCCACACATGTTCCATCGGCAACAACATATCGGGAGACCATATATGCCACTAAGCTAGCAGTGCCAACCGTATCCCGATAAAGCTCACTTGCACATTCTGATATACATCGAGCATTGCCCTGTTGAAATATGGCGTCCAGAATTGTCTCAAGGAAGGGTATGACCTCGGCCTTAAAACTTCTCTAATGTAGCAGTCACTGTCAGGTAGTAGTCAAAAAAGCCCCAAACCATCACACTTGTTGTTCAACCGCTCTGACGTCTGATAATATACTGTAGCAGTGAATGAGACCATCGGGATAGGGCTCGTGCCAGACCTACTGGTAGGAATCCCTAGTGTGTTTTAAAGGTTTAACCACTGTTTCTATTATTACATTCTATATTAAGGTGGGATTCTAAACATTTACCACTTTCTCAAAGCATGAGCATATCGCGAGATCTCTTTTAAGAATCAAAATTTATAGCAAGTCAGACTCATAAAAGACGATGTAAATACAATGACTCATAAAAGAGTTACTAGACTCGTCTAAATTACGATTAATTATTACCGCTAATAATGTTTTATATACAATGGCGTAGTAATAGTTTGTCCGACACTAATGAAATAAAATACTAATGACCTTATATACAAATGTATCTCGAACGCCAAGCAGCTACGTACGTTACTTAACCAATGCCAACTAGAGGCAGCACATGAGATATGCAGAGAACAGCAAAGAATATAGGAATTTCAGGTGCAATCCCACAGCAATATGTAATCTTAAAATTTAGGCGGTTCTTAAAAGAAATTTACCTTACCTACAACACGCAACTTTACTATAAAGGGGACAAACAATAATACGAACAATATCATTAACTGTGAAGAAATAAGCATGGAGGCAACACGTTTGATCTATAACTAGCACCTAACAACAACACAATTAGATTGTTTTACATCACGACTAGTTTAGAAAGTGATCCCCCAGGCGAAAGAGATAGATCAGAATGTAAGCAATAGGGAAATTTTCTCCAACGGCTACATTAAAACCAAAGACTTAACCTATCTGAGAGATGTCTTCCTATCGTTAGCTTTCGACGGTTCTTAAGTCTTACATTTTTGGAAAAAAATTCATGATCATTGCGAATACATTTCACTTGTGCCAGTGGTACCACAGACACTAACAAGGAGAAGGCAGTCTTTAATAAGTGAACTTCGGGGCCATTTTTTGCGAGTTGGTAGTGCACATTAAAAGAGTTAATATTGCAAACTGGGAGAGCGCAATGGCCAAAAATAACAGAGAAAAACCGTCTTAAAGTTTACTACTCGCTGCATATATTGTACGACGCACACATTTACCAAGTGTCGGCGTGGCAAAACTCATGAGTAAAGGGTTTCGAGTTCAATTCCTGTTCGAGTCATACATCTTGTTTTTGCTTCAACCAATAAATAGCGGTAGCCATTTGTAACTATAAGTAAAATATTAATTCACTATATGTTTATAATGAATAAAACAATAGAAATTTCCAAATCACTTGTAAAATCTTTCAATGTTTCATGTCAACTACGGTAGGAACAATATTTAATCTATTCTGTAAATATTACTGTTAACGCAGTCGTTGTGTAAAAAATGTTCTTGACGCTTCGTGTCTACATCTGTAGACAGTGTGCGAATTACAAGGGGAATGAGGAGGAAATCTCCTTTGGTTATAGCAACATCCAGTATTAGCAAAGGGGATCTCCCCCCAAACTCCTTTGTAATTCGCAAACTCAACACATGCAGACACAAAGCATCAAGAACATTTATTACACAACGATTGTCGTAGCCAGTGGCGTATTTAAGGGGGGCGTTTCCGGGCTTAACCAACCCCGTTCCGAAATGTTATTTACTATAAAAAAAAAAAGTAGATGAAATATCTTGGAGAATTTTCACATTTCCAGGACTAAAGTTGGCAACCCCCCCTTCCCCAAATAAAATGGTAAATACGCCACTGGTCGTAACCATAATGTAACTCTTGATATCAGTATATTTACGAGTGATTTGAAAATTTCTATTGTTTTATTCATTATAAACATATGGTGAGTTAATATTTTACTTATAGTTACAAATGCCTACTTTATTGGTTGAAGCAAAAAAAAAAAAAAGTATGACTCGAACAGGAATCGAACTCGGGACACTTTATACAAGTTACAGATTTCACTCACTCTGCCACACCGTCACTTGGTAAATTTGTGCGTCGTACGATATATGCGTCGAGTAGAACACTTTAAGACATTTTTTCTCCGTTATTTTTGGCCATTGCGCTCTCCCAGTTTGTAATATTAACTCTTTAAATGTGCACTACCACCTCGAAAAAAATGGCCCGGAAGTTCACTTACTAAACTCTGCCTTCTTCTTGTAAGAGTTGTCCGCGTATATCCAGTCAGTATCCTTGGGAGATGATCGAGAAAAAGACTCATGTGTCAAGCGAAAGAAGCAGAAGTAATATTCAGACAGCCGTCCTGATGAATAACACTACTTCTGGGATGATGACTTCTGAATATATTGTTTAAGATGAAAGGTAGCGAAGGCAAACGGACAAGCAGAACTCCCAGACGACACTTCTCTTCTGAAGGGTTCCGGCAATCCAGCACTCAGTCGTAGAGGCGAAACATCCACACGAAGGGCGGCAGGTATCTTTATAGAAGGTGTTCCACTTGCCGATAGACTTGCAGAAGCAATCATGATTTTCAGAGGCGTAGTCAACAAATGAGAAGCAAAAATGATGCCTGGGATTTTGTCAAGAGTGGTCTGTCATGCAGACGACAGTGAGTTCTGATTTTTAGTTGGCATTTATTCTGAACAAGAACAATTAAAAGACCAAGATACAGTGGTATTAATTCTGGACATGACTTTGGGGCCAAGGATAGATGTTTAGAAATAGATTTTTATGCGTTAAAATGAATTTTGAAAATAGTTTTGTGACAAGATACATGTAAGTTGATAGCCCAAGAGAGCTACAGAGTATGAGAAGCAACTCGACATTATATAACTGTATATAATCTTGAAGAAGTGCTTAACTTGACGAATATTACCTAGTCCACTGGAAGATGGCGAGATTGTAAATCTGCGACACAAAGTAGATGCAGAAGTCGACTGAGTTGTAAGTCACAACGTCATGTGTAAAATAATATGAAGGGTAAGGGGGAAAAAGGAGGAATGTCACAAAACTTCATTTTCAAGAAAACGACGTTTTTATATTTTAAACCGCGTAAAAAAGAATAAGTTACTCAAATCTTTTGCCCCTTTTTACATGGACATTTCGACATCTACGCATTCATGGTATATACTGTCAGATAGTACCAAGAGTCACCAATAGAGAGGACAAAGCACTGGATAAAAGGCACATATGGACATTTCTCGTTTTTTCCCCTTACCCTTCATATAAGAATCCAAAGAACGTGTCGAGGTGTCGTTAAGTAGACGGACTTGAACTTATCGTCGCATGAGAATAAATTGACCTTTCCAGGCAATGGAGAGTGTTGGAGAAGCAAAGCAGCACAAAGTTCCCCCAACCACTAGAAAATGTTGAGCTCGAATCCAGAAGCGACGTGATTAAGAGTCACATGTATACGAAGTTTTCCACCCGAGAGAAGGAAATCCATAGGCTTTTTTAACGGGATCTTATCTTTTCAACAGGATACTACTATAGTCATGCGGATAGTGGGCAGTACTAAAGAGTAATTCTAAAGTAAGTTTGGTGACATCCGAACCGAAAATAAGCTTGAGCGCAAGACTTATCAAGGTTTCGGTGGATCTTATGGTTATGCTTTGATTGATAAAATGTTATACACTAACAAATTTTGGAGATTAAAACTGGGTGCAAAGGTTGAGACCTTTGATACCCTTGATAGTACGACGTTCCAATCAAATAGTCATATAATTTATGATGATATTTGCAAATACCCAGATAGAAACACAAAATCATAAATGCAATAAATGTCAGACAGAACCCGAACATTCTCTGTATTTGAGAGAGAAACAAAACAGTAAATTGTATCCACCTGGATGTAAAATTTAAATAATTGTTATTGATTTATACAGGAAAACTCTAACACAAGGATTGCCATATGTGTATGAAACTTGACCTGTAACCTCTCTATAATTTTATTATCTGATATATATTATCTATTAGGTGTGTATTATCTCTCTTTTCGCTGAAGAGAAAAGAAAAATTATTCTCTTAAGAGTTCTTTTTAAAACGTCAAGTTAGAATTTATGTGGGCAAACTAGCGATTCACAGGACCGGAGAGAGAAAGAGTGTAGTCGAGGAATGCCAGAAGGACAGCCTGTTTCTATTTCCTTGCTGTTTGTGAAAATGCAATAGAAGAAAATTAACAGAAGAATAGAAAAATTATCATCCAAAAATTAGCAATGCTACACAGACATACTCGTCTTTCCTTATGCTGTTTCATAGCTGATAATCAGTACTGAACTTGTTAATTAAAGCCTTCAGTTTGACTGTCACAAAAGAGATTAAGTGAGGAAAAAATTAAGAGCGAAATTTTGCCATACACCACAGTACACTGTGCTCACCACCATAACGTCAAATGCATACGGAACCATCAATGCAGAGGCTGAAGCGAGACTACTCCGAAAATACGATAGTCTATCACTCAGCACGCTAGCGAAGATATTTATGCACCATTGAAGCTTGAGGAGTATGTAGCTGTGGGTCAATGCAAGTCGACAGAAAGGCGTGTTTGCTGCGAGTCTAGCGGTTAGTAGATGCCATCAAACCGTCAACCACACTTTTACCATACTGCAATGTCGAGCGAACATTGCTGATGATCCTGTACGGAAGCCACGGCCATGCGGAAAAGATAATTGTCATTCCGTGGTGTAATCACATTGGCTGTCCACTACCCAATCGACATTACATATGATTTATATGATTTTGTCCATTGCTTCTACTTACAAACAGAATGTCGTAGCGGCATATCTTGTACATGCGGTCCGTTCGAACTCAGTCGTCTATTTATATTGCGTCCTTTGACGTCAACAAGGATTAGTGACGCCTCTCATACGTTCCTACTGCGTTTGTACACGCATTATTACCCGAGTGTTATGTACCTTCTACCACATTACCACCTTCTCGCGGTACTACTCCGAGCATCGACTTAGGACGCTGTTAGGACCGTGCATGTACCATCCCAACGAAACTGTAATCAATTGTTAGTCGTATTTTGTCGTAAAAATCTGAGTTTTAACATATTCATAATTTTTTTTTGGTGCTGCAAACAGTAGTGTAGATCAATGTTTATTTATAATTAAACGACAAGTTAGAATCTGTTTTAAGTTCTGCACTTATTGTTTAATACGAATAACATAAGAGATACTGAAGTGTTTAGTCTAACCTAGAATTATATCTATACTACAAGTTTAGCAGAGGAAGGTTAGATTTCTAGTATCCAGTTTTAACACTACACAATTACAGAATTTTGCGGTCGCGTTCTTTCACTACTGGTTTCAGAACTCTGACCTTTAGAATCCACAAACTTCCATTTTCCGTTCTCATAGTAACCAATTCAAAGAAGCGACCTTTCCTGAGTTGCTCTGAAGTCATATAAGCGCTGAGAACTTGTTTCATCTCTTGAAATTTGTTGAATTATATATAACTCAAGTCAGAATTTGTAAATTGAAGCACTTTATTTGTACAGCGTTCATGAAAGAAAACTAAATTTATAAAATTTAAGTTATCCACGAATCAAATAATAACAAGTAAGTTTCGTTTCACAGTGTGAAACTACGATAAACTTCCAAACTATGGGAATTCAATACTCAAACTTACAGTAGTACATCTATAACTACTGGTTGTAATAGATTAATATGATCAAAGAACCTTGTATTTCTCGGACGATGAGTCCATATCATAAGCCATTACTCGCTATGCCTTACTGTTCATGTACTATAGCGATAACGGTTGAAGCCAGAAATCGTTAACTTGAACCAATTTCGGATTGAATAGATAGTTACGGGAGGATATAGAATTACTCTTAGAAAGCTGAATCGATTGCAAAAGACCGCATCTCTTTCAGTTTCTGCTCTACGGAAATCAGTATTGAAAACGGAAGTAGTCATAAATTTCATCCATTGCCATTTTTGGTAGAGTGTTGCTTTGTTCTCTTGACATTCTGAATCAACTGCAAAAAACCGCTTGTCACTATATATTACCATTTTGTTCTATGGCGAGCAATGTCAAAACCGGAAATGATTAATCTGAACCATGTCCATGATTAATCTGAACCATAGGCATATGTAAAATGCGGAACCTATTCTTAGGAAGCTAAATTAATTGAAAAAAAACATCCATATCTCTTACAGTTTTTGCTCTATGAAAATCAGTATTGAAACCGGAAACAGCTAACTTGAACCACTTCCAATTTGAAAAGAGGGTTAATAATGAAAATTGAACCTATTCTGAATTGATTGCAGAAAACTGCATCTTGATATCTCTTAAGTGTTCTTTCTCTGTAGAAATCAGTATTGAAACTAGAAGTAATATTAAGTTTGAACCACTTCTGGTTTTGGTAGAATGTTCGAAATAGTTACGATATGTTGCCTTGAGACGCTGAATCGTTTGCAAAACACCGATTCTTGCTATCTGTTACGTTTTCGTTCTATGGTTGAAACCAGAAATGATTTATCTGAACCACTTCCGAATTAAATACAGAGTTAACAGAAGAGAAGCAACCTTTTCTAAGGACGCTAGATCGATTAAAAAAAAAAAAAAACGCATCTCGGTATCTCTTATTCTTCCTCTGTGGAAACCAGTATTGAAACTAGAAGTAATATTAAATTTAACACACTTTCGGTTTTGGTAGTGTTAATCTGTTACCATTTTCAATTCTAAGGCGATAAATTCTGAAACCAGAAATGACTGATTTGAACCACTGCCGGTTTGGATAGTGTGTTAACGGAGGACACGGAACCTCTCCTTGGGACGCTGAATCGGTTGAAACTCTTACAATTTTTGCTCTGATACTTGTCGACAGAAGGACGGAAAAAGCCGTTCTATAAAACTTCCGACACTTATTCATAACATAGTTTGGAAGTCTAATAATGTATAATTGGTAATAAATTAATTTTAAACGTAATTTTGAATCAATCTATTATTTCTTGCTACTATCATTTAACGAATTTTTCCGCACCTTAACTATAATACCTACTCTCTGATATGGAAATAAGGAATCGGTGGTCAACTTAAGGTATTTTTATATTTGTTCTAGCTAATGGATATTACAAAATTTACAGGTAAATTGAAGTGTTTGCAAGGGTAACTACAAACTCAACTGCATACTCTAAAAGGAAAATAAGACAACAAACTTAAATACATAATCTAAAAGATAACGCTTAATTTACATATTAACAACTTCTTAGATTCTATTTTTTCTTACCGCAGAAGAAATTCCGAGAGAAAGAAGTACCCCTGACACGTTCGGAAATCATCCAACAGCACCTGGGATACTTCACTGGAGTCCTTAAGGAAACAGAATACGGCCACAAACATCTCAACTATCTCCAGAGGAGACAGTTCCTGAACTCGCTGCATATTTTCTATGCACAATGCCACACAGCTCTTGTCTGCGAGAAAATTAGAAGAACAAATTATTTTAGTCTATGTTTGCAATATGTATCTTAAATGCAAAAAAAGTACATACGCAAAACAGAACAATAGATGATGTAATGAAGGCGGACGCTGGATGAAAAACAAGGTCGGTAGGGTCAGGAGCCTGTGAACTTGATTCAATTTGGAAAGTCCTGAGTCATTAGAACAAATATTTTTTTTCTTTTTTTGTTAGATACTAAACTAATACAATGAAGATATATATATATATATATATATATATATATATATATATATATATATATATATATATATATATATATATATATATATATCTAATCACACACTTTGAAATGAAAAATAAAATAAATTTACACAATTACAGCAAACAGAAATCTAAGAACAGAAGTAAACAACAGTAAGAAGACACTATCTTTGGACTGACAAATAAGAAACGTCAATTGACAAAAAAAATTTAAAAATCCAAGATAAAAGTGAACAATGATATCAGCTAATTCTTGGTTTCGACACTTTTTTTTATATATAGTTCTAAATATAAAAGCAAATGGAAATACATATTATCTTCTCTGTCACGTACTTTTTCGTACCGCTCGTTGGTCTAGCGGCTACAGTGTATGTATTTTTGTACACGAGGTCCTGAGTTCGATTCCTGGTGGAAAAGAATCGAACGCACTACTAGTTCAGATTCAACTTTATAAATCTCGTCCTACACAGCCTCACTGTTGACAAAATACGTGAATACAAATCATCCACTTTTTCTCCATTTCCGCAATAACTTACGAGATTATCAGATCTCCAAAAAAAACATGAATTAAGATATTTAAAACTATGAGAATATAGTTGTAGATAAAAATTAACTTGTTCTTCAAAATGCTTGTAAGCTGTATGAACAACTGCAGTATCTCAAAAGCAATTGCTTTTTTTCTGACACAAGGGAAAATTACGAGTGTCTGATAAATTCTTCAATCCAAGTTTTCACATAACTTTCAAACAAAACGAAGGTGTAGCCGAAGTATGTACAGTGTTGTTTTGTTTAGAGGAAGCCAGAATATTGGTAAAAATTATGAGTGAAGGAGTTATCAAAAATCCAAATGAAGGAATTTTATAATAAAGCAGTTACTTTTGAAATATCGCAATTATTCATATAGATGACGAGCATTTTGATAAGTTAAAAGTATTATAAATTGAGATAATCTATTATCGAAATTTTATTTGAGACTAATCTTAAAATTTTGTTAAATTCTTCCTAAGAAAAGCAATCTCATTCTCTGCACATCTTCAGCATATGCCATAACCTGGTGAATACCGTTCAACTTTAGGCCCTGGTTGCTATCTTTGATTTTCCTTATAGCGTATTCCAGAACGAAGTTAAATAATAATGGCGACAACGCATCTCCTTGTTTCAGGCCATTTTCGACGTGAAAGCTCGTGGACAAAAATTTTCCTACCCGGACTTTACTTTGGGATTCATTTAAACATATCTTAATTAATCTAATTAGCTTTCTCGGTATTCCAAACACTTGTAGTTTTATAATATCTGTTCTCTTAGTTGCGACAGCTGTTATAAAACTAGGAACAATACTAAGCTCTCACTTATCACTACATTAAAATCTACAAGATCAGAAGGTGTTATTTAGGACTTTATTCGGGGTCACCGGTTGCAATAGCCTAGCTACACCCCTGCACATGAGGATCGCTTTTTGAAATGGAGATCAGAAACCAGGGGATCCAGAGGCAAGGGTTGCCAACTCCTTTCAGAAATCCTTTATTGTATGATGACTTCTGCTGTAGCGAAAAGTTGTTTTCCAAACATTGCGCAGGTAAAATGTAAAAGCAATTAAATAAACCTAATTTTTCCAAAAATTTCCACAATATACAGAAAATTCCTTAACTTTTCCAGAAATTATAAAATTCCCTGATTTTTCCAGGTTTTCCAAGTTTTCCAGACTAGTCGACACCCTGAAAATATGGCTCGAAAGATCTATTTCGTACCACGTAAACATGCGTCTACTAAGAGTTGGTGTATTCTATATTCGATTCATCATGTTACCAGATTATTATTTACTACAACGTCAATGCTTGAACTGTCGATTAAGATTATTACTCAACTGTCTACTAATGCACGCCATGTTTGGTGCAAATTGCTTTAATTTATGTGCAGATTTGGAATTTTTGCTACAATAATAAATAAACAAATAAAAAATAAATCACATTTCTTTCAGGAATTGGGGATTAAATTTCTGGGCTTTCGGCATCTATGATCATGTTAAGCAGTCACACACATGAGGGATGTTCCTCGGTGATCACACTGCCTGAGGAATTGGAGGGGAAGGAATAGGAAAAGCAGGAAGCGGCCTGGGACCATTATGTTAGGTACCATCCCGGCATTTGCCTGGTGTGAATGAGGGAAAACCTCACTCAGGATGACTGGCCTGAAAAGCTTACACCTTTTCGACTGAGTATCCCCACCGGGAATCGAACCCGGGACCGCTAACAGAAAAGGCGAGTGTGTTAGCGACTACGCTACGGGGGGCCACCACATTTCTTTCAGTAGTCGTTTCTGGGTAATTCCACATCATATCATCAGCTCACATACGAATGTCACCCCGCCATCTCACATTTCTCTGAAATTAAGCATAAAGCATCTACAGGGAAACATAAAAACCCATAATTCTTTAACATCTGGTGATTTTTTTTATACAGTCTCCGAAAGGTTGCTGTGCTCGAATGTTTTGTGGACAATGTGTTGAAAGAACGGAACAATATGTCTTATATAATTAAGTAGTAAAAGGCCGTGATTAACAACATGGATGGATTCTTTCCAACCCATGAAGTTTCTTTCCAAAGTATTAATAGTCGATTTTGAAAATGTACGTACACATTCATCTATCGAAGTCTCTATCTTTTTTCTGTCAAGATATATTTTCGTTTCCCGATATGTTTTCGTTTGAAAGGGAACACAATTTCCTATTAGGGGAGTAAAATAACATCATATATTTACTGTCAACAATCTACAGAAGGGATAACGTACAGGATGAGTCAGAAGTCCCAAGATGGCATTCTTTCTCCGAATGAAAGGCATGTTGACTATATAGAGTTCACCATTACATATTGCGATTGGATTCTATTAAACATACAAGGATCCTATGTTTGAGCGTACTTCCAATTCATGACCACAATTTTAAAATTAGCCTTTTTTTTAAGGTCATGTATAGTATTAAATAACAGTAGAAAGGCCTCCTGCGTCTATTTACAGCATGTATTCAAATATTACACAGATGTTGTCATTTGAGGGTTATGGGTAAGCACAGTGAACATAACTGCTTTCTAACAGGAAATAATGATAACAATGATGACACAAAAGGATAGATAGAAATGATCCTAATGTCTAGGAAAGGGACCTGCTGACTTGAACAATTACCATCCAAGTAGGTTACCAGTTTCACATAGCACGGTTGCATCCTTACTAGCAAAATTCCATGAAATAGGATGTGAAGTGGTCACATCACATTAGTCCAAACTGCTACTGATGATGGAACATCAGAAATTGTTTTGACAGCATTTGCAGGGAGTCCAATGCACAGTACAAGTTGTTTGTTTGTACAATCAGGGATCGGCCAGATATCGACTGTACAATTTCTACAAGCAAATAACTGGTACTAATTTAAAATTCACCTACAGCAGAAATTGAGAGACATAATTGAGTTCTCCTTAAGGAGTGTGCCCTGGAACCGATTTAGATTTGTTGGAAACGTTCTTCGTCAAAACTAATTCGAGTTGTGTTACATAGTTTTCCCACAGCTTCAGTCATTTCTCTATTATAGGAGTATTGCTATTGCTATTGTTGTAAAGTCTACCAAGTGACCTGAACCTTGTACATTATTTCTCTCTCTAAGCACATTAAGTGATATATTCCTTGACTCCCTTACTATTTAAAATATCTAGGTTTCTCCTGCCATCCCATCTGGAGATGATATTAGTGGAATCCACTTACCAGAAATATCAACCTCATAAAACAATGGTATGTGGGTCTCGGCTTTGTTCGGAATTATTGGAGTGGCAAAAGACTTTGTAGACATCCTATATATATTGTATAAGAACAGAACTCTGAGTCTGAATGAGTTTTAAAAGAAGATTATTTTATTTTTTTATTTCTTTCCTAAGTTTGTTAAGAAGAAACAGAATCCAGTACGTATATAGTTTCTTCAAAATGTATTAAAACAGCATATATAGAGGGTGTTCATTTATTATGTAGCCAAAATCCACTGGTGAAATCCTCACACCTAAACAAAAAAAAAAAAAAAAAAAAAAAAGTCCGGGTGAACATTAGGCAAGAAACGCGTTGTTTCAAAGTTACCACATGCCGACATCGAGAAAATTGTAACTTTGAAGCTGCCTAGCTCCAAAACTATGAAAGATACCAAAGGCGGTTAAAGAAATATTAGATGAACTAGTACACTGTCTATCTAAATAACCAAATTTCAGACTTGTACGTTTCGGTGCAACGGATTTTATAGAGGGAGCTGCGGTATAGGTTCTGCTCTTCCACCTCTCTCTCTCTAAAATCATGTGCGCCGGTACAATCCAATTCTGAAACATAGGTATTTAGATAGACAATATACTAGTTCCTTTAATAGTTCTTTAACTGTATTTGATATCTCTCATAGTTTTCGAACTAGGCAGCCTCAAAGTTTCAATTCTCTCGATTTCGGCATCTCGTAACTTTGAAACAACGCGTTTTTCGCCTAATGTTCATATGGACTTTTTTTTATTGTTTAGGTGTGATGATTTCACCAATGGATTTTGGCTACATAATAAATGAACACCCTGTGAATATATATATATATATATATATATATATATATATATATATATATATATATATATATATATATATATATATATATATATATATATATATATATACGACACTGTAATAAATAAACTTTTTAATCTCAATTAGTTATAATAAAATTAGTCTTGCTCGTATTTACGTGGACTGTAAAAAATAAAGTACTGAAAACATATTTGGCATAGACATGTTATTAAACATACAATGACAACTACATTACAGGTCTTCGATATAGTCTTGTGATGCCCTGTCCTGTTTCGCAAATCCATGGTACACGTCGTATATTGTTGTTGAAATTATTTTAATTGATTCTCGCAATGGACCCCCTATGGCCGAGTAGAAGTGATGGAATATGTACAAACCTGGTGTCTTGAGAGGTTTTTAAAGTATGTTAAAATCGCACGGGTTTACGTCTGTTGAGTACGATGGATCAAACCAGAATGCTACACAAAACATCACTGCTACCAGCTCAAAAATTGGGTCACCACTGTACTTGCCACGTTACAATGAGCAATGCACTTTTTCCTTCAGGATATGCAACACAGTTTAATAATTACACCCAATTTCTACAGATTTCTCTCTGACAATCCATTGACGATGAATTTTAATAAAGGAGCCTGCCAACTCCACCTGCTCCACCATAACGGAAGGACAACTAGTCTAATCTGCTGAATCCTCTCAGCCTAAACAGAACATCTCGACCCACTTGCAAATATTCGGTATCATTGTCAGAAACTTCTTCAAATCTTTACTAAAACTAATGGTTGTTTTGTAACCGACCACTTAGATTTTAATTCAAGCACGCTATTGAAGTTTCGTAAACATGCTTTACTGCTAACTAATACTCATTTATAACGTGCCCTAGGAATCCTAAAAGGATTTTTATATTACTAGTATAATTTTGGTAATCAATCCTGTTGCCTTCGACGGCTAGTCAGTAATAAAGAGGTTCAGCTTTATAAATACTTCTTTATATATTTTGCTCAATTTAACACCTTTTTTCCATATAAAACACTAAAATCAGTAATAAGTTATTAAATTTTACTGATTACTACACACATTAACTCACAACTAGGACTACCACCATAAACCTAATCTACAATATGTTCTATTCTTTAAGGAACCTCACACGACATTCGCCACTAAAACCATGCATAGCACCACAATTACTCGCTTTAGACTCCTTTGGGCGCTGCATATCTTGACAATGATTTGAACTTCCACAGTCCAAAATTTTCCAGTTTTAAAGGCGAAAATAAGAACTGCACGGTGCGGGACAATAGACGCGGCGCGTTGGTCGGCACGTTGCAGTGAAATAATTAAAGCTTACGATGTCAACAGTACATACAAGAAACTGGTAAATATTAAAACAATACAATTTATTTTTAAAGTCTTCCTTTTTTATAATTAGTATTAATTTCTCTCTTGATACCAAAACTCGCGGTTTCAAGATTTTTACAGCTGAATGGGCACCCTATTCCAATTTCCAAACCCATCTCTTGTCCCATCATGCTCGCCTCCTGACAGAACTACCAGTACTTTATTTACACTTCACATAAGAACACAAAAACCAAAAGGCAAAAACGATGTCTTGTATACTTACTGTGAATGTAACTAACAACTGGTTGACTTAGTCCATGTCTGGATAGTGTCATTAAAACTTCAGCAGCACTTTTCCTCCAAAGAACATTATGAGGTGGGCACCAACTTGTGATAGCGGAAAACAAAAGCGTCAGATCATCCTTTCGTGCCAATTCTTCTGCAGGAGCAACATGACTACAAAGCCTTACTAGAACCTACAACGAAAATACTCTTATGAATCCGATCTTCTGAATTGTGAATTAATGTCACATTTTTTTATAAAAATTTTCAAACTTATTATTTAACTGCGTTTTCCTTCCAATGTGAATAGCGGAACTTCGAATTCTCGTTAATTAATGATCTGCGTCTATGCAGATTGATGCATATTTGTAATAATTTACCTGCGTCTAATGATTAATGTACTGTTAACTGTACAGTATCATTACTCTCCAGTATCTTCCTCAGCAAATCTATGTAACTCACATGTAATTCTTCTTTCTTCCCAAAATTTCAAGTGTAGAGTACAAAATGAGAAGTAAAATTTTATCTTACATTATTCCGTGTCCATAATTCATGAAGTACCTTTTAGAAGTTATCACAACTTCTGAAGCTAGCACACAATTTTATCGGTATTTTTAATAAAGTTCCAGCGTAAGTTTTACGAAATATTTTCTAAAGAGTGTCCCAAGTGTGACGAATTTTCATTACCAGATTAACAAGTTTTCTGATATTATCATTTCTTACCGTAAACCCCGAACAGTGTAAGATGATATTTGAGAAGTTTAGAGAATCACATAACTCTGCTAAAGAAGGCACCAAGGGAGTACTGACACAATATATTTTATAGTACATTAAGCATGAGACGCAATAAATAAAAGAGTAACAATAAATAAAAGGACAATCTTTCACTTAGTTCCATCATTATATCTAGTAAGCAATTAGATGATGAACAAATGAATGATGAAGGAATAATTGTTGGAATACTACTAGGAACTAAATTTAGAAATGCTTTGGGCGAAACCACGATAAAAAACTAGAACCAAACTGTTAAGTTTATCTAGTGCAGTGTAATTTGGATAATGAAAATACTGTTCAGTTCATAAGACCCACTCTTAGATTACAAAATCTTAAACAGGAAGATATTTGTAAACAGAGACAACTTCCTTAAAAACATGCCCTTTTACGACGTTCACCGTATTTATTCTCATTTTTCATTATTCTATTACTTTCTACCCTCTTACAAGAAAATGCAAAACACTTTGAACTACCAGCATGTATTAATCTGATTTGGAACGGTAAGTGCTGGTACTTTTGCTCATACTAGCAGAAGATGGTAGTAATAAAGGACCCTCCCCCTATATTTATAAGTTCAAAAACATTACCATAATACTTTCACTGAGTTTTACTTCGTAATCCAGAAATGTTACACAATAAAAATAAATACTATACACAAATGATGCAAGTAATTTAAAACAAATCTTATTAGTTTCTATTTTTACACTTGTTTTCAAACATTATTTTTTCATACTTTTGCATGTGATTTATCCTATATCAGGGTATCTACAAGTTTTGAGAATCCAAATTCCTTGACCTTTTCTTGACGATTTTACAAATTTTCTTGGTCAAGTAGTACTTTTTCTCTCTCTCTCTCTCTCTAGCAATGGCCGATTAACATGAAAGCTGAAGGTATTTTACACTTTTGTCTGAAGAGCTTGTAATTAATAAAGACTGCACATCTAATTTACCTAATCTTATCATCTCAGTGTTACCTCTTAGAATACACTTTAACTTTCATCCTGGATGGGACTATGGCTTTATTTATTGTTGTGTCATAGTTAAAACTTTCACTTACGAAACACCCGTAATGAGCTATTCGCCATTACATCTGGTGAAAGACAAGAGGCCCCTTTAACAATTCTACAGGCCAATAGATACTTTTCAACTAGTTTCTTGAACAGACTGATCAACAATTCTTTGCACTGGTTCCGAAATGACAGTATCTCCAGATCTTTTAAACCTTTGCAAGCAGCAGAAGTACCAAAACCAACATCTACATCCTGAGCCATTTTGATATTGGACGAATTTGTCAAGTCAATGGTAGTAAGCTTCCTGGTGTTGTTAATTCCGTTCATGACAGTTTTGCGAATGACTCTGGTTGCAACACTGTACAGTCCCCTGTACATGAATGACAGAAGTGAATCAATAGCCTGAAATATGACAAGAAAAAGCTCCAACTTAAGTGCAACTGACTGAAGAAACTCAAGCTTTGCAACTAGAAGCTGATTTCGCAGAAAATCTTGTACCTTTTTGAAGCTCTTAGTTTGAGGAAGCTGCTTTGGGCAGCACTCACACACTTCGTAAGAGGGGTGATCATTTCTAAGGCTCTTTGAATGACTTTCTAGTTTTTTAGCCGTCTAAACAAAAATTTAAAAGGAAGTCTTAAGGAACCAGAAAGGTGTGTGTAATCTGCTCGTCTGGAAGGATAATCATTGAACAGATAAAAAAGAGAACGAAGAAACTCATGAAGTGACCACCCAATCTTGTTATGAGCAGTTTTGCAGGTTCCATGTACAATATGCAAAGAACATGTTCCCATATCAAAAATTTCTGGCTGGCCTGGATCATCTGCTTCAATTTTGAGGCGTTACTTCACATCAAGCAAACATTTTACGTTTACATTAGGACCATCCATTGCAAATTCTTGACCTACCTTGTCATTTTCTTGACTTTTCTTGATATTCTTACCTAGTGTTCTATTTCTTGACTTTTCCTTAACTTCCTTGACCTGTAGACACCCTCTATATATACGATAACTCGATGGGAAATTAGCAAACAAATACATCATAACCGAATATCAACAATACACACCGAAGTATTAAAAAATTTAAAAAAAAAAAAAAAAAAAAAAAACGAAAGAATTAACAAAATAAAGGCAATTTGTCTCAATCATAATTTGAATTTCCATGTATTATCGAAATAAATTGTTTCATGCTTACTGATGAATTAATATTTTATGGTATTTACCTGTACAAATATTTTCTGTAGCAATATTCTTCTTTCTCTTGGAGTAAATTCACTACCAGACTCAGGAGTATCTGCATTTTCAATCTCCGGTAGATCAAAAAACAAATATAGGCACTTGACAAGAGTAGAGGGCACTGACACTGATGTCATTACCTAAAAGCAAGGAAATTAACATTTTTAATTTAACAAAATATTGGGAACAAAATATTACGCACAATATTGCTCATTAATAATGGTACGGAAATTAAAATATGTATGTACGTAACAAGAGCTTGAAAAAAAAAAGTCAAGAACATAAGTTACAACATTCCAGAATATATCTTATGTAGTATTAAATAAATGTTGCCTTACATTATTTTTAAGTTTTTTTACTATTACTGTTAGAAAATTAATTTCCTTCCGCGTCCTTATGCAACATTAAGGTAAAGAATAATAGTCCCACCATGTATGCACTGAACTATCCCTAATGTATCTTCCTTATTGTCTGGTAAAATCATCATCTGGTAATGCCGGCGAGTACTATAGAGTTCTGGAACCAATTACAACCAATTAAAAAGAAGAAAAAGGCCAGAATTTATCACAGGAATTAAACTTGTATCACGACAATGCTCGCCTCCATACGGAGGTCATTGCAACGACCAAATCAAATGAGTTAGGACTTACTGCTACATCTGCATTATTTACCAGATTTGGCTTCCTTAGACTTTCCCTCTTTCCAAAGTTCACAAATTACCTTGATTGACTTCGATTTCTTTCAAACGAAGAGCTTAAATAATTAGCAGAGAATTTTGTAGAGGAAGAGCGCTCGTATCCAGTGCGTGGGGACCTTGGTTCGATCCCAGTCAGCGACAAGTGAGCTTTGTAGCGGACAAATACCGTGTCCGACGGTTTTTTTCGGGGTCTCTTGTTTCCTCCTGCTCTCGTTATTTCACCAGTGTTGCCCATCTTATCACTACCGTTCCTTTACCCTCGGTGCATAACCGTGGAACGTTAAACTAAAATAAATAAATAAAAAATGAACCTTTAAAGCATGGTTGAACCAAGTATACTATTGTGAAGGGAGACTACGTTGAAAAATAAACCTGATTTTTACGAGGAAAATAAAGTTTTTAACGTTACTTCAAAAGTTTTCAAATTACTCTCGCATGTACATTGAAGACAAATCCTCAAGAACAGGAGTTAAGATTTTGCTCAAAGTTGCTCGTTTCCTTTGAAATTTGATTTTAGGGCATTCTAATCAAAACGTGGTTCTTAGAAAGTAGTAACTTAAGAATAAGGGGGGAGGGGGTATTTAAAGAAGAGTTGAACTCAAAACTGGAAAAGCAAAATATAAAAATGGAAAGGCGTAACACAGATCAGATCAGATTCAATCTCGACTGAATGTTCAAATTAGTGTTCCAAAATCCGGGCAATTCACTAATCCAACTTACTGACACTTTGTCCATTGTAAACTAGCACACCTATTTTACCATTTGGGACACCAATATCACGTCAAAAGACAAAAATGTTAACTATTACGCACACTTTTAAAATTGTATGAATTCTCCATGTAACTATCCATGCCATATAACACCTTTATTATTTTTTAAACCTAATTATTACGGCAAATATACAAGTGTTGAAATAAGCCGATCTTGATGGTTTGTACCATGCCAATACCCTTGACGTCGCAAGGGTTAAACATAAGCTACCAATGCACTTGGTTGGTTGGCTTGGAGCTTAGCGTCCCTTTAAGCAGCGACGCTATGAGAGTAGACCTATAGCTTAACGTTGGATGCGAACCACATGAGCTCCCACTGGTAATTCAAACAGAGTTTCCAGCGCCAAAGGATCGCACATCATTGCACTTGGTGGTTAATCTCCTAAATATATTAGTCGAATTTATATTCAAATAAATTATACATTTAAAATGTTCTTTGTAAAGTCAAATTCATTAGATTAAAACTGAAATATGTTTTCATTATTCTTATTATGTTTAAAACTGTACTCAGTACTACGAATCACTTTGCTCTACTACACACATATAAAAAGTGACGTAATATTGTCTATTCCATGAGCTACTAAGATATCAATATACACAATTTCTGCTAGAGATAATAGATATGCATACATCGATTTCTACTAAATATATACCTGAACAAGAGATGGATCGCCAGCAGCTAATAAATTGAGAGTTGAAAGCAACATCCATCCATTGCTGGATTCTTCAGAATTTTCAATCTCCAAAAATTTTACAATTGCACAACTTGCTGCTTCGGTGGATTGGTTGGATGCACGTTTTCTTATTTCTGAAACCATTAGCCTGGAGACTTGCTGACAGAATGCTAGTACATCTCTGAACTTTTCAATCATATCTGACGACGGGCTATTTCCAAACACCTACAGCAAAAGGAAAAAATAATAATAATTTACAAACATCTGTCGCAAAACTGTACAGAACACCGATTCTGCATAAACTGGAACGGTGTCAGTCAAACAACAAAAATGTTCAAGAAATCGGTTGATTTAACATGTACATTCTTCCTATGCATGTATATTACGTAAGACTATCGTTTCGTGGTCATTCTAAATCGAATTACTCTTTGAACCGGGGAAATATTAAACAAATTTTATTTTGATGTTAAATTGACAGGAACTGAAAACCTAATAAGAAAAACTAGGTAATTTTAATAGTTTGTCAAAAGCAACTCAATATGAACTGATTGATTGTATAGTTGCATCAGTTGGTAGTATGAGTAAATGATTGTTTTTTTCCCAAGGTGGAGGAAACAAAGGAAAGAGGATGTGGATCTCATGTTTGATGGTATTTCGATTTTGAAGATGAAATTCGGCAACACTTTTTAGGATTTCACGATTTAGAAGATAAATTTGCTATAGCTGTATGTAATTTCTTGTCAATGTTCTCGATAAATTTAGCTTTCGACGACGATTGGTTGCTCAGATAAGAGTCAATGTTCTGTCAGGACAATTAAATGATCTCCTACGTTGGACACATGAATTCGCTCCTCACATTTCCATCACATGTTTGCGCAACGTTTAAAATTAATTTGCAACGAAGTTGTAAAAATACTTACTCAGAAAAGTTGTTTTCTCTATATTGTAAGGAATTCCAAGCTTTTATCACAAATTTCCAAAAACAGCGGTAATTTTAGAATGAGTTGCACGAAAGAGAAAAGTAACTCATAATGAAGTAACAAAAATTGAATTCAAAGATCAAAATTACGTCTACCGTTTCACTTGAAAGCGAAATTAATAAAGATGCACACAGAAACGATTAAAAACGAACGAAAAAGCCATCCGACAAGCTGGAGGATATAAAAGGGAGGCACAGAAATTTTAATTATTTTTTCTTCTTTTTATGTTTCACTGTATGTTTGCGCTAACTGATTATTTGTGTAACGTCATTCAGAAAAATCGTCAGGATTCAATGTATTCTTTGTGCTCAATATATATGTATTCTCTATCTTTCCCATATACAGGGTGTTTCAAAACAACACCGACAACGTTTGGGAGGTGATTCCTGACACTAAGATAAGACAAAAACTATAGACCAACCTGGGTGCACAAATGGTTCCTTTCGGAGTTACAGACTGCCAAGAACATGAAAAAATGAACTTTAAAGCTTCATAGCTCCAAAACTATGGAACCTACCGTAACTGGATCGACTTTACTTCGGAACTAATATGTGCGCTATCCAAAAATACATGTTTCATAATCCTGCGGTACTTCTGTAGCAATTTCTATAGAGGCAGTTTGGCTACGGGTATATAATCTGAAGTACTCTCCAACTACCCCTATAAAAATTGTTGTGGAAATACTACAGGATTCTGAAACTTGGATATTTGGTTAGGGCACTTACTAGTGCCTAAGTGAAGTCTCGACCCGACTACGGTAGGTTCCGTATTTTTGGAGCTATGGAGCTTTAAAGTTCATTTTTTTATGTTTTCGGCAGCCTATAACTCCGAAAGGAAGCATTTGTGCACCCAGGTTGGCCTATACTTTTTGTCTTATCTTGGTGTCAGGAATCACCTCCCAAGCGTTGTTGCTGTTGTTTTGAAACACCCTGTACAACCACAGTGAATTAAACGGTACAATGCAACTGTTGTTGTGTTAGAATTAAATTGTGTGCTCTACACATTGTGCATTCGTAAGTCTATCTAGTTTATCGCATATATAAAAGGACTACAATTCTAAGGTTTAACTTTGTAAGAGGAAAAGGAGCTGTAAAATTAGCAGAACTTTAGAGGCACGAAGAAGAAATGCACAACTTCGAAAAAAAATATAGCTGGAGGGTTATTCATCTTTTAGGCACATAAGCTTTAAATTACACAAATGTATCTACAATTAACACACTTTGATTTTTTATTACGGTAACTGTGAATATAATACCAAAATACAAACAAATCCCTTACTATTAAGAGAACCTCAAATCACAGTGTGCTGTAATATATTGCTCACCAACAACCACGCATGTTTTATTTATGACAACAAAAACACAATCAAAATATTATTTGTTGGAATGTTATAAGTTAACAGTATTTAAATATAAACTTGTAACATACCTCCCAAATCAATGAATTTATCAATTTAAATGTTTATATTATTGGTATATATGGAGACTTGAATGTAAGTGTCCAAAGTTAAAAATGTACCGTTTGTAAGTGTCCAAAGTTAAAAATGTACCGTTACTAGGAATAAAAGAAGATACTATCTTGTAAAACTGTATTATGGAATTAACGATACGCGAAGACGACTAAATGTAATGGCGTGATAAGGAAACTAAAGACAAATATATGTACAATATCTTGATAAGTTTTAAGCCTAATCATCTCACTTGACCAAATATAAATATTGTAGAAATTACAAGTATAAAAAGTATTATTTCTTTACTCCTTTTTGCTTCTTTTACTATCTGTCTTACATTAATACAGCGCACGAAATTTTAGGTTTCAATCCAGTAGCCCGATCAGAGAGTTTGGTCGTCAGAAAACGTAAAAATATACCAAATTCCGATCGCCACACTAAAATATTTGGTCGCCGTGGTGATCTGCCGACCGGAAATTTCGCATCATGCACTAATTAAATACGACAAAATATTTGACTCTGACGTCTGTATTCAATACTATAAACCAATATTAAAACATTAATTATTAAAACATACATTAATAACATGTTATTCTGAAAATACACTCTGGAACATTAGAAAACTAGATCCGAATCTCATTCTTACCTTACAAAATAGAGGGAGCATATTGTAGAGTTTATCATCACGCTCTCGTTCACTCAAAGGATGAGGAGGATGAGTATATTCTGAAAATAACTTCTTCAGATGCATCAGTCCCAATGCAGTGTGCTGGGAATTGTTTTGAGAATCCTCTTGCGCTGGAGGCCCCGTGCCTCCAACGCGAAATTTTCTCATAATATTCATGGTATCTGGTGCAACTGAAACGAATAAACAACAATTTAAAAAAAGAAGAAAAGTTCCTGCATAAGAAATTTCAGGAACTCAAATGTAATAGATAATGGGAAATAAAGAAGAATATTTACGTTACATTTGCTTTTTCCTTTAAAGAAAAATTAAAAACCACTTAGAAAAAAAAACTAAAAATAACTAAAACTTTACAGCATTTTCACATGTATATCAAAATTGTTTGCAAATGCGTGCATTGCTAAATGATCACTTTTCAGTTAAAAGAAAGCAAATGTATTGTCTAAATATATACTATTTCAAGCTTAAATTTATACGTTCAACACCAATATGAACCCGCTCAACTCCTCAGAAACTTCAAATTTAAACACTATGCTTGTGATATTGATAAAAGTTAAGAAAAGATTTTCTGCAAATGAATAATGTAAGGAACATGTGACGTTTCTTCTTCTTCAAAGAATAACTATTTCATGGGTCATTTAAGTTAGAAACGTGGAATTCAGCACAGTAACTCATATTTAACAACTTAACAAAATAAACCGTGTTTGAGTATATTGGAATTGAACAAAAAGGCGATCGAACTATCATGATTAGTAAATAATAACCTTATAGTGCTACTGTATTATCCTAGCGACAAATTTTCAACAGCCGCTTCTGCTCTCTTTCTCGGTCGCTCAATGTGTAAACAGCAATGTAATTGTAGAACTCAACATAATTATTTGACTACAATTAACTATGTGATACGTAAATATAGAATTAATTGGCTAATTAATAAACTTCCCTATAGTACAAACGTGTACGGAAAATAATATAAAAGCTTGATCAACATATCGTATGTACTTGTATTGAGTATGTTTGCCGAATTTCTGTGATACTGCATTCGTTGATAAATAGAAATCAGAGGGGGAAACAAAATTTTTACTAAGTGTTTGTGTTTTGTTTCCTTATGCAACACCGATGTTATGCGGAACCTACTATACTATTATCGTGGGTTCTCCGAATCACGATCGGGGCTTGAATCCGGCGCAGTTGGTGAATACATAGACTATTCTTCAAGATCATGTCAAAGTACAGACCATTCCCCACCACACTATCTCGACGTCAAGAGAGTTGGAAACATGGTCACGCCACCGGCTATCTTTTCTATTAGTTCAGATAATGGTTTTAATATGAAACGCTTAAAAGAAACAGGTTCATTTTATGAATTTTGAAATTGCCAAATTTAGTAAATAATAATATGTTAAATTATTCCTAACGAAGCAAGTGTCAACAATAAAATCATCGTTTTGCTAAGTATATTGAGCGATGTCGAAATCCTCACTTTCTGCTGCTAAAAAAATTAATAAACATTTTCCACATGACGAGCGAATATATACATATACATGCATACATTATCCATACGAAGAATGAATGAGAAAATTCAGTTTCGTCCTTCGTTTGTTCAGTAACAGATTTTCAGTCAGCAGAATTATATTAACTTAATTATGCAGAAATATTACATTGGAAGTAGGAGAAAACTACTTTGAGAGTAATAGAGGAAAGAAGATTACAGTCTACGAGTTAAATTCTTCCAAAAAAAAAAAGTCTTCTAAGTAGAACTTCACTAATACTGTCTGAGACAATATGGAAAAAAAGTACTATTTGGTTTCTTTTCCTTTGAAGGAAATCATAGGTAGCGAGTACCTACACGATAAACGAGGCATCCGTGTCATTACGTAACATCCCGGAATATCTTAAGCCGCAACTAACAGCTATGTGCTTGTCAGCCTAACCTCAAATTCCGAACTAATCAAGAACTAATGCTCCCCGCAAGTTTATGTTACGTGTTTGGTCTCACTGGTTAATTTACGTGTACTTCGGAAAGTTCAAGATCTACTTCTGTTCAATAACGCTATAACTTCACACAGGTTCTATATTTGTTTCACGCACTACTAGTATTACAACAAATATACATGTTACGTCCTGACATGGCATTTCTGTAGAATATTCAAAGATGTGCCTGCCAGCACTGAAAGTGTAAACCACTTACATTCCGGAACGTAATAACTTGCATATACATCAATATATTTATTTAATTGACAGAATTTTCAATGAGAATCCACCCAGCACTAGCAACATCGCTTTGCTTTCTTCTCAATATCTAATATATTTTGAGAACTTTGCCGGTACCGTATAGACAAACTTACCGGTAAATTCTTAAAAAGATAAAAACAGAATTGCTTGAATGGATACTTGCTAAAGATTCATGAATGGGAGTTTTCACTAAAAATTCCGGCATTAATTAAATATAATTTATTCACGTATCGAAGTTTACGTTAATATCTGTAAACATGTGTCAGTTCCTAAAGTGGTCTCTGACCCGTATTCGATTCAGATGATCTTTCATTTTTATTTCCTTTATAGTTCAGCATTGGTCCTTGAAAGTTAGCGACGCTTTTCAGGACCGAGGCAACGTTCATATCAGTTTCATGTGCTGTTTTTAAACACTATTAACGTAACACATTCTTTACGTGCTCAAAACACTCAGTTCCACTATTGCAGGTTACCAAGCAAACAACAACATAACAAATGTTACTTCTATAATATTCTCTCTGTATGAAGGTGCTATTGACTTCACCTACTTAGGATATTAGACTATTTTTATTTTTCAGGTCTATACAAAATAATAATTGCATCTCCCACTAATATTGTTTCAACTTTTCCCCTTCCTAGTATCATCGATAGGGATCCATAAGGAATACAAATAGGATACATCATATACCTTAGTTATACTAAGCCATGAATTTGTATTTGTATGCAATTAGCTACTGCATGTCCGTAACTAAAGAAGCATCCGACAGGCATAGCAATGCAGTATATTTCTACTGCCGTAGTTCATGCGCATACCTACCGTCGTGACGCGTATGCTCCTTACAAACTCACCCCAGGGCATCCATGAATGCAACCCCTACCGCAAAAAATTATTCATATGGTACTGGAAGTGCATTTCCTGATGAAAAAAAGGATGGATCCGTAAACTAGTACAGCATTTGGGCTTTAAATACGGAATACGGTACTGATGTAGAATAATCCGTCATAAAAATGGTAATTGCGGTAACAATAAGTGAGTGCATATGACAGAGGATTGTCTAGGATATTAATTTTCACTCTTGGGGCATTTCTGCCCGTAGTATTTCATGTTTCCCGGTATAATGTTACTAGTGTCAAATTACTGAGTAAGTCCATTTCAAAGACGACTGTGTAACATATTAATTTCCACTGGCGGAGTATTTGTGCACGATGCAGGAAACCTGCACAGCATTTTATGTTTACAAGTATAGAGCTACTAGTGTGAAATACAAGTGAAATACTAGTATAGAGCTACAAGTGTTCTAATCTATGTAATTTTATGCGACATTAAGTATTTTTGCACTATTCTCGTTTATATGCTTATAATCGATCCGTGACGACCCGGCTCCCTAAAGACACCCCCTTCCCCCTTCCAAGCCCTCCTGCCCTAACTGGTGATGTCGCTTGAAGTGGCCACCTACCTCAAGTTGACTTGTTTCTGAACATTCAGTTTTATAGAGTGTACACCAGGACGCACATTATTAACAGTAAGAGTAACGGAAACCCATCAGCACGCATATTATCAATCTGTATGCAATTATTTGGACATGCGCCAGGGTAATAACAGTCCAGAATATCTAGGAAATCATTTGAAGTAAGAAGAATGAAAAAAAAAAAAAAAAGTTGACGGCTCATTCTGCACCTCCACACGAAATATTGCTACTTCAATAACTAAGTGGAGAACATGATTTAGGAATTCGTTCGTTTCACCTACTATCAACCAGTTTCAGCGGAATACAATACGAAAATAAACAAGGAAGGTTTATATGATGGCAAGCATGAGCATTTTCCTTGCACTCCTGCAAAATCCAGATCCATTTCGAAGTATTACGTTCGTTCAATTCCATCCATCTTAATCCGATAAATTTTCAAAATTTTGCTAGAAACGGACGACCAACTTACCTTAACCCCAATACATCAACTGAAAAAAAGGAAATGAAATATTTAAGTTTTACGTCCCACGTTTATGCCGGTTAGGCTAAAGGAGACGGTGATGATGAGAGATGAGTGAAATGGTGGAATGAAGAAAGTGGGAGGAAACGGGAGAACAAAAAGAAAACCCACGAGCACGGTGTTTGTACACCACAAAGTCCACACGGCCGAGCTGGGATCGAAACCCTGGACTCCGAGCACCGGAGATGAATGCTCTACTACTGAGCCACCGCGCCCCCCAATACATCAACTGAGTCCACCTGTTCCTATTGTTGTTTGTTTCCATCAACCGAACTCAATGAATGGACCTATGTTTTAATCCAGTCCCTCTGGGAGGCTTAACATATTCAGTCAACCATACGATTAATTGTTCTGGAACGAATCATTCTGAACTAAAAATAACTAACGTCATGAAGTAAAAATGATATTAGCTATGCTGTACTCTTACTGTTAATATCTGTCCTCTATACTTACACCCAGTGCTTTATGCAGTCTTCTCGATTTCGTGTGAAATCTCATACTCATCACCTACATGCTACACCTGCATCTTCAAAATTTTACCCCCTGTCTGGATAAAACATTGCTTACACGATGTTTAATAAATAGAATTAATGGCACTTTAAATAATATGTGAAGAGCAATTATGTGATAGTCTGATGTCAGGCGTGTAGCGTAGTGGTTAAGGAACCGGCCTCGATGCCTGATCCAATCGCATACTTTCAAACAGAAAATCGTTATCATCACACATTTTACATTTCATATTTTCCGATTTTCCACTTATTGAATTTAATTTTCTTATTCTGCAATTAAGATATCTACTATTGGATCAAAACTTTTACTTATGTAAACGCAAAATATAAGTAATTATCTCCTTCTAACTGAATGTTGATCGTTTTCCAAGCATTACCATTTGGCAACATCACCTCTTAAATTCAATAGTTTAGCAATCTCAATCGTGTTTGTCACATATTTTCGCATATCGGTCATTATCATAAAACAAAGAAACCACCGAAACAAATAATTCTATTTTACTCAAATATTTTTAAAGTGACATTTAAAGATTGTTAACTTGAGCAATCCACTTTCACCTATTTCTTTTCCAGGTATTGATTAATGCGTAGACACTTAGTATGAAAGCTAAAAGATATAATTTAAAACACTTACCTTTCACATATGATTAAAAATACACTTATATAGTTCTTATACACTACAATATCCATAAATTAGCTCAATAAACCCCCTCATGATTACGCCCACTATAGTTATATCCCACCCTTTACAGTTTCGTCTGAAGCCATCTTGTTTTGAACATAGTTCTCCATGTCACAGTTGTCGCAGTGACTGTACTTGCTCAAAATATTATTGTGAAATTTCCCTTTAAAAATACTGTGAAAGTATAGGAAATTATTAGTAGCAATGAACAATGTGAAACAAAAATTATATTCTTTCCAAGTTCTGTCTATTAATAAACCCTATCACAATGAGAGATTAATAGTGAAGTGTAGAGCAAACTCGCCTCAGTACTTGAATACTTAAGAATTTCTATACTATGGTTTATCCTACCAAGAAGTTCACAGCATAAGTAAGTGGTTCACAGTAATTGAGACGCTATTAATGTTAGGTCGTCCCTAATTCATTCGTAAATCTGATCTTAAACAGTCAAGCCATAAAAGGAAAGTTTACAGTAATTTTCAATCATAAATTACTGTAACTTATTAACATACTAATTATTTACTTTTCCTAATTTTTCTCAAGTGTACCAATGGGACGATCTAGGGCATAGAATTTTTGAGTTTCTGTTATTTCTGGCGAAAAATCCATATTCCTTTCTTATCCTAAAAAAAAAATACATAAGAAGTATAACAGAAGTCTATCATGTTCAAAATTAAAATCCGTGTCAAACCATTTTATCCATTATTATGGCGTCTAGTTTAACAAAACTTCTTAAAATTCTGTCTGTTGGCCTGATTCCGTAACGGTCTTCGCAATATTTGCGAAACGCACTACCGCACTCTAAATCACAAAAATTTGTAATGAGATGATGTTAAAGTTATTGAAATTTTCCTCAGTCCAAAATACCCAGTACATTTTATTAGCCAAAATACACAATAAAATAAAAACAAAAACATCACTGACGGAGCCAAGGGAGGGCCCGGGAGGTCAGGTCCCCTTGCTAAAATTCTTGGCCCCCCACACAGACTGATAGTGTTGGAGGTATCCAAAGTTTGTGGGACTGGTCCACAGCTATTCCATTCAGTAATTTCAGTCAGTGAATACCCACTTTTATCACAGATTTATATTTGTTCTTCGTCAAAATATACATTTCTGAGAAAATAAAGCATTAAGTATTTCTATTTAAAAAAAATTATATTGTAGGAATTATGCAGAACAGTAAATCAGTGGTGAAATGAATTTTCAACAGGATATACTAATTAATACTCTCCGCCAAATCTAATCTCAAAATTAACAATGTTAACCCATTAACCACCATGAGGTATCAACGCTATGCCTCACTGTTTTAATAAATTTGTATCGCGTGGCACTTATGGATGCCTCATACTTTTTAGATTTCGAAGATTATACACATGCAGTATGCAGAATCGGTCCAAATAAAATGAGGAAAATCAAAATTACGTTTTGACCCGAAGAAAGTTTTTGCTAATACATTGTGGCAGTTAAAGGGTTAATTTAGCATCGACTACAGGATAGTAGCGTTAAGTTACTTCAACTACATTTGAATTTATTTTAAAGCTTTGAAACATCCAAGTCTCAAGGCATAGAAATGAGGGAAATGAGTCAATAGGACGAAATATTTCCATAGTGATACCGAGGAAGAATCTTGGAAAACTCCTCAGTCGAAATATTTACCCATGAGGGATCGATCACACCATCTTCCGAATCTTAAGGTGATGTTCTACCGCTGAGTTTTGACTATTCGTTGTGGATATGAAATGTTCGTGTATTTGAATTCACTCGAAATTCTAAAGAAAAAAAACTAGTTAAGGTAAACAAAAGGAAGAAAAAAGGCCACGCCACGTATACTTCTTTTGCTGTAAAGAGTTCCCATTGAAATGTCTGTTCTGACACTGTTTGATATTAAGAAAAGAAAAACTTTTTTTTTTTTTTGTGGCTTCAAAGATTGTTTAGTTCATCATTTTAATGAAGTAAAGGCAAATTCATTACTCAGTTTTAGAGCTCAAGAGTAAAAGTAACCAAAAATAATTGAACTACGGCCAGATCAAAACAAGAGGCTGCAATCGAGGCAGTTGCCCCCGGCGCCAGCAAACTAATCAGTGTGTTTACCGGTGTATATAGATGAAGGGGATGCTAATCGCAAAATTAGCCCTGGGCGCCGAATATTTAGTTTCGTCACTGATTAGGCTACCATATTTTCAGAGTGTGAAATCGGGACATTTTTCTGAAATATTAAGAATACATGATAATTATTGGAATTATTGGCAATGTACTTTAAAGTGAAACTTAAGCTTCAAGTGCAAGGCTTAAAGTTTAAAGTGGGCTGGGACGGCAAATCAATGTCCTGTTAGAATTCAGTTCCTGTTTTGTGTGCGACGTTTGTCTCTTAAGAACATTTGTCCTTGTCCATCACTCTTTTTATTATTATTATTGTTATTATTATTATTAATAATACAGTTTATATACCAAACAACTATTTATATTATTACGTGGTATTAAACCAAATCTGGAACTTGTGATATTTATTTACTTCCATCACTCCATCCGGCAAATTAGTGTAATCTGCATAAGAGGGAATGTTTTTGCTCTGGTAAAATTTGAGATGACTGCTGTCATGCTACAACTTTGAGTTTCGCCTTATCTCAAGTAGATGGGGACATATCGGAAGATTTGATTCTTGTAGATACACTAGTTCAAATGCTGTCGAAGATGAGGTCTGGAGAATATGACTCTCAACGAACAACATTCTAGCAAATTTATCAATAATGTTACTTAGAGCTACTTTTAAGAACTCTCGGATGGGTTTTATTTATATATAAAATAAGAAAGTTTCTTCTTCTGGGGGGCAATCGCCATGTCCCCCCCTGGATCCGCCCCTGGACGAGAATATGGTAAAGAAACTTGAATGTCTATTGAAAAGTTGATACATACCCGAATGTTATTACTTTATAATCAATTCTGAAATGATCCCGAAGAGAGACATGTTCCCTCATACTGCCCTGACCTGGATCCAGGCAACTGCACAAGTGGGAGATACCTTGACCCAGCCCAGGTGATGAGAAGTATTAATTTAATCGTTTGACCGTTATTTCCAAATGTTAAATAATCTTTATCCAGTATATGAATTTCCATAGTGGAGATCGAACACACATTTGAATTAGCAAAAGAAAGAAAAAAATCCAAAGTGATTTAAATATTTTCCACAAATAGAAGTTTTCGAGATTTTTGAACAGACTGTCGTTATCCAGGCTCATCGTGTTGTTTTGGCTTTCCTTTCAGAGCCGATTTAGAATAATTTAGAGTTAGTCGCCTTTCATGACCTCGGTTTTGCACCTATAATAACTATAATACACCTATAATATAGTATTACACACATATTGTAAACACTACCGTCGTAAATCAAGCTTAAAAGCTACTAGTTAGAGCTAAATTTGTCACTCATTCACGCACACACACATACATACAGAACAATGTACTGATATAGGTGATTCAGTTTAAAAAGAAACTATAATCTAACTATAGTTGGTCAACATTTATTACATCTATTAAGAATTTAAACATAAAGAAAATATTCATAACATGCAATTGAATACACATATAAATGTATCATTCTACATAGAATCTTGGATTACGTAAACATGAATTTGATCTTAGCAGAAAGATGAGAGAAAAACAAATAATAATAAAATAATTTAATTTTTGATAAAAATAAGATATACACTTGAAACATCTAGTTACATCCTATAATATTTCGTATGAAAGAAAAAAAACTTAAGATGATGGTTTAATGAGTCCATATCTCTTATGAAAGGAAAGAAAAAAACTTAAAAGGTGATAAAACTAGTCTCTTCTCGTACTTTCAAACGAATTTTTATATCGCACGTTTGTAAGGCATCCTTTTGGTGTCCATGTACCTAAATTCACCTTATTTAGATATACGAATATAAACTAGTCGTTATGATCTGTGAACAACACATACTCAGTTTGTAAACTTACTTATTTATACATTTTTCCATTCTCCGAGATTAAGGAAATGATGTTTTGTCACTAGTTTCACAGTAACTACGTCACTTTGTTATTCCATTTATTATCTCGTCCATTTACTAGCACCTTGAATCACTACCACCTTGTATCACATTAGATGCACACAATTATAGTTATATTCGCACACTATAAAGGAAGAGATAATTTTCTTGAGTTCAAGGAGGTTTTGTTTTCATATAGAAATAACACTAATGAAGTAAGAACACTATTTAGGTTCGAGGATTGGAATATGATGAATGAAATGAGAATGTAATTGCACAGGAAGATTGCACAGGTTTATAAATTTGTGGGTAGAGTTAATAATTAAATTAAGGTTACGATGACTTGTCGTAATTTCATGCTACATGCAGTTAGTACAATAACAGACGATACATATGTTAATTAACCATATTACAAAGTTTAAAGAAAATATCTAACATGCGGCGATATACTCTGAATTCACATTTTATATTCGTCGAATATTTCGAAACTATGCCAACCAACGACCGTTCGGAGTAGGTACCGAGACCCTTTACATATATTTATCTACTCAATTCAACAGTATACATTTTGCTTCTATATCACATTTATATTCAACACATATTTATATCTCAACATATATATATTCAATTACCATTTAATCTTTCGAATCAATGACTCCGATTAACAAAATTCTAAAATTGCAACACTTCACATGAGAAAAATCCGACTATAGAAGTAGTTAACCACGCATAATGATTAACATTTCTATTCTCAAACATTTTTAAAATAGTGGACATTTAAAGTGCAAGCCAGGCACGTAAACACAGAAATTATATATACACAAATCACTAAAAATGTTAGTAATACTTATGGGCCCAAACACCTAACATTCACCTCTACAATAATCAACGGAAACAAAAATAGAAATAAAGAATAATAAAACGAAGAATTTCAAATGGATAATGATAAAAGAGACGAAGCAAAAATTGAATCGTATACTGAACTATCGATCGCTATCCCGGTGGGTCAAATTGTGATGGAAAACGGCCCCTTGAGATTTGACATCAACAAATACCTCCACGAATCGTGTCTCAGAACATCTCTGTCGAAAATTTAGGTTCAAATGATTTATATCAAAGGTTGATATTTGTCAAGTTCAAACTCGCATGGAAGTTGAAAAAAAATTAAAAATCCTGGAAGAGAGAGATAGAATAATAGCTAGAGAAGCGGCGTGCCAAAGGTATAAGCTAGGACACTAAAACTACAAAGATATGTGGTCGAATTTAAACATATGGCAATCCACAGCCAAATATACTTTTATATGCCGAAACAGGTGGCCTACTAAATGCGTGGCCTACAAGGACTTTATGGAAATCCCACTACCCACCGTATCCACTCAACGCCATTGAAGACTCCGGCACTAGCGGAAGGTCAGTGTGGTCTGTAATTTAGAATTTCTAAATAAAAAATATCCGACCCCTCAGAAACTAAGAGTTCAGAGTAAAGATGGAAACTAGAATAAAGTCAATAAATAGGAAGAAATGTAACAGGGATTTGCCAAAATTAAAAAATATATATAAAATAAATTTTGTACTATCAAATTATGTGCCAAATCTTACTAGTAGCTCCCAAACCCGCAAGAGCGCCAACCTTGTGGTGTCAATTAATTTCAATCACAACATAGGTTAGAACTAAGGAAAATGAAAATATTGGGGGATATCGACACCTTGGTACGAAAATAAGAGATTCTAATATAATAAATTTACTATATTATTCACTTCACTATCCACTTCATCACCTCCGCGAACAGTAATGAACTTGGCTTAATAAGGTGACGTGGAAAAAATTTTCAAAATTGCCGAGTACTATTACAAATGCCAAGCTGGACTCGTAGTACAATGAATTTGAGGAGGATTTGCTGTAGATAATGCTACTTTAAATCGTACTGTACTAAGTAGGGAAAAATTTATTCTGTTCTGTAGTTACTTGGTATTTATTCAAAATCGTTTACCCCATAGACACTACTCATCAGACTAAACAGTTAGTATGTACTATTACGATTGATTGATAAACCACGAAGTGCAAATATAATCCATAATTTTCACAAACCACACTCCTTCAGTGGCTCCTACGGTGGCTCAGTGGTAGAGCGTTCACCTCCGGTGCTTGGGGTCCCTGGTTCGATCCCAGCTCGCGCCGTGTGGACTTTGTGGTGGACAAACATCGTGCTCGTGGGTTTTCTCGGGGTTCTTGCGTTTCCTCCCACCTTCTTCATTCCACCATTTCATTCATTTCTCATCTTCACCGTCTCCTTTAGCCTAACGGCAAAACCGTGGGACGTAAAACTTAAAGATTTCATTTCATTTCATTTCCATATTATTACACAACGCAACTATATGCAAATCAAACAAATCACTAAATTTCACCACATCGATAATCGGCTCTGTAAACTAGAAATGGACAGGAATAATCAGAGCTAAGTGGTCCTTCTATTAACTAAACATTTTTTTTTAATTTTAAGATCATTGTCAATGCCCCAGCAGGGGCATATTGAAACTATTAAAGAAAAGAAGGTTCCTTCCCTGAACGGAAAAGAACCTTTATGAAATTCATTTTCGTTGGAAGCTATGGTCAGTTTAGGAATAAATGAGAGTCCCTGGGCTAACTTACACTGACATAATAGTAATTAATTCAACCACAAAAAAACCTACACCTGCCGCCATGTAAAAAATACATATACTACGTACACAGGACTATACTCGGACAGGTTACCGCACAATAATTAATTTTGGGAGGGTGTTGAAAGAAATTTTAAAGGGAAGCACTAATCTTCAAAAACTTAGTTTGGAGAGATCACAAACCACTATGAATCCTGTCCATAACTATCAATGTTCACCAATATAGCGTCTGCTGAGCTGGATTGCACATTTTGGCTTTTCTGAATAATTTCACTGCAGAATTTAACAGTTCAATGTTCCCTTTTACTTCTGAAGTCTTTATTTAACTAATGTGTACATTAGTACCTGATTTCTGGTTAGTTTTCCTGCCAAAATCTCGATTTACCAGGAGCAGGATTGATGTAGTCCTACGTCAAGCGTGTCTGAAGAGGAATAAGGTGAAGACGCGCCTTAATACTAACGCGAAAAGTATAGTTCCAAGAATTTTGTCGGGGGAAATTACAAAGCGAATGAAAAATAGTAAAAACTGGATGAAACCGGATTTTGGGAGGATATGGGCATCTCAGAGAGACGAAGGGAGTTTAAGTTATTCTGCCAAATATCAGATTGGTGGACAATTTCAGAAAATTCTGACCAATTACTGACCTATGTTTTTGTATCGCATTAAGATGTATAATTGTAATAATCATCCATTTGAAATGTCGATATACAGAGTTTATAGCTAAATAAAGAAATTATTCTCAAAAATATAATTCTTCCTAGATTATTCCGAAGCTCCAACATTAATTTTGGTTTGAGAAAAGAACAAATGAATTTAACACATGGACAGAAAATTATGTTGAAAATTTTACAGTACGCGGTACGTTCAAAAAGTATGGGTCCCCCCAAACAAAAATTTCATTACCTTGACTGTAATGGCACATTACAGGAAACTCCCTTTGACTAGGCCAGACATAGGCAAAGAGAGAGCAAGATGTTGCTTGGTTGCCTTTTCATCGACACATCTGAAACAAAAAATGTTTTAGAGGTTAGAAATTTTAACTTGCATCCCAATGTTTCAATTGCTTATTATTTTTTGATAATGGCAAGTAAGAAATATTTATTTTATATTGTTCCTATCAAACTAAAAAATTTTGTGGGTGCCCCGCACCCACAAGATTATTTGTTTGAGAGCTATAGCTCCGGAGCACCCACATAGTCGGCGTCCATGTTGTGGAGCCTATGGCCCAGCATTATGAAAGTGATCTGGAAATATTCAAATTTGAACTCAAAATTCTCCCAAATACAATTAAGTTGTATGAAGACGAAAGAAAACTAAAGTTGATTTTTGATTAATTTCATTGATCTTTTCGTGTCTATAAAACCGCACTTCTAGAAACCTATAAGCTAGATGTCATCCCTGTGACTATACCAGTTTCTAGTGCTACATGTGAAAGGTCATGCTCATGTTTGAAAAGATCAAAGACATATACGCAATTCAATGACTGATAGGTTAAAAAACTTAGGATTATTTCATATTGAATAAAATTACTAAATCGTTAGATCTTGGACAAGTTGCTGATAAGTTTGCTGCTGCTCATAAGAATAGAAAGATCCTCTTAAGTAAAGACCTCTAAGTTATTTTCTTTGGCTGTAAAAGTGTATTTCTCTGCTTCCATTTAAATCAACCAGCCACACATATTTTAAACGCCGTGATTAAATAACTGCTTATTTATATTACAAATCAAGTGTGTTAATGTATCCTAGTTGTTTGAAGTAGTAAATTCTTGCATTTTCAATGTAAGAGAGTAAAATCATGAACAACAAACATGAAAACATTCACCTTGAACATACACAAAAAAATATATATATATATATTCATGTGAATAAAATTTTTCATTCATTGGAGATGCCCCCCCCCCAATTTTCTTGGGACCTTCATTGCCCCACTGAAAAAAAATCTAGGTATGCTACTGAAAAACATCCATCTCTAAAAATGTACTTCAGAACTTCGATTGAAACGATAACCTTAGCATGGTTACAATTAGTTTCCTCAGTTGTTTCTCACAGTACACGTCAAGTTTCAGAATCGGTATTTTCACTCTTTTTCTTTTATTTCTTTTAATTTAGAGGAATAGTGTGAGAAATAAATAAATATTTAGTTCTTTTATATATACTCAAGGATGTTCCTTCATATACATACAATATTTACCAAATAAATGGACTTTGAAAATTCTTTCAGCTCTGCGCACTGAAAACGACATCGTGTCATATTTCTGAAGATGCCCAAAACTCAATCGGAAGTTTAAGGAGTTATCTGAATATAGAGCAAATAGAAGGAGTTCTTTTTTTTTTTTTTAATTTGGGATCATATTGTAAAACTGCAGTATTATGACTTACTTTCCATATACAATAATATGCTTTCTCTCACATCATTAAAGCAAAGTCACTCTTGGCGCAAAATTTTTAATTATAGCATCCATGGCTACTTGGATGTGTTTGATAGGAATTAAGGGTGAATTGGGAGCACTATGTTCTATTAACTTTACGATTAAAGAGACAGGTAATTACGTTATTGTAAAAATTTTTGAACCTCCTTACTGTATACAATATTTAATTATTTCCAGAGTGTTGATAACAAGAGGGTGCCGAACGAACAAGCAGAAAGTAAAAAAGTGTTGGAAAAGAGTGAATGACATAAAAGCATTGGCATCCTATTAAATCAATATTGTTCGCAAAGAAATATATTTTGAAAAATTTTCTTGCTCGTTCCGCTCGCAACACAAACGCTTCAATAAGAGTTACAACATTTTACTCATTATCTTAAGAAAGTAATTATATATAATTTTTGAATAACGATGTAATATACAAGATGCCGAGTAATGACTTATAGTGTATGCAGGAGCGTTTCCAAAATCAGAAACAGTCGAAATCCGAAATATGTGATCGGCATTTTGATGGTGGTGTGTTTGGTCAGTTAATCCCGCTTTTCTACACAATCGGATTAATCACGACGGTGAGAATGAAGGTATGAAAATAAAAGGGGTGATGAGACACCCGCAAACTGCTGTTTGCGTGAGAATATTAAAAATGAAAGCAAAAAAGGGGAATAATAACATATTTGACTTTGAAGCAATTGTAGAATAGGAACTTAAAGGTTTATAATTTAGCCCAATGAATTTCGTCGTTTTCAAAGACATGATTACCAGTGATTTTTCAAATAAATTTAATTGATATATGAAATATTTCCAATCTGAAGGAACTCGTTGGGATCATATATATATGACGGACAGAGTTTGACTATGAATGATGAAATTATAAAAGCTTTTGCTCAACACTTCCAGTCCATTTACAATCAATCCTCCTCCTTAACTAAAATTGCATAACAAAACACTCAGATAACAAAAAATATTTATATGACAAATGCCACAACTTATTCCATATCATGGAAATTAGTATAGAAGACATTGAAAATGCAATAAAGAAACTGAAACCGATTAAAGTAACTGCCGATAATATACCACCTTATATTGTGAAGGGTTGTAGTAATATTTTGAAACATCCGCTATATACCTTATTTAACCTCTCAATAAGGACAAATGTTTTCCCGCATATATGGAAAGAATCAATAATATGCCCAATTCCGAAACCCGCAATAAAAATAGTATTGAAAGCTATCGAAAAGTAGCTATATTGCCAACAAGTGCAAAAGTGTTTGAAAGTGTCATTTATGATCAGGTGATGCGTAATGTTAAACCTACAATTTCAATGCATCAACATTTCTTTCTACAGAAAAGATCTACGGTGACTAACTTAACTATAATTTCAGATTTCATAACTTCCTCCTTGGATAATAATGGACAAGTAGACTATATTTAATAAACAATTTGATACTGTGGATCATGATATATTAATTCAAAAGCTTGCCACGTTAAATTTTAGTTCCCCAGTGATATTTTTTTAAATCTTACTTACATGAGCGTAGACAATCCGTTTTGTATAAAGAATATATAACCAAAAGCTTTCGTGTAAATTCTGGAGTCCCTCAGGGGTCTAATCTTGTGCCTCTTTTGTTTTTATTATTTATTAATAATCTGATACTTTATTTTCAAAAATCTCATAAAATACTCTTTGCAGATGATTTGAAAATATTCGTAGATGTAAAATGTATAGCTGACTCTCTACTCTTACAACAAGATCCGACTAATAGGGTGTAAAAATATTGTACTAGCAATATACTTAAGTAAATATTAATAAGTGAAAAACCTGACGTACAGTAGACTTGAGAAAACGTATGATTTTATTTACACGATCAATGGAAATGAAATCTTTGTTTTACGTCCCACGTTTATGCCGGTTAGACTAAAGGAGACGGTGATTATGAGAAATGAATGAAATGGTGGAATGAAGAAAGTGGGAGGAAACGGGTTAACCCCGAGAAAACCCACGCACATGGTGTTTGCCCACCACAAAGTTCACTTGGTGGGAGCAGGGTTTGAACCCGGGACCCCATGCACCAGAGGTGAACGCTCTACCACTGAGCCACCGCGGCCCCCACGATCAATGGAATAAGTTTAGAAGAATTAGATACAATTGAAGATTTAGGTGTGGTATTTGACCAAAAAAATGCGTCATGTGGCAATTATTACCGAGAATGCATATAGAAATCTTGGATTTCTTATCAGAACAACGCTTTACTTTTCTTACGTAAGACCCAAACTT
The DNA here is from genome assembly GCF_964235325.1 of Thermobia domestica. NCBI lineage: Eukaryota > Metazoa > Arthropoda > Insecta > Zygentoma > Lepismatidae > Thermobia > Thermobia domestica. Next base: position 219,111,104 of record NC_137454.1, on the reverse strand, counting down.
GAATATGCCTCATTTATTTGGAACACTTCCGTGAAATCTCATAGTGAAAAAATTGAGCAGATACAAAGCAAACTCATACGTTTTCTCACAGACAAAAGGACAAGATTTTATTCAAAATATGAACCGTATGATAATTTACTTGGAAACTTTATACTTCAGACACTTGAACAAAGATAAACTTTGACCGACCTCATTTTCTTAGACAGACTTTTGCACTTTAGTCTAGTAGCTTAGCGACTGGATCATGCAAAATGTGATACCAACATACCACTTTCAGGGATGATAGACCTATTAATAAGAAGTAAATCCTGATATAGACCCAAATCGGCAGGGGTCTTGTTTTAGGTATATGACGTCATCAATATGGCCGCCAACGAATTTCGACTTAACTGAGTTTAAAAATGTATAACTCCATTACCATTGAAGGTAGAAACTTCCTTTTACCTTTATTTTGCAGAGAATACATTGTGCCTTTATTGTCATTATAAATACTTGCCTTATATTGCCGCCATTTTTAAATATGGCGTCCCAAACTGGGAAAATGTTTATTTTCAAAACGATTTTCTATGTTTTATAGCAAATAACTTTGAAACTGGTATGATTATGGGAAAATACTTTGATATAATCGCCAAAGGTCATTTCAATAGCTTTCGAACGCAACCACAATCATTGATGTATCTCAACAAATAACCGAGATAATCAATTTTTTGTAGGACTAAATGTCGAACTTTCGTGAATAATGTTCGAATGTATCCGTAGATGTAGTTATATGGCATTTGTAGTTCCATTGGCTCTTTGATAATAGGAACATAGTACCGTTACCAGTATGTTCCTTTAAATGTGGAGAATAGCAAATCACAAGTGTTTATCTTTTGTCCGTGCTGAAAACCCTTTATAATGTCATAAATCCAAGATGGCCACCGCGGTTTATCTACGGAACGAGAAGCGACAATTTTTCGCCACAGAAAAATAATAGAAACATGCAACAAAAGCCAATCTTTTTCTTTGGATGTGAAAAAATCTTGACATGTGATTGACTCTTCTTTGTGTCTACAAGCCAGTATATGACGTCATAAACACAGTATGGCGCCATGGCTTACATATGGATTATGAAAATTATTTATTTCTCGCATTAGAGAAACGATAGAACGTGCAACAACCATCAATATCTTTTTTCATATGTAGAATCATAAAGACATAAGTTTTGTCTTTTCTTTCAGGCGAAAGGCGAGTATATGACGTCATAAACCCAAGATTGCCGTCGACTCTTAAATATGTGTAATGCATAATATTATATGATTTATTTTTCTCGGCCCAATTCAAATTTTGGTACACGGCCATGAACCTTGAATCATTTCTTTTTTATTTGCTGGACAATCGATTTTATTCGATAAGTGAAATTCTCCTCCTATTGTAGTGCATTGGATCAGATTTGTCCCTGGATGTTCGCCTTGGATCATATCAATTATGTCCGTTGGATGTCAGTATTCGTAAAGTCTTTGGGAGAATTGAATGTATGAAACTCACAAGTATATGATGAATTTCAGAAAGGTAATTTTGTGGAAAGAAAGACTAACAGTAAATATTCGTACATGTCCCACGACCTGTTACATGAACAATGTAATAAGGATCTAAAATGTGAAGGAGGTGCCATTGGTCTATTTGATAATGGATGTGCTCTTCTGCGTTGGATGGTTTCGGGTCCAGTGATTGCAGGATTACTAACCGAACTTGAGAAAGAGACAGAAATAAGTGACGATTCAGATTATCACAGTCATCATGAAGATACAGACGCTTTTTCCTCTAGGTTCAAAAAACATGTGAAAGCTTTAATAAATGCATGTGAAGATGATGACAGAAATACATTTGCTCAAGAAAATGGTGCCCTAATATGCGTTGCCACATATGCTGTTATGGATGAGAAAGCAGCTGAGTCTGTCTTCAAAGCAGAAGAATTGGTAAAGCAACAGGACAAACATTTGTTCGGAAACGGCTCATCGAATGCCAGACGCCTTTAAGAGAACCGATTAAAAGAAATAAACTTTCGCTTTTTCACACATTGCAAAAAGAAGGAACGAAGAAAGGACTCAAGGAGTCAATTTTAAAGAGTTACTGTAACCTGTTTTCTCGCTTATACATAGCTTGTCAAAGTCGAGGTGGAAAGATCAAAGATTTCTTTCCTCATGAAAACCTTTCGTACCCTCCGTCGCTCTCTTCAAATGGTGAATTGCGCAAGGGAGCAAAATCAGATATTATTTCTTGCTTAGAACCACTTGGAACATCACAATACGATGTACCTAGTTTATCGTGTGTTATATTTGATGAAGCAGTATTAGCTCACATGCTGAAGCCTATTCCGGGACAGACGTTTTCTATGTATTACACTAACACATTTCAACCATTTTTAGAAAAGTTTGCGAGTGATGTTGTCAGAATAGACATAGTCTTTGACAATTATGATCCCGACAGTCTGAAGAAAGAAGAACGAGACCAACGAGGAAAAGGAGCAAGAATACTTGTGAAAGACTCCACACTGACTCCCAAAAAATGGACATTGTTTTTGAATAATTCTGAAAACAAAACTGATTTATTTTGACTTCTGTGTAAACACTCACAGAACAAAAGTGATTCTGGTGGTAGGAGGGAGATTGTGTGTGCATGTGATGATACCGCAATCAACAAACTCTAATATGGACGTGATAAGCCTTATGCCCTGCAAATAAGAAGAAGCAGATACACGCATGTTCTTGCATGCATTGCATGCCAGCAACCACGGACATAAGAATATCTCAATTAAAACTGTCGCTTCTGATGTTGTTATTGCCGTTGCTTTATTCTTTGAGCTCAATGTATCACACTTGTGGATTGAATATGGGAGTGGTAAAAATAAGAGATATATTCCTGTCCACGAAATTGCAACAAGCCTAGGAAAGTCTCACTCAAAAGCCCTGCTCTTTTGGTACGAATTTGCAGGGTGTGACACAGTGTCCGCTTTTGGTGGTCATGGCAAGAAGACAGCTTGGCAGGTGTGGCAAGAATTCCCTGAAATAACGGATATATGTATTAAACTTTCAGTTACTCCTGCTGAAATTTCAGCTCAGGACTTTGCAGTTCTTCAACGCTTCACCGTACTCCTGTACGATCGCTCTAGTTCTTTACTAAATGTTAAAGACTGTCGACAAAGATTAATGACGAAAAAGAATTGTTCTTACGAAGGGATCGCACCTACATAGACAGCCTTATTTCAACATTGTCTGCGAGCTGCCCTACAGGCCGGGTATTACTGGTCTCAAAGCTCTCCAGAAAGTGCCCATAATACCCGAAATTTGAAAGGGGTTGGAAGAAGGCGGATCGTGGTTATTATCCTCTGTGGTCCTTACTTCCAGAATTTTCTGCGCACTGTAGAGAACTTATTCGCTGTGGTTGCAAGACTCCTTGTTAACATTCTTGCAAGTGTCAAAACTTGGGGTTAGTGTGCACTTTGTTGTGTACCTGCGATGGACAGTGTGATAGAGTAGATCGTTTTATTGTGAGTTGATCTTGTCTAAATAAGAAATGTGATTAACAAAAATTACTTCCCCTAGTTCTCTGAAGTACGTTTCAGATGTTAAGTTAATAGTCATACTATCTCACAAATATTTTCTCTTCCAAATTCTTAACATATTTAATTGTATAACTGTTTATTGTGTTGCAAATTTATCTCTCGCTGATATACTGTTAAATTTATACATTGAGTCTGTTTCATAAACATTTTAATACAAACTCCAAAAATATCAAATTAATCTGGGCGGTGGTTTGAAAACGTGACGCCTTTTGCCTCGAGCTATTTTGTAAAATAATATGAAAAGCATAATTTTCAGACAATTACATTCTCAATGGACTGATTAAAAATATTTTAAATGTAAAATACGTCTTTCGAAATGCACAGTTCCCATATTCCTTGAAATATTCATTTAGCGCAAATACTAGTGCAAGCCTTATACTTTCATATAGCGCATAATTCTTTGTTTAATAACATGAAAAATATTCACTTTCGGACAATTAGTATTAAAGAAAATATATTTCAAATTTATTTTCGAATAATGCATAATTTCAGCTTTGTTAGTTTTTCAAACGATGTCATACACTTAAACAAGACAAATACTAACCTTTGGGCGCAAACACGATACATTTTTCTCTTACTTCATGATTTAACTTATTTAAGGAGAAAAAATAGTTGCTTTGCACGTTTCTATCACCTTTCTTAGGTGAGAAAGGCACAGTTTTCTTCATGCATATTTAAGAGTCGAAGGCAATCTTGGGTTTATGACGTCATATACTTTCGCCTCAAAGAAAACACAAAAACTTATGTTACTTTTTGATTCTACATATGAAAAAAGATATTGGTAGTTGTACGTTTCTATCGTTTCTCTAATGCGAGAAATAAATAATTTTCATAATCCATATGTAAGCCATGGCGCCATACTGTGTTTATGACGTCATATACTGGCTTGTAGACACAAAGGAGAGTCAATCACATGTTATGTCAAGATTTTTTCACCTCCAAAGAAAGAGATTGGCTTTTGTTGCATGTTTCTATTATTTTTCTGTGGCGAGAAATTTTCACTGGAGATAAAGCGCGGCGGCCATCTTGGATTTATGACATTATAAAGGGTTTTCAGCACGGACAAAAGATAAACACTTGTGATTTGCTATTCTCCACGTTAAAAGGAACATACTGGTAGCGGTACTATGTTCCTATTATCAAAGGGCAATGGAACTACAAATGTCATATAACTACATCTACGGATACATTCGAACATTATTCACGAAAGTTCGACATTTAGTCCTACAAAAAATTGATTATCTCGGTTATTTATTGAGATACATCAATGATTGTGGTTGCGTTCGAAAGCTATTGAAATGACCTTTGGCGATTATATCAAAGTATTTTCCCATAATCATACCAGTTTCAAAGTTATTTGCTATAAAACATAGAAAATCGTTTTGAAAATAAACATTTTCCCAGTTTGAGACGCCATATTTAAAAATGGCGGCAATATAAGGCAAGTATTTATAATGACAATAAAGGTACAATGTATTCTCTGCAAAATAAACGTAAAAGGAAGTTTCTACTTTCAATGGTAATGGAGTTATACATTTTTAAACTCAGTTAAGTCGAAATTCGTTGGCGGCCATATTGATGACGTCATATACCTAAAACAAGACCCCTGCCGATTTGGGTCTATATCAGGATTTACTTCTTATTAATAGGTCTATCATCCCTGAAAATGGTATGTTGGTATCACATTTTGCACAATTCGGCCCTTTTATGCTGCTAAGCTACTAGACTACTTGGAAATAGACTGTACAGACATAATTGCAAAGAAAATGATCCACGTTCCAACCCTCAAAATACGCAAGGGAAATAGTGGGCTGTTCTACTGCAGGAAGCCACGTACAAACGCACTGCATATGTCACCTACATGAAGAATTTGTACCTCTGGTGCATGGGGTCCCTGGTTCGATCGGGTTTTATTGCGGGTTTAAATAAAGGAAACTGTATTATTTCAAGTCTTAATATCATTGTAATTTAAAATTATGTATTATATGTAGACACTGCTGTAATTGAGCAGTAATGCCTGTTGTGTCTATATATATATATATATATATATATATATATATATATATATATATATATATATATATATATATATATATATATATATAATCTACTTGTGGTATACTATTATTTATCTACAAACATACAAAACATACACACACATTATATATGTTTCTAAATTTTTTACCAAATAATATGCCCATATTTTAATATTTTTTACAGCAAAAGAATCCATATGGGAATGCTATTTGTGTGGTCACATACGGTACAGAATAAAATTCAAAGAGTTTCGAGTTATCCTCTCTAAACTCTTGAAAATGAATCCATGTTGAACATTTTAAAAACTCATGGTTTCTAAAATATTGAAATTTCATTTCGTATCGATAGTTTGAAACGTTGTAAATACTTGTACTTTAAATTTCCATAACTGTTCTCCAAGTTTTTCTGTATACCAAGCAAACTAGTTTTGTCAAGTTTAACAAGAAGTCCAAAATAAGCCTATTGAAAATAGCTCTTATTTGTAAAAGAATACATAATGTTCGCTTATTGTACGGTCTGATAAAAACAGCTTGATAAAAATTCAGCATAGCATAACAGCAAAAGCTACATCTCTTACATGTAAAGAAAAGGGGAGAAGTTAAGTAAGATAAGTATAGGAATCACCAAATTCTACTTCACCCCGAGTGTCGAAATCGCTAGATACGACTCTGTTTTATTCCATATACAAACTGTAGAGATGCCTAATCAAATTTACTACGATCATACTACTACTTCTAATTTATATTGGCTTCCATTTGAAGTTCTTTTCTTGAAATGAAATGAAATATAGATTATACCCTTTAGGCTAAGGGAGACGATGATATAAGCAAGTGAATGATGATGGAAGAATTGATGGAATTAGAAAGTGGGAGGAAACGGGAGCATCCCCGAGAAAACCCACGAGCACGATGTTGTCCACCACAAACTTACTTGGCCTGAAACCGAACCAAGGACCCCACGTACCAGAGGTAAGCACTTTACCACTGAGCCACTGTGTCCCAGTTCTTCTCTTATTTCAAGAAATATAAATCATAATGACCAAAATTACTATTAGTATATGTAGTTTACACAGATAAAGTGTACAGGACAAATACACAATTTCACTTTCATGCCAAACACCCGTTTTAAGTTTGAAATACGTGTAAATTTCATATCATATTCTTGTGAAATCAACTTATTTCACGGTTCAAACAAAAATAGATTGTCTTAAATACTTACTATTACATTCGAGATTCGGAAAAAAATATTATGGAATACTACGTCCCACGGTTGTCATGCAAGCTTAAATAAACGATGATGATGACATTGAATGAAATGGTGGAACACAAAAGTGGGGGAATCGTGAGAACCCGAGAAACTTCATGCACACAGTAATTGTTACTAAACATAGAAAAATCCGTTCTCCGGACTGCGGTATATTGAACAAATATACGGAATCTTCTTGCTTACTACAGAAATCAGTACGGAGTATACGTTATCCATATACTACATACGCACTGCCCTCAGATGTTACATAATGCCGTTACAGGCTATCTAACAGTTTTTCGTAGATCACATGCATGTACTAATGTTACATTCCTCAGCTATATGTTATATACGTCCATTTGTATGTGAGATCTGACCGCTTATATTATGTCATACGGAAAGTACGTATAGATGGAACACTTATACGAAAAGTATTATAAAACATGCGTTTTCATTTATACGTCTGCTGTACGTTGTCCAAAACCTACAGGAATTAGGCATGTAACCTACTTTTTAAGTACGCAACCTACTATTTTTTTTTTCTCGGTGTACGAAGTTCCATTGGCGCAAGCTGGAATTGAAATAGAGATTCCATGCAGTAGAAGTGAATGCTCTACCCTGATCCACTGCTGCCACCTACAGATTTGAAATAAGTCAGATTGATAATCAAATAATAACTAACAACTTGTATGTGAGGTTGTCTTTGAACAAATTCTATACGTAGGTAACTATTTCACTTAGCTCCTCGTATACAACAAAGTGAAATTAGTTTAACGTAATACATTATGAACTTAGGCTAAAGGAGACGAATGGTTGCTGAAAGTCAATAATGATTAAATTTAAATTTTGTGATCTCCCATCGTGAATGTAACCTGGGACCACTTGCACCCAAGCCACGTCAGTATCGTTATGAGAGATTTTTGGTGTAAGTAACCCTATACAATTGTTTGCTTTAGTACTATTCTTATTTTCTCCCTTTATTTTCTGCTCCATAGTAATCGATATTGCGATGGAACTTCTTCTCTAACTATATTGTAAAGTGACTAAAATTAAATCATTCAATACTTATATTTTAAAAATAGTATAAAGCAAAAACTATAAATAACTTAGTTGTTTTAATAATAAAAGAGGTAACGTAAACATCACGCCACAAGTAAAAAGCATTCATGCATCATAAAAAGTTTAGAAAAATCTGTTAGCTAAGATCTATGCTCCAACTTAAAAAGTTCAAAAAAGTTCACAAATCCCAAAAGCAAAAAACCTTAAAAAGTAAGAAAAATTACTTACGTTGAATGTTTTTTTAAAAAAAGGGTCAAGTTAATACAGCAAAAATATCATTGCAACAGGTTCATCAAGTAAATATTATATGACGTTTGCAGTGTTGAAATATGTAAATATAATGATTAAAAACGTATGCCATTAGTATCAAATAGACTTTGTAAGACAAAAATAATTCAAATTCTATTAGGTGTGGTAAGGTCAAACGCATCTCAAATAATTCAAAACAAGTATTTCATCTCTAATTCCTAAAAATGTTCTAATGCAATAATGAATTAAATATCTTTAACTGTAGTACAGATTTCTAACAAGTTGCGCTAGCGCCAAATGTTCAAAAACGCTTAGCTTTACACTAAATTAAAAAAAAAAAAAAAAAAGAGTCATACGGTAATATGGATATAAGTTATTTGCAGCATCGTATAAAGATATGAGTATGCAGTTTGGTACACAATCTATGCTGGGTAAAGGCAGTTGTCCACTCAGGGACACGTATGGCGTAGACCATAATTTTTTTTCTCAAGAGAATTCAAGCAATATTTCTTTCCTTAATATATTTAAACCTTAAAAAATGTTTGAATAAATATTTTAAGAAACATTTTGTATTGCTTTACATGTATTTTTGAATTTAATTATTTAATCCATATTTTAGATTAAATTCTCATTGGCTTAAAACGTATTTGTCAAAAGGAAATCTCTAGAACAGAATACCAGCAATATATATATATATTGTAGATACATTGATAATAATATTAAATGGTTATAGGTTATTTATTGGTGATTGGAATAATTATAATTTAAATAAAGTCAAGTCTAAGTTAAGAAACTACAAAGATGTGAAATTGTGATATGTTGGAATGGCACGTGTTATTGTTATTGTTTGTTTGTTTATGTAATCAGTTACGCATGGTTGTGTTTTGATGTTAATGAAATACTGTCGAGACGCTAGCTCGCAGTATGGTGTAAACAAAAATTAAGAAAAAATGAATGTAAGCCTGAATTTCAGAAAGATGTAATGAAACCATTTGTTAACACCAACGCAATTTGGATATGGCATAATATTCAGATTCGCAGAGATTGACAGTCTGGGAATTCGGTCACAATGTAACAAGGTTTGCAACGAAAGTTTGACCAATAATTGAGGTAATCAACGTCGAGTCATGAAACGACGAATTCCATCGTCTGGAGAGGAAAATAAAAACCAAATCTAGATTGGATCAGGATCAGAAGTCGGAGTTCGAGATCAGAGTTTGATACGTGAACTCGCAGTTTTAAGATTCGACGGTTACGAGTATTACGAACTACCATCTTATGATGGTTGGCTTGTAGTCGGCTAGTTGTGATAAAGCCGAGCTCCCTATACTAGTCTCAGTAGTTACATATTCGATCAACGTGAGCGTAATATATTCCATGGTCATCACCAGGGACTAAAGGCCTCCGATTGTCCCAAGATCCGTCAACGTTATCCAGAGAGAAACCCAGGAGTGGAATATTCGTCATCCCAAGAAGCCTGAACATCTAAAGGTATGTGTACCTCAGTTATAAGTGTTACTTGTGGTCAAATCTCCAGATATTTGAGTACTGTGATCTGAAGGCATTAAGTCATATCCGCTATCACAACACTATTACACATTACACTTTCGAATTGATCAAAATACATGAAATTTTAGATGAAGTAGAGTTTCTTTAATTTATTGAATTATCCTCATAATATGGTCATTTTCGATCATTTTTATATTTCTTCCCTTCCCCAAGTTGCGGGGCTGAAGTTTGTTTTAAACGGGATCGGAAGTGTCACTGTTCATCTCAGAGACCCCGAAAACTATGGATTAGGCACTAATATCGGCCATTTTCGATCATTTTAATATATCTTCACCTCTTCCTCCTCCATGTTGCAGGGCACGGCATCGGAAGTGTCACCGTTCATCTCAGCGACCCCGAAAACTATGGATTTGACACTAATATGGGTCATTTTTGATCAGTTTTATTTTCCCTCTCCCCTCCCCAAGTTGCAGGGCTTAATTTGGATGTAAACGGGATCGGAAGTGTCAATGTTCATCTCAGCGACCCCTAAAACCATGGATTCGACACTGATATTGGTCATTTTCGATCACTGACATATATGTATGTATTGTATATATATATATCCTTCTTCCCCCTTAACCAAGTTGCGGTGCTGAATTTGGATATAATCGGCATCAGAAGTGCCACTGTGCTGATGGTATCGTTTTCCGTAGGTACGCGTGTACTAGTACAAACGAATAATAAAATATCTTCCTCCATATATAAGGTAGCCAAATTTGAGGAGTGTACTTCCAAAACATGCTAAATCCGTTTGGTAGAATTCTTTAGAAAGGGAAAAAAAAAACTATATCTTATTACATTGAAACACTATCGCAAGTGATATTTCAGACAGAATTTACCTCAGAAAAATAATGTGTTTTGACAAAAACAATTACAAAATTTAACGTAAGAAGTTCCATAGTATACTCTTCTAAATTCAATTAAAAATCGGACATTTTTGGATTTAGCATGTTTTGGAAATACACTCCTCATTTCTCGCGAGCCAAAGCGGGACTGTTTTCATAATCGTCAGGTTGGGTAGTTAAATTTGTATCAATGACTGTGCTATAGATGTTTAGGTCTATCTACCTTTTTAAAAATAAAACTTTTACCACATTTTGCTTTATATTCACTATTTCCTTTAAATTTTACAACTTATGGGTAGCAGATTCTGATGTAATTTGAGTAATATCCACTGAAACTACAGTTGACCACGAATACTTCTGAAACGAATGTATTTTCTTTAGTAGATTTGAACTGGGTATTCTATAAGGGTCTCGTAATTTTTTTTAACTCAGGTTCTCGATATTCTCAAAGTTACTTTTCACAATAAACACTCATCTCAACATTTGCATGCAAAACTATTTTCTTTCTTGCTTGTTCAAATGCTGTTCATGTGAGAAGATTGTCAGTAAGGCCTGCAATACACCACGAGATAAGTCCTAGGCAATATCTTAGGATTTATCTGAAGAAACATGTTACGTTATATCTCGTAGGAAATCCTACCCTTTTGTGCCATACATGTAACTACAATGCACATCCTACTGATATTGATACCAGGCGCTATAATGTAAAATTGTTCGTCTCTTAAAAAAAAGTATAAACATCAGAAGATAGATTAGCAAAACATACCTCATCAGTCCCTGCACCACTCTTCATTTTGCCGAGTATTTTTGCTCTTTTACCCACATACGACTGGCGGGAAGAAAACAAATTTGTTTTCACTTTCTCTCACCTGATATTGTTTAAATAATCTTACGAATTTTATTTCCAAAATAGATAATCTTACGAATTTTCTTGCTCTAAACAAGAAAATTCTCACAGGATCGTTTAGAACATAGGAAAGACATACGATCTGATACCATACACGTTGAAATTTTGACTTTAGGAACAATCGTAAGAGATTTTCTAGGATCTATCCTATAGTGTATAGGAAACCTAAGTTGATTAATACCTGGGAAACAGAGAATAGTAGAACAGAATTCGTTTAAAAAGGAGAAAATACTTTTACCCATCGGATGTTAAACTTTTTTCCTAGATCTTACTGGAAATTTTGTCAGTAGATGCAAACTTACAAAAAAAATTGCAGATGTGCCTGGAAGCTTTGATCCAAAGGTGGTGATGTTTGCTCAACGATTTCCCATGGCAGTGGTCATCTCAATACGACCAACTGAAGCCACTCAGATCTTGAAACTGCTTCACTCTCTCTTGTAGATATTCGACAGTGCCGCAGAAGTTGCTGATAATATTCATTACCTCTGTCTTTTTGACTTGACACTCATGTTCTAAATGGCGAATTTGGATCATGGTTCACCTTCTGTTTCTACAGGAAGTCGTCAATTCTAGATTACACTTCCAATGCTGACTTACTTTATTCTTCAATTTTGAGTATAGTAGCACGAAAATCGGAAGAAATGTCGAAAGAGAGTTCACCTATGGATTTGCGAAGAAAGCTTACATTTCTGTAGAGCATAAAAAGGATTTTTGAGAGAAATAGGATTTCAAATCAGGAAAGAGTTTCAGGGTTCTTTCTACTCCCATCATAAGTGAAAGCCATCTATCCTAGAACGTGTTGATTATGGCATTGATTATTATTATTATTATTATTATTATTATTATTATTATTATTATTATTATTATTATTATTATTATTATTATTATTATTAATAATAATAATAATAATAATAATAATAATAATAATAATAATAATAGGTTAATTCCGCGGTAACTGACCCTATGAAGGGAAAATTTGAAGTTTCACTTTTGTCCAGATAAGTATTAAAATTCATTTTTAAGAATTCTGAATTTTTCATACATGAACAAGATGATACCAACGTTGATTTTTAGATGGCTCTGCAGGAGGCAAAATATAGCCACTTTCATGTCGCAGAATATCGTATCTACATTTGGATTTTAACACAAAGTTTTTTCTTGCTAATTCCTGTAGGTAAGGGAAAATCACGTATGGTACTTATTAAGATAATGTTTGTGTTTACATCAGTATCATTGTTTTGCACATAATTTAATAATTACAAGAAAATTATAATAATTGATTTATTCAAGTAGGCTGTCGTGTAAGTCACAAGAAAACATAAATAAGTTTATGTATTTATATACATAATTAAACAAAAAAGCTGTAATTTTAAATTTTCTTCATTTGGACAAACGGCAATCAAAGGCCGTGCAGAAAGTCCCGAGATAATATGTGTAACTCTTTTAAATACAAAATATATTTTGTCGTGTAAGTCATATTTCTTTCCTTGTCGTGTAATTCACATTAGACGTGTCGTGTAAGTCACATTCTGTTGCAATGTTACCACATTGCCAATAGTAGCTAACTGCAGTAAAACGTATAAACAATGGATTGATAACTCAATGAATGTATTAGGCGCCATGTTTAGTGTAAGAGAATGAAAGATAAGGAAACAATATTGAAAAATGAAATCTTTGAGTTTTAAGTCCCACGGTTATGCCGGTTAGGCTAAAGGAGACGGTGATAATGAGAGATGAGTGAAATGGTGAAATGAATAAAGTGGGAGGAAACGGGAGAACCCCGAGAAAACCCACGAGCACGGTGTTTGTCCACCACAAAGTTCACTTGGCGGGGGCTGGGATCGAACCCGGGACCCCAAGCACCAGAGGTGAACGCTCTACCACTGAGCCACCGCGCCCCCTAAGGAAACAATATTATGAAGTATGGGTGTAAAGTGTACTTGACTGGAATATAAATGTAACAAATGAATGAAAAGTTAAATAATATGAATGAATGTGATGTAGAACGAAGTTTTAAAAAGGTGACAGGAATTATCTACTGTCTCTGGAGCAATTCCGGCATATGTGGTTCCGAAGTTTCTAGCTTCATCTACTCTTAATACTATTATCAGTTTTCTCGTACTCTTTTCGTTATTTTGGAAATATGCTTATAAATTGGTAGGCATCTAAAGCTCAGACCGGTATAGGATGGAGGTGGGCATGTGGGAAAGGATTCGCTCAGATCTATTGAAAGGATATTATATCGTCATTTGCCTGGAGTAAACGAGGAACACCTTAGTCAGGATTGTCAGCTATATGTTTTAAACCCGCAACCTACCTAGCCAAATCTAGCACGCTATTACTCTCTCACGCTTCCTTGGTAGAAAACACGCTTATTCAAACGAAAATATATAAGTCACAAAGAAGTTTACTTTAAGATTATGAAATTAGGACATGTCAGATATGTAACACTCGTCGTTTCTATTGCATTTTCAGATATGCCTAGTTCAGAATCTGAGTGGAAGCGGAAATAGATAGAGTAGAAAAGAATGATATTGCATCAAATGGATTTTAGTGGAAATTACTGTTTTATGCACCAAGAAGAGACACAAACCGCTCACTGGGTATCACACAGTTTTACTATGTAAACTGCAATAATATATTTTCCTGAAGAAAATGAAACCACAGAACATGATTCGTGCGTAATTGTATCTAATTGTATGCATCAAGATATGAGGTGAGGTGATTTTAGTTTAGCGTCCCGTTCAGCAGCGAGGCTATATGAGACGTGGACCTACTGATTAACGTGGAATCCGAACCACATGAGCTCCCGCCGGGAATTGAACCCGGGTCTCCCACGCCAAAGGCGCGTACGCTAACCGCTTAGCCACGAGGGAGCTCGCATCAAGATATGTTTGCAGTTGCTTGTTTCAATTCTACACTTATGGAAGATTTGACACTTTGAGGGGCGTCATTCGGGTTTCCGATCAACAATCTGAATCATCAGTCGGATAATGGTGCACAACATTATTCACTTTGTTCAATAACATTGCAGAAAGTTGAAGTGTATTGGCATTTTTCGAACGAACTATGGCAAAGGCTCTCAAAGACAAATTGATAATCAATCTGCTTCAGAATTTATTGAGAACGCACGCAGGCACGTAGCCAAGGGGGGGTCCGGGGGGTCCGGACCCCCCCTTCGAGACTTGAAATGAAAAAAATAGGGAAGGATGAAAGAAAATGAAATGAAGAAAAGAAGGATCAGCGTTGAAAATAAACTACAGGAAGCTTTTGGCTACTCTTTCTTATGAGGAAATTTGTATTACTTGCAATACATGGTTACGAGGTGAGCAATATATCCTGGATGAGTCAGAGAATTTGAAATTTCTAGAAAAGTTGCGGAATTCTCAGAATTTCTGCTACTAGTCACGGAGATTTCAAACGTCCGAAAGCATAGTGCTGTTGGTAACAGCGTGGACATTTTTTATCATAATTTTTCGTCATCTCATCCTTGCAATATCGAACATATTATTTCAAAAACAATTTTCTACTGCTCCTTCAACCTGTCATTTGAAACAGACAGTAGTTGACGGAATAATAAAAACAAAAATATATGTGGAAAGAAAGTTCTGTTAACATTTGATTCAACAGAAAAAGGATCGCAGATATTGCAAAATATTTTATAAGACATTATTGAGCATGTACTTTTTATAATAGTGAATATGTACTTTTTATAATAGTTGAGGTCATAATGAAAGGAATTGTTATATTTGAATAAACAGAGGAAGGATGTAAATATTGTATAATCTTTTTCAATACTTTTTTTACTCGAGATTTCTTCATAGTTTATTAAAATACTTACCAATATATCCTCACAAACCAATATATGTTGATAGTAAAGTAGTTTAGATTGATCGAGCTCCTGGGCCTTCAGAATTTCATTAACTCCCCCCCCCCCCCCCCGTTATGAAATCCTGGCTAAACGAACCAATATATGTTCCAGTAAAATTGTTTAAAATGATCGAGCCCCTGGTGTGATGACCACAGCATTCCATGTCACGGACCCCCCCCCCCTTCACGAAATCCTGGCTACGTGCCTGACGCACGCAAGTTACTACTTTATACTGTAGTAAAGAGTATTACTTAAAAAATTTTTGAGCTGATGCGCCAATGGAAACATCATTAGAAAGAAATATGTAATATTCCAAAAACACGAAACTAGCACAACTTTCATAGTGTTTCAGCCTATACTATTGAATGTTCTCTCATCTAAGATATTTCTTCACCACGAAGGAAGTTTGGTTTCATTCCAGGACAGTTCACTGGCGCATGTGAAGGGAATAAACGCAGCGACGAAGTGATGAAAATACTTGACTGAAGACAGGGTATTGGTACACTTTGCCGGAAGAATTGTTAAACATTTGTTAGATGTGGAGGAAAAGATCAGGAGAACTGTATGTAGCATTTTCTTCGCTATTACCATCAAGGTAAAGAATTTTATTGGCCGCAACAGAAAGATTAGGCCTATGTTGCATTAACAGACATCAAGCAGGAATTAAGTGAACCAAGTATCGATCACAAATATAATTAGAATTTGACAAATTTTGCTCGAATAAAAGAACTGTTAACTTCTTGTTTTGTCTGTTAACTTCCTTTTATCTCTCTAAATCATTATTGCCACTCTATCCGCCAATAGATTTTGAAAGTGTAATTAAACGAAGACATGATGTTAGACTTGTCGTGTAAGTCACAAATTTATGTCGTGTACGTCACGTTATATTTGTGGCATATATTTTAAAATAAATACAGAAAATATAATAATTTTGTTTTGGTCTTGTAGCTTGGTATCTAGTTAATATATGCAAAAAGTTTTAGTTTCCTTGTAGCAAGAGAAGAACAGAATTATCAAATAGTTAATCATTATTCAAAACACGATGTCTCCTACTGTCGTGTAAGTCACGTATATATTTAGAGACTTGTTTCAGCCATTTTGTTTACATATTTAAATGCTGCAAATAAAAATGAATGAAGGACTTATTGCCCCTTATTTATAACCTAAAACTTGCCCATGAAAATATCTTATAACTTTTCTAATACATAATATTTACTGACGTGCCTGAAGTTGGCCCCCCCACCTCTCCCAAATTACGCCAAACATTGCACATCGTTAGTGCATCGTTAGTGCACGTTAGTGCATTCAGAACTAACGTTAGTGCTATCAGCGTTTACGAAATATTGAAGATTTTTGGTGGGGGGGCCAACTTCATATGAAGTTAGCCCCTCCACCCATCTTTATACAGACATATTTTCACAAAACTTTGCGCATCGTTAGTGCATCGTTAGTGCACTTAAACACACATAGCACTACCGTTAGTGCTATCATATTTTAGGATTTATTCAAGATTTTTTGTGGGGGGGGCCAACTTCAGAAATATCAAATTCTATACAAATAGAGGTAGAAACACGAGGTTAGCGGCAATCGTTAGTGCATCGTTAGTGCACTTAAACACACTAAGCACTAACGTTAGTGCTACCATATTTTGGGATTTATTCAAGATTTTCGGTGGGGAGCCAACTTCAGTATTATCAAATTCTTGACAAATAGAGATAGGAACATAGGGTTAACGGCAATCGTTAGTGCATTGTTAGTGCACTTAAACGCAGTAAGCAGTAATGTCAGTTCTACCGTATTTTGGGATTTATTCAAGATTTTTGGTTAGATGTTAACGTTAGAAATATCAAATTCCATACAAATTGATGTAGAAACATGGGGTTAACAACAATCGTTTGTGCTTTGTTAGTGCATTTAAACGCACTAAGTACTAACGTTAGTGCTACCACATTTTGGGATTTATTCAAGATTTTCGGTAAGGTGGGCAACTTCAGAAATATCAAATTCTATACAAATTGACGTAAAAACATGCAGTTAACGACAGTCGTTATTGCATCGTTAGTGCACTTAAACGCACTAAGCAGTAACGTTAGTGCTACCATATTTTGGGATTTATTCAAGATTTTTGTTGGGGGCCATCTTCAGAAATATCAAAGTCCATAGAAACCTTTAGTGCTTTCTAGAAGCACTAACGATCCACGAACGAATGGCATTAATTTTTTGTTAGTGCTTGAAGTTGGGGCAAGTTCCCGTGCCCTCCAAAGATATTGTACTTGTACCACCTACACTACTGAAGTACTAACGTTAGTGATTGGTGCACTAAGAACCACTAACAATTGCACTAGAAGATATCATTACTGCTTTTGAATTTGGCGGAAATTTGATGTAATTAAAAATTACCAATAAATTTCTTATGGGAGTTTCGTGACATGTAATTGTCCATAACTACCCTAATATTGAAGTACTAACGAAACTGTTAGTATTTTCTAGAAGCACTAACGATTGCACTAGAAGAGATCATTAGTGCTCTTGAATTTGACGGAAATTTGATGCAATGTAAAATTTCCCATAAATTTACTATGTGAGTTTCGTAACGTGTATTTAGCCATAACTAAAGTAATAGTGAAGTACTAACTAAACTGTTAGTGTTTTCTAGAAGCCTAATAATGCACTAACGAATGGCACTAAGTTTTTAGTTAGTGCTTGAAGTGGGTGCGGTAAGCTCACTCTGGCCTCAAAATGTTTTTTAGTTGTAGCACCTATACTAATGAAGCACTAACCTTAGGTGTAGATGCACTAAGAAGCACTAACAATGCACTAACGATTGCTCTAGAAGAGATCATTAGTGATTTTGAATTTGGCGGAAATTCGGTTCAATAAAAAAATTTGCCATAAATTTCTTGTGAGTCTAGTGATATGTAATTGGCCATAACTACACTAATAGTGAGGCACTAATGAAATTGTTGGTGCTTTATAGAAGCGCTAACGAATGGCACTATTTTTTCCGTTAGTGCTTAAAGTGTGGGTGCGAAATTCACGCTGACTTCCCCAAAGATTTTTTTACTTGTAACACCTACACTAATGAAGCACTAACGTTAGGTGTTTGTGCTCTAAGAAGCACTTACGATGCACTAACAATTGCACTAACAGAGGTAATTAGTGCTTTTGAATGCGATGGGAATTTGATGCAATGAATAATTCCCCATGTGTTTCTTATGGGAGTTTTGTGACTTATAATTGGCCGTATCCACACTAATGGTGAAACACTATCGAAACTACTCGTATCTTCTAAAGATACTAACAATGCACTAACGAATAAAACTAATGTGTTCGTTAGTTCTTGTAGTGGGGGCTAAGTTCCCGCTAATTTCGAAAGTTTTCTTTACTTGTAACATTAGTGCTTCCTATTGCACCAACACCTAAGTTTAGTGCTTCATTAGTGTAGGTGCTACAAGTAAAAAACCTTTGTGGACTTGGTTCTCAATTCAAGCACTAACGAAAAACATGTCCATTCGTTAATATATCGTTAGTGCTTCTGCAAAACACCCATAGTTCCGTTAATGCTTAACTCTTGATGTAGATATGGCCAATTATATGCCACAAAAATCCCATAAGAAATTCATGGGGTATTTTTCATTGCGTCAAATTTCCGCCAAAATCAAAAGCACTAATGACCTCTTCTACTGAAATCGTTAGTGCTTCATAGTGCACTAACAACTAAAGTTAGTTCCTCATTAATGTAGGTCCTACAAGTAAAAAAAAAAAAAAAAAAAAAAAAAAACCTTTGGAAGCCTTCATGAACTTGGCGCCCTCACTTCAACCAACAACGAAAAATTAAAGCGTTCGTTAGTGCATAGTTCGTGGTTCTAAAAATACTTTCAGTTTCGTTAGTGCTTCACTATTAGTGTAGTTATGGACAATTACATCTCAGGAAACTCATATAAGAAATTTAAGAGTTTTTCACTGTGTCTAATTTCTTCCAAATTAAAAAGCACTAATGATAACTTCTAGTACAATCCTCAGGGCATCGTTAGTGCTTCTTCGTGCACCAACCTCTAACGTTAATGCTTAATTAGTGTAGGTGCTACAAGTAAAATATCTTTGGTGATCAGCGTGAATTTGAGCCCCAAGTACTAACAAAGTAATTAGTGCATTCGTTAGTGCTTCCTGAAAATAATGACACTTTGTATGGAACTTGATATTTCTGAAGTTGGCCGCCCACCAAAGATCTTGAATAAATACCAAAATATGGTAGCACTAACGTTAATGCTTAGTGCGTTTAAGTGTACTAACGATGTACTAACGATTGCCGTTAACCCTATGCTCCTATCTCTATTAGATAGAATTTGATATTACTGAAATTGCCCACCCCCACCGAAAATATAGAATAAATTCCAAAATATGGTAGCACTAACGATAGTGCTTAGTGTGTTTAAGTGCACTAACGATGCACTAACGATTGCCGTTAACTCTATGTTTCTACCTCTATTTGAATAGAATTTGATATTTCTGAAGTTGGCCCCCCACCGAAAATCTTGAATAAATCCCAAAATATGGTAGCACTAACGTTAGTGCTTAGTGTGTTTAAGTGCACTAACGATGCACTAACGATTGCCGCTAACCTCGTGTTTCTACCTCTATTTGTATAGAATTTGACATTTCTGAAGTTGGCCCCCCCACCAAAAATCTTGAATAAATCCCAAAATATGGTAGCACTAACGTTAGTGCTTAGTGCGGTTAGGTGCACTAACGATGCACTAACGATTGCCGTTAGCTCTACGTTTCTACCTCTATTTGAATAGAATTTGGTATTTCTGATGTTGCCCCCCCCCACCATAAATCTTGAATAAATCCCAAAATATGGTAGCACTAACGTTAGTGCTTAGTGCGTTTAGGTGCACTAACGATGCACTAACGATTGCCGTTAGCTCTACGTTTCTACCTCTATTTGAATAGAATTTGGTATTTCTGAAGTTGGCCCCCCCACCAAAAATCTTGAATAAATCCCAAAATATGGTAGCACTAACGTTAGTGCTCAGTATGTTTAAGTGCACTAACGATGCACTAACGATTGCCGCTAACCTCGTGTTTCTACCTCTATTTGTATAGAATTTGATATTTCTGAAGTTGGCCCCCCCACAAAAAATCTTGAATAAATCCTAAAATATGATAGCACTAACGGTAGTGCTATGTGTGTTTAAGTGCACTAACGATGCACTAACGATGCGCAAAGTTTTGTGAAAATATGTCTGTATAAAGATGGGTGGAGGGGCTAACTTCATATGAAGTTGGCCCCCCACCAAAAATCTTCAATATTTCGTAAACGCTGATAGCACTAACGTTAGTTCTGAATGCACTAACGTGCACTAACGATGCACTAACGATGTGCAATGTTTGGCGTAATTTGGAAGAGGTGCACCCTAAAAAATGGTATAGTTGGCATAACCATTAAATGGTTAATAATACCAGAATAGTATTGCTTATATAGGGACAGCTATGCTTATGGCCAGTAATAGCATACAGGTATGGCTATTAAATCCGGGTTATTGTTACCATACATATGTGCAATAGTATCATATTTCTGTATTGTAAATTTAACTATAATCGGAGTTAATAGTCAATATTACCATGCAGATTACAATACAGCTACATCCCAACTATACCTTTATAGCTCTGCCTACAATACCATATTCGTTCGAATACTATACCGTATAGGTATTGCAAAGATACTAGATGGTTGGACAACAGGTGGACAACCATACCGTATAGTCATTGTAACCATTATATATTGTTGTATTTGCAAGACTAAATTACAGTACCTACAATACCCTATGGCTATTTTAACAATACTGTCTTATTGAGACAACCATATAGCAGGGTAGGTGCACCAAATTTTATACTTGATGTAACCATACTATATTGCTGTAGTTGCAATATGATATGACTATATCTACAATACGGTATGGCTATGTGAACAAGAACGTCTTGTTGAAGCAGCCATGTAAGATGGTAGATGGAACAACCTGCATAGGTACTATAACCATATTATATTGCTATGGTAGCCATGCCGTATTGTAATATTGAAGATAAAGTATGTTTGCTGTTACCATGCTAGATTGTTGACAGAACAATCTAGCATAGTGTGTGGAACAATTTCGGAATTGTTATAGAAACAACACGCATAAACACACCACCTTGATTCTGCTTCATATTAAACTTCACAGAAGATAAGACAAAGGTATTATTAGAAACAGTTCCAGTAACCATTTCAATACTTCTTTAAATGAATAATGGAAATGTTTCTAATAATACTTTTGTCTTATCTTCTGTGAAGTTTGATATGAAGCAGAATCAAGGTGGTGTGTTTATAGCTATCGTAACCATGCAGTGTTGTTTCTATAACAATGGAACTGAGGTGGTATGCAATGTAGATCAGAAATTACACAGCATTTATAACAACTACTTTTATTTTCCTTTAATCAAGTATACATTACAGAAAAATTAGAAATGCAGCACAGTAATACCAAAAAAGGAACTTTACAATAATGCAGTTATGAAAGTATATAAATCTTTTAATCAATGCAATGAAAATATACCACATACTTTTGATTTACATTTCTTTCTTAATATTTTTACACGTATTTTATAAAATGTGGATGTTACTAAATAACAGTTATTCCAAGTAACTGAACACGGAAGACACATATTGATGATGTGTCCAAATTAGAATTATTTTTCATCTTACAGTTTCAGTGTACATCTGACACCATCTTCAGAGAGAGGAAATAAGATGGCAAATAACGGGTAAGGAAATTGAGAAGAACTCGAAGTATTCAATTTTGTAATCCATTCTTTTCCCATCCTATTTTTCTCTATCTGAAGATGCTGTCAGGTGTACAACCAGACTGTAAGATATAATTCTAATTTGGATACTAAGAATTGCCCCAATTACATAAACTAGAAGTTTTGAAGAATCAAGATTCACTTAATACAATACACATATATACACGGTGATTCAGAACTCGAATTCGCAGGAAAATGAACTTTGAATACCCTGGTCCTCGTAAAGTCCTTAAAACTACAAAGAAAAACGTTCTTCGCAGGACAATCCGCCTCCACCATATCCGTTACGTTTCAACACAAAACTATGAAATATTCAAATTTGAAAGTTTTACTCCCTTGAGCGGAATATGGTACATCAACTCTGTCAATCATAGTAGAGGAGTTAGTGTTCTAAAGTTCATTTCCTTACGACTTCGGTATGCATACAAGCAAGAAATATATTGATTCTAGTAAGGAGCATGTAAATGAATATCAAATGAAATTAAATGCTGATTCATTTCACATTCTAAATTCAAACTTGAAAATTAAGTGGCAAGTATTTGTGCTTAAACTGATTCACACAGAACAGGAATCAGAAGAAAACAAATATATATATGTATTATTCCATTAGACGCAGACTTACTGTTTTACTGATAATGAATATATTATAATACGATTTATGGCTGATTCGTTTTATTATTAATGAATTTAACACTAATGTTTTATTGTTGTAAGATCATATTGCACTTATTTTTAATTTATTTTCCACATTCCTAATACTGATACAATAAATCATTTTTCAACCAAAACTGCTAAGTTTTATCTTAGACAGAAAACCAAGAAAAAAAAAAATGAGTACAACTTAACAAATATACACAATTCTTTTGAAACTTGGTAACCGTTTGCATTAAAAATGTAAATAATATGAAAAAAATACAAAACATGTTACAAGACTGCTTTTTTTAAATGGAAAATTTTGTAACTACCATGTAGTTCTTTAGGGTCAATACCTACATCATAATAAATGTGTTTCTTCCTACGTTTGATAAATAATACGGAAACATGCATAAAATAAAGCTTAGAAGATTGAACTGAATTAGTGTTTCGCTATGTTAACTGAATTTTCCTTATCATTTTATTATTACTTATTTTTCAAAAAGCTTTTTGGAGTTGGTAGTGCGTATTTCTAATGTCATTTAATCTCTCAATTTTTTTTTCTTTCTTTCTAAAGTGTACCGTATATAACGGAGTACTGAAAAGTTTTCAGAATAGTTTTGCAGCTCGTGAAGTTTAAGCTAGAATGATTAAACACCACCAAGCAATTCCTCGTACATCCTTTGAGAGTCAGTGCCCTAAGCGGCTTTGTCCTAGGAAGTCGCATTTAGTTTTTAAGCGTATCTTCCCCCAGTTATGCGCTGAGTAACAGCGAAATTGAAGGTGACGAAATTTATGAAACTAGGTAAAGCTAGAAAATCTGCTTCAGAAACACATGAAATGTTGAAGTCAACATTTGGAAAAGATGCTTTAGGCCATGGTCAAACGTAAGAGCATGTTAAAAGTGACAGAACATCGGTTGAAAATAATGTCCGTTCAGGATACCCGTCAATCGGCATAGGATTTTGTACCACGAAGAGAACATGGGAGGATTACTGTAAAGGCTGTGTAGAGACTTGCTGTAAAGACTGTGAAAAAAATTATACTACTAACTTTCCATCGGATTTACCCAACTCTGCACCGTGTAACATTTTCTTCTTCTTCAGAATGGAAATCAACTTCAAGGGCCGAGGATTTAACAGTATACAACACTCAAGCGAAACTGCCATCACGAAACACACGAGTGGAAATATATGCAAAAATTAAACGTGATCTTCTAGCACAAAGTCGCTTAAGCATTGACCACCAAGTGATGCACGAGGAGCCATCTGCCGGAATTTTACTGTACAGACACTGCGGAAACTGAGTACCCCATCATACACATGACATTATTTAACATGATAAACGCAAACAAAAATTTACATTAAATGCCCACACAGACTGGATTACAAACGACACAATTTCACGACGAATATTTTCGTTAGAAGTAATTATTATTATTTTACATTTTCTGAAATTATTTTCTTGGTACAATATGCATTATTTGCATCTAACAATAATACGAAAGTATTTGCTAAGCAGTAATAAGACTTGTAAGAAAAGGCATAAGGACAAATAAAATACTTAAATACAAGGGACAATAATTAGAACCATCGTTAGCGTAACGTTTCGTAACACATAATATAAACGTTACAATACGAAAGAATATCTACTGATTCATGTTCTATCATAGGTTCGCTACATGTTTCCGTACCTATCTCTTTTTAAGAGTTAATGGCATTTGATTTTCGCGACGTCACGCCTGTGGTTTTCATTCCTTAATAGTATGCAATTTCTTCTAGAACCTTTTTTTATTTTTATAAGTTTAAAATAAAATGAGGAGACAAAATGTATAACAAAGAAATTGGGGCAGCTCCTGCAAGTATCTACATTTTAAGGAGTAAAAATTTTGTTAGTGCACCAAGGATCAGAACAGGAATCGTCAGGCTGACGTCCTAGATTCAATCTTACGTCCAATAGCATATTTTCAACTCTAAAATTAGAACAAAGTATAGTTTGAACTCAGTAAAGGTTATAGTAAATGGTTTATGTAATTCAGTGAGATTTTGAATGAAGAAATATTATGACCACTAGCAATGTATTTGCAATCAATAAAAGCTATTCTTTTCGACGTACGACACATCATACTACCATATAATATTAATCAAAATTTAATGGCATCATATGTTTTTTCTTAAGACGGACACCTTCCCAAGATACGGTTCTTGACTTTGACACATTTATATTAGAATTGCAGAAACCCATTAAAAACTGCTTTCATAAATATATTTTTAGTAGTTTAAACTTAGTGTCACATGACATCCTTCCCAATTAAAAAAAATACTTAGAAATAAAAATGGCAGACAACGATTTACCTTCCTTTCACGCAATATTGTTTAACTTTTGTTTTAAACCCATTTCGGTAACACTAAATCCTTTTCATTAGCAAATCCAAGTTACATTCTTATAAAGGAACCGAACCCATACAAACTTTTGCGACTGGGTACACGGATTCCTTTTCCAAAGCGGTTTTATATATATCGGGTGTAAGGAAAAGGTAGTACAGGCAGACAGACTTGATTCTACAGCTAAAACGATACGAAAATGTCTTTATAAAGTTGTCCTTTAAGGCCCCCTTTTGGAAGGGAGAGACCGGTAAACTTTGGTCGATATGGCAATATCGCACGGGTTGTCCGTAACAACACTTGACAGCAGCGACTTTGGAATGGTGTTTATCGTGGAGTAGAGGAAAGTGCCGTACTTCAAACGAAGGTACCTAACTTCAAAGCTCTTTGTCATTTTTCTTTTTCTTCTTCTTTTTTTAAATAAAAGTATGGAATATGGGATGCAGCAAAAGGTCTGAAATGTGGCGGGAAAATGTGAAGAGATGAAAACGTACATTTAAAATGTCAAATTGAATAAATGTCGTACAAAAAGAAGCTTTCTGTGCCCAGATCATGACAAAACATGCCGTTTCAAATCTAGCCATTTTGTTGTTAAAATAAAAAAACTGATTTAAAAAACCTTAGATAACGAAGAAGTTTAAACTAAACAAAACTATCACGTGTTTCTACAGAGTACCGCAAGGTGTTACCTCATAGTCCAAATTTTACCCGTCTGTCACTTCAAAAGGGAACCTCGGAGGACAAAATATCGTAAGACATTTTCGTTTCATTTCAGCTGTAGAGTCAGATTCTGTCCAAGCTGTGCGATCTTTTCCTTACACTCGATATGTAACCTTTTTCTATTCCGAACAAAAAATCTGTATAAAATTTACATAGAACCAACCATGTTTTTTAAAAGTTTAGTTCCTACTTCGGTGGCCATAGGACCATGCAGGCAAAACATCTAGTAGTACAGGAATGTATGCTTCATTGCAAATGCTTTGCTAGTGGATATAATATTGTTTGACTGAAAATCACATGGATTAAGAAACATTTTCTTATGCTCGAGCCCTATTACGATTATGTTAGAAAACACTGCCCCACATGCAACACAAAATCATACCGAAACAGAAACATATATGTTGTCATTATCGATTATCTTATAATACGTAGGAGGCCCTGCAAAATTCAAATTTACTGGTATGCAGATCCACTCTTGCGTGAAAGACAAATGATATGCACAGTAGTGACTGTCATAGCCAACTGTTTTCATTTTCTTACATAGAAGGAAAATGTGCGACTCTTCGTCTAACAAAATTTTTTTTATATTATAAAAGTTTAAACCATCTTCATGAATTTCGAACGCTACCATGCAACACTTGAACACAAATCCGTTGTATATGCACCAAGCTACTGACCGACAAAGTTTCAACAACGAAGGAGGTAAACACATTGAAAACAATGGAAAATTCTGATCTTGTGAAAGGTATATCTTTGCTCCAGGCCCAATTTCTTGTTGAATATGAAAACCGTTTTTCTGAAAGAACTTATAACATATCTGCAATTGGTGTTTCAAACCTATAGTTTCTAGAACATTCTTTCGACAATAAGCAATACGGGCAGCAATCTTGGACGGTTGGTGTTTGGATTCATACCTCATACACCATGTGAAAACAAGTGGTCCTATATGTCGCATTAAACGTGGATAGTGAACCATATGATGATGCTTAGGTTTTAATGTATCCTGAAAAAAAGATTTGTATATCTCATGATGTTCTTCAATTAAGGTACAAAGTAATTCAGAAGTGTTTACGTGAATAACTTTTGATGTTAATATGACTGTTATTTCTCTTAGCAGAATATAAAATTTCCAAACGATATTTTCCTCGGGGATTAAGTCACCCATTATCAAACCAAAGTACCTTATGAGAAATAACATTTCAGCAGCAGACAAGTTTAATTTATTCTTTTCAAGATTTTCAGAAGATAAAGGTGCCGGCTTATTTACGTCATCTGACATGCTTGCAAAGGCCGAAATCCTACTGTTTAAAATATCCATTGTGAAAAGACGTGTTTCGTTGATGTAGTACTTCAAAATATGCATCATATCATAGTTCCCCACCCCTTCCAAAAGATCATGCATCACGTCCACACTGTAATTTTTGGTAACATGAAAACTCGGCAACATGTTCCAAGTGCTATTCTCTTTTACTCCTGTCTGTGAAGCATCTCCGAGAATTACATGTAGTTCATAATTCTCAACGTCCCGCAAATTCCGGACGTTTTCTCTTGACTGCGCCTGTAAATCTGTTTTTGATGTAAGGCAAAACCTGCAAGGGTACTTAGCAGAAAATGACTCTGTAAAGCCAAGAACGGAATTCAATCCAAGATTGTCACCTGTAATAACACACAACTTAAAATAAATCTGTACTTCTAAACCATTATACATTACACATATACCTTCACATTCTAGGAAACGCAACTCTTCAATAAGAATTGAAAAGGTTGCTTTATTACCGAAAGTTTTTCTATCATTTGAATGAAAGAGTAAGGCGAGAAATATGTTCTCTAGTTTCGCGAAAAACTCCGGTGGAATACATGCAATTGTATAATAAACTACCCCTATCTTTTTTGTACCAGCATGCCCACTTAAAGGATTGTTAATTTCATAATCGTCAAAGTAAAGAAATAAAGGTAATATCAAACGATCATCAGAAAATGTTACCTCGTTTCTCCAATGCAGTCCTTGCACACTACTGAAAAGTACTTCAGTCTCTTGTTCTGCACTGTTCTTGAAGTGGAGTAACGTTGACAGAACATTCGGTAACTCCAAAAATCGTTTAAGCATTTTTCGCATAGGCACAAACTTTCCAAGCACTTGTAATGTTTCCACCGAAACCTCGCCTTTCTTTCTCTTTGAAGATAATTTCTGTCCAATAACATAATCAATTGGTTTTATCAAACTGCCCATTGTCTCTAACATGCCAAATCGCCTATATTCGGTTTCCAAGCTATAAAATGGACTGGACATTATACTAAACATGTTCATTACTTCAGTTACTGTATTATCATCAACATGATTTCCTCGAAGCGTTTGTAAAATTTTCTCTCTTAGCAGTTGCATCACACTACCGCCCATAAACCCGTGTACCCAGTCGCAAAGGTTTTGTATATGAGTTCTGGTTAAGTTACATTGACTATACAGTTTAGTAATAAAAAGAAGGGCTTCCTCCTTTACAGCCTCACGGTAATCTTCAAGAGAAAGGCTTTCCACAGAAGTTTCAATTGGTATATCACCATTATCAGTCAACTGTCTCTCAACATTGATGTGACACACCTCATTTTGGTATCCTCGAAAAGGCTGGTTCCCATCACCACCCGTACTTGTTCTTTCGTGTTTCAGCAAGTGTTTGCGGAATGAATTGGCGTTATCAAATTCGCGTCCACACAATGATTCCCCACAACGAAAGGGGCTCATGGCACCTAATTTGTGACAAAATTTTAAATGAAGTAACAGAGACTGACTCGTTCTTAAGTCACTATGACAAACAAAACACTTAGGCATCTTCTTACAAACTAAAAAGAACGTATATACATGAAAAAACTATTTTACAAACTAAATGATTAACGGAAAACAACCTTTCCCGCCATTACACCTTTGATATTTCAGAGATAAGCGTGTTCACTGAAGGAAAATTCTTGTCGCAGTCATTTTCAATTTTGTACATATGTTTCTGCACAAATGTCCACACCTGTTCCGATTCCTTCGGATATTCTGCATCCAGTACTTGAAACGACTTGAATGTGCTATCGATTGCTTTCAGTGGAGTTTCAACTCTGTAGAGATTATCCTCAATACTCACGTAGAAGGCTTGAGGTTCATCTATTTTTGAAGCGACAATGACGGGCATGGGCTGCACACTACATCCAAAGCGCTGCATCTTTAGATGATGCCTTTCTAACTCTGTTTGAAGATCGGACGCTTCCTGTAAGTCATGTACACAGAATTATTATCACGTTACACACCTATTAACACGTTATCAAATTCCAAAAACTACAAATACACGTATAATTAAAATGAGCTTGTATTTTAAATACGAGGTGCACCAATAATATATATAGCAATCCAATTAAACTGGTACCAACTGTTTTCAGGCATTCTTCTATACTAGAAATGTAATGTAATGAGGTCATAATTGACGCGAGTCACTTCTACGCGATATGAAATGTCTTGAAAACTAATATAGGTTAATATGACAGTATTTCGAATGTATTATTATACCCCTTGAGTTGTACATTTTTAATACCGTTCATTGTGTTTGTATTATCCGATGCAATTAAGAAAAGTTCTGGAAAAATTAAGTAAAGTTCCTTAGAGGAATCTACCTTTTAGTATAAGGTTTGAGAATAATCACAAAGAAAACAATCTGAATTATTGCACTTATAAACTTGACAGTAGTTACGTGAATAGATAACTGCGACATCAATAAAATTGTCCTAAGCTTACACTTAATGGTTTACATTTACAGTAATAAATATTTCAATTAAATGTGGCAAACTTGGAATCACATCCAGACATAAAGTAAGCACGGATATTTTAAAGATAAAATAAATTTAGATCCTGTACGTCAATGACCGCAATTCTTGACGTTACAAATCTCCAGGAAGAAGAAAGAAAAACCTTTGCGGAAATTTGAAAAGCAAGGATGCTACAATATCAATGAATTAGTTTTTAAAATAATGATCGCGAAAAGGTTGGTGCCGTTCCCCTACGTGCTGTTTAGTATTTTTATAAGATTGATATTACACACATATCATTACCTCGAGTATAAACACTTCTTACTTATTTATGCCATAAAATGAAGAAAGGAGTGCTATCATAGTTCCAATATTTGAAGGGTTGAATGAAGAACATTTTTAAAGACACTGGGAAAAAGCTGTTTTGAGCCAAGTAAACATTTTATCCATGACCATAAACATATTTAACCTCTACTTATGTTTCAGAAAGTTTACATAGCATTCACCGAAAGTTTTACAGCATTTTTACGTTTACTATTGTTATTGGAATATAGGGTTTCATCACGGGAACTTCATAAGGCATAAACCTACAGTGGAACCGAAAATACGAATAACATCCTAAAATCCCCTCCCCCTTCCTCCCGGGAAATCGAACGCAGTCGCCCAACAAAGGAGATAAGTGTACTAGCAACGAAGGAGTAACTTTTAGGTCGGCCTTAAGTTCGTCACGTTTGAGGGATGTCGTCCCTCGGAGAGCACACAATCCGAGAGAGGGGAAGCAAGAAAGGAATGGATGGGGAAGGAAGCGGTCTGGGACCTGTGTGTTAGGTACCATCCCGGCATTTTTAGCATCATTCACTGTGTTTATATTAAAAAAAAAACTCACTCAACCCAGGAAAAAACACTCAGGATGATTGGCCTGAAAAAGCTGTTACACTTCTTTGATCGAGTGATCCCACCGGGAATCGAACCCAGAACCGCTCGCACCAAAGGCGAGGGCGTTAGCGACTAATAAATATTGTGTTTTCCTATTTTATGCATATTCCTTTCTATCTACACAACTTAGGTTCACGATATCTTCGTAAGATACAAATCGCGTCACATACACCGATACATGCTTTACTAATTGCATGAAGAAGAGTCATGTATATTGCAAAATATGGTTGATAGCTCACTCCACCAAGGGCGTGCTGTCCCGAGGGAGCCTTTTCTTAAACTTTTTTGTTTCCATGTACCACCAATATGATCCTCTTGATATGGTATGGTAATCATATCAATTGAGTGCACATCAAAGATGGAGCGGGTCAGTGGCTATGGATCACGTGGGGATAATTTTGAGTATACTTTAGTGGATCTTGGGTTACATTTACATGTTCCACTGTTACGTATGACTACCCTAACCCAACAATAACAACTGACTCATTGTAGTCCTCAATATAACACATTCCACTTTGATCCACTCTCGACATATTCGGTCAGTAGGTCGAAGTAGATCAGTAGATCATGGTGACACGTGGTGAGTCAGAGTGGATCGTGGTTTGATGAAAATGGTGTTTGCTTACACAATATTTTTGTTTGAGCATAGCAGTTTTTCCAGAAAAGCTGATTTTTTTTGTTTGTTTGTTTGTTCGATAAGGTTTCGTGCAATGTTCTCCATTCTCCAATCACTAATTAAATGTTAATGACATATTTCGTGGTAATCAAGTGTAGATATTAATACATTATATTACATAATGGTACATACTCTGACATGAAAAAGGAATCCTTGCTGTGCCTCGTATTTGGAAGGTTTCCATAATCCACCTCCGTCTTTCCTTTTGATACACGTGGTCACAGATGGGAAATATCTTCCAAGAAGTATTAATATTACGACTGTTCTGGCATCTGGAAAAGAATGAAATATCAAGAACATTTGTAGGTAATTAATTTACGCTTATACAGCGAGGTCCGGAAGTGGGCGTACCTCTTAATTGGTGTTTTCTGACGGTTTTTGGTTTTACCTACATTTGTTTGGTAACACTGCTTGGCATTGTCTGGCAACATTGCTATCCATTTGTTTTCTGCTTGGTAACAGTTATCAGATCAGTTCCTGGCCGCTGGATTGGAAGAGGTTGTGCATCCAGCTCTTTGCCAGGCCTCCAAGAAGTCCCGATCTGACGATATCAGACAATGCTCCCTGGGCTTTCATGAAGCAACACGTAAGAAACACTCGATATCACACAACGCAGGAATTACGAGCAGCTGTGGAACACGCCTTCATCCTCGTTGACTCCGGAGTATCTCCGCAAAACATCTGCCAGAACTTTGTGCAGAATTCAGTTGTGTTATGACATGGATGGTGATCATACCTTTGTTTACGACTCTTACGACTTTAAGGTAGCTGTGTACAGACATTCTACCATAACTAACACTATACTGTTGAAACTAAAGGGGGGTACGCCCACTTTTGGACCACTTTATACTAATTTATTTGAATGTAAGTGCTAACTTTCTGACTGCATTCATTCTCATACCTGCAGAGGTTTGCTCTGTGATACGCAATGAATACTGTATATTACTTTAAGTCAATAATCAAAGAAAAAAGGAAATTACGTTTTGTAAGCAATGGACAGCAGTCTGAAAAAAAAACACACACAAAAAGTATCATCTTTTGTAACTACACCCAGATTCGGCAAAGGGATAATGCGATGTTTCTTATATGCAAATATTGGGTCCAAATAATGGTGAAAACTAATCTTAATACGATACTTATCTATCGCCTATAAGTACGTGTATAAAAGCTGTACATGAAGTATATTATTTCAAGAACCAAAGGTTAAAGTCAACGTATGTATTTCTCTTTGGGAAGTTGCAACAGATACGGATAAAAAGAGAGAAATTGAATAGCTTAATGAATCAAAATAGACAATTAACAACAAGTTAAAGACTATACGCTGCGGAAAAGTTCTTTCGTCACAAATTCTAAACATTAGTTTCATTCATTGCTACAAAAGGGATTTCATATCTGCTTATTAACCCTACTGAATCTATCTTCTTCATATACTGTTATTCAAGTAATTACTGATTTCAGGGATGTAAACTGGTCACTGAACTCAGTATTTCAGACTCTTTGGGAGATTAAACGAAAAATGTTCAATTACTACACAGCAGTTGAAATATTTCTCGTGATCTGAGCTCAATAATGAAACAAAAGAATAACAGAGCTTTTTTAAGTGCTCGATATGTTGTCGATTTACAATTATCATTTATTTTTCTTCTAGATTTTGATTTATTCTGCTCGGACTTACGACTAAAAGGAGACAAGGGAAAATTGCCGGAGCACCTGTAATTGATCTTTTCTTTGCTTACGGGAGTAGGCTGAACAGTGTTGCGTTTTAATAATTATAGTGAACAATACTTAATGAAATAATAAACAATGTGTACACCATTTCTCCACAGTCAAAACTTACTTCCATGCACTTCGATAAATTTTATTATAATTAGCAATTTTTAAAAAAGGGGGCAGGAAGGACTCGTAAACCTTATTCGCCTTCTGTGCAGATGGTATGGTAAAAATCAATACTGGATAATGAAAGTGTAAGTGTAAAGGCTAAT
Source organism: Thermobia domestica (assembly GCF_964235325.1). NCBI lineage: Eukaryota > Metazoa > Arthropoda > Insecta > Zygentoma > Lepismatidae > Thermobia > Thermobia domestica. The sequence continues at coordinate 219,077,785 of NC_137454.1, read as the reverse complement.
ATGGAACAGAGAAACAAAAGAGAACTTCTTCAGAAGGGAATTGGGAGGGGAGGGGATGAGAGTACAATGCTGTGACACTTAAAATGCGTCTTGATTTGTATACTTCAACAAACTTTTCTTATTAGATTACGCAATTTCTAGTTTCTTACTCCGATTATTCAAAGTATTCAAATGTTCTCGGAGGGAGTGACCGCCCCTCCCTTTAATCCGTCCGTGGTGTCATTCGTTTGGCTTTTCGCTACTAATTCAAAATGCTTTCCGAAACAAGTTGTCTTCTTGTGACAGCAGGGGGTGGAAGAAACAAACAAACCGTGAAAGGAAGAAAGAAGTGGTTTTGGGCTCTTCCAGTCCAGACCATTCTAACCACTGAGAAGTGAGAATCACAACGTGATTTTTCTGGTAAGAGCGTCCTTTTTAAAGCAGCTAACAAGCAAACAGATGGTCAGCCCTCTTCCCTCTGCAGCATACTTTTTATTCTCTGTTGCCAAACTTACTGAAGAATATATTGCAATTAATCTAACGCATGTAACGTAAATTGGAGACCGTGGTTGGATTTATATGGGTCTTGTCTATTTGTATTAAAAATTTCAAGTCATTACCTACAATACTTTGTTAGAAATTACCATATTAAAATTTACATGTTTTCAAATGGGAAGTTAGAAACATAAGCGAAGAGGTAGAAGATCTCCTTAATAAGAAAAATAATTACCTTCCCTGATGTTCTCCTGCAGCAAAAGTTCTACTAATGTGGCTCCGTCATTTGTTGTTTGTTTGGTCGTGGTAAGTATATGCTGAATCTTCTTTAAGTCTGCATTCCACGTTGAAAAAAATGTTATATCTTTCCCAGGATATAACTGGCCAAAATCAATGTCGATCTGAAAAGTAAAAGAAATTGTTGTCACATATACCTAACGCTGTTTGATGATATAATGTTCTATGCTTTCTTCTCTTTATACAAAAGTTTGGTAGTATAGTTTTCTTTGAAGTTCATTAAATAATCTTTGTTTCAACAGAGCGTTTTTAATCAAGTTATGAACATCAATGGCATTCACCCCACTATAGTATCCATTTTCAGAAAATACTATGTCTGATTGAAAAAGAAATCCCAAAGTAGGCATGTAAAAAACAATTACTTAGAGTGGAACTGATAAAATACACGCAAATATAAAACAAACTTCCAAGCGCTTTCGCATTTATGGAGTCGTCATACAGGGACGCAAAGACGAAAGTGGAATAAGAAATAGAGAAAGACACAAGGACCGCACCTATACCAACAATGATTTCTCCACAAGGTTCTCTACTTTCACGTATGAGTACTTGACAGCAGTCACGTGATCACATGACCACCATAGCACCTAGCAGAAATATGGCAAAATGAAATGAAATCTTTGAGTTTTACGTCTCACGGTTACGCCGGTTAGGCTAAAGGAGACGGTGATGATGAGAGATGAATGAAATGGTGGAATGAAGAAAGTGGGAGAACCCGAGAAAACCCACGAGCACGGTGTTTCTACACCACAAAGTCCACACGGCGGGAGCAGGGTTTGAACCCGGGACCCCAAGCACCGGAGGTGAACGCTCTACCACTGAGCCACCGCGCCCCCCCCCCCAGAAATATGGCGTAACTCGTCTTACTCTGTATCTTTCTTCTTCCACTTTCGTCTTTCTCTTCCTGCCTAACAAAGCCATAAAAGGTGAAAGCTCTTACAAGCTTTTTTTTCTTTCTTAAATCTTTGCGCGCATGTACTGCACGTGTATTTTATCTAATTTCTGGTAACTGTTTTATACATTGGTTGGTTTTTAATTACACAAAAACGCGTCTTTAACGTAAGCTTACATAATTCTGAACCTTCTGCCGCTGATGCTGGTATATTTGTAAATTAAAATAAACTATTAAATGTTTTCATAGGAACATTATCAACAAGAGTGAGGATGTGGGGCTGATCGGGGAGCGGGCTGGGTAGCGTAGAGGTTAACTTATTGGCATTGTACGTCGAAGACAAAAGATCTATTTTCGGCCCACTCGCACTTTTTCACTCTGATTTTTCATTATTTCTGAATCTATACAGGTTTTGGTGTACTGAAAATCCGGTTGATTTTCTCAGAATTACTAAACGTTCTACCTGCTACAAGATGCACCATCTCGTCCATCAGCTTACTCACAGGAAAAAATTAGAACCGAAAAACTCCGAAACATAGTGCAAGACAGGGTACAACTTCATACACCGAAAAACATTTATAAACTCTCTCGCCTCATGCTAGGTGCTTTTTTTGCAAAGAAAAACTGCCGTGTTCGCAATTTATATATAGCATCAACATAAGACCCTTATGTTCATGATTTTTTTTTAACTCATTAAATTTTGTTACTCGTTTTTTTTTTTTTTTCATTTTCCTTTAAGTACAGTTCGTTCTGTGATACGGAATTACACTTCTATAAAATAATATAAAGGTATTTTCTTTCTTCGGTTACATTCATAAAATAATAATAGAAAGATGTAAACTTCTTAGCAATATCACTACACTTACAAGTGTGTATCCAAGAGGCTGTTTTAAAGCAGGAAATTCCTTGAAGTAGGAGCTGATATCCTTCTTTGACTGAATGTAATTTGCTCTCCGATTTAATGTCGTTTGTTTCCACAGATCACACACTTTCTCCCATGGCTCTATATTATTTCTCAACCACGTGAGAGCTTCCTCGGCAAATTCATCAGTGGACTCTGAAAATAAAGGACACCATCTACATAATTCAGTGTGAAAGAAACGTACATACTCAGTATACGTAAATACATATGTATTAATTTCTAGGACAGAAGTACAAGAAATAATATTTCAATAAACATGTGAAACAGACAGTATTATACTTCTGAACACAATTGTCATATGAGGTGTTCGGAACATGTATTTACAAAACGTCCCGTTAATATATGAAAGCAGTGATAGAGTTTTACACACAGATGAACAGCAGATATACTGATTGCACAAATTCACGGAAATTTGTTGATTTATAATGAAGGTAGTGCCCTTGAACTGTGAATCTGTTGATTGACCATAATACGTGAATATGTGTAACCATGTAAAAAATCGGCACGCATCTCTTTTAGGAAGTTTTGTACCCTTGTCTGAATATAAGATAGCATAAAACACTATGCATCGTGATTTACTGATAAAATTATAATACAGAATTTATGAACATGAAAGCAAATAAATGAAAAAGAACTATGAACGTACCATCTAAATCGACTTCGGTAGAAGTTGTAGCTGCACACCGGTTTCTCAAAGGCAAAACACCACTTTGCCGCAAATACCTTCTTGTGTTGCAATATCTGTCCCAAAGTTTCCCTCTTGCCAAAACCTTCTTCCCTTGAGCAACTTTATAGGGGACGTAGTAAGTATGCTATTTGAAAAACAAATCACTGTTATAATATACAGTCCTGATATCCTATTGCACAACACAAAATTACAATTAAACTATATTATTTCCACAGAGAAACAAAATACATGGAAACCTGTTTAAAACGAAACTTATATAAACCGGAAATTTGCCGAAGATGAATAGTTTTTAGTCCCGGCAACTCTGTCTGATTTGCCATATGGTAAAGATTTTTCTCTTAACTGATTGCCAGCTCGAAACGTAGGGGCACTGTAGTCTGTCTGTCTCTGCGTTGGCGTTACTACTGAACTTCTGTTTTCAATAGTTAAGATCTTTCGGCCGTGAACAAGAATGGAGATAATGTTTCTGTTATTTAAGTTACCTGTTTCCTGTTTTTGTTGATACACACATAAGCACTTTTCTACTGTCAAAACTTTCTTTATAAATTAAAGACTTACTGCTTGCTACTCCGTCATTACACATGCATTTCCAAGAATTCGGTCATTTTTGAAAAAAAATGGTAGAAATTTAGACCAGTTGTTGAAAATTTCCATTGTTTCTGCTGCAGAAAATGTGGTTTCAGTGTGGCGTGTTTGTGTGCCCAGTGTTGTGTACAAATACGGCAAAAACAAATGTTATTGTTACTTTGGAGGACACAATACGATTATTGAAGAGAGAATAAGAGACAATGTTTGTAAAATATAAAGTTCATTTCAAATGTTGCAAACGCAAATTTCCAACACTGAAACCCAGAAAATGAAAACAATCCTTAAAAGGCGGTGAAAATGTAAAGAGGAATGTGAGAGGAAATACATAATAAAATAATACATACTTGTAGTTTCTACTTTAAGCGTCTGTCTTATTCAAATAAGTTCACTTTGTAAATTGAGTTTATGTTGTAAATACATTTTTGTGTTAATTAATCTTTCACCTCAACCATTTTAACCTAGGTATAGTACTACGAGATTATTTTTACCAGCAGTTATTGTTACAGAACTTAACTTTTCGAATTTGCACACAACGGAAAATTATTTTGTTCCTTGACGTTCCGTCTTATACAAGTTTCACTGTATATATATGCTGTAAATTAGACATATTGGAATTTCTTTTTTTTTTTCTGGATTCCTTTAGTACTTCAATAAAATGAGCATTGAAAAATGTATTCTGATAAGTTATGGAAAACGTTCACTTGTAAGTTAAATTGTAAATTTCTCCTTGTTCTGAAGACAATGATAAAATAAATATTAATACAATTAAGTCTAATTTTCAATGGGTGTTCAGAAACTATACCGGCGAAATCGGAAGATGATAGTTAATATAATTCTAAGCAAAAAAGCTTCTACACATATCCGATTCTCAGCGGCCTGACACCTACAGGTTGGTAACAATTCTGTACATTTTTCCAAAACAAAAATGTATTACTCATCCTGTATTTTTTCTAAAGGTCATCTATGATGCATTTGAATGGTGACAGAATGGCCTTTCCAAGGGTATATGGCACGTGACGATAGTTGCGTTGGAAGGAGCCTCATGAAGCTAATTTTCAGAACAAAATATCTTTCTTCCAAGAGCTTCAAGAAACACGGTTGCCAACACTGTCGCCAAATAGGAACGACAAAAAATTACGCATCAACTTCAATTTTTATGCTGAATAATGTCGCAAATTTATATTATATATATATATATATATATATAGGATGGTGCATTTAAAATTTGCCACCCCTATATCTTCGAAACGACTGCGAATATGAGAAAACGCTAAAACACGTCCATCATTATTTTAAGGGGCTTGAATTTTCAGCTATAAAAGATCCCCCTAAACACCCCATATAGCGGTATCTGGAGTCAACTTGAAAATTTTAAATAGCAAAGGGGGTCGAGTGATATATCGTTGGAAAGGTCTCGACAAGAGAAATATTCTACCTAGAGTTTCAAGTCCCTATGTTGACTCCATCTAAAATGGCTCGGGTTCACATTCTTTCCAACGATATATCACTCGACCCTCTTTGCTATTTAAAAATTTGAAGCTGACCCCATGTACCCCCATATGGGGGTACCTGGAGTGGACCGTTTATAGCTCAAGATTCAAGCTCCTTAAAATAGTGATGGACATGTTTTTGTGTTTTCTCATATTTACAGTCGTTTCGAAGATACACTGGGTGCCAACGGACTTTATGGACACAAAATGGGAACCCCCGCCATTTAGGATAGGGTCAACATTGGGACTTGAAACTTTTGGCAAAATATTTCTCTTGTCTAGACCTTTCCAACGATGTATCACTCGACCCCCCTTTGCCATTTAAAATTTTCAAGTTGACCCACGTACCTCAATAGGGGGGTACCTGGGGTGGACTTTTTATAGCTCAAAATTCAAGCCCCTTAAAATAATGATAGACGTGTTTTTGCCTTTTCTCATATTCGCAGTCGTTTCAAAGATATAGAGGGTGGCAAATTTTAAATGCACCACCCTGATATATATATATATATATATATATATATATATATATATATATATACTACAGTATCAGAAAGAAAAATAAAATTGTCCTTATACAATCGAACTACTTTTATTAAAATGAAGAAAGTTTTTTTCTTCCTCCACAACTTCCCTTCCAACTCCACTATCGTCATATATACATCAGTGGAAAGGTACTTCCATTGCCGTTCAAATACGCCATGCGTCATCTCTTTAAAGTACATACAGGATGAGTAATAAAATTTTGTCCTGAACAAATTTGTATAAAATATTTACCAACCTGTAACTATCAGACCGTTGAAAATTGAACATATTCTTATGGGATCATTTTTGCTTAGAAGTACATCAGCTATTATCTCCAAAAGTTGTCAGTATGGTTTCCGAACAATCTTCAAAGAATCATAAAATACTCCACGACTTTTAAATTTTTTCCAGTGAACGCAAAGAAAAACGAAAAATTAGCAATATACAAGAATTCCCTCACCTAACTGAATTTTACACAAACCTTGTTTTCAGACGGAAACAATCGTACAATCGCCTCACTTATTGAAATGAATGACTGTCTACTGATCCTGTAAGACAGAAAATGAAATTTCACAAAGCAATTCCCATAGAAGCTTGAATAAATATTAAGAGACGACGCTCCATTGGGGAGGAAAAAAAAAACACTTGTTTATAAATTTTAAACTGACACACAATCATAGTATTCGTCTTGCGAATAAAATCAGAAAAACACACTGCTGAACAAGACTGTACTTTTAATATAAAAATATATTTACACGTGACGTTTCGATCTTCTAGCCAAGATCCTCATCAGAGTGTACGTCTGATGAGGATCTTGGCTAGAAGATCGAAACGTCACGTGTAAATATGTTTTTATATTAAAAGTACAGTCTTGTTCAGCAGTGTGTTTTTCTGTTTCTTATAAATTTTGTAACACTGGCACTAAAGAAAGAAGTGAATGTTTAGTTTCATTAAGTCAGGCAAATAAATGAACTGTAATATTTAATACAACTCAACGTGTTCCAAGTTACTGTAAACAGTTATTAATCAATCCAAAGGGTGCTATGCAGTCATCAGAACACTTTCAAATTCCAACTGATCCATATTGTTGTGTACCACAATGAGCAACTAACGAATTAATGTGTTTGAACTTTTGCTTTGATAATTTCAATGCATTTTGAGACCAAATTAATCCTAAAAACACAACTACAAACATACTTGTAATATAGATCATAAGTGAAAAATACTGTCACGGTGATAAACGCAATCAATACCGTCGAATATGTGCCATGTGAAAACGAGATTCTACTCGGAATTCTTAGTGAAGACGATAAATGTATAGGACAGCAATTACTTAATATTTAAGACTATTGCATTTACATTATCTTTAACATACGATACCACAAAATTTAACGAAACGATCTGTACCTTTTATCTGCGCCAATATATCGAACGATGACATCTGTTAATAAACTGCGAGCTCTGCTATTAAGATGTCCCAAATTCTTGTGCGTAGATAATACTTCTTTTCCTTGCAGTGAACTATTCAGAATCTTCTGCAAGTCCTAGAACAAGGTACTTGTGATCATAGAATTTGAAATAAAACAAAACTTAAACAACAAAAGCAAAACTATAAAATAATTTGATATCACTTATGTTAAGATCACATAAACGTGAATACGTATAACCAGACGTATTTTATTTCAAAAATTTACAAAAAGAAACTCTTGTTTTCTACGAAAAACAAAAACGAGCATGAGCATGTATGTGTAAAAGTACACATATGTCCCAAATTTCGTCGAAATGGGTGCAGTATTTTTTTTTTTTTTTTTTTTTTTGATATCTGGTGATTACCTGAAAAAGAATTTCATTTTCAACGCATCACAACTTTGACAATTTTTCACATGGAAATTTTATTTTGATGTCACTTGCAATCTTTTCTACCAGAAAACAAATGTTTTAAATTTCATTCATATCTGTTTCGTAGTTGTTGTAAACGAACAACGCCGAAATGCCATTTTTTGTATTCTAGAAGCGTAAGCACTAGTCGATCTACTTTTTAAAGCCTTGCTTGCAGGGCGACCGTCCTGCCTGATAACGTAGAGTTGGTTTTTAGTTTAGCGTCCCTTTCAGCAGCGAGGCTATATGAGACGTGGACCTACTGATTAACGTGGATTCTGTATATTTTTCTCTGAAGGCTATATGTATGCCAAGTTTCAACTTTCCACGTCAACTGCCAGTTCCATTATTTTGTCAGTTAATGGCACGATGAAAAGTTTGAAACTTCCGGCTTTTATCCTAACTTAACGTACGCTCTAATGCAACGTGTGAACCAGATAATTGCTAAGGAGAAGTTCTAGAACACAGGTTCCCCATATAAATTAGCAAGGTTGGTTCCTTTCTGTACCAAAATTTAAATTTTATTTCACAGAATATTGCTAGCGAGCGTCAGCAAGTGAAAGCGGGTTAGAAGACCGCAGGATACGTTGTTTTCTGTTTTTATTACAGCTAAATGGGAAGTGGGACATGTGTTCTAGAACCTTGTAATTTCTATGACGTTTATATTTTCTTCTCGCTTATTACAAAGCTAAGGCATTACTGCCGCATCGCCGGACCAGTATTAGAATCGAAAAAAAGTACCAAAATGTACTGTATACGGATATATTTCGTTGGACTACATTAACTTACATTAGATTACCTCACATTAGGATAAGGGCATAAAAAACTACAGTGCAAAAAACACAAACCAACTTGTGCTAGGTGGCCACTAAGTGCACGAATGCTATCTAACCGAGCCAAGGTAGGGCGGAGCTAGCGGACCAGCGCGGTAGTGCCCCCGAAGGGAGCAGGCGCGTCAGCGACGATGTGTACACGCGTAAGCGAGGGTACTGAAAACATCTGGTTTCCGCAATCATATACATTTCAATAGCACTTGCCATACTCCTCTTCGCGCCACTACATCATAACAACTATATCTCTCCGCGAAATGGTCCATCCGCCTCCACATACAGTGTCGCTTACAACATCAAAAATAACCAATTTCTTCATTTTTACTATTCCCCTTACATGACTTTCACTCATTCTTGCTCATAAACAAACAAACAAACAAACAAAAAAAAAAAAAAAAAAATTAACTGACCCGGCAAATTTTCTAAAACTGTTCCGGTGATACACCAGTTAACCCCAAAGCTAAATAAGCTCCATTTCGTGGGAACAATCACATACAAAATTATTATGAATACTTGACTAATTTCAGTAAACTGTGAGATCAACTAAGCTTATATATTAGTTTCATTAGATCATGGTCCCTTGTACGAAGGTACTGAATGTTTAAACTTAGGTCAAGCTTCAGTACTGCTGAATGGGCTGACTGGTAAATAATTTGTGAACTACTGGTACATCATTTGAGGAATTAGTTGACCTCTGACCGAGTCTGATCGGGTTAGATCACTTCTTGAGGTCAAAACCGAGCACTCAATCCAATCAGCGCCCCACCTTTACTTAGTTTTAAATAGGGACTTTGTTTACTCCACTTTAATTTAACCTAAATATATTTAAAAAAATGAACTGGTTCAAACAAAATATCGGATTTAAAAAGAAAATGGTTTCTGCAAAACCTGTTATTTATGTGCTTTGAAGTTTGACATCACCATCATGAATTAAATTAAAAGTGCAAAGGTGGTGTCACTTAGTGTAACACAAAGAGAAAGGCCTTCTGTAATAATTTGAAAGCGACAGAAGCACACTTAAAAAGCATTAAATCGTAACCTATCGTGTTTTCTTTTTGCTACACATACCTAAACTAGCCTATATAACCATACTTTCGCTCGCTGTCGCTTGTTCAGCATTAATTAGTAAAAATTAAGGGTGAATTATTATTAAAATTCTTGATCCCATCTGTACTGTTTGTAGAAAGTAATAAGGGCACAAAGTATAACAATTAAGGGGTTAAATTCCAAAGTTGGACGTCCGTTTTCAGCAAAATTTTGAAACTTGCACGGAAGATACGTATAATTTGATCGTTTGTGTGCTTGATAATATATAAAGATAATACAACAACACTCTCTCTATTTGTTATATATAATTGGTTATAAACATGGGACTACTAAGCGAGCGAAGAGAACTACCTCGCGCAAGGTAACCGAATAGTTGCATTGTGGGAAAGTAACGAGCATTCATAATATCAATATTGCGGGTAATATACCGAATCGCTGTACGGGATGTGAACTGACAGTGTTGAATTTCGTGAAGCTCCCGTCGAAGGGTACTTCTATTATAGATCCTAACGTAACCTAACCTAACCTACACTTTCTCCCAACTCGCGAAATTGAAAAATTATACATTTTAATAGCTTTTACGCAATTTTGGTAGAAAAGTATCGGACGTCCAACTTCGGAATAAATGCCCAATTAAGTAAAACTCAACGTAGAAATATCAACATAGGACCACTATGATCCTCAAGCATCGAATCGTTCTGCAAAAGCTTAAGCCTCTTCCAAATAGTACGAACTCTCATATTAATAATAACCTTTCTCTTAACTTTTCACACAAACATCTTACAAGAAGTCTTAAATCATTATTATACCTTATATAATTTCATCTGTACATTTTCGGGCTTAAGTTTAGATTTGCCCCTCCAGTTTCCAACCTACGAAAATGCAGTTAAAACATTAAAAATTGTTAGGTTAGGTTAGATTAGGTTACCTGGTAAGACTTTAGTTAGACTAGAACCGTGACTGAAACAGGTTCTAATATCGTAATTCCGAGTAAAAACGGGCTAGAAACTCTAAACTTACCCTCAATTGCGTGAACACATCGTGTCTCTATTTTGAAGTATTTTGATTTGGTGATAATAAAAATAATATTTTGGAAGCGTCATAAATGCTTAATAATACACTATTTCGTACAAGGGACTTTCGTTGCTTGTGCGCAATACAATTCAAATAAACATTTACAAATACATATCTTCAATTTACATATTGAAACTTACTGACTATCCACTTACCTTGAAATTTCATTATTAGGGTTTCTAAACCCCACTCTTTTAAGATATTTTCGTAATTCATATTAACTATAGAATCCATTATGGCGGCTACATGACAACTCGTAAAAGGCGGGATTTCGCATAGTTGCCATAACAAGAGTTTTATATTGTAATAGCCATTCTAACCATAATGCTATCGCTATTTTAGCAATACTAAATAATCTGGTTATATAAACAATATGCATGATATTATTAACCATACTAATATTAGCAATATTTTTTTCTTACCACAGCCATACTAAAAAAATAGGTGTTGTATAAATAACAAATCAGTATTTATACATCAACTATACTATAGTCAATATTAATTTACCAATTAGCAATACTCATCAACAATGCTTTTATTGTCAATTCAGCTATACCATTTTTTAGAGTGAACCAATTTCCACAGAAAAATCTTGTCATACTCTCATATACACACTACTCTTCACTTAGGTCCCTGCTCTTTCTTACATGTCCCTTACCAACCGTACATACTTCTCAGAAATCTCCTTCTCTCTCATGCATAATTCTTGTCTTTGCACTCTGTTGTACACTCAGCCACAAAAGTATCTCCCCCCTAAGCACTCTAATTCCATTACTTGGGGTCCAGGTAATTTGCAGTTGTAAGAACGCCTAGTCAGATGCAACCCAACTTACGCGTAACTTTTCGCGGCACTGACAGCAGTTGGTAGACCTGATCCAGGTGTTTATCCAAGTAAAATTGTAAAGTAGGTGACTAACGAAACAGTTCTCCATTCTAAGATGAATCTCTATGGTTCTTATCGTGTTTAACAAAGAACACCATATATTTATCTTAATATTGCTGTGTATGTAATGTATTATTTCTTTATATACTGTATGTTTAAAGAAATAAAAATACTGACCACGCATGAATCAGGAAATGCTTGAAAGTAGCTGAAAATATCAAATCTAGAACATCTGCTGGAAATAAGTTTGTAAATGATTGCCTCCATTGAGGGACCTTCTCCAATTCTCCTCATTCCAACATCATTTTCTTTCTGGAGAAGAGAAGATCTTTCTTGTCACATTGACAAGGAGAAGGCAGACTTTGGTAAGTGAACTTCGGGGCCATTTTTTGCGAGGAGGTAGTGCACATTTAAAGAGTTAATATTACAAACTGGGGGAGCGCAATGGGCAAAAATAAGGGAGAAAAACCGTCTTCAAAAGTTTTCTACTCGCCACATATATTGTTCGACGCGCGAATTTATCAAGTGACTGCGTGGCAGAGTGAGTAAAGTGTGCAACTCATATGCAAAGCGTCCCGGGCTCGATACCCGTTCGAGTCAATCCTTGTTTTGTTTTTTGCTTCAACTAATAAAGTAACCATTTATAACTATAAATAAAATATTAATTCACCATATGTTTATAATGAATAAAACAATAGAAATTTTAAAATCACTAGGGCCAAAAATTCTTTCTTCACTTACAGAGATACTCATCTTAGGTAAGTAAACAGAAACAAATGAAAAAGGGAAATGGAGGCCTTGAAAGTAAAACGTAGACAAATTCAACAGTGTTCAGAAGCATATTTTTAAATCACGCTCGACCCTACTCATAGGAGCTAAATACGCGGATCTGGTAACTTGGATTTATCCGTTTCTTGCCACGTACCTGAAATATAGTAAAAATGAAGTGTATGTTACTGGCGGTCTTCGTGGCCGAAATTACTAGCGCAATGTGCTAGTAATTATAATTGCTTCTGATGTCGGTTCAAACCCGAGCCAACGAAAGTACTTTTTTTTTATTTTTATATTTTACTCTTACAATTTTCAAAACTTTTTTCATTAAAATAAGATGAAAATAATACTCAAAAAATGATTACGTTACGTGTGCAGTTTTGCTCTACGAATCCACAGTATAACTGGTAGTGGTAGTAATAGGAGGAGGAGGAGCGGGTTAGAAGCCTCGCAGGGCTCGTTTTGTTAAACCTTGACTGCCACGATATAAATTTAACCTCAACTGCTTCTTCAATTCCAACCAAGTGACAATGTTCTTACTATAATACACAATACAGGCACCAGAAGGTTTGGACAATCGGAAGCTGCAACCAATCAGAAACGTGGTTTTAGCTTCTATGAGTACGGTCGAGGGTGAAAAAATATGCTGTTCAGAAGATACTGTCTACAATGCAGTAAGCAGAGTGGGTCGGTGTGTCATAGTGGATCATAGTGAGTGGTGGGTCGCAGTAGGTCACATGCTGTTGACCCAAAACCCACTCACTCACTCAGAAAACTCGATCCATTTGACCCCTGACCCACCTTAAGTCTGGATTTGACACCAAATAGAAGATGGAAGACCAAAAATTGCATGTTCACCGTATTTTATTGTTTTACTTCAGGCAAGGGAAGAACGCGCGAATAGTGTTTGTGATTTTTACTGTCCTCCATGTTTCTGTGTTTTTGTCCCTGTTCTTAAAGAGTTAGTGGGAAAACTGTAAAAGTGAGTGAAATGCGTCAAAATAGGAAACAAGGTACTGAGGAAGGTTAACTTAGTTAACTTTCAAAAATAATCAAGTGCCCTGAAACACCAGATTCCATCAATATGAGTATCTGTCCAATGCCGTGCCGTGAAAAATCAGGGCCCGAGGCGAGAGCATACGTCAGCGCCTCCGTACATATGAGTTGTCAATTTAAAGTTGACTTCTCTGGACTATTCTTTCTGCATAATACTTTACTATTTTATCATGACAAATCAGAAAGTTTCAGCATTATTACACTGGAATCGTAAAAGTGTGTAATTACTAAATTTACTGCAGCTCCATTTTTCTTCTTCCATAACAGTGATGTCTTAGAGTAATTGCTTATACGTTAGTTTCGTAATGTTGGGGACACGAGTTTGATTCTGGGTGTGGCAATTCAGTAAAATTTTATAATCTACAAAACTGATACTTCTGATGTATACTAACATGAAAACTATTCAATTTCTCTGGATCTAAGAGTTGACGACCTTCTACACAGGTGAAATGCCAACAACACAAAATTACGTCATCCGTGTAAGCTTCATTCGTAACCGCCTGAAAAGTAACGTGTTCGGATAAGAATTGGTGAATACATAAGGGCTAAACACGTCCTTACTGCTGTAGTATGGGCCAAAAATGAGTTCCAAGGAATTGTTCGTAGCTGTGCAGAAATTGCAAATAGTGATCAAAGTTACAAAGCTAGTCACGGGAATGATCCTATTTAAGATGTCACATCACCTTTCTACCTAGAAGAAGGGGGAAACAAAATGCATTACTGTTATCAGCTAACAAATCTTTATATTCCATTTCTTGTCATAAAATGATAATTCTATCTGTAAATCCATAAACGTAATAATATTACTGCGTTCATATGTAAACCTAAGAAACATCTGACATACTCTATATCTTTTCTCATCCTATGAATACCTTCGACTATGTTACTTTTTCTTTCATCTGTAATAATAATAATAATAATAATAATAATAATAATAATAATAATAATAATAATAATAATAATAATAATAATAATAATAATAATAATAATAAAGGAATGACATAATTACAATACGAATTACACAAATATTATCTTCCCATTCAGAAAAAATTATAATTGCCACGACGGGATTTGAACTCAGGTAGCTGCAATGGGAGTTTCCTGGTTTCACATTTTTTTTAAAACAAATCGCCCCAACCGGAGTATTGTTCGCCACTGGCACCTCATATCCTTCCGACGTATTCCAAACACTACATGGACACGAACACAGAAATACTAAGGACAGTTAAAGTTCCGACCTTGCTCTTCAGAGGAATTCGAAACCCTAATGGCTTGCGCGTAGCCTCAATTTGCCAAAAATTCTTCATATGAACATAAGAAAATAAACTAGTAGTTATGGAACATAAACATAAAACTGTCTATTTCTACACGTGTTGATACAATTTAAAAAAAGAATGTGAAAATAATTTCTGTCTTCTTTTCTTCTTTGGAAATTAGAAGTTATGGTTAAGACGAAATGTAATATAAATCGGGACTATCCCTGCAACCGATGACCAGCGCCGTCACTTAGATTTTTTCTGGGGGGCAAACATTAATAAGCTTATTTGGGCACCCTAGAAAAATTTGTTCTTCTAATTCTTGGGCCCCCTTTTTCCAACTTCCTCTTAATCTTTATGGGCCCCCCGGAGCCTGTGGGCCCTCCCGCACGGGAAGGTCTGCGGTTCCGTTAGTTACTCCCTGAGCCCGTTCCATAAATGACAAAATTATTAAGGGAACAATATTGATAAATCTCAAAGCCATACGAATAAATATTATTTCTAGAGCCCCTAATAGTAGACATTTTTTACTGAAATGGGTCACGGCTCATTTTTATTCTATTTACTTTTTGTGTGCTGTTTTGTTTATGTAATGTAGGGACCCTATTTGATGCTTCATTTCTAATTTCATGTTCGTATCGTATATAGAGTAAGAAAATTTTGTCTGAAAATGGGCCCCCTCGAACTTCGGGGAGCTTCTCCGGGGGGGCAGTTGTCCCTTTCCCCCACAAGTTATGGCTCTGCCGATGGCGTAGCCTCAACTTGAAGAACGTTTCGTGTTATTTTCCTCATTGAGGAACGTCTATATAACTTGTTTTTGAGTTAAACAAGGAAATCTGGAGTAAGTCATTAAGACACTCACACAAGTTGCTTATATTTTCTTGTTTATATTTTTATTTATATTTTGTTCATATTTGTTTCTTTTTGTTAGATTTGAGTATCTTGTTTATATTTTTCTATGAAACGACTTTAACTAGGTATTAGTTTGGTTGCAAGTTTAAATGGCGCGGTAGGTGAGTGATTAGCGTATTGAACTTCTATTTGGTGAATCCGGTTCGAATCCCGACCAGGCTAAAACTTTTTCAAGTTTTTCTGTTTCGATTTCAATTTCAATGCATAGTCAGTCTGACAAGAAATATCTTCTCTCCTCCAGAAAGAAAAAGATGTAATGAGGAGAATTGGAAAATGTCTCTCAATGGAGGCAATCATTTACAAAGTTATTTTCAGCAGTTGTTCTAGATTTGATATTTTCAGCTACTTTCAAGCATTTGCTGATTCATATGTGATCAGTGTTTTTATTTCTTTGAATATACAGTGTATAATGAAAAAAAAATACATTACATACACGGCAATATTGAGATTAACATATGATGTTCATTAGACAACACGCTCTGAAACAGAGATTGATCTCAGAATGGAGAAATGTCTCGTGCGTCATCTACTCACAATTTTACTTCCATACAGACTTGACTCAGTGCTATCAACTGTTGTGTGGCGAGAAAAGTTACGTGTAAGTTGGATTGCATCTGTCTAGGCGTTCTCACGACTGCAAAAGACCTGGACCCCAAGTAATGAAATTAGAGCACTTAGGGGGGAAATAATTTTGTGGCTGGGTGTACGCCTGTTTCAACTCTATGAAAACGATGTGCAACTGGTCTTCCATTTCCCCATCAACTGCCTCAACAAGAAAGATCGTATCAGTTGTTCCTCTTCCTGCTATCATATGAAACCAAACTGCTCTTCTCGAACAGCCATCTCTTGTCATATACTTCCTTCAACTTTTCTTTCCCAGATCTTCACTTTTAACTTTATAAATTGGTACTATTATACTTTTACTCCATTAATCCGGTATCTTTTGCATCCACAACTTTTTCATGAGATTCCACGCGATATCTATTTCCTCTTTGCCTAAGCTTTTCAATACCTCTACGGGAGTTGGATCAGCACCCATGCTTTCCCCTTTTTCATTTTCCTAATAGCGTTTACCACTTTTATACACCCTATCTTTTACATCTCTCTTTCTGTTGCCATTCCATTCTCATATCTTTCTCTCTGGTTCTCGTCATCTAGTAGATTCTGTCTTGTGTATTTTGCGCATTCGTTCACTATCATCTCACAATCAGCTATAAGCAGTCTGTGCTGTGGTGCCACATCTTTTTCACTCATCGCCTTACTGTTCCTCACTTCCTTAAGATGATTCGTCTGCACATAGTATAATCGACCTGGCTTCCTTTGTTCATACTCTTGGAAGCTATAAGTTGGCTGTTTCTCTTCTCGAAATAAATGTTAACTATAGGGTGGCCTAAAGGTGTGGAAACTCCTGAATAAGTGGTAAACACTGCAAAATATAACCAAAGTAGCAATGTAGGTGGGGAATAGAGATGAGGGAAGTGTTTTAAGGACACATCGCAATGACGTACGCTATCTTGAATTTTATGCATTTGTCCAAATGAAAACCATATGCCATTTTAATGGCAAATTTTCATAGAAATTGAATGACACTGTTATTATTGCTCCAGCGCTATTAGGAACTTATGACTTTCTTTGTATCGTTGCAGCTGACTTACAACAAAAGATGACCTTGGCGAATGCAGAGTGCATTAAAACCGTGCTGATTTTTCGAGAACGAAGGACCAAAATGATTGCAGATGATTTTAGCCGCCGTCATCTGGCAAGGACTCCCACTAGGAATAGTACTGTGTTCAAAGTGCTGAAGAAATTCCAAGAAACCGGATCTGTGGTGAATTGACCAAGAATGGTAGGCTCTGTACGGCGACAGATCAGGCAACAACTGTCGCAGTGTTGGCATCGTTCAATAAAGGTCCCAATCATCCCCATTACTCCGTATGTCAGAGAATAAGTAGCATGCTTATAAGCTATAACTTCACCAATATCTTACAGAAGGTAATCCAGATCGTCGTCTGAAATTTACTTAATGGACCACCGACCAGGTACGACAAAAAAAAAAAATCGCCTCTGTCATATTGTTATGTCGGAGGAGGTTAAGAAACAGGACGTTCTATACTGCTTCGGATATTAATCCGCATTGTTTTTACGCGTCCTCTGGTGTTCCGGCAAAATGGTGATATGATGTAGAGTGTGGAAGATTGCGTTGTGTGAACATGTCCAGAGTTTGTGACGTTAGATGAAAGATTTTAGTCTATATCTGTATTGTGTTGCTGAGGTGAGTTTCTCACCACACGTCAAAACAGATATTTTATTCATACCAACTTAATGTATTAAATGTCTAGTATTTCGTAAAGAGGAAGAGTAGAGATAGCTTTTGTCAACAGAAGGTACCAAATAAAAAAATACCATGCATATGTTTACCGTTGTTATTTTTTTTATTTTATTTTATTACTTTTTATTTATTTGTAAAATCCATAACCCAATTATATGCATTTAACATGTTTAACATAAATACAATTTCAACTCCCGTATTAACGAGAAATACCAATATTGAATTCGTCCCTTAAGAAGTTATCTTCTGTACTCTTCTGTACATATATCATGGAGATTCTTTTGAAATTTTCTTGATAGTATATCAGTTCTACTATTACATATGGATTTGTTCTTGAAATGTAAATAATGAAAAATGTTTTGATCTTATATACAAAAGTTTCTAAATTTCCTTGTTTTACTTTTGTGCTTATCAAATACTCGTAGGAAACAACTGACATCCGCCTTACCATAAAATATTCTTAAATATTCACATTACTCTCTGGTCTATTTTGTATTTTCAAGAAAAAAAATCCCCCACTAGATCACTGAGCATAATGTGCGTACATGTTGTCTTCTTTCCTAGATCCATGCATGCGCCAGGGCGGCAATTTTTTTGGGAGGTGGAAAAGTTTCTTCCTAACTCCAGTTCTAGATATTACTAAAATTGGGCACAGCAAATATTGATATTGAGGGTGTGGCATTTTCTAATACCCGAGTGTGGCAAGAATATTAAATACAACACTGCTCTTACCTTTCGGATGACTTTGTCGCTTTTTGAGCATGACAAATCAATCACTATAGTTAAGTGGTTGTTTATCTTTGTTATAGTTTCTATATCCCGAAGTTTTTCACATGGATGCCAGATATTAAGATAAATATAATGATCCGATGCCATTTTGAGAAGTTGAATATCACCTGGAAGTAAAGATAATTTAATCGCCAGTTCGTCATTTATAAAAGTAAATATTACTTAACACAAAACAACAGACTAATTCGACATCTAGATAATATTGCACTCTCTCTCTTATTATATGTGAAGAAGTTATAAATACAAAGCAATATGACACCTTTTATCAAGGCCATAACTAGCAACGCACAATGCGAATTTCTTTGAAATTTTTGCAGTGAATAGAGGAAATAAAAGTACGACATATGTGTTTTTATATTGACTAACATGGGAGACGAAGGGGCAAACACTCCCCTAAATTGCGAATATAGGGCAATGTGACACTTTTTAGTATGGCCATAACTAGCAATGGCTAATGAAGATGTGCTTGAAACTTCTGCAGTGACTAAAGTAAGTAAAAGTTGGACATACGTGTTTTTTTATATCGGCCAACGTGGGAGACGAAGGGGCAAATATCCCCTTAACTGCGAATATAGGGCAGTGTGACACCTTTTAGTAAGGCCATAACTAGCAATGCACAATGCGAATTTGTTTGAAACTCCTGCAGTAAATAAAGGAATCAAATGTAGGATAAACGTGTTTATATATATATATATATATATATATATATATATATATATATATATATATATATATATATATATATCGGCCAACGTGGGGATGAAGGGGCAATCACCATTCTAAACTACGAAGATAAAGAAATATGACACCTTTTAGCAAGGCCATGATAGCAACGCTCTCTGTCGATTCGCTAGAGGCTTTTAAAATTTTCACATAGGAAGAAACAATATGAGAAAATTGCAATTGTAGTCGACAAGTCTGGCAAGCGGCGGATCAATTACGAATATCGTGTCATCATCTGCAATGTGATAGATCCTGGGACGTCCTGAACGATAAATGCAAATTTCTGATTGTCTTGAAACTGTTGCTATACAGAGATTTAAGAAAGACAATAGATGGATCTCCTGTAAATATTTGTTAAGGTAAGAGATAAGATTGCAATTGTTACTACAGTTTGAATTGTCGTTTGTATCTGTTTTAGAAAGCAATATCTTGATTGTTCAGAGCATGATTATATCACATGATACTAAAAATTAAACGATAATTACGGACAA